>NC_138961.1:98951666-100343333 GCF_055761805.1 Camellia sinensis
TGAGCAAGCTTGAAAAGTTGTTCAAGAAATCCCAGGGGGTAAAGTCCATCCCGGACATTGAGGACGGGTACACCGACGCAGCTGTAACTCTGCCGGACAGGTTCAAGATGCCTCACATCGACCGTTTTGATGGGTCAGGAGATCCCATAGTCCACCTGAGTTTGTTTTCAGATGTTCTGCGCCCGATAGGCTTGACAAGATTACAGAAGCTCTCCCTTTTTGGCAGAACCCTGTCGGGTATTGCGGTCATCTGGTATGCCAAATTGGAGGATTCAGTGAAACGAAGCTGGGAGGAGATGGCCGAGGCCTTCGTCGCACAATATTCATACAATACCCAAATCGAGATTACGACCCGTGATCTTGAGACGACGAGGCGAGTCGAAGGAGAGCTTCTCAGAATTCGTGGCCCGCTGGAGGGCCAAGGCTTCCATGATGACCCTGAGACCTACTGACAAGGACCAGATCAGGATGATTGTGCGCAATCTCCAGCCAAAACTAATGCAGAAAATGATCGTGCTCCCCTTCCCTACCTTTTCGGACTTGCATGAGATGGGAGTACAGATCGAGGATGCTATGAAGCAGGGCCTCATTGATCAGGAGAGGGAGCAGCCCAGGAGGGCGTTTACCCGCAGTTCGAATGCGACCACCAGCGGTGACGCAACCGCAAGATCTTCGGAAGTGGGCATGGTCGCCACCACCACACCAAGAGCAGCCACCCCCTTTGTTGGTGCATCCACTTCAAACCCCCGAACTTCAGACTATCTACCCCAAGGCAAGAGAGTTTTCACCCCACTCTATATGTCTTTGTCTAAAGCCCTGGGGGTCCTACTCAGGAAGGGACACCTGAAACCGTTAGAGCAACGGCCTCTACCCGATCCTCTCCCTCCAAAACATGACCCGATTAAGTACTGTGCTTTCTATCAACAAACCGGTCATGACACCAACTATTGCGTCCGTCTCCGCCACAAGATACAAAATTTGATTGACAACGAGGTCATCCCCGCACCAGGTCCTGCAAAGTCTATCGGCACTTGATAAGTGAACTTGTGGGGGGATAATGTGATGTGATCGAGGGATGAACCACCTGCGGGCGGCGTTCAGTTTATTTCAGATATGGAGTATGGCACGCACTGTTTTGAGCATTTGTGAATGCTGGTTTTTGTACATGCCGACTTAGGTATTGGGTCAGTCTTGTTGTTTTGTTTTTGAGTCCGTCTTTTTGTTTTGAGTCAGTCTCTTTTGTTTCGGGTCTGTCTTGTTGTATCGAGTCAGTCCTGTTGTATAGGAGTCGGGTGATTCCGGAGGGTGTTACCTCAGGCGTCACCATTTTGTTTTATGTTTGTCTTTTCGTTTTGTTTTGAGTTTGTTTCTGCCAGGGAGCCAGTTGTGCCGACAGATTTGAATGAAACAGCAGTGGTTTTTCACGCTCTTGTGTTTGCCTCGGCCTTGTGCCAATTGTGCCAGAAAGTTTGAATGAAACGGCAGTACTTTTCGCCTACTCTTCTGCACCCCAAAATCATTGCATTGACCTAAGTTTTTCAAAACTTTTTTTAAACACTGCGGTGAAAACGAAGAGGAAGGAATTCCTTGGGATTTGCAAAACTTTGATCATTTGAGAGAAGGAGAGGCGTGCTAAGCCCCTTTATGAATGAAATCATGCTTGTTAGCATAAGTACTGAGAAGGACCCTGGCTTGATCCAGACTGGCTTCACACTATCTTCAGCGTGAGCGATTTGTCGCTTTCTTAAAAATTTTCAAAAACAAAATGTTTTGCGCGGTCCTGCGAAGACTTGTGTGGAATCGCTCTTGCGATTGTACAGTTTAGGATCGCTCTCAGCCTCGAGACTTGAGCCCTTGCTTTCAAACCTTGACCTTGGATTCAGAATGTTCAACGGTCAACCGCGATATGAGGCCTGTGTGGCCGGATTTGAAGCAGCCCTCGAACAAGAGGCCAGGAAAGTCAGATCAAAAGATCAGATCTCATCAGAAGAAGCTTACGAAGCTAGAATAGGAGCCATTCTCCTGGATTCAGATAATTTCAGGATCTCAAAACCATTTGGCATGGACTCGTTACACTTTTACCCTTTGAGAGGCTCGCTGGGCCGAAAACCCGGAAGGGCGACCCAGGCAAAAGTTAGAGCAAGAGAAAAATACAAAAAAAGAAGCAAAAAAAAAAAATGCAAAAGAAAAGAAAAAAAGAGAACAAAAAAGAAAGATGCAAAGAAAAGAACAAAAAAAAAAAAAAGAAAATCAAGAAAATCAAAAAAAGAAATGAAATGAAAAGAATTGAAAAGAAAAGAAGAACAAAGCTCGCAAGGTCGAAAACCCGCAACGGGCGCCTTGGCAAAAGTTAGAGCCTAAAAAGGAGAGGTTAATACCCGAGTGTACCTTAACCCCGAACTACGTAAGGCTTGATTCCCATCTTTGGGATACGTAGGCAACTTCATTCTGAAGTCCAGCCGTAAAACACTTCAAATTCGATTGTGTCCATGCGATGGTTTTGGTCATCTTTGTCTTCTCTGTATCTGAGAGTCTGGTTGCGTTCGTCGCTCTGAGGACTGCCCACAAAGCGCTGCGGTGCCATCCAAACAAGGGGCAACTTTCCGTTGCCACTCGATGCGCTGCAAGGCCATTCAGACAAGGGGCAGCTTCCCGTCGCCATTCAATGCGCCGTGGCGCCGTTCAAACAAGGGGCAACTTTCCGTTGCCATTCAATGCGCCGCGATGCCGTTCAAACAAGGGGCAACTTTCCGTTGCCATGCAGTTCCCCTCAAGCAAGGGGCAATTTTTCTTCGAATCCGAGGTTATGCATCTCGAGAGTAGGTTCCGTACTCGTTGAGCAGTGGTCATTTGCAAAAATAGTTTTTGAAAATTTTTACTGAAGTTGACTAATTTTCTCTCAAAAATTATTCCATTTTTTTCAAAACTGGACCATTTCTTGGACCCCAAAAAGGGAAAATTTTCATTGCTCACAGCCTAACTTGCATGATTTCAAATCAGAAAATCGAACAAGCGCGTTAATCTAACTCTCATTTTGATCAAAATTGTTTTAGAAAGCCAAAACAAAAAAATTGTCAAATTGATGAACTAGGGGCACAGTTGAGTCAGGCTTCCTGTCTTTTCCTCGTTGTCAATGCATTTGCCAAGAAGGGCACTCTACCTGCCAGAATAGGGCACAACTGAAGTTAACAACAAAGGGCTGAAAACTTTCTCATCCTCCAAGCAACGAGGTATCAAGCAAAGTGCGAAGCACGAACTAGAATGGGGCAAGATATTCCACTCCATCGTCTGGACAGATCTTATCACGTCCAAACTCCCCAGCAAAGCATCATCAACTGATGTTAGCTGCAGACTTGCTACACACCCAGTTGTAGCGCAACCTTTCCGTGGGAGGAATTCACTAGCTGTGAGTGGAAGAAAGAGAATCTAGCAGAATGCAAGGGGCACGAGCCCACAATTTGCTGTTTATCCATCAACCACCCAGGGGAGGGATGAAAAATGAGAGATTGAAGAATAGAGAGATGTGCGATGAGAGGAAAAGTGAGAAGATGGCTTTTTCAGAAAAATAGAGCTTGAGGGCCGAGTGATGTGAGAACCACAAATGAGAAAGGGTGGGAAACGCTACCTTGTGAAACAGGCTCCCTGTGCACGTCTAAGTGTCGTGTCTTTTTGTTTTATCTCGATTCTTGCTTTGAGTCATTCCGAGCGTGTCTCGATGTGTTTAGGTTGTTTACCTTTTGTTTTTCGTTGTTGAGTCTTTTTCGCTGTGTTCAGTCGTAGGCTCAATACCTGGTCGAGAACTCATTTTTTCAATTTCAAAAAATGATTTGTTGTGTGCTCAGAGTGCTGTGCCATTCTCCACATTTGTGCAAAAAAGGAAATTTGTTCTTTCGAAAACTGCAGGGTTCAACCCAGGTCATGTGAGAACAGTAAAATCAGGATCTATCTGAAGCTATATAGGTTCTGGACTGCAAAGCAAAAGAAAAGAGGGAAAACCTAAGCATCTGAGTGTGTCTTACCTTCAGCAAATCCCGTGATTGTACTCTGGATGCACCTCTTCAGGCCTTGTCAGTGCTCCGAAGAATGAGTGTGCCTCTACTCCAATCTTAAGCCTGCTTCAAGTCAGAATGGCAATTAAAGCAGTAGTAGCTGTTATCTCTCGCCAATATAAACAGGGTGTCCCCTTTTCAGGCGGAGTGTGTTACAAACCCCTTTGAGAGGTAAATCGGAGGTCGCATTTGGATTTGGTCTTGTTAAGGCTTGTATTCCCTTATTCGGCATTTTGTTTCAAATATGCGTTGTCACGCACGTTCCACTTGCATTGTGATGTACATTCCAATTGCATGGTTATGCACCCACTTCACTTGCATTGTGATGCACATTCCAATTGTATTGTTATGCGCCCACTTCACTAGCATTGTTACGCTCATTCGTTGCATTGATTTTGCACATCTATCTAGCATTGTCACGCTCATTACTTGCATTGTTATGCACCTTTTCACTTGCAATTATCATTCTTTCTCCTCGCGCGTGCGACGGGTTAGACCTTCTCTGGTTAAGAGCATTTGGAATACGTTTCAATGCTCACACCATTCCGAAACACCGGGATACGTCCCTATGTTTCTCCTTTCTTTTGAAACACCGGGATACGTCCCTACGTTTCTCTCTTTCCGAAACACTGGGATACGTCCCTATGATTCTCTTTCCATTTCGAAACAACGAGATACGTCCCTATGTTTCTCTTTCCATTCCGAAACACCGGGATACGTCCCTACGTTTCTCTCTTTCCGAAACACTGGGATACGTCCCTATGATTCTCTTTCCATTCCGAAACAACGGGATACGTCCCTATGTTTCTCTTTCCATTCCGAAACAACGGGATACGTCCCTACGTTTCCCTCTTTCCGAAACACTGGGATACGTCCCTATGATTCTCTTTCCATTCCGAAACAACGGGATACGTCCCTATGTTTCTCCTTTCTTTTGAAACACCGGGATACGTCCCTACGTTTCTCTCTTTCCGAAACACTGGGATACGTCCTTATGATTCTCTTTCCATTCTGAAACAACGGGATACGTCCCTATGTTTCTCTTTCCATTCCGAAACAACGGGATACGTCCCTACGTTTCCCTCTCTTTCCGAAACACCGGGATACGTCCCTACGTTTCTCTCCCATTCTGAAACACCGGGATACGTCCCTACGTTTCTCTCACCATTTTGAAACACCGGGATACGTCCCTATGTTTCTCCCTCTTCGGTTAAAAGTGTTCGGAATACGTTCCAATGCTCACACCATTCTGAAACACCGGGATACGTCCCTATGTTTCTCTCCCATTCTGAAACACCGGGATACGTCCCTACGTTTCTCTCACCATTCTGAAACACCGGGATATGTCCCTATGTTTCTCCCTCTTCGGTTAAAAGCGTTCGGAATACGTTCTAATGCTTACACCATTCTGAAACACCGGGATACGTCCCTATGTTTCTCCCTCTTCGGTTAAAAGTGTTCGAAATACGTTCCAATGCTCACACCATTCTGAAACACCGGGATATGTCCCTATGTTTCTCCCCCTTCGGTTAAAAGTGTTCGGAATACGTTCCAATGCTTATACCATTCCGAAACACTGGGATAAGTCCCTATGTTTCTCTCTTTGTCCCCTTCCTCACACGATTTCAACGTGTCTGGAATTTATCTTAGGATGCACAGAGCGCACTCCTGATTAATCTTCTTTATTCTTCCTCCACTCACGAGTCCAACGTGGTTGGAGTATGTCACCATTTTGCATCTATTGTACTCTCTGTTGCATCGCATCTATTATCTATTGCACCACATCTACTACATCCATTGCACCATATCTGTTTTATCGCCTGGTCTAAGGAGACCTTAAATCCTGCATCATCATTCACGCTGTTTTGCGCATCGTACTTGCATTTCTTCGTGCTATCCCAGTCTAGGAGACCTTAAATCCTCTAAAGGTGCAATTCCTTTGGTGTTTGTTGTGCCCAAACGACTTCCAGTGGTTTGGTATAGCCACCTGCCTGTGTTTACAGTGAGTTCCTAGGAGACCAACTGAGACGGTGGAAACTAGAGTTCGAATGGCTCTTGCCTAGAACGCAAAGGTTCGGGATTTCCGAGACTAAAGTCTGGTTTAAATACCCAGGGGTATATCCTCGGCTTGAAATCTGTATGGAAGCCCCATAGTGAATCAACCTAGTCTGTCACCCTGTTGGAGAATAGGGAAAGCTGCGACCATAGTCAGGGAGAAAAGTAGTACCTGCGGTTCAACCAAGGAGAAGCGAAAGATCCCCAGCAGCATGAGGTAAGTCATTGCCAATTGCCCCTGTAAGGTACCTTTACCTCTTAGCTATTACATTGCATTTTAGCCACTACATTACAGTGCATTGCATGAATCCTCAATTTTCAAACCGGCTTCGCGTAGCGTATAAGTCCAATTTTCAAACCGGCTTCGCGTAGCGTATAAGTCCAATTATCAAAATCTTCCTGCATATCATGTTGCATTTTGCCCCTGCCTGCGGGCATGCCTGCGGGCACATCTCTATTTATCACGCCTGTTTGTCTCAGTCTTCGGCCTTGTCAAAAATGGGTCGTCTCTGGGCTTTGACATTCACTCCCGTCACTTATGACTTTCGAGTTCTGTCAAAGAGGGACAACTGTAGACACCCCATTTTTGACCGACCTTGAGACTCAGACGTCACCAGTTGAGCGCTCGGTGATACTGCATATTGTGCTCGTTCAAAAGTCTCAGAGTCGCTGTCGTGAGCCCTGCCTCCGGACTTCCGAACCCTCTTCTGTGCCTTGCCTCGGTTTGCAAACCAGACTCGATTTTCTCTGTTTCTTTTCCTGAGGGGAGGGAGAGGTCCCGTAGATCATCTCTCAATGGCCGTGGGCTACATTTTGTGGCCATAGGCCATTTTGCCCATTTCGGAGCCCGGTTTCCGGTTTTTCGGGACTGTTGGCCGTGTGCCTCGATTCGGGACCGCCTAACCATCTCTGTTTGCTTTGATTTTTGGCATACTTCTTATTTGCTCCCTTTTGAGGGACACTGGGGTCTGAGAGACCCACTTCGGGGTCGAATACCACTTTCGGTGTTTAACAGGCAGTTTTCGGGGCCCCGAACTACGCGTTTTGGCCCCCGAGCATTCGTTTTGCATCGGTTTTCGTTCATTTTTGGCAGGTACCTCTGTTTCGTCACCAGGAAGGCTGTAGAAGGGTGGGAGGCCAGCAATTGTTGCAGCAACCAGTTATATTCCTTCGGCGCCCTCCGACGCCCGTTTTTTCTCACTTCCGAGCCAATGTTGAACAACCTTGAGCCATTTTCTTGAACTTTTAACCACATATTTGTGTTGTACACACATGGGAGGACAGCAAAAGCCGGCCAGTAATTCCACCTGACCCTTTTGACCCCCCCTAAAAATGGCCCATTCTCTCTCCTGTTTTACAGTTGCCAATTTTGAACTACAGGGTTGTGTTGAGGGCACCTGGGAGGACACCTATTTGAGGTGGCCGGCCAGAAAATCTTCTTGACCTTTTTGACCCTTGGCCGGCCGGCCATGGGAGGTAGCCGGCCGGCCACCTGCAACTCCAAAAAGTGGCCGGCCATGATCCTCGCAATATGTACTTTACAGCTGTATAGCTGTTGTCCCCCAAAAATATCTAGATCCGGGGGACAGCCTTTGGGGAAAAGACTTGGTCCTTTTCCCCCACTCTTTCCCTCCATGCTCCCCCTCTCCTTGGTCCATATAACCAGCCTCCAAGGTTGGTCTTAAGGGTTGAAAAAATTGCTTGGAGCTCATACATACATATCTCCCTCCATCTCTCTCATTTTCTTAAAAAATTCCTAAGTCCTACACCTCATTTCTTCATCACCACCAAGCACCACCACCACTACTCCATTTCCAGCAGTTTGGGGAGCTTTCCAGCAGCTAGGAAGCACCACTTCTCAAGCCAAGAAGCAACCAAAGACGTGTCTTCAAGGGTGAGTACCATTTCCCCCTTTTTGAGCTTATTTTTGCAACATTTCTTAGTCATGTATGCTTACTGTTTTGAGCTCCAGCCCTAACTGAAAGTGGCCTTATTTTGAGCTCTTTTTCACTTTTTCTTAAGGGCCTCTCACTGTTTGAGGCCCTCTTGAGGCACTTTCTTCATTATCCCTCTTGTATGCCATAATCTTGCATAGTATGTTTGGCCTATATGTGATCTGTTTTGGAGCATGATGTAAACTGTAGATAGGCTTATTTTGATCCCCTCTTCAACATTGAAGAAGGGATCATCACTGTTTGGGACTTCCATATGCCACTTGTCATTATACCTCTCTTTGGTCCCCATTTTTGCATGATTTATTAGCCTATTGTGATTCCATTTTTGGACGATTTTCAGAACTAAAAAAGGTCTTATTTTGTCCTTCTCTTCATGTTTCATTGAGGGTCTTTCATGTTTTGAGGCATATTTTATACACTTTGTATTATATCTCTCTTTTGGTCCCCATTTTTGCATGATTTATTACCTATTGTGCTTCCATTTTCGGACGATTTTAAGAACTGAAAAAAGGATTATTTTGGCCTCCTCTTCATATTTCATTTAGGGTATTTCACTGTTTGGGACATCCTTTATATACTTTGTGTTATATCTCTCTTTTTTGGTCATATTTTGCATGATATTTTTGGCCTGTGTGCATACTGTTTTGGGTTCGTCCATCAACTGTAAAGTGCATTATTTTTTGCCCCTCTTCAATGTTGTTGAAGGGCCCCTTTGTGTTTAAGGCCAGAAACCACCACTTGCTTCTTTGTCCATCTTTTGGCCCATTTCTTGCATGAAAGCTTAGCCACATCTGTGTTTGTTTTTGGGCTATTTTAAGAACTGTAAAAGATCATGTTTTGGGCCCCTCTTCAACTTTGTTGAAGGGCCTTAATCTGTTTGAGGGAAGAAGCTGTGAGTTGCTTCTTTATCTCGCATTTAGGGCCATTTTTGTATGCTAGTTTTGCCCTGCTTCTGTTTGCTATTTTGCCATGCTTTGAACTGTAAAAATGCTTATTTTGGGGCTGCCTTGCTTCTGTCTTTTCATTCCATGTACCAATCATGCATGCTTTGTATAGCTGTAAGCCATTTCATGTACCTAGTTTCGCATTTCGGTTTCATTCCGTGCATCGGGTGTCATTTCACCTTGTTTCGGGGCTGTTTTCCCCCTCATTTTGCTACTGATTTTTGCATATTTGCATGTCATATTCCATGTCTTTGCCATGTCTCATTAGAGTGGCATTTCGGTGCCTGAGGGTCGGTTCTCGGTTTGCGTGCACGCGTGTACGCATTTCGAGTTGTCTTGTTTTCATCTGATGGCCTTCTATGTGAGTGTGGCTGAGGCTCTCTCGTGTTGGTGTAAGCCCATTATTGCATTGCGTATGCCATTTCATCCATAGCATTGTGTATGCCCGGTTGTGTATTACCTCGTGTAGCGTGTATGCCATTCCATGACATTGTGTATGTTAGGATTGTATCTTAGTTGCATTTCATGCATGTCATGCATATTGCATCGTTTCGGGATAGGAGTTAGCTCGGGCACGGGAAACGAGGTGCGTTCCGCACTCCGAGTGACGGAACGTGCCTCAATTCCCCAGTCACCGACACTCCGGATCATCTATGATGGAGTTAGGTCTTGTTGTGTTTTCATGTGCATTCATTTCATATTAAACTGTGCAATTCGATTCCTTGGCCATCATGCCTCGGTATGCGTGATTGGTGGCACGAGGATCGAGGCATGCATATATTTGTGAAAATACATTGCTATGCCCCTTTCCTGCTCTCTGTTGCAGCAAAATGAAGAATCAGTAACTTTTCGGGGCTTGGTACGCATTTCAAGAACAGGTGTAAACAGAGGCTAATTGGGACATCCCAGTGGATTTCCGCGCAAGGCAGCCTAAACATACATCATTCATCAAAAGCAAGGCAGTCCCTGGCTTGCACGCCAGTTTTACAGCTTTCTTAGTTAATTTGTTAATTAATTAGGAATTTGTATATTATTTGGACTGTAATATTTGGACTGTACCATTCTTTTATTCGGGACTGTAATATTCTTTTATTCGGGACTGTATATTTATTCGGACCCTCTGCGCGAGGGCATAATTGTAATAAGTGTGCGTGTGTGTGTTGTATGTCTTCCAACCCCACGTCTTTCTCCCTTTTATTTATCCGCTTATGATGGTTAGATTAGGGCATATTTCAATTAGCATACAGTATGATAGCATGTTTGCATTTCATTCATCTGTTTTGCATGCACCGGGCTCGGCGCATCATACTAACTGCATTGTATTTTCAATTCCAAGTTGAATACATGTTAGCTGTAGCATTTCATATGCCATGTTTAGAATAGCCGAGCCTGCTATAGTTGCATTTTTGCATGTGTTGCATTAGACATTTCTGTATAATTAGGATCATGCATGGATTTCTAATAAGTTTCTGTTTTGGCTTGGAGTACTCGGTAAGTTTTATGCTTTAGCATCCTTGCATGCGTGTGAGTGCTGCCCTGAATAGCATGCTTACCATGAGGCTATATGCTTATGTGATATAACTGCTTGAATGCCTGTGGGTGAAGGTTGGGTTACTTGAATTGGAACAATTCATCAAATATGAGTTTTAAGCCCACTAGATAGTGGCAAAACCATCTTTTCTAAGCCCACCCGAGGGTGGCAAAATCTGCATTTTAAAGCCTACCTGCGGGTAGCACCATCAAACCATCTTTCAAAAAATAAACATGAAATGTTTTGTTCCAATTCAGGCGATCCAGTCTATACTTGTATGTTGTGCGCATCACATAGTAACCTAGGCTAATAACCGGAATAAGAACATACAGTGTTTTCAAAAATAGATCTTGGTTAGTAGAGGCCGGTCTCTGACCGGGCGAGCGGGGGTGCTCACGAAGTGACCTTCCCCAATCGTACCCAAGTTCCCGAGCCGAGGCAACTTTGGTGATGACGGACACGTGGCCTTAGGCAAACGAGTCAGGGTTTCCTAAATTTCCCAAAATAAAATATTTAGGTGGTGACTCTGTATCTGGCAAAGCAGTCCATGTTTGGCACTTCTTTTCTAAAAATCTGTTTTCTCAAAACGATTTGCCGGATTTGGACTCTTTGGTTCAGATTTAGAACCATGACAAATTTGAGAGTCCTGAGCTGTAGTGACCCCATAAATGAACAGAACGGGAGCTCGTTCTCCCGGGAGCGTTCGGGGACGTCTACAGGCCTTCACCAAGACAATCTGGAACAGTCTAACAGTCCAATGGTCGGTTCAATAGAACATCAACATGGCCTTTGGGGGCAATAAAGTTGGAGGTGCAGGTAGGCACCAAGAAAGTGAGCACCGAATTCACAATCATTGACACCCCCTCACCTTACAACGTTATCCTAGGAAGGCCATGGCTGCATGCAATGGGGGTAGTTCCATCAACACTACACCAGCTATTGTGGTTCCCAACAAAACATGGAATTGAGGAGGTCAGAGGGGACCAGGTGCATGCAAAGAATTTCTCTATGGCAGCAATGAAATCCACCTACAACACACGAGAAGTAGAAACAGTAGAGATTGAGGATGAGGACATGGAGATCCTTGATGATGTTGGCCAAGAACCAGCAGAGAAAAGTGAGGAAGCCCTGAAGAAGATCCTAGTCCAGCAAGGGGATGAAGAGCGCTTCTTCTTTCTCGGCTTAGGCTTGGCCGAGGAAGAGGAAAAGGAGTTAGAGGCGTTCTTAAGAGCAAACATTGAGGTGTTTGCCTGGACACCATACGAGATGTCTGGCATTGACCCCGAGGTCACTTGCCACAGACTGAATGTAGACAGGTCGGCCAAACCTATCATCTAGCGAGAAAGGAGACCTACGTTAATACATATTGAGGCAGTAGAAGAGGAAGTGGATAAACTTCTGGAGGCTAGAGCTATTCGAGAGGTAAACTACCCAACATGGTTATCAAACATAGTTGTTGTGAAGAAGAATAATGAGAAGTGGAGGGTCTGCGTGGACTTCACCAGCCTGAACAAGGCTTGTCCCAAAGATAGTTTCCCACTCCCCAAGATTGACCAGTTGGTGGATGCCACTTCAGGGCATGGAATGATGAGCTTTCTGGACGCTTACAGGGGGTACCATCAAATAGCCATGTACCCCCCGATGAGGAGAAGACTGTATTTATCACCCTCAAAAGGGCTATATTACTACAGAGTGATGCCTTTCCGGTTGAAAAATATAAGAGCAACTTACCAAAAATTGGTGACTAGGATGTTCAGACATCTAATAGGCAAAACAGTGGAGGTATACATTGATGACATGGTCACGAAGACCAAAGAACCTAAGGACCATCTGGCCGACCTGAAAGCAGTCTTTGATATCCTGAGGACATTTTGGCTCTGACTCAATGCGTCTAAGTGCGCATTTGGAGTTGAGTCAGGAAAGTTCCTGGGATACTTGGTTACCAAAAGAAGCATTGAGGCGAGCCAAGATTAGATCAAGGCCATCTTGGACTTGAAGAGTCCAACATCGGCAAAACAAGTGCAGATGTTGACTGGAAGGGCCGCAGCCCTGAATAGGTTCATAAGCAGAAGTTCTAACAAGTGCAAACCTTCCTTTAGTTTAGTGAAGAAAGCCACAGACTTCTTGTGGATAAAAGAGTGTGGAGTCGCCTTGGCCAACTTGAAAAAATACTTGACCACAACTCCAGTTCTCTCAAATCCAGTACCTGGAGATGAGCTGTTTTTATACTTGGCGGTTTCAGAGCATGTAGTAAGCGTAGGTGTAATCAGAGAAGAAAAGGGAGAACAGATGGCGGTTTAGTATGTGAGTAAAACCCTAGCAAATGCAGAGACTAGATACTTACCCTTGGAGAAACTGACATTGGCCTTAGTAATGGCTTCCAAGAAACTGAATCATTACTTTCAAGCCCACAAGATTGTGGTATTAACTGAGCATCCTTTGAAGTCCCTGTTGCAACAAGAAGATCTGACAAGCAGGATAGCCAGATAGGCAGTAGTATTAGGCCAATACAACTTGGATTTTAGGCCTAAAACAGTAATCAAAGGCCAGGTTCTGGAGCCATCCCACATCAGGCTCCGATGAGCCGTGGCTTAGGATGTCTAGGAGAACAAGAAGAGACCTAACTGGGAATGAAAAACCCCACAACAGAGCAAAAGAAAGAAGAGAAACTCAAGCCCTGCGATATTTATATCGGCGACTCCTTCTGCCTGTTTGTTGATAGGAGTTCAAACCGACAGGGAGCAGGGGCAAGAGTAGTACTAATATCTCTAGATGGATGAATGTTAGAGCAATCAATTTGTTTGGGGTTCAAAGCCTCCAACAATGAAGCAGAGTATGAAGCATTGATCGTAGGATTGAAGCGGCAGCAGCAATGGAAGCCGATGAGATTATGGTCTTTTGTGACTCCTAACTAATTATGAACCAAGCAACATGTGAGTATGCAGCCCTAGATGAAAGAATGATAGCTTGCGTTAAAGAGGTTGTTAAACTACTGGCCTTGTTTCAAGACTGTCGACTACAGTAGGTAAGCCGAGATGACAACAGCCATGCCGATGCCTTGGCTAACCTAGCTAGTGCAATGAAATCAGGGAAGGCAAGGACAATAATGGTTAACTACTTGTCAGGCCCAAGTGTGGAACCACTAATCACAGAGTATAAAGCAATGTGTGTGGAGATGGAACCAAGTTGGATGGATGCAATAGTAGTGTTCCTTAGAGATGGGAAGTTATCAGAGGACAAAAAAGAGGCACACAAAACCAGACTGAAGTCGGCAAGGTTCAGTCTAACAGTAGAGGGACATCTCTACAGAAGGTCTTTTACCGGTCCCATTTTGAGATGTGTGCATCCTTCACAAGTCGAAGACTTCCTGTATGAAATACATGAAGGAGTATGTGGAAGCCACGTTGGGGGCATGTGACTTGCTCATAGGGCCATTACTCAGGGGTACTGGTGGCCCTACATGCTGAAAGATGTTGAAGCCTATGTCAAAAAGTGCGAGAAGTGTCAAAGGTTCACACCTTTGATACATCAACCATCAGCAGATTTAAATCCAGTATCTAGTCCTTGGCCATTTGCCCAATGGGCCATGGATCTAGTTGGGCAACTACCCCAAGCAACTGGACAGAGAAAATTCTTGCTGGTAGCAACAGACTACTTCATCAAGTGGGTAGAAGCAGAACTCCTTGCTAAGATTCGAGATGTTGATATGAAGAACTTCATATGGAAGAACATCATTACCAGATTTGGGATTTCAAGGACAATAATAGTAAACAATGGCACACAGCTTGACAGTAAGCTAATCAAAAACTTATATGCCAAATACAAATTCCAGAACTACTATTCCACTCCAAGCTTCCCTCAAAGCAATAGTCAAGCAGAAGCATCCAACAAAACTATCTTCGATGGGATCAAGAAGAGGCTGTAAGCAACAAAAGGAAAGTGGGTAGATGAGTTGTCCAATGTACTCTGGGCATATCAGACTACCCCAAGAAGATCAATTAGGGAATCCCCATTTGCCATGGCTTATGGCACAGAAGCAGTAATCCCATTAGAAGTCGGCATCCCAGGGATCAGAACTTAGGGAGTAGAGAATGGGACTAATGAAGCATTTTTGGCTCGAGATCTAGACCTATTGGAATAAAGAAGGGAGATAGCAGCAATTCGGCTGGGGGCATACCAGCAGCAACTTCCTAGAGCTTACAATAAAAAAGTCAACCTACGAGAGTTCCAAGTTGGGGACCTCATCCTGAGAAAGGTCGTCAACAATAAGAAGGATTCTAGAGAGGGAAAGCTTGGCCCAAATTGGGAGGGACCTTATAGAATCATCTCGGTCGCCGGCAATGGGGCATATTGGCTTGAAGACAGTGAAGGCAAAGAGTTGCTAGGACCATGGAATACTTGCAACTTGAAATTTTTTTATTATTAGATTTTTAGTTTATTTAAAAGTTTTTTGTTATTAGCTGAAGTAATAATAGAATTTTAGCTTGATTTTTCTTTCAAACCTGTGTAGTACGACTGACCAGTCACTTGGCGATGTTTCTGATTGAAACATGACGAATAACTTAGACTTATTATATGGCAAAGTTGAATTATACCTGCATATAATAGAGTTGAACTAAGTTGGTGATGTTTCTGATTGAAACATGACGAATCACTAGACTCATTATATGGCAGAGTTACAATTATACTTGCATATAATGGAGTTGAACTAAGTTGGATTAACCTAGATTTGCTATCTCAGCAGAATCAAACCCAGATTGAAATTAAGTGCATTTCAGTAAGATTAACAGAGAAACCAAGGTTGATAAACCTCGGCTAGTCTTTGTTTGAATTTAACTTCGGCAATAAGATCATAGGCACATGCTTAATGTGAACATAACTGAAACTTAAGTTCACATTAAGGGGCAGAGAGCTTGAGAATGATGCTTGGGAGTTGGAATTTACAAGCTAAAGTTGGCTTAACACTTGTTGAAATTTTCACAAAGATTTACAAGTTGAAGTGAAGCCAAGGTGATATTGAAAGAAGTATCTATGTACTTGCCGAGATTACCTGGTTGCCAAGCTTGGAAAGCATGGGAGACTGAAGTCTTGATAGAAGACAATAAGTAAAGTGGCAAGTTTTAGATAACACTTGTGAAAATATTTTTATAATGTTTTCAAGTATTAAGACAAGGCTGAGATGAACAAATTGGAAGTAATGTCCAAGGTATTTCACCCCGAGGAGACTTTACAACTAAAGGAATAAATTAAAGACATGCAAAATATTCTAAGTATAGAAGCAGTGAAGCATACAAACATACAAACACTTGAAAAAAGAAGTTATACTTACATTAAAAAAAAAAAGAGGACAGTTCGGCCTACAGAGGGATTACTTGTTCAGATTACAAAAGCGGCACGTTGGCCAAATATGAAAACTAAAAACATTGTTCAGAATGTAAAAAATGCTAAGTATAAGAAAAAGCTTATAGTCAGACTACTCGGCGTCAGTGGCAGACTGTGTCCCGGCCCCAGAAGACAACTGGGAAATCTTCTTAGCAGCCTTCTCAGCCTCGAGCTCGGCATCAATCTCTTGTAAAGTCTGATCGAGGCTTTTCTCAGCGATAGGCACCTCGGATGTAGTCATCTTGGGGGAGGCACCTTTTGAGACCTCATCCTCCTCATCCTGAGTCAAGTCAAGGACTTGCTCATTTAGAGTTGGGGACTTGGCCCTTGTAGGAACTTCAGCATCAACTGCCACCTCGGCCTCTTCATCTTCATCTTCATCTTCATCTTCATCTTCCTCTCCATCTCCATCTTCTTCTTCTTCTTCCCCCCAAGCCTTAGCCTTAGATTGGCTTGAAGTAAGAGGAAATGGCAGCGCAAGTTGGCCTTTATCTTTGAGAGGAGAATCCTCAGGGACAGCCAACTCGTTCAGAGCAGCCATCCAACCAAGGGTGTAACCCTTGTTGCATACCTGTCTAACTTGTTTCTTGTATTCCTTGCGGACATCAGCTGCCCCATTGGCATAGGCCTTCTCGTCCGCCGCTTTAATCTTAGCGTCTTTTGTGGCCAAGACAGTTCGGAGCTCGGCTTGGGCTTCGGCAGTTTTTGCTTCGACCTCTTTTTTCTTGGCTTTGAGAACCTCAACAACAGCCTTTACAGCATCGGCCTTCTCCTCGGCCTCGTCTTGGGCTTGTTCGGCTGCCTTGGCTTGACCTATAAGGACTTTCATTTTAGCCTTGGCTTTATTTAGGGACTTGAGCAAGCCAGTAGCTTCCTTGGTCTTGTGGACCAACTCCTTCTTCATGTCCTCGGCCTGCATCGCAAAGGAGTGGGGGTGCTGGATCGCCTAGAAAAAACGGAATGAACAAAGCCAGTACAGAGTGCTGCACCATCAAAGCGAAATTTTCATATTCGCTGACCTCGACTATATGGTTAAGGTCATTGGAGAGGAGCAATACAGTAGAACGGGCAACGCTGACCTCAATGTCAGCAGCACTGTCACCGGTTCTGACTGGCTTGTCCTCAATCATGTCATTAGCTTTAAGTGAACCTGAGGTGGCTGTAGAGTCCGACCTCAGTTTTTTGACTTTGTGATTTAAGAGAGGTCAGCCTTTGCGGGCCTCTTCTCGGTAGCAGAGCTCGTTTTCTCAACCTTGGCAAGTTTTGAGATTGGAACCGTGTCTTTAGACTTAACTTGGGTAAAAGAGGCTTTTGCCTTGGCCCTCTTTACCCTTTTTGGCTTTGGTTTGGGCTAGGATTGTGATGGGGAAGATTGGACTGTCACGATGCCCGGGATATCGACCAAAAGGTCTTCGACTATGGCCTTATTACGTCCCATCTCGTCGGCGGTGGTAGGGACTGTAACCCTGGTGCCAAAGTGAATTGCTAGAAGTGCAGTGGGCGGGTTGGCTGGATCGAAAGCCGATATCTCAGAACTTTGGCTTTTTCGGCTACGAGTTCTACCAGCAGGAGTGTTGGTAGGAGCTCGACGTCGGCGTTGACGTTGGGCTGGAGGAATTAGTTGAGGAGCGGATGTTGATGGTTGCTCTGCTGGGTTAGATGTTGAGGCTTGGTCAGGTCTTGGTGACGAAGTGGTGGGAGGAGTTGTGGCTGAAGGTGGAGACTTGCTCTTCTTAAGGACGTCGGGAATGATGGATTTGTAAGTTGGGATGTGGTTCAGCAGCAGAGGAGCCTTGCGCTGATTAACAGGCAAGTCTAGCAGCTTCCTGAAATCTTTGCTGGGGTAGAAGGTTTTGCGGAAGTCTTTCGGTGGCAGATGAAGAACTACAAGTAAAAAATAGACATTAGAATATACAAAAGTACCAAAGTAATAAAGACTTGAAAGCAAGTAAAGTGACACTTTGTTCTTACCATTACCCTCTTTAAAGACTGATCGGCTTAAAGGGTAGAGGTGAAGGTCATTATCTAGTGGGAACTCCCAGTTACCCAAGATGATGAAATAATCATCTCCATCACCTTTGTTGGAGTCTAGGAAGTCAGCAATAAGTTTGTACTCGGTGGACCTCGTCTTAAGGTAATAGATGTACCTTTTTTCAGACTTAAGGCCACACATGGTATAGTAGTATTGGATGTCGGCTAGAGTAATCCTAGCGTTCTCTCGGCTAGCTAGGGCAATTATACCGTTGATGACTCTGTATGAGTTAATGGCTAGTTGCATTGGGTTCAGTTTGTAATAGTGAAGGACTTGGCAGAAGAGGACGTCAAGAGGGAACCTAAGTCCGCACTCGATGAAAGCTACTACTGGGAAGGGCATGGAATTGTCTTTGGGCATGATGAAGTCCTCCTTCCCAACCAACCTAAGATGAACGTCGGCAGGGATGGAGAACTCTTGCCTAAAGTATTCAAGCTTCTCTGGGTTATCTACCTTCCACCTAAACATACTCATGACGTCGGCTAGAGGGACAAGGTGTGGGAATTCAGAAAAAAGAGGTTTGTGTGGGTTTCAGGGACCTCGGCTACAACCTAAGCAGGTACTAGGGTGAGAGTTTTTGAAGATCTAAGAGGAATTCGTTTCAATTTTTCCTAAGAATAGGAGTTCTAGGGAAAATCCCAAACTTAGAGCTACTAAAACAGAAATTAGGAGCCAGAATCTGGAAAAAAGACACAAAAGATAGAGAAGAACAATAATTCAGAGTTAAGAAAACAAGAAGGGATTCAAGAACATTGAATAAAATGTAAACGTGCACAAGTCGAAGGCAGTGGCAATTTGCAAGAACATCAAATGTATGAGCGGCTCGTGTGTGCATGTGTATACCCAGAAATAGATTGGATAGAGGCAAAATCGCAAGCAAAATGAAATTTAAAGCACAAATAAAGATTCAAGAACATGAATGGACTCGCAAATGGCAGTATACAAACGTAGCAAAGTTTAAAGTAAATCAAAAATTGAAACTAGGGGAAGCAGTGACTTACTAAAGAGAGTGACGACGGTGTGAGGTACGCCGAAGTTGAACGATGGTGGTGCGAGTAGTAGAACAGTTTATGCCTTGCCGGAGGGGGAGAATGGAAGCAGTTGCAGAAAGCTTTGAGAAAACGGAAATGAAGGATTTGGGAGAGAAGTGTTAGAGAGAGTAAACTTGAGCGAAATCAAAAATGCAAAAGTGAAAAGGCGAAAAGAGAAGGAAGTGTTTTTGTTAAAACACGAAAAGGCAGCAAAGTTTCATTGAATGTGCCTAAGACAACGTGCCTGTCAGGCGGCACACGTAGAAGCGACACGACTTGATGGCGCGTGTCAGGTACAGATCAATAAGGAAAAGACGCGTGACAAAAACGGTTGAGTTACTGTGTGTGACAGCTCATACGCATGTAGAACTCTTGGAGTTCTTGATTTAATGAAGCAAAGACCTCAGCTAGGGAACGATCTCGGTTAAGGAACTTAAAAAACTTGGTTCTTGGTTCTAAAGCATTGACAAAACACACTGAAGTCTTGGTCATATGGAGTCGACGTGTGATGATCCCGGTAATAAGTGGTAAAACAGGTTTTAGCCGACGTGCTATGTGGACAAAAGATATAGGTTCCATCACCTCAAGATGCTGAGGTAATAGAACCTAGGGGGCAATTGTGGGGGTATATTTTGTGAATGACAACACGTGGCCAAGGTGGCACCGAAGTGCCAGCCGAGGTACCACATGTCCTGGTCATGGCGTCGAGGTAATCTTGGCTAGGCCGAGGTTATCTGCGGAGATACCGGAATCCAAGGTGAGCGGATAAGCTATAAGAATCCTAGATGGGGGAGGACCTCAGCCCGGATAAGGATAAAGCTTTTAGGAAGTTTATCTCTATCTATTTGAGAGTCCAAGATAAGCACTGGGCTAGAGTCCATTGAAGTTAGGCTTTTACAAGGATCGGGTTAGTGCAGGCTATAAAAGTAAGGCACCCTCGTGGGTTTAAGGTACGCTTTTTGTATTCTGGCTAGTGAGTTAAAGCACTATTTGCTATCTTTTAGAGATAATTAAGTACTGACTTGATCGTCGGAGTGCCCCTGGGTGGACGAACCATCGTCGGAGTCTTATCTTTCTGTGACAAGTCGTTCGGGCACAATCTATTCTGCTGGTGTTCTCCAGCTGAGTACCTGTTTGGCAGTGTGGTCAGAAATCAACACACACACTAACTATGCAATATGACTAATGCAACACATGCGATATGCAATTAGATAGGCTTGGCTACTAATATGGCATATGAATTGAGTTGATAGTATGCGGTCTAAGCACCTTTTTCAAAGAAGTATTTAAACGACGATGCAAGTTCAAATGATGAAACGAGCCTCGGTGCATGCAAAATAAGTGGATGCAAACATGAGTAATGCTAAACGAAATATCATGCCCTAAACTAACCATTGTAAGCAAGTAAGTAAAAGGGAGAAAGACGTGGGGTTGAAAGATATATACGTTATTACAACATTTGCCCTCGTGCAGGAGGGTTCAAATGAACTAACTAGCTAACTAATTGGCTAACTAATTAACTAGCTATTACAAAACGAATTAACTAACTGCGCTAGTTAGTAATTACAACATCACAGCCAATTAACTATTCTAACTAATTATTACAAATTGGAACTAACTAATTAATTACACTAATTAATTTCATTACAAAATTCTAATTAGCTAACTAATTAATTACAACATAAATACAACATGAAATAAAATAACTAATTTAACTAATTAGCCCCAAGAAGCGAGGGATGCTCATGTATGCATGGACTTTCCACCCGAAAAAGCCACTGTTTCTGCTGTCAAATGCTTTTGTTGCATAGTAAAACATTTGCACTGATTTCCATCTCAAAACGAACTCTGTTTTGCTTCAAAAGTACACTGCTAGATCTTGCACTGGTGGCCAACAGATAGCCTGCCGTCCACTGATAGTGGCATGCTGGCCACTGATGACTGAATTGTCCTACTGTAACAGAGAGCAAACAGAGTAGGGACAAGGTATTCTCAAGAGTTTGTTTGCACAATTTACCTCTCCTTATCATTTGAACAGGTCAAAGGAGTAGTAAAACTTGATTCACACACCATCAATCTATGCAATTTCATTGCATAATGGCCTATGAACCAAAGTGTGCAAGTTCAATAAATGCAACAAAATAAGACTCTCAAAACCGCCTCCTTATCATGAATGATCAAGGGAAGTAGTCAACAATGAATCTTGAACCGTTTTCATCACTAATGAGTATGAAACGACTCAAGACCCAAGGGTTCAATTAACGTCCTATTGAACCCGAGCCAAATTATTATCTTGCAATATTTTTAATCACCAATTTTATTATTCCATTTTAGTTTCCTCTTAATTCTTTAATCAATTGAGTCCGAAAGTGAGTTTAAGTCCTCTAATAGAAAAAGGGCTCAAACCAAGTGTTGCTTTGGGTATGAAAGAGACATCATATTGTTCGTAATGAACCCCCAAAGGAATTAAACCATTAAGCATGACACCTCAATCTCATGCTTTAAACAAACAAGTAGCTTGAACCAACTTTCAAAACAAAGCAAAAGCCAAGAAAGGGGGGAGGTTGTAGAGGTGATTAAATATGATCACAAGTATGAAAAGCCATAAATAAATACTATCAACTCAAATATGAGGGTGGCTAAGGCCTAAACCACCAAATCTATGAGGACCATTACACTACAAGCATGCTAAAGAAAGCTCAAATAAAGCTAAGAGCCTAAAACAGTCTAAAAATAGTCTTAAAACATACTGGAATTAAGCTATTAAAAGCTAGAATAACAAGCTAAAACCTATAGCATGTTAAGCTAGTAAGCAAGACACAAGGAGGGGAGGCTAACCCCTCTAATTTTGGACTTCAAAACATAATTTTGGCCACTGAAATAACTTTAAAAGTCAGTGTTTAAAAGCTCAAAAAAAGATAGTGTAAAGGTGGCAAACACAAGGGTAAAGGCTTTGAATGCAAGGTGTAAAGAAGGGTGAACCACCCTTAACCTTTATTGGCCTTATAACCCAAGTTTCAGCCCAAAAATATAGAGTTTTCACAGCCCAAAAACAATATAAAAATAGTAGGAAATAAAGCAAATAAAGCAATGAGACAAGCCAAGCTTTATACCTCTTGAAGAGAAGACCAATTCTAGGCAACAAATCAAGGCTTACACACCCTCTAGAGTTCAAACAAGGCTCAAAAGGACCTCAACTCAAAGATGAAGAGGTTTGGTTAAGAGTGTATAGGCAAAAGATTGCAAAAAGCTAAGAAATTTCAAGAGAGAGAGAGAGAATTGTAGAGAGAGAGAATTTTTGCTCTATAAATTCTAACCTTGAAAATGGATGGGAAGGCCTCCTATTTATAGAAAACCCTACAACTCGCTCAGAAATATCTATATCTACACGTGTAAGGAGGTGCATGAACCTGTGCCAGCAGCTAGCACAGGTGGCACAAAAATATTTGTAAAACACATAAGTGGCCGGCAACTAGGAACAGTGGCAGGTGGCCAAGAGCAATGGCCGACAGGCCACTAAATTTTGCAGACTTCAAAAGCTAAGGTTTTGGTCCAAAACAAGGCACAATGTTTGTAAGGTTTTGAGGCTTAGAGATGTGGCATTCTGCTGAAAACTTCCGAGCACTTAACAAATATATATTCATTATCAGGTTTGCAAGCTATGATGTCCAAGTCGTAAGGGTGGTAAAAAATGGGGTGTCTACACAGAGTAAAGTGGTTATATGAATAAGACTCTTAAATAGGTAAATCATGCTCATGAGCAGCACATGTGGATCATTATCAAAACAAAACGACCTCAGGTCCATTCCATTATGCTCAAGGCATATCAAACGGGCAAAACAATCTTGGGTCCAAACATTTATTCATAAACCGACCTCAGGTCTAAGGGATCCATACACAAATGACCATTTGGTCCTTCAAAACACATGTACAAAATGACCTTGGGTCCATCATTTGCCAATTCTTGCTCGTGTGCATGTTTCTATTCATGATCATATTCATATTCGTATTCATACTCAAAACGACCTTTGGTCTAATCAATTTCGTGGTCATTTTGATAGTCATGATCATGTTTACATTCATATTCATATTCAATACGACCTTTGGTCTAATAAATTCCATATTCAAAATGACCTTTGGACCATTTAACAAACTTTCAGTCCAATTCATATATAAGATGACCTTAGGTCCATCTTGTCAAACATTCTAAATGGCCTTAGGCCAATTCCGTGCCCTTGACAAACATACCAAACAACCTTGGGCCCAATATTCTCATCAAACATAGCAAACCGCCTTGGGCCCATTTTGTATTCATATTTATCAATCACTTTACAGATTCCTCTATGAATTAGATAGATAGAATACTCATTCATAATATAAATTCACAAGTCTAGACAACTTATACATAGGTAGTATTCAGAAAGTAACATACATGAAAATATCTTTACTAAGATATTACTCACAGTGTTCAGTTGGCTGATTCGTGCTTAGAGCTGACCCTACACAATTCGTAACATATACAAAAATTGGGTCACAATATAATTCAATCCGTTCTTTAATTCGTTTATCTTTCTTAGGCTTCTTTCTAACTCTTTAGTTCATTTAGGATGCTCAATGTATGCCTAAGAATGCTCAGAAATGAAAAAGAATGGAAATCAGTACATAATACAACTTTTCAAAGTTTCTTGAAACAGAGTACTTTGCTCGAGCGCAACATTAGTTGCACGAGCGAACCTCTCTATCTGCAGAAGTACTAGATGCTCTCATTTTACACTCAAGCTAGCTTCTTAATCACTCGAGCCAAGATTAAAAATAAAGGGTGGTCGCTCGAGCGGTCTTTCGGTTGCATGAGCGAACCTCTAATGTCTACAAAAGTACTGGATGCTCAAATTGTACGCTTGTAGACGTTCCCGAACGTCCCGGGAGGGAATCCCCCCCCCCCCCCATTTTGTACATTTGGGCTCACTACAGTTTAGGACTCAATGTCACGGTCCTGTATCTAATCTCGCAGAGTGCAATGCAAGACCGATGAATCATCAAAGAGTCCAGATCCGGAAAATCGTTTTTTTGAAAACAGATTTTTTTGAAAGAAGTGCCAAACATGGACTGCTTTGCCAGATACAGAGCCGCCACCTAAATATTTTATTTTGGAAAATTTAGGAAACCCTGACTCGTTTGCCTAAGGCCACGTGTCCGTCATCACCAAAGTTGCCTCGGCTCGGGAACTTGGGTACGATTGGGGAAGGTTACTTCATGAGCACCCCCGCTCGACCGATCAAAGATCGACCTCTACTAATCATGATATCAGGTTTTGAAAACATTATGCATTCTTATTCCGGTTATTAGCCTAGATTTACTATGTGATGCGCACAGCATACAAGTATAGACTGGATTGCCTGAATTGGAACAACACATCTCATGTTTGTTTTTGAAAGCGGTTTGCTACTCGCAAGTAGGCTTAAAATGCAGATTTTGCCACCCTCGGGTGGGCTTAGAAAAGATGATTTTGCCACTATCTAGTGGGCTTAAAACTCACAGTCAATGCATTATTCCAATTCAGATAATCCAAACTTCACCCACAGGCATTCAGGCAGATATATCACATAAGCAGTTAGCCTCATGGCAAGCATGCTATCATGGCAGTCGCTCACATGCATGCAAGGATGCTAAAGCATAAACACTTATCGAGTACTCTAAGCCAAAACAGAAGCTATGTTAAAAATCCATGCATGATCCTAACTATGTTGAAATGCCTAATGCAACACATGCAGGATGCTACTAAAATAGGCTCGGCTATTCTACAATGGCATGTGAAATGTTACAACTAACACCTATTCAACTCGGAATTGAAATACAATGCAGTTAGTATGATGCGCCGAGCCCGGTGCATGCAAGACAGATGAATGAATGCAAACATGCGAGCATAAGTATGCTAATTGAAACATGCCCTAATCTAACCATCATAAGCTGATAAATAAAAGGGAGAAAGGCGTGGGGTTAGAAGACATTCATCATATACGCGCACACTTATTACAATTGTGCCCTCGCTCGGAGGGTCCGAATAAATAATACAGTCCGAATAAATAACAGCTACAGCTAATTATTACACAACATTAACTAATTAATAAACTAGCTAAGTAAGCATGTAAACTACATGAATGTGACTGCCTCAGCTCTGTTTTGGGTGACGATGGATGCATGCATGCTCGAGTTGCCTCGTCGGGAAATGCCATCGCGATGCCTCGTCTCGCCTTTGTTTGCAACTGTTTTTAGAAATTTGCACAAGGCTCCAAGAGGCTGAAACTCCACCCTGGGAAGGCTGCCGACCAGCTATTGGCTTGGGAAACACCTGCCGACCACCCTTTGTGGTGGATACCAAAAAAGGTGGTCGGCTTGCTAGAAAACCTAGTCGGCTGACCACTTTCTGCCCCTGGATCCTGGTTTTCTGCAACACAAAGCGAGATAGAGACATGGCAAGGTATTTTCAACAAATGTGTGCACGACCACACTCCCCGTCCTTGCATAAGCTCTAGGGAGCGTAGCCCTCGATCCTCGGGCCACCAACCATGCATCTCGATGCATGATGGCCAAGGGACCGAATTGCACGACTTGATATGGAATGAATGCATAAATGAACACGACAAGGCCTAGACTCCATCATGTATAATCCAGAGTGTCGGCAACTGGGAATTGAGACACGTTTGTCACTTTGAGTATGAAACGTGCCTCGTTTCCCGTGTTTGGGCTAACTCCTACCCCAAACACACCGCAACAAGTAGGATGGCATGCACCAATGCAAATCTATCATGCGACCTTAATGCGATGCAACTAAGTGATGCAAACGCGACTAACATGCACAACGCTCATGAATTATGGCATACTCAATGCGACTAACAACCTAGCATACATAATGCGAGGAATGACATGGCATACACAATACTAACCACATAACATGCACAACACATCACGCTAACATGCAACCTAGCATACGCAATACTATGGACAAAAATGGCATACACGATGCACGATGGGCTTACACCAACATGAGTAGACCTCAGCCACACTCACATCAGTGGCCATGTGATGGAAATGAGACAACCGAAACACATGCAAACATGCACGATGCAAGGGACCGGTCCTAAGGCATCAAATGTCACTCTACCAAAGCATGGCAAGGGATGAAAGATGGCATACAAACATGCAATTTCCAGCTCTGAAATAATATGCTCAATGGTCCTGAATCATGGAAACATGTCACCCAATGCATGAAATAGGCTCCGAAACTCAAAACTAGGCAAATGCATAGAACCACAAGTATGCAAAGCAAGTATTATTTGATTATGAGGCATGAAAACAGAGCCAAGGCAGTCCTAAACATGCACCAAATTAGTTTCAAGCATGGCCAAAAAGTGCTAACATGAAGGGCTAAAACAACATGCAACATAGGCTAGTAAGCATGGTTTACATTACATGTATATGAAGCACAAGAGAGGTCACCAAACCAGCCAAAAATAGCAACATGGTATGCTAAAATATGCCCAAATAACCGCTGAAACTCAGTCAATGCATGCAAAAATGATGGGCTCCTTTGGAGGGCCAATAAGGGGGTTGTTCTACACATACATGATGGACACACACAATGGCAAAACCAACTCTGGGCAGAGGTTCTGAGGGTCCTAAAACCCACTAAAAAGAGCCTCAAATGGGTCTAGGAAACATGCAATGAAAGGTCTCTTTGAAAGGCCTTGAGGAGGATTGCTCTACACATGCATGAGGGACACAAAATATGGCCAAAAGGGCTCCGAACAGAGCTAAGGCAGACCTTGAAACTCATAAATAATGGCTTGAAACAAGACTTCTCAATATGCAAAATGGAGCTCCTTTGGAAGGCCAACAAAGCTAGTAAAGAGAACAAGGGGTGAGAGGGTCACCCCTCTCTGATTTTAGGGCTCAAAAACACATCTAAGCCACTAAAAATCCACTGGATTTCAGTGGCTAAAAGGCCAAACCAAGGCCAATGCAAATGCTCAAATGCATGGCTCAAAGCATGAGGAAATGAAGCATGAAAGGGGGTAGATGATCCCGAACAGAAAAATGACCTTGAACAAACTTGAAGAGGAGCTCAAGAAAAGACTTTTTTTTAGTTTATGTCGAAGTCCAAAAATGCTTGCAAATAGGGTTAAACTATGGAGCAAAACAATGTCAAAATGGGGAAAATGGAGACTTACCCTTGTAGCACAGCAATGCAGCAAGTTCTGGACCAAGAAGGTGAGTCTTCAACCTCTAAAAAATAGCTCCAAGATGATTGAATGGATGGTGGAGGTGGTAGGCTATGAGGTGTGGTGTAATGGCCAAGAACAATGGGGCATTTGAGCTTGGATGAGAGAGATATGGAGGGTGGAGTGTATATGCCTTAGCTGGTTTTTCTAACCCTTGCAAATGGAGGGGGAGTGATGGTTTTATAGAGGAGAAGAGCCAAGACTTCTTGGAGAAGCCTTAAGAGAGGGTCAAAGCTTCTCAAAGAAGCTTAACCAAAAGGGTCAAGCTTCTCTAAAAAGCTAAGCAAAAGGGTCAAACCCAACTTAAAAAGACCAATAAAAGGCTCAAAATCTTGGACAGTGGGTCAAATGCTACACAGCTGGCACAGTTGTATGCAACTCAGGAAGGCCAAAAAGTAAAAGGTAGGCCGACCAGTCTAAGTGGTCGGCCGACCACTTTCCCTGGCCGGCCGACCAGGGTTCAAAAAGGTCAAGAAGGAATGTTGGTCGGCCATACCAGAAAGGTGGCCTCCCAGATGAGTAGAATACAGCCGTATGGTGGAAGACCAGAAAATGTGACCCAGGAGAGAGAAAAACCAATTTTCTAGCAAGGTTCAAAAGGGTCAGGAAGAAAAGCTGGTCGGCCTACCCATATTGGTGGTCTTCCAGATGAGTACAACACAATGGTGGTATGGGAGACCAGAAATTATGGCCCAAAAGTGAGGAAAACCAGCTTTCTGTCAAGAAAATCGGCTGGAGGAGAGAGAAAATGATTTCCAAAAGAATTCCTGGTCTCCCATTATAGTACTACCTCCCAAACAATGAAAATAGGGTCCATACCAAAAATGAACCCTAACCGATGCAAAACGAGGGTTCGGGGGCCAAAACACGCGGCCCGGTGCCCCGAAAACAGGCTGTTAGGTACTGGAAGTGGCTTGCGACCACGAAGGTGGTCTCTCGGGCCACAGTGTCCCTCAAAAGAGAGGAAATAAGGTGTGTGCCAAAAACCGGAGCAAACGGAGGTAGTTAAGCGATCCCGAACCGAGGCACACGGCCGACGGCTCCGAAAACCAAAAACTGGTCTCTAAACGGCAAAAATGGCCTACGACCACGAAACGTAGCCTACGGCCACTGAGAGATGGTCTACGAGACCTCTCCCTCCCTTCAGGAAGAGAAAACAGAAAAAACAGAACCTGGTTCGCAAACCAAGGCAAAGCACAAAAGAGCCCTGAAGTCCGAAGGCAAGGCTCACAGCCGAGACTCTGAAACCTCAAAACGAGCACAATATGCACCATTACCGAGTGCTCAATTGGTGACGTCTGAGTCTTAAGGTCGGTCAAAAATGGGGTGTCTATAACGCTCGAGCCATCTTTTGGTTGCTCGAGTGGTTTGACGAATTTCTAGAATTTCCAGAATTCTGTTTGAGCTTCAAACATATATCCAAGCCTTCAAATTCGTGCCTGCGTCACTCAAATATGCAAGAACACACTCAAATACATATATTTGAAGCTAACTTCGACCCATAGTTCAATACTCCATGAATTCAACAAGATTCAAACCTTAATTTTATGTTTGTAAAATCCATGTTTTATATCTTGCATTCACAAGCTTTAAGACTTAAAATTGGACCTCAAAACATAACAATTCATGCATGCATGTGTCAAACAATTATCAATTCCACATGGATTATATGATTCATGCTCTACAATGAGATTTCATAACAAATTCATGCATGCATGTGCAAATTGATATCAAATTCATCAAACTTAGCTTGATTCATGTGCTTAACTTCATAATCTTCTTGATCTCATATAGCTATGGACTAAAACTCATGAATTGAGGTTCAATCTCTTACCTTTGAACTTCAATGAGCTTAGGTGTAGCAAATTCTTGTGCCTAGCCTCACTATCCTTCAATTTCTTGAGCAATTCTCCAAGTTCTCCTCATTTCTCCTTTGAACTCTCTCTCTCTCTCTCTCTCTCTCTCTCTCTCTCTCTATAGTGTATATTTTTAGCCAAATATTGAAGATGAGCTCAAGTTATGAGCCTAGGCACTAAGTTAACACACATATATAGCGAGTGATTAGCTTAAGCTAATTAACCTAGGGTTTTCCTAATTAATTAAGGCTCATTATTTAATTCAATCTAATTAATTTGATCCAAATTAGTTTTTAATTAAATTTCACCGTAGGCTCTAAAAATTATACTAATCCCAATGGTACAGTTAATTTTGGTTTATGTCGCCTCTGTGGCCCTCAATTTTAGTTTATTATAGAATACAAAACAAATTTTCCTACGATGAACAACTATGAATTCAAATACATAGAAAATCACATGATTAGCATCCAAGATCACATAAAGCATATAATCACTAGTATAATTACGACTTAATAGTATAACACAGAACGGGGTTGTCACATGATCCTCCCTTCCTTAGGAAGTTTGATCCTCCAAACTTATGTTACCTTCCATTGGAAACAGATGTGGGTATCGTTGATGCATCTCATCTTGTTTTTCCCACGTAGCTTCCCTTCCATGATTCTCTTTACATTCCACTTTCACCATTGGAATAGATTTGATTCTTAGTCGTTTCACTTGTCGGTCCATGATCAATTCTGGCTATTCTTCATATTCCATATTTTCATCAAGTGCTAATCGGTGATAATCTATAACATGAAACGGATCTCGGAGGTAGCCCCTCAACATTGATATGTGGAACACATTGTGCATTTGTTCCATACCCGATGGTAAAGCAACTCTGTAAGCAGCTGGACCAAGTCTCTCTAAAATTTGAAATGACCCAATATAACAGGGTGACAACTTACCCTTCTTACCAAATCTTGATTGGCCTTTCATTGGAATTACAAGAATAAACACATGATCACCAACCTCATATTCAAGAGGCCTCCTTCTAACATCCGTATAACTCTTTTGTTGGCTCTGAGCCTTTCATTGAATAACTTTGATCTTTTCGATGGTGGTTTGCACAATTTCAGGCCCAAGAAAGACTCTTTTCTCGACTTTTGTCCAATAGACCGATGATCTACATTTTCTGCCATATAAGGCTTCATACGGTGCTATGCCAATGCTGGAGAGGAAGTTGTTATTACATGCAAACTCTGCCAATGGTAAGTAATCTTTCCAACTTCCCTAAAAATCTAAGGCACACATTCGGATCATATCTTCCAAAATCTGTATATTCCGTTCCGATTGCCTATTAGTTTGTGGATGGAACGCGGTGCTAAGTCTTAATTTCGTTCCCGTTGATCTCTGTAGGCTTCTCTAGAATCTAGGCACAAAATTCTGATATCTATCCGACACAATAGACACCTGTACTCCATGTCAATAAACAATTTCATCAATATAAATTGTAGCCAATTTATATGCATCATAAGTGGTTTGAACAGGAAGAAAATGTGCAGATTTAGTTAGTCTATCAACTATAACCCAGATAAAATTCATACCTCTTGGGGTCTGAGGTAGTCCGACAATAAAGTTCATGATTATGTGTTCCCATTTCCATTTCAGAATAAGGAGAGGTTAAAGTAGGCCTGCCGGTTTCTGGTGTTTAACTTTAACTTGTTGACACTTGGACACATATGCTGCAATTTCTCGCTTCATATTTGGCCATCGGTTGTTTTGTTTCAAGTCCCAATACATTTTATTGTTACCCGGGTGCATAGCAAATTTTGACTTGTGGGATTCATCCAGAATTGTCTTCTTCAAATCAGAAACATTCGGAACACACAATCTGTTTTGGAATTTCAACACTTTAGTTTCAACACTATACCCCAGTTTGGAATTCACTTCGAATTCATCAATTAACTTCTTGAGAAACTCATCCTCTCTTTGTTTCTGTTTAATCTTGCCAATGATCACTGGCTTAACTGCAACGCCGGCTATCAATCCACTTTGTTCAGTAAGCAGACAAGCCAAATTCCCTTTTGATTTTCTACTCGAAGTGTCAGCAACTGTATTGGCTTTCCCCAGGTGGTACCAAATCTAAAGATCATAGTCTTTGATCAATTTTAGACACCTTCGCTGTCGCATATTCAGTTCTTTTTTAGTAAAGAAGTACTTTAAACCTTTGTGATCCATGTAAACTTCACATTTTTCCCCATACAAGTATTGGAGCCAGATTTTTAGAGCAAACACAACTGCGACCAATTCCGGGTCATCGTTGGATAGTTCTTTCCATGTGATCTCAACTGTTTGGAGGTGTAGGCAATTACTTTCCCATTCTGCATTAACATACAACCCAGACCCTTGTAAGAAACATCACTAAATATCACAAAAGTTTTTGTACTTGAAGGCAATGTCAACACTGCTGCGGTAGTCAATCCTGTTTTTAGTTCTTAGAAGGTAGATTCCCTCTCATCATTCCATTCAAATGATTGCCCCTTTCGAGTTAGTTAGGAAAATGATACAGCTATTTTTGAAAAGTCCTTCACAAACCGTTTGTAGTACCTAGCTAAGCCCATGAAATTGCGGACTTTTGTTACATTGGTCGATGTAGGCTAGTTCACAATTGCCTCTATCTTCTGTAGGTCTATAGAAATCACATCTCTGTTGATGACATGCCCTAAGAAGACAACCTCATCCAACGAAAATTCACATTTCTTTAGTTTAGTAAATAATTTCTTTTCTTTAAGTGTTTGCAAGACAGTTCTCAGGTGTTGTTCATGTTCAGTTCTACTCTTTGAATATATCAGAATATCATCAATAAAAACCATATCAAACTCATCGAGGTAGGATTTAAAAATTTGGTTCATATGATCTATAAATGCTGTAGGTGCATTAGCCACTCCAAATGGCATTACAAGAAATTCGTAATGACCTTACCTTCTTCGAAATACAATATTTTCAACATCCTTTGTTGTTACCTTTAACTGGTGGTATCCAGATCTCAAATTGATCTTTGAAAACACTTGTGAACCCTGCAATTGGTCAAATAAATCATCAATTTGGGGCAATGGATATTTGTTTTTGATTGTTACCTTGTTCAATTCTCAGTAGTTAATGCACAAACGTAAAAGTCCTGTCTTTCATCTTTACAAATAAAACTGGTGCACCCTATGGAGAAGTGCTTGGTCAGATAAACCCTTTCTCAAGCAAGCCTTGCAACTTTTCTTTCAATTCTTTCATTTCAACAGTAGACATTCTGTAAGGAGTTTTTGAGATAGGCTGGGTGCCTAGAGCAACACCAATAGTAAACACTATTTCTCTATCAACCAATTCTCCTGGCAATTCATTTGGGAATACATCCAAAAATTCTCTAATAACAGGAATACTGTCTATTTCAATATTCATAGATTGCTCAGTCAATACGCTACACAAGGAACCTTGACACCCTTTCCTAAGCAGTTTACACGCTTTCATTGCCAGAATTAGATAAGGTGGGGGTATTGCACCATTTCCAATAAACTCAAATTCATCATGTCTTGGTGGTCTAAACATAACTAGTTTTGTTACACAATCGATGGTGGCACAGTATTTAGACAACCAATCCATACCCATAATCACATCAAAATGTCTAATGTTCAAGGGTAACAAATCCACATATAAAGTAGCACTGCCAATACGCATATCACAAATATGAGACACCAATGTACATAACACAGATTCCCCAGATGGGACAGATACACACAATAGACATGGTAATGATTCTGGGGGTTTATTCAATCTAGATGTAAATGTAGTAGATACAAAGGAATGTGTTGATCCGGAATCAATTAACACAAAAGCATCTTGATTACATATAAAAATAGTACTTGAGACAACGGCCTCCGTGTTCCGTGTGTCACCTGGGATGAGTGCAAAGACTATTCCTTGTCTCATTGTGTCTCTGGTAGTAGCAGGCCTCGTAGTTCCTCGGTATTGGGATTGATCCAGTCAAGCTAGCAGCCGGTTTTCCACTTCTTTGTTGCTCAAGTTGGGTACAAACCCTTGCTATATGTCCCATTTTACCACATTTAAAACAAGCCCCAGAAATACGGTAACAAACCGCACAATGTTTCTTACCACACTAAATACATGTTGGTGTCGTATCTTTGGTGGAGCCCGAAGTGCTTGAGGATCCCATATTCTACTTTTTTGATGATCCATTATTTGAGAAAAGGCCCTATCTCTTACTTTTCCAGCCAGTTGATGGTTTACTCTGATTGGCCATATTAGTTTCTGACATTAAAGCCGGTCTAACACATCAACGTAAGTAAGCAGTTTTAATACATTCACTCTTTTTTGAATATCATTGCAGAGACCACCCTCAAATTTTCTTACCTTCTTATAGTCGGTGTTGACTATGTACGGTGCGAACCTGGCCAATTCCATAAACTTTGCCTCGTAGTCTGCCACAGTCATATTGCTTTGTTTAAGCCCCTTAAATTTAGACACTTTTTTATCATGGGCGCATTGCAGAAAGTATTTATCATAAAAGGGCTCAAGAAACTGTGTCCAATCTATGCCCTTGTTGTTATCATGAATCAACATCCACCACCTTTTTACTTCATCTTCCAGTGTAAATGTGGCCAATTGTACCTTCTGTGCTTCAAGGCATGGAAAAACTTCAAACAGTTTCTCAATACCGAGGACCCAAGCCTCGGCCTTCAATAGATCTACTCTCCCGTGGAATAGTGGTTGTTTCATTTTCTTAAACTCTTTGGTGAGAGCTATTGTTCGGTCATCGCTTTGCAAGTCTCGTACAGGTTGTACCGGAGATGGGGGTGGCAGTTGCTGCTACTGTTGTTGCCATTGTTGTTGTTACCTCAATGTTTCTACCATGTCCTATATCAGTCTTTCTATTTAGTCTAGCCTGGCAGTAGAAGATTCTTCTATTTCGTCGGATCTTGTTCTCACCATTATCTGATGAGACTTGCATTATATTTCATACAAAAACAATGTACACAATATACATAGATAGAAGAGCACACATATAGACAACAATTCATATATCACGTAGTCACATATTTCAAAACAATTTAGCATATTCTTAATGCATTCAAGCAAATATTTGTCACATGAATGTAGCTTAAGTCTTTTCTAGACACCTTATGGCTCATTTGGACAAGTGTGTGAGTTATTGACTCGTGCTTTAAACTCTTTAGTGAGAGTTATTGTTTGGTCATCACTTTGCAAGTCTTGTACAGGTTGTACTGGAGATGGGGGTGGCGGTGGTTGCCACTGTTGTTTTCATTGTTGTTGTTGCCTCAATGTTTTTGCCATATCCTGTATCAGTCTTTCCATTCGGTCTAGCCTGGCAGTAGAAGATTCTTCTATTTCGTCAAATTTTTTTCTCACCATTATCTGATGAGACTTGCATTATATTTCATACAAAAACAATGTACACAATATACATAGACAGAAGAGCACACAGATAGGCAACAATTCATATATCATGTAGTCATATATTTCAAAACACTTTAGAATATTCTTAATGCATTCAAGCAAATATTTATCACATGAATGCAGCTTAAGTCTTTTCTAGACACCTTATGGCTCATTTGGACAAGTGTGTGAGGTATTAACTTGTGCTTTGATACCGCTCTGTCATAACCCAAACCCGCCCCTATAGATTAGGATCATAACCGGCCAGTAATCATGAGATTACCTACGGCCTCAGATAGAAATTAAATCATGATTAATAATAGAGGCCAAAAGTAGAAGCAAAATGTAAAGATTGTCCAATGAGCTTGTGCATAAATAGCACGGAACAAAAACTTTTCTACTCATTTTAATAACAACTCACATCATTCATACAAAAAAACATCTTACATGTCCAGGAACATTCATTTAACATACTCCTCCAAGCCAAAACTTTATATAGATAAGCGGTCATACGTGACTAGCAAAAGTAATCCAACGACAAAACAAAAGACTAAAAACAAAGCCTCTTGCATGAGGCATCCCTGGTTGACTTCATAAAACTTGGTTCTTTCACAAGACCATTAGGGCTGGGGTGGGACATCCCGTTGCTCACCTACATACATATAAATAAGGAGTGAGCTAATGCCTAGTGAATAATACCAGAGTAAAGAGGTTATATGAATGAGACTCTTAAATAGGTAAATCATACACATGAGCAGCATATGTCAATCATTATCAAAACAAAACGACCTCAAGTGCATTCCATTATGCTCAAGGAATATCAAAGGGGCAAAACGACCTTGGGTCCAAACATTTAATCATAAACTGACCTCAGGTCTAATGGATCCATACATAAATGACCATCCGGTCCTTCAAAATACATGTACAAAATGACCTTGGGTCCATCATTTCCCAATTCTTACTCGTGCATACGTTTGTAGTCATGATCGTATTCATATTCGTATTCATACTCAAAATGACCTTTGGTCCAATCAATTTTGTGGTCATTTTGATAGTCATGATCATGTTCACATTGGTATTCATATTCTATATGACCTTTGGTCCAATTAATTCCGTATTCAAAATGACCTCTGGACCATTTAATAAACATACAAAACGACTTTCAGTCCAATTCATATAGAAGATGACCTTAGGTCTATCTTTTCAAACATTCTAAACGGCCTTAGGTCCATTCCATGTCCTTGTCAAATATACCAGACGATCTTGGGCCCAATATTCTCATCAAACATACTGAACGACCTTGGGCCCAATATCTACTACTATTATAAAAGTGTGAAGAGCCTACCATGTTTTTTACTTTTTCTAAATTTCAATTTTACCCTCTCAAATCTATTATATTTTCTAAAAGTCATGAAAAGTCCTATATAAACCAACCGTTCCTTTCTTATTTTCTCTCAAATCTACTATATTTTCTAAAAGTCATGAAGAGTCATATATAAACCAACTGCTCCCTTCTTATTTTCTGTGTTTGCTTCTATATTGATATACATAATATTTACAATACAAATCACTGTGAATAATTTTGTTTGAATTTTAAAATTGTATGCATTCGTTCGAATCTAGACAGAGGAAAGCACATACGTTTTCAAAATATAGATTTGTGTTGTATCTTAAAAATTCGCAGGTTATTTTTATATACTTTCTTTTTGTTTAAATTATATTTTTTGAACTATAATATTTTATATGGTACTTTAATAACCATGTATGACGTCAAAATTTTAAATAATAACTACTTTCGTTGGTTTTATTTTTTAAATCTATTTTTCACTTTTTGATTCTAAATAATAATCACTTTTGTTGGTTTTGTTTTAAATTTGTTTTTCAATTTTCAATTTTTCATATTTTCTCAGTTTTGGTGACTAAAGATATTGGAATTTCTTCATATTTTATATTTAAATTATACTTTTACATGAAAATATAATATTTAATAACCTAAATAGAATTAAAAAGTAAAATATTGATAAAATTTTTATAAATTCAAACATGTACTGATTTATTATTATTATTATTATTATTATTATTATTATTATTATTATTATTATTATTATTTACTATTAATAATTTTTTTCCTAAAAAGAATGCACAACAAATTATTTTCTAAGTGTTTTTAGATTAATTGAACCTAAATCTCAAAGTAAAATAAAAAGATAAAATAGTAATAAATTAAGCGAATCTAAAAAGATAATAAACTGGTTATTTTAGAAAAAATGTCAAAGATAAAAAAATATGAAAATCAAAAAATTCAAAACAAAAGTTTGAAAAAACAAATCAAACCAAACACTATAAACTTCTCTTTTTTAAAATATTTCTTCACTAATCTCTAATTTTACACAAATTATTCACAAATTCCTTTCAAAGTTTATGTGAATTTAATAATCTAATTAAAAAATGATGCATACACACAAAAATGTAACACTAAATATCTACATTATGATCAACTATTTAATTATGAATAATTAAATTCTCATTGTTACCTATATTATATTGTTGTGAAAATTACACATATTGCTTTTGTAATATCTTTTATATATATATATATATATATATATCAATGTCTACATATATAAATATAAAAAAAAATATAAATGTAAATTTATATATGTTACTGTATTCATACATTATCAATCTGTAATACTATATTACTATCAGATACTTTAATTTTATAACATATATCGCTTTAGTAATATAGGTATATTTGCTAGGAAAAAAATTGCGAAATTGTATATTGTTTTCCTATCAACTTATGTTCAATACATATATACATACATGTCATACAAATAAGTGTCCACAACAACCATTTTCAATAACAAACTAAAACTTTGCAAGGCACCTCTATCACCATAATAATTATACTTTTTCCCCACATAGAAAAAATTACATTATTGAAGGAAAATGGAGATTTTGAAATTCATAACAATATGATATCGTTTCAAACTCTTACTCATCAAAATATTTTATTATAATTAGTTATAATGGCAAGCAAGAAGAAAAATAAGAAGATGATGAAATAAAAACTACAGAAGATCTATTGCAACATACTCTCCAAGCAAAGTTAGACGACTTAAAGCAGGAATTATCTTATCTATTGTGAAATTCAAGAAAAAAAAATATCTCATGCACATATTTCAGTCAAATTGTAAGGGAAAAAAAAATCAAATGATATCCACACAATATCGCAACAACCAATTGATTAGAAAACAAGTACATCAAATGAAAAATTTGATCAATTTTTGTCATATGCTGATCACTTACAGATGACATAATAAATTATGTAATTCCGCAGTTTCATGAAAGTGATCCTACAAACACTTATAATTATGGATCTATAAATATCATGAAAACAATTATGAAATTCATATAACGATCGAAATATTAAGCTACAATATCATTCCATTTTCTTAAAAAAAATTATTCCACATTTTCTACATAAATGAAAATATACTAATGTTTGATGTTATATTTTTCATCATGTAAGATATTTGCGGCACAGTAAACGAGACTTAACAACTCTTAATGTATAAAAATATATTATATATTGATATTAATGTTACACGAATAGTATGCAAATAATATGCAATAGTGGGTTCAATAAATTGGTATTATGAGATGAACTATTAAACAAAATTGTGTAATTGTGCCATTAATTTCATACATTCAATTGTACTACAGGTACGGATTATGAAAAATTGAAGTGAAAGTTGATAGAAAAATATTTGTGTAATACTATATATTTAAAGGACATGTTTATTGTTTATTATTTAAGATAAGATTGTAATCACAGCAATCTAGCTATAAAATTTATTATTTAAATTCTTTAGCCAAGTATGTATTCACTTCTTACTTAGTTGTATTTTGGATATAGATCAATTTATCCATACAAGTCTCCAAACTTTATATACATATTACATGCCAATTTAAGAGACACATATAATTACAGTACTAACAGTTGATGAAAAATCATGTGTCATGTGCAACGCACGTGCCCAACCACTAGTTCTCATCAAACATACCAAACAACCTTAAGCCCATTTTGTATCAGTATTTATCAATCACTTTACAGATTCCTCTACGGATCAGACAGATAGAATACTCATTCATAATATAAATTCACAAGTCCAGACAACTTACACGTAGGTAGCATTCAGAAAGTAATATACTTGAAAATATCTTTACTAAGATATTACTCACAGTGTTCAGTTGACTTATTCGTCCTCAGACTTGACCCTAAAGAATTCCGTAACATATACCGAAATTGGGTCACAATACAATTCAATCCATTCTTTAATTCATTTATCTTTCTTAGGCTTCTTTCTAACTCTTTAGTTCATTTAGGATGCTTAATGTATGCCAAAGAATGTTCAGAAATGAAAAAGAACGAAAATCGGAATATAATATAACTTTTCAAAGTTTTCGGAAATAGGATACTTCGCTCGAGTGAACCCCTCAGTCTACAAAAGTTTTGGATACTGTCATTTTACGCTCGATCCAACTTCTTGGTCGCTTGAGCCAAGATTGAAAATAAAGGGTGGTCACTCGAGCGGTATTTTGATCGCTCGAGCCAACCTCCAATGTCTGCAAAAGTACTGGATGCTTGAATTGTGCACTCGAGCCACCTTTTGGTCGCTCGAGCAGTCTGTCGAATTTTTAGAATTTCCATAATTCTATTTGAGCTTCAAACATATATCCAAGGCTTCAAATTCATGCATGACTCACTTAAACATGTAAGAACACACTCAAATCATATATTGAAGCTAACTACAACCCATAGTTCAAAACTCCATGAATTCAACAAGATTCAAACCTTAAACTTTATGTTTGTAAAATCCATGTTTTATATCTTGCATTCAAAACCTTCAAGACTTAAAATTGGACCTCAAAACATAACAATTCATGCAAGCAAGAATTTGTAAAGGCTCATGCTTTTTGTGACAACCCTCACCACTAATTAGTGCTAATCCATGATTAAGCATGTTAATTGACTGACTGACTGAATTACTAAATTAATTGATTGTGCTGGTTTAAATGCAATTCTATTTGTTGACTGTTAAATTATCTGTTCATGTTTTATGCTTTAAACTGCAAATTGAAGGCCTTATTGGCGGGCGAATCTGAAATTGATTGATGTTTTGTGCTAATTAAGATTTATATGATTTTATGGTATATTTAATTGGAATGTGATTTGGTATGATTAAATTAGATTAAATAAGCTAAATTACAAGAATTGGCCTTATTTACCAATTTGCCACACTAGTGGCCCACTACATGGGACCTATTGGGATTTGCTTTCATCTCATTTTGTACATTTCATCAGTCACTCCTTGAGCCTTAGCCGACTAGAGAGAGAGAGACTTAGAAGAATTGATTTCATCTTATATTTGCTTGGAGACTTGAAGAATTTGTAGAGGATTTGTGCAATTGAGCTTATATTCTTGAGTTTGAGGACCTAAGGTAGTGTGTCCATCCTTTTAATTGTGAATTTAAGTTAGTTCTTTCATGTTTCATGCTAAATTGAAGAGTTGAGTCTAGAATTGGTTAAGATTGTTGAATAGAGGCTTAATTCTTGCATGCATGTATACATTTTGAAGTTTTGAGGTTGTAGTTCATGAAATCCCACATGCATGTTCATATCTTGAGCTTAGTCCATGAATTCATCTTGTTTTTGAGGCAATTGAGCTCATTTGAGCAAGTAATTGAAGTTTTGAAGTTGATTTAATTCATACATGTTATGTTTTACATCATGTTCGTGGAATTTGTTTGAATTTGTGTTCAATTAAACTACCTCTGGGCCTTGATTTTACAAATTGAGCTTTGAATCATGTTAAACTATGAATTTACAAGTGTTTCCCAGAAAATTGGCCCAAGAGGATCGAATTTGATGCATTAAAAATTGATTTTGAGCTTGAGGTTCAAATCTGGAAATTCCAGATTTTGGACTCCCGCTCAAGCGGGGTAAGTGGCGCTCGAGCGGGAAATTCGTGTATCCAGCCCTTTTATTATGTTTACAGTCCGCTCGAGTGGGGTTTTGCATGCTCGAGCGAGGACTTGTGTCACACGCTCGAGCGGGTGTCAAGCGCCCATCGAGCGTGATTTTCGCACATCCAGTACTTTTGCAGTCCGCTCGAGTGGGAAAGTTTAAGCTCGAGCGGAGACTTTGTTTACATGTCCGCTCGAGCGGGAAAACCCACGCTCGAGCGGGACCTCAATTTTCTGAAAATGTTTTTAAAGTGCATCTTGCATCGTCATTCCATTCTAGGCATTCTTAGGCCTAGTTTAAGGCATCTTAATGAGGATATTGATGTAGAACCACACCGAGGCAAATTAGGGATTAAGTTATTATTTTTCCCAACTGTGTAGCTTAGTGTGTGTTCACTCTGTAACTTTGTAGGGTTGGCATCCGGAGACGCTCTAGCTTATCTGTAGCCCAGAACTCTGTGAGTAACAATGTTGTAAAGATATGTTCAATTGAAATTATTTTCTGAACAAATGACTGTACTACTTTATGAAATGACACTGTTTACTGAATGAATGTTTGTCTCATTTGTGAATTGTACTCATGGCATCCATAGCAATATACTGTTATTGAACTGTTACTGCTACTGTTACAGAGATCTCTGTCGGTTTCCATGTTTGGAACCATTACTGATGGCCATCATTGACTACTCGGTCTGTTAAGACCTACTGTACTGCTTTGCTATTGGTTGTACCACATATGATTATTATAGTTTCTGAATGACTGTTATGGCATGAATCATGAGCCACAAACTGAATGACTGATATACTGTTTAAATGATTGTTTTCAATACTGAAAGGACATTCATTCTTAACCTCTTTACGCATATGTTATTCACTGGGCTTTAGCTCACTGCTCATATATATATATAGGTGTACAGGCATCGGACCATTGCTAGAAGCGTCAGGGTAAACCCCAGTTTTGTCGAGCCAACCACTGTGCCTCACTGAGAGGTTCCAAGTCCTTCAAGCTAGGGCTTTTAGGGTGTTTTAGTTTTTCCCTTTTTGTATCTATTTTGTAATTACTGTATAGACTGAATGGTGTTGTACTGTACTGTTCTAATAGGGATTAAGTCCCTGTCCTAAATGATTGTATATATATTGTACATACTGTTTTGGTACTGGTTGTGTATATATATATATATGAAAAGTCTTTTTGCATACAGACTGTCACAGCTCATTAGACATCTTTTAATTACTGTTTTGGCTTCCGCCAGCCCTTGTACTTTGTATTACTGTATTACTGTTAAGAAGGCCTTCGGTAATCTCGGATTACTGGCCGGTTACGGTGTTAAACCTATAGGGGCGGGTTTGGGTCGTGACACTTTTGAACATGATTTATGATGTTTTAGTTTGAATTCAAAGTCATATTGCACATGCATGCATGAATTGTCATGTTTTAAGGTTCAGTTTTAAGTCTTGAAGCTTGTGAATGCAAGATATAAAACATGGATTTTACAAACATAAAGTTTAAAGTTTGAATCTTGTTGAATTCATGGAGTTTTGAACTATGGGTTGAAGTTACCTTCAAATATATGAGTTTGGTAGTGTTCTTGCATGTTTGAGTGAGTCATGCATGAATTTGGAGCCTTGGAGTTGTGTTTGAAGCTCAAACAGAATTCTGGAAATTCTGAAATTTGAGCAGTTCGCTCGAGTGATGGAAGTGTCACTCGAACGTACATTTCGAACTCCTAGTACTTTTGCAGACATTGGAGGTTAGCTCGAGCAACCGAAAGACAGCTCGAGCGACGACACTTTATTTTGAATCTTGGCTCGAGTGTAGGGATGGCAATGGATAACCTACCATGTGGGTATCTATGGAGACCCAACCCAAATACATGGGTTTTCTCCTCTTTTTCTTATCCATTGGGTAGGGTAAGTGATATTCTTTAAATATCTACAGGGGATGGGTTGGGGATGGGTACCCACTAATTTCCCCATATGTTTTTTTTTTTTTTTTTTTTTTTTTTTTTTTTTTTTTTTTTTTTTTTTTTTTTTAAGATTCACAACCAAAACTAAATATACATTCAATCTTTTTTTTTTTAATTTATTTTTTCAGGTTCACAACCAATTTTTATTTTTTTATTTTTTTATTTTTATTTTATTTTATTTTATTTTATTTTTTTTAAGATCCACAACAAAAGCTAAATATACCTCCAATCTTTTTTTTATTATTTTTAAGGTTCACAACCATTTTTTTTTAATTTTTAAGATTCACAACCAAAGCTAAATATACATTTAATCTTTTTTCTTTTCTTTTCTTTTTTATTTTTTTTTTAAGGTTTACAACCATTTTTTTTTTTTTTTAAGATTCACAACCAAAGCTATACATTCAATCTTATTTTATTTTATTTGGCTCAACAATAAAATCAAATACACATTAATTAACATTGTCACATTATTCTTGTCAAATTTTATGCATATCTAGAATTTTTTAAATTTATTTTAAAAAAATTAAGGACACTGTCTAGTGTAGGTTTCGATTTGCTTTTCTATGTTATTTTATTTTGTTGTGTATTGTAATTTTCAGAATGGTTTGCTTGTTCTGAAATTTCAATTAACGAGTATGAATCTATTTGTTTTATGTTATCACACAATTTATACAACATATATATATATATATATATGAATGTATTTGAAAATAAGGAAATTGTAGAGAATCAAAACAAGCATGAGTCGTGATTGGTTAGAAATGATGGGTACAAAGATTTATTTGCTAGAAAAACAAAAAGGGGATATAAAGTCTTACTAAATAATTTTTTTTTAAATTAAAAGAATTTTTCTTAGTTATGAACAGATTTAACTAAAATCAGCTTGTTTCCTAATGTTATGCTTCATTTATTTAGATAGAAAATATTTTTTAATGAAAAATATTTTTTATAAAAAAATTCAAAATATATATTTTTTTATATTTGGTAGTGGTGGTGATGGAACGAAGGTGAAAGTAGAGATTGTTACATAGTGGTGGGGTGATGGCGACAGTGATGATGGTAGTGGCTATGGTGATGGTAGTGTGACAGTGAAAGTGAGAATAGTGGTGATGGTGTTGTGAAATTAGTAAAAATTTAATTGAAAAAACATTTTTTGTTTTTTAAAAGTAACAAACAACAAAATTCGTGGGGGACTAAAGGAAGAAGATGGAGGATGGATTGGGTGTGGTAATGCATAGATATCTTAAAATGAGTGGTTCAGATTTGTTAAAGGTATAATTAGATTTTGGATAAATTAAAATGAATGGTTCAAATTTGCTAAGAGAAAGATGGTTTAATGTCTAAAATGTCCGTGGCTAACAATTTCTTGTTTATGTCCTGATGCAATTTAATATGAGTCTTATAACACTTTCTTCAAACAAACTTTTTGATTGTCTCAAAATTATATATTTGATTATTATAAAACAAACTTTTTAATTAATTAATTAATGTGTATTTGATTTTGTTGTTGAACCAAATAAAATAAAATAAGATTGAATGTATATTTAGCTTTTGTTGTGAACCTTAAAAAAATAATAAATAAATAAATAAATAAGTTGTTAACATTAAATATATTAAAAAAGAAAGAAAAAAGATTGAAGGTATATTTAGCTAAAACCTTTATAAAAAAAAAAAGAAGGTTGTTAACATTAAATATATTAAAAAAGAAAGAAAAAAGATTGAAGGTATATTTAACTTTTGTTGTGAACCTTAAAAAAAAAAAAAAAAAATTGTTAACATTAAATATATTAAAAAAGAAAGAAAAAAGATTGAAGGTATATTTAGTTTTTGTTGTGAACCTAAAAAAAAAAAAAAGTGTGGTTGTTAACATTAAATATAAAAAATAAAAATGGAGAATAAAGTGGGTTGGGGAAAATCCATACCCATTAAAAAATGGGGAAGGTGGTACCCATGGAGAATGGGGAATGGAGAATGGGAAAAATTTATTATAGGGGAATAGGGATAGGGAATTAATATCCAACCCATTGCCCCCCATTGCCATTCCTACTCGAGTGACCAAGAAGTTGGCTTGAGCATAAAATGAGAGCATCCAGTACTTTTGCAGACCAAGGGGTTCGCTCGAGCAACCAATGTTGCACTCGAGCGATGTGCTCGGTTTCAAAAAACTTTGAAAAGTTATTTTATGTTTCAATTTCCGTTCTTTTGCATTTTTGAGCACTCTTAGGCATACATTAAGCATTCCAAATGAACTAAAGAGATAGAAAGAAGCCTAAGGAAGATACATGAATTACAGAACGGATTGAATTGTATTGTGACCCGATTTCTGTATGTGTTATGAATGGTCAATCGTGAGGACAAATCAACCTTCTAAACACTGTAAGTAATATCTTAGTAAAGATATTTTCATATATGTTATTTTCTAAATACTACCTGTATGGTAAGTTTTTTGAACTCATGAATTTGTATTATAAATGAGTATTCTACCTATTCGATTTGTAAACGGATTGAAACGTAATTGATAAGCATGAAATTATAAGATTGGACCAAAGGTCGTTTTGTATGAATACACTATGGGCCTAAGGCCATTTGGTATGTTTGATGTGAACATGAAACAGGCCCGAGGCCATTCGGTATATTTGACAAGGACACGGAATGAGGCTAAGGCCGTTTAACATATTGGATAAGATAGATCTACCTAAGGTCATCTCACATATGAATTGGATAGAAGGTTGTTTTGTATGTTTGTTAAATAGGCCAACGGTCATTTTCAATAAGTAATTGAATGGACTAAAGGACATTTTGAATTTGAATACGAACGTAAACATGACCATGACTATCAAAATGACCATGAAATTGATTAGACCCAAGGTCGTTTGAGTATGAATACGAATGTGAACATGATCATGACTATAAACGTGCACACGAATGTGAATTTGGAAATGATGGACCCGAGGTCATTTGTTACATGTGTTGTGAAGGACCGGCTGGTCATTTGTGTATGGATCCATCAGACCTAAGGTCAGATTATGAATGAATATTTTGGACCTAAGGTCGTTTTGATTATGAATGGATTGGATCGAAGGTTGTTGTGAATATGAATGTATCAGACCAAAGGTCAATGTGAATATGAATGCATTGGACCGAAGGTCATTTTGAATATGAATGTATTGGACCAAAGGTCGTTTTGTATATGAATATGTCGGACTCAAGGTCATTTTGTCCCTTTGATATGTTCTAAGTATAATGAATTGGACCCGAGGTCCTTCCGTTATGATTTGCTTAAGTCTGTTATGAATGAGAATTGCATTTCATATGTATTAAATACAAGTATGATTTATTTAATTAATGAATCTCATTCATTAACCCATTTACTTTTGGTATTATTCGCTAGGCGATAGCTCACTCCGTATATATATGTATGTAGGTGAGCAGCGGGATGTCCAGCCGCAGCCTTAGTGAAATTTTGAAAGAGTACCGAGAATTTGGAGTCAGCCAAGGTTGCCTCACGCAAGAGGCTTTGTTGTTAATCTTTGGTTTTGTCCTTGGTTTACTTTTGTTGGTCATGTATGATTGCTTTTGTATATAAGTTTTTGGCTTGGAAGATTATGTTATGAATGATCTTGGTGATGTATAACGTGATTATGTATATGATGTGTGAGTTATTATATATATGTGAAAGGTTTTTATTTTTCCATGTATGCACAGCTCATTGTACAAAATTTATTATTCTACTTCCGCTTCTGGCCCCCTATTATTAAATATGATTTGATTTTAGTCTGAGGCTATAGGTAATCTCATGATTACTAGCCGGTTATGATCCTAACCTATAAGAGCGAGTTCGGGTCGTGATATAATGGTGTCAGGGCACGAGTTAACAACTTACACACTTGTCCAAATGAGCCATAAGGTGTCTAGAAAAGACTTAAGGTGCATTCATTTGATAAGTACATGCTTGTATGCATTGAGAACATGTCGTTATATGAGATATGACTTGTTGTGTTAATGTGTACAAGCAAGTTGTTTTTTTGTTATAATCCAAATATATGAACATGTGAATCATGAATTGTTGTTTATGTGCATTCCGACTCTGCAAATATGTGAACACATGAAAGTATGAATATGGTTAAGTATGCGTTCATATGTTATGTATATGATTATTTGTGCACTCACGATGTGAATAAGAGACTACATGCCTATGTATATCTGTGTTTATGTTTGTATCTGGCTTGGTATAGTACGAGTTTGTGTAGAATATGGAGAGAACAAGGGCAAATGAGTTGGAAGACTCTTCTACTGCCCAACTTGATAGATTGGAAATGATAGTACAAAAAATGGCAGACACCTTAAGATGGCAACAACACCTGCCGTTACGGTACGGCAAGAACCTTCGCTACCACCGGTATAGGAGCATCAAGTGAATGTTTTGAAAGTAACAAAACATGTTGAGGTATTAGATCAAGTACTGATATCTGAAGCTAACACGAACCGATCTTCTGAATGGAAAAACAAGAGGCAAGGCTTTTTCTCAAAGAAAAGATCATTGAAAAAGTAAAATACGGGATCATCGAGCACTTCAAACTCTACAAGGAAAACAACACCAAAATGTAATGAATGTGGTAAGAAACACTGAGGGATTTGTTACCGAATTTTTGGGGCTTGTTATAGATGTGGTGAAATGGGCCATATGGTAAGGAACTGTCCTCGGACTGAACAAAATATGGATAGACCCGTAGCATGGATTCGTACCAATGGAAATAACCACTAGTCAAGATAGACTAATTGCACTCGTCCCAGAAAACCCTCAGAATACTATGACTGTTATCCTAGATATCTATACTGTTTATAAATGAATGCCAATGTGTTGATTGATTCTGAACTCGTGCATGTATACACCTTTACTTAGGATGTTATTTGATTCGATTCGACGCATTCTTTTATATCTACTACATGTGCATCTAGATTAGTTAGACCAACAAGATTAATACCTTATTTATTGTATGTATCTGCTCCATTTGGGAAATCCATGAAATATGTATCGGGGATATTGATTGACTCTATACATGTATATGTATCTAAACCTATGCTCATAATGATTAGTTATATCACTGTCTTTATTGACTAAACCACTAGGACTATGACTCTGTGATTGTGTGACTAAGTTGGGCACCCTAAATAATGAACTCTATAATCTGTGAGACTGTGTGCTTTGTTTCTTTAAGATTGATTGGGCTATTTGACTAGACTGTTAGACATATGCTTTTGTGAATATATGACTTGTTTGGAACTTCTGCATAACGAACCCTATACTATGTGCAACCGAGAAACTTTGTATGATGCGTTACTGTGTACCGTATACTTACATGTAAAACTTATTTGGAAACTGTTATATTGACTATGATACATACCTCCTGATCTGAACAACTGCATGCATGTACACTGCATGCGAATCTATTTGGAGAATGCCACATTGTACATGACCTGAAACACTTTGATATGAACCATTGTGATGTATGACTCTGATATGACTTTGAGAACTGATGAATTTAGAACAATTGTGAAACTATTGACTATGTACCAAAGCAAACGAAGTATGACCTACAGAACCAAATGTATCCTATTTGAGAATGATATGATGGAACCTTTGTTTGGTTTAACCTGATGGAACCTTCATCTGATATAATTTGATGGGATCTTTGTTCGATTTAATTTGACAAGACCTTTGCTTGATTTGAGAACCGTTGTCTGACATGGTATCGTTTATGGAGATTATAAATTGTTCATGAACGAATGACCGGATTATTCCTGACGACAAAATTAATAGACCCAAAACTTGAATCCGTTTTGAATACTTGATTTATTTAGAAGACTTTATGTGGGCTGTCAACAGACCGATCTAATCATGAACACTATTAAGAATCAAATTTTCAACTATTGGGAACATATGTGTTATAAATGAACTGAGTTGTGCAAATTCAGTGATTGGGTGTTTTAGGGAATGGCCACTTCTATGTTATTGTATTTTTGACCCGATGCTATGAGAATTAATGGACCCAAGAATTGTGTTTGATTTGAATACTTACCACCTTGAAGACCTTAAACGAATTATCAATAACCGACTATGTGATTATGAATGGTATTTGAATATGTACCTTCTATTTATTGGGAACACACATATCATGTTAAAGATTGACTGCTTCTGTATTATCGTATTCTTATTAATTTGACGCTATGGGAACCATTAACAGCAGACCAATTTGATTATAAACAGTACTAAATATTTACCTTTGACTGATCAGAATATGTTTTGTATGGGAGAATAGTTGCTTCAGTATTATCGGATTTTGGGAATTCATGTTACGGTAATTGTTAACTGTGAAATATTTTGATTGTGAACACTATTGGGATTAAAAACCTTGACTACCTAGAAGTATATGAATTTAGTACGTCTTGTGATTGATTGTTTTATTTCATTTGCTATTATGGGATTAATATATGAATTGCTTTATGCTCTCGACGACTATCGGATAATGTTGATGGAACATGAAATCGAATATTGAATTGACTTGTAACTGGTGGAACACACGTATTATGTTAAAAATTGAATGCTTCAGTATTTTTGTACTTTACAATCGATGCTACGGGAATATTTAAATTATGTACACGGTGTGGTTGATTGTTTTGTTGTTACCTTTGTTACCGAGGCCGTTCGATATATTTGATAAGGACACAGAATGGGCCTAAGGCCATTTAGCATATTGGACAAAATAGACCTACCTAAGGTCATCTCATATATGAATTGGACCGAAGGTCGTTTTGTATGTTTGTTAAATGGTCCAAAGGTCATTTTAAATAAGAAGTTGAATGGATCAAAGGTCATTGTGAATATGAATAAGAATGTGAACATGACCATGACTATCAAAATGACCACAAAATTGATCGGACCAAAGGTCGTTTGAGTATGAATACGAATGTAAACATGATCATGACTATAAAGGTGTGCACGAATATGAATTTGGAAATGATGGACCTGAGATCGTTTAGTACATGTGTTGTGAAGGACCGAATGGTCATTTGTGTATGGATCCATTAGACCTAAGGTCAGATTATGAATGAATATTTTGGACCCAAGGTCATTTTGATTATGAATGGATTGGACCGAAGGTCATTGTGAATATGAATGTATTGGACCAAAGGTTAATGTGAATATTAATGCATTGGACTGAAGGTCATTTTGAATATGAATGTATTGGACCGAAGGTCATTTTGTATATGAATATGTTGGACTCAAGGTTGTTTCGTCCCTTCGATATATTCTGAGTATAATGAATTGGACCTTAGGTCATTCCGTTATGATTTGCTTAAGTTTGTTATGAATGAAAATTGTGTTTCATATGTATTAAATATAAGTATGATTTATTTAATTAACGAATCTCATTCATTAACCTTTCTATTTTTGGTATTATTCATTGGGCGATAGCTCACTCTATATATATGTATATATGTATGTATGTAGGTGAGCAACATGATGTCCATCCCCAACCTTAGTGAAATTGTGAAAGAGTATAGAGAATTTGGAGTTAGCTAAGGTAGCCTCACGCAAGAGGCTTTGTTTTTAATCTTTTGTTTTGTCCTTGGTTACTTTTCTTGGTCACGTACGACTACTTTTGTATATAAATCTTTGGCTTGGAAAATTATGTTATGAATGATCCTGGAGATGTATAACTTGATTATGTATATGATATGTGAGTTATTATATATATATGAAAGGTTTTTATTTTTCTATGCATACACAACTCATTGTACAAAATTTATTATTCTGCTTCCGCATCTAGCCCCCTATTATTAAATATGATTTAATTTTAGTTTGTGGGCGTAGGTAATTTCATGATTATAGGCCGATTATGATCCTAACATATAGAGGCAGGTTTGGATCATGACAGTTAGTCAAATTACCAAAAAGTATTTTTTAATCCCATGAGACTCCATGTATATTTTTATAAACAAACATCAATTTTGTGGAACTTATGGAATTATTAATTAAAGGACAAACTTCATTTTACCTTTCTGTGGTCATAACATTCAAAAATGATTACATAACTCTTTTGTGGTTTATGGATTGAAGTGTACCGTTAAACATTTCGTCTAACTTTATAGCAAGTGTGAAACACATAGCAGGTTAAGGGAGTTATATACTTATCTTCAAATTTCAAAGAGGCAAATCACACATGAAATAAAATATAGGTATTAAAGTACACTTCACCTTTCAAACAAATGACTAAAATATATAGATATTTTAATTTTTTTTTCATTAAATAATTAATGGACCTAATGGTATATTACATTCTACAAACTATAAGGCCCTGTTTGTTTAGAGAGTTAGAGGGGGGATTGAGATTGGTAGTGAGGTGGAACCCACTAATATTGTGTTTGTTTTGAGAGAAGGGGAGGGGATTGATAGTGAGCTCCGGATTATGATAGGCTTCTCCAAGGGGATTCAGATGAGCATCCAAGACTTGGTATTAGAAAAATTGTCTGGTGGACTAGAAATTTTTTATTTTTATTTATTTTTTATTTTATTTTTTACATGTCAGACATTTTTTTTAAACATTAATGTTTAATTTTTTGTATTTTTTGTTAAGTAAAAATTATTATTTTAATTATTTTATTTTTTTCTAGAAATTTTTATTTTATTTTTATTTTTATTTTTTTAAATTTTTTTACATATTGAGTATTTTTTTTAAAACATTAATTTTTAATTTTTTTATACTTTTTTTATTATTTATATTTATTTTATATAAAAATAATTTGACAATCGCTACACTAACAACTATTATCAAAACACATAATTTTACTTAATCTCTTCACTATCAATCCTCTCACTAATAATTCCCTTATTGTCAATCCCTTCTATTCTATCTCTGAAAACAAACTAGAGATAAAAAATTATATGATTATTTCTAAATATTAAAAAAATAGAGTGCATGTCACTCAAAACCCAAGCGAATTGAAGTTTATGGACTATAGAGGTAGGAATGGCAATGGGGGGCAATGGGGTGGATATTAATTCCCCATCCCTATTCCCCTATAATAAATTTTTCCCATTCCCCATTCCCCATTCCCCATTCCCCATGGGTACCACCCTCCCCATTTTTTAATGGGTATGAATTTTCCCCAACCCACTTTAATCCCCATTTTTATTTTTTATATTTAATGTTAACAACCACTTTTTTTTTTTTTTTTTAAAGGTTCACAACAAAAACTAAATATACCTTCAATCTTTTTTCTTTCTTTTTAAATATATTTCATGTTAACAATTTTTTTTATTTTTTTTTATTTTTTATTTTTTATTTTTTTTTAAGGTTCACAACAAAAGTTAAATATACCTTCAATCTTTTTTCTTTCTTTTTTAATATATTTAATGTTAACAACCTTCTTGTTTTTCTTTTGTCTTTTTTTTTTATAAAGGTTTTAGCTAAATATACCTTCAATCTTTTTTCTTTCTTTTTTAATATATTTAATGTTAACAACTTATTTTTTTTATTTTATTTTTTATTTTTTTAAGGTTCACAACAAAAGCTAAATATACATTCAATCTTATTTTATTTTATTTGGTTCAACAACAAAATCAAATACACATTAATTAATTAATTAAAAAGTTTGTTTTATAATAATCAAATATATAATTTTGAGAAAATCAAAAAGTTTGTTCGAAGAAAATGTTATAAGACTCATATTAAATTGCATCAGGGCATAAATAAGGAATTGTTAGCCACAGACAATTTAGATATTAAACCATCTTTCTCTTAGCAAATTTGAACAATTCATTTTAATTTATCCAAAATCTAATTATACCTTTAACAAATCTGAACCACTCATTTTAAGATATCTATGCATTACCACACCCAATCCATCCTCCATCTTCTTCCTTTAGTCCCCCACGAATTTTGTTGTTTGTTACTTTTGAAAAACAAAAAATGTTTTTTCAATTAAATTTTTACTAATTTCACAACACCATCACCACTATTCTCACTTTCACTGTCACACTACCATCACCATAGCCACTACCATCATCACTGCCGCCATCACCCCACCACTATGTAACAATTTATACTTTCACCTTCGTTCCATCACCACCACCACCAAATATAAAAAAATATATTTTGAATTTTTTTTATAAAAAATATTTTTCATTAAAAAATATTTTCTATCTAAATAAATGAAGAATAACATTGGGAAACAAGCTGATTTCAGTTAAATCTGTTCATAACTAAGAAAAATTCTTTTAATTTAAAAAAAATTATTTAGTATGACTTTGTATCCCCTTTTTGTTTTTCTAGCAAATAAATCTATGTACCCATCATTTCTAACCAATCACAACTCATGCTTGTTTTGATTCTCTACAATTTCCTTATTTTCAAATACATTCATATATATATATATATATGTTGTATAAATTGTGTGATAACATAAAACAAATAGATTCATACTCGTTAATTGAAATTTCAGAACAAGCAAACCATTCTGAAAATTACAATACACAATAAAATAAAATAACATAAAAAAGCAAACCGAAACCTACATTAGACAATGTCCTTAATTTTTTTTAAATAAATTTAAAAAATTCTAGATATACATAAAATTTGACAAGAATAATGTGACAATGTTAATTAATGTGTATTTGATTTTATTGTTGAGCCAAATAAAATAAAATAAGATTGAATGTATAGCTTTGGTTGTGAATCTTAAAAAAAAAAAAAAATGGTTGTGAACCTTAAAAAAAAATTTAAAAAAAAGGAAAAAAAAAATTAAATATATATTTAGCTTTGGTTGTGAATCTTAAAAAAAAAAAAAAATGGTTGTGAACCTTAAAAAAAAATTAAAAAAGGAAAAAAACTAAATGTATATTTAGCTTTTGTTGTGAATCTTAAAAATTAAAAAAAAAATGGTTGTGAACCTTAAAAATAAAATAAAAAAAGATTGGAGGTATATTTAGTTTTGGTTGTGGATCTTAAAAAAAAAAAAAAAAAAAAAAAAAAAAATTTGGTTGTGAACCTGAAAAAATAAAAAAAAAAATAAAAAAAGATTGAATGTATATTTAGTTTTAGTTGTGAAACTTAAAAAAAAAAAAAAAAAAAAAAAACATATGGGGAAATTAGTGGGTACCCATCCCCAACCCATCCCCTGTGGATATTTAAAGAATATCACCTACCCTACCCAATGGATAAGAAAAAGAGAGAAAACCCATGTATTTGGGTTGGGTCTCCATGGATACCCACAGGGTAGGTTATCCATTGCCATCCCTATATAGAGAAAAACAAACAGCCATCTGGCATGCGATCTCAGCTTAGCTGTTCACTGCAAGCAGAAATAGCATCCTACAGAAGTTATTGATTGATTTTAGACTACTATTTCACACCATTCATTAAAGATAAGTGTCTCATTATCTTTTAAAAAGAGATATAAAGGTCATGAGATTTCGTTTGGAATCTGTGCTAATTTTTTTTTGATTATTTTAATTTAGTGTTAAAAAATCTTGTTTATAATAGGATTTTTTAATTTTTTGAAAAATAAAATGATTATTTTAGATATAATATTTTATTTTATTTGACTAAAAAAAGTTGATTTTATCTTTTTATGACCATTTTAATAAAAATCTCAAAAATTTCATATGCCAAACAAAGACTGGGATATCATTTGTCAACTATATATTTTAACTAAAAAGTTAAAAAATTATTATAAATTGTTATATTATCCTATTTATTTTTATAAAAAATTAAAAAATTATTAAAATAATATTTTGCCAACGAGACGTGAGTGTCATTGATTCAACAATAAAAACCAAGGTGGACCACTATCAACTTGCTCCAGGCACAAACAATAATTTTGTCAAAAATGATTGAAACTCTAATAAATGAACTTTAATAAGACTGAGTACTACTATAATGTAATATTTTAATTTTAACTTTTTATTTTTTTATTTTTTATTTACTGCAACATCATTAGAACTCTGTAATTGTTAGCGTTCCAAAATTAAAGAGATACAGACATACGTAGACAGAGACGACTCTCATGGCCGTTAACTTCATGCTCCATTATCTGAACCAGGAATTTTAGGTATTATGAAATTTTTTTTATAAAAATAATTATAAAAATTTTATGTCTTTTAAATTATATTTAGAATAAAATATTACGTACTAACTAAAGTAATTTAAAAATCATAAATTTTCATAAAAAAAAAATTTCATTCCTAACTTTTCTCTATCTGAATACGAGTCTTGCCGCATACCTCCAGTGGGGATCGCATCCCCAATGAGGTGGCGAGCCTCCACTGGCCGAAACTCAAAAAAAAAAAAATAAAAACAAATTTTCTTTTTACCCAATCATAATGCGCCACCTCACTAGGGTCGATCCGAAGCATTTTTCATCTGAATACACAACAGACGAAAATAATCTATCTATACTATTATAAAGTGAACGCCTTTTTTGGTGTCATGAAACTGATTCATACCACTTAAAGTAAGTACACATTATAATATTAATTTTATTATTATTTTTTTTTACTCCTACTTAGTTAAATTGCACAAGCATTTGTGTGTTCCACCAACTAGTAATAATAAAAAAGAAGAAGAAAATCTTCATCCCAACGAACAGTCCTAACACTCATCTTCCTCTCTCTCATCTATGAAAACCCTTTCGTCTCCATTCTCCATTACCAAGTCGATGACAAACCTCAATCTTTTCGATTTTCCGTTCAAACCCAAACTTCCCAGCCTTCTCCTGACGAACAGACCCTTCAATCCCTCTAGGGTTTCAATCAACCCTCCACCACCAGATTTCAATTACAGATCCACCATTTTAGCCGACTCTCGAGCCTCAATTGCTCAAACCCATCCCGAATTGCTCGATTTGGCGGACGACAATGGAAGCTTGGTTCTTGTCAAAAAGAGTCAATTCGGACCCGTGCCGGAGTGGAGGGCCGAGTTCGTGGAGCCGGAGGAGATTTGGTTGATCGGGACCACTCATATCTCTCTCGAATCAGCGCTGGATGTTGAGCGCGTGGTGCGTGCTGTGAAGCCAGACAATGTTGTTGTGGAACTTTGCAGAAGCAGGCAAGTCTTTGTCAAATTTAATCAATTGATGTAGTTTTTAGAGCTATATTGCTTTTTGATATCTTCGTTTTTAACTGAGGTTTGTTGGTTATCATCCATGGGTTTTTTTTATATTGAAATGAAGTATTGTTTCTCTGCAGCTCTGTAAGAGTGTAGCATATTGCATTTATTAAAAATTTATTTTATTGAGAAAGCACAACAAAAAGAGTGTATGAGCTGTTGTTTTAAGATTCGAAAGTTCTTTGTGTTCATTTTTGTTTTTTTGTGGAAAAATGAGGGGATAAAAAGCAAGGGGAAAGCAAATTGAATAACCCTTTGTGCCCACATAATAACAGAATAGGAAAGCACCAATGAAACTTCTCGTTAATTGGGATTCATTAATCATTGTTTTTGTTTTTAAATTTGAGATATTGCATGTCATACAAAATGCACAAATTTAAGCCTTTTTCTTGTTGTCTTTGTAATTATTGACTGTCATCATGCTTATGTTTTTTTGTTTTGTTATTGTTTTTTTAACAATCTTTATAGATTTTGTGTAAGAATTGAAAGATAGATGGTGGTGGATTGCATTAAAGTATATGTGCAATCTTCATAGGATGGACAAATATTTGTTTCATTGATATATTGGTGTGCTTTCTCTTATACTTTTCTTCTCTACTAATTTGTTGTATTATTATTTGTTCTAATGTCCCCAATTGAGCTGAGTTATTCTCTCAACTTTCATGCTCTGAGTTTATGTCCCTTTTTGTCTTTATGATTAGCTTTGTGGAGGTGCCTATGTCAACCGGAAGTAAGCACTAATCAGGGGCAAAAAAAAACGAGTGAAAGAAATATCAACTTAAAAGAAGCAACATAGAACACAAGAATTTTTTAAGTAATGACGATGACAAATAATTAGCTATATATATTTCTGAAAAAAAAATAAAATAAAAAAAATACACCTAGCAAACTGTCAAACTGATATAGAAACAGCGCTTGAGGGTATGTGTAAGTATAATTGGTATTGGAGGGATACATTCATTGACACCAAACAACAAAGCCGGCATGGTACTTTTGTAATTGGACTTTCAGAGTTTGCATATGCAATCAGCTTTTAAAAGGTTAAAAACAATAGACTTGCCAACACGGCATTGCTATTTGTCTGTATTGTTGTTGAATATATGTTTACTGATATAGAAACAGCGCTTGAGGGTATGTGTAAGTATAATTGGTATTGGAGGGATACATTCATTGACACCAAACAACAAAGCCGGCATGGTACTTTTGTAATTGGACTTTCAGAGTTTGTATATGCTATCAGCTTTTAAAAGGTTAAACACAATAGACCTGCCAACCGGCATTGCTATTTGTCTGTGTTGTTGTTGAATATATGTTTACTGCTAAAGACATGTTCGCTACTTCTCACAACATGCTAAGAACTCTAGAATCGTTCACCACATTTATTTACTCTTTATTTGACAAATGGGAATAGTCGAGGCATGGAAGATGCTTTGATTTATCACATGAGCAACATAGTAGGGTTTAGTTATATAAGAATTAATTTGTTTATATAAAAAACATATATATAAGAGTTAATTTGTGCAGTATGGTGTTTGGCTTAGATTTAGCAGACTATTAGATTTGATTTGATAGGATTGACCAAACTCTTGTAAAAGTACTAATTTGTGGCGAAGGTGGTTGAATTTTGGTTTGATACAACTTTGAGATTTTTTCTCTTTTTCTCCTTGTGGATTGAAAGGTACACCGTTGTGAATTCTAGGGCAGATCAGGGGGAAGACTTCAGTTTCATCATAAACAAAAATGCTAAAGTAGAATAGATTATTCAACTGCACAAGTTCTGTCATTTGATAAAATTTCTGATAGGCAATCAATTTCTATACGCAGTCAGATATGCTTGCTCATTTCTCTCATGCCTCTCTCTGTTCATGTTTCAATATTCTGGTGTCCTAGGTGTGGAGGAACCACACCAATCCATCCCAAACCTAGAACTTGTGGGAATTGTTGTGAAAAAACTATCAAACAGATAGATAAAAAATGCTCTCTTGAAGAATTTTTTTACTAGTAATGATGCTAGATTATTGGATTGGTTCTGTTGAGTACATATCCTCGGAAAATTTCAGTAAGAGTCCTCATATCTGTTGAACTATTAATTATTTTTGAAGTATACAATCCATGGCTTAACTTCAATTGTTGCAGATTTCATCTTCAGAGCTGGGATTATGTACATGTCCAATGATGGTGAAGTTGGCCAGCAAATGAGGTTGAATATGTTCTCTTTGAGTGGCACTGGATTTTTTGGTGCCATGGGTCGTAGCTTAAACTTGGGTAAGATTAAAGTTTGTGTGCATATGGCCATGTGCCTATGAAGCAAAGATGGTTATTGTTTTCCAAATTGACAGGGGGTCAAACCGCTTTGGCATTACGTCTACTGTTGGCAGCTTTCTCATCAAAACTCTCTTCAGACATGAACAGACCATTTGGGGATGAGGTAGTTGACTTGTGAGAAAAATAATCTTTAAGATGTATTGATGAGATCACCACTAGTGTTTACCTTACCATGCAGTTTCGTGCTGCTCGAAAAGCATCAGAAGAAGTTGGAGCTCAAGTTGTTTTGGGAGATCGTCCAATTGAAATAACTGTATGTACATCTTAACAGAATGAAAGATGTGCAACCATTGCAATTTGTAAACTACTCAAATTGGTATTTCAAATAGGCCCTAAAATCGTAGTTTTGGTCATTCTATTTCTACTTGGGCAGTTCTACACTATGCTCTACTTCATTCTGTGTTCTTTCTTATTTATTTATTTATTTATTTATTTTTATTTATTTGTTTATTTATTTATTTTTTGAGATGGGCTTGTTTCATATGTTTAGCGACAAATAATTTTTTTATTTTTTTATTTTTTTATTTTATTAATTTCCTTGAAATGTTTTTGCAGCTTGAAAGAGCTTGGAATTCTCTTAAATGGAATGAGAAACTGAGCCTAGTGTTGTCTGTTGTTCGTGGGATAACATCATCAGCTGATATGTCCAGGAACAATTTGAAGGTTTTTCTCCTCAAATTTGTCATTATTTGGATTTATGTGAAACTTTGTTCCTTGTCAACTTGAGCTGAAACTAAATTGTTATTTGACTTTTGATTCTTCACAATTTGCTGGTTATATCAGCTTGTATTTCTATTCATAAATTAGAGAATTATATTCATCTGAACACTAATCGTGGCTAATGTTGTTATCAGTTGTGAGCATAACATCTTATTTGGTAAAAAATTTCAAAAAATAAAAGAAAAAAAGAAAAAAAAGGAAAGAGGAACTCAAAGAATGCATTCAATGATTTTCAAGCCATTTAAATGAAATTGAAGTAGTGAGGAAAGACTTTGTTTTGGTGGCAAGTGGGTAATATGATTTGTAAGCTTTGGTCAGTCAACATCTTGGAACTAAATATATTCCGCTTTTTGTATCTAAAATTTGTTTGTATCCCAATGACTTGCTTTTAAATGCAGACACCAGCATGAGGGTTGCCAAGCACATCAAATAAAGTAGAGATTTATTTCTGAAAAGTCTTGTATTGTGTTCTTTAATCTCTTTCTTCCCCATGTTATTGCAGGAATCAAGCACAGATGATAGCACCTTTCAGCTCTATGAGCAACTAAGTTTTTCATATCCATCACTCCTACAGCCCCTTTTACATGAGCGTGACACAGTAAGTTTCTTCCTTCTAGAATAATCATTTGGAATTGTGGGTAATAGGTGTTAGAGGTGGTTGGTTGTGAACCTTTGGGAAGATGGCGGGATCACTGGAGGTGAAGGAGGAGAAGAAAAAGGCAGTTTTAGAGATAGAGAGGGTGGCTATGAGAGACCTTGAGCACTTAGATGGTTGTGTTAATACAATGATAATGTTGGTGTGTCTGGCTGCATGCATGATTCCCTTTTATAGGATCGAGGAGTATTGGAGCCAAAGCCACCTGTGGACCAGTGCCGAGCTCTCTTCAACTTGACATGATGGTGATATCATTCCTATGGCTGTCTTATGATTCAGGTCTTCAGGAATGTTGCATCATGGGAGCTGTAGACATGGTAGGCATGATATCTTGAGTGGTGTATCATGCATGCAACTAGTGTAAGATTGGTCAAGGTGGAGTTGTTGTCACAGGGGAGACTGCAAAGCAACCTTGACTAAGCCATGATCCTAGCCTTAAATCCATAATCCTCCAATGATCTCGAGTGAGGGTGCGTGGAGCCTGCTCCTAGCTTAGGCAACCTATTGGTTAAGTAGAACGAGCAACATAGGCCAGCTATGTTGCCATCGAGTGAGAGTAAGGAGAGGGTGCGTTCCCTGTTAGCAGGGGCGGAACTAGAATTACAATCTGAGGGGAGCCAAATTAAAATATAATAGACCCCTTATATTTCCAACAAAATATAAACATATTTTATAATTCAATCAAGAAAAATATATTAGGTTATAAACTATTTTCCTTCATGAAAAATTAGAAGTAGTGACCTTTAACAAACATTTTAATTTCACTTCTTAACTCTACCATAATCAAAGTGCAACTTGACACTCTTTTAAATCCCAAAAATAGTTTAATTTTATTGCAATTTTTCTTTCAGTGTATAAAATTGATTACTAGTCGAGACAGATGATTTTAATATACAAAACCATAGTCGAGACAACTAAAATCAACTATGCTGCAGACCCCCAGTGAGGTGGCGAGTCTCTACTGGCTGAAATTCAAAAAAAAAAAAAAAAATAAAATAAAATAATTTTTTTTTTGTTCAATTACGGCGCGCCACTTCACTGTGGCTCAAGCATTTTTCCAACTAAAATTTATTGCAACTTTCCTTCAACTTTATTATAAAATAATATTATTGTGATAAGTAAAGCAAACCATCTATGATCTCTCAATATTGGAAAGTGGTCTTAATTGACGAAATAAGACAAATGATATAACAAGGATAGTGGCGAGCTAGGGCTCCAAGTGAACCTATGAAGCACGTACATCTCAGTTCAGTTGTGCGACACATCGGACAAGGACACATGTCAAACATGCTGGAGATTCAGATGCACTAGGACATGTTAGGATACGTTGGTAGACCATTTTTTTCACCAAAAAAAAAAAAAAACCAAAATTAGAAATTAAAAATTATTTTTACTAAGATAACATACCTAAGGTTGAAAGGGGTTCAATGGTAAAATCTTGGCTTAATAACCTTGAGGTTATGGATTTAAGTCTCCAGACGATCGCTTTGTGTATTATGCCAAATGTTAGGTGTGTACCAAATCTTTCACCTCTTAAACAAATATTAATGTGTACTCGTTGAATGTTTTTTTTTTTTTTTTAAACATACCTAAGGTTGATAAATTTGATAAAACTTAATAGTTTACATGAAATAAATATTATATGATGTATAATAAATATATAAAATTATATGTTTTGCACATTTTCTTAACATATCGAGTTTTACATTTTTGAAAATTTGTATGGTCCTGTATCCATATTGTGTCATGTATCCGTGTTTGTACTTCTTAAAAGTGAACCATGTTGTTGTCCAGCGAGAGAGCAAACCTGGCTTTGTTGCGTGAGCAATGTCAGGTTCTTCATACTTTGAGTCATTTGCCTTGAAGTTCTTATGACTAGGACGACAGCCGAGCTAGTGAGCTCCACTTAGAGGTGTGTACGCCCCACTTAGGAGGCATACAACTCCAACTGGTTGTGTTACCTCAGAGGTCAGCCATGCAAGGTTGTGATGCTGATGATGTGGTGCATGTAGGGCTCGCCGCGTGTTTTGCGTGGTACAAGTACACATAGGAACTTAACCTCTTCTTGAACTCGACTAAAAAATTATACCCTAAATTATGGGAAAGAAACAACAAAACACCACTCTTTAGATTACATTCTTATTTTGTGAATCACTGTGGTCAATTGTAGCTGTTTTATGCCATAGAAAGGTGGTCAACCTATTTGGTTTTGATGTAAGAGGTAAATAAATTTGATTAAAACATTTTGGATTTATTACACTTTACACCTTTAAATTATCATCAAATTGTTTACTTAGTCCATAAACTATCGATTGAGTCTATCAAGTCCCTAAAGTTTATACATCAAAATCTATTAAGTCCTTAAACTATCAATTGAATCTATTAAATATTTAAATTTCTAAAATATTTAAATCAAACCTATTTAGTCCTGAAATGATTACAAAAATAAAATAGAAATCCAAAAGTATTATAAATTAGTAAAGAACCTATCTAGTTAAAATTTTATATTAAAAAAATCTTAAATTTTTATTTTGTCCTTGAAAAGTGAGCTTTGGTTGTTATGGTGAATTTTCTTTACAAGGATGAGGGTAATTAATTATAATATTTTCTTAATTATCTTCTGAAATGGCTACGTGCGTTTGCCTTTATCTAGTATTATATGTTAGATTTCTTTTATAATTTCTAATTGATTGTTTTTATGGTTTTTGCTAAGCTCCTTTTATAATTTAATTAATATAGTTTTTTTATTATTATTTGTAGCGAAATGTTATTTTTTAAATTATCTACTTATACTTTTTTAGTATATCTAATACTCATATAATTTTATTGGCAAGACTAAAAAATCAGATTCTAATACTAATTTAATAACACAATGAAATAAAACACTCATTCTAACAATTGTCTAAGGCATTAGGTTTCGTAGATATTTTTTGTTGGTGAAAAGTCCACATTTTGTAAGATAGTTTAGTGAGAAGTCCTTTTGTTGGTTTTAAAAGACATTTTGTTTTCAATTTTATCCCTTAATTTATCTGTTGACTTTTTTTATCTGCTTACTTTTTTTGACTATTTGTTCAAATTTATATCTATCTGTTCAAATTTTTTTGACTATCTGTTCAAATGTTTTTTATCTATTTAATTTTTTGACTATCTGTTCAAATTTTTTCTTATTTGTTAATGTTAAATTTTTAGTTTTTCTTATCTGTTAATTTTTTCAAAAACTTGTTTTTCTATTTGTTGGAATTATTCCCTGCAACAACAACAGAAGATTAAAAAAAAAAAAAAACATTTTTTTTTAGATATGAACAACTAATTCCAACATATAATTGTTCAACAAAGAAAAAGAAAAAATAATTGTCATTCGAGAGGGATGATCAGCAACAACTGTTTGTTTTATTTGTTCAACAACAACAAAGAAAAAAAAAAAGAAAGAATTATCTCTAACAATAGATTTGTATTCCATGGTTTTTGTCCAACAGATATGTATTCTAGGTTATTTTGCAAATTCAAGTGGTCAAAGACCTCGCCAAAGCAGATCTACCGATGATCCCTAAAACAAGCCCACGACAATGCTTCATTCCACGCAATAGAGATAAATTTCTTCATTCTTGAAACGAATCAGAGAAGTCCAATTTAATCATTGGAAGACAAAGAATCCAAGTACAGTATAAATATATGCATATATAGAGAGAGTGAGATTTTTAGAGAGAAATGACTCACATGGAGAAGGAAACGCATCTTTTGGAGATCAACTTGATCTCCGCTCAAGAACATATATATATCTATGTTAGTTTGATTCACACGAAAAGACACACATACTCACGCATATAGATATAATATGTATATATTGAAATCTAAGAAATGTCGAGTGAAAGTTAAGAAATGTCGAGTGAAAGTGAAGATCTAGACGAAGATGAGTTGCATCAAATTGTGCTGAAGGAGCAATCTCAATGAGATCTCAATTACCACAAATACTCCTCCAAGCCTTCGAGGCCGACAGCTTATTTCGTGCAGCCACCATCGTATCCGGCGAAGTAGAGGGGTTCGGCGCTATCGGGAGATGCTAGGTCGAAGCTGTTCAATATCAGATCTATAGAGGAATGGTGCTTCAAAGTCTTTCTGGCGAGCCCTGTGCTGCTGTCAGGGCAACCGATGATGCTCTTAATCAAGACTCGCTAAGAGAAATGGACCTCTTCGGTGGTGTTGGAGAGGGACATGGCGAGAACAAAAGCGATTAGGAGGAGAGAGAGAGCTGAGGCGGCGGTGACCTCCCCGATCGGATCTGGAGAGGTCTTTCTGCGGTGGTGATGGAAGAGAGAAGAGGAGGAGAGAGATGATGAGCACCACATTGGTTGGACTGTTTGATTAGGGTCTGTGAACAATACATATATATAGGTCTCTTTTGGGAAGTGGGTTATAATCCACTTCTCGGATTATAACCTACTTCCTCTCTAAAAAAAAAGCTGCTTATAAGTAGCTTTTAACTAAAAAGCTGATTATAATCATCTTCCCAAAATAGTCCATAATGGGTAGTTTGTTCATTTTAAAAGAACTTGCCTTTATGGACAAAGTGTTTTAGAGTCTGTACCTATGGGCAATGAAAATCTAAAATTGGATTTATGGACCGAGTGCCAAAAAAAAAAAAAAAAAAAATGAAAAAATTGTATTTGAAAACACAATGGTTTTTTCATATTACATTAACAAAAGTAGTAAGACAAAAATCTTTTTTCATTTTTGACATCCCTGTGACCTAAAATGGATACTTTCTGGAGGATTGTGCTCTTTATTTTGTGTTTTTCTATTTTTTGTTTGTTTTTTACAGTATCTTGCATGGTCTTTGAAGAGGAGCAAAGCTGTGAATAATGGTAAGAGAGTGGTGGGGGTAATTGGAAAGGGCCACCTGAATGGAGTTATATACGCACTGATATCAGATCAAGGCAATTTGCGATTTCGAGACCTTGTGGGGAAGGGACCATCTGGTGATAGTAGCTCTTATTCTTGGGTTGATAGCCTTCTAAAGAATTTGGTTATGGACACTATAATTGGCATCCTGTTGTGGGCATTATTTGAACAGTTGAAGACAGGATTTTAGAACACAAACGAATATATATTGATCTTAAATTATGGTCTACATTCTAAGAAATGAAAAATTAAATCTGTTAGATGAGTTCTCTGATGATGGGGGTACCAATGAGTGTAGTTGAGTAATGGTTTTATGTTCAAGACAAATTCTGCGTTAGTAGAATCTGAGTTCCATGAATATGACAAAAGTGGTCTAGGAATGGTGACCTGCAAGGCAGTGAAAATAGCAACTGCTGCCCGGCTAGGGTTTGGCTAGAGAAACCCGCCTGATGTAAGTTTGAAATTTGGGAAGAGGAATAAAGAGCAAAGGAATGAAGAGTATTATGGTTTAGAGAGTTTCAACATGTTTTTCAAATAAGACTAGGATTACCTTTTATAGAGGTCCTCCAATGCCCTCTAAGAACTCATGAGGATAACAGTCTCATTGCTTCATGTGCCACCTTGCTTAGGTAATCATCGTGCGTAGAGTAGGACTGCCATTTTGTTAAGACTTAACTTCTAGGAGGACAATCTGACTTCTCTCGTGACTGAAGATGCTTCCCAATTTAACTTTCACCAAATATCTAGAGTTCGACCTTTCATGAACAAAACCATCACCATTTCGTGTCACCATTGCATATGCACTTTAGGTAAATACTGTCTCAACCAATCCATGCTCCAAATTGGCCAATTGAGCTCACGATGGCTCCAGTCCAGTCCAGCCTAACTCTGCAGTTCGGCCCAACCGTGTGCCATCCTACCTGCAGTCTGGGGCTCGATTGTAGGTGTGTCTGGTCCAAACTGTAGAGAGACATCCAGGCCGCTTCTTCTTGGTTGCTTGGCCCAAGTCAATAGAAAGATCCAGCCCATAGCAAAGCCGGTGTTGGCCCAATCCAGCCTCTCAGTAATTTTGATCCCTTCAGTTTGGCAGCTTGAATTCTGTCCGAGGTTCAAATTCAGAATTACTGCCGTAAATGGTGTCAAAGGTTCGTGGGTTGTGGGCAAATTCCTTAATGGACCAGACACCCGATAAAGTGATCCGCAACATTTTTTAAGATTTATTAAGAGAAGAAAACAGAAAGGGGAAATTACCCTGAGTGGGAAGTTGAAAAAATTATTATAATTTTAGTTCTTAATATTAATAAAGTTTATTATTATTTTGTAATTATTTTTGAAGTTATACACTAATGTGAAATTTTTTCAAATAAAAACAATTAGCGGCGGACATACGCAATACGTATACAATTCAAGTAAATAAAATTAAAGCAAATAATAAAAAAATTAATTTCATAATATCTGTACTGCCCAAATAGTCTTTTTTTTCATAAACCCAAGGTCATGTGTTCGTGTCTTGTGCATGTTTCACTGTATAACTTTTTATTTGAAATTGAAAAATGAGAGACACGTAGTATAAAGAGAAACAAATAAAGGCTTGGATACAAAGTTCAACTTTCACTTAATATAATAGTATAGATAGTATATATATATATATATATATGTAATGCATTGTTTTAGCTCTTATATATCTATGTATACTATATATAAAGTGAAGATCCCCTTATGGTATCCTAAAGCCTTGATTTCTTATGTTGCCAAGTGTGTACTTTTTTATTTGAAACAAAAAATTAGATAAATGAGAAGAACAAGACTCGAACCTTAGACCTTCAACCGAATAAAGAAGACTCTTGTTATTTAAGTGGCACATAATATATTTTGTTTTATTTTTACTATTATAAAAATATTATTATAAAGTGAACAGTAGTAGTATTATAAAGTGAATATTTTGGTGGTATCCAGAAGTCTTCTTTCCTTATGTTACTAAGTGTCCATTTTTTTATTTAAAAAAAAATAAAATTAGATAGATGAGAGATGTAAGACTCAGACCTTGGATGTTGAATTTAATGAAGAAGACTCCTACCACACAATATATAATAAATATTTTATTTAATTATTATTTATTTGAATTACACACATATCTTGTGTGCTAACAGTTAGTTATTATTAGTGTTGATCGAGTAATAATATATGGAAAACCCTATGATGTGCACCCCTTTATGGGTGTATACCATATGCATCTTATCATAAATTAACAAAATTTTATCATAAAATTTTGAATATCAATCACAAAATACGTAACATCGTCACAAATTGACTTTATAAAAAATCTTGGAACAAAGTCACAAATTTTTATAACATCAATTATAAAATTTTAAAAATTTTATTACGTTAATTTGTGATGAAATTATATTTTATAAAATTTTATGATAAAATTATGTCAATTTATAATAGGTGCATATTGTATGCACCTCGTAAGTTGGTGCACACCAAGGGTTTCCCAATATGTAGAATGGGAAGAATATTGACCAAACGGAAGATATACGTGTTGATCAAAAAATAGCAAAACAAGAATCAAAGAGCTAAAAGAATATTTTAAAGTTTAAAAGGGGTTATGGTGCTTTTTAACGAATTGAATTATTCCAGCTTCACTCTTATTTATTTCGTTAAAAATTTGTTTAAAATTGATGCATAAATAAGCTAAGTTTAAATACTTTTTGAATCTCGTTGAGTTTTCAAAATATGTTTGAATAACCTAGTATTCGGCTTGATGAATTTATATATATATATTATGAAAAATCAAACTATTCGAGTTCGATTAGTGTTTGACTCATTAAAATTTCGTTCAAGATTTGATCATTATGTAAATAAATCAAATTTAAACATATTTTAAAACTCATTAAAATTTTCAAACAAATTTTGAATCGTCTATTATTTCACTACAACAAAATGGTTCTTTAATGACAAAATCACTTCATCACATTCGTTGTCTATTGCTCATCGCTAAAAGTACTTGGTGACGAAATTTTATTGTCGCCTATTATTGGTATTTGGTGACGAAACATTTCGTTGCTAAATATTAAATATTTTGTCTTCTATAATGTTCATTTCGTCACTAGAATTAAATAAAATTTTATTTTATTTGTTTTGGGTGACGAAATATTTCATCATTAAAAATAGTGATAGAATTTTTAGTGACAAAAATATTCGTTATGAAATGATGCAAAAAAAAAAAAGGCCCTCCCATGACAAAATTTTTTATCAAGAAATATTTTAATTTAGTGACGAAATACTGAACATATGTGACGAAATTATTTGTTAGGATTAGAAAGTTTTAGTGACAATTTTTTCCGTTGCCAACAATAAATAAATTTAAAAAATGTGCAGGGGGGATATTTGCAATATATATATATATATATATTTTCAATAAACAATCCCTGTGTATTTTAATAATCTATTAAATTAAATATCTAATAGAAATTAATATAAAATTAAAATGTTCATTTTCATAACACAACACAAGTAAAATACATGTCTCATAGTATTAGGAAATTAATATATAACATTCAAACTATAACATCTATTCTAGTAAAATCAAAAAGTACAACAACACAATCAAAATAACTTGTGCATTTTAATAACCTATTCAATAAAATATCCATTACAAATCATTATAAAAACCTGTTCATTTGCATAAAGCAACAACATAGTCAAAATATGTAAAAAAACAAAAAGATAAGATCCATCCCAATATAATCATAACCCATGACAACATAGTCAAAATATGTGTTTTGGTAATATCAACAAAAAAATAAAACTACGCTGTGATGGATACGTGTCTGGTAATATCAACAAAAAATTCTTGCTATACAAGTTATCAAATTTGTTCATCTCCTATCTGCGATTTAAAAAAGAAAAAAAAAAAACAAAAACAAAAACAAAAACAAAAGGTTAAGGTAACCATTCACTAAATATGTTAACATGCAACTTAGAAGAGAGAAAATGAAAATTTCGAAGTAAATTTCAAACCAAAATTTATCGTGCTTGTTTCGTAAATTTTTACAACTTACGTTAGTTCCTCCCAAGGTGTGCATGATGTTTCCTAGGCCTTTTAATGACTATTTTAAGATTTTACTCCCTAACAACTTATTTTGAAGCCTAAATGTTTTCCAACCGAGAGTCCTATGATTGTGTTGTAAGTTTTCACAACTTATGTTGATCCCTCCCAAGGTGTTCATGATAATTTGTAGACCTTTTTGTGCCTATTTAACGATTTTGCCCCTCGATGGCTTATTTTCATGCCTAAGTGTTGGAAATTTACAAATTTCAAAGTAGTTTTTAAATTGGCAGTCTCGTGTTTGTTCTATAAATTTTCACAATTTACATTAGTTCCTCTCGAGGCGTTCATGATGTTTCATGGGCCTTGTTGTTCATATTTCACTATTTTGTTCCTCAAAGGCCTATTTTCAAGCTTAAGTGTTGGAAAAATACATAATTCAAAGTAGTTTTCAAAGTAGGAGTCACGTGCTTGTTCCAATGGGAGTCATGCGCTTGTTTCGAAGTGTCCACAACTTATGTTGGTTCCTCTCAAGGTGTTTGTGATGTTTTCCAAGCCTTTTCGTGCCTATTTCAAGTTCCCCCCCCTTTCCAAGACTTATTGTTGTGCCTAAGTGTTGGAATAGTGAAAATTTCAAATAGTTTTCAAATCGGGACCCACGTACTTGTTCTGTAAGTTTGCACAACTTATGTTGCTCTGCCTCAAGGTGTTTGTGATGTTTTTCGGGCCTTTACATGTATATTTCACTATTTTCTCGAGACCTTTCGTGCCTAAATGTCAAAGTAGTTTTTTATTCTACCCTAGTTGAAGAAGAAATTTTCTACTAAATTAACATAGAAACATAATATACTAACCAAGAAGCTTGTCCACCAGAATCTGAACTTTCCCCACTTTCAAAATTTCCCGTGATACCTTTCTGCCTCAAACATTTTATGATACTTTGTATCTTCTTGCTTTGTTTCTTCTTTGACTTTTGAAACCTTGCAATTTGTTCATTTTGCTATGCTATTTGTATCTCAAGGCGTTGAATATAGTCACTATTTTTAGCAGGTATAACAGTACTCTTCATAGAAGAAGGAGGCCTCATACCGAGTCCTTTCACATAACCTGACCTTGGCTTAAGCACCTTCACCGACAACTCCTCTGGGGTCAAGGGGATCGCACTAGTCTACGAGACGTGTTTTGCTTACGTCTGTATCATGTTGTCCTATTAATTTGAAATAAATCAAACAATTATTAGTTATTCTACTCTACAAAGAAAATAAGTAATTTTATCAAAATTAATATGCATTGCCTTGTACATACATAATTAACTTGGTTCTCCGACAAAATCCATTCATGCATGTCTGTAGACACAAATTTTAAAACATGAAGTGTTTCAACACATTTCCAAATTTTATGTACAAATGCCCATTGTTTAGTTTTTAGACCAGTGTTGATTATTTGAATAGCAAGTTCCTATTCCCGATTTGTATGCCAGATCATTAATTACACATTCTATATAAATGAAACCTCCGATTATTGAAGAACAAAATAAATAACAAAAGACAAATTAAGAAAAATAAATATTTTATTGAAATTGTTATGGGTTTTGAATCCTTGAATACAAAGTACAATTCTTGGATTTGGAACCCTTTACCTATTCATGGCCGTTATGCGTTTGCAGCGTAAGTTCTTGAGTTCTCTAGGCTTCTTTTCTTCTTTGTTATAACGCCTTCTTTAGCTTTTGATTTCTCTCTCTCTCTCTCTCTCTCTCTCTCTCTCTCTCTCTCTCTTTCTTTCTCTCTAATCTTCTCACTTTTGATTTTCTAATCCTCGATCTTGTGTGATGGTCCTCATATTTATAGAGGGCCATCCAGATGATAAGAATGCCTCACCCTCAATTTGAATTTCAAATTGAATGATAGCGCCATTTGAATTTTGAATGATAGATTAATCGTATATCTAATTAACTAGATTGATCTTTGGAGTTTCATTTCATCCAGTGTGGGGTCCTTGATATAGGCTCTACAGGTGTCATATTTCGTAGGCTCCACGTGTTATTTGATTATCTTGAATAACGTCGTTGAGATATGACGTTGTTTTGTTTATACACTTCTGCAGAGCAAGTTGATTATTTTAGGAAGTGACTGCCTACAATAATCTTATCATAGACTCTAGGTGTGTCACTGACATAAATTTGGTTGAAATTTATGTGCCAACAAATGTCCCCTCGTGACTTGCACAAGTGAATTTTCTTAACTGTGCAAGTCACGACAAATAGGCACTTTTATCTAGATCCTCTTTAGGTCTTGGATGGGATTATTTCTTGGCTTTGGTCCCTGGCTCTTTTTTAATGGGTTGATTTTTGGATTTATTTAATGTAAAACCAAACCTGCCACCACTTTCTTTTGCAAGAGTCTTTTATTTATGAGACTCCTCACCATTTTTTTTTCCACTGATTTGTAGGATCAATCCATTTTATTTTATTTTAATCTTTATTTATTTATTTATTTTTGGCTAGGAGCTTGCCTAAATGAAATAGGATGGATTGACATTGATAGGATTTCAAATCTTATATGAACGTTTGCTTCTTTGGAGTGTCTTAAGAGACCACTACCTCTTTTCTTAAGTAAGACTTTTTGCTTTATATAACACCCATTCATGCCTGCAGCCCATATATATTTTTTTCCTATAAACCTTTTTTTTCCCTACAAATTTTGTGGTGCATATTAGGTCTTCATTATTTTAGTATCTTTCTAGCAGCAATTGTTCTTTGAGGATACAAAAGATTACCCTCTACTCCTCTCTACTCCTCTCATATCAGGTTTGCTTTGCTCTTTTTTCGTTCATCTTTCTAATACTTTGCTTCTTTGTAAACCTTAAAGGAATAGAAAGAAACTTTCACTAGAATGAACATTTTTTATTTTTATTTTTTGTATAGCAAAAACCTCTTTGTTGGTGTGTTGTGTAGTAGCATATATATATATATATATATATATATTTTGCTGCCAGATTTTAAAACCATGAGACCAAACAAAGACTTCTTTTTTATCTGATGGCAAAAACTGCCACGAAGATATATGGCTAAAAAAAAAAGCCCATTTTGCTAGCCCATAAATCCACATAGTCCTTCTTGAAATTAGGACAACCATGTAAGTAATTATTTTTTTTTTTTTTTTTTATTTTTTATTTTTTATTTTTTTTTTAAGACCAAACAACTTTTTCTTGTGCTTTAACACTATGTTTGGAACCTAGGGGAGAAAAGAAAAGAAATGATTATTTAAGTTATAAGAGAAAAAAGAAGGAAAGAAAAGAAATGATTGTTATTTTTCTCCTTCTTATTTGGATAAGTAAGAAATACTCTCATTCTTGTTTGGTTAGATTTCATGAGAGAAAAAAAAGAAACATTTTTATGTTATATTACCAAAATAACCTTTTGCTGGATATAAAAAGCCCTTGAGAACATAGGTGTCAATCATTTTATTTCTTTTATTTTTATAGGGACAAAATTGGTATTATGAAAATATAAGAATCTGTTTTTTTTTTTTTTTTTCTCTCAATCTCTTTACTTTTGGGGACATTACAAGGAAAAGCAGTTTTGGCGACTAAAAACCAAATGACTAAAAACCAAATTTTCGTCGCTGAAAGTAGCACAATTGGCGACTAAAATGGAATTAGTAGCCAAAAGTGAAGACTTTTGGCAACTAAAAGAGTTTAGTAGCCAAATGTATAGTTATTGGCGACTAAAAACAGATTTAGTCGCCAAATGTATGGGTTTTAGCGACGAAAGGTTTTTTAGTAGCCAAAAGTGACGGTTTTTGGCGACTAAAATAATTTAGTAGCCAAAAGTATAGGTTTTGGCGACTAAAAAACAGTTTGGTTGCCGATTCTATGTGTTTTGGCGACTAAAAACAATTTGGTCGCTGAAAGTGAAGCTTTTTGGCTACTAAAAAAAATTTAGTAGCTAAAAACAGGCAATTGGCGACTAAAGTTCAGTTTAGTAGCCAAAAGGGGACGTTTTTGGCGACTAAAAACAGGTTTAGTCGCCAAAAATGCTACTTTCAATCGGAACTTATTTTTTTAGCGACTAAAAAATATTTTAGTAGCCGAAAATTACATTATTGGTGACTAAATAATATATTTAGTCGCCAAAAGTGGCTTCAATTTTTTTTAGTAAATAATTTATTTTTTACATAAATTATATTGCATAAAAATAATTATATTTATATATATAGTTTTATATTAATACGGGTCAATATAGTATATAAATAATATATATTGCATATATGTTCATGTGATGTTGTAGTGGTATAGTGGAAGGAGTGTGTTGCTAAAGGTTTAGAAGGTAGAAGGTTGGTGGTTCGAATCTCAGAAAAAGCAGAAAAGTTAGTTTTTTTTTTTTTTTCCCCACCGAACAACCTTTGGCGACTAAACAGTTTGGTCGGCGTTCCATCAACTATTGGCGACTAAAAGATTAGTCGCCAAATGTATAATTTTAAACAGTGGAATTGAGTATTGGCGACCAAAACTTTGGTCGCTAAAGACCTGTCTTTTTGCCGACTAAAACCTTTTTAGTCGCCAAAACCTTCTGTGGCCGTTTATTCGCGACAAAACCGGCGACTAAAAAATTTAGTCGGGGAAGGTAAAAAGGCGATTTTTGGCGACTAAAAATGGACCTTTGGCGACTAAAAATTTAGTCACCAAAGGTGATTTTTCTTGTAGTGGAAGATTGGAAATGAGGGTTATAAAATAAATGAGTTTCTTCCAATTTCTCTACACTTAAGTTATCCAAATAAGTAAGAGAAATATATATCTCTCTACTTCTTTTCTTTTCTCTCTAAATCACTCAATCCGAACATAGTGTAACTTTCGCAAGATTTTCTTCTTCTTTTTTCTACTTTCTTATTTTATAGCATCAATATGCTATTTGGCAAACTCTAATATATATATATATATATATATATTTTAAATGGCCTAAAGAACATGAGATCAACATGACCACACCGATTTGGTGGAGCTGAAACCTGTAGGTTTATGAATATATATATATATATGTTTTATATATACATATATTAATTTTTTATTTTTATTTATAGCAGCAACCTCTTTTTTTAATTTAATTTTTTATTTTTTTATTTTTTATGGGCTCCTTATAGTCCATGAGTTTTTTTATTTATTTTATTTTATTTTTTTTTTCAAGTGAAAGGTCATGGGTAAGACCCAAGAGTTTAACTGGGCTTTTCTTTTGTGGGCTTCTTACCTCTTGGATTTTTTTGATGTAAAGCCAAACCTGCCACCATTTCTTTTGCAATAGTCTTTTATTTATGAGACTCCTCCCCCCCTTGTTTTTTTTTTTTTTTTGGTACAGTAGAAACCTATTAGTTGCTGTGTTGTTTAGCAGCATATATATATATATATATATTTGTTGCCACCTTTTAAAACCATGAGACCAAACAAAGACTTCTTTTTTATATGATGGAAAAAACTGCCACGAAGATATATGGCCTAAAAAGCAGCCCATTTTGCTAGTTCATAAATCCACATAGTCCTTGAAATCAGGACAACCATGTAAGAATTTTTTGGTTTTTGCTGTCGCCTACCATGAACCCAAATAAAGATTTGCTACCCCTTTTGTTTAGCAGATTTTGGTAAACCTAATATGGCTCCAATGTGAACACAGGCACCCTTTTTTATTTTATTTTATTTTTTACAGCAGCAACCTGTTTGTTGCTATGTTATTTTGTAGATTATTTATTTATTTATTGTTTTTAATAAAAAAATAGCTTGTATACATAGTCATTGTTTGTGGATATGACCAAGGAACTTGTTGCTTGTATCCTTGAACAAATGAGGAACAATGGACATTAATTATCGACCTGCAAGATCCCAAGCTACAAAAATCTGCTTTCCCTTTGACTTCTTTGGTTGAACCCTCACAAATTTTTAGCCCATTTTGTAGAAATTTGTCCTTTTTTTTTCCCTCAAAAAAAAAAAAAAAAAATCTAATCTAATCAAGGCCTGCCCTCTCGTGATTCGCGCAAGTGAATTTTAACTGTATGAATTACGAAGTTTTTTTTTTAAAAATTTTTTTGGCCATTATTTCATGTCTTTTTCCCTCTTTTGCAGGCAACAAGCAAGGCGTCAGAGTTTATTTGCAGGTATCATTGCCCTTTCTAGCGTAATGGCAATAAGTAGCTTGAATCCTTGGTAGTGATTGTATCCTTTCACCCCAATAGCTTGAATCCTTGGCAATGATTGTGTACTTTCACCCCAATGGCATAATTCTTTCGTAGTAAATGTGTCATTCACCCCAATGGCTTGATTCCTTGGCAGTAATTGTATCCTTCACCCCAATGGCGTGATTCATTGGCAGTGAATGTTCCCTTCACCCCAATGGCTTGATTCCCTGACAGTGAATGTCTCTGTAGCCCCAATGGCTTGATTCCTTGGTAGTGATTGTGTCCCTTCACCCCAATGGCTTGATTCCTTGATAGTGAATATGTTCGTCACCCTAATGGCTTGATTCCTTGGTAGTGATTGTATATATCAACCCTCCAATGACTTGATTCCTTGGCAGTGATTGCGTCCGTCAATGCAATGGCTTGAATATTTGGCAGTGATTGTGTCCTTCAGCCTAACGGCTTGATTCCTTGGTAGTGATTGTGTCCTTCACCCCAATGGTGTGATTCCTTGACAGTGAATGTGTCCTTCACCCCAATGGCTTGATTCCTTGGTAGTGAATGTTTCATTCACCCTAATGGCTTGAATCCTTGGCAGTGAATGTGTCCCTTCACCCCAATGGCTTGATTCCTTGGCAGTGAATGTGTCCGTCACCCCAATGGCTTGATTCCTTAGCAGTGATTGTGTCCCTTCACCCAAATGGCTTGATTCCTTGGCAGTGAATGTGTCCGTCACCAAAATGGCTTGATTCCTTGGCTATACACCACATGTAAATTCCATCCAATGACCTTTTGTATAACTCGTCTTTTCACGAGACGAATTTAGTTGCCCTGTATCTCACTTTAATTTTTTTACTTTGTCTTTAGGTAGTCTACCATGTTGAATGTAAGCTATGAATGGTACTCACCAATCCTCCTTGCTTTCACCTTTCGTGGTAACGACCAAGATTGGAACCAAGTCAGTAACCTTTTTTAAAAGTTGTAACACCCTTCTTTCGCCTACTGTGATAGTAATTGTTTTGTAGGGTGAGTGATGTAACCAAACTTGCTAGTGAATTAGCTTGACTATTTGTTTTTCTCTTCACATGGAAAATATGTGTTTTCCTAAATTGCGAAAGCAATTGATTTGCCCTTTCATGATATGTGATGAGACTTGTTTTCTTAACAATGTACTCTCCACGGAGTTGCTTTACCACCAATTCTGAATCTCCATAAATTGAGAGCTCTTCAATAGGAATTTGTAATGCCAATTCTAATCCAGCAATTACAGCTTCATATTCTGCCTCATTATTGGAGCATCCTTGACTTAAGGCGAAAGAATGGGTGATTATAGCATTGTCTGGAGTCACAAATACAATTCCAATTCCAGCTTTATTGTTTTTAGGATTTTCTTGCTTCTTACCATCTGGACTCCTTGAAACTCCATCGTAATACAACTCCTATCCTTTCTGGATTTCTACTTGCATAAACTTTTCATTTGGTGAATTAGTTACTGGAGGTGAGTCATCGGGTATAGGATGTGCTGACAAAAAATCTGCTAGAGCTTGTCCCTTTACAGCTCTTTGGGGAACATATTCAATTGCGAATTGTTGGAGAATTACAGCCCACTTTGTAATTTTCCCTAAAAGTATGGGCCGTGAAAGTATATATTTCAAGGGGTCTGCTCTTGATATCAACTTGACTTCGTGTTCTAAGACATAGTGCTTTAGTATTTGCAAGGCGAACACCACGACAATATATGTCTTTTCGATAGGAGAATAATTGACTTCTGCCCCAACTAGAGTACGACTCAAGTAATACAAAAAATTTTCTTTCCCCTGCTCATTGTGCCCTTAACGAACCATCTAGGGTTGTTATGTACAACAAGAGTGGTTTTCCTTTTATTGGGCTCATGAATACTGGAGGCTTCAATAGATACTCCTTAATACCATTAAAAGCATTTTGGCACTGCTGATCCCATTCAAATGGAACACCCTTTTTCATCAATCTTGAGAATGACAAGCATTGACCGGCCAAGTTAGAAATAAATCTTTTGATATAGGCCAATCTCCCTTGTAGCCCTGTCAATTCCCTTAAATTTCGCGAAGGAAGCATTTCAGCAATGGCTTTAATCTTGGTAGGGTCAATTTCAATCCCTTTGTTTTGAATCATAAACCCTAGAAATTTTCCTGAGGAAACTCCAAATGCACATTTTAGTGGGTTCATTTTCAGTTTGTATCTCCTCAAACGTTTGAAGATTCTTCTCAAATCTTTCACATGGTTTTCCTTTTCCTTTGTCTTGACGACAAGATCATCGATATAGCATTCGATGGTGTCATGGAGCATATCACCGAAAATTACAGTCATCGCCCTTTGATACATGGCCCTAGCATTTTTCAGGCCAAAGGGCATTACCTTATAGCAAAGACTCCTCTCGGAGTCTTGAATGCAGTCATTTCCTCATCTTCAGGTGCCATTCGGATTTTATTGTATCCTGAGTATCCATCCATAAAAGACAAGGTTTCATACCCAGTAGTTACATTTACAAGAAGTTCAGCAAGGGAAAGTCATCTTTAGGACAAGCCACATTGAGATCAAGGAAATCAATGCAAACCCTGATTTGACCATTCTTTTTCTTGACCGGCATTATGTTTGCTAGCCAGGTTGGATATTTGACTTCCTTGATGAATCCTGCATTAATAAGCTTGTCGACTTCAGCTTCAATATGGGCTGTAAGCTCTGGTCGAGTTCACCTCTGAGGCTGTTTAATTGGCCGTTTCTCAAGGTGAATTGCAAGCTTATGGACTGCAATCTCTGGATTAAGGCCAAGCATCTCACTGTAGTTCCATGCGAATATGTTGCAATACTCCCTTAAGAAGGAAATGTATTGCTGAGTTTCTTCTTCCTTTAAATTTGCACCAATAAAGGTTGGTTTGTTTTCTCGTTCATCACCCAGATTTACCTCACGAAGGTAATCCATGGTGGCTTGGCCTCCTGCTTCAAATTCTGTTGGTGCAGGTTGAGCTTCATCTTGGTCAACATCTTTCAACACATCTTGAATGATAGTCATGTTTAATGGAAATTTCTCCACATCCCCTTGATAGCCTAACCCTTCTGTCCTGGCGGTGATAATACTGCCTTGCTGGATAGCCTGCCTCTGCGAAGGTGTTAATGCAAAGTCAAAGGGTGTCATTGTTCCTGGTATTTTTTCAGGATCTAAACCAACTTTTACCAACTGTGTAATTGCTGCACTGAAGGTTGGCTTCTCAAAACTCGAGATGTTTTCTTCTGGCACTTATTCAACTTTCACTATCTGTTCAACATCTCCAAGTGAGTGGAATATGATGGGTTTTGACCTTTTTTCTTTAGGAGGGACCACAATCTTGTCACAACACAAACCTGCCCCTATAGGTTTAGCACCATGACCAGCCAGTAATCATAGATAACCTATAACCTCTAAACAAAAATCCATTTAATATAAAGTATGGGGCTTAGCGAAAGTATAATACAACATATAAGTTATCCATCGAGTCGTGCATATATGGAGAAAGCAAACTTTGTATCATAAGCAAACGTCTGTACATTATGCACATTTATCACATAAGTTCAAACAACCAAATCTTATTGTTATACAAAACCCCAAAGTATACACAAATACAAAACGATTAGGCAAAACAACAGGGAGGTCTAACTAACTTGGCTCCACATGAGTCTAGTTTACTTTGTTCAGAAGCTCTTCAAAAAGGTTGACTCGAGTAGACTCGAGGTATTCTTTAACCTTGATGTTCAGCTTGCCTACCTACATACATATATAAGTAAATAATGAGCTAGGGCCCAGTGAGTAATAACAGAATAAAGAGGTTATATGAATGAAGTTCGAATTGCCAAACAAATTTTCATTTCAGTTCTCAACAATCCATTAATTTCATCATCAATATCATTCAATGTCAATTTGTGTAGTACATCCATGAAGTAATAACATTTTAATGACAATGGACCATAACGGTCTAACACTAGAGATCTCTGTGTGTCAATCAATCTGAAAGCGATGGTATTATTTTCACTAGGCAAGGGCCTAGCCGTGGTATTGTTACCCCCAGGCAAGGGCCTAGCCGTGGTATTGTTTCCCCCAGGCAAGGGCCTAGCCATGGTATTGTTTCCCCCAGGCAAGGGCCTATGTTCAATGGATGCCACAATACAATTTCAAATGTGAACTTCATTCATCAATAAAAAATAACTCTTCATCAAACCATTCAATCATTCATATATCAACTTTGTAAGCAGTATGATTTCGAAAGTAAATATTACATGAAAATATCTTTACTAAGTTATTACTCACAGTGGGTTATGTTGTCACTAGGCCTCGGACGTCCACCTATACAAAACACATAACAAATGTACAATTGGAGTACCGTTCGATAGTCAATCTGCTTAATTAAATTTTCCTTATGTGTTTCTAACCCATTCCATGTTTATATGAGCTTAATTGGTGCCTAAGAGTACTTGAAATGACATGATGATGCAAGTACGCACTTAGAAGAGTTAGTCAAATTTTGTTGGAAATAGGGTTTCCACTTGAGTGCAACTTCCCTAGTTTGAACAGGGGTTCAAAAATAAGGGTGGTTTCTCGAGCGCAATTTCGGTCGCGCGAGAGGTCTGTAATCTTTTGCAAAAGTACTGGTTGCATGAAATTTTCCCTCGACGGTCGCTCAACCGGAAGATTGAGTAAAAGGGGGTCCTCGCTCGAGCGCCACTTTGGTCACTCGAGCGGTCTGTAAACTTTTGAAAAACTTTTGGGAGCTCGATTTTCACGCTCGAGCGGTACTTTCTTTGCTCGAGCGGACATGTTGAATTCTGAAATTTCCAGAATTGTGTTTGAAGTTCAAATTTGCTATTCAAAGGTTCCAAACTCATGTTTAAGATACAAAAACATGGGAAAACATTATAAAACATGGAAACATAGTTAATTTGGAACCAATTGTTCAAAATCATGGCAAATCCTTAACCAAAAACTCCAACTTCAAGTTATAAAGCAAGTTTGACTCAAATTGAGTTTATATTTCTTCAAAACATAATCAATTGATATGAGAAGTATGAAAACATGAAGGACTCTTCAAATTGAGGTGTAAATGTGCCATGCATGTAGGAATTTCATGAATTCTAACTTAACCTATACATGCATGTACATGATTAACTCTTATCTTCCAAATTCAAGGTGATTCAAGCTTCTACCAAACAATTTCATGCAAATGAACTCAAAACTTAGATGAGTTCAATTCCTACTTGTTTCATTTTCAAGGATTAAGGTTGGAGATCATACCTAGGGCTTGAATTCAAGTATATACTAGCTTAAATCCCCAAGTCCTCCACAATTTCCTTCAAATTCTGCTTTCTCTCTCTCTAAATGTCGAGCTTAGCTTCCTTCTCTCTCCAAATCTCAGCCCAAGTGTTTGTATAAGTGAGTTCAAAACATGTGCTAGGCTTATATAGAGTGTAATTAACTTATCCTAATCAAGGTTGATTAAGGTTAATTAATTAGGCTCATTTCTAACTAAGTTTAATCAGTTTATTCTAATTTTTTTAATCCGAATCAATTTTTAATTAAAGTTTCCATAAAATTCTAAATATTCTAATTAGTCTATTAAGCTAATCAATTTCAATTTCTGAAGCTGTCTTGGCTCTCAATTTCTATCTCTAAGTTGCCAATTCGAACAGATATTCGACGTAATAACAGATAACTACGAAATTAAGCATGTAATCACACAATTAAACACATAATCATGCAATTAGACTTATTGAAATAATGTAATATAATAGTTCGGAGGTCGGGGCCATCACAGTCTCTCCCCCTTAGAAAGTTTGGTCCTCCAAACTTAAGTTACCTTCCAATGGAAATAGATACGGATACCGCCACCGCTGCCGCATCTCTTCCTCTTTCTCCCAAGTGGCCTCCTTCCCGTAATGTTCTTTCCACTCAACTTTCACCATTAGGATAGTTTGTTTTCTCAATTGCTTCACTTGTCGATCAATGATTTGCACAGGGCATTCTTCATACATCATATTCTCGTCTAAAGCAATCTGGTGGTGATCAATCATATGGAATGGGTCTCTAAGATACCCACGAAGCATGGATACATGGAAAATATTATGCACTTGTTCCATTCTCGGTGGCAAGGCAATACGGTAAGTAACAGGACCTAACCTCTCGAGAATATGAAACGGCCCAATGTAGCGAGGAGTCAATTTTTCCTTTTTGCCAAATCTCGTCTGCCCCTTCATTGGTGTTACTTTGATAAATACATGATCTCCCGCTTCATACTTTAAGTCTCTTCTTCGTTGATTTGCATAACTTTTCTATTGGCTCTGTGCAGTTTTGAGTCTTTGTTGAATGATTTTAATCTTTTTGGTCGTTTCTTGCACAGGTTTGGTACCAAAAATAGCTCTGTCACCAACCTCTGTCCAACAAATTGGCGACCTACATTTTTTGCCATATCATATGGTGGCATACCGATGCTTCCACAAATAATGTTATTATAAGCAAACTCAGCCAATGGCAAATATGTTTCCCAATTGCCCTAAAAATCCAAAATACACATACGAAGTATGTCTTCGAAGGTCTAAATAGTCCTCTCAATTTGTCCATCGGTCTGTGGGTGAAATACTGTACTAAATCTCAATTTTGTTCCCATTGCATCCTGCAGACTATGCCAAAATCTAGAAGCGAATTTAGGATCCCTATCTGACACAATAGACACTGGAACCCCATGCAGTTGAATAATTTCATCAATGTAGATAGTAGCAAGTCTATATGCAGTAAAAGAAGTCTTTACGGCAAGAAAATGAGCAGACTTAGTTAGTTTATCAACTACAACCCAAATAGAGTTCATACCTCTAGGTGTTCGAGGTAGGCCAACAACAAAGTCCACGGTTATATGCTCCAATTTCCATTCCAAGATAGGAAGAGACTGAAGCAAACCCATTGGTTTCTAATGCTCCGCTTTCACTTGTTGGCATTGTAAGCATTTAGAGTTGAAGTTGGCAATCTCTCTTTTCATGTTGGGCCACCAATACACTAACTTCAAATCTTGGTATATTTTGGTGTTTCTTGGGTGCATAGCAAACACTGACTTGTGGGCTTCCTCCAAAATTTTCCTTTTCAAATTCGCGTCATTTGGAATACACAATCTGCCTTGAAATTTCAACACAGAATTTTCAATTGTGAATCCCAGTTTAGGCTTGGTGTCAAGTTCATCACAAATCTTCTTGAAAAGCTCATCAGTCATTTGCTTTTGCTGGATTTCTTCGATAATGGCAAGCTGTACAGATATTGTGACTATCAAGCTATCTTGTTCAAAGGACATCTTTCAAACTCTAGTACCAGCTCTTTTTGATCTGTGAGTAAACAGGCAAGATTCCCCACATTCTTTCTATTAAGTGCATTTGTCACGGTATTGGCTTTACTTGGATGATAGTGGATTTGCAATTCATAATCTTTGATTAATTCAAGCCATCGCCTAGGATGCATGTTTAACTCTTTCTGTGTGAAAAAGTATTTCAAGCTCTTATGATCTGTGTACATTTCACATTTGGCTCCATACAAATAGTGGTGCCACATCTTTAATGCAAACACAACTGCAGCAAGCTCTAGGTCGTGTGTAGGGTAGTTCTTCTCATGTGGTCTCAACTGTCAAGAGGCATATGCAATCACCTTTCAATTCTGCATTAAGACACAACCCAAACCCTTATAAGATGCGTTACTAAAGATTACAAAACCTTCGGTACCTGAGGGAATAGTAAGAATTGTAGTTGTGGTCAGTCTTGTCTTCAACTCTTGAAAGGCTATTTCTCTTTGATCTGTCCATTCAAATGGTTCCCCTTTTCGAGTCAACTGGGTCAATGGCAGAGCAATTTTCGAGAAGTCCCTAACAAATCTTCGGTAATAACCTGCCAATCCCATAAAAATGTGAACTTTTGACACATTAGTCGGGGTAGGCCAATTAATTATCGCTTCTATTTTGTGAGGATCAATAGATATACCATCCTTATTAATGATGTGTCCCCAAAATGCGATTTTATCAAGCCAAAATTTACACTTTTTGAATTTCCCATACAACTGTTTCTTTCTAAGTGTCTAAAGAGTCATTCTCAAGTGTTGTTCATGGCCATCTCTATTTTTCGAATACACGAGAATATCATCAATAAACACGACAATAAATTCATCCAAGAAGGGTTTAAAAATTCTATTAATCAAATCCATGAATGCTGCGGGCGCATTTGTAACTCCAATAGGCATGACTAAAAACTCGTAATGTCCATACTTGGTCCAGAAGGTGGTCTTCTCAATGTCTTCAGCCTTAGCCTTCAGTTGATGATACCCCGATCTCAAGTCAATTTTCAAAAATATCCTAGCCCCCTGCAACTGATCAAATAGATCATCAATACATGGCAGTGGATATTTATTTTTCACTGTTACCTTGTTGAGCTCTCGGTAATCAATGCATAGTCGGAGAGTGCCATACTTCTTCTTTACAAAAAGTACTGGTGCACCCCATGGTGATGTGCTCGGTCTGATAAACCCTTTATCAAGTAGTTCCTACAACTGAACTTTCAATTCTTTCATTTTAGTGGTAGACATACGGTAGGGAGTTTTAGAAATTGGTTGTGTACCTCGTATTACATCAATTGTAAATTCAATTTCTCTATCAACAAGTTGGCCAGGCAATTCATCCGGAAACACATCAGGGAAATCTTTTACCACTGTTATATTGTCTAGAATAATGTCCATAGTTGGTTCGGTTGTTACACTACATAAATACCATTGACAACCCTTCTTCATTAGTTTTTGGGCTTTCATGGCAGATACGAGGTATGGTGGTGGAACTACCCATTTTCCCTCGAAATAAAATTCATCTAGTCCGGGAGATCAGAATATCACTCGTTTCAAAGTGCAATAAGTAGTTGTCTCATGTCTAAAGGTATTAAATCAACATACAAAACATCATTCCCAAGAAATAATTCACATGCAGCAAATACAGTTGAGCATAACATGGATCTCCTCGTAGGTGATGCAACACACAATATATGACTCAATGTTTCCATGGTTCTATTCAAAGTTTCAGCAAAAACCATAGAAACAAACGAATGTGTCGATCCTGAATCAATTAAAGTATAAGCAGGTTTACCACATATGGAGATTATACCTAACACTACTGCCTCAGTATTTCGAGTATCCCCCAGAATCAGTGCAAAATCCCTTCCTTGCCTTTGCTCATTTCTTGTTGTAGTGGGTGTCGCGTTTGTTCCTGTTGTTGGAGTAGATCTAGTTAAACTTGCAGTACCATGATTTCCACTTTGACGTGCTTGTGTACAATCGTTTGTGATATGTCCCATCTTTCCACAGTGATAACAAGCCCCTAATACGTGGTAGCAAACACCCCAATGTTTCCTTCCACATGCGGTACAAGTTGGCGTTGAACTACCACCTTGGCTTGAACCGGTATTACTAGAACTCCCAGATTTTAGCTTCATATTTGTGGATGTTGCCCCCTTATTAAAATTCTATTTTTTGCCTTTCCAGTCAAACTTCTGTTTGCGATTAGCCACATTACCTTCTGCTATTAGTGCCCTATAAAGTACATCCACATATGTCGGCAATTTGAGTACATTGATTTTATCCAGAATTAGGTCACGCAAACCTCCCTCAAATTGTCTAGCTTTCTTGTAGTCTGTATCTACCATATGGGGTGTAAAGTGAGCCAACTCCGTAAACTGAGCCTTATACTCGACAACTGATTTGTTTCCTTGCTTGAGTTCCATGAATTCAGAAACCTTCCTGTCCCGCACACATTGTGGGAAATACTTCTCATAAAATATCTCTAGAAATCGAGCCCAAGTAACATCCTTATTCTGATCTCGAAACAACATCCACCAATGCCTTGCATCATCTTCCAATGTAAATGCAGCTAGTTGTACCTTCTAAGCTTCAGTACGTGGGAACACTTCAAACAACTTCTCAATCCCTAAGGCCCAAGCCTCGGCCTTCAATGGTTCAATTTTGCTATGAAACACTGGTGGCTTCATCTTTTTGAATTTTCTAGTCAAAGCAATAGTACAATCCCCCGTCTGACACCCTGGAATTGGAGGTGGTGCAAGCATTGGAGGTGGGGGTGGTGGTTGTCGTTGTTGTTGTTGCCATTACTGTTGTTGTCCTACGGCTTTAGCCATGTCTTGCATAATTTGTTCCATTCTATCCAGTCTTGAGGAGGTCGCCTCCTATAGCTCATCACCTCTCGTTCTCACCATTTTCTATATGAAACTTGTATTATACCAAACACAATATATATATATATATATATATTCATGCACACAATTGCATATATAATTGTGAAATCATCATAGTATAATTTCAAATGCACATGAATGTAATCCTAAAGTCTCTTCTAGACCCTTTATAGCTCAATGGACAAGTGAGTGAGATTCGTGCTGTGATATCACTCTGTCACTACCCAACCCCGCCCCTATAGGTTTAGTGCCATGACTGCACAGTAATCATAGATTACCTACAACCTCTAAACAAAAATCCATTTAATATTACGGGGCTTAGCGGAAGTATAATACAACATATAAGTTATCCATCGAGCCGTGCATATATGGAGAAAGCAAACTTTGTATCATAAGCAAATGCTCGTACATTATGCACATACATCACATAAGTTCAAACAGCCAAATCTTATAGTTATACAAAATCCCAAAGTATACACAAATACAAAATGATTGGGCAAAACAAAAGAGGGGTCTAACTAACCTGGCTTCACATGAGCCTAGTTTACTTCGTTCAGAAGCTTTTCAAAAAGGCTGACCTGGGTAGACTTAAGGCATTCTTTAACCTTGATATTCAGTTTGCCCACCTACATACGTATATAAGTAAATAATGAGGTAGGGCCCAGTGAGTAATAACAAAATAAAGAGGTTATATGAATGAAGTTTGATAACATTGCCAAATCAATTTTCATTTCAGTTCTCAATAATCCATTAATTTCATCCTGAATATTATCCAATATCAATTTGTGTGGTACATCCATGAAATAATAACATTTCAATGACAATGGACCATAACGGTCTAAGACTAGAGATCTCTATGTGTCAATCAATCCAAAAGCCATGGTATTGTTTCCAACAGGCAAGGGCCTAGCCGTGGTATTGTTACCCCCAAGCAAGGGCCTAGCCATGGTATTATTTCTCCCAGGCAAGAGCCTAGCTGTGGTATTGTTTCTCCCAGACAAGGGCCTATGTTCAATGGATGCCACAATACAATTTCAAAAGTGAACTTCATTCATCAATAGAAAATAACTCTTCATCAAACCATTCAATCATTCATATATCAACTTTGTAAGCAGTACGATTTCAAAAGTAAATATTACTTGAAAATATCTTTCTTAAGTTACTACTCACAGTGGGTTATGTTGTCACTAGGCCTCGGACGTCCACCTATACAAAACACATAACAAATGTACAATTGGAGTACCATTCGATAGTCAATCTGCTTAATTAAATTTTCCTTATGTGTTTCTAACCCATTCCATGTTTATATGAGCTCAATTGGTGCCTAAGAGTACTTGAAATGACATGAGGATGCAAGTACGCACTTTGAAGGGTTAGTCAAATTTTGCTGGAGACAGGGTCTCCGCTCAAGCGCAACTTCCTTAGCTCGAGCGGGGGTTTAAAAATAAGGGTGGTCATTCGAGCACAACTTCGGTCGCGCGAGCGGTCTGTAAACTTTTGCAAAAGTATTGGTTGCTTAAAATTTTCCCTTGATGGTCGCTCGAGCAGAATACTGAGAAAACGAGGGTCCTCGCTCGAGCGCCACTTTGGTCGCTTGAGCGGTCTGTAAACTTTTGTAAAACTTCTAGGAGCTCGCTTTTCACGCTCGAGCGGTACTTTCTTCGCTCGAGCGGATAGGCCGAATTCTGGAATTTTCAGAATTGTGTTTGAAGTTCAAATTTTTTCAAAGGTTCCAAACTCGTGTTTTAGATACGAAAACATGAGAAAACATTATAAAACATGGAAACATAGTTAATTTGGAACCAATTGTTCAAAACCATGGCAAATCCTCAACCAAAAACTTCAACTTCAAGTTATAAAGCAAGTTTGACTCAAATTGAGTTTATATTTCTTTAAAACATAATCAATTGATATGAGAAGTATGAAAACATGAAGGACACTTCAAATTGAGGTGTAAATGTGCCATGCATGTAGGAATTTCATGAATTCTAACTCAACTTATGCATGTGTAGACCGCCCGAACTCCGCTCCGCGCGCGAGGGTGCAAATTGGGTCTAGCTACTATAGTTCGGACTCCTGTCACGGTTCTGAATCTAATCTCACAAAGTGCAATGTAAGACTGATAAAGCACCAAAGAGTCCAAATCCGGCAATTGGTTTTGAAAAATCAATTTTGAATCAAAAGCGCCAAACATGGACTGCTTTGCCAGATTTCAGAGTCGACACCTAAATATTTTATTTTGAAAAATTTAGGAAACCCTGACTCGTGCCTAAGGCCACGTGTCCGTCATCACCAAAGTTGCTTCGGCTCGGGAACTTGGGTACGAGGGGGGAAAGTCATGAAATGAGCACCTCCGCTTGCCTGATCAAAGGATCGACCTCTACTAAACATGATATGTTGCTTTGAAAACACATGTGTTCTTATTCCGGTTTATTAGCTAACCTTATTATATGATGCAAACATCATACAAGTATAGACTCGATCACGAGAATTGGAACAAAACAACTCATGTTTGTTTTTGAAAATGGTTTGAAAGTTCTACTCGCAAGTAGGCTAAAGCGCGGATTTGCCACCCTCAAGTGGGCTTAAAACAACATGATTTTGCCACTCCGCAAAGTGGGCATAAAAACTCACAATTATCGAGTTATTCTAATTCAGGCAATCAAGCCTTCATCCACAGGCATTTATGCAGTTAAATACTTAAGCAAATAGCCTTATGGCAAGCATGCTATCATGGAAACACTCATACTTATGCAAGTATGCTAAAGCATAAACACTAACAATGTACTCCAAGCCAAAACAGAAGCTAGTTAGAAATCAATGCATGATCCTAGCTATGTTAGATGCCTAATGCAACGCATGCAAAATGCAATTAAATAGGCTCGGCTATCTAAGATGGCATATGAATGCAACAATTTGATACATGTATTCAAATAGAAATTGAAATATAATGCAGTTTGAATGATGCGCCGAACCCGGTACATGCAAGACGAATGAATGATGCAAACATGCAAAGCATAAGGTATGCTAATTGAAATATGCCCTAAACTAACCATCAAAAGCTGATAAGTAAAAAGGAGAAAGAAGTGGGGGTTGTAAGACATGCACACACATATGCACCCTTATTACAACATTGTGCCCTTGTGACAGAGGGTCCGAATGAAAGAGAGCTAACTAGCTACGCTAATTAAGCTGACTAACTAACTAACTAATCTAATTAAACTAATTAGACTAATTATTACAAACCAATCGAATAACTAGCCAACTACTTACTAATTATTATAACAATTAACTAATAAACAAATTAATTAATTACATTACAAAATCAAGTTAACTAATAATTAAAGCTTTAAACTATGCTGCCCCAGCAAGTTGAAGAAGTTTGAACATGCATGCCTCGGTTCCCGCCCCGAAAAGCTCTCCGGTTTGCTCTCTTGAGGCTCTATCTGCAGGGTGTCTCCAAGAACTAGCTGCTGAAACTTACCAAATCAAGGCTGGGGAGTGCACCAGTGGCCTGCCGGCCAAGAGTGGGCCTCTGCCGGCCAAGGATGGAAGGGTGCCGGCCATCAATGTGGCATTGCTGGCCACTAGTGTACTGTGACACCATTCTGCAACAGAGCACAAAAACAGAGGAAATGGAGGGTCTCCCTAGGGCATGTGTGTACCATGCCACTCCTTATAACCTCAAAACATCAAAGGAGTTGCATAATTGAATCCAAGACCATCAACCAAGCATTTTGAATGCATGATGGTCTAAGACCCAACTTGTACACATTCAATAAATGCACAACAAACAAGGCACTAAGACCACGGCCTTATCATGAGTGATCAAAGGCAATGGAGATAAAGAGAATTGGCTCATTTTCATCACTTCAAGTATGAAATGAACCAATTCATCTTGTGTTCAATATAACGTCCGATTGAACACAATGCAATGCAAATGCAACATGCTTATCTTGACATGTTTTACTTGTCCAATTCATGTTTACACATTTTAAGATTACCAATCCATTCTTTAATTGGTTAAGTCCAATGTGCAAGTCCTCTAAGGAGAGGAGGTCAACTAAAAGAATGGTTTAAGGCATAGGAGAGACCATGCCTTTGGCTAGGAGGAACCCTCAAAAGAGAGTTAAAGCCATTTAAGCACAAGCCTCAATCCTATGCATTAAACTCAAACTCAAGATTAACCAATCCCCAAAACAAATCAAAAGTAAAGAAATGAGGGAGATGATAGATATTTTAGTGCTAAAGTGGCATGAAAAACAAGACTCTAACATGCAGACACTCCATGTACAACATGCTAGAAGACTTAAGCATTAAAACTAGTGAAGGACACAACACTAGAACCATGCAACACAATGCTCAAAGGACTAAACCAGCCCTAAACAGACCTCATGCATGCCAAAACAGTAGCTAAAATGAGCTGAAATGATAGCATGAAAGGCAAGAAATGCATGCTCATGCGTTGGCTCACAAACAAAGCATAAGGGCACAACTCTTAAATACAATGAAAGAGTGATAAACATGAGAGTATGACAGTGAAACCTGCTCTGAAATCACATATTAGATGATGCCATATCATGCAAACAAACCAAGCAAAGCATACTAGTGGACTCAAAACACAAGACTAGTGAAGCCTATCATGTTATAGCTATACAAAGCAAGCCTCAAAGGAGCTAAACCACTCAAGACAGAGTTAAAGCATGCTAAAACATGAGTAAAAGCATGTTGGAGTGTAGCCAAACTAAGCTAGAATGATAAGCCAAATCACCAAGTACACTAGGTTAATGAGCATGATTGCACTACAAGTGCAAAAACCAAGCAAGAGGTGACCCAACCAACCAAAATCAGAGTTAAAGCATGTTAAATAATGGCCAAAAACATGCTGGAGTGGAGCCAATTCATGCTAGAATTATAGGCTAAGACATGAAGCATGTTAGGCTAGCAAGTAGGATTTACACTACAAGTGCAAGATGCATGCAAGAGGTGACCAAACCAGCCAAAAGCAGAGTTATAACATGGCAAATCAATGGCAAAAACATGCTTAAACCGAGCTAAGACAAGTCACAAAAACATGCTACTTTGCAAGGCTAACTAGGCAGAGCATGGAGAGACAAGGAAGGGAGGCCACCCCCTCCTATTTGGGACCTCAAAAAAAGTTTTCTACCACTGAAACTCCCTTGGAATTCAGTGGTTAAGGGCTAAAAAAAAGGTTCTTTGAAATGCCTTGAAAGATGGCTCAAAAGACTTTACAAGCCAAGGAGCAAAGAGGGGGAAACACCCCCTAGCCAAACAAGGCTTAAACCACCAATTTTAAAACTGAAAAACAGAGGTTTTTGTAGTTCAACACCACCCCAAAAAATAGCCCCAAAGTAGTTGAAAACTATGGCAAAACTAGTATGCAAAACAAGATAAGGGGGATAAGTGATTACCTTTGAAGTACAGCAACAAAATAGCCACTTTCTTGGCTCAAATGACCTTCCAACAGCCCAAAAATAAGTTCTAAAGGACCTTAGCCCAAAGATATACAACTTTGGTTAAGGAAGTGTATGCAAATATGTGAAGAAAAACCACTTTCAAGCACAATATAGCACAATATAGGGAGAGGGAGAGAGAATTCTAGAAAGAGAGAGTTTTCAGCTCTGAAAATTTGTAGAGAGAGAGAGAGAGAGAGAGAGAGAGAGGTTTTAGTGTGAGAAGCTCTCAAAATTGCTAACCCCTTGAAAATGAGAGATATAGCTCCATATATAGCAAAAACAAGAGCTTGCCGAAAATATCTGAGCTAGGACAGCTGGCACATTGTGAAAACAGCTGGAGGAGAAATATATGCAAAAAATCTGAGTTTTTTCCATTGTTGGCCAGCAGGGGATCATTTCTGGCTGGCACTACATCATTTCTAGCCGGCAAGGATCATTTTTGGCTAGCATACGGCTGGCATGCTCCATTTGTGGCTGGCACACTCCCATAGAGGCCGGCAGCAAAAATTAGTCCTTGGTCCCGACTTCAACCAGGCATAACTCCTTCATCTGGACTTCTTTTTAGGTCACTCTTGTTCCTAAACTGAAGCCTCAGAAGTCTTCTTTCCAATGGTGGCAGCCTCACATCAAAATTCCAAGTATGCTAAGAGATATCCCTCTTTTAATGAAGACTGCCTAGTTTCGGTCCAACCGGATTGATGCTTAACTTCAACTAGCCATATCTCCCTCATCCGAACACGGCTTAAGGAGATTCTTGAATGCAAAATGAATCCTCGGAAGTCTTCTTTCCAATGCTGGTGGCCTCATTGCTGAAATCCAAGTGTACAAACGGATAGGCCTGATTTAGTGAGGATTGCTCGACTCTTTCTCAACGGTTCATGCCCATCTTCTTCCCCAACTTGGTTTCTTCTCTCTCCTCCACTTTTCTTCAACTCTAAACCTCTAAAAAGAAGATGTTTTAAAGATCTTTTCAAAGATTTCACCTCTCTTTCATTCATTCCACTTTGTCCTTACTCGGTTTACCACAAAGCGCAATATTTAACAAAATGCGAGCGTCGGAACATCGTAGGAACATTTTCAAAAATATTTGACAGAGAAGGTTTTAAGATCTAAAATCTTTTTGGTCCAAAAAAAGAGGTGTGGGGTTTGGATTTGATGTTCTCCTTGCCAAAGAAACCAACCCTTGCATTGCACAACTTTCACCGCCAAGTAAACCATCAGTAGCACCTAAGTCTTAAGGGCGATAAAAAATGTGGTGTCTATAGCATGCATGTACATGATTAACTATTATCTTCCAAATTCAAGGTGATTCAAGCTTCTGCCAAACAATTTCATGCAAATGAACTCAAAACTTAGATGAATTCAATTCCTGCATGTTTCCTTTTCAAGGATTAAGGTTGGAGACCATACCTAGGGTTTGAATTCAAGTATATACTAGCTTAAATCCCTAAGTCCTCCACAATTTCCTTCAAATTCTCCATTCTCTCTCTCTAAATGTTGAGCTTAGCTTCCTTCTCTCTCAAAATGTCAGCCCAAGTGTTTGTATAAGTGAGTTCAAAACATGTGCTAGGCTTATATAGGGTGTAATTAATTTAGCCTAATCAAAGTTGACTAAGGTTAATTAATTAGGCTCATTTCTAACTAAGTTTAATCAGTTGATTCTAATTATTTTGATTCGAATCAATTTTCAATTAAAGTTGCCATAAAATTCTAAATATTCTAATTAGTCTATTAAGCTAATCAATTTTAGTTTCTGAAGCTATCTTGGCTCTCAATTTCTGTCTCTATGTTGCCAATTCGAACAGATATTCCACGTAATAACAGATAACTACGAAATTAAGCATGTAATCACACAATTAAACACAAAATCATGCAATTAGACTTATTGAAATAATGTAATATAATAGTTCGGAGGTTGGGGTCATCACAAATCTTATTATATTTCTCTACATAGGTGCATTATGTCCTTAATGGCAACGTGAACTCACTCTTGAGATCAAAAATTGCATTTATTGGGGCTAGAGCCTTTGCCCCGGTTTCCTTTCGAACTTTGTCACATATCAAAAAGTTCTTTTTGTTGAAACTGGAGTAGACTCTAGAGCATCTTTGACATTCGGAGTATCTTCTGACTTTTTCACATCTTTTTCCTTTCTTTGTGAAGTCTTTGTATAGAAGCGAGTATCATCATAATAGGCCTCTACTTCTCCAAATGGATCATTGTCAGCCACAATTGTCCCCTCTTTTTTGGGTGAAGGCAATGGGTACTTGATACATTGGTGATAAGTTGATGGTACTGTGTGATAATTATGCATCCATGGTCTCCCAAGCAAAGCATTGTAGGAGGTGTCTACATCAATGACCAGAAATTCAGTTCTTTCTTCAATATCCCAAACTTGATTTGCAATTCAATCTTCCTCATTGGGCGTTGTTCATTCCGACTAAATCCTTGAATGACCAGATGAATTGGGCGCAGTTGTGAAATCTGAATCCCTAATAGGTTTAAGGCCTTTAGAGGTTGGAGGTTTACCGCAGATCCTCCATCAACCAAAATTCAAGAATTTTTCACATCATGGATTAGCCCAGTGATAAACAAGGCTGATTATGGTCTGCCATTTTAGCACACATGCCATTGTCACCAAAGGTTACCATAACCATGCATGTAGTTGTCTTATGTTGATTTCTACCCATGATTTCTTTGTGGAAATCCTCTGGCTTGGACAGGGCATATATTAAAGACTTCCGAAGCTTTGGAGACATTTTAAGTGCATCATATACGCTTAACAATCCTGGAACTTTCTTTAGCTGAGCTAGTACATAATATTTCACATGCTCTTTCTTTTGCAAAACCTGTGGAACTTCTGATGCTTGAGGGTCCTGAGGATTTCGTAATTTCCTCCGATAGGTCAAGTAATTCTGGCATACTTCAGTAACCACGTTTTTATTGACCTCAACTTCTTTTGTTCCATCACTTATTTGAACCATATTAACCGGTCCAGCAGTAGAGCGATCATTATCATACTTCTCCATTTTCCTAAAGCTGCACTCTTCTTCCATTTCTTAGGTATCGGTAGTCGTGTACAAAACCATTCTTCATGGCCTGCCAACTAGGCACCATGATCTCTTCGAGGGAGCAATACCAGTCAAAGGCAATCCCCTCAAAAGAAAGGGGAAATTGTTTTAGGCAAAGTGCTTGATTCGGAGTTGTTTGCCTACACTATTTCAAAAAATGTCTAATATGTTTTTGAGGATCTCCATACCCCTCATATATGACAAAATTTAGAAGTTTATATCCTTTGGGAAATGGTGTTTGCTCTACCTATGAAGGGAACAAATCCCTTGGGTGATAAGTGCCCATCTCTCAAAGATTAAGGGTAGATTCAATCTTCTCCTCATTTGTGCCTTTTATGAAATCATATGTTTAAGAAGATGTACCCTGGTCCTCCAAATGTTCTAACATCTTGATTTCTATTGGACATGATTTATAAAATGTCCTATAGAACCGATCAGCCATGGTGTCCCAATCTGGGATTGAATTAGGTGGCAGGTTGAAGTACCAATCTGCTTCCCATTTCTCTAAAGAAAGAATGAGTTGTCGTAGAAGTAACGCTTGGCTTTTTACTGTGTTTCCACATTGTGCAAGGAAACGAACCAAATGACGCCTTGGACAATCTATCCCATCATACAAGGGAAAACGAGGTACTGTATATCCTCATGGGACACTGAACCCATTCGACCCAATTAGGGAAAGGGTGTTCTGAAATTTGATTTCTTTCAATAATCAAATTTTGATGGGCTTTAAAACCCTTATCTTTTAAAGAGACTGTTACTTTTGCCTAATGTTCCGCCTCTCTTTTAGCTTCAATTTTTGCTTTCTCATCATCACTTGGATTACAAATGATATATATTTCTCGCTCTTCAAAATTTACATCCATAGTGATGACATTACAAGGAAAGTCAAAGTGGTCACTTGATACACTTTCTCCATTGTATGCCCTGGCTGGGGATGTGTATGGTGAACTATCAGGAGAAAAGTTAAGTTCCCAATCTTCATTAGGATCCTCAATTTGAGATGACTTTGCTTGTTTATTTGAATGCTTCCATACTTCATCATCTGATCTACACCTGCCATTCATCTCATCATCCTTGAAGTGTAGTCATTTTTTCGCCTTTTTCACAAGCTTAGAGTCAGACCTACACCCAGTGTCTCCTTGTTCTGTTTCCCTTACATATTCTGGAGTGCTTTGATAGTACATTGGTGGTACTGGCGAATATTCTGGAGAAAAGGCTTCTGGTGTGTACTCTGGAGAAGTAGATGTATACTTTGGAGAGTCAGGTATACAGATAGGAGATGTAATGCAATCTCTTTCCCTAACTTTTGAACCAACTTCACCCTTAACTTCCTCGTCATCACTCAAAACAATGATGGTTAGGCAAGGGGCCAAAGTAAACTTTTCCTCGCTCTTTTTATCAAAGTATGTTTGCAACTCCACATATTGAAATTTTAAAGGCAGAAATTCCTCCAATGTGACTAGGACAAGGGGACATTGCTCTAACTGCTCATCAGGAACCAATTTCTCCCATTTTTCCTTCTTTGGGTTCTTTTTTCCTTTTCTCTTACTTACTTTGGCTTTTTCTGTTTCCTAGAAACTTTTGTTTTTTGGTTTTTGCTTTTTGGAAATTTTTGGCCCTTGTGTTGTTTAAGCAACCACATTTCTAGGTTTCGCCGTAGCATTTTGTTTTTTCTTCATGCTTTTTGACTGATAAACGACTCATTCATCTTCATTATCATTGTCGATAGTGATTGGGTTAGCAGATGCTTTCACTTGAGGAAGGAGCTCGATAATCTTAGAGTCCAAAAGTTTCAAAATTTTATCTTTCAGAACAAAGCACTCTTTTATCGGATGACTAATCAAACGATGGTAGGGGCAATATTTTGGATCGTTCGTTTTTCCTACCTCATGTGGTCTTTTCACCTCAAGTAGAGCAATTAACTTTTTCTCTAACAGATCTTCAAACAAGTCTTCAACCAGATCATCTATAAAAGAATATTTCTTCTCTAACCTTTCTTTCATAGTCACTTTTTTGAATTCTTTGAGTTTTCTACCCCCAACTACAACAGGACCCTTCTTTCTGGTTTCAACTATGGCTGTACTTGAGGACTCAACCCTTTCAACCACCTTGGACCTCCTTTGCTTAGCTAGATGTAGCTCCACATCATGAGCTTTAGTGCATAGATCGGTTAATCCATCAAAAGTTTGAGCCGTAGAGAGCTCATGTCGAAAGTTGTTAAGGCACATCCAAATTAACTCGAATTGCATAAACTTTTGAGGAAAGGCATATGTCAAAGCTCGCCATCTTGCAATGAAATCTGTAATAGACTCATTGTCACGTTGCACGGTCTCAATTAGTTCTGGTACTATGACTTGCCTTTGTGTGTTACAGTACTATTTAAGGAACTCCTTCACCATGAATCCCAATTTGGGATTGATCCCTCAAGAAGGTTAGCATACCATGTAAATGTAGAACTTTCAAGTGATTGGACAAATAGTTGCAAGCTCTTTCTAAGATATTGGCCCACATCTTGAAAGAAAATTGTCTTGGATCTCCTGTTCCATCAAACATTTTGAAATCTGGTTGGGAAAAATCAGAAGGGAATGGAATAGCATCCACCCATACTGGGTAAGGTTTTATAATTATTCGAAAGTTCTCATCATCTTTTTCTTTGACTTTCGTTACTTGTCTCCTCACCATATCATCAATCATGGCCATGTGCATTGGATTCATACCACCACTGGTTAGATCAGAGTGACAAGGACCATTGCCCCTTGGGGCTAGTGTGCTTTGTATGCCTATGGATGTCCCCACAATAGGTTATGCCATTTGTTAGGGTACACTTCTTGTTTCTTTCATTTGGGCCAGCAACTGTTACATTTGCTCCAATATAGCAGCTATTTCCCATTCTCTTCTCTGAAGTTGTTCTTGTAGGGCCACCACTTTTTCCTTGAGACCTTGGTCTTGTTGGACTTACGAATTTTCACCTTCTTTCTCAACCTCAGTCATCATAATTGTGACTTTGTTGACATCTCTCAATTCATTGTTTCCAATATTCGTTGAAGTAGACGAGATAGAATCATCTTGTTCGTATAAAAAATTATCAACCCCCATAACATTACTCATATTTGAAGCATCTGACTGCGATGCTTTGTTTTGAGCCTCACGGGTTATAGACCTTGTTATAGGTCCTTTTCTTATTCCCTTCATAGATAGTTCAATCAAGGCAGAAATATTTCCCAAGGGTTGCATACCCTCTTCCACCTTTGACTTTCCAACAAAGACAAAACTTTCAATTTGTTTTTGGCGTTCATCTTTAGAGAGAGCCTTTTCAATAGCTCTTATAACATTTGTCGTCACTGTTCTTAGTTCCAGTTTCTTTAAGGCCTTATTTCTTCTTCGTCTTTGTCTTTTCGAAACTGGACCATCTGATGACATATCAAGTCGAGCCCCTAGGGACATAGAAGGAACCATTTGCGTTTTTGTAAATTCCTCATGAATTTTCAAAACAGTGCCTACATATTTAGGACAGACCAATTGATGTTGATTCAAATCCTGTTGGGCCAACAAGTGTTCCTTATTCGAACCCTGTCGAGCCAACGAGTGTTTATTATTCAAACCCTGTCGAGCCAAGGGGTGTTTCTTTGGCTCCTAAGAGGTGACTGAGATTTGGTTTGACCAATTTTGTGCTCTGAATAGAACTGTCAGTTTGTAGGCCACAACTATTTTCTCAATAACAGGGGCCTTTTTTCCATCAACAGAAGGTTGGGTCATTACCCTCATCCCAGTGGCCCTAATGATGGCCATGTTTTCAGCAGTGGCCCTCTTCTGGGGAGACTCTGCCATTTTAATGAAGTCTTCTACCCTTGTGAGTAATTGGGCCACAACATTTTTTGTTGCACCTGTTGAAGCTGCAACAAAGGCCGTAGTTGTAACCTGATTAGCCTTTTTTGTTTGAGTTAGAAAGCTCTTCGTTCGACCTGTAGCCGTCACAGTTGCGTATTGTTTTGATGTTTTAACATAATCTTCAGCAATCTTTCTCAAACTTTCAGCTTTCTGGAGAAGTGTGACTTTCTTTGTCACACCAGTTACCTTCGAGATAGCCAAGAGCTTTCGCTCCGGAGCCCCATGGGCAATAGGGGAAAGAAGTGCATCTTTCCAAGATTTCGCTAGCTTTACCTTTGGGATAGGCAAAAGCATTCACTCCGGAGCCCCTTGGGTGACGGGTGCTATCTCCACCCTTGGTGATTTCAGAACCACTAGAGTGTAGGTTAGTCTCTTGATAGTTGCTTTAGCATTCCTATAACAAAAGAATACGTCAGTAAGTTTCAAATATATATATATTTTTTCTTCAAAAGATGGGAGGTGAAATAGATCCCACTGGGCATGCCATAATTTGTAGACACAAATTTTAAAATATGAAGTGTTTCATCACATTTCAAAATTTTATGTTACAAATGTCCACTGTTTAGTTTTTGGACTAAACAGTGTTGATTATTTGAATAGTAGGTTCCTATTTTCGATCTGTATTCCAAATCGTTAATTGCACATTTTATATAGATAAAACCTCCGATTAATGATGAACAAAATAAATAATAGAAGACAATTTAAGAAAAATAAATATTTTATTGAAATTGTTATGGGTTTTGAACCCTTGAATACAAAGTACAATTCTTGGGTTTGGAACCCTTTACCTATTCATTGCCATTCTGCATTTGTAGCATAGGTTCTTGAGTTCTCTAGGCTTTTTTTCTTCTTTCTTGTAACGCCTTCTTTAGCTCTTGATTTGTTTCTCTCTTTCTCTCTCTGATCTTCTCACTTCTGATTTTCTAATCCTCAATCTTGTGTGATGGTCCTCATATTTATAGAGGGCCATCTAGGTGATAAGAATGCCTCACCCTCAATTTGAATTTCAAATTGAATGATAGCGCCATTTGAATTTTGAATGATAGATTATCGTATATCTAATTAATAGGATTGTTCTTTGGGGTTTCATCTTGTTTGGTGCCCTTGTTGTAGGCTCTACAGGTGTCATCTTTCGTAGGCACCACGTGTTACTTGAGTATCTTGAATAACGTCGTTGAGATACGATATTGTTTTATTTATACACTTCAGCAGAGCAAGTTGATCATTTTAGGAAGTGATTGCTTACAACAATCTTATCATAGGCTTTGTTTGTGTCGTTGACATAAAGTTGATTGAAATTTATGTGCCAACAGTGTCTGGATTGTAGTGGATGGACTTGTAAAATTCTACCAAATTGGGCACTTTTCCATTTGCAATTATTTGATTCATTTGTTTTTGAATGCTATTTCAAATATTTAAATAACAAAGCGTACTAATCCAAGAAAATAAAATAGTAGAACACACCGAGCTATACATCCTGATCAGGATTGATTTTGATCCACATCGATGTTTTGTTTTCATTTGCATCCTATTATTCACATTAGTTAGTGATTGTTCCTACATGATTGAAACACCAATAAAAACAAGAAAACGTAACATTGGTAAGAAGAAACTTAATTTTTGACAATTAAAACAAAACATTTTACCATGAATTCTTTACTATTCCACTTCTTATCAATTAGAGATGTCCACTGATTAAGAGTAATACTTGCAGGTGGGTGGCTTCTCACGTACTCCTCTTCTCTTGTATCCTTAAGTTGCTTGTATTGTTTGTGTAACTTATAGGTGAGGCACTCAATCATCGATCAAACTTTGTCTAAAGCGTTTGCTACATCACTCCGATTGCCTTGTAGATCAAACTGATCCTGCAAAATCAAATCATTTTTTTTTCCATAAGTTAAATAACCTAAATTTTGTTCACATACATGATTAGATGTAGCGGCAACCAACTGTGAAACACAACAGCTAGGCTATAGGAGTAACTCCACAATCCTTATCCACATAACATACATGAAGCACAACACACACACACACACGCGCACAAACTAACTAGAAGCAACCACCAGTCCACATAGCACAACAAAACGACAGCAGCAAACCACAAAGCTGCTGCAAAAAAGGAATCACAGTAGCAAAGCTGCTATAAAGGTGAAAGAACACTACAATCAACATGGGTTGTAGCCAGTAGAGAAACAAACCAGCCAGCATAACAGTAGAACAACTGGAGCCACAGTCAACATAACAATAGGGCAACAACAGCAAATCCATCACAGTAGATTCCAAATCCCCCAGTACAGGCAGATTTACATATGAACTGCATGGAATGGGAGCTCAAACTGCTATAGTTCAGAATGAAACATGGCCAGCAGAACAGCCAAAACATCTGCAGCGTTATCCATCACAGCAAAATTCGAAACAACAAAATCAGTTGCAAAAAACCAGAAGCAGATGTTCACAGGCCTGAAAGAAATCTGTTCAACCATCACATATAGACCTATGGGGAGGTTGAACAGATTCAATATACTATTTGTTTAGGTTCTAGCAAACCCTAATGACAAATTTACATTTTATAAAGCAAAGTTGGGTAAAACTACCCGCAAAATTTAGTTCTCATTCACTCAACCCTCAATATGCAACACAAAACACTCCAAACAATTTATGAGAGCTAGCCAAACACTCAACCCTCAACAAAAAACTCCCTTACAATTAGGACCAGCTTGACAACCTGCAGAAGAAGAGTTAGATAAACTGTGTGACTCACCATCACTTAACCCATAGAACTAAGCCTAGTTATAGGAACTCAACATCTCAACCCCCCTCCCTACATGAGACCAGCTTGACAACCTACAAAGCAAGATAATGGGCAAGAATACATGAGTATGGAGGTCTCACATTTCTCAACACTCATATATGGGCTCACATTCCCTCAAAAAAAGAACACTCTTAACTCTTAAGAATCTCAATCAATACTCCTAATTGAGGTCGTTCACATCACTCAATGTACAACATCCCTAAGTAAGTACCTGGATAACATTGTAGACAAAGGGAAAATGAGACAGATGAGAAAATCCTATAGTTTCTCTCTTGCCAAATATAGAATACAACACAAGTAAACATCAATTCCTTCACAGTAGGGGCCAATGAGTGGCTCGAAAATTGCCCAAATAACACGTTGAGCAAAACTCATAATCCCATACACAACCAACCTGTCAAGAATATTCAATCTACCAAGGATAGCCATCCAAACCACAAAACTAACTCTAGGGATATGGAACTTAAACCAATTAAGCCTATGCCAAGTCACTCTAGGCCTATGAACTCTAAACATGTCACAAGCATAATGGACAAAGAAGAGGCTATTAGATGAGAAATAATAAAGAAATCAAAAGGAATATTGATTTTAATCTGGTCTGTCAAATTCATCATGCCAATGACCATGTCATATCACTCATCAAAGGTTTATACAAATCAAGAAAATGCCAAATGGGAAACAAACTGTCTCTTCCATACTCACCCTCGTGAGAGGAAATATATAACATAGCACACAGGTGTTCAAAGAAAAATTGGACGCATTGATAGCTAAACTACAATCATAACTTTTGAAATTTAAGGATGAAATGAGGCAAATTTAACAAGCAGATAAATCACGTGCCCAAAACTTGTATCTAAGTTCACAACATCCATGATACTTACTTCTTTGGTTGTAACATGGATATAATACTGAGAAATAAGTAAATACAGGTGTAGAGCTCACTATTGAAGCGTTGGCCTAACAAAGAGAGTAGTTCTTTCACACAAGAAGGAAAAACTTGAGCATAATTGAGGAACAGACTACAATAAACACCTATGCTACACTATTATTTGAAGCCTTATCACAAATAATGCTACAACTTCAAAGACAAGAGTATGACAATAATTGCCGCCAAGTGTTGGATCATCGGCTCCTTATCAGCATCGTTCACCTTCTTCCACCTACAAACGCTCAGGTTTGGTAATTGCGTTTGAACTTCTATACCAATCTTGGAGGCCAACTTAGAGGCTTCATCTCCTATTAGCGCACGAAGCTGTTCAGGTACAGGAACTAACATCTTTCCATCCTTATCGACAATGCGCTGGGCCTATATGCCATGTGTTGGGCCAAGACCATGTCTGTCATGTGATGTTGTAAAGACATAATATTAATTGAGTTAGTAAGTAAACAAATGCAAGTTAGACCTTAAAAGCAACTTTGCAAACTTACCAACATTGCTAGATGCAATCTTCTCATGCTCAGGTTGCACATTATGAAGTCGTAAGGGTTGGTTACCAACCTCCTGACTTGGGGGATCCATTCCTTCCTCTGGGGTGGGAGTTAATGGCCTTGAATGAGACTGCAAACGGAGTCCTGGTGGCATCTCTTGTTCCTGAAATAACATAATCAAATAGTAAAAAAGATATTTAACACAGTTAAAATATTTTTTAAAAAAGATACGATGTTTAAGATATGTGAAGAAGATATGTAAATAGTAAAAGACATGTTCACACACAAATATAAAATAATGTATATAATACCTCGCGGCTGAAGGAACCCAATGACTCATCATTATTGTCATCCTCACTCTCTGATGGTTTATACTTATCATCATCTACCTTAATCCTAATTCCCTTTTCCTTTGCATTTGCACATTTGGGTTGAACCACACTCACCAAAGAATTTGTAATATTCTTCACTCCAAGATTGTTCATTACCTCATAGTTCTCCTTGATTCTCTTATTTCTTTGTTTCTCATATTCTGTTAGCTTCTTACTTCTCAAATCACCTAGTTTCAGCCATTGTTTTTTGCCTTTGACCATTTCTACAACTATATAACATAATTCAACTTTAATTGGAAAATATAAACAACATAATTATGCACCATTAAATAAAAGGAGAAAAAGAAAGTAACATAAACATATAAAATAAAAATTACATTAATTATTCAGAAACAAAGTATAAAATAAAAATTACATATCATAATCCATATTAGGATCCATATCAACATCAGGAATGTCATATTCTTCATCTTCTTTGTCATCTCAATTATCTTCCATTATCTCATCTAATGACCTTACTGCCGAAATAACATTGAATTCAACATCATCCTTACAATATCGAATAATTGGGTCAATGTCAATTAGAGCAACATCAGTAATGTTTTCTTGTTGGAACACATCATTGTTTTCTGAAGGATCCAATAATTCTCCATTACTAGCTTCTGGAACATCAATGACACCCCTATGTTGTACCTTTTGTACGACATTCCGAGGTTCACCTAATTTGGTGTCATTCAGATAAAAGACTTGCTTAGCTTGACTAGGTCAGCTGGTTCCACTCTTGCAACAAAGACTATGGTGAGACCTACGACTACTAGAGACAATGTCAAGCAAAGAAGAGTCTTTGCTCTTGTTCCTGGTGATGTTCAGAATACAGAGGTTGTGGTCTCAGGTACACTCTCTATCAATGGCCAACCTGCTCATGTGTTACTTGATTCAGGTTCCACTCATTCCTTTGTTTCGAAAACATTTGCTCCTAATTTGAATAGACTTATGGGACCATTGAATTATGTGTTGTATGTGTCTTTACCATCTGGGAGTTCTATGCTATGTGCTTATATTTATCCTGCGTGTGAGATTTTACTTGGGGATATTCCAATATATGCTAATTTGATGCCTCTTGATATGATTCATTTTAATATAAGTTTGGGGATGGATTGATTAACTACATATCATGCAACCATCGATTGTGTGTCTAAACAAGTTGTTTTTCGGCCTCCGGGACAACATGAGTTTACCTTTATAGGACAATGGATGTGAGTGTTGATAAAATCCCAATTGTTAGAGAATTTCTGAAAATATTTCCTCAAGATTTGCCAGGGGACTTGATAGATCGTGAGATTGAATTTGTTATTGATATTGCGCCGGATACTCAACCGATTTCAAAAGTGTTGTACAGAATGTCTTCGACAAAAATAGAGGAATTGAAAATACAGTTGCAAGACTTGCTTGATGCACCAGTTCTGTTTGTGAAAAAGAAAGATGGGACAATCCGGTTGTGTACTGACTACCGAGAACTTAACAAGGCAACTGTGAAGAATAAATATCCTTTACCATGGATTGATGATTTATTCGATCAATTACAGGGAGCACAGGTGTTTTCTAAAATTGATTTGAGATTTGGGTATCATCAGTTGAAAGTCAAAGCATAAGATGTTGAAAAGACCGCCTTTCAAACTAGGTATGGTCATTATGAATTTTTTGTCATGCCATTTGGGGTTACAAATGCACCAACAACTTTTATGGATTTAATGAACCAAATTTTCAAACCGTATTTGGATGAGTTTGTGGTGGTATTCATTGATGATATCCTTATTTATTCGAAAAGTAGAGAGGAACATGAAAAGCAATTGAGATTAATTCTTTTAATACTTAAAGACAAAAAGTTATATGCTAAATGGAAGAAATGTGAATTTTGGTTGAATGAAGTTGTGTCTTTAGGGCATGTGATTAATAAAGATGGTGTGTTTGTTGATTCGCAAAAGATAGAAGCTATTGTGAACGGGCCTACCCCTACTAATGTTATAGAAGTGTGTAGTTTTATGGGTTTAGCAGGTTATTATAGAAGATTTGTAAAATATTTCTCCAAGATTGCAGTGCCGCTTACCCAATTGACTAAAAAAGGTGTTCTATTCGAGTGGATAGAACAGAGGGAGTTTGCCTTCCAAGAATTAAAAACAAGGCTCACAACAACAACGGTTCTTGTCCTACCATTGGGTGCCGAGGGGTTTGTTATTTATAGTGATGTTTCTCACAAGGGATGGGAATGTGTACTGATGCAGAATGGGAGAGTAATTCGACAATTGAAGTCGCATGAAAAGAATAACCCTACCCATGACTTGGAGTTAGCCGCAGTGGTTTTTGCATTGAAGATATGGCGACATTATCTGTATGGTGCAAATGTGAAGTCTACACCGACCACAAGAGCCTCAAGTACTTTTTCACTCAGAAGGAGCATGATATGCGACAAAGACGGTGGTCAGAACTCATCATAGATTATGACTTACAAATTCATTACCATCTTGGCAAAGCCAACACAGTAGCGGATGCTCTTAGTAGAAAGTCAATGGGAAATTTAGCATGTTTGCTTATGGAGCGGAATGAACTACTGCTTAATGGGCCTGAGAGAAATATAGAAAGTCAAGCCAACACAGTACTTTTTTGCATGGACATGTAAATGTGTGCGTGATGTGCTATGATATATGCAATATATATTTTGACCATATTGGCACAGCTCAATGGACTTTGTTATTTGTGATATGCTTCCAGTTATGGCCGCATTACTATAATTATTCTATATGTTCGTATGAGGCCGTAGGTAGTCAAGTGATTACTGGCCGGTTATGGTCCGAACCTCTAAGGGCGGGTTTGGGTCGTGACAATAAAACTGAAAACAAGACTTGAAACAAAATTACTAAACAAAACCACTTAGCCAATGCTGCTGCTGCACAAATAAACCCCAGTACGGACCTATTTTTGGTTGGTTGGATGAAAAATATTCAGTCGGATTAAAGTTTTGGCTGGATAGTTGGTGTGAGGTACCTGATCGTTGCAAAATTTTCTTTAACGCTTACTTTTAAATTATTTTTTGTAGTTCCCCAATTTCTTAATTAATTTCAATTTTAACCTTAGAATAAAAAACATGCACCAACTGAAAACTCATAAACCCTAAATTGAACCTGAGAACTCAGGAACCATTTCTAAAACCCTAATTATAATTGAATTAATTTTCTAATTATATTTTCCATATAGGAAACCCTAGGTTTCTAGTTCTCAGTACAATTTGCGGTTTATTTCAAAACAAAGAAACTTTAACTGAATTAAATTTCCAGATTTTAAATAAATTAAACACTACACTTAATTAAATGTCTAAATTCATAAATTAATATTTTGGCCCTCATATTTTTCTTGAATCACATGTTGACCCCAAATTAGTATCATTACATATATATATATATGTTTGTACCTTTCTTAAACAAATAATTTTCTACACAAAATATCTTTAAATTGTACACAAAAAATCAAAACAAATCCCTCAAAATTCCTTGCACATGGCCGGCCATGCTATGCATAGATATATGTGATGTCCTTTTGGGGACAAATTGCTTGATTTAGGGAAGAAAAGTTGACCTAAGGTACAAATTGAATATATATTGACATATATATGTATTGTACTTGTAATCAATTTAACTTTGATTAATTAAAACCTTAACTAGATCATGTTTAAAGGTGTAATTAAGGCTCTAATCATCATACATTCCATTTCATCCTAACTAAATCCAAGCCTATTCAATTGAATTGGAACTAAGGACATTTTGGACTTTTCAGCATTCTTTTTCTTCTATAAATACACCAATTTTCTCTACAATTTTGAGCACAAAACACACTCACAAACTTACATTTCGGCTAAGAGAGAGAGAGAGAGAGAGAGAGAGAGAGAGAGAGAGAGAGTGAGAGAGCGAGAGATTTGGTGGTAAAGGAGAGAAAAACAGAACCTTTGTGAAAACTCTTCAACTAGGCAACAAGTAAGCCACAACACAACTCTCTCTTTTATTTTCCTTTTTCAAATACATGTTATTAGAGATTTAAAATCATATTTTCAGATACGTAGTAATGGTGTTCATGTGTTCAAAGTTGATGAATTAGGCTTTGATCATTCTTCTACTCATATTTCCTCTTAATAGATGCAAAACTACATTTTTCTTCCCATATTTCACATTATTTACAAAGGCACACCATCACTCTACAAATCTGAGTTGTTGATACATTATTTAGTATGTTTCCATCATAAAAGAAGTGAAAAATTTCCCTTAGTTGGCCTATTTTCTCACCAATCTTCTTATTTTGAGTATTATGCATGAAAAGCTTGTTTTACAACCAATTTTCAAAAATTCTGGAAAAATGTAAAAAACTTTCTTGGACCTCAGTTTTTTGTCAGAAACCTCCTTAAAGAGTCATCTTTCATGAGAAATTGGTTTCATTGAAAAAGAGAGCGGTTTGTAAGAAAATCTGATTTTCGTAACGGTTTAACGAATCTAGTTAGCGCTGGAGTGTTTCAGTTAATTACTGAAGATCTAGAAAAGGGATTCCATTTCTGAGAAATCTTCTAAAAACTAGACAAAATTCTCTACGAACCATAGGAAGGCTAGGCTCTGGAAAAATCTGAAATGATCCTTTTGATTTTAATCTTTAAAGGGTACATAATCTGAAAATTTAGTTTGCATTGGTGTTCTATGCTTTTGTCTTCTTGAATATGCTTAATAGTATATGATCATGTGTTGGTATGATATTGCATGTGTTATGGTAATATACCTTTTATTTTAGTCTTTTGATGATGTTTACAATTGTGAAAATTTAATTTCAATTGCTTGTGCTAACTAACTCAAAACATTAATCTAAACAGAAAACTTAATGGGGTGGCTAATGGGGTTTCAATCACATGAGTATTGTTATGAGATAAAGTTATGTTCAAATTGAATTGGTTAGCAGGACATGTTCCCTTTTGAAAGTTAAAGTCTTGCACAAGTGGTTGTCTTGAAACTCTTGAATGGTATGGTCGTATTTGGACCCTAGGTGGTTTTGGTGTGAGGAGGGAATGGGCAAGGCCGTTGTTTTTTCGTCTCTTTTGGGGCCCTACAGTTGGCACTACGTGGTATATAACTATTGGTAGGCATCCGAGTTAAGGCCTGCAACAAAGCAGCAAAAGAGGGGGCATGCCGAATAATTCGCGTCCGATTCTTGTTGTTGGAAAGATGAAATTTCTTTAGGGGATTTATAGATTACTAATAATAGACCTTGTAACCTTTTTTATTTTCTTGAATATCATGTTTCCTTCGTTATTGTTGTAATTGCAATTGTGTATTGAATAGGAAAAAAGAGACGGGGTGTGTGTGCGTTTACTGGACATTCAAAGCTCATGACGTTTCATGCCAAGTATCGAAGAAACATACTAGGCCGACGAAGAGCCAGAGACATTCGAAGACTTGTGTCTATTTTAGAGAAAGTTTGCAACCATTTTGCTTATGAATCTATTTGTGCTTTTATTTTTGGATTGTAATAGTGATGGAACTCGTTTTGTAATTTAAGATTTGAAACACTGTAATTATTATTTGTCAAAAAGAGTGAATAAACTGAAGTTTTTGCTTGCTATCTAAGGTGGCTAGACTTAGAAAGGAGGCTAAGTTTTTGCTTGTTATCCGTATTACTTATGAGACCTTGTGTTAATACCCCTTAATTTCAAAAAGGTAGCTTGCTGTCTAAGGTGGTTGGACTTAGAAGGGAGGCTTATATCGACTCCTCCAACCTTCCTAGGATCTTACTTGGCTATTGACCAAAGGACTCTTAGTGACGTTACCCTAACCCTTAGAGTAGAAATTGGGGCATAATAGTTGGAAACAACTGTCATGCACTCAGACAATCCCATCTTTTTTAAAAGGTGTTCTCCTACTATTTTTACTACGAAGGGTGAAAAAACTAAAGTTTGTGCTTTAAAAATAAAGATTTCACCCATTGTTAGGCTCAAAGATTGGATAACCACTCTGGATGGTGCGGACAAAATGAATTTTGTCAATTTTTTCTTGAATGCTCTTTTCACCTTAAGCCATACTCCAGTTTACTTTCCCTTTCTTGAGGCCTCTGTTTGTTATTGGGACCCAATCACTCATGTATTCCACTTCGGGTTGCAAAAAATGTGCCTGGCCATTGAAGAATTTTGGGCATGGATAAAGCTTTCTCAAGGTGAGGAGATTATGCCTCAGCCCATTTTTGGCCTTGCGTAAGCCCTTTGTAGACACCCCATTTTTGACCAACCTTAAGACTCAGACGTGATCGATTGAGCGCTCGGTGATTGTGCTTGTTGTGCTTGTTTTGAGGTTTCAAAGTTCTTGGCTAAGAGCCTCGCCTCCGGACCTCGGGACTCTTTGTGGTTTGACTCGGTCTGCGGACCAAGTCTGCTTTTCTCTTCCCGGAGGGAAGGAGGGGTCTTGTAGACCATCTCTCTATAGTCGTAGACTACTTTTCGTGGTCGTAGGCCACTTTTCCCGTCTGGAGACTAGTTTTCGATTTTCGGAGCCATCGGCCGTGCGCCTCTGCTCGGGACCGCTTAACATTCTCCGTATGGCACGGTTTTTGGAACACACCTTGTTTCGTCTGTCTAGAGGGACACTATGGTCTGGGAGACCACTTTTTTGATCGTACGCCACTTTTTGTGCTCAACAGCCAGTTTTCGAGGCCTCCGGCCGTGCGTCTTGCCTCTCGAACTCTCGTTTTGCATCTGTGTTGGTTCGTTCTTGGCACGAACCTTGTTTTCCTTGTTTGGAAGGTGGTATAAGGGTGAGAGACTAGCTTTCTCCTTGGAAACCACTTTTCTCCCCGCCAGACGATTTTCTGGTCGGGAAACTGGTTTTCTTGGTCTTTGGGCCACATTTATTGGTCTCCCACCCCACCATTGGCTTGCTCTTAGTGTGGAGACCACCAATTACCCTGGCCGACCACTTTTTTTTTGGAAAACCACTTTGGGTGGTCGGCCGACCACTAAAAGTGGCAGGCCGACCACTTTTTCTAGTCGGCAGCTTTCCTCCTGTTTTGTCTGACTGAATGGATATCAGCTGTGCCAACTAGAGGGCACAGACTGTATCCTCCATAGACGTGTATAGAGGGATTGCATCCATGTTTAGCTTCTCCAAGAAGCTTGAACCCTTTGTTTCTTCTATAAGAGAGGCTCTCCCTCTCATTGAACCAGGTTCAGAATTTTTGCCTAAGGCACAAACACATATCTCTCTCTATATCTCTATATTTTGAGCCAAAAGTGTGTATTGTTCTTGACCTTTAACACCCCAACTCTTAGCCGTACATCCTTACCATTGAACTGAGGTTCCTAGAGGTTATTTTTGGAGGTTAAAGGGGTGGTTTTTGGCTGAAGAACTTGCTGTTTTTGCTGAGCTTCAAGGGTAATCTCTTTTCTCTCTTTTAAGCTTTGTCTTGATCACTCTCTTAGCTATACTTGCATGCTTATTTGAGTTTCATTGTTAACTGAAAAAAGCTCCATATTTAAGTGATTTTCATGTTTGTTTAAGGCCCTTTTGGTGCTGAGGGTCATCTTCCCTCTTGCATGCCCTATTTGGCCTAGTTTTGTGCCATGCCATAAGGCCTTTGAGTTAATACTTGCATGGCCCTTTAGCCACTAAAATTCAGTGGATTTTCAGTGGTTGACATGTGGTTTTAAGGCCCTAAATCAGAGAGGGGTGACCCTCTCTCTTTTGGTCTTGCTTGCTTGCATTTTGGCCTATCAAAGGAGCATTTATTTTCATACTTTCAAGGCTCGGTTCAGGCACTTTTTGGTGACTTTTAGGGCCGGCCTAGACTCTATCTATAGCTGGTTTGGTCACCTTGGGTTTGCCTCTTGCATGCGTAAAGTAATCCCTTTTGTGGCTTATCAAAGTAGCATGTCATTATTGCATCTATTGGTCATATTTCAGTGGATTTTTTGTCATCATTTGGCATGCCATGACTCTGTTTTTGGCTGGTTTGGTAGCCTCTCACATGCTTCATATGCTTGTAGTGTAAATCATGTTTACTAGCTTAGAATGCATGATGTTTTGGCCCTCTATTCTAGCATATTTTGGCCATGCTCCAACCTGGTTTTGTTCATATTTTGGGCTGCCTTAGCTCTTTTTTGAGGCCTCTTGGTCGAAAGATGCTTGCTATGCACGCTTGTAGTGTAATAGCCTTGGCTAGCTTCGAGTTTTGAAGTCCCTTGCATGCTTAACTTGAGGTATTTTCATGTTTTGGCATCATTGAGCATGATATTTCAGAGCATATAGGGCTGTCATACTTCCATGTTTTCCACTCTTTAAGTGCCCTTGAGAGTTGTGCTTTTATACCCTATTTTGTGAGCCATTGCATGAGCTTCATTTTTGTGCCTTTCAAGCCATCATCCCAACTCATTTTGCTACTGTTTTGGGCCTGCATAGGGTCTGTTTGGAGTTGGTTTGGCCATTTGGGCATTGCCTTGCATGCCTATAGTGTAATACACTTCACTAGTTTCGATGCTTGAGCCATTCAACATGCATTACATGAGTTGTTTGCATAATTTGAAGTCATTTTGTATGCCATTTCAGAGCTGAAACATGCGTCATTGCACTCCAAACTTCATCCTCTCAATGCATTTGGAAAGTTGTGTTTTGTGCCTTAGACTTGGGGCCGTTGCATTATGCATGATCGTATGTGTTTTGATGCCTTATTTTCATCATCTATTGGCCACTGATTTGGGTCTGGCTGAGGCCCATCCATTTTGGTTTAAGTCCATTTTGCATTGAGTATGCCATTGTAGTTCATAGCATTAAATATGCCGTGTTGTTGCATCATTGATCATTGCATTGTGCATGCCTTGTTCATCTCATTGTGTATGTTAGTTTCTACGTGCATTGTGTATGCTAAGTGTCATTTGCATTGTGTATGCTAGTTGTTGTTCATATTGTTGCATGCTTATGTTGTCTTGCATCGAGTATGCATGCATTAGCATAATTTGCATGTCATTAGCTTCGTTGAGTTAATCATGTCACATTGCATTGAGTGGGCCATGTGGTTCTTAGCACTGTGCATTGTGCATGCCATTAGCATTGAGTATGCTAAGTTACATTGCATTGCTTGTTTGCATGCTTGTCCCTTGCATGTTGTTTGCATGCTTGTTTAGTTGTATTGCATCGAGTTGCATGCTTGAAGTCGCATTGTGCATGCCATGTTTGTTGCATTGTGTTTGGAATAGGAGTTAGCCCAAACACGAAAAACGAGGGGCATTTCATACTCAAAGTGATGAAACGTGCCTCAATTCCTGGTTGCCGACACTCTTGACTACCCATGACGTAGTCGTTGGCTTTAGGTGCTTGTATGTGCATTCATTTCACATTGAGTCGTGCAATTCGACTCCTCAGCCATCATGCATCGAGATGCGTAATTGGTGGCCCGATGGTCAAGGACTACACTCCCTTGAGCTTATGCAATGATGGGGATAGTGGTCGTGCACACATGTGTTGCGAATACTTTGCCATCTCTCTCTCTTGCCTTCTGTTGCAGAAAACCAGAAACCAGGGGCAGAAACTGATCGGCCGACCAAATTTAGTGGCTGGCCGACCACTTTTTCTGGTTTTTCACCACAAAAGTGGTCGTCAAGTGGTCTCCTAGGCCAAAAGCTAGTCGGCAGCCTTCCCACAGATTCCCAGGGTGGAGTTTCAACATTCTGGAGCTTTGTGCAGTGTTCTGAGATCAATTGCAAACAGAGGCAAGTCGAGGCGTCGCGAGGGATTTCTGAACAAGGCAATTCAAGCATGCATGCATCCTTTGTCATTCAAAGCAGAGCTGGGGTAGCCCACATTCATTTAGTTAGCATGCTCATTTAGACCGCTTACTTAGTTAATGTTGTGTAATAAGTAGTTGTAACTTGTTATTCATTTCGTCGTGTAATAACTAGTTTAATTAGATTAGCTTAGATTAGCTAGCTGGTTCTATATTATTTATTTGGACCCTCCTTCGAGAGGGCACAATTTTGTAATAAGTGTGCATGCGTGTGATGCATGTTTTCCAACCCCCATTTCTTTCTCCCTTTTATTTACCAGCTTTCGATGGTTAGTTTAGGGCATATTTCAATTAGCATCCTTATGCTAGCATGCTTGCATTCATTCATTTGTACTGCATGCACCGGGCTCGGCGCATCATACTAACTGCATTGTATTTCAATTCCAAAGTTGAATACATGTATCAAATTGTTGCATTTCACATGACATCTTAGAATAGCCAAGCCTATCTCAGTTGCATTTTGCATGTGTTGCATTAGCCATCTTAACATGAACTAGGATCATGCATTGATTACTAACTAGTTTCTGTTTTGGCTCGGAGTACTCGGTAAGTGTTTATGCTTTAGCATCCTTGCATGTGCGTGAGTGACTGCCATGATAGCACGCTTACCATGAGGCTAGTTGTTTATGTGATATAACTGCCTGAATGCCTGTGGGTGAAGGCTAGATTACTTGAATTGAGAAAAATCATCGGAATCCGCATTTTAGCCTACTTGCGAGTAGTGAACTTCAAACTATTTTCCAAACAAAAGGATATGAAATGCTTTGTTCCAAATTAGGCGATCTAGTCTATACTAGTTTTGTTGTGCGCATCATATAGTAATTCTATCTAATTAACCGGAATAAGAACGCATGTGTTTTCAAAGACTCGATATCATGTTTAGTAAAGGCCGATCTTTGATCAGGCGAGCGGGGGTGCTCATTGCATGACCTTCCCCAATCGTACCCAAGTTCCCGAGCCGAGACAACTTTGGTGATGACGGATACGTGGCCTTAGGCACGAGTCAGGGTTTTCTAAATTTCTCCCAAAATAAAATATTTAGGTGGCGACTCTGTATCTGGCAAAGCAGTCCATGTTTGGCACTTCTTTCTTAAAAATCAGTTTTCCAAAATGATTTGTCGGATTTGGACTCTTTGGTGATTTATCGGTCTCGCATTGCACTTTGCGAGATTAGATTCAGAACCGTGACATTTGAGTCCGAACTGTAGTAGCAAAGCCCAAGGGCGCGTCTACAGTTCCATTTAGTATATATTTTTGGAAGTTGGTTATGGTTGGTTTTACCATTTATACTTGTGCCTTGTCACTAGATTGAGTTTTTATTTATTTATTTATGGGTTATCATCACATTATTTCTTCGTGATTTTGGGTTCATGTTTAGGCTTACGTGTGCCTTGGGCTGAGTCCTTGTGGGCCACAACCGGTCATGCCCGGATTTAGGGTGTGACAATTGTGGTATCAGAGCTATAGGTTTATCGAGTTACATATCTTGCATTTCATCATTTAGATGAGGTTCGAGTCTGTATAGCCCTTATTAGTGTTTGGTTTAGTTAGTTTTGTTTAAACTTGTGCTGAATCTTTCTTGACTTAATTTTGACTGTTAAGAGTTAGTACCTAGATATCTGTTCAGATTGTCTATTCCTTATGAGACTTTGGATGTTTGTATTACCCTGTCTACTCCATTAGAAGAAGCAGTAGTATTTAGAGATGTTTGTAGATCTTGTGAGGTAAACTTGGATGGTAGGATTTTTTTCCAATAGATTTGATTTCTTTAGAGATGAAGGATTTTGATGTAATTTTGGGGATGGATTGATTGATGAAGCATCATGCCTCTGTTGATTGTTTTAGAAAGAGGGTAGTTTTTGCTATGCCAGGGCAACATGAGTTTTATTTATTTATTTATTTATTTTTATTTATTTTTTATTTTATTTTCCAGGGAGAAAGGAAAGGATCTTCTATCTGTTTTATTTTTTCCTTTCAGGCTAACCGAATGTTGAGAAAAGGGTGTCATGGTTACTTAGCTTGTGCGGTGAGTACCGAACAACCAGAGCAGAGGTTAGAGGAGTTGCCTGTAGTGAGGGAATGTGTTGATCTTTTTCCAGAGCATTTACCTGGTCTTCCTCTAAATAATGAGGTAGAATTTTCCATTAACTTGGTCCACAATACAACACCTATCTCTAAAGCACCCTATAGAATGACACCGTCGGAGTTGGGGGAGTTACAAACTCGGTTACAAGAGTTGTTAGACAAAGGTTTTATTAGGCACAGTGTTTCACGTTGGGGAGCACCTGTGTTGTTTGTGAAGAAAAATGATGGGTCTATGAGATTGTGTATTGATTATAGGGAACTGAACAAAGTCACAGAGAAGAATAGGTATACTTTGCCACACATTGATGACCTATTTGACCAGTTGCAGGGAGCTCAGGTATTCTCTAAGATTGACTTGAGGTCAGGCTATCACCAGTAAGGTAAGGAATGAAGATGTTCCTAAAACCGCTTTTAGAACCTGTTATGGGCATTATGAGTTCTTGGTGATGCCTTTTGGTCTCACAAATGCACCAGCCACATTCATGGATTTGATGAACAGAGTATTCAAACCCCAACTGGATAAATTTGTGGTAGTGTTTATTGATGACATTCTAATTTATTCGAGTATGGAGGAGCTTGAGCAACATTTGAGGGTAGTACTGCAGATCCTTAGGGAGAAGAGACTGTATGCAAAATTTAAGAAGTGTGAATTCTGGTTGAGTAGTGTATCCTTTTTGGGTCATGTGGTGAGTAAAGATGGCGTATCTATGGATAGTGCGAAGGTGGTAGCAATTGTTGATTGGCCACAACCTACTTCTATGATAGAGGTACGTAGCCTTCTAGGGCTTGCTAGTTATTATAGACAGTTTGTGGAAGGATTCTCCCGTATTGCTTTGCCACTTACCAATCTCACCAGGAAAGGGGTAAAGTTTGAGTGGAATGACGATTGTGAGTGTAGCTTCCAAGAGTTTAAATAGAGGTTAACATCAGCTCCAATCCTTACCTTACCTATAGATGGTGATGGTTTTGTGATTTACAGTGATGCTTCACGACAGGGTTTAGGATGTGTGCTTGTGCAACATGGGAAGGTGATTGCTTATGCGTCATGACAGTCGAAAGTACATGAGAGAAATTATCCTACGCAGGACTTGGAGTTAGCAGCAGTGATTTTCGCTCTTAAGATCTAGCGACATTATTTGTATGGAAGATTTACACAGATCATAAGGGTTTGAAATATATTTTCACACAAAAGGAACTAAATTTGAGACAAAGAAGATGGCTTGAGTTGGTAAAAGATTATGATGTGAATATTTTGTATCATCCGAGGAAGGCGAATGTGGTGACAGATGCCTTGAGGAGGAAGGTCGCAGTTGGACATGTAGTTGCTTTGTCTATTGAGAGTTGTTTGGTGGAAGACATGAGACGTTTGAGGCTTGAGGTTGTTATGCCTGGTGATAGGTCTTATTGTAGTCAATTGACAGTTCGGCCTACCTTGAGAGAACGGATTCGTTTAGCTCAGGAGATTGACCCTTAGTGTAAGCGTATTAAAGGAGAGATGGCAGAGGGTAAGCATGTAGACTTTGTGGTTAGTGATGATGGGTTGCTTAGATTCTATAGCCGAATTTGTGTTCCTACTAATGGTGATTTCAGGAAGGAGATTATGATGGAGGCACATAGTTCTAGTTACAACATTCATCCTAGAAACACTAAGATGTATCGAGATTTTCATGAATATTTTTGATGGAATGGTATGAAGGGTGATATTGCAGAATTTGTGGCTCAGTGTTTGGTGTGTCAACAGGTTAAAGTAGAACATTAGAAACCTACGGGGAAACTACAACCTTTACCTATACTAGAGTGGAAGTTGGATCATGTTACCATGGACTTCGTGTGCGAATTACCTCGTACTAGTAGTAATCATAATGCAGTTTGGGTAGTTGTTGATATTTAACCAAGTCACTACATTTTATCGCCATACGAATAAACCATTCTCTAGCTCGATTTGGACAGTTGTATGTGAAGGAGATTGTTAGATTGCATGGTGCACCTGTGTCAATAGTATCAGATCGGGACCCTTGTTTTGTGTCTAAGTTTTGGGGTGCATTACAGTTAGCTATGGGTACTCGGTTAAATTTTAGTTCAGCTTATCACCCTCAGACTGATGGGCAATCAGAGAGGACTATTCAAACCCTTGAGGATATGTTGAGGGCTTGTGTTTTGGAGTGGAGAGGTAATTGGGATGATTATTTGCCACTTATGGAGTTTGCATATAATAATAGTTATCGTTCTAGTTTGGGAGTAGCTCCTTATGTGGCTTTGTATGGGAGGAAGTGTAGGTCTTCTTTGTGTTGGTATGAGGTTGGTGAGAGGCAAATGTTGGGACTTGATTTGGTGGAGGATGCCACACGGAAAATTACAACCATCAGAGAGAGATTATTGATTGCTTAGAGTTGACAAAAAAGTATGTGGATCATCGTAGGAGAGATTTAGAGTTTCATGTGGGGGATATGGTATTCTTGAAAGTATCACCATGGAAAGGAGTCATTAGGTTTGGAAAGAAACGAAAGTTGAGTCCTAGATACATTGGTTCATTTGAGGTATTGGAGAAGGTTGGTGAGGTTGCGTACCGTGTTGCTTTGCCCCTTAAGTTGGCAGGAGTGCATAATGTGTTTTACGTGTCTATGCTGAGGAAATATGTGCATAGTCCGCCGCATGTGATAGATTATGAGCTGCTTCAGATTAGAGAGAATTTTTCGTATAAGGAGATGCCTGTTCAGATTTTGGATTTGAAAGAGAGATGCTACGTACGAAGGCCATTAAATTGGTTAAGGTATTGTGGCGTAATCATCTAGTTGAAGAGGCGACTTGGGAACGTGAAGACGAAATGCACAAGAAGTACCCACATCTATTCTCATGATTTACTCAGGTTAGTTTCGAGGACGAACCTTTTCTTTTAGGGGGGAAGAATGTGAGAACCCGAATACAAAAATTAAGTAAATAATTAAATAATAATAATATTACAATCTAAAAATATTTTGGTGGTGAATCTTGAAGTGCAAATTAAATATTATTAGAGGATCTTTTAATTAATTTTAAAACTAAAATAAATTTATGGTGGAAATTTCTAATTTAGAGGCAACATTTTAAATAATAATAAAATAAAGAAATAAAGAAAAGAAAAAGGATAAGGGAGTCAGATTATTTAAAGTGTGTGGGTAACCCTAAACTCTGATATTATGGAACAAGCAGCCATGAGGAGGAGATAGGAGCAGTTTTGGTGAAAATTGAAGAACTAGTTTGGTGCCTGAATAACTCCATCTCCAAGGAAGAAATCAATATTCTGTGAATATAGTTATTTTGTATATATGTTTCTGGGCATTCGTTGGAAGAAGAAGGAATGAAAGCTTAGCTGATTAGGTGGCTTGAATATCTATCAGTGTAATAGTAGGTGTAAAATAGTGTAATGGTTATAGTGGATATATAAAGAACAAGTATATGGCATGGGTTATATTCAATGAGTGTTTGTGCTTGTAATGGTGGACTTTGTGAGTGAAACATGGGTTAGGTAGGAGTACTTGGCCACCACTGTTTGTGAATATCATGTTTCTTTTATGTAATTTGAGGAATTAAATGGGTACATAAAGTTGAGGGTACAATCTATGAGTATGAAATTCTGCACTTGATCACAAACTTTAAAAATCAAGTAACCATATCAAACGAATAAATTTTGTACTAAAATTTTTACAGTAAATTTATTTAATATTGAACCCCATATCAGAATTTTCTCATAATTTTTTGGGGGTCAAAATCCATATAAATCGAGGTATTCAAATCTGTCCAGGAAACCAGTACGAAACAGTAACTTTGGAAGTGTTGTTCTCTTTGGGAATAAATCCAAAAATTATCAAATTAACATCATAAGAACTGGTTACAAGTTTAGTTTCTTACATTTTTGGGCTTGCATTGATTGCTCATGTATATTAAGAGAACCATTAATTTCTTTAAGGTGTTATAGAAAACAACCTATTTGGATATAATTAATTGTAAATAAATATTTTGACAAGCAAATCTAGTGAAACCAATTGAGTTTGAAACTTAGGATATATTAGTTGATATCTGGAGGGTTTTGGAATTTTTCGAATAGCGTGGGGTGGGTTTTGTAATTTTCAAAATTAGCGAATAGATTGGGAAGGCTTGTTTAAAATTCTCTTTTATCTTAAAGTTACTTTTAATTAAGTTTCGATTTGAACCTATGTCTTGGGCGATTTTAGACCTTGAAGAACATGAATTTAGGTAATATTTAAGAGTAACGGTGAGTTGGGTTTAGCCGTGTTAGTGCGTTTTAGTTTGAGGTTACTTAGTTCATATTTTTTAATATTTTTAAATTAGTAGTGACGTGTAGTTTTTATACTTGGTTCAGGGCACTAGTTGGACTTTTATAATCTGTTCGAGGATTACATTATTTTGTTTCCAGGTGAGTAGTTTCATGCTACATATTTTTATAAATGTTCCCCCACCCTGAAATGTTGGAAAATTAAATTGTTGTTTCATGACTAAATTGTTTTGATAAATTATTATATTATCAATGGAATCAAATTATTTCTGAAACATGTGTGAACTTGGCGTACCATAAACTATTTGTTTTGGTCTCATGTTTATAATGGTGAACTACCATATTTTGCGAAACTGATGTGTATTGATTATTGGGACCATCTATATATTTTAGTCCAGGGAAATTATTCCACTGTGTGTGGTGACTCTAGCCACTAGGGAACAGATCCGAGTTGGGGCGTGATGACTCTAGTGCTTAATGATTGTAAGGAAAAGACCTAGGTTGGGCTAGGTGACCTTCAATTTGATTGTCTTAGAGAAAAGGCCTAGGTTGCCACCTTGAGGACGACTCTTAGTTCGGTATTGGATCCAACGGGGCTTATAGCCTTGAGAACTGTGTGGCATGTTACTTGTTATTTCTTGGTACCCAGAAAATTGTTGGTGTTCGTGTTGTAATCTGTTTTAAGTGAAAACTGTCATTTATTATGTTCTTGAGAGACATGAGTATTTTAATTGTTGAACTGTAGAACGTTCTTTTTGAAACAGATTTTCCTTATCAAACTGTATACCAATCTAGTTTCTGTGATATATATCTTATTTTAGAATCGAACCCTGTTTTCAAAACTATATTTACTATCCATGTTGCTACTCACTGAGCTATCAGCTGACTTAGTTGTTTATCATTTCCAGGTGTTAGAGGGACTTAGGGTGAACTCATGGCGTAGCGAGGACACAATTGCATGGACCTCTAGGACATTCATTTATTTTGTTTTAGCTTGTTATGTTGGGTTTTGTGCATACATTGTGGTTGGCTTTTATTTAGAATTATTTTATTTTGTGGGCGGTTTGTGTTCCATTTAGTATATATTTTTGGAAGTTGGTTATGGTTGGTTTTACCACTTATACTTGTGACTGTTCAGCAGATTGAGCTTTTATTTATTTATTTCTGGGTTATCATCACATTATTTCTTCGTGATTTTGGGTTCATGTTTAGGCTTACATGTGCCTTGGGCTGAGTCCCTGTGGGCCACGGCCGGTTATGTCTGGATTTGGGGTGTGACAATCATCACATTTATTCTTCGTGATTTTGGGTTCATGTTTAGGCTTACGTGTGCCTTGGGTGAGTCACTGTAGGCTACGGCTGGTCATGCCCGGATTTGGGGTGTGACAATTGTGGTATCAGAGCTATAGTTTATCGAGTTACATATCTTGCTTTTCATCATTTAGACGAGGTCCGAGTCCCTATAGTCCTTAGTTGTGTGTGGTTGAGTTAGTTTTGTTTGAACTAGTCTTGAATCTTTCTTGATTTCATTTTGAAGGTTAGCAGTTGACACCTAGATATCTGCACGGATTGTCTATTCCTTGTGAGCCTTTAAATGTCTGTATTATCGTGTCTGCTCCATTAGGAGAAACAATAGTATAGGTAGATGTCTGTAGATCTTGTGAGGTAAACTTGGATGGTAGAATTTTTCTAGTGGATTTGGTTTCTTTAGAGATGAAGGATTTTGATGTGATTTCGGAGATGGATTGGTTGACGAAGCGTAATGCATCTGTTGATTGCTTTAGAAAGATTGTAGTTTTTGCTATGCCGGGGCAAGATGAGTTTTTCTTTTTGGGAGATGAGGAAGGGTCTTCTATTTATTTTACTTCTTCCCTTCAGGCTAATCGAATGTTGAGTAAAGGGTGTCATGGTTATTTAGCTTGTGTGGTGAGTATCGAACAGTCAGAGTAGAGGTTAGAGGAGTTTCCTGTAGTGAGGGAATTTGTTGATATTTTTCTAGAGGATCTACCTGGTCTTTCTCTAGATCGTGAGGTAGAATTTTCCATTCTCTCGGTCCTTGACACAACACTTATTTCTAAAGCGCCCTATAGAATGGCACCATTGGAGTTGGGGAAGTTACAAACTCAATTACAGGAAATTGTTAGTCAAAGGCTTTACTAGGCCTAGTGTTTCACCTTGGTGAGCACCTGTGTTATTTGTGAAGAAGAATGATAGGTTTATGAGGTTGTGTATTAACTATAAGGAATTGAACAAAGTCACAATGAAGAATAGGTGTCCTTTGCCATGTATTGATGACCTATTTGACCAATTGCAGGGAGCTTAGGTATTCTCTAAGATGGACTTGAGGTCAGGCTATCACTAGTTGAAGGTAAGGGATGAAGATGTTTCTAAGACAGCTTTTAGAACCCGTTATGGGCAGTATGAGTTCTCGGTGATGCCTTTTGGTCTCACAAATGCACCAGCCACATTCATGGATTTGATGAACAGAGTATTTGAACCCCAATTGGATAAATTTGTGGAAGTGTTTATTGATGACATTCTAATTTATTCGAGGAGTAAGGAGGAGCATGAGCAGCATTTGAGGGTAGTATTACAGATCCTTCAGGAGAAGAGACTGTATGCAAAATTGAAGAAGTGTGAATTCTGGTTGAGCAGTGTATCCTTTTTAGGTTATGTGGTGAGTAAAGATGGGGTATCTATAGAGAACACGAAGGTGGCAACAATTGTTGATTGGCCACGACCTACTTCTGTGACAGAGGTACGCAGTTTTCTAGGGCTTGCTGGATATTACAAATGGTTTGTGGAAGGATTCTCCCGTATTGCTTTGCCACTTACAAATCTCACCAAGAAAGGGGTAAAGTTTGAGTGGAATGATGATTGTGAGCGTAGCTTCCAAGAGTTTAAATAGAGGTTGACATCAGCTCCAATCCTTGCCTTACCTACAGATGGTGGTGGTTTTGTGATTTATAGTGATGTTTCATGACAGGGTTTAGGATGTGTGCTCATGCAGCATGGGAAGGTGATTGCTTATGCGTCACGATAGCTAAAAGTACATGAGAGAAATTATCCTACGCACGACTTGGAGTTAGCAGCAGTGATTTTCGCTCTTAAGACTTGGCAACATTATTTGTATGGAGAGTCATGTGAGATTTACACTGATCGTAAGAGTTTGAAGTATATTTTCACACAGAAGGAACTAAATTTGAGGCAAAGAAGATGGCTTGAGTTACTAAAAGATTATGATGTGAATATTTTATATCATCTGGGGAAGGCAAATGTGGTTGCAAATGCCTTGAGTAGGAAGGTCATAGTTGGAAATGTAGCTGCTTTGTCTATTGAGAGTTCTTTGGTGGAAGACGTGAGACGTTTGAGGCTTGAGGTTGTTATGCCTGGTGATAGGGCTTATTGTAGTCAATTGACAGTTCAGCCGACCTTGAGAGAACGGATTTGTTTAGCTTAGGAGATTGACCCCCAATGTAAGCGTATTAAAGGAGAGATGACAGAGGGTAAGCATGTAGACTCTGTGGTGAGTGATGATGGGTTGCTTAGATTTCGTAGCTGAATTTGTGTTCCTGCTGGTGGTGATTTGAGGAAGGAGATTATGATGGAGGCACATAGTTCTAGTTACAGCATTCATCCTGGAAGCACTAAGATGTATCGAGATCTTCATGAACATTTTTGGTGGAATGGTATGAAGGGTGATATTACAGAATTTGTGGCTCAATGTTTGGTGTGTCAATAGGTTAAAGTAGAATATTAGAAACCCATGGGGAAACTACAACCCTTACCTATACTAGAGTGGAAGTGGGATCATATTACCATGGACTTTATGTGTGGTTTACCTCGTACTAGTAGTAATCATGATGCGGTTTGGGTAGTTGTTGATAGATTAACCAAGTCAGCACATTTTATTGCAGTACATATGAACTATTCTCTAGCTCGATTTGCACAGTTGTGTGTGAAGGAGATTGTTAGATTGCATAGTGCACCTGTGTCAATAGTGTCAGATCGGGACCCTCGTTTTGCGTCTATGTTTTAGGGTGCGTTACAGTTAGTTATGGGTACTCGATTAAATTTTAGTTTAGCTTATCATCCATAGACAGATGGACAATTGGAAATGTTGATGGCTTGTGCTTTGGAGTGGAGAGGTAATTAGGATGATTATTTGTCGCTAATGGAGTTTGCGCATAATAATAGTTATCATTCTAGTTTAGGAGTTACTCCTTATGAGGCTTTGTATAGAAGGAAGTGTAGGTCTCCTTTGTGTTGGTATGAGGTTGGTGAGAGGCAAATGTTGGGACCAGATTTGGTGGAGGATGCTACACAGAAAATTATCACAATCAGAAAGAGATTATTGACTGCTCAGAGTAGACAAAAAAGTTATGCTGATCATCGTAGGAGAGATTTAGAGTTTTATGTGGGGGATATGGTATTCTTGAAAGTATCACGATGGAAAGGAGTCATCAGGTTTGGAAAGAAAGGAAAGCTAAGTCCTAGATATATTGGTCCATTTGAGTCATTAGAGAAAGTTGGTGAGGTTGCGTACCATGTCGCTCTACTCCATAGGTTGGCAGGAAGGCATAATGTGTTTCACGTGTCTAGATTTAGGAAATAAGTACACAGTTCGTCGCATGTGATAGATTATGAGCCGCTTCAGATTGAGAGGAGATGCCTGTTCAGATTTTGGATTCAAAAGAGAAAATGTTACTTACAAAGGCCATTAAATGGGTTAAGGTACCGTGGCATAATCATATAGTTGAAGAGCCGACTTGGGAACGCGAGGACGAAATGCACGAGAAGTACCCACATCTATTTTCATGATTTACTCAGGTTAGTTTCGAGGACGAAACTTTTCTTTTAGGGGGGAGAATATGAGAACCCGAATATAAAAATTAAGTAAATAATTAAATAATAATAATATTACTGTGAGACCATGAAATATCCTCTCACATGGATTGTTGGTGAGATTCAACGAAAACAGCTCCATGAACCTGCAAGAGATAAATCTAGTTGATGCCACCCAACCGGGGTTACCGGCCGGGGACACTCCGATGATGAAGTTAGAATCCATGAATGAAGAATGAAGAATAGTAAAGTGTGTTTTTGTGCTCTGTGGAGCAGAGAGAGATCATCCCTATATGTTATGAGGTCCCTTGCTTTTATAGACGGGGGTGGGCCGAATAAGCCCAATAGTTGGCCCCTTGGCAAGCCTTTTTTGGGTTAGCCCAATAAGTTGATATATATTTTTTTCTGGCTCCCACAATTGTCCTAAAACTTTCATTGTCTTCGGTAGAAGGAATGAGAGTTTTTATTGCCAAGTTATGCTGCTCAAATAGATATTAGGCCCTTTGACAAAGAATACATTGGATAAATGAATAACATAAATGAATGAATGATTGGATGAACGCATGTATGTATGAATGTATGTACAAATATATGTATCTAAAGGAGAGAGGTGAGCTAAAGCCCAGTAAGTAATACTATCTTTATAACGGTGGGCCACGGTATTATAACCCCCGGGCAAGGGTGTAGGTCGCGGTATTATAACCCCGGGCAAGGGTGTAGTATATTGCCGAGTGCAAAGATTGCTTCCAAATATGGACTTTCGTGCCGAACTAGAAATATTTATATATGCCGAGCACGAAAACGATTGCCTGAACCAAATAAGACAGTTTAAATAAGGTAGATATAACAGCCAAAAAATGGAATACGGTATTATTACCCCTGGGTGAGGGTGTAGACCTACAGTATTATAACCCCCTAGTGAGGGTGTAGGTCGCGGTATTATAACCCCGGGCAAGGGTGTAGTATTTTGCCGAGTGCAAAGATTGCTTCCAAATATGGACTTTTATGCCGAGTTAGACATATTTCTATATGCCGAGCACGAAAACGATTGCCTGAACGAAAAAAGATAGTTTAAATAAGGTAGATATAACAGCCAAAAAATGGAATACGGTATTATTACCCCCGGGTGAGGGTGTAGACCTACGGTATTATAACCCCCTAGTGAGGGTGTAGGTCGCGGTATTATAACCCCGGCCAAGGGTGTAGTATATTGCCGAGTGCAAAGATTGCTTCCAAATATGGACTTTCGTGCTGAGCTAGAAATATTTCTATATGTCGAGCACGAAAATGATTGCCTGAACGAAATAAGACAGTTTAAATAAGGTAGATATAAAAGCCAAAAAATGGACCACGGTATTATTACCCCCGGGTGAGGGTGTAGGCCGCGGTATTCTAACCTCCGGGCATAGGTGTAGGCCGTGGTATTCTAACCCCCGGGCATGGGAATAGGCCGCGGTATTATAACCTCGGGCAAGGGTGTATGCCGCGGTATTATAACCCCCGGGCATGGGTGTAGGCCTTTGCTGATGGCGCTCCATGCTGAGTGTCAAGATTACACTGTACTCAGAGACTTTACTGATTTTAAGTGGCGACCAAGTGCCAATATGGCAAGGACTTTGAATAATGCATCCTGTGTCAATGATGGCCAATACCGAATGAGGTAGACGTGTTAATCACAGAGAATATTGTTCCACTTGTAAGGAATGGCCAAATAGATATTAGGCCAACTATTTAATTGCCGAATAAATTTTGGGCCAATTAGCATTGCTCGGTTTGCATTTAGTCCAATGTAGACTTACCCTAGTGCTTTCGAATGATAGATGTTAGTCGGAAGGAATGCAGATTGGACTTGCCCCATTGCCCTATGTGGTGGTGTAGATTCGGCTTTGGTAAAATGACGGTGTGCAAAAATATGCGAACTGTCGATTGCTAAATGCAAACGGCCGACTGCCAAGTGTGTAATGTATTGCCCCAAAACTAGCGCTAGTTTGGAGCGGTGTGAAAAGGAGCTAGAGTTTGTAACTAAAGTAAATTTCGTTGCAATGTTTGTACCAAGTTGGCTGAGTATGCATGCAAAAGAGAGGTACCGAGATGATGATTGGCTAATAAATGGCCAAGGTACCACGGGTAACACAATAAATGATTAGGGAAGACAGAGGATTATATCTTGGCCCCAAGATCTTGTTACTGAAATTGCATACCGGTCAGTTGAACTACCAAGTGGCCGAATTGAAAGCGCCAAGTGAGTGTAACAGCTGTTCAGTGAGTTCGGCGATAAGCGTTTAAGCCGATTAAATTGTACCATTGTCATGGAATTTGTTAGAAAATTGCTTCCATTTTTGTGAATATGTAACATTGGATTGCCGTTGCCCCATTGCTTGTGAATGACGTTAGGTATTCGGAAGAATTTCAGATTGGACGGTGGCCAACATTACCGAGAAGTAAGCTGAGAACAAAGTATAGTTGTCCTATTCCTTCAGAATAACATTGGCCTGTTGCTTACGAATGACAGTGGTTATTCAGAAGGAATTCAGAATAGACTTGAGCCAAAATTGCCGAATGATGCGGGTTGTTATAGTAGCTGGATGATGCCAAAATTGTTGAATGCGACATTGATCAAATGCCAAGCTTGGCAGCAAAAAGTATTGTTTGAGTTGCGATATGTGGCATTACATATAAAATCTACAAATTTTGGGTATGGAATTTGCAAAATCAGACCATACGGATGTGTTCAGAATGCTCCAAATAGTTGGAAACGACTATGGGATCTCTGGAATCGGACTCCTGATGGCGTAGTTGTAGCCAAAATGATTTTGACGACTCAGATCGATGGAGACTAGTGCTGTGCAATCCACTGGATAATTGCTCTTATATTGCAAAAAATAAAAGAAAATTAGTGTGGCTGGCAAGAGTTGAACCTGTGCTCTTGTTATAAAAAAGTAACACTTAACCACTCTGCCATGACATGCCTTGTGTTCATATTTTGTGCATTATATATATTTGAACTTAATTATTTGGTTATTTCAAGATGTAACTTAGCTGCAATCCACCAAATAATTTCTTACGTTTTGCCAACTCTTGGGTCATCTTCTTTAGCAATAGATGTGATTTTCTGGGCAAATTTCAATTGGCTCATACGACTTCATTTTAGCTCTGATTTTGACATGATTTTTTGTGTTGGACTCGTCTCGATGAGTACTTTACATTGGTGTAATCAAAACTTGATTTTGACAATATTGAAAATTGCTGGTTTTGAAAATATGGGCTGTTGCGCAACTATCGGCAAGCATCGGTTACTTTTTTGCTCATCTAGTTAGTGGCTTTGGACTCCCTGAGTCGATGCGAATCCTCTGGTATTGTTAGATGTGGATTTCGGTAAGTCGCGGTGCTAGTTTTATGCCGAGAGCGTAGAGCCAAACAAGTTGTCCATGCTAGATAAAATGCAAAGTTGATATTAATTTGGTCCTGATAATATGTCGAGTAAGTTGCCGAACAAGCCGAGTAAGTTGATAACATGCAGAGGTAATGCAAATAAAACAATTAAGTCGTCGAAACTTTGTTGATAATATGCCGATGAGTGATACTATGCAAAGTGAATGAAAATAAAAGTTTTTGAATAAGCCGATAAGTTGCCGACTTGTTCATTGGGCCGGTGGATGTAAGTTGGTTCGTTGGTGGTTGTCGAATAGTGTGTGTTGGCTGTGCCGAGCTATGCTAGTACGTTTGGGTTGCCAAAAGCTGGATTAGTAATTCATCTTTGATTGTGCCGAAAATATTTCCTTATACTATTTGGTCTTCGACTTTATTTTTGCAACGCAGTCGGTCGGCTATTTGCTATTGCCGAATGATTTAATTTGAGTGGCATCATCGAATTGTAGAGGCAGAGGAACAAACGAGTTGATAGGCCAATGGCAACGCCGAGTAAGGCGGGTTCCCAAACTGCTTAAGTGGCCGAGAAGTGCCAATGTAATAACTCTTGATCAGATTGGAACTCGGCGAGGGAATGGTTGAATGGCTGCGCGAATTTAACAAGGTGGTGGCCGAAGAACTTATTCTTGGCCGAGTGATGTGATGTAGGAAATGGGAATTTTTGAATAATGTTGACTAAGCAACTTGATAAAGTTACCGAATTGATATATATATATATATATAATGTGTTGACTAAGCAATATTTGAATTTTTGAATAATGTTGACTAAGCAATATATATATAATCCCCAATAGTGTTCTCTGCAAATTGATATATATAAAATTCATAATCATGGTCTCGGCAAAATGGTAAGGGTTATAAAGGAAACAATGGTTTTGGCAAACTTCTAATATCATTATATATATAATTTATTTTAATAGCCGAATTGATTGTACCACTAGAGTTCTCCATGGAAAGGTAGGTGATAAAAGTTAGTTCCCAATTTTTACAGAGAGAAAGTAAAGACCCAAGTTTTGAGTCCATAGAAATTGTTAGTATAGATATATATGTATGTATATTCCAAGAAAAGATGTAATTTCATCAATCAACATGAACAGTGTGAAGTGCACTTGCATAAGTTGGTAAAGTGCCGACTAACAGCTTTAACAGATTCAACAAGAAAATTTCATCACTCAGCTTTAATATGCTGAAAAGATGCTCTCTTCAAGAAAAGTGAAACCCATTTGTAGAGAGAGAAAAAGGAGATACAAAAGATTTACAGCGAACAAAAAGCTCTATTTTGTAAGCATAAACATCCAATCCAAGAACCAATCTTAAAATAATTTTCAGAGGGCAAATAAATCAAATTTGTTGTTAAATTTGTACTTACAAGAACATGTTTGTTGTGTTCTTCGTTGATCTCATTCAGTCGTTCCCACAGACGACGCCAATTGTGAGACCATGAAATATCCTCTCACATAGATTGTTGGTGAGATTCAACGACGACAGCTCCATGAACCTGCAAGAGATAAATCTAGTTGATGCCACCCAACCGGTGTTACTGGCTGGGGACACTCTGATGATGAAGTTAGAATCCATGAATGAAGAATTAAGAATAGTAAAGTGTGTTTTTGTGCTCTATGCAGTAGAGAGAGATCATCCCTATATGTTATGAGGTCCCTTCCTTTTATAGACGGGGTGGGCTGAATAAGCCCAATAGTTGGCCCATTGGCAGGCCTTTTTTGGGTTAGCCCAATAAGTTAATATATTTTTTTTTCTGGCTCCCACAATTACAATTTCAAATATTTTGATGGTGAATCCTAAGTGCAAATTAAATATTTGGAGGATCTTTTAATTAATTTTAAATAAAACCTAAAATAAATTTATGGTGAAAGTCTTCAATTTAAAGGCAAGATTTATTTATTTTTTTAAAAAATAAAAAATAAAATTAAGTGTCAAATTAGTAAGCATATTTCGATCTAATTATATTTGTATTTATTTAAATTAATGGGGAGAGAAAATAAATTAAAACAAAATATAATATTTTAGGGCCTTTTGTGTAGATGCATATGTAACCCTAGGTTGCCTAATAATATTTATAGCAGCAGCATGAGCCACCACGGGAGAGAGAAAAAGGTTGAGAGAAAAGAAGAAGAAAAAAAAGGAGTACTTACGTGTAGGTCCTGATAAGTGGACTTATTGTCTTATAGATCCTATGGAAAAAATTTGTCATAGAAAAACGTTACTAATTGTAAGTTTTAGTGACAATTTATAAAAATCATGACAAAAAAAAGTCTCTAATTGTTAATTTTTAGCGACATATAAAAAAAATTATCACAAAAAATTTATTTTTAGCGACAATTTTACCAAGACTTATATTCAATAGGACTTGATGGGAATTAAATCAAACTATTAGGACCTATTGGTAGTTTATCCAAAAAGGGGTTGCAAACAAGGAAGAATTTTTGGGTGTGTGGTATGTCTTTATCTTTCTTCTTCCTTTTGGTTTTGTTCTTTATCCTTACTCTATTATTATTTAGTTCATTGATGGAGAGGTTGTAGGATTATGTATTTTGTATATAGATATCCTGTTAAGAAACCTGAGGAATTAAATTTATGTATAATGAATGGGAGAATTTCTTAGTTTAAAAATTTTGTACAGAACCACAAACTTTAAAAATCAAGAAACCATATCAAACGAATGAATTTTGAACTGAAATTTTTACAGTAGATTAATTACATATTGAATTGCATATTTGAATTTTTTCATAGTTTTTGGTAATCAAAATCCATATAAATTGATGCGTTCAAATCTGTCTAGAAAACTGGTTTAAAACAGTAAGTTTGGGAGTGTCGTTCTCTTTGGGTATAAATATGAAAATTATCAAATTAGTGTTATCAGAACCGGTTGCGGGTCTAGTTTCGTACAGTTTGGGCTTTGTGTTGATTGCTTATGTATATTAAGAGAACCATTAATTTCTTTAAAGTGTTGTAGAAAACAACCTGTTTAGATATAATTAATTGTAGATAATTATTTTGATAAGGAAATCAGGTAAAACCAAGTGGGTTTGAAACTTAGGATATAATAGTTGATATCTGGAGGGTTTTAGAATTGTTCAAACAGTGTGGAGCGGGTTTTGTAATTTTCAAAATTAGCGAATAGATTGGGAAAACTTGTTCAAAACTCTATTTTATCTTAAACTTACCTTTAGTTAAGTTTCGATCATAACCCATGTCTTGGGTAATTTTAGACCTTGAAGAACATTAACTTAATATTATTTAAGAGTAACGGTGAGTGGGGTTGTACTGTGTTAGTGCGCTTTAGTGTCGGGTACGTAGTTTATTATTCTCTTTAGTATTTTTAAATTAGTAGTGACATGTAGTCTTCATACTTGGTTTAGGACACTAGTTGGACTTTCACACTATTTGAGGATTATATTATTCCATTTTCAGGTGAGTAGTTTCATGCTACATATTTTTATAAATGTTTCCTACCCTGAACTATTGGAAAATTAAATTGTTGTTTCAATACTAAACTGTTTTGATAAATTATTATGTTATCAATGGAATCAAATTATTTCTGAAACATGTGTGAACTTGGCATACTGCAAACTATTTGTTTTGGTCTCATGTTTATAATGTTGAACTACCATGTTTTGTGAAACTGATGTGTATTGATTATTGGGACCATCTGTATATTTTAGTCCAGGGAAATTATTCCACTGTGAATGGTGACTCTGGCCACTAGGGAACAGATCCGGGTTGGGCCGTGATGACTCTAGTGCTCAACGATTGTAAGGAAAAGACCTAGGTTAAACTAGGTGACGTTCAATTGGATCATCCTAGGGAAAAGGCCCAGGTTGCTACCCTGAGCATGACTCTTAGTTCGGTATTGGATCCAACGGGGCTTATAGCCTTGGGAATTGTGTGGCACGTTACTTGTTATTTCTTGGTACCCAAAAAATTATTAGTGTTCATGTTGTAATCTGTTTTAAGTGAAATTTTTTATTTATCATGTTCTCAAGAGACAAGAGTATTTTAACTGTTGAACTGTGGAACCTTCTTTTTGAAACAGATTTTCTTTACCAAATTGTATGCCAATCTAGTTTCTGTGATATATATCTTATTTTGGAATTGAACCCTGTTTTCAAAACTATATTTACTATCCATGTTGCTACTCACTGAGCTATCAGCTGACTTAGTTGTTTATCATTTCCAAGTGTTAGAAGGACTTAGAGTGAACTCATGGCGTAGCGGGGACTCAATTACATGGACCTCTAGGACATTCATTTATTTTGTTTTAGCTTGTTATGTCGGGTTTTGTGCATACTTTGTGGTTGGTTTTACCATTTATACTTGTGACTTGTCATTGGATTGAGTTTTGATTTATTTGTAGAGACCCTAATTTTTGTAAATACCATTAAATCCCTAACCTTCGGTTTATTTCAATAAAGCCCTTGAATTTTCATTTAATTGCGTTTTAAACCCTAGAATCGGAACGCATCGCGGATTAATTCAAGTAAACCCTAATCGATCCTGGTAGATTAATAATCACCTTTAAAACTATATTATTAATTATTAGACCCTATAATTATAGATTCATCACTTTAAAATCTTAATTCTCGGTAACGTCATTTTTGCTCGGTTTCTCGCCTTTGTTTGCGCTTTAATTTAACAGGATCCAAATTTATTATTTTAACTATTTTCTAAGGCTAGTATATTGTATGCTAAATATCAAGGTTTCATAAATTTAGACTTGATCCCTATATACTTTTATTTTATTTCATTCCAACCCTGAATTGTAATATTTTATTAATTAATGTACTTATATTATATTATGTTTATAAATACAAATATCTCATACAAATATCTTATATATATATATATATATGTGTCTTGGAGCGCAAGTTGTTGACCATGTGATGGATGAAAGGGCTATAATGGCAACTTTGACAATTTGCACTTAGGGAACTTAGTCCCCAAGAAACCTTCCCAATCTTTTCTCTCTCTCTCTCTATATATATATATATGCACACTTCTCCCCCTTATTATATACATTTTTAGCCATTCACTAGAGGAGTGAGAGAGAGTGATCTTGGAGAAAAAAAAAGAGAGAGGGAGAGAGTGAGAGAGAAGAGAAGAAGAAAAGGAAGAATTGTGTTGAGTCTTGTACAACAAAGGTAAACATACAACACCTCTTCTCTCAAGTTCTCTTACCACTTGTTTTTCCCCTCCTAATACATGCTCTTTGTATATATATGTTGTAGTCTAGGCCTACACTCTTGTATAAGTGTGTATTAATCAAGAAATGGTATGCTTCACTTTCTTTCTTAAATTTCCAGCAGCAAATCATTTCCCTCTCTTGAATTTATTTTCCGACCAAAACTCCATAAACTCGAAATCTGTTTTTATGGTGCAATATTCGGTATGTCTAGAGTATGTGATAATTTTGGTAGGGCCTAAAGATGTATCTTTAACACCTAAACAATTTTTATAAGTTTGTTACTCACAAAACTAGAAAAACAGTCCACTTTCTCTATTTTTTATAAAATTCTAGAAAAATAATCTTGAGCCCAATTTTATGTAAAAATCTTAATCTTGATGTTATATTTTAACTAAAATTTGTTTGAAGTCAAGCGAGTGAGGGGTTTGAGAGAAAAATCGATTTGCGTAACGGTCAACGAATCTGGACAGATCTTGGTAATTCTGAATTATCTTAAAATCTAAAATACCTATCCTACTTTCGTAAATTGAGTTTGAAACTAGACTTATTTATCTACAAACTCAGATGAGGCTAGGTACTTAGGGCCAATAAAAGTATTTTTTCAAAATTATTTTCAAACTGGTTCAAAATCTGGAAATCTGGAAATTTGTGTTAATATGCTCTTATTTGGTTTGCAACTCTTATATTCTATGTTTCTTGAGTGTCTTAGTCTTGGTATGTAATCTGTGATAAATTGTAAATTTTCTTTACCATTAATAAATTACTTGTTGTTCAGTTTGGATTCGTAATTATACTGACCATGCTTTGCTATAACTGAGAACATAATGCACTTAATAAAGGGGAAATCAAATGGGATGGTAATGGGTTGCAATCATAACGAACGATGGATTCAAGAGTATGATATAATGGAATGTATTCCATTTTTGTGAAGTCTTGCGCAAGTGTGTTTCCTAACCCTAACATGGCACGGGAGGTATTCTGGCTGCTTAACGGAAATGGGAGGCATAATGGTGGCAGTGAGGGTCTCACACAGGGAGAGTATCCCTGGAAGCCCGTTTCCTTGGGGCAGACCGTGATGTCACCACTTGGGTATGTAACCTAGGTGCGTGGGCATCATTGGTAATTGTGCGGTAAGTGACGCACTGGTGGTCATGCGGTAAGCGACGCATTGGTATTGTATTAACCAAGGGAGAGTCAGAATTGCCCGTGGCCAGTGTTAGTGGTTGGGTAGGAACGGCATTCCACGGGGAGTTGCCTAGAACTAACTAAAATTGACTATTATTCATGAGAACTGAAATTTAATTATAAGCTTTGCTTAATTATTGCTTTCAATGTGTGTTATGATCATGCCGTTATGTTCTTGTGTATTTGGAATGAGAAAAGGGTCGGGGTGTGTGTGTTTACTGGGCATTCCAAGCTCATGGCGTTTTATGCCAGGTGAAGGCGAGTTTTACACCAGAATAGAATCCCTAAAAGCTTTGTGGAACCGTGGCTGCCTTAGAAATTAGATTGTATATTTCCTGTATTTTGGATAATCTTTTTTGTATCAAGAAACCGATATGTATTTAAAGACTCGAAGAATTTTATCTGTAAATATTATTAATATTTTATTTTAGTGCAATTATTTGCATTTTGTGCTTAAAAATGATGTGTACCCCCTAGTTAAACCCTGGTGCATCGTTGTATTATATTATCAAAATTTGGGGTGTCACATTATTTATTTGTGGGCTATCATCACATTTATTCTTCATGATTTTGGGTTCATGTTTAGGCTTACGTGTGCCTTGGGTGAGTCCGTGTGGGCCACGGCCGGTCGTGCTCGGATTTGGGGTGTGACATGGGCTCTCGCCTCATACAGTGTGTATAGCAAGGCACAGCCGGGCCCAAATAGCAACGGCCGACTCTCAATAGGGCACGGCCGGGCCCAAATGTGCTGTCCCATTTCCTTGTTTCAAGCTTAGTGTAAGGTGACACAATGTTCAAAAATGAACCTCTAAGGTAAGAATAAAGCAAGTAAGAAGGTTTTGAGATTATTTCTTGACTCGACCTTGGATTCCCTCATTGAGAACTTGAATCACACAATGTATTTTTCATCACTGAGTGTGTTAGACCAAGCGCCTAAGTCTTACGGATGGTCAAAAATGGGGTGTCTATATTATCATCTCGTATGTAGGTGTATACCTTTACTCTATAAGGATTGGGCGCATCTTGACCTCGATTGGTATATTGACCATCCAAGCCAGGGTCGCCAAAGTATCGACAAACTGGTTGCTATCTCGCATCGACTAGGTAAAAGTCACCTATCAAACCTTGGGATCAACATGTCCAAGGTTTGATGGTAAACTTTCATTTTCTCCTCCTTGATCTTCCAGTACCCATTGGCTTGAGAAACGACTAAGTTTGAAACCCCAATCACATCCAACCTTATTGTTCCTAGTTCTAGGCTACTTCTAATTCGGCATTGCACACCTCATATTCTGCTTGGTTGTTGGACACCTTAAATCAGAGCTTGAAGGTTCGGGGTACATGGGAATCATCAGATGTTATCAGCAACACACGTATCCTATAACAAAATTAGTTAGCTGCTCTATCAAAGTACAATTTCTAGGTATCGTTTTTTAGTCGTAAGATCTCTTCATTTGGGAACACATACTTCCTATCTTATTCTCCTTAAATTGGGTGGTCAACCAAAAATTTTGCTACAACCCTTTCTTTAATGGACTTATGAGTGGTGTACTTGATGTCAAACTTGGAAAGCAAAAGTAGCCATCGAGCTAGCCTACTGATAAGTTTTGATTTCTCAAAGAGATATTTGATGGGATCCAATCTCGAAACTAAAATTATCGAGTGTGCTAACAGGTAGTGCCTTAACTTCTTGGTGGTCCAAACCAAAGCTAGGCAAGCTTTTTCTAAGGGAGTGTAGCGAGTCTCATATTCCAACATCTTCTTACTCAGGTACTAAATTGTCTTCTCTACACCATCTTCTAAATCTTTTGCAAGCATGCATCCCATTGTCGACTCAGTCACTGATAAGTCTAGGATCAGCGGTTTCTGCAGCTAAGGCAAATTCTGAAGATATTGCTTAACTTGCTCGAATGCAAATTGGCATTGATCATTCCATCGGAACTTCTTTCCTTTCTTTAGGACACCAAACAGTGATTCACAAGTCAAGGTTAATTTTGAGGCAAACCTCCTTATGAAATCATTTTTCCCAGAAAGTCCTAAACCTCATTTTCAGTCATTTGTGGCAACATTTCAAGGATGGCTTTGATCTTTCATAGATCGACTTCAATTCCTTGTTGTGTCACCCAAAACTCTAGTGTTTTGTCTATTGTCATTCCAAAAGTGACTTCTCCAGATTGAACCTTAGCTTGTACTCCCTTATCCTCTCAAAGAATTTCTGCAATGCAGCATAGTGGCCTTGTCACTTTTTGGACTTGATGATCATATCATCCATATACACCTCAACCTCCTTGCAGATCATGTCATGCAATATTGTGGTTGTTGCCCTCTGATAAGTTGCTCCAGCTTGCTTCAACCCAAATGGCATAACCCTATAGCAGTAGGTTTCCCATGTGGTGGTTAATGCAGTTTTCTCTTTATCCTTGAACACCATGAAAATTTGGTTGTAGCTAGAGAATCCATCCATGAACGATAACAAAGCATGCCCTACTGTGAAGTCCTCTAGCTTGCCAATGTGTGGCAACATAAAGTCATCCTTAGGACTGTCCTTGTTCAAATCCCGGAGGTTGACGCAGACTCTAATTTTGCCATCTTTCTTCAAAACTGGCACAATGTTAGCCAACCAGGCTGTATATTCTGATACCATAAAAAACTGAGAATCAATCTGCTTGGTGACCTCCTCTTTGATTTTTGATGCCCAGTCTAGACAGATTATGCAGAGCTTCTGCTTGACAAGTCGGGCCTCGAGGTCAAGAGGGATCGTGTGCTGTACAATCTTAAGATCAATTCCAAGCGTTTCTAAGTCGAACCACACAAAAACATCTTTAAAATCTTTTAATAAAGCGGCTAATCACTTGCTCTCATTCGAAGACAACGAGGGACTAATCTAGACCAAACGAGGATCCTTCTTAGTACCCACATTAATTGAAACAATTTCATCAAGCAAGGGCATAGCATGCCTCACTTCCTCCTAATTAATCAAGTTTTTCAAAACCCGAGGATTTTCTTCCTCTTCATTTTTATCAAAATTTGGAAATCCTGGTCAATGCAATGAACCAACGACATGGAAAAGTAAGTATAATCCATAATGGACTCAAAAGAAGAAGAAGAAGAAAAAAAAAAAAAACATAAGACGACTTGGACATGCAGTGGTGTAGACACCCCATTTTTGACCGACCTTAAGACTCAGATGTCATCATTTGCGCACGTGATGATTGTGCATCTTTGCGCTCGTTTTGAGTGTCCGAAGTTCTCGGCTGAGTGCCTTGTCTTTGAACCTCTTAACACTCTATGTTTTGGCCTTATTTTTGGGCCAAACCTTAATGCCTCTTGCATGGGGAGGGAGGGGGGAGGGGGAAGGCCCTGTCGGCCACTTTTGGCACTTGCCGACCACTTTTCTCCCTTGTAGGCCACTTGAAGTGGTTGGTCGGCTAGGGGAGGTGGCCGGCTGGCCACTTGAAGTGGCCGACGAGCAATTTTCTCCTTTTTCAGATATTTTCAGATCTTTTGAGCCAACTGTTGAGCACTGAGGCTCATCTATGGAGGGATGAATACAAGCTTTATCCTAGTATTCCTATATGAGGGGAGGTCCCTCTCTCTTCTTGAGGGTTCAAATTTTTCAGAGCAAAAAATCTCCTCTCTCTCTCTCTCTCTATATTTTTTTGTGCTTGAAAATGGGAATTCTCTACACCTTTACAAAGGGACTCTTGATCAAACACCTTCATCTTGTTGCTGAGGTGCTTGGAGGTCCTATTTGAAGTCAAAGTCTTGGTTTTAGCTCAAAGAAGTTGCTGTTTGTTGCTGTGCTTCAAGGGTAAGGCTCTACCCTCTTTTAAGCTTTGTTTTAATCCATTACTTGGCCATCTTTGCATGCTGTTTTTGGCCTAGTTCCCAACTGCAAAAACCTTTATTTTTGAGACTTAAAAATGGTGGTTTAAAGTATTTTTAGAGTTAGGGGTGATCCACCCTCCTTTATAGCTTGTTTGCTAAGTAAAGCTTTTAAAACAATCTTGTTTTGACCTTTAAACCACTGAATTCCAGGGAAATTTCAGTGGTAGAAAGCTTGTTTTAAGGTCCAAAATGGGAGGGGTGGGCCTCCCCTCCTTGTCTCTCTATGCCATGCCTTGTTAGCACTACAAAGTAGCATCTTTTTATGGCTTATGTTAGCTTAGTTCAAGCATGTTTTTGGCCATATTTTAACATGTTATACCTCTGTTTTGGCTGGTTAGAACACCTCTTGTTTGCTTCTTACACTTGTAGTGCAATCTTGTTTATTAGCTTAGTGTGCTTGATGTTTTAGCCTATCATTCTAGCTTGTGTTAGCTTGAATCTAGCATATTTTTTGGCTTTGATTTAGCATGCTTTAATTCTATTTCAAGTGGTCTTGGTCACACGTGCTTTGCTTTGTATAGCTATAGTGTAAATGGCCCTTACTAGCTTTGTGTTTTAAGGCTCTTAGCATGCTCTATTTGAGTTATTTGTATGATATGGCATCATTTAGCATGTGATTTCAGAGCATGTTGCTCTGTCAAGCTCTCACATATATCACTCTTTAAATGCTTTTGAGAGTGGTGCTTTATGCCTTGCTTGTGAGCCAAGTTGTGAGCATGATTTTCTTCCCTTTTAAGCTTCAATCTCAGCATGATTTAGCCTTTGTTTTGGCATGCTTTAAATTTGTTTTGAGTTGATTTGGCCCTTTGAGGCTTGTGTTGTGAGGTTATAGTATAACCCTTCCATTAGCTTAATGAGTTAAGCCTTTAAATATGCATTACATGAGTTGTTTGCATGATTTCGAGCCACTTAGCATATTATTTCAGTGCTGAAATATACGTCATTACACTCCATTGTTTGAATCTTTCATTCGCTTTGAAAGTAGTCTTGAGCCCCTTGATGGCTTGAATGTGGGATTGAGGTTCGCATGCCTAATGGTTTTAATCCTCCCTTGGGGATTTCTACTAACCAATAGCATGAAACCTCTTTCATGCTCAAGGCACTTGTGGCTTAGACCATCTTTCCAATTAGTGGACTTTTCACATTGGACTTAATCGCTTAATGGATTAATCGGTAATCTAAAATGTGTAAACAAAATGAGAAAAGTAAAACATGTGCAAGATAAGCATTTGTGTTGCATTGCATGTGTTTGGATCGGACGTTAATCCAAACACAAGAAATGTGGGATGTTTTATACTCAAAGTGATGAAACGTGTCACATTTCTTGGTCGCCAATACCCTTGATCATGCATGATAGGGTGGAGGCACTTTGTGTATTGTTTGTGCATTCACTAAGCTTGTACAAGCTTGGTTTTTGGGCCGTCATGCATTGAGATGCTTGGTTGGTGGCTTAAGAGCCAAGCGCCACTATCCTTTAAGCATGAAAAATGATAAGGAGGGTGGCAGTACATACATTACCTACAAAATGCATTGTCTTGGCTCTGTTGTTCTCTGTTACAGCAAAACTAGCAGTTTGGGGAAGGAGGTAGCCGACTGGCCAGTTCAAGTAGCCGACCGACCAGTTGGAGTGGCCGGTAGCCACTTTTGGTGGCCGACCGGCCACCAGTCAGTTTTGGTGCAAAAATGTTCCTGTTTCCAAGCAGAGGCAATCTGGGGTTGGTACAGTGTTTAGAAAACAGAGGTGAGTGCAAACAGAGACAATTGTCGGCAAGGCAATGGATTTCCGGGATGACGCCAACCGAGTATGCATGACTCCCTCGCCCGCGAGGCCATTTCATTACTTATGATTAGTTTGTGTAATTAACTATTTAATTCGATTTGTAATAATTAATTAGCTTAGATTAGTTAATTAGTTGGTTTATAATAAGTAGCTTAATTAGTGTAGCTAGTTAGCTTATTTATTCGGACCCTTCTTCACGAGGGCACAATGTTGTAATAAGTGTGCGTGTGTGTGTGCATGTCTTCAAACCCCACGTCTTTCTCCCTTTTATTTAACCACTTTTGATGGTTGGTTTTAGGGCATTTTTCAATTAGTATACCTTATGCTTGCATGTTTACATCATTCATTTGTATTGCATGCACCGGGCTCGGCGCATCATTCAAACTGCATTGTATTTCAATACTTATTTGAATACGTGTTTCGAAGCATGTTATCAAAGTGTTGCATTCATATGCCATCTTAGATAGCCGAGCCCATTTAGTTGCATTATTGCATGTGTTGCATTAGGCATTTCTAACATAGTTAGGATCATGCATGATTTCTAACTAGTTTTCTGTTTTGGCTTGGAGTACTCGGTAAGTTTTACGCTTTAGCATCCTTGCATGAGTGTGAGTGTTGCCATGATAGTATGCTTGCCATGAGGCTATTTGCTTAAGTGATTAACTGCATGAATGCCTGTGGGTGAAGGGTTTGTTGCTTGAATTGAGACAATTCATCAAATGTGTGTTTTAAAGCCCACTTTACGAAGTGGCAAATTATCATATTTTTAAGCCCACTTGAGGGTGGCAAATCTGTGCTTTAGCCTACTTGCGAGTAGCATTTTCAAACCATTTTAAAAAACAAACATGAGTTATTTTGTTCAAATTCTCGTGATTGAGTCTATACTTGTATACTGTGCGCATCATATAGTAAGTTAGCTAATAACTGGAATAAGAATACATGTGTTTATCAAACAACATATCATGTTAGTAGAGGCCGATCTTTGATCGGGCGAGTGAGGGTGCACATGTCATGACCTTCCCTTCTCGTACCCAAGTTCCCGAGCCGAGGCAACTTTGGTGATGACGGACACGTGGCCTTTGGCACAAGTTAGGGTTTCCTAAATTTCCCTAAAATAAAATATTTAGGTGGTGACTCTGTAATCTGGCAAAACAGTCCAGTTTTGGCATTTTTCGGATTTAAAATATGATTTTCCAAAATGACTTGCTGGATTGGACTCTTTGGTGATTTATCAGTCTTACATTGCACTTTGTGAGATTAGATTCAGAACCGTGATAGGAGTCCGAACTGTAGGAGACCAATTCGCGCCTTCTCCGAAAGGGGGGCACGCGAAGAAAGTTGAGTCTACAAGTGGCATTTGGGTTATTACCCCAAGAATCACCAGACTCGAACCTACTAGACTCACTCAAGTCTGATTCCAACTCCACAAACTCAATGGAATCAGATCTGGACTCATCATCCGATTCGGAACTCGTAATACAACCCTTCTCAAGTTGCCAAGTTAAGTATGAAGCATAACCTACATCCAAAATAAGGTCACTACAATCCACTAGCAGTCTATCCCCAATCAAAGAAATAGTAACGCTATTCCCCAAATTCTTCGACTCAACACTAGCTTCAAAGTTTTCTAGAAGGTCAACCAGTGTTAGCTCTAAGGCTTCATCCATGCTATCATTTGACTTATTGTTTTTGTCTTGACCAACCTAGATGCTAGGATCCATCAATTCTTCATCACTTTTAGGGAGCTAGTGGCTGAAGAAAATCTCAAATCGGAAAGGCGCTTCATTGTCTCTTGATCAACCCAAGGCTTAGGAAAGACAAAGAAAGGGAAGCCATCTCCCTGCTTGATAAAATGCCCATTCACAGTCCCCTGCATTGGCTTGTGGACTAGCGCATATTGCCTTCAAGCCCTCTTTGCTCTCTCTCTCTCTTTCTCTCTCTCTCTCTCTCTCTCTCTCTCTCTCTCTTACTTCATCTCCATTATTCTTCTAATCATCCCTTGTAGGTTCATACCCTAATTTGAATGCATGCGGACTGTGGGTCACTTCACTTGTTGTAGTAACACCCTCCCTTCTGCTTCTTCCCAATCCCATTCCAGGAGTGTGTCCTAATTTACTCATAAAGTAAATGGACTGAGAACTCACATAGACCCTCTCCTCTTCGGCCATGATTGTTTGCACCAATTAAGCTTCTGCCAGAGTAAACTCAGATAGAAAAGCATCTTTCCCCCCTGAGTTAATCTTTAGCACAAATCTCATAAATTTTGGCATGGAGTGAATGGATGAATTCCCCCAAATGGTGGTAACTCCTTCATCATGAGAGTACTTCACTAATTTGTGTATAGTAGATGATACTGCCTTTATCTGATGTAACAAAGGCCTTCCCAATAGCAAGTTGAACGTTGTAGGAACGTTCATGACGTGGAATTTAATCTCATGTTCAGATGGGCCCACCCTTATCTGCACTTTAATGGTCCCCATGACTTCCTTACTAGTATTGTCATAAGCTCGGATCGATTGATTGGTGGGTGTAAAAACTATGAGTTTAGCCCTATCGCGTAAGTAGTGCACAAAGGGCACACATTAATAGCCGATCTAGTATCAATCAGAACAACTGGAACCCACTTCTTTCCACACTCGAGTGACACATATAATGGTTTCTTGTGTCCTGATCCTTCTAGTGGTAACTCTTTGTCTGAAAATGTTACTGCTAGGAGTGCATCCTCTGGTGAGATCAATGACACAAGTTGGTTAGGTGCAGTGTCAATTAATAGTTTTTCCTTGCTCAGAGCTGTTAACATTGCTTGATGGTGCTCTTGGAAAGCCATGAGAAGCCCCAGATGGAACTGTCTACCTGGATCTTTTTTAGTTGCGTCAGTACCATGTCGTCTTCTACCTCGTTCTCTTTCTTTCTCTTAGCTTCCTTGTCTTTGCCAGAAGGCTCACCTTGGTCTAGATGTGAGGGCTTAAAGTAATGCCTGTTCCTAGTCAAATGGTATATCTCCTCCAAATACCATGTATCATCAGGGGCATTGTTCCCCTATTCTTTGTTAGTGTGAGCAAGATGAAGATCATTATTACCCCACCATTCACCTTTATTGATTGATAGACAGTTATCCGGTTCAACATGAATCACACTGTGGTTGATAAGGAGACATCGACCAGATTTCGAATAAGACCTCCCTCCTTTTGAGTTGCTTCTATATTCAACTTGCTCTTTGCAGTTCCTCCTCTCCCTCCTGTTGGTACTGCTCTATCACATTCTCTCTTTCAATCTTTTCCCCCTTAGATTCCTTTTTCTTGCTACTCTCACCCATTTTCATCTTCCCTTTGGCTTTTTGATCATTTTTCCTTGTCCCTGCCTAATTCTTCTCCGTTTCGGATTTCCTTTCATTACTTGTTCACCCACAGCTGGTCTCCAAATTTTTTGGGTCCTACCATCTAGTCTGTATATTCCTCAGATCATGCTTCTTAAAGAATTAGAGATTGTCCAAGTGCTTTTCTAGATATGCCAAATCATCCAAACCCTATTCGGGTTTGTTTTCCCTGATGACATTGATGCTAAAAGAATTAGGCAACACTACCTTTGGCTTTGGTTGATTGACAAGCATGATGTATTTACTCGGATCATACCCCCTTTTCGGTAACTTCGCTTTCTCTATTGCGGGCACTTTGGATTCCTCTAGTTTCAACTCTTCTTCTTCCATGACCACTTTCTCCCCTTTTTCTGACACTATCTTTCCTTCTTTGAATTGTAATACCACTGCCACCACAGTACTCTCGGATTGTGGTTGGGGTTTAGGTGTTTCCATCATCCATAGGTGAATGATTTATGGAATAATCACCTCGAGCTTAGGTAGATGGGATGGTGTGATATATTTACTGGGTTAAATGTGGGTGGTAGTGTATGGATTAAGTTGCGAGGGAGAGGTGGTAGTACTTGGTGATGGGACGACAACGAGTTGGTGGTAATCTTAGGCCTTTGTGATGGAGCAATGATCTTATGGTCAATGAGATCTTGGATCTCATGGTGGAAGTACATGTAGCAATTGGTCATGTGACTGTGCTGTTGATGGAAGGCATAATACTTGGTAGGGTCATGTCTGGGTGAAAGAGGATTAGGAAGCGGTTAGGGGTCAAGGAGCCTAAGATGTCCCTTGTTTATTAGAACCTTCATGGCTCGGGATGGGGCCATATAGAGAGGACAAAAATTTCTAGTTTGAGGTTGGGTCGAATTGGGTGCTTGCAGAATAGAGTTGGCAAACATGTCGGTGGTTTTGGTGGTGGTGGTGACAGTGTTGACTTTTGGGACATTCGCAACTGTGCTCCCATTGGTGGTAGCATTAGAACTACGAACAAAGGTCTTTCTTACAGGCTTTTTTTTTTTTTAATCTACAATGATTCATTGTTTAATGGCATCCTCAATCTGAATTCTCATTTGGTGTAACTTTTTGAAGGTGAAGAGTGGAAAGACTATCATTTTATGCAACATCTTTCCATGTAGATTCCTTATTACCTTGCAGATTTGGTCCTTCTTAAGGGGCCTATTTGTCATCATGGTTGCCTTGGCTCTCCATCTGGTTATGAATTTCTCAAACCTCTGTTGGGGCTCTTAGGGGGTAACTTCCAACTCTCGGGTAGTTACCTTAATCTGCGTATTGTAGGAGTACTGAGTGATGAATGCCTCAGCTAACTCCCCCCAACTCAGCGTTACTAAATCCTCCAACTTAGTATACTAAGTAGCTGCTACACCCAACAGAGTTCTTCTGAATAGAGATTACTTATGGGCATAATTCAGGCCCATGGGTTTTAGAATATGTGAGAAAAAATAGATATGAACCATAGGGTCGTCGGACCCATCGAACCTGTCTACATACGACATCTTAAATCTCTCTGACAATATCGCAGTAGTTTCTGTATAGCCATTATCAATGTCTGAAATAATGTTAATGCCCTACGATTTCTTGAACAACTTATTCAGCTTAGCTATCTTCAGCATAGTCGAGTCAAACTCAATAAGGTCAAGGGGGAATAGTCCCTCAATAGGCTATGCCGGAGCTCTAGAAGTATGTGTCTGGCCTAGCCTTTCTTGTAGATTGAGACCTTGAAAGCATTCTGCTAATAGAGGTGGATCATGAATCGGATGATTGGCCAGAGGTGGATGAGTAGTTGATGTCTCAGACGGTTACTGTAACTTGGCAATGGTATCGGCCTGGGCAACAATTATGTGGTTGAGAGCATCCATAGTCCACTGTAAAGTTGTGAGCATATCTACCAAATCTATTGGGTTCTATGCCATCACAAAATTTAGTGAATTGGCAACAAGGGAGTTGAGTGGGAATAATTTGAGAGGTGACTGATGTCAATTTTGAACCGGCTGTACTTGTCTGAATCTTCTTTTTCTGACTACTGAAGGGAGAGACACAAACATTGGCTGACCTTGAAGCAGATCTAAGGTCTTGTAGAGTCTACCAGCGCAAGTCCACAGAATTTGAGGAATGTTAGAACTTTTTAAAGCTATGGTGAAATAACTACATAGCAAAAGAAAAATAAAACAACAATCAAATAGAAATTCAACAGCATTTTGGCTGAAACTCAATAACTGTACAATTGGCTACTGCAAAAAATCATTGTACAACCCAATGACAAAATGAACTCTGCCCCACAAATTGATATGCTTGAACCACTGATATGAATTTGAGAACCCTTGTATGAATCCACCACATAGCACACAACAAGCAAAGGAAACAAACACTCCTATGGGGGTTAGGGTTACAATGTCCTAAAGTTAGAACGATCTAGAGCTTCACTATTCAAACAAGTGGTATCATCACATCCTGAAAATGGGAGAGCTTTCTGTCCTAAGTTGGAAAGATGCTACAACTCAGTATATACACTAGGTCGGTTTAGTCAAGAAAGGTTACCCCCGCAAGACACCTGTATACCTACCCCTGCCAACACTTATAAGTACATGAAGGATCAAGTGGTACATTGGTGATATAGATCCGAGGCTTGTATTCCCTCCATAACTGAGCCCATGTCTGGCAAGCCGCCAATGATATTAGATGACAAATACAGTGACTTAAGCGGACCATGCATGTAAATGCAATGAACATATGAAGAAAATAAATCTCATATCATGAAGTCAACTCAAGTTCTCTTAGTGTCCCCAGCAGAGTCACTAGAAACTGTGGGATGCTTTTGGGGGATACCTGAGCATGCCCAACAATTCGTACTCTTGATCTCCTGATCTAGTCTCACAAGTGCAATATGAAACATAAATGAAAATCCAGACCTGACAATTTGTAAAGAAAATCCATGTTATTGCAAAACCTTTGCCAGAAATAGAATACATTACCATCTAATCTTTTGGGAAAACTGAGAAACCCTTGACTCATGCCAAAGGCCACTGTCCATCAAAACTAAAGTGTCTCAGTTTGGGAACTTAGATATGAAGGGGGAAGCTCGTGAATTGAGCACCCCCGCTCACCCAATGAAATGATCTGCCTCTACTAAGTCATGATATGAGTTTTATAGCCATCAATGCTCATGTTTTGGTTTTTTAATAATGCTAACATTACTACGTAAGGCAAGCAATTTTTAGATTTTGTCACTTATTTTGGTTATGCTTTAATTTCATGCATTTTTAAAGACTTTTTTGAATAAATGTAAAACTCACAGAAAACTAAGCAACAAAACCTTCATCTCTTGGCAGTCAAACATGTATATCACTTAAGCACGTAACAGCCTGGTAAGATGCTAATCATGGTAGTAAAGTAACATACACATCCGGGATGCTAAAACTGTAAATGCTCACCCAGTATTCATCTATGGCGAGCCAAAAATAATGTCCTATATACATATGCATGATCCTACATACAAATAGCTAATGCAATTCACACACAAAATTCAACTAAGGATTCAGCTACTAACCCGTGACTGTAGACCGCTTGAACTCGCTCCGCGCACGAAGGTACGAATTGGGTTCTAGCTACTATAGTTCGGACTCCTGTCACAGTTCTGAATCTAATCTCACAAAGTGCAATGTAAGACTGATAAATCACCAAAGAGTCCAAATTCGGCAAATCGTTTTGGAAAATCGATTTTAATCAAGAAGTGCCAAACATGGACTGTTTTGCCAGATTTCAGAGTCACCACCTAAATATTTTGTTTTAGGAAATTTAGGAAACCCTGACTCGTGCCTAAGGCCACATGTCCGTCATCACCAAAGTTGCCTCGGCTCAGGAACTTGGATACGAGGGGGGAAGGTCATGAAATGAGCACCCCCGCTCGCTCGATCAAAGGATCGGCCTCTACTAAACATGATATGTTATTTTTGAAAACACATGTGTTCTTATTCCGATTATTAGCTAACCTTACTATGTGATGCACGCAGCATATAAGTATAGACTCAATCACGCGGATTGAAACAAAACAACTCCTGTTTTTTTTTTTCGAAAATGGTTTGAAAGTGCTACTCGCAAGTTGGCTAAAGCGCGGATTTGCCTCAAGTGGGCTTAAAAACATGATTTTGCCACTCCGCAAAGTGGGCTTAAAACTCACAATCATCGAGTTGTTCCAATTTAGGCAATCAAGCCTCCACCTAGAGGCATTCATGCAGTTAATCACTTAAGCAAATAGCCTCATGGCAAGCATATTAAACATAGAAACATACACATCTCATGCAGTATGTTAAAGTATAAACACTCACAGTGTACTCTAAGCCAAAATAGAAGCTAGTTAGAAATCATGTATGATCCTACCTAGGTTAAGATGCCTAATGCAACACATGCAAAAATGAAACTAAAATAGGCTCGACTATCTAGAATGGCATATGAATACAACACTTGATAACATGCTTTGAAACACATATTCAAGAAAGTGTATTGAAATACAATGCAGTTTGAATGATGCGTCGAGCCTGGTGCATGCAAGACAAATGAATGATGCACACATGCAAGCATAAGGTATGCTAATTGAAATATGCCCTAAACTAACCATCAAAAGCTAATAAGTAAAAGGGAGAAAGAAATGAGGGTTTCAAAGACATGCACACACACATGCACCCTTATTACAACATTTGCCCTCTCGACGGAGGGTCCGAATAAAATGAAAGCTAACTAGCTACGCTAATTAAGCTAACTATTACAGATAAACTAATTAACTATTCTAGTTAACTAATTAGTTATTACAACACAACTCGATTAGCTAAGTACATTAACTAATTAAGTACAAAATTGACGAATTAACTAGTTAATCAAAGCAGTTAAAAGGAGCCTTGGGGCGAGGAATACATGCATGCTCAGTTGCTTCTTCCCGAAATCCTATCGCCTTGCCACCGGTTGCCTCTGTTTGCATTCGCTTTGATTCTAAACACCAAACCAATTCCCAGACTGGTTCTGCTCTAGAACCAGAACAACTTTGAACCATCCTCAAGCTGGTGGACTGTCGGCCACCAGGGGAGGCTGTAGTCCACGTAAAGTGGCCAGTCAGCCACTTCTTCTGGCCAGTCGGCCAGTTGCTTCTGCACACTTCCATTTTGCTGCAAATAGAGTTCAATAAGGGCACAACAAGGCATTTGCAGGGTATGTGGGTACAACCACCCTCCTTATCATTTCTCAAGCTCAAAGGAGTCTAGTACTCGACTCTCGGGCCACCAACTGAGCATCGCAATGCACGATGGCCGAGAAGCCGAGTTTGTACAAGTTAATGAATGCACAAGTAACATACAAGACTCGAGAGGCCTCCACCCTATCATGAAAAATCAAGGAGGACAATGACTAAGAAATGAGGTACATTTCATCACTTCAAGTATGAAACGTCCCTCGTTTCTCGTGTTTGGATTAACGTCTGATCCAAATACATGCAATGCATCACACATGCAAACAACATGCTTATCTGTCAATGCTAGAGCGGCATGCACGAGGCTCTATCATATAAGTAATGCATGCATGGCATGTTTAGAAGCTAAGGCATCAAAGCTAGTGAAGAGCATAACACCATAGGCATACAATACAATGCTCAAATGGTCAAACCAATTAAAGAGTGATAACATGAGAGTATGACAAGGCTATATGCTCTGAAATTATGTGTTTAATGATGCCATATCACATAAACATCATAAGTAAGGCACGATAGAAGGCCCAAAGCATAAGGCTAGTAAAGGGTGCTACACAAGAGGCATGTAATACATGGCACAAATGACTAAACTAGCTCTGGATAGAGTTCAATTAGACCAAAACAAAGACCAAAACATGATGAGATGGAAGCTCAAAAGCTTAGACAAGCATGCATACGTATTGGCTTACAAGTGAAGCATAAGGCTCAACCTTCAAACACAATGGAAGGGCGATAAATGCAAGAATATGGCAGAGGTATATGGTCTAAATTAACATGCCAAATGATGCCATGCCATGCAAAAAGCTCAAATTTGACATGCTAGAGGTCTCAAAGTGCAAGACTAGCAAAGCGAAATGCACTATAGGTATGCAAAGCCAAGCATGCATGACCAAAACCACTCAAATCAGACCTAAAGCCTGCTAAAACATAGCCAAAAAAAGTGCTGGAGTAGATCATACACAAGCTAGATCAATAGGCTAAAACACCAAATATACTAGGCTAGTGAACAAAATTGCACTACAAGTGCAAGAAGCATACAAGAGGCAACCAAACCAATCAAAAAGAGAGTTATGACATGAAAAATCAGTGGCAGAAACATGTTAAGATAGAGCTAACATAAGCTAGAATGAGAGGCATAAAGCATGATGCATGTTAGGCCAACAAGTAGGACTGCACTACAAGTGTAAGATACAAGAAACCAATAATCAAACCAGCCCAAAACAAAGTTAGGGAAGGTCTAAAAAGTCACAAAAACATGCTCAAACTAAGCCTCAAAAGGGGAGAAACACATGCTCATTTGATAGGTCAATCGACACAAGCTAGCAAGATACAAAGGGGGGGACCACCCCCATCAATTTTGGGTCCCAAAACCCACTTTCCACCACTGAAATTCCTCTGGAATTTAGTGGTAGAAAGGCCAAACCAAGATGGTTTGAAAGGCTTTAAAAGAGAGCACAAAACAAAGCAAAACAAGCCACAAAGGAGGTAAACCACCCCTAACTAAAACAAGGCCTCAAACAAACATCTTAAACACTTAAAAACAAAAGTTTTGTAGTTGAAAGCTTGGCCTAAAAAAACATACAAAGATGGCCAAATGCTTAAACAAAACAAAGCTTTGAAAAGGGCAAGACTCTTACCCTTGAAGAACTAAGGCAAGATCGCAACTTCAGCAACAATCTTAGACCAAAACCAATGCCAAGACCTCAAAACAAGCTCCAAGGGACCTTAGCTCCAAAATGAAGGTGTTTGAGTAGGTGTTTGTGTGTAAAAGTGTGAAGAAACAACACTTTAAGGCTCAATATATAGAGAGAGAGTACATTTTTGTTCTCCAAAAATTCTGAACCCTGGAAAAGGAGAGAGTGCTCCCTTTATATAAGCAATGTAAGGGCAAGCTTCCTTGACAAGCTTAGAGCTTGTTTGAATCCCTGTATACACATGGATGGAGGATGCATTCTATGCTCACCAGCTGGTACAGTTGACACCAAAGATATCTGCAAAAATAGAAGAATAGCCATCGGCCACCTCAAGTGGCCAACCGGCCACTTTCAACTGGCCTACCGGCCACTTAAAGTGGCCTACAGGAGGAAAAAGTGGCCTATAGCCACAAAAAGTGGCCGACAGGCCCTCCCCTCCCTCTAGGCAAGGAGGGGACAAGGTGCAGACACCCCATTTTTGACCGTCCTCAAGACTTGGACGTCACCGTTTGAATACTCGATGATCATCCATGTCCGTGTTCGTTTTGAGTTCTCGGAGGTCTCGGCTACGCGCCTTGTCTCAAGATCTCTCAACTTGGTTGTTTTGTGCTTGGTCATGGACCAAACACTTGTGTTTTTGCTTCTGAGGGCAGGGAATGGCTTGTTGGTCATCCCCACACCTCACTGGCCTTGTCTTGAGGCCACCGGCCTATTTTTCTTGCTACCGGCAAAATATTTTGGTCGGTCGGCAGTGTTTTTGGTCGACCGGCCATTTTTGTTGGTCAATCGGCCATATTTTCCAGCCGACTCCTGGTCATCTGCTTTATGCAGATATTTAGTGCCAGCTGGCACATCTGGCACGCATAATTCACCCCCTCCATGCACGTGTATGGAGGGATTTGTCTCTTGCTTAGCTTGTTTTGGAAGCTTTGCAAGATTGGAATTCTATAAAGAGGGAGCTTCTCCTCTCTCCTCAAGGGTTCCAGAGGTCCAGAGAATTAGGGTTAGAGACTTTGTATCTATATATCTCTATAGTTCTCTCTCTTTGCATTTGTGTGTGTGTAATAGTGTCCTAAAGGTGTTTTTGTTCTTAGTTTTGCACTAAGACACCTAGTGTTACACCATACCTTGGAGCTGAGGTCCCTTGAGGCTGATCCTGGGGTTCTTGGGTTGATTTAAACTCAGAAAAAGTGCTGAAGTGGTGTTCTTGAAGAAAGTCTACAAGGGTGAGAAACTTACCCTTTTATTCCCCATTTTTGCACAAGCTTTTAACCTACCTTGCATCTGTTTTTAAGCTTAGTGTATAACTGAGAAAAGTTCTATTTTTACTTTCTTTTGAATTTTGTTTAAGGTCACTTTGAGGTTTGGGGTTGTCTCCCTCCCTCCAAGGCCTTGTTAGGCCTTGTTTTAGGCTATACCTTTTGGCCATTGTTTTGGTCTTTGCATGACCTCTATACCACTGAAATCTAGAGGATTTTTAGTGGTGGAGAGGTGGTTTTGAGGGCCTAAATGGAAGAGGGTTATCCCCTCTCCATGTTGTCTTTAATGCTAGCATAAGTGGCTTGTTTTGTAGCATGTGTGCATAGCTTTATTTGGCTTTATTTAAGAGGGTATTCGGTGCTATTTTGCCATGGTATACCTCTGTCCAAAGTTGGTTTAGACATGTCATGCATGCTTTGTATACTTGTCTTGTAATTCCATGAAATTGCCCTAATATGCAGTGTGCTTTGAGCTTTGTTTCTAGCATGATTTTGGCTTGACTCCATGAAGTTTTTATGCATGTTTTGGCATGCTTTAGGTCTGATTTTGGTTGTTTGGGTCGTCCATGACTTGCTTTGTATAGCTACCATGTAACCTAGCTTGTATGCTTTGAGTGTTGGGTCCTCTACCATGCTCTATTTGCATCATTTCAGTGGTTTGGCACCATTAGTTATGATATTTCAGTCCTTGTTTCATGTTCACATGCTTGCATTTATAACTCCTTTAATGCTTTAAAGAGTTAGGGTTGTATGCCTCATGGATGTGACATTGTGTGTGCCAACATGCTTGGGTATTTGGGATGCCATCTAAGTGGGTTTTTGTGCTCCTTTTGCAATGTCATACCTCTATTTTTGATTGCCTAAATCATGCCATGTTTGGTTGTATTAGGTGTAGAGTAATGCCTCTTTTGTGGTCTTGTATGCCTCATGCCTTGTCCTCTTTGTTTTGGCTTGTTTTGGCTTGGTTGATTGCATGTTTTAGGCTTAATTTGCCATGATTTAGGACTGTTTTGGGTCATACTTGCCATATGCTCTTTGTTTTATGTAGCTTTGGTCCAAGTCCCTTGCCTAGTTTTAAGCCTTAAGCCTTAATCATGCATGCTTGGCTTATTCATGTGATTTGGCATCACCTTTAGCATCATTTCAGAGCATGTAATGTTGTCACATTTACATGGTTATCTTCCCTTTTAAGTGTGCTTAAAAGTTGCCTCTTCGTTGCTTAAGTGTTAGGCCAATTGGCATGCATGTTTGTATGTACTTTTGTCCTCATCTCCATAGCATTTTGGCCGCTGATTTGGGCTTATTTGAGAGTTGCCCAAATTGGTTTAAGACCAATCCCGTATGTTGTTGCATGCTTGCCTTGTATGTTGTTGCATACTTGGCCCATTGACATGTTGTTGCATGTTTAAGTGGTGTTGCATTTGGCATGCATCTTATGTTAAATTGCTTTGCATATTTGCATGAGTTTGTCCCTCACATGTTGTTACATGCTCGCCTAACCATGAATATTGTCACATGCCTTGCATGTTTGCATATTAGTTTAGGTTGCATTACATTTGGCATGTTTATTATACATTGCTTGTTCGCATGCCCATGTTGCACTAGTCTGATTGCATGTTTAGGATTGCATAGCATTGAGCATGTATCCCTTGCCTCTTGATCAACCATGATTGAGGTTGGGGGTCCCTTGGTATGTTTTGTGTTTTGTGCATTTAATATTGAAGTTGCATACTTGACTCATTTGGCCATCACGCATTGAAATGCGCGATTGGTGGCCTGAGGGTTGAGAACCATGCTCCTCTAAGTCTCAAACATGCTGAGGAGGGTGGTGGTGCCTAAATTACTTTGAAAATGCATTGCCATGTCTTGTCTACCCTCTGTTGCAGCAAACCAGTCTTCTGTAAGAAGAAATGGACGACCGGCAATTTTCAGTGCCGGCCGACTATCAAAACCCAGCCGGCGGTATAATTTTTGGTCGATGACCAGTTCTCCATGGCCGGTGATGTTTCCCCTTGGTCGGTGACTTCCCACAGTGCTCAGGGAGTAATCCAGAAGTAACCTTGAGACTTGTGCAGTCCTCAGAGGTGCAGAGTAGTGTAAACAGAGGCAATATGTGACATAGCGGTGGATTTCCGAGCGGTGCCGAGCGTGCTTGCATTCGTCCCTCTTCCCGAGGCTGTTTTACAGCTTTCAGTAATTTAATTAATTTGTTTAATTAATTAAGGGTCTGTAATATTTAATTAGCTTGTTAGTTAATTAATTTGTATTATTCATTCGTACCCTCCGAGAGAGGGCAATTGTGTAATAAGCGTGCGTGTGTGTGATGCATGTCTTCCAACCACCATTTATTTTTCCTTTTTACTTAACCACTTATGATGGTTAGTTCTAGGGCACGTTTCAATTAGCATCCTTATGCTATGCATATTTGCATCATTCATCTGTATTGCATGCACCGGGCTCTGCACATCATACTAACTATATAGTATTTCAAATTCCAAGTTGAATACGTGTATCGAGTTGTTGCATTTCACATGCCATCCTTAGATTAGCCGAGCCTATTCTAGTTGCATTTTGTATGCGATGCATTAGCCATCTTAACATGGACTTGGATCATACATTTGATTACTAACATGTTCCTTGTTTTGGCTCGGAGTACACTGTGAGTATTTATGCTTTAGCATCTTGCATGTGTGTAAGTGTTAACATGACAACATGCTTACCATGAGGCTATGCGCTTATATGATATAACTGCCTGAATGCCTGTGGGTGAAGGTTGGATTATTTGAATTGGAACAATTCATTGAAATCCGTGTTTTAGCCTACTTACGAGTAGCAAACTTCGAATCATTTTCCAAATAAACGGATATGCGATGCTTTGTTCCAAATTAGGCGATCTAGTCTATACTTGTGTGTTGTGCGCATCATATAGTAAATTCTAGCTAATTAACTGGAATAAGAACACATATGTTTTCAAAACAAAATATCATGCTTAGTACAGGCCGATCTTCGTATCGGGCGAGCGGGGGTGCTCATAGCTGACCTTCCCCAATCGTACCCAAGTTCCCGAGCCGAGGCAACTTTGGTGATGACGAACATGTGGCCTTAGGCAACGAGTCAGGGTTTCCAAAATTTTCCAAAAATAAAACATTTAGGTGGCGACTCTGTATCTGGAAAAGCAGTCCATGCTTGGCACATCTTTCTAAAAATCTGTTTTTCAAAACAATTTGCCGGATTTGGACTCTTTGGTGATTTATCAATCTCACATCGCACATTGTGAGATCAGATTAAGAACCGTGACAATTTGAGTCCGAACTGTAGTGAGTCCAATTGAACAAAATGAGATTTTTTCCGTGATGTTCAGGGACGTCTACACAAGGTATTGCACAAAAACAAGCCAAAAGGAAGAGATCCAAGAGGCCCCGTGACAAAGCGCTTAGCTGAAAGCCCCCGAAACTAGCCTACAGGCTACCGTAAGTGGCCTACAAGAGAGAAAAGTAGCCTACAGCTACAAAAAGTGGCCTACAGGCCTCTTCCTTCGTCCAGGCAAAGGCACCAAGGCATGGTCCAAAAACAAACCAAGAAAAAGAGAGTTAAGAGGTCCCAAGACAAGGCGCTCAGCCGAAAGCCCTAGAAACTCGAAACGAGCACGAACATGCGCGATCATCGTGTGCACAAACGATGACGTCTGAGTCTTATGGTCGGTCAAAAATGGGGTGTCTATAGTTGCCCCTCTTTGATGGAACTTGGAAGTCATGAAATGACGGGAGTGAATGTCAAAGCCCAGAGACGACCCATTTTTGACAAGGCCGAAGACTTAGACAAATAGACAACGTAACAAAAAAAAAGGGGGGCGCCCGCAGGCAGGGGCAAAATGAAAATGACATGCACAATGCAGAACATAACTTATGATTATGCAAAGAGAGCTGTAATGAAGCATTTGAATGCAAGTACTAGGCATAATAAATGCAACATTTTAAGCAAGCGAATAAGATACAACAGTCTCATACATTCCAACAGAAAGGATGCAAGAAAATTATTAAATTCTCACTGCGTCTCACGCAGAGAAGGCTAATAGCGACTACCGGGAGTACCCGGAGTCTCAAACAAAACATCTCTCAACATATCACGTGCAAGAGAGGGAAAGAAGACAGCACCTCTCAACGTATCACACGTGAGAGAGGGAAAAGCACCATTTCTCAGCATATCACACGCAAGAAAAGGAAGGCGACACCTCTCAGTGTATCACACGCAAGAGAGGGAAGGTAAACACCTCTCAGCGTATCACACGCGAGGGAGGGAAGACAAACACCTCTCAGCGTATTACACGCTAGAGAGGGAAAGGCAACACCATTTCTCAGCGTATCACACACAAGAGAAGGAAGGTAAACAGTGCAGGCATGAAAGAGTTGTATAAACATTGGAGTGCGTCCCAATGTTTCTAACAAGGTGTCAGTGTAAACATCGGGCGTACCCGGATGTCTCTAACCAACGAGATGAAGGAGAGGAATGGTTTTACCCAGAATTCCCCTAAATGAACAACACATACAATATCGTGCATGTATGAGAGAGAAAATCAATAGATACAATGCAATGCCATGCATGTCTCCTGTGAGACGAATGACAACGATGCATATGCAATGCAAGATACCCAATAGTGCATATTTAATGCAAGATAATCAACAGTGCGTATTCAATGCAAGATAATCAACAATGCATATTCAATACCGGATAAACAACAGTGCATATTCAATGCCAGATAAACAATGGTGCATAACGATGCGAGTAGAATGGTGCATAACAATGCAAATGAAAAGGTGCATAGCAATGCAAGTGAAAAGTGCATACATATTCCGTGCACAACAATAATGCACTTCCAATGCAACATCGATAACATGCTTGAAGTAAAATGCCGAATAAAGAAATACACGCCTTAACGAGATCAATTCAAACGCAACCTCCGATTTACCTCTCAGAGGGATCACAATGTCCTTTAAAAGGATACACCTCGCTCCTGAACATTGACGATGAATTTTGTATTGAAGACAAGAATCAAAGCTCCTGCGGGGCATTTTGAGCCAAAAATAGTGAACTTTTCTGGCACTTTCTCGAGAGCCAAGGACTCCAAATAGCATAGAAACACACAGGGAGAACCATGAACACCTGTAGGCCACCCCCAGGACCTGTCGTCCACTTTTCAAGGTTGTAGGGCACTTAAGTGGCCGGTCCGCCACAAAACCTGGCCAGTCGGCCAGTTTACTAAATTTTGTGGCAGTTTTGTCTTTTGGCCTCGGCTCTTTAAAGAAACAACTCCAAGCTTCATTTCATTCACACCTCTAGTGCTGAAATCTCTTGCTCTCCCTCCCTAGACCCTTTTTCCTCTTAGATCCGGGCTTTGCACGCATTTTCCAACGCCCCACGCGAAGTTGATTCACTAAAATCTTTCGATTTCCTTCACTTTGAACCAAACATAATTTGTTTTTGGAGCTTCTTTCTGCATTTTCACCATTTGAGGTATGTTTCTCTCAAACTTGTCTTGAGTTTGGCACCCTTTCTCGGGTTTTGACTTTCTTTGACTTTTTCTCTTCCTGAGAGTTGACTTTTGTTGACTTTTGGCAATTTTTGCTCATTTTGCTCATTTTCGCCTACTTTTCAACTTCCTTTCAGATGGCGGACCATATTCCACACGATGGGGGTTCCCCGATAGTAGAGGACGAGCCTAATATCATGCCATTGCCGCCGAGGATTCGACCTTTTGACCCGGAGAGGTATCATCCTCAAGAGCACGTATTACCACCGAGCATTGTTCGTCAATTTACAGACTTTGCACGGCACGCACCCACGGACCTGCTACTACGGGAGCCAGAGTCCCACCTGTCCCATGACACACCCGGGGTATGCACCACACTTTTACATTTTCTGCAATGTACTTTACATTTCTTGTATAATTTTAACACTGTATTTCATCTGCTCATACTGAACACACTTCGCACACTGTAGTCTGCTCATACTGAACACAGCTCACACACAACACTCTGCTCATTCTGAACACGGCTCACACACAATATTCTGCTCATTCTGAACACGGCTCACACACAGCATTTTGTTCATGATGCACACAGTTCACACACAATCTTCATGCTCATTCTGCACACAACTCATATATAGCATTCTGTTCATTCCTAACACGGCTCACACACAGTCTTCCTGCTTATTCTGAATACAGGTGGTCTTTTGCTTCACTCGAGGGTATGGATCGACCTCTACGAAAGAGTGGTACTCAGACCTCCCAGACGGCGTCAGGCACATCATTGACGAGGCAGGCTTCAGCCTATTCTGCACAGGGCTCTAGTATTTGACGGCGAGCAGGCCTGCTTTGGGTGCATTAGTAGAGAGGTGGTGGGACACCATCAACTTTTTCCACTTTTCTGCCACTAGGGACATGATGATGACCCCATACGATTTCTCTATGCTGACAGACCTCGATGTGGGAGGTCGGCCAATTCCGTACGACCTAGACATGGGGGAGTGGGAGGAAGATTGGATCTACCTGCTGGGAGTACCCCCACCCATCTTCCGATCCGGCACAGTCAGGTACACATGGTTCTCGGACCACTTCAGAGGGACCGAGCCCGTGACTGTCGAGGACAAAGAGTAGTATGCCCGTGGATTTTTGATGTACCTCCTCGGCACCACATTGTTCGCCGACAGGTCGAACAAGGTTGAGCTATATCTTCTAAGCGCTCTGGTAGACCTGTCCTAGGTCCGGGATTATGATTAGGGCGGCGTTGGCCTTGCCACCCTCTATTGCAATATGAGTTCAATCTCCCGCAGGAGCGGAGTAAGAGTAGGCGGCTATTGGAGAGCCTGGGAGGTATGCTTTACTTTTGAAATTTGCAGTTCCTGCTATGCTTTCTGCTTTGCATTTTCTGGCTTACTACATTTCCTGTATTTGCTGCATTCTGCATTGCACACATGTTCTGCTTTCTGCATCATCTGTGTATTCTGTATTCTCACTACCATTATCTCGATTTTCCATAGTTATGGATGTACGCCTATTTCCCAGTGCTAGCCCTTGAGCTTGATATCGAGACACCTCTCGAGATCCCTTACTCACACCGATATGACGGGAGATGCCTGCTGAGGCCTCGGGAGACCCTACCATATCTCCGGCATTATTTTGACACAGTGCGGACGTAATCCAGAACTCTCAGTTCTTTATGCTTTCAGCTTCAACTCATTTTTCATATCTAATGGCGACTAATCAAATCATGCACTTGCTATCCGCAGATCACTTGGCAGCCTTGGTTAGCGATGCCAGGGTTCTCTCGGTTCCAGTTTGTCAGGGCATGGGCCGCCTCCCGGTACCAGATTCTATTTGAGGGACCAATTGGTAGAGCCTGGTTTCTCGGAGAGCGCTTTATGCGCCAGACACTAGGCGATCCCCTTCAGGCAATCCCTTCATTACCTCCATTAGACATGCGCACCACAGAGAGTCTCTCCCCTTGGGAGGTTAGTGACCTCATGCAGGGTGCTGATGCAGTTCTTTTTCTCGAGGAGGGAGAGTACGCGACATACCTCTATACATATCTGATGCCCCCATTGACAGGTGTTCATGTCCCTATGAGGAGAGCTGTTGACATTCCTTCGTCGAGCAGTGCCAGAGCTGCAGATGTCCCTTTGATGAGTAGGGCCAGAGCATCGAAAGGTAGGGCTAGGGGGATGCCTCCCACTAGGTAGTGCGCTGGATGGCCAGATCCTCCAACAGAGCTGACAGGTTGGCGGTATGGGACGCCTTATCAGATTCCACTTCCCCCATTTCTAGATCAACGATATGTCAGGGCTTCTGACTCAGCACCGGTATGCATTACAGCTTTCGTTTATCACTCAGATACTTTGACATTCATTCACTCATGGCTTCATCTTGCATTTGCAGCCTTTTGTAGGATATGTCAAGGGGTTGCTCGAGGTGATGGCCTCACTTGAGGGTATGGTCTTGCGGAGGGAGACGATGCTGCACTCCCACGGGATTCCGGTACTTTCCAGCTTCCTTGCATTTATCATACTTTTGCTGATAGACCGAAACTGAACACTTCATTGCACTGATTCACTGTGTGCATAGATCACCTCTGACACGACATACTGCATGCACATATTATATCTGATTTCTGCATATACTCTGCACAACATACTTGCATTTGATACATATACTACAGCTACTGTATTCAAACTGACTTTTCAGGTCACACCCTTACAGACAGGACCCTCCGAGCCTTCCCGAGCAGCAAATAGAGGGACTTCGGCACGCAGTCGAGGGAGACGTCGGGCGCCTGTCAGACGTGATGACGAGTCTAATGAGGAGGAGGAGCCAACGGGTCTTCAGTCAGAGACATCCGAGGGTGGTGATGACGCCGATGGGGGCTCCAAGGATGGCAGCTCTGGTTTAGATAGCGATGCTGACGGCGATGGTACAGAGTCTGCTGAATCGAGGAAGAGGATGAAGAGCGCCTTTTGATCTTGAGCTAGATAGCACCGATTCAGATGCCTTGCTTTTTGCTTTACTTCTCTTTTTGCTACTAGTATTGGCACATTCTACAGCCTTAGGCAGTTTTATTTTCTTCAAAACTTGTACCTTTTGTAAAGAGAAACCATGATGGAATGAAAATAGCTTTTTGATTGAAAAAGTGTTGCATTTGTATTCTAAGCATTGCATCGCACCATTTTGCATAAAAACGGGATTGATAAATATTGAACATTCGCGTATTGCCAAGTCAGGTAGTGAACCAACACAACAAACAACACAACTTAAAGAACAATTCAATAAACGAATTACAACAACTCGATATGAAAAGAGCAACAACTCAATAAACAAATCGCGACAACTCGATAGACAAAGTCAAACAACTCGATAAATGAAGCAAATCAACAAAACGAGTAAGACCGAACAACAGAACGCATCTGAAACAGAACAAGACACAAATTCCAGCACTTCGACCACTTCAGGAGGACCAGAGGCTACTTGGTGGAGAGGAGGAAGGGCTGTCGGCCACCTACAGTGGCTGTAGGCCATTTAAAAAGATGTGTCGGCCACTTAAACGGGCCAGTCGGCCACTTTAACTGGCCGGTCGGCCAGTGAGGCTGGGAACCACCATATTTTTGCCACTTGTCCTCCATTCACCCCTTATCCTCTATAAAGGTTCCAGCTTCGTGGTTCTCTTATTCTAACTTAGGTTTTGTCCCAAATGGAAGCATTTCTTGCCAAAAACCTCACAAATTGGATTGCTAACTTGGATGGCTCGAAAAAGTTGAATTTCTGGGGTTTCAGAATAAATGCACTATTCACGTTGAGCCGCACCTCACTGTGTTTTCCGTTCCTCCATGCTGCGGCTAGGTGTTGGAATCCGGTAACTCATGTTTTTAACTTCGGCGGACAAGAGATGTGCCCCACTTTCGAATATTTCCAAGCTTTGATGGAATCTCAGCACGATGAAGAGATCTTGCCCCAATTTCGCTTCGGCCACATCCAAGCCTTAGGACGGATGTGCAGGCTCACTTTGCATGACGCTCGGTCTTTGATTCGCGATGGAGATCTAGACATCGCGAGTTTGATTCATCGCTTGTCTGACGCCAGTAACCATGTCGATCATCATTGGTGGGGTTTTCGGTGACATGCGCTTTGCTTGTGCATGTTGTCTCATTTCTGGCTTGCCCCAGGCTTCGGTGGGTCTAGCGTCCATTTGATTGAGGTTGCCCAAGGTTTAAAAGAGGGCAAGAGCTGCATTGCCATGACACTAGCTGAGACTTTGATGGGTTTGGATGCCTTCCGCTACCGGAAGAGAACCAGATTTGCAGGGGGTCCACTACTCTTACAGGTAATGTTTCCCACCCTTTCTCACATGTGTTTCTCACATCACTCGGCCCTCAGGCTCGGTTTTTCTCTCAAAAACCCTTTTCTCACTTTTCTCTCCACGTACACCTCTCTATTCTTTAATCTCTCATTTTTTTAATCGCTCCCCAGATATGGTTGATGGACAAGTTGAGAGTGGTGGACTCATGCCCAGTATATTTAGCTCGTGGCTATTTCTTCCAGCGACGTCTAGTTGATGCCCCAGATGAGGGATGGTGGTGCAAATGGATGTGCAGTCTCTCCGCTTGCAACATTGCATGGCGTTGCCCCTGGGTCAATCTGCCGGCGATGAGTTACAGCATGTCTCGCCAGTGGGGCATTCAGCTGATTGGCCTGACACACTGTGTCTTTTACTTCTCATTTCGATTTCGGCGCCAATTTGGGCATGATCAGACTTGCCCGAAAGAGGGGACAAAGTACCCTACTGCATTTCCAATCTGAGGCATACGGCTAGCTCGATATGCCACAGCATGGAGGACGAGAGAGGTTCTGGCCCCCGCTTCCACTTTCAGTTGCACCCTGTCGGATGAGTGCATAGCCTGGCTCGATGAAGAGGTGCAGGTTGGGCTTGCTTTGGCATCAGAGGCCTCCACAAGCTCTGGGAGGGGACGCAAGAACACCTGACTATGCCCCAAGTTTATTTGCTTTAATCTGTACTTTGAAGTTTTCTTATGAATGTAATAAAAATTAACTTCAATTTGTATCAAGAGTAGGAAAACTCTATACTAAAATCAATGAAATTGAAGGTTGTGAGTACTGAAAATTTTTCGTTTGGTCCAAAAAGGGTCTAAGTTGTAAAAAGATTAATTTGAACAAAATCAACTTTTATTAAAACTTTTCAAAACCATTTTCGTTATGGATTGCAACTGGACACGCCTGAGATATATCACTAAGATGCACAACCCCGAATCCCAACAATTGGAATGTTTCCCCTAGTCTGAATAGCACTGCACTGAAGATCACAACCGAGCTCTTGGATGTAGAATAGACAAAGATGACCAACATGATCACATGAACAAAGTTGATGTTGGAAGTGTTTATGGCTGGACTTCAGAATGAAGTTGCCTACATATCCCAAAGATGGGAATCATGCCTTACGTAGTTCAGTTCAGGTTCACTCGTGTATTAACACTCTCCTTTTACACTCTAACTTTTGCTAAGGCCGCCGTTTCTGTGTTTTCAACCTTGGGAGCTCAGTTTTTATTATTTCAAATTTTCTGTGCTCTAACTTTTGCCTAGGTCGCCCTTTCAAGTTTTCGGCCTAGCGAGCCTTCAGGGATAATATTTCTTCAACTTGTCCATGTTGATCGGCAGGGAGAACTCAAGGCCATCTAGGTCAATCAGAACGACAGCTCCACCCGACCAAATTGACTTGATGATGTAGGGACCAGTCCAATTGGGTTTGAACTTGCCCCTAGGGTCGTGGATGGGAGCCCGGTTGTCTTTGAGAACTAGATCCCCTTCCTTCAAATTCCTGGATTTAACCTTCTGGTTGAAAGCCCTGACAATTCTTTGTTGATAACCCTAGACGTGATACAGTGCTTTTAGCATTCTTTTGTCAAATCGCATGAGTTCTTCGAACCTGTTCTGCTGCCAATCTACCTCAGTTATCTGGCACTCTGCCATAACCCGTAATGACGGAACCTCAACTTCGATAGGCAGAATAGCCTCCATCTCGTAGACCAAGGAATATGGAGTTGCCCCAGTAGAAGTTCGAAGTGAAGTTCGGTAGACCCAAAGAGCAAATGGCAACTTATTTGGCCAGTCCCTGTAGGTTTCCACCATCTTTTGTACAATGTGTTTGATGTTCTTGTTGGCGGCCTCAACAACTCCGTTGGTTTGTGGCCGGTATGTAGATGATTTATGAAAAGCCACGCTATATTTATCCAACAAGTCGATCACCTCCTTCTTGAAGTGGGAACCATTATCTGAAATAATCTCATTTGGGGCCCCATAGCGACAGATGATGTTGTTCCTGATGAACTTAGCAACATGAGATGCCTTCAACACCGCATAGGATTGGGCCTCAACCCACTTTGTAAAGTAATGTATCGCTACCAGAATATACTCATGCTCGCTCGACCCCTTCGGAGTGACTTACCTAATCACATAAATCCCCTAGAGTGAAAATGGCCATGGCGAAGTCATGTTGTACAGCATCGACGGCAAAATGTTCATGCGGTTTGCATGGATCTGGCATTTGTGGCATCGTCGGACAAAACTAATACAATCCTCCTCCATGGTTGACCAGTAATAACCCTCCCTAAGAATCTTCTGGGCTAGCATCACCCCGCTTATGTGTGCTTCGCACTCTCCTCCATGGATGGCCTCTATCAGGTGCTTGGATTCTTCAGCATCAACACACAGCTTGTGCATCCCAAGATGACCCCCCTTGTACAGTTTACCCCCGCAGACGATGAACTGAGCAGCCATTCTTCGAATTGCCCTCTTGTCTTTGGCATTTGCCCCTGGTGGATAAGCTTCCTTTTCCAAGAAGTTCCAGATGTCATAATACTAGGGGTTCTGATCTTGTACTTCGTCTATGGTAGCAATCAGCTCGTAGGCCGACACAAATTTCTGTTCAATGATGATCGGACGCATCCGGACTCGAAAAGGGATGTCTATCATAGAAGATAAAGTTGCTAATGAATCAGTGAACCTGTTGTTCTCTCTTAACAGATGAGCGAAGTTTAGTTTCTCAAACCGAGGAATTAGCTCATCCAAGGTCTGGTGAGAGATTTTCATCTTTTCTTCTTTCACTTTCCAATCTCCTTTAGCTTGAGATACAACAAGGTTCGAGTCCCCGATGACGTCTAACCTTTTTGCCCCTAGTTCCAAGGTGGCTTCCAGTTCAGCAATACATGCCTCATATTCTGCTTCATTATTCAACACCATGAATCAGAGTTTGAATGCTAAAGGTATATGTTAATTGTCGGGTGCTATCAGGAACACCCCTATCCCATACCCATACTGGTTTGACGCTCTGTTAAAGTACATAGTCCAGGTTCTTCTTCAAGCTGCAGAATGGCCTCATCTGGGAAGAGATACTCTACTGCTTTATCCCTTTCCACCGGGTGATTGGCTAGGAACTCCGCTACCGTTCTCCCTTTCACAGACTTACGCGTCACGTACTTTAGATCAAATTCGGAGAGAAGAAGCAACCAACGAGCTAGCCTACCCGTAAGTGCTGGTTTCTCGAAAAGATATTTGATGGGATCTAACCTCGAAACCAGTATTACAGAGTGAGCTAACAAGTAGTGCCTCAACTTCGTGGTAGCCCATACCAAGGCCTGACAAGCCTTCTCCAGCGGAGTGTAGCGGGTCTCGTAATCCAGCATTTTCTTGCTCAGGTAGTAGATAGCCTTCTCCACTTTATCCTCAGATTCCTGCACAAGCATGTAGCCCATCGTCGTTTCGGTTACTGATTGGTACAGAATCAATGGTTTCCCCAGCTCTGACGGCGACAACATAGGTGGGTTCTGTAGATATTGTTTGATCTGCTCAAAAGCGACTTGGCATCGGTCATCTCATTGGAACTTCTTTCCTTTCTTCAGGAGACCAAACAGTGGTTCACAAGTCAAGGTTAATTTTGCAATAAACCGTCTTATGAATTGCACTTTACCCAGAAAGCCTCGCACCTCCTTTTCAGTCCTCGGTGGTGGCATTTCTAAGATGGCCCTGATTTTTGAAGGATCGACCTCGATACCCCTTTATGTGATCAAGAACCCCAGCATTTTCCCTGTTGTAACACCGAAAGTACATTTCTAAGGATTCAACCGCAACCTATACTCTTTCATCCGTTGGAAACATTTCTGGAAGGCGGTGTAGTGGCCCTCTCTTTCCTTGGACGTGACAATCATGTCGTCCACGTACACCTCAACCTCTTTGTGGATCATGTCATGTAGAATCATGGTCGTAACCCGTTGATACGTAGCCCTAGCATTCTTCAAACCGAACGACATCACCCTTTAACAGTAAGTCTCCCACGGGGTAGTGAAAGCAGTCTTCTCCCTGTCTTCGGGTGCCATCAAAATCTGATTGTTACCTGAAAACCCATCCATGAACGAGAGTAACACATGCCAAGTAGTGAAATCCACTAATTCATCGATATGTGGCAGAAAAAAGTCGTCCTTCAGACTGGCTTTGTTCAAATCCCTGACGTCCACACATACCCGAATTCTGCTGTCCTTCTTTGGCATCGGAACTATGTTGGCCAACCAAGTCGGATACTCAGATACTAACAGGAACCCTGCATCGATCTGCTTGGTGACCTCTTCTTTAATTTTCAGAGCCCAGTCCGGGCGGGTCCTTCGGAGCTTCTACTTAACAGGTCAGGCCTTTGGGTCAAGAGGGATCCGGTACTGTACAATCTCAGGGCCGATTCCAGGCATGTCTTCGTAGGACCACGTGAAAACATCTTTGAAATCTTTTTATAAAGCGACTAAGTGCTCGCATTCCTTCGAAAACAACGTGGACCTGATCTGGACCAGCCGTAGGTCCTTCTCAGTACCAACATTAATTGAGGTGATTTCATCAACCAAAGGTTTTACAAACCTCTCTTGCTCTTGATCAAGCAAATGTTTCAAAACCGGAGGAATTTTTTCCTCGTTATTTTCATCAAAATTTTGAAAGTCCTGATTAATACAATAAACTAAACGCACAGAAAAGTACTCAGAAGCCACAGCCGCACCATTCTCATTAATAACATCGAATCTTTCTGATCCTTCGATTTTAACAGACTCAAAGGAACATGAAAAAGACGACCTCGACAAGATAGTGGCATCCGGGTTATCACCCCCAGGAATACCGGACTCAGACTCGGAAGAGCTGGAATCTGAGTCTGACTCCACAGACTCTGTGGAATCAGATTCTGGCTCATTACCTGACCTGGAACTGCTTGACAAAAAGCCTTCCTCATACTGCCAAACGAGGGAAGGTGCGATGGATGCATCGAGAATGCTAGAAAATGGGCCCACAGCCGCTTGATCCCCGATCATGCAAACTGAGAAGTTATCGCCCAAGCACTCCGGTACAATCTGAGGATCTGAGAGGAGACACGCTAGTGCTACCCCCATCTCAATTTTTGTGCTCTCGGACTCTTCTTCCTTGCACTGCTCAGCCTTAGCTGGTGGGTCTGTCTGCTCTTCGGCAACTTCATCCCCTAACAACTGAAGGTCAAAAAAGATCTCAAAACCCGACAAGGGCCACCTCTCTGAATTCATCCATGGCTTCGGAAAGCCGCAAAATGGGATGTCTTTCCCTCCCGGACAAAGCGTCTATTCAGGGTCCCTTGGATAGGTCTGTGCACTAACTCGTAGTGCTTCCCGGCTTGCTTGGCCTTGGCTCTTCTGGCCATTTCTCCTCCTTTCCTTGCCCAATCCTCCTTGGTAGGCAAATAACCTAAACCAAAGGTATATGGGTTATGTGGCACTTCGGCCAATGCTGCGACGCCCTTCCAGCCATTTCGTCCCAATCCCATCCCGGGCATGTGTTGAAGTTTGTTCATAAGGTAGACAGATTGTGTGCTGACGTACAGTCCCTCATCAATAGCTAGCATATCTTGTACAACCCGGGCCTTGGCTAGGGTGAATCCTGACAGAAAAACATCCTCCGTGCCGTGCTTAAGTTCTAGAACTGGTGTAGAAACCTCTGGCGGCGGATGTATTGAAGAGTTCCCAAAAATAATTGCCACCCATTTCCCTTGGGGGTATTTTAACATCTGGTGTAAGGTGGAAGAGACGGCTTTCCCTTGGTGTAGCCACGGCCGCCCAAGGAGCAGATTGAAGGTGGCTGGAACATCTAAGACATGGAATTCAATGTCATGCTGCCGCGGGCCAATCTTAGTCTTGATCTGTACGGTCCCCATCACCTCCCGGCTAGTGTTATCATAGGCCCATATTACCTGGGCTGTAAGCAGAAAATTTGCGACCTTCAACCCAATAGCATATGCCGTTCTCGACGGACATACATTGATTACGGATCTTGTGTCGACCAGGACCACCGGTATCCACTTTTCCATACACTTATGGGGTGATTGTTTGTTTTTTTCTTGTTTTCTTTTGCTCTGTTGGTTGGTTGCTCACCAACTTGGAGCTTGGAGTGTGTGCTAGCAGATGATTTGGTGTGCATCTTGGTACCAACCTAGTTGGTATCTTGATGTATCTCTATGATACTTTTTGCACCCTCCTCTTTATTGATGTTATGTATCATATTTTGTATGTTCTCCATCAATAAAGTTCTTTTTTTGCTGATCAAGTAAAAAAAATATTTGTTCTTCCTACACTCGACCTTCATGAATCTTCTATTGTGGTGTTGGTCATGTTACTATAGCACATTTCCCTACACAAATATTGAGTTTTTGAATCTTCTTCCATTGTTTGCATGGAATTCTAGGTAATAAGAAATTTGACATCACCCTCTTTACTATCTACAATTTGATGAAAATTACTAAGAAATTTAAGAAAGTGTTTCCTTTTCTTAAAAAAAAAAATTGTGTACATTTTTTCTTTTTCTGAATATAATTGGAGGCTTTGTAAGTGAAGAGAAATGATATCTTGGGCATTTTACTTTATTTATTTATTTATTTATTTTTTAATCTCACATCTTGCACTAGCAAACTGGTCAACGACTAATAAATATCTCGGCCAGAGAAGTCAACTTTACATGATTGAGAAGTTTTTATCATTTGCACCAGAAAAATCTAAGAATAACTATAAACTTATGACACGTGTGATATTGCAGAATTTCACAATACAAGGTTTCACCATTATTTCGGACATTCTGTACACGTCGTATTCCATATAACGACAACCTTGTTAAATTTAGTATATACTCTGAATATGTTAGTTATGAAAACAATTTAATTACTCATCAATTTTTGGGATTACAAATCTATGATCATATTTAACAAATTAAGTGAAAAGATGGGGAAACGGAGATGATGACTATTATAAACCTGACAAAACCTTAAATACTAACATGCTTGTCTCTCTACTTCAAGGGCTGATTTTCTTACTAATGGAGACAAGAAAGATGGTAGAAATATTTAGGATATAGCCATAGATTTAGAACTAAAAATGCTTGCTTTAAATAGAAGTTATTAAACAAAAGTAGTTCCAATTAGAGAAAAACACAATTTTCTTTGCACTAGTACTATAGTCTTTCGTCATTAAAACAATAATTAAAAAAGGACAGTATCCAAAGAATAGCTAACAAGCATAATGTTGAACTCATAAATTTGAGCATTATGAATCTTGGAATTCATAGATTCTAACTCACATATTTGATGCATCCACCATCTTGGAAAAAGGCATGGCTGGCCAAATATTTAGCTCATCTCAACCAGTTAAATATATCTCCAAAGAAAATTTTAGAATGAGAACTTTATATTAAGTGATATTTTTTACAATTTTAAGTAAACTGTGGATGCTTGTTGCCTTTCTATTAACAACCAAAAGCCAAAAAATTGAGATTTTTTTTTCTTTGAAAAGAACCCCTAATGTGGAAAGGAGAAACATAGAAATAGACATTAAATTAAAAGATATGACAGATCATGTGATTTTCCAAAGAAAGCATTCCATGTAGGTCCATTTATTATTATTTGGCATATAAATTTTAACAATACTGCTCTAGTTTTTCACAGTAATGACATCAAAATTCAAGAGGCGAATGCGCATCTACTGTCATTTACAGGTTGTGTAGTGTGTGAGTAGTTTTCTATGAACACAAAATTGGTTTTGAAATGATGGAAAATTTAAAACAGAGATAGAAAATAATACCTCAAATTTTTTTTTTTGTATAAATCTATTTGTCTTTCTCTCCCTCTCTTGCCCTAAATCTATTCATGACACTTGGTGTCATTTTCTTCCTCTTCACCATTGAATTTCATCTTTTTCTTTTATTATTTAGCTCCTCCATTCTCTCTCACTTTCTCTCTCTCACTCTCTCTCTCTCTCTCTCTCTCTCTCTCCCTCTCTCTCTTCTTGTACCATTTGGAGTACTTAAAACTTCTAATTAAGCATGGCTGATGAGATGGTCACATCAAGCCAATCATCCCAGACCAGTACTCCTTTTCGATCAATCAGCATCTTGGTTGTGGTTGATGATATGACATGTCTTTCCATTGTTGCTGCTATACTTAAATCATGGAATTATGAAGGCACTAATATATATATTTTGTTGGCATTTTTGTCAACTTATGTTTTAGGGATCTGTTAAATGTTAGTGATTTTGAAAAGCTTTGTTGGCATTTTCTTCTTTTTTTTCCTCATAGAGATTTCTTCCTTTTCTTTCAAACCACTTTTCGCATTAGAAGTTGAAGTGAGAATTTATCACAATACTTTTGGAGATTAATTTTTTTTTTGTTTTTTTTTTATAAAAAAAAGGTGGTTCATCTTCTTCATTTTATGTCCCACGGACCAAAAAAAGGATTTGCTCTCTTTTTTAATGGCATCTCTCTCTCTCTCTCTCTCTCTCTCTCTCTCTATATATATATATATATTTTGTTTGTTCCCACAATTTCTCCATTGTTCCTTACAAGTTTATTTTCTTTAGTGCCTTACAAATTTATTAGCAAATAGATCTATTTCTCCAGCCAGCAATTGATTTAAAATGAAAACTTGTTGCTTGCTGATTACTAAATTAATTATAAGTTCCTCATAAAATTTGATCTAACAATAAATTTGATTGTCGGGTGTATACATTAATTGACTGGACTTTTGTTTTTTTTTTTTATACAATTTCATCAAAATAATTTATTACTGCAATTGGAGGGGATTCATGTACGTGCAACTCATATCTGTGACTTATGTGTAATTTCAAATGATCTATATTTATGTTGATTGTCTATGACCTATTATTATTCATTCCATCTTATTTATACGAGTTTATAAGGAGTGTATGCATTTCCAATTTTTGTTTCTAGGAAGTTCTAACACAAGATTTACTTCTTAGTTTATCTCACTTACCAAATTGTTCTTGTGCTCTAATCTCAGTTGTGACAGTCAAACATCCAATTGAAGCTTTGTGTACCCTAAGAATTAGGGGTGGCTCCTTTGATCTTGTAATAACGGATGTGCATATGCCAGACATGAATGCATTCGAGTTACAAAGGCAAATTCATGAAGAATTCAAGTTACCTGTAGTTTGTAAGTATCATTTTAAGCTATAAGTGCCAATCTAGTTAATATGCATTATTGAGCTGTGATGCAATTCAGTCAAGTTCTCATCTTATACTTTTTTCATTATCAATAAAATTTTTATTTTTATGATAAATATATATATAACATAATTTTGTTTTCAAGTTCATTTTCAAGTTATGTATTTTGAAGAACTGTTGGTTTCATTCCAATAAACAATTGTAAGTTTTTATTATTTATGTTTATTTAAACTGTTTTATTTTATTATTTTAGTGTTGTTCCCTCTATATATATATATTTTGTTTGTTCCCACAATTGCAAGTTGTATACTTTATGTTGTATGCTGTTACTCACTGAATCATTATTTCTGTGTCTAACTCATTCTCCTGTGTTGAAATTGTTTACAATTTACTATCTTAATCTGTCCAATTTATATCCGTGCCTTTCCACGTTGCTATGAGCCACCCATCCTTCATCCCAAGTCCTAGGTAAGTCCTTTGGTTAGGCAGTGTTGGATTTTAGGGGTTCTCTGAACTGGGTATGTGTGAAAACATCGTATGTAAAAACATGATAAAATTAGACAATGTATTGAGCTCATTGTAAACTATTTCAAGATAAAATGAGTCGATTATTTAGAAGTAATTCTTTGGTTAGTTCTAGGTCAACAACTTTGCCTTCTATACCTAATCAAGGTTTAGTAATCAATGAAGAAGACGTAGAAATACAAAATGATAAAATTGATTTAAGTTGGAATATACCACGTTTACCAATTAAAGAAATTTATAAAACTACTTTTATACAAAATACATTTAATGTTAATCTTCATGTTAAAACTTTAGAACAAGTCTATGCTTTAGAAAAACCTAGAGAAACATGTCAATTATTTGATGCTAATACTATTAAACGTCATTTAAAAACTGGTCAATATTTTATTCATTTGGGATTAATTCAGGTTGGAATCAAACCATTAACACAATAAGGTAAAAATACTTCTGTTTTACTATGCTTAAGAGATGCTAGTTTTCTTGATTATAATGATAGCTTAACGGGTATGATGGAAACTGGTCTTCACAAAGGACCCGTCCATTTTAATTGTTTACCTGATTTCACTCTTAGTCTTAGAAACCCCCATATATTAGATGCTTTAACTCTAAATATTCAATTACATGGCTCATTTACAAATATGAAAGAAAAGGTTCACAATATTGCTTTAATTTATCATTTTCATTACAAATGTATAAAAACCAATTTGAATGTTCAAGCATTGCATAAAAGTCCTAAAGACAAAACCTTATTAATCCAAAGTAGTAATAATGATACTAATATAAATATTCCTCAAATGATTGAATGGAAAATATTACTCTCCCCGACCAATGGATTACAGTTAATGAAAATTACAAACATAATCAATGACAATCTCCTTGTCAAGATATTCAACAATTTTTTGATGGATCTGTTAGGATTAAATTTAATCAATCTCAATCTTCTTGTCATAGTACTTCTAGTATACCTACTGATGTTGAAACTGAAGATGAAATATTTAATACGCCTTTATTCAGAAAAAATAGTCAAATTCATCTAGGTCAACCTTCCCATAGTAAAATGAAAGGAATTGATAATTCCACAACTTCCGAAATTAGTAAACCTGTTTATTCTATTCACACACATCTACATGAAGAAGATACTGAGTCTCAAGACTCTCCAACTCAGATTGATTTCGAAGTTATACCTCCAATAAATCCTCAGTTAATGACTATTAGTAAACTCTTTACTCCTGATCTTGATAAATTACATATTGAATTTAAATCTAAAGATAATAGGACTAAACGTTATGCATATCGTACCAAATATGATTTGACACAACAATCTAAAATTACTCGTCAATGGTACAAATTTATGATTGAACATAAAATTGAAATTCCTTTCTTTGAATATTTAGAAGACCATCATAAAGAGGTTCAAACAATTACAAAACATAAATGGAAAATTTCACCCAATACTACTGTAAGCTCTAGTCATCCTCCTTTATCTACTATAATTATTGAACATCAAGGATCTGAAGTCCCAGCCTCTCCTTTTAAGTTACTCGGCACTGACCCTGAAATCAAAAAAGTTATTGAACAAAATAATTATACTAATCAATGTTTAAAAACTATTGGTAAATAATTAGATAAAATAGAAACCAATTTCGATGATTATTTGGCTAACAATACATCTACTAAACAATCTTTAGACCAACCATTGCTTAATTTACCTAGTAACCATTCTAAACGTCATAGTTTAGTCACTCGAGATAATTCTACTGTCAAATCCATTGAACAAATATTTACAAAATTAACTACCTCTGAAAAAGCTTCTCCATCTACTGAGAAAGGTCTTACTATATTAAACCAACATCCTACTCTTGAATCTGTTTCTACTCATTCAGACCCTGACACAACTGATAATGAAATTAATTATTTAGCTCAACAATTTCAATCAACTACTCTGAATAAACTTCATTATCCTAAACCTAATCCTACAACACTCACAAAAAATTGGTATTCACGACCTACTCCCCTTGATCTCCAATATGAAGAAAATAATCTTAGTAATCAATTTTCCGTATCTTCTAAACAATTATACGAATGGAATATTGATGGTCTCAGTGAAGATCAAATACTTCAAAAATTAAATCGTTTATCTATGGTTGCAAATAGTTATCTTAGTAAATACCCTGATTATACTCAACCTGAAATTGATTCCTTAATTACTTCTGGCTTTATTGGTATGCTCAAATCTTGGTGGGAAAATATCTTAATGAAGATCAACGCGAATCAATTTTACATGCTAATCAAAAAGATGAAAATGATTTACCTATGTTTGGTGAAACTATTGGCTATTATAAACCCGATGGTATCAATGCATTAATCTATACAACAGTCAGACATTTCATAGGTACCTCTACTAATATATATCCTCGCATACATGATCAACTTAGTAACCTTACTTGTCCAACATTAAGCGATTTTAGATGGTATAAAGATGTATTTACCTCTCGAGTTATGTTAAGAGAAGATTGTACTAATTCATTTTGGAAAGAAAAATTTATTAATGGTTTACCTAGTCTCTTTGCTCACAAAGTTAGAGATGTCCTTAGTTAACCTACTGGTGTTATTAAATATGATAATTTAACTTATGATGATATCATTAGTACTATTCAAAAAGAAGGATTAAGAATGTGTATTGATCTTAAACTTAGTCAAAAAGCTATTAAAGATAAACATAAGGCTAAATACGAATTAGGTAATTTCTGTGAACAATACGGTTTACCTCCTGTATCACCTTCTTATTGTAAAAAACATAAGTACAATAAACATAAATCATCTTACAAATATTCTCGTAAGTATAAATAGAATTATTCACCTTCAAAATCAAATGATAAATTCTATACTAAACCCAACAAGAAATATTATAAAAAATCACATCCAAAATCTAAACCTAATGAAGATATTACTTGTTATAACTGTGGTAAAAAGGTCATTATTCTAACAAATGTAAAGAAAAACAAAAATTAAAAGATAAAGTTAATCAACTTCAAATTAATGATGAATCCAAACACCAATTATTTGAAATCTTCCAATTAAACCAATCTGATCATAATTCTTTTTCTGATAATCCTCATACCTCATCTGATTACCATTCACCTAGTGATGATTCTGCTTATAACATTGAATTAGGATGTAATGATATTTGTTGCAAACCCGTTAAACAAATCACTGTCCTTACTAAACAAAATCAAGAAGAAAATGCCCTTATTGAATTAATTGGTCGATTAGATGATCCCCAGTTAAAACAAAAGTATACTGATAAATTAAAATCTTTACTTACTAACAGTGATTATAAACCAAAGCATGATAAACCCATTATTAGTTTATCTAAAACTTTAGAAAGATTTAAAAATAAACAAAAGGAAATTACTCTTCAAGATTTACAACATGAAATCAATCAGATTAAACAAACTATTAAAAATTTACAAAATAAAGATATAGCTTTAGAAGATGAAATTCTTACATTAAAACTTAATAAAAGTCTAGAAAATTTCCAAGAAAACAATGCTGAATCGCCTAATGAATCTGAACATACTAATCCTGATAATCTTTTATTTGTTAATTGATCACATCAATCTCATAATCATGTAGATAAAAGATTAAATCTGATCAATAAAATTCATATTCAAAAATGGTATTCAAAAGTTAAACTCGTTATTGATGATTTTGAATTAAATATTATTGCTCTCATTATTACTGGGGCTGAGTTTAATTGTATTCAAGAAGGTTTACTTCCTACAAAATATTATGAAAAAACAAGTGAAAAATTAACTTCTGCTAATGGTAGTAAAATGCGTATCAAATATAAATTACCTAAAGTCCATATATGTCAACATAATGTCTATTTCAAAACCTCATTTATTTTAGTTAGAAATATGACTGATAAAGTTATTTTAGGCACACCATTATATTGTTATTATATCCATTTACTACATCTAGTGAAGGAATAACAACTTAAGCTTTTGGACAAACAGTTACTTTTAAACTCTTATCACCACCTGAAGTATTGGAATTAAATCAATTAAAAGACTGTTCTATTTCTCAATCTATTAATCGATTAACTCGTCAGTTACGTTTTCTCAATAAAGAAGTCAATTATAAACGCATTGAACAACAATTAACTGATCCTGTTGTTATATCTCAAATTGATGAATTTAAATTAAAATTAGAAACAACTTTTTGTTCTACTTTACCAACTACCTTTTGGCATACGAAAAAACATGTAGTCACTTTTCCATACATTAAGAATTTTAATGAAAGACAAATTCCTACTAATTCTCGACCTATTCAGATAAATCATGAATTACTTGAAATGTGTAACAACCCTCACTTTATCTTAGTCATGCTCACGTGCATTTACACGATTTTTGTCTTGTTAAGCTAGCATTTTGCAGACCTTGGTTTGTTTTGTCTAAGTGTTACTTGCATGTTTTTGTTTCTTGCTTGGTGTGTGTGGAGCCGAGGTCATTTTAAGCCTAGGTCACACTACCTCCACCTTCGCCCTGGCATATTGGTCGAGATGTCATCATCTAGGTCGAGGTGTGCATCACCTAGGCCGACATGTATATCATCTAGGCCGAGATGTTATCATCTAGGCATCCTAGATCCTTGATCCTTGCACCTAGTGATCTTGTTCCTGGACTGGTATGACCTAGACCGAGGTGTGGCACAGTTGGGCCAAGTGTTATCCTTTGCAGCCGAGATCATTGAAACTTTCTTGCTAAAGCCTATGTCTTGATCTGAGGTCATTACTTGCCGGAGTGCCCTTGTCACCTTACTTGTTATACGCACTTTGTCATGCTCTTGTCTTGTCATTCAGTCACCTTTTTGAGGAAACCCAATCTGGTAGTGCCATGGGTCCCAGCAGAGGGTTAAGTCAGCCGGCAGTAGAGAAAACATAACATTTTTGTCATATCTTTTGCATGGTAGTGAGAGAAGCTCTAGGAAGAGGAAGAGAAGTTCTTGAGAGAGAAGTAGATTTCCAAGCTTGATCATTAGAGGTTGAACCACTAGATCCGTGTTTTGAGGTTAGACTCTTGATCCGCTCTTGTTGTTCTTTATGTGAATCTGATCACATTGCATGATCTAGCATGATTCATGAGCCATGCATTGATTTAAACCTTGTTTTAGAAAGAGAAAATGATGTTCTTGTGTTCTTGAAATAAAACCATGTTTTGATCCGAAAGTTTGCATCAAGATCCATGTTTTTGTGTTTGTTTTCTTAAGATTTTCAATAAGGGTACCCAGGTCCATGTTTTCGAACTCGTCTCATGGAATCTCAGATTTTGAATAAAGAATTTATGTTTTTAGCATTGTTGTTCTTCAAAGGAAACCAGATTTTCCCCAGACTCCAATTCCCTGAATGTGGTCACTGGGACCATACCTCGGCTAAGAGGTGTGGGACCTCGGCCAAGACCTAGTTTGTACCCAACATGTTTGCCGAGATGAGAAACAGTGTTTTAACTCCCAGCATGTGTTTTGCTTTGTCTTGACTGAGTTTTTAAAGAAATGCCAAGATCATTTACACTCATGCAAAGCTTGTTTTAGGAATGCATTTCATATCCTTCATTGAGCATTCCTTCTTCTCTCCTTGAAGTGCATTCAATGGGAGTTATTATGTATTTGTAGGCCCTGGATCCTTGCTTGAAATCCCAACACCTGAAGAACTATGTGAGTGGTATTTTTAAAAAAGCTATGTTGTAAAGATTTGATAAAGCTTTGCTTCGTTTTGGAAAAGTATTTGATCTAGCATGAATGATTATCCCTAGTTTTGTATCAAGTGTTATATTTGTTTTGATGACATTCTTGGAAAGTCCTTAGTGCTAGGGGACTATAATGCAACTAGTACCCTTGTTTTGCCATCGACGGTTTACCGCGTGGGTTTGTCCAGAATGCAATCCCTTATATTATATTGATGCTAGTAAGCATCCTTTGAAGATTTGAAAGATTTGATTGATGAACTTGATTCATCCCATGTTTTGTTACAAGCTATGATATGTATTGTTTTGATAAAGATCTAGAATATCATTCATTTAACCATTTATTACTAATATGATTCACTGAGTATCCAAGCTCACCCTCTCCTTATATATATGTAGGTGACGAGCAAGAAGGCGGTGACACCTAGATGATTATTTGCAAGATGTTTTTGGATTCATGTTTTGCTAGCATCTTGAAGATTATACTTCTTGGCTTTTTATTGTAGTTCATTTTGTATATGTCAGCTTGAGATGCCTTTTGATCAAGATGTAATATGCACTTTATTTTATTTGTACCCAAGTTGTAAAACCATTTTAAGATGTGTGACATTTCATTTGATCTATGCACAGTTCTCATGGACTAATTAGATTTAAATTTATTGCTTCTGTACATGTAAGCCCCATATGTATACTCTGATTGTGTGTGAATCTTTGTAAGTTGGCCTTTGGTAATCTCGGATTACTGGCCATCACGGCGCCATTCTACTAGGGTCGGAATGGGGTTGTGACAGATTAGTATCAGAGCACGAGTTTCTCATAGTACGTTACTCACACACTTTGAGTCCTAAAGAGCATAGGATTTCCCTTAGAATGATCTTAGGATTGCATCATATTGCTTGCTACTTGACAAGATGTGCATCATCTCGGCATGATTATTTGTTACTTGCATACATGTCCATTTCCTCATTTTGTTTTAAAGTCGCATTTTGCATACTCTTAGCATCATGAGATGGGGTAGACCTCTAGTTGGCCGAGATCATCCCGAGGACAGATTGGACAGACTAGAAAGATTGGTCGAAGGTTTGGTTCGTGAGTTGAGACAACCTAGGCCACAGACACTAGTACCACCTTTACTCAGGCCGAGCAGACAAACGGTCGAAATGCAGTTCCACTTCCACCTCCTCTAGTACCGCAGGTGCCTTCACAGCCAGCCTTATACGGGGACGGCACGATAACTTTGATCAAAGAGTTCAGGAATATGAACCCGCCGAGATTCCAAGGGGGTATCGAGCCGATGAAAGTCGAAGCATGGGTTTTAGAAATGGAGAAGTTGTTTGAGATTTTCCCCAGCACCGATGCTCAGAAGGTGTCATTAGCAGCATTCACATTGGACGACGATGCTCGTAGGTGGTGGACGATGATCTGAGAAGGTAACCCAGGCTTGATGTGGGCCTGATTTTTAGAGCTGTTTTATAACAAACATTTTCCACGTAGTGTCCGAGGTCGCAAGACCACAGAGTTCCAGACTATGACACAAGGCAACAAGACAGTGGCAGAATACGACTGCGCTTTTACCGAGTTGGCGAGATATGCGCCTCACATGGTCGATGAGGAATACAGAAAAGCTAGGAAGTTTGAAAGTGGGTTGCATAGACCGATACAGGATCGAGTTAACATGCTCAGCATGCTGACTTACGCCGGAGTGTTAGACAAGGCCATCCTAGCATAAGCTAACTTGAACCGATACCAGAGTTCAGCAGAGAGCCAGAGGAAGAGACAAAACTATGAGAATCGCTGGGTACCGCTTAATGCCAAGATGAAGGCGAATATGGGCAGTTCCAGCAACTCAAATCAGGAAGGTGATACCAAGCCGACGTGTGCAAGTTGTGGGAAGCCACATTTTGGGGTCTGTCGTTGGGCATCGGGAGCTTTCTTTGAATGTGGTGAGATAGGCCATCGTGTGATGGACTGTCCGAAGACAAAGGCTGACGATGGTAAGAAGAATGGGAACACTTCGGGCTCTGCATAGAAAAATAACGTCGGAAGGGTGCAGGCGAGGCATGGCAGAGTTTTTGCACTAGTGCCAAGAGACACCCAAAGTGCTGAGACAGTAGTGTCAGGTACCCTTCCAATTTGCTCACAAGATGCATACATATTGATTGATTCGGGTTCTACACATTCATTTGTATCTGCTAAATTTGCCGAGAAGTTGAATAGGGAACTAGAACCCCTTGGTTATGTGTTATCTGTATCTACTTCATCTGGGAGAACTATGACTGTTGCATCCATTTATAAGGCATGTGTTGTTGTGATTGAGGACGTAGAGTTATTAGTTGATTTGATGCCATTGAACATAACTCACTTTGATGTCATATTGGGAATGGATTGGTTAGTAGGAAATCATGCATCCATTAATTGTGTTTCTAAAAGTGTCACATTGAAACCTCCAAACCAAGCCGAGGTTACGTTTCAGGGTGGAGGAGTACTATCTCCACCTTACTTGATCTCATCTATGAAGGCCTATAAATTGATTCGAAAAGGGTGTGAAGGTTATTTGTGTAGTATACTGAGCGATCTGAGTGAAAACGTTGAATTGGCTGACATCCCAGTTGTTAAGGAATTCCCCGACGTCTTTCCAAATGACTTGCATGGCTGCTTAGTTGATAGAGAAATAGAGTTTACTGTTGACGTCATGTCGGGAACCCAGCCTATCTCCAAAACACCCTAAAGAATGGCCCCAGCCGAGCTTAAGGAATTGAAACTACAGTTACAAGAATTGTTGAATAAGGGATTTATTGGGCCGAGCACTTCGCCATGGGGAGCACCAGTTCTATTTGTGAAGAAAAAGGATGGTACACTTCGTCTTTGTATTGTTTACCGAGAACTGAACAAGGTAACCATTAAGAATAAGTACCCATTGCCGAGGATCGATGATTTGCTTGATCAATTACAAGGAGCACTAGTTTTTCAAAAATTGACCTTAAGTCGGGCTACCATCAGCTCAAGGTTAAAGCCGAGGACGTAGAGAAGACTGCTTTTCGGACAAGATATGGCCACTACGAATTTTTGGTGATGCCTTTTGGAGTGGCTAATGCTCCTGCAGCGTTTAGGGATTTGATGAATAGAGTCTTCAAGCCCTACCTAGATGACTTTGGGGTTGTTTTCATTGACGATATATTGATCTATTCCAAGAGTGAAATTGAGCTTGAGGAGCATTTGAGACTAGCCTTACAAATTCTGAGGGATAGAAAATTATATGCCAAGCTTAGCAAGTGTGAGTTTTGGCTTTCCAGCATTTCATTTTTGGGGCATGTGATTAACGAAGAGGGTATCTCTGTTGATCCACGTAAGATTGAAGCCATTGTGAATTGGTGGATGCCGACTAACTTGTCCGAGGTTCGTAGTTTTCTGGGCTTGGCAGGTTATTACAGAAAGTTTGTGAAGGATTTCTCAAGGATTGCAGTACCATTGACACAATTAACTCAGAAGGGAGTGGCGTATGAATGGACCGAGGATAGGGAATCAGCCTCCAGGAGCTGAAGATGAGGTTACTCACAGCACCGATTCTTGTACTACCATCTGGTAATGAGGAATTTCAGATTTATAGTGATGCTTCACATAAAGGTCTGGGTTGTGTGTTAATGCAAGAGGGTAAAGTCATAGCGCATGCATCTCGTCAATTGAAACCCCATGAAAAGAACTATCCTACCCATGACCTAGAATTAGCAGCCGTAGTATTTGCTTTGAGGATTTGGCATCATTACTTGTATGGAGCTTCTTGCCAAGTCTTCACAAATCACAAGAGTTTGAAGTACTTGTTCACCTAGAAGGAATTAAATATGAGGCAGAGAAGGTGGCTTGAGTTATTGAAAGACTACGATATGCAGATTTAGTACCATCCGGGTAAAGCAAACTCAGTGGCCGACGCTTTAAGCAGGAAACTAGTTGGGAGTTTGCCATGCTTAGCAATGATTTCAGTGGAACTGACTATTATTCAAGAAGTGAAGACCAGGAAGATGGAGGATGAATTCTTAAAAAGGGTGATTGATGAATTTGTCACCAAGCCGAGGTCAGGGTACACCGTTGAGAATCAAGTACTTAAGTTTGAAGGAAGATTGTGCGTGGCCGACGTCTCGAGTTGAAAAGAAGAATTTTACAGGAAGCTCATGGTTCCAGAATTGCCATCCATCCAGGAAATACCAAGATGTACCAAGATGTGAAACAAACTTTTTGGTGGCCGTATATGAAAAGAGAGATAGCCGAGTTCATATCTCAGTGTCTATATTTCCAACAAGTGAAAGCGGAGCATCAACAACTAGCAGGACTTCTTCAACCCTTGTCAATTCCAGAGTGGAAATGGGAACACATCTCCATGGAATTGGGTTGCCGAGGACACAAAAGGGTATGGATTCAATTTGGTTTATAGTTGATAGGTTAACTAAGTCAGCACACTTCTTGCCCGTTAAGACTACATCTAATGCCGATCGGCTTGCCTCATTATATATGACTGAGATTGTGAGACTTCATGGAGTGCCGATATCCATTGTTTCAGACCGAGATCCGAAGTTTGTTTCTAGATTTTGGCAAAGTCTACAAAGTGCTTTGGGAGCCGAGTTGAGGTTTAGCACAGCTTTTCATCCCCAGACCGATGGGCAAACAGAGAGAACAATTTAGACACTTGAAGCTATGCTTAGACTATGTGTATTGGATTTCAAGGGAAGTTGGGAAGTGCATTTGCCACTAGTAGAATTCGCCTACAACAACAGTTATCAAGCTAGCATTGGCATGGCGCCGTATGAAGCTTTGTATGGAAGAAAGTGTAGATCACCGATATGTTGGACCGAGGTAGGTGACAAAGCTTTGATTGGTCCCGAGTTAGTTCAAGTGACAACCGAGAAGATTAAGCTTATCCAGCAAAGAATCAAAACTGCTCAGAGTTGACAGAGAAGTTACGTCGACCAGAGAAGAAGAAAGTTAGAATTTGAAGTTGGGGATCATGAATTCCTAAAGATTTTGCCGATGAAAGGAGTTTCAAGATTTGGGAAGAAAGGTAAATTAGCACCTCGTTATATAGGACCATTTGAAATTCTTGAGAAAGTTAACCCCGTTGCTTACAGACTTTCTTTGCCGCCAGAACTAAGTCAAGTCCACAATGTATTTCATGTTTCGATGTTGAGGAAGTATATTCGAGACCCATTGCATGTGATTGATCATTTCGAGATTGTGATTAATGAAGATTTGGGTTACAAGGAGAAGTCGATACGGATTCTTGATAGGCAAGTGAAACAGTTGCGGAACAAGTCGATACCGATCGTGAAAGTTGAATAGAAAGAGCATTATGGCAAGGATGTTACATGGGAAATGGAAGAAGAAATGAAAATCCGACATCCGAAGTTGTTTTTTGGGCAAGGTAACTCAAGTTTGGGGACCAAACTTCTTTAAGGGGGGAAGGATGTAACAACTCTCACTTTATCTTAGTCATGCTCACGTGCATTTACATGATTTTTGTCTTGTTACGCTTGCATTTTGCAGACCTTGATTTGTTTTGTCTAAGTGTTACTTGCATGTTTTTGTTTCTTGCTTAGTGTGTGTGGAGCTGAGGTCATTTTAAGCCTAGGTCACACTACCTCCTCCTTCACCCTGGCATATTGGCGAGATGTCATCATCTAGGTTGAGGTGTGCATCACCTAGGCCGAGATGTGCATCATCTAGGCTGAGATGTTATCATCTAGGCATCCTAGTTCCTTGATCCTTGCACCTAGTGATCTTGTTCCTGGACTGGTATAACCTAGACCGAGGTGTGGCACATCTAGGCCGAGGTGTGGCATAGCTGGGTGAAGTGTTATCCTTCCTAGCGGAGATCATTGAAACTTTCTTGCCGAAGCCTATGTCTTGATCCGTGGTCATCACCGGCCAGAGTGCCCTTATCACCTTACTTGTTATACACACTTTGTCATGCTCTTGTCTTGTCATTCAGTCACCTTTTTGAGGAAACCCAATCTGGTAGTGCCACGTGTCCCAATAGAGGGTTAAGTCAGCCGGTAGTAGAAAAAACACATCATTTTTGTCATATCTTTTGCATGGTAGTGAGAGAAGCTCTAGGAAGAGGAAGAGATGTTCTTGAGAGAGAAGTAGATTTCCAAGCTTGATCTTTAGAGGTTGAACCGTTAGATCTGTGTTTTGAGGTTAGATTCTTGATCCACTCTTGTTGTTCTTTATGTGAATCTGATCACATTGCATGATCTAGCATGATTCATGAGCCATGCATTGATTTAAAGCTTGTTTTAAAAAGAGAAAATGATGTTCTTGTGTTCTTGAAATAAAACCATGTTTTGATCCGAAAGTTTGCATCAAGATCCATATTTTCGTGTTTGTTTTCTTAAGATTTTCAAGTAAGGGTACCCCGGTCCATGTTTTTGAACTCGTCTCATGAAATCTCAGATTTTGAATAAAGAAGTTATGTTTTTAGCATTCTTGTTCTTCTAAGGAAACCCAGATTTTCCCCAGACTCTGATTCCCTGAATGTGGTCACTGGGACCATACCTCGGTTTAGAGGTGTGGAACCTCGGCCAAGACCTGGTTGGTACCCAGCATGTTTGCCGAGATGAGAAACAGTGTTTTAACTCCCAGCACATGTTTTGCTTTGTCTTGACTGAGTTTTTAAAGAAATGCCTAGAGCATTTACACTAATGCAAAACTTGTTTTAGGAATGCATTTCATATCCACCCTTGAGAATCCTTTCTTGTCTCCTTGAAGTGCATTCAATTGGATTTATTATGTACTTGTAGGCCTTGGATCCTTGCTTGAAATCCCCACAACTGAAGAACTATGTGAGTTGTATTTTTAATAAAGCTATGTTATAAAGATTTGATAAAGCTTTGCTTCATTTTGGAAAAGTATTTGATCTAGCATGAATGATTATCCCTAGTTTTGTATCAAGTGTTATATTTGTTTTGATGACATTCTTGGAAAGTCCTCAGTGCTACGGGACTATAATGCAACTAGTACCCTTGTTTTGAAAGTCCTTAGTGCTAGGAGACTATAATGAAACTAGTACCCTTGTTTTGCCACCGATGGTTTACCGCGTGGGTTTGTCCAGAATGTCATCCCTTGTATTATATTGATGCTAGTAAGCATCCCTTGAAGATTTGAAAGATTTGATTGATGAACTTGATTCATCCCATGTTTTGTTACAAGCTATGATATGTATTGTTTTAATAAAAATCTGGAATATCATTCATTTAACCCTTTATTACTAATATGATTTACTGAGTATCCAAGCTCACCCTCTCCTTATATATATGTAGGTGACGAGCAAGAAGGCGGTGACGCCTAAATGATTATTTGCATGATGTTTTCGGATTCATGTTTTGCTAGCATCTTGAAGATTATGCTTCTTGGCTTTGTTATTGTAGTTCATTTTGTATATGTCGGCTTGAGAAGCCTTTTGATCAAGATGTAATATGTACTTTATTTTATTTGTACCCAAGTTGTAAAACCATGTTAAGATGTGTGACATTTCATTTGATCTATGCATAGCTCTTATGGACTAATTAGATTTAAATTTACTACTTTCGTGCATGTAGGCCCCATATGTATACTCTGATTGTGTGTGAATCTTTGTAAGTTAGCCTTTGGGAATCTCGGATTACTGGCCATCACGGCACCATTCTGCTAGGGGCGGAATGGGGTCGTGACAGATTGGTATCAGAGCACGAGTTTCTCATAATACGTTACTGACACACTTTGAGTCCTAAAGAGCATAGGATTTCCCTTAGAATGATCTTAGGATTGCATCATATTGCTTGCTACTTGACAAGATGTGCATCATCTCGGCATGATTATTTGTTACTTGCATACATGTCCATTTTCTCATTTTGTTTTAAAGTCGCATTTTGCTTTAAAGTTGCATTTTGCATACTCTTAGCATCATGGGAAGGGGTACACCTCCAGGTCGCCGAGATCATCCCGAGGACAGATTAGACAGACTAGAAAGATTGGTTGAAGGTTTGGTTTGTGAGTTGAGACAACCTAGGTGTAGAAACCCCATTTTTTTACTATCCTCAAGACTTGGACGTCCCCATTTGAACACTCGATGATCATCCTTTCTCGTGTTTGTTTTGAGTTCCCGGAGGTCTCGGCTACGCGCCTTGCCTCAGGATCTCTCGACTTGCTTGTTCTGTGCTTGGTTTTGCATCAAGGACTTGTGTGTTTTGTACCTGAGGGTAGAGAGTAGCTTGTTAGCTACCCTTGACACCCACCGGCCTTGGATTGAGGCCATCGGCCGTGTATTATTGCTACCGGCCATTGGTGAAATATACTATTGGCCGGTCGGCACTTGGTGTGGTCGGCCGACCATCTGTTTGGCCGATGGACTCCTTTTCTGGCTGGTGCCACATTTTTGCCTTTTGCAGGCATAGTGCAAGCCAGCTGTGCCAGCTAGAATGCACGGACCGTTCTCCCCATGCACGAGTGTGGCTGTTTTGCCCCTTTTGCACCTTTTTGGTCTAGCTTCTTGAGGAAGCTTGGACCTTTGTCTTAGCTTCCTCAAGAAGCTTGGACACCTGTCCCAGCTTCCTAAGGAAGCCTTGGCCCCTTTGCCTTGGCTTCTTTAGGAAGCCTTGACTCCTTTGTTAGCTTCCCTTGGAAGCTTAACCTTTTCCATTGTCTATATAAGGAGCCTCCTCCTTCCTTTGTCTTGGTTGAGCAAAAAACTAGAGCAAGATATAGATATATATCTGATATACACTTTCTCTCTCTATATCTCCCTCTCTCTCTTCATTTTGTGTGTGTTTTATAGCCCAAAAGTGTGTTTAGTTCATAGTATTGCACTAAAACACACACTATTACACCATACTTCGACTCCGGAGGCCTTAAGGGTTTGTTCTTGAAGCTTTGAGCTGATTTTGATCATAAGAAGGGGCCTGAGCTTGCTGTTCTTCAAGGGTTCTTCAAGGGTAACATTACTTACTTTATATTCCCCAATCTTGCACTAGCCTTTAGCCTATCTTGCTTACTGTTTTAGACTTTGTGTATAACTGAAAAAAGTCTTGTATTTTTATGCTTAAGACCTTTGATTAAGGTCACTTTGGTGTTGGGGGTCGACCTCTCCCTCTTAGGCCTTGTTTGGCCCCCTTTTGTCCCCTTTTTGATTGAGCTTTGAACCTTTTGTGCATTGGCCTTCTCACCACTGAAGTCCAGTTGATTTTCAGTGGTGAAAAGAGGTTTTGAGGTCTTGCATAGGGGAGGGACACCCCTCTATCCTTTGTGTCTCTTTAACTTGTGTTTAAGGCTTATAAAGGTAGCATGCATGCCTAACTTTGTACGGCTTTATTTCAGAGGTTATTTGGTGTTTATTTAGCATGTTTTACCTCTGTCCCATGTTGGTTTGTTCACCCCTTGCATTCATAATACACTTGCCTTGTATTCCTCTATTTTGCTTAGAAATGCATATTGCCTTTGGACCATCATGCTTGCATGTTTTGGCTCAGCTTTGTGAAGATTTAGGTTATGTTTTGCCATGCTTAAGGACTGTTTGGTACTAATTTGGTCATATTTTCCATGTTTGATATAGCCACCATGCATTTTGGCTTGAGAGCCTTGGGTGTGTGGGTCACTAGCATGCTTTACTTGGCTTATTCCCATAATTTGGCATCATTTGAGATCATATTTCAGTCCATGTAATGTGGTCATACACTTGCATTTGGCTCTCTTTCAATGCTTTGAAGTGTTGTAGTTTTGTGCCTCAAGAGTTGGTCATTGTGTTTGCCACCATGTTTAAACATTTGGGATGCCATCTAAGTGGGTTTTGGAGCTCATTCTAACATGCCATAGCTCTTATTTTGTTGGTCTAATGTCCATGTTTTTCTTCTTTTAAGTGCGCTTGAAAGTTGGCTTTTATGCCTTAGTCTTAGGCCCATTGGTTTGCATGCTTGTCTTGCATGTTGGCACCATCATTTTAGTACCTTTGGCCACTGTTTTCGGGTGAGGCTGAGGTTCCTCCATCCTAGTGTAAGTCCATGCATTTGTCTCTTGTAGTATGATCATCACATTGCATGATTGTTGCATCCTTGTAGTTAATGCATTATTACATGATTATCATTTTGCCTAGTTGTCTATCTAGGTAGCATTGTAGCATTGCATGCTTAGCACATTGCATATTTGCATGTTTGGTTGGTGTTTACATTTGACATGCTTTGCTAGCTTGAGTCATTTTGCATACTCGAGCCATATTGCATACATGCGTTACATTTTGCTTGGTTTGGGGTGTCAAACCAAGCACGAGGGATGAGGTGCGTTTGTACTCAAAGTGACGTAACGCGCCTCGATCCTCGGTCGCCGACGCCCTTGATCCCTACATGATAGGGCGTGAAGCTTTCATTTGTTTGTTGCATGCATTGACATTGATTTGCTAACTTGGCCTCTTAGGCCATCACGCATCGAAATGTGCAATTGATGACCCGAGGGTCGAGGGTCATGCTCCCTTGAGTCCATTGCATGATAGGGAGTGTGGCCATGCTCACATTTGCTTGAAAATTCCATGCTATACACTGCTTGCCCTCTGCTGCTAACAACTGCAGGATTCTGCAGGAAGCAATGGCTGGCCGACCACCTACAGTGCCGATCGACCATCGGTGGCTAGCTGGTGGTACAACAGTTAGCCGATAAGCCCATCCCCATGGCCAGTGGTGCTTTGAATTGGTCGGTGATATTCTAGAGTGATCAGGAATCAGTTCAGAGGTGCCCCAAGAATTTTCACAGTCTTCAGAGGAGCAGGGCAGTGTTAACAGAGGCAACAATGCTATGGCAGCGAGTTTTCGAGTGGGGCGAGTCAAGCATGCATCATTTGCTCATTCCGAGGCAGAGCTGCGGCAGTCTCTTTAAGCGTCACATTTAGTTTACTTTGTAATTAATTTGTTAATTAATTAAGGGTCTGTAATAATTAACTAGCTAGGATAGTTGATTCATTATTCGGACTGTATTATTCTTTCGGTCCCTCCGAGCGAGGGCGTATTTGTAATAAGTGTGCGTAAGTGTGTACATGTCTTCCAATCCCACGTCTTTCTTCCCTTTTATTTGCCCGCTTATGATGGTTAGACTAGGGCATATTTAAAATTAGCATATCTTATGCTATGCATGCGTGCATCCATACATTTGTCTTATATGCACCGGGCTCGGCGCATCATACTAACTGCATTTGTATTTCAATTCCAAAGTTGAATACATGTTAGTTGTAACATCATCACATGCCATCTTAGAATAGCAGAGCCTATTGTAGTTGCATCTTGTATGTGTTGCATTAGCCATCTTAACATGAGCTAGGATCATGCATTGATTACTAACTAGCATTTGTTTTGGCTCGGAGTACTAGGTAAGCTTTTATGCTTTAGCATCTTGCATTAGTGTGAGTGTTTGCCATGATAGCTTGCTTACCATGAGGCTATGTGCTTACGTGTTATAACTGCTTGAATGCCTGTGGGTGAAGGTTGGGTTACTTAAATTGGAACAATGCATTGGATGCGAATTTTAAGCCCACTTGAGAGTGGCAAAACCATATTTTCTAAGCCCTCTCGAGGGTGGCAAAATCCATGTCTTAGCCTACTCGCGGGTAGCACCATCAAACCATTCTCAAATAAGCAAACATGAAATGTTTTGTTCCAATTTAGTCGACTTAGTCTATACTTGTTTGTTGTGCGCATCACGTAGTAAATCTAGGCTAATAACCGGAATAAGAACGCATAATGTTTTTAAAATCAGATATCATAGTTAGTAGAGGCCGGTCTTTGGACCAGGCGAGAGGGGGTGCTCATAGCTAACCCTCCCCAATCGTACCCAAGTTCCCGAGCCGAGGCAACTTTGGTGATGACGGACACGTGGCCTTTGGCACCGAGTCAAGGTTTCCTAAATCCCCCCCATTAAAAAATATTTAGGTGGAGACTCTATATCTGGCAAAACAATCCATGTTTGGCACTTCTTTTCTAAAAATTTGTTTTCTCAAAACGACTTGCCGGATTTGGATTCTTTGGTTTTAGATTAAGAACCGTGACAATTCGAGTCCAGACTGTAGCACGAAGGCCCCACGCGGCCGCGTCTACACTAGGCCACAAGACACTAGTACCACCTCTACTTAGGCCGAGCAGACAAACGGCAGAAATGCAGTTCCACCTCCACCTCCTCCAGTACCGCAAGTGCCTCCACATCCAGCCCTATACGGGGACGGCACGATAACTTTGATCAAAAAGTTCAAGAAGATGAACCCGCCGAGATTCCAAGGGGGTATTGAGCCAATGAAAGCCGAAGCATAGGTTTTGGAAATGGAGAAGTTGTTTGAGATTTTCCCCAGCACCGATGCTCAGAAGGTGTCATTAGCAGCATTCACATTGGACGACGATGCTCGTAGGTGGTGGATGATGATCCGAGAAGGTAATCCAGGGTTGACATGGGCCAGATTTTTAGAGTTGTTTTATAACAAGCATTTTCCCCTTAGTGTCCAAGATCGCAAGACCACAGAGTTCTAAACTCTGACACAAGGCAACAAGACAGTGGCAGAATACGACTGTGTTTTTACTGAGTTGGCGAGATATGCGCCTCACATGGTCGATGACGAATACAGAAAAGCTAGGAAGTTTGAAAGTGGGTTGCGTGGGCCGATACTGGATTGAGTTAACATGCTCAATATGCCAACTTACGCCGGAGTGTTAGACAAGGCCAACCTAACATAAGCTAACTTGAACCGATACCAGAGTTCAGCAGAGAGCCAGAGGAAGAGACAAAACCATGAGAATCGCCGGGTACCGTTTAATGCCAAGAAGAAGGCGAATATGGGTAGTTCCAGTAACTCAAATCAGGAAGGTGATACTAAGCCGGCGTGTGCAAGTTGTGGGAAGCCACATTTTAGGGTCTGTTGTTGGGTGTCGGGAGCTTTCTTTGAATGTGGCAAGATAGGCCATCGTGTGACGGACTGTCCGAAGACAAAGGCCGACGATGGTAAGAAGAATGGAAGCACTTCGGGCTCTGCATAAAAAAATAACGTCAGAAGGGCGCAGGCAAGGCATGGCAGAGTTTTTGTACTAGTGACAGGAGACACCCAGAGTGCCGAAACAGTAGTGTCAGGTACCATTCCAATTTGCTCACAGGATGCATACATATTGATTGATTCTAGTTCTACACATTCATTTGTATCTGCTAAATTTGCCAAGAAGGTGAATAGGGAATAAGAACCCCTTGGTTTTGTGTTATCTGTATCGGCTCTATCTGGGAGAACTATAACTGTTGCATCCATTTATAAGGCATGTGTTGTTGTGATTGAGGATGTAGAGTTATTAGTTGATTTGATGCCGTTGAACATAACTCACTTTGATGTCATATTGGGAATGGATTGGTTAGTAGGAAATCATGCATCTATTAATTGTGTTTCTAAAAGTGTCACAGTGAAACCCCCAAACCAAGCCGAGGTTATGTTTCAGGGTAAAGGAGTAGTATCTCCACCTTACTTGATCTCATCTATGAAGGCCTATAAATTGATTCAAAAAGGGTGTCAAGGTTATTTGTGTAGTATACTGAGCGATCTGAGTGAAAACATTGAATTGGCCGACGTCCTAGTTGTTAAGGAATTCCCCAACATCTTTCCAAATGACTAGCCTGGCTGCTTAGTCGATAGAGAAATAGAGTTTACTATGGACGTCATGTCGGGAACCCAGCCTATCTCCAAAACACCCTATAGAATGCCCCAGCCGAGCTTAAGGAATTGAAATTACAGTTACAAGAATTGTTGAATAAGGGATTTATTGGGCCGAGCACTTCGCCATGGGGAGCACCAGTTCTTTTGTGAAGAAAAAGGTTGGTACACTTCGTCTTTGTATTGATTACCGAGAACTGAACAACGTAACCATTAAGAATAAGTACCCATTGCCAAGGATCGATGATTTGCTTGATCAATTACAATTATCACGAGTCTTTTCAAAAATTGACCTCAGGTCGGGCTACCATCAGCTCAAGGTTAAAGCCGAGGACATTGAGAAGACTGCTTTTCAGACAAGATATGGCCACTACGGATTTTTGGTGATGCCTTTTGGAGTGACTAATGCTCCTGCAGCATTCATGGATTTGATGAATAAAGTCTTCAAACCGTACCTAGATGACTTTGTGGTTGTTTTCATTGATGATATATTGATCTATTCCGAGAGTGAAATTGAGCATGAGGGGCATTTGAGACTAGCCTTACAAATTCTGAGGGATAGAAAATTATATGCCAAGCTTGGCAAGTGTGAGTTTTGGCTTTCCAGCATTTCATTTTTGGGGCATGTGATTAACGAAGAGGGTATCTCTGTTGATCTAAGTAAGATTGAAGCCATTGTGAATTGGCCGATGCGGACTAACGTGTCCGAGGTTCATAGGTTTCTAGGCTTGGCAGGTTATTACAGAAAGTTTGTGAAGGATTTCTCAAGGATTGCAATACCATTGACACAATTAACTCAGAGAGGAGTGGCGTATGAATGGACCGAGGATAGGGAATCAGCCTTCCAAGAGCTGAAGACGAGGTTTGTCACAGCACCGGTTCTTGTACTACCGTCTGGCAATGAGGAATTTCAGATTTATAGTGATGCTGGTCTGGGTTATGTGTTAATGCAAGAGGGTAAAGTCATAGCGTATGCATCTCGTCAATTGAAACCCCATGAAAAGAACTATTCTACCCATGATCTAGAATTAGCAGCCATAGTATTTGCTTTGAGGACTTGGCGTCATTACTTGTATGGAGCTTCTTGCCAAGTCTTCACAGATCACAAGAGTTTGAAGTACTTGTTCACTCAGAAGGAATTAAATATGAGGCAGAGAAGGTGGCTTGAGTTATTGAAAGACTACGATATGCAGATTCAGTACCATCCGGGTAAAGCAAACTCGGTGGCCGACGCTTTAAGCAGGAAACTAGTTGGGAGTTTGGCAGGTTTAGCAATGATTTCAGTGGATCCGACTATTGTTCAAAAAGTGAAGACCAGGCAGATGGAAGATGAATTCTTAAAAAGGGTGATTGATGAATTTGTCACCAAGTCGAGGTCAGGGTACACCATTGAGAATCAAGTACTTAAGTTTGAAGGAAGATTGTGCATGGCCGACATCCCCGAGTTGAACGGAAGAATTTTACAGGAATCTCATGGTTCCAGAATTGCCATCCATCCAGGAAATACCAAGATGTACCAAGATGTGATGGAAACCTTTTGGTGGCCGAATATGAAAAGAGGGATAGCCGAGTTCGTATCTCAGTGTCTATATTTCCAACATGTGAAAGCGGAGCATCAGAGGCCAACAAGAATTCTTCAACCCTTGTCAATTCCAGAGTAGAAATGGGAACACATCTCCATGGATTTTGTAATCGGGTTGCCGAGGACGCAAAAGGGTATGGATTCAATTTGGGTTATAGTTGATAGGTTAGCTAAGTCAGCACACTTCTTGCCCGTTAAGACTACATTTAATGCCGATCAACTTGCCTCAATGTATATGACCGAGATTGTGAAACTTCATGGAGTGCCGGTATCCATTGTTTCAGACCGAGATCCGAAGTTTGTTTCTAGATTTTGGCAGAGTGCACAAAGAGCTTTGGGAGCCGAGTTGAGGTTTAGCACAGCTTTTTATCCCCAGACCGATGGGCAAACAGAGAGAACAATTCAGACACTTGAAGATATGCTTAGACTATGTGTATTGGATTTCAAGGGAAGTTGGGAAGCGCATTTGCCACTAGTAGAATTCGCCTACAACAACAGTTATCAAGCTAGTATTGGCATGGCGCCGTATGAAGCTTTGTATGGAAGGAAGTGTAGATCCACGACATGTTGGACCGAGGTAGGAGACAAAGCTTTGATTGGTCCTGAGTTAGTTCAAGTGACAACCGAGAAGATTAAGCTTATCCAGCAAAGAATCAAAGCTGCTCAGAGTCGACAGAGAAGTTACGCCAACCAGAGAAGAAGAGAGTTAGAATTTGAAGTTGGGGATCATGTATTCCTAAAGATTTTGCCAGTTAAAGGAGTTTTAATATTTGGGAAGAAAGGTAAATTAGCACCTCATTATATAGGACCATTTGAAATTCTTGAGAAAGTTAACCCCGTTGCTTACAGACTTGCTTTGCTGCCAGAACAATGTCAACTCCACAATGTATTTCATGTTTCGATGTTGGGGAAGTATATTCGAGACCCATTGCATGTGATTGATCATTTCGGGATTGTGATTAATGAAGATTTGGGTTACGAGGAGAAGCCGATACGGATTCTTGATAGGCATGTGAAACAGTTAAGGAACAAGTCGATACCGATCATGAAAGTTGAATGGAAAGAGCATTATGGCAAGGATGCTACATGGGAAATGGAAGAAGAAATGAAAATCCGACATCCGGAGTTGTTTTTGGGGCAAGGTAACTCAAGTTTGGGGACCAAACTTCTTTAAGGGGGGAAGGATGTAACAACCCTCACTTTATCTTAGTCATGCTCACGTGCATTTACATGATTTTTGTCTTGTTAAGCTTGCATTTTACAGACCTTGATTTGTTTTGTCTAAGTGTTACTTGCATCTTTTTGTTTCTTGCTTGGTGTGTGTGCAGCCAAGGTCATTTTAAGCCTAGGTCACACTACCTCCACCTTCGCGCATTCATATTGGCCGAGATATCATCATCTAGGCCAAGGTGTGCATCACTTAGGCCGAGATGTGTATCATCTAGGCCGAGATGTTATCATCTAGGCATCTTAGATCCTTGAACCTTGCACCTAGTGATCTTGTTCCTGGACTGGTATGACCTAGACCAAGGTGTGGCACATCCAGGCCGAGGTGTGGCACAGCTGGGCCAAGTGTTATCCTTCCTAGCCGAGATCATTGAAACTTTCTTGCCAAAGCCTATGTCTTGGTCCGAGGTCATTACCTGCCGGAGTGCGCTTGTCACCTTACTTCTTATACACACTTTGTCATGCTCTTGTCTTGTCATTCAATCACCTTTTCGAGGAAACCCAATCCGGTAGTGCCACATGTCCCAGCAGAGGGATAAGTCAGCCGACAGTAGAGAAAACATATCATTTTTGTCATATCTTTTGCATGGTAGTGAGAGAAGCTCTAGGTAGAGAAAGAGAAGTTCTTGAGAGAGAAGTAGATTTCCAAGCTTGATCTTTAGAGGTTGAACCGTTAGATTCGTGTTGAGGTTAGATTCTTGATCCACTCTTGTTGTTCTTTATGTTAATCTGATCATATTACATGATCTAGCATGATTCATGAGTCATGCATTGATTTAAAGCTTGTTTTAGAAAGAGAAAATGATGTTCTTGTGTTCTTGAAATAAAACCTTGTGTTGATCTGAAAGTTTGCATCAAGATCCATGTTTTTGTGTTTGTTTTCTTAAGATTTCCAAGTAAGGGTACCCAGGTCCGTGTTTTCGAACTCGTCTCATGAAATCTCTGATATTGAAAAAAGAAGTTATGTTTTTAGCATTCTTGTTCTTCAAAGGAAACCCAGATATTCCCTAGACTCTGATTCCCTGAATGTGGTCACTGGGACCATACCTCGGCTAAGAGGTGTGGGACCTCGGCCAAGACCTGGTTGGTGCCCAGCACGTTTGCGGAGATGAGAAACAGTGTTTTAACTCCCAGCACGTGTTTTGTTTTGTCTTGACTGAGTTTTTAAAAAAATGCCGAGATCATTTACATTCATGCAGAACTTGTTTTAGGAATGCATTTCATATCCATCCTTGAGCGTCCCTTCTTGTCTTCTTGAAGTGCATTCAATGGGATTTATTATGTACTTGTAGGCCTTGGATCCATGCTTGAAATCCCCACACCCAAAGAACTATGTGAGTGGAATTTTTAATAAAGTTATGTTATAAAGATTTGATAAAGCTTTGCTTCGTTTTGGAAAAGTATTTGATCTGGCATGAATGATTATCCCTAGTTTTGTATCAAGTGTTATATTTGTTTTGATGACATTCTTGGAAAGTCTTTAGTGCTAAGGGACTATAATGCAACTAGTACCCTTGTTTTGAAAGTCCTTAGTGCTAGGGGACTATAATGCAACTAGTACCTTTGTTTTGCCATTGACGGTTTACCGCATGGGTTTGTCCGGAATGTCATCCCTTGTACTATATTGATGCTAGTAAGCATCCCTTGAAGATTTGAAAGTTTTGATTGATGAACTTGATTCATCCCATGTTTTGTTACAAGCTATGATATGTATTGTTTTGATAAAGATCTCGAATATCATTCATTTAACCCATTTTTACTAATATCATTCGTTGAGTATCCAAGCTCACCCTCTCCTTATATATATGTAGGTGACAAGCAAGAAGGCGGTGACCCCTAGATGATTATTTGCAAGATGTTTTTGGATTCATGTTTTGCTAGCATCTTGAAGTTTATGATTCTTGGCTTTGTTATTGTAGTTCATTTTGTATATGTCGGCTTGAGAAGCCTTTTGATCAAGTTGTAATATGTACTTTATTTTATTTGTACCCAAGTTGTAAAACCATGTTAAGATGTATAACCTTTCATTTGATCTATGCTCAGCTCTTATGGACTAATTAGATTTAAATTTATTGCTTCCGTACATCTAGGCCCCATATGTATACTCTGATTGTGTGTGAATCTTTGAAAGTTGGCCTTTGGTAATCTTGGATTACTGGCCATCACGGCACCATTCTACTAGGGGCGAAATGGGGTCGTGGCAGATTGGTATCAGAGCACGAATTTCTCATAGTACGTTACTCACACACTTTGAGTCCTAAAGAGCATAGGATTTCCCTTAGAATGACCTTAGGATTGCATCATATTGCTTGCTACTTGACAAGATGTGCATCATCTCGACATGATTATTTGTTGCTTGCATACATGTCCATTTGCTTATTTTGTTTTAAGGTCATATTTTGCATACTCTTAGCATCATGAGAAGGGGTAGACCTGCAGTTGGCCGAGATCATCCCGAGGACAGATTGGACAGACTAGAAAGATTGGTCGAAGGTTTGGTTCGTGAGTTGAGACAACCTAGGCCACAAGACACTAGTACCACCTCTACTCAGGCCGAGCAGACAAACGGCCGAAATGCAGTTCCACCTCCACCTCCTCCAGCACCGCAAGTGCCTCCACAACCAGCCTTATACGGGGACAACACAATAACTTTGATAAAAAATTTCAAGAAGATGAACCCGCCGAGATTCCAAGGGATTATCGAGCCGATGATAGCCGAAGCATGGGTTTTGGAAATGAAGAAGTTGTTTGAGATTTTCCCCAGCACCGATGCTCAGAAAGTGTCATTAGCAGCATTCACATTGGACAACGATGCTCATAGGTGGTGGATGATGATCCGAGAAGGTAATCTAGGCTTGACGTGGACCGGATTTTTAAAGTTGTTTTATAACAAGCATTTTTCCCTTAGTGTCCGAGATCGCAAGACCGAGTTGGCGAGATATGCGCCTCACGTGGTCGATGACGAATACAGAAAAGCCAGGAAGTTTGAAAGTGGGTTGTGTGGACCGATACAGGATCGAGTTAACATGCTCAATATGCCGACTTATGCCGGAGTGTTGACAAGGCCATCCTAGCATAAGCTAACTTGAACCGATACTAGAGTTTAGCAGAGAGCCAGAGGAAGAGACAAAACTATGAGAATCGCTGGGTACCGTTTAATGCCAAGAAGAAGGCGAATATGGGCAGTTCCAGCAACTCAAATCAGGAAGGTGATACTAAGCCGACGTGTGGAAGTTGTGGGAAAGCACATTTTGGGGTCTGTTGTTGGACGTCGGGAGCTTGCTTTGAATGTGGCCAGATAGGCCATCTTGTGAAGGACTGTCCGAAGACAAAGGCTGATGATGGTAAGAAGAATGGGAACACTTCGGGCTCTGCACAGAAAAATAACGTCGGAAGGGCGCAGGCGAGGCATGGCAGAGTTTTTGTACTAGTACTTGGAGACACCCAGAGTGCCGAGACAGTAGTGTCAGGTACCCTTCCAATTTGCTCACAAGATGCATACATATTGATTGATTCGGGTTCTACACATTCATTTGTATCTGCTAAATTTGCCGAGAAGTTGAATAGGGAACTAGAACCCCTTGGTTATTTGTTATCTGTATCTACTCCATCTAGGAGAACTATGACTGTTGCATCTATTTATAAGGCATGTGTTGTTGTGATTGAGGATGTTGAGTTATTAGTTGATTTGATGCCGTTGAACATAACTCACTTTGATGTCATATTAGGAATGAATTGGTTAGTAGGAAATCATGCATCCATTAATTGTGTTTCTAAAAGTGTCACATTGAAACCCCCAAACCAAGCCGAGCTTGCGTTTCACGGTAGAGGAGTAGTATCTCCACCTTAATTGATCTCATCTATGAAGGCCTATAAATTGATTCAAAAAGGGTGCCAAGGTTATTTGTGTAGTATACTGAGCGATCTGAGTGAAAACGTTGAATTGGCCGAAATCCCAGTTGTTAAGAAATTCCCCGACGTCTTTCTAAATGACTTGCCTGGCTGCTTAGTCGATAGAGAAATAGAGTTTACTGTTGACGTCATGTCGAGAACCCAGCCTATCTTCAAAACACCCTATAGAATGGCGCAAGCCAAGCTTAAGGAATTGAAACTACAATTACAAGAATTGTTGAATAGGGGATTTATTAGGCCGAGCACTTCGCCATGGGGAGCACATGTTCTATTTGTGAAGAAAAAGGATGGTACACTTCGTCTTTGTATTGAATGTCAAGAACTGAACAAGGTAACCACTAAGAATAAGTACCCATTGCCGAGGGTCGATGATTTGCTTGATCAATTACAAGGAGCACGAGTCTTTTCAAAAATTGACCTCAGGTCGGGCTACCATCAGCTCAAGGTTAAAGCCGAGGACGTTGAGAAGACTGCTTTTCGGACAAGATATGGCCACTACGAATTTTTGGTGATGCCTTTTGGAGTGACTAATGCTCCTGCAGCATTCATGGATTTGAATAATAGAGTCTTCAAGCCGTACCTAGATGAGTTTGTGGTTGTTTTCATTGACGATATATTGATCTATTCCAAGAGTGAAATTGAGCATGAGGAGCATTTGAGACTAGCCTTACAAATTCTGAGGGATAGAAAATTACATGCCAAGCTTAGCAAGTGTGAGTTTTGGCTTTCCAACATTTCATTTTTGGGGCATGTGATTAACGAAGAGGGTATCTCTGTTGATCCAAGTAAGATTGAAGCCATTGTGAATTGGCCGATGTCGACTAACGTGTCCGAGGTTCGTAGTTTTCTAGGCTTGGCAGGTTATTACAGAAAGTTTGTGAAGGATTTCTCAGGGATTGCAGTACCATTGACACAATTAACTCAGAAGGGAGTGGCGTATGAATGGACCGAGGATAGGGAATCATCCTTCCAGGAGCTGAAGACGAGGTTAGTCATAGCACTGGTTCTTATACTACCGTCTGGCATTGAGGAATTTCAGATTTATAGTGATGCTTCACGTAAAGGTCTTGGTTGTGTGGTAATGCAAGAGGGTAAAGTCATAGCATATGCATCTCGTCAATTGAAACCCCATGAAAGGAACTATCCTACCCATGATCTAGAATTAGCAGTTGTAGTATTTGCTTTGAAGATTTGGTGTCATTACTTGTATGGAGCTTCTTGCCAAGTCTTCACAGATCACAAGAGTTTGAAGTACTTGTTCACCCAGAAGGAATTAAATATGAGGCAGAGAAGGTGGCTTGAGTTATTGAAAGACTACGATATGCAGATTCAGTACCATCCGGGTAAAGCAAACTCGGTGGCAGACGCTTTAAGCAAGAAACTAGTTCGGAGTTTGGCATGTTTAGCAATGATTTCAGTGGAGCCGACTATTGTTCAAGAAGTGAAGACCAGGCAGATGGAGGATGAATTCTTAAAAAGGCTGATTGATGAATTTGTCACCAAGCCGAGGTCAGGGTACACTGTTGAGAGTCAAGTACTTAAGTTTGAAGGAAGATTGCGCGTGGCCGATGTCCCCGAGTTGAATAGAAGAATTTTACCAGAAGCTCATGGTTCCAGAATTGCCATCCATCCATCCAGGAAATACCAAGATGTACCAAGATGTGAAACAAACTTTTTGGTGGCCAAATATGAAAAGAGAGATAGCCGAGTTCGTATCTCAGTGTCTATATTTCCAACAAGTGAAAGTGGAGCATCAGAGGCCAGCAGGAACTCTTCAACCCTTGTCAATTCTAGAGTGGAAATGGGAACACATCTCCATGGATTTTGTAATCGGGTTGCCGAGGATGCAAAAGGGTATAGATTCAATTTGGGTTATAGTTGATAGGTTAGCTAAGTCAGCACACTTCTTGCCCGTTAAGACTACATTTAATGTCAATCGACTTGCCTCATTGTATATGACCGAGATTGTGAGACTTCATAGAGTGCCGATATCCATTGTTTTAGACCGAGATCCGAAGTTTGTTTCTAGATTTTGGCAGAGTCTACAAAGTGCTTTGGGAGCCGAGTTGAGGTTTAGCACAGCTTTTCATCCCCAGACCGATGGGCAAACAGAGAGAACAATTCAGACACTTGAAGATATGTTTAGACTATGTGTATTGGATTTCAAGCGATGTTGGGAAGCGCATTTTCCATTAGTAGAATTCGCCTACAACGACAGTTATCAAGCTAGCATTGACATGGTGCCGTATGAAGCTTTGTATGGAAGGAAGTGTAGATCGCTGATATGTTGGACCAAGGTAGGAGACAATGCTTTGATTGGTCCCGAGTTAGTTCAAGTGACAACTGAGAAGATTAAGCTTATCGAGCAAAGAATCAAAACTTCTTAGAGTCGACAGAGAAGTTACGTCGACCAGAGAAAAAGAGAGTTAGAATTTGAAGTTGGGGATCATGTATTCCTGAAGATTTTGCCGGTGAAAGGAGTTTCAAGATTTGGGAAGAAAGGTAAATTAGCACCTTGTTATATAGAACCATTTGAAATCTTGAGAAAGTTAACCCCGTTGCTTACAGACTTGCTTTGCCGCCAGAACTAAGTTAAGTCCACAATGTATTTCATGTTTCGATGTTGAGGAAGTATATTCGAGACCCATTGTATGTGATTGATCATTTCGAGATTGTGATTAATGAAGATTTGGGTTACGAGGAGAAGCCGATACGGATTCTTGATAGGCAAGTGAAACAGTTGAGGAACAAGTCGATACCAATCGTGAAAGTTGAATGGAAAGAGCATTATGGCAAGGGTGCTACGTGGGAAATGAAATAAGAAATGAAAATTTGACATCCGGAGTTGTTTTTGGGGCAAGCTAACTCAAGTTTGGGGACCAAACTTCTTTAAGGGGGGAAGGATGTAACAACCCTCACTTTAACTTAGTCATGCTCACGTGCATTTACATGATTTTTGTCTTGTTAAGCTTGCATTTTGCAGACCTTGATTTGTTTTGTCTAAGTGTTACTTGCATGTTTTTTGTTTCTTGCTTGGTGTGTTGAGCCGAGGTCATTTTAAGCCTAGGTCACATTACCTCCCCCTTCGCGCTGGCATATTGGCCGAGATGTCATCATCTAGGCCGAGGTGTGCATCACCTAGGCCGAGATGTTATCATCTAGGCATCCTAAATCCTTAATCCTTGCACCTAGTGATCTTGTTCCTGAACTGGTATAACCTTGACCGAGGTGTGGCACATCTAGGCTGAGGTTTGGCACAGCTGGGCCAAGGGTTATCCTTCCTAGCCGAGATCATTGAAACTTTCTTACCGAAGCCTATGTCCTGATCCGAGGTCATTACCTGCCGGAGTGCCCTTGTCACCTTACTTGTTATACACACTTTGTCATGCTCTTGTCTTGTCATTCAGTCACCATTTTTAGGAAACCCAATCCGGTAGTGCCACGTGTCCCAGCAGAGGGTTAAGTCAGCCGGTAGTAAAGAAAACACATCATTTTTGTCATATCTTTTGCATGGTAGTGAGAGAAGCTCTAGGAAGAGAAAGAGAAGTTCTTGAGAGAAGTAGATTTCCAAGCTTGATCTTTCGAGGTTGAACCGTTAGATCCGTGTTTTGAGGTTAGATTATTAATCCACTCTTGTTGTTCTTTATGTGAATCTGATCACATTGCATGATCTAGCATGATTCATGAGTCATGCATTGATTTAAAGCTTGTTTTAGAAAGAGAAAATGATGTTCTTGTGTTCTTGAAATAAAGCCATGTTTTGATCCGAAAGTTTGCATCAAGATCCATGTTTTTGTGTTTGTTTTCTTAAGATTTTCAAGTAAGGCTACCTAGGTCCATGTTTTCGAACTCGTCTCATGAAGTCTCAGATTTTGAATAATGAAGTTATGTTTTTAGCATTCTTGTTCTTGAAAGGAAACCCAGATTTTCCCCAGACTTCGATTCTGTAACGCCCTCAAAATAATAACATTAAACCCATCAATATAAACATGCATTTATCTATATAAGATCCACATTCTTCAATTCATCAGAGTATTTCTTAACAAAAGTATTACATGTTAACAACAAAACCAAATGCCCTACGGGCTTACAGCTTTCCAAGTTAACACTTGGTTACAAAAAAAAGAGTACTAACTCAATTACACATTAAGCCATTGGCTTGGATTTATATGTAATACATCAAAAGGAAATAAGACAACAAAAGTCTGTCCGCCTCTAGCCTCCCAAGCTATGTCCTTGGAGGTGGCATACTACCTGTACCTGAAAATAATGTCCTATAAAGGGTGAGCCAACGCCCAGTAGAGATATGCTAAACACAGTATGAGCAATAACTAAGACATTAGCAATTGATAAATGTTCAATTTTCATAAACCCATTCATAACCCATTTCCATCTCATGACCATTACGTTCATGTTTCATTTCAGTTTCCATTTCTTATCAAATTCACAATTTACATTAATGGCTCAGAACCTGGCCAACTACTTATATGAGATAGTGACTCATATTAAACATTTCCCATCATCACAATAGATAAACATACAAGTTATATCAACATCTCAACAGGTAAGCATAAAAGCTGTACCCACATTTCAACAGATATGCATATTAGCTATATCAACACTTCCAATGACAAGCATATGAGTTGTATCAACACTTCCAATGACAAGCATATGAGCTGTATCAACACATTATCTGACAAGCATATGAGATGTATCAGTGGAGTCCATCTCCTATCTCCTCCCAAACAACATCCAATTTAGAGGTCCATCCCCTATCTGCCCCTAAACCGTGGAGTACATCCCCTATCTCCTCCCACACACACAATGCATATATACACAAGGGTCATATACACAATCAATCAATCAATACATAACGTTAGTGTATTCTGTCAACCGTCATACTCTATGACATATGCAATTGATTAGTTTTAGTTTGCCTAATCATCATGCATTGTCTACAACAATCAAAACTACCCTCCACCGGTAGCCCAAGCAATTATTTCTAAACAGATAATAATAGCTCCAACAGATAAAATATCAATGATTTCAAAAGTGAGCGATTTATAAATCCAACTCCATCATTTCACAACATAATGAGCCAATTTCATTATTTCCAACTCAATTCCATAAGTCCACAAATTTCCCCAAATTAATTATACCAAGTAATTCATTCAACCAAATTAGGGTTTTCTACCCCATTTCTCAATATTGACCCAATGGTCTAAATATCAACAACCAACATCAATAACACCATTTGAAACCCAAAATGCATATTATGAGCCCAAATCACAAAACCCTCTTTAACACATTTTGAAACCCTAAGTCCCAAAATTTCCCAAATTCAACACTTTATCAAAACAACTAAAAATCTAGGTTAAAGACCATAAGAGTGAGTAGGAATCCCTACCTCAAAGATGACTCCCAACCAAGAAGGTGAAGAAGACGAAAATGCTCCAACCCACGAATTTCTCGGATCAAAAGACAGCCCTCGACGATCAACAACTTTTTTGTAAAGGCCAAAGGTGAGGAAATCACTCCTACTAGATCAATACCTAGAGAGAAGTCAAGGTTTTAGAGAGAGGAGCTCTCAAAATGGGTTTTAGAAAAAGTAGGAGAGAGAAAGGAAAGTAAAAAGTGATTTAAAATCACCCAGCGGATAACTCATATACGCAAGACCCGCTCGAGCGGAGAACACAACGCTCGAGCGCCAAGAACAAAAAACTGGACACGCTCCAGCGCAATAAGTCCCGCTTGAGTGCCAAGCCACAAGAATAAAGCACTTCTGCTCGAGCGCGAAAACCAGTCCGCTCGAGCGTAAACAAACCCGCTCGAGTGTAAAAATCACATCTGCAGAAGTTTTGCAGGAACACGAAATACTGGAGGTGTGCAATCCCCGCTCGAGCGCAAGAAGACCCGCTCGAGCGGATCGCCTAAAAACTGGACAACAAGGAATTGAAACCAAGGCCTAACCAACCTGTAACAACCCTGCTCAAAACATCCTAAAACTCAATCAAGTGGAATTAAAGGACGGCAACAAGATAGATACTACTACCAACTTCACAGAACCGAGTCCGGAATACAACAGAACAGTAAAGGGACAACCGGGATCGCTATAACCTCCCCCCCTTAAAGAATTTCGTCCCTGAAATTAAACACAAGTTTTTCAAAAAAAACAGGTTTTCTCCATTCTCAACAATATTACGACATAATATTAAACATTTCGACCCATTACCGGTCAATTCCATCTCTTTTCAAGAGGCATTTCACAACATATATTACAAGTGCATTATCAACATGCAATTTTCTTTCATTTCCAACCATTTCCAACATACATGGTTCACAGTTCATATCATAATCAATATACATGATACAACTCCAATTCTACAATATAGTTAACATATGCAATATCATAATCAACTCCCATATCATGGTAAGTTCTACAACATACTTCCAATAAACCAAAACATTACTAATGTTTTACAACTTAAGACATATATAAAGCTCTTAAGTCCAACAACCTTACAAAATTCAAATAGAAGATTACACGTCAACAAACAAGTCTGGATAATTCTCGCAGACCTCCAACTCACGTTCCCAAGTGGCTTCCTCCACTCCGTGATGTTTCCACAAAATCTTTACCAAAGGGATGGTTTTGCCACGCAGGACTTGATCCCGCCTATCCAAGACCCGCACCGGTCTCTCCTCGTACGAGGCATCCTCATCTACCTCTAAATCGGTCCATTCTAACACGTGGGACGGATCCGGCTCATACTTCCGAAGCATACTCACATGAAACACGTCATGCACTCCGGGCAACTGCGGCGGCAAGGCTAAATGATAGGCGACCTCGCCAATCCTCTCAAGGATCTCAAAAGGACCAATAAAACGAGGGGATAACTTCCCACTCTTCCCGAACCTCATCAAACCTCGCCTAGGTGATATTTTCAAGAAGACATGATCACCTACCTCAAACGCCAAAGGCCTCCTCCTACGGTCGGTATAACTCTTTTGGCGACTCTGGGCTGTAACAAGCCTCCTACGGATAAGCTCAACTTTCTCCGTCGTCTCCCTAACCAACTCCGGACCGAACAAAGGTGCATCACCCACCTCGGCTGAACACACTGGAGACCTACACGGTCGGCCATACAAGGCCTCAAATGGTGCCATACCGATACTAGACTGAAAGCTATTGTTGTAGGCAAACTCCACCAATGGTAAGTGCCTCTCCCACGTCCCATTAAAGTCAAGGACACAACCCCGAAGTATATCCTCAAGGATCTGAATAGTACGCTCGGACTGCCCGTCAGTCTGAGGATGATAAGCCGTACTAAAGGTCAACTTAGTGCCCAAGGCACTCTGCAAACTCTGCCACAACCTAGCAGTAAAACGAGGATCTCTATCTGAGATGATCGTCACTAGGACCCCGTGCAATCTCACTATGTCCCGAATATACAAGTCGGCGAGATGATCTACCGAATCTCTCACGCGCATGGGAATGAAGTGCGCTGACTTAGTCAACCGGTCTACAACCACCCAAATAGCATCACTACCCTGCCGAGTCCTCGGAAGACCTACAACGAAGTCCATAGTGACATGCTCCCACTTCCACTCGGCAATAGGCAAGGGTTGCAACAAACCCGCTGGCCTCTGATGCTCGGCCTTCACTTGCTGGCAAGTAAGGCACTTAGACACGAAAGCTGCCACATCTCTCTTCATACCCCGCCACCAAAACTGGCGACCCAAATCCTGATACATCTTAGTGCCTCCCGGATGCACCGCAAGGCGTGAATGATGGAACTCTCGGAGTACTTTCTCTCGGCAAGACTCCGGCACAAACAAACAGTCTCGGTATCTCACACTCTGGTCGGGATACATCGTCAAACCCTTCTCAACTTTCCCACTGGAGATCTTCTCTCGGAATGACTCTACTTCAAGGTCACCACTCTATGCCTCTAACACTCGAGTCACAAGTGTAGGCTGCGCAACAACAGAAAACAAGGCCGCGGCCTCAACAGATTCGCCCAGATGCAAATCAAACTCGCCGAGTACACCCAACATCCCCCATTCCCGGATGGCAATACAGGCTATATCACTAATGGATTTCCTACTAAAGGCATCGGCCATGACATTGGCCTTTCCCGGGTAATAGTGCAACTCGAAATCATAGTCCTCAATGAACTCCATCCATCTCCTCTGCCTCAAATTTAAGTCCCTCTGTGTAAACAGGTACTTCAAACTCTTGTGGTCCGAGAACACCTCGAACCTCTCACCATAAAGGTAGTGCCTCCAAATCTTCAAGGCAAAGATCACTGCTGCTAACTCTAGGTCGTGCGTAGGGTAATTCTTCTCGTGGATTTTCAACTGACGTGAACCATAAGCTACCACCTTCCCTTCTTGCATCAACACACAACCCAAACCCTCTCGTGAGGCATCACAATAGGCCGCGTAACCCGACCCTCTCTTCGGAATAATCAAAACCGGAGCGGTGGTCAATCTAAACTTCAACTCTTGGAACGACTTTTCACAAGTCTCACTCCATACGAACTTGACCCCTTTCCGCATCAGTCTAGTCAACGGCGAAGCTAGCCTGGAGAAATCCTTCACAAACCGACGGTAGTACCCAGCTAATCCCAGAAAACTGCGGATCTCGAACACACTCTTAGGCTGTGCCCAATCTTGCACTGCCTTAACCTTGGATGTATCAACGGACACCCCTTCCTCGGATACCACGTGGCCTAAGAATTTGACTTCCCTTAGCCAGAACTCACACTTCCCAAACTTGGCATACAGCCTATGGGCTCTAAGCAACTCAAGCACCACTCTCAAGTGTTCCTCGTGCTCCTCCTCAGAAGGCGAATAGATGAGAATGTCGTCCACGAAAATGACTACAAATCGATCCAAGAATTCCCGGAAGATCCGGTTCATCAAGTCCATAAAGACTGCCGGTGCATTGGTAAGCCCGAATGGCATCTCCAGAAACTCATAATGGCCATACCGCGTATGGAATGCCGTCTTAGGAATATCCTCCTCCCTGACCCTCAACTAGTGGTAACCCGATCTCAAGTCTATCTTAGAGAAACAACGGGAACCCTTCAACTGGTCAAACAAATCATCTATACGGGGCATAGGGTACTTATGCTTGACCGTAGCCCGATTCAACTTCCGGTAGTCTATACACAATCTCAAGGCACCATCTTTCTTTTTAGCAAAGAGGGCTGGTGCTCCCCACGGTGAAACACTAGGGCGAATAAAGCCCTTATCTTGCAATTCCTGGAGCTGAACTTTCAACTCAACCAACTCCGCTAGAGCAAAACGGTAAGGTGCCATAGAAATCGGCGCCGTGCCGGGCACTAAATCAATAGAGAACTCTATCTCTCGGTGAGGTGGCAAACTAACGAGATCCTCGGGAAAAACATCTGAATGCTCACAAACCACCCTCGGTAAAACAATCTGGGTCTCACCACACTCACCACTCTCAAAACTAGCAAGTAGACCACTAAGCTCACTCCGCCCTCGCGAATCATACCCCGGTGGCAAAACACTACCAACCCGGTCTCCCAAGAAATGAAACCACTCCCCGCTCAAGGTACATAACGTGATCCTCTGGCGGTAGCAATCGATAACAGCCCGGTATGACGATAGCCAGTCCATACCCAAAATAACATCAAAATCCTTCATGGGCATGACAACAAAAGGAAAAGGAAGCCTATGGTCAGCGACCTTTATATCACAACCTCTAACACCTTGTTTCAAGATCAACTCACCACCCATAGGCGATACCACACAAATAGGAGATGCTAACTGTGCCAACTCCAATTCCAAAACAGATGCAAATGCAGCAAATACAAAAGAATGAGATGCACCCGTGTCAATCAACACACTAGCAACCGAGTTGCAAAACAGAAAAGTACCTCTCACTACTGATGGAGCCGGTACTAGATCCTGTGTGGTAACAGCATACACGCGCCCTGTAGGCCCCTAATCCACCTGCTCACCTCTAGGAGTAAAAGACTGCTACACTGACTAGGATGACGAAGCTCCCGGATTGGCCCTCGAGGCCTGTACAGATTGAGCTGGCTGATAACTCTGCGTCTGCCTAGAACCAGACGCTCCTGAAGTAGCACTCAACTATGGGCAATACCTCTTCAGGTGCCCAGGCTGACCACACTGATAGCAAGACAAAGTCTGGTCCCTGCCCTGACTCTGGCCTTGAGGTCTAGCTGAAAAAGAAGCAGCTCGCTAACCCCCTCCCTTCTGTAGGCAAACCGAAGACTTGTGACCTAGCTGGCCACACGCAAAACAAGTCAAGCCTCCCTGACTACCTCTCCAAAAGCCCGTACTCGACACTGGAAAGGTCGACCTAGCCACACCACCCTGAGATTGTTGAGGGTTAGAACCCCTCTGTCTCCTGCCATCACCCTGACCATCATGGCCCCTCTTGGAGCCTCTCTGCCCCTCATCCTCCTCCTACATCATAATGTCCATATGAGCAGCTGCATCCACCAAACGTCTGTACTCTTGGATGAAAGATCCACCAACCCTCAGCTTGAGGCCTCTCCTCAACTTCCGCTCAAACCCAAAGCAACGGCGTTCCTCGAACGCCACTAGTTTAGGTGCAAACCCGGATAGACTAGTAAAAGTAGCCTCAAACTCGGCCACTGACAAGCCCTACTGTCTAAGCTAGCAAAACTGCTCTCTCAGCTTCTCCCTAGCAGCTGTAGATAAAAACTTCTCCTGGAAAGCATTCACAAACGCCTCCCATGCACCACCAACACTGCCCTTCTCGTACTTCCACCATTGACCCACATCTCCCTTCAGTTGGAAGGATGCCAGGGTCACTTTTAAAGCCCCGTCCTCGATGCCAAGCATCTCGAACGTCTTCTCCATCTGTTCCAACCACTTGTCAGCCTTAAGTGGCTCCTTTGGATCCCCAACAAACTCGTCCAGATTAGACTGGAAAAATTCCCTCTTCAAGAAAGAAGGTCCTGCCTCAGCAACCTGATTCTCAGCTCTGAGAATACCCAAAGCTCCCGTTATCTCTCGGGCCAAGGCGCCCATAGCCTGCTAACCCGCTGGCTCGGCCACGTTGGCCTGACCAACTCCCTCCTGCACTGCCAGAACGTCATCCGGTAGAGGTACCTCCTGCCTACCATGCCTGCCACGCCTGCCACGCCTACCACGCCCTCGTCCTGACATCCTAATAAAGGTAACCAAGACTATTAGCACATTCACAAATGTGCCGAAGCTACAACACTCGCGTCCTAATGCATGGACAACTGTAATTCACTCCACGTAAGCACATAAACACATAAGCACTTACGAATTTCATTTCTGGATAATGATAGTCCCGAGGCGTTAATAGAGTTCCGGTTAGAAACAGCATTGATCAAGTGCCTTTCCAACAAGACTCCCAGAAACCCAAGGATCCAATCAACATCCCAGAAACTACATTCCGTACCCACATAGTCACATAAGCATGTTATCAATTAAGCATAAAGCATATGACACTACATCTAAGTCTTTATCAAGCGAGGCAAACCCATTGTGATCCTAATCACTTCCCACGTACCCAAAGTATTTGAACCCGGTACGCTCTGATACCAAGTTGTAACGCCCTCAAAATAATAACATTAAACCCATCAATATAAACATGCATTTATCTATATAAGATCCACATTCTTCAATTCATCAGAGTATTTCTTTACAAAAGTATTACATGTTAACACCAAAAGTAAATGCCCTACGGGCTTACAGCTTTTCAAGTTAACACTTGGTTACAAAAAAAAGAGTACTAACTCAATTACACATTAAGCCCTTGGCTTGGATTTACATGTAATACATCAAAAGGAAATAAGACAACAAAAGTCTGTCCGCCTCTAGCCTCCCAAGCTATGTCCTTGGGTGTGGCATACTACCTGTACCTGAAAATAATGTCCCATAAAGGGTGAGCCAACGCCCAGTAGAGATATGCTAAACACAGTATGAGCAATAACTAAGACATTAGCAATTGATAAATGTTCAATTTTCATAAACCCATTCATAACCCATTTCCATCTCATGACCATTACGCTCATGTTTCATTTCAGTTTCCATTTCTTATCAAATTCACAATTTACATTAATGGCTCAGAACCTGGCCAACTACTTATATGAGACATTGACTCATATTAAACATTTCCCATCATTACAATAGATAAACATACAAGTTGTATCAACATCTCAACATGTAAGCATACAAGCTGTACCTTCATTTCAACAGATATGCATTTTAGCTATATTAACACTTCAAATGACAAGCATATGAGCTGTATCAACACTTCTAATGACAAGCATATGAGCTGTATCAACACATTATCTGACAAGCATATGAGCTGTATCAGTGGAGTCCATCCTCTATCTCCTCCCAAACAACATCCGGTTTAGAGGTCCATCCCCTATCTTCCCCTAAACCGTAGAGTACATCCCCTATATCCTCCCACACACACAATGCATATATACACAAGGGTCATATACACAATCAATCAATCAATACATAACGTTAATGTATTCTGTCAACCGTCATACTCTATGACATATCCAATTGATTAGTTTTAGTTTGCCTAATCATCATGCATTGTCTACAACAATCAAAACTACCCTCCACCGGTAGCCCAAGCAATTATTTCTAAACAGATAATAATAGCTCCAACAGATAAAATATCAATGTTTTCAAAAGTGAGCGATTTATAAATCCAACTCCATCATTTCACAACATAATGAGCCAATTTCATTATTTCCAACTCAATTCTATAAGTCCACAAATTTCCCCAAATTAATTATACCAAGTAATTCATTCAACCAAATTAGGGTTTTCTACCCCATTTCTCAATATTGACCCAATGGTCTAAATATCAACAACCAACATCAATAACACCATTTGAAACCCAAAATGCATATTATGAGCCCAAAATCACAAAACCCTCTTTAACACATTTTGAAACCCTAAGTCCCAAAATTTCCCAAATTCAACACTTTATCAAAACAACTAAAAATCTAGGTTAAAGACCATAAGAGTGAGTAGGAATCCCTACCTCAAAGATGACTCCAAACCAAGAAGGTGAAGAAGACGAAAATGCTCCAACCCACGAATTTCTCGGATCAAAAGATAGCCCTCGACGATCAACAACTTTTTTGTAAAGGCCAAAGGTGAGGAAATCACTCCTACTAGATCAATACCTAGAGAGAAGTCAAGGTTTTAGAGAGAGGAGCTCTTAAAATGGGTTTTAGAAAAAGTAAGAGAGAGAAAGGAAAGTAAAAAGTGATTTAAAATCACCCAGCGGATAACTCATATACGCAAGACCCGCTCGAGCGGAGAACACAACGCTCGAGCGCCAAGAATAAAAAAACTGGACACGCTCGAGCGCAATAAGTGCCGCTCGAGCGCCAAGACACAAGAATAAAGCACTTCCGCTCGAGCGCGAAAACCAGTCCGCTCGAGCGTAGATTTTCCCCTCCCAGAACTTATACCCAGACAGTACTACCCGCTCAAGCGCCAACAAACCCGCTCGAGCGCTACCGCTCGAGCGTAAACAAACCCGCTCGAGCGTAAAAATCACATCTGCAGAAGTTTTGCACGAACACGAAATACTGGAGGTGTGCAATCCCCGCTCGAGCGCAAGAAGACCTGCCCGAGCGGATCGCCTAAAAACTGGACAACAAGGAATTGAAACCAAGGCCTAACCAACCTGTAACAACCCTGCTCAAAACATCCTAAAACTCAATCAAATAGAATTAAAGGACGGCAACAAGATAGATACTACTACCAACTTCACGGAACCGAGTCCGAAATACAACAGAACAGTAAAGGGACAACCGGGATCGCGATAGATTCCCTGAATGTGGTCACTGGGACCATACCTCGGCTAAGTGGTGTGGGACCTCGGCCAAGACCTAGTTGGTACCGAACATGTTTGCCGAGATGAGAAATAGTGTTTTAACTCCCAGCACGTGTTTTGCTTTGTCTTGACTAAGTTTTTAAAGAAATGCCGAGATCATTTATACTCATGCAAAGCTTGTTTTAGGAATGCATTTCATATCCATCCTTGAGCATCCCTTCTTGTCTTCTTGAAGTGCATTCAATGGAATTTATTATGTACTTGTAGGCCTTGGATCCTTGCTTGAAATCCCCACACCTGAAGAACTATGTGAGTGGTATTTTTAATAAAGCTATGTTATAAAGATTTGATAAAGCTTTGCTTCGTTTTGGAAAAGTATTTGATCTGGCATGAATGATTATCCCTAGTTTTGTATCAAGTGTTATATTTGTTTTGATGACATTGTTGGAAAGTCCTTAGTGCTAGGGGACTATAATGCAACTAGTACCCTTGTTTTGAAAGTCCTTAGTGCTAGGGGACTATAATGCAACTAGTATCCTTGTTTTGAAAGTCCTTAGTGCTGGGGGACTATAATGCAACTAGTACCCTTGTTTTACCACCGACGGTTTATCGCGTGGGTTTGTCCGGAATGTCATCCCTTGTATTATATTGATGCTAGTAAGCATCCCTTGAAGATTTGAAAGATTTGATTGATGAACTTGATTCATCCCATGTTTTGTTACAAGCTATGATATGTATTGTTTTGATAAAGATCTCGGACATCATTCATTTAACCCTTTATTACTAATATCATTCACTGAGTATCCAAGCTCACCCTCTCCTTATATATATGTAGGTGACGAGCAAGAAGGCGGTGACACCTAGATGATTATTTGCAAGATGTTTTTGGATTCATGTTTTGCTAGCATCTTGAAGATTGTGCTTCTTGACTTGGTTATTGTAGTTCATTTTGTATATGTTAGCTTGAGAAGCCTTTTGATCAAGATGTAATATGTACTTTATTTTATTTGTACCCAAGTTGTAAAACCATGTTAAGATGTATGACATTTCATTTGATCTATGAATAGTTCTTATGGATTAATTAGATTTAAATGTATTGCTTCCATACATTTAGGCCCCATATGTATATTTTGATTGTGTGTGAATCTTTGTAAGTTGGCCTTTGGTAATCTCGGATTACTGGCCATCACGGCACCATTCTACTAGGGGCGGAATGGGGTCGTGACAAAATGTGTAAAAAAGAAATTAATGAATTATTAAAAAATAGAATTATTAGTCCTAGTAAATCGCCTTGGTCATGTCTTGCTTTTTATGTTAATCAAAATGCTAAATTAGAAAGAGGTGTCCCTCGCTTAGTTATGAATTATAAACCATTAAAAAAAGGTTTAGAATGGATTCGCTATCCTATTCCAAATAAAAAAGACTTAATCAAAAGACTTAGTCAAGCTCTTATTTTTAGTAAATTTGATTTAAAAAGTAGTTTTTGGCAAATACAAATTCATCCTAAAGATAGATATAAAACTACATCCACTACACCTTTTGGTCATTACGAATGGAATGTTATGCCTTTTGGATTAAAAAAAACACCTAGTGAATTTCAAAATGTAATGAATGATATTTTCAATCGATTTAGTCATTTTTCCATAGTTTATATAGATGATATTCTTATTTTTTCAAAATCAATTAGTGAACACTGGAAACACCTTACTGCATTTTTTATACCATTAGGAGTCATGGTCTAGTCATTTCTGCTCCTAAGATTAAATTGTTTAAAACCAAAGTCAGATTTTTAGGTTATGATATTCACCAGAATACTATTTTACCTATTAGTCGTTCCATTGAATTTGCGTCTATATTTCCTGATGAAATCTTAGATAAAACCTAGTTACAACGTTTTTTAGGATTACTGAATTGTATTGCTGAATTTTATAAAGACCCTAGGAAAACTTGTCAACCTCTGTTTGATCGGTTAAAAGACTATCCTCCTCCTTGGTCTTCTACTCATACTGCTATTGTTAAACAAGTCAAACAATATGTCAAGTCTCTTCCTTATCTTGGTATTCCTACTAAAAATTCATTCAAAATTATTCAAACTGATGCCTCTGATATTGGTTATGGTGGCATCCTTCTCCAGAAAATTACTCCTCAGTCATCTAAACAAATTGTTCGTTATCATTCTGGTGCCTGGAATAAAGCACAAAAGAATTATAGTACTATTAAACAAGAAATTTTATCTACTGTTTTATGTATTAGTAAATTTCAAGATGATATTGTAAATAAAAAAATTTTACTTCGTGTTGATTGTAAATCTGCTAAATATGTTTTAGAAAAAGATGTTCAAAATCTTGCTAGTAAGCAAATTTTTGCTCGTTAGCAATTTTTTGCTCGTTGGCAATCTATTTTAAGTATTTTTTATTTTGAAATTGAATATATCCCCGGTTGTCAAAATTCTTTTCCTGATTTTCTTACCCAAGAATTTTTACAAGGTGGATAGTAAGTTATATCATGACAATTCCCTCTGTTCCTTATCATAAACACCAGATTAAACACTATAAAACCTTAGTCAAACATATTGCTCGTCCCCTTGCCTTTCTCAAATCAACCCATTTACCTACTAAAAGAGCCCAGTACATACAATTTCATCGGATTAAAGCTCAGAAACAACAACTTGCTCATTATATTAACTGTTTACATGAACATACTAATCAATTAGATATCCTCAGCGGATGCTAATTTATCTCCTCTATTTCACAAATGTCTTGTCCACGGCCTCCTTCCAAAGCCTTGGTCCCATCTAGTCAACCTTTTGTTCCGCCTCCATTGGAGTTAGTCACCAAATACCATCCTGCTGAATTGGTTAACCGTTACCAAATCCTTGGTAACATTCTTAAACCTAGTTATACATCTGCTTTGGCTACTGATCCTTTTGCTTTATCTAGTCAAGTAGTTACTCCATACCGTCCTAATCCTATTAAATCAGCCTGATGTGATTATGTTAAATCCACCACTACTAATCTCTTTTTCAAAGAACCTAGTCACCCAAAGAGTCATACTATTCATGATCTGGTTAAATCTTATTTCCCTCCTAGATGGCATTTTATTCCTGTTAGGTCCCTAAGTCTTGTCAATTCCACGAACAAACTTGTGTAATCGAGTTGTAATTCCTGTGCTGTTTTGTGTTGCTCGCTCGAGCGAAGAAGTCCTCGCTCGAGCGAAGGACTACGTCTGGCTGCAAACCTGAAAGAGGTCATTGTGCGCTCGAGCGAAGCATTGGAGGCTCGAGCGAAGAACTGCATCTGCGATAAACCTGAAAGAGTTTATTCCTCGCTCGAGCGAAGACTTTATGGCTCGAGCGAAGGTACTTATGGAAGTCACGCGAGATAAGCTTCTCGCTCGAGCGAGATAAGCTTCGCTCGAGCGAGCTTCCGAATCCGGAAATCTATAAGTAGTTGGTTTCTCCAAACTTTAGGATTACTTTTTGAGATCTACTTTGAGATTTTCTGAGGTCTTCTTGTAGAAAGATTTTGGTGAGTTTTCCTTGATGTCTTGAGAAGAGTTCTTCACTCATGATCTAAAATACATACATCAAGGAGTTGGTTTCTTTAAATTCAAGAGAGAGTTCTCTTCGGTGGATTCCGAAGATTCTAGCATATAGTTTCGAAAGGTGTTTGATTCTATATGTGAGTGAGGTTGTGGAATCAACTTCAAGATTGATCAGTTCCGAGATGAAGTCGTGAAAAAGAGTTACAGAAGATTCGAAGACAGATTGACTAAGTTGGGTAATTTGTAAGATATCTTTGTAATCTTTTTACTTCAGTAGTGGATTGATTTATGGCGTTTCGCCCGTGGTTTTTTAATCACAGTTGGAGGTGTCCAATTGTGGTTTTTTCCACGTAAAAATCGTTTGTGTCGATTTATTATTTAATCTGACAAAACAAACAATCTAAATCACTTTCGTAAGTGCTTGTTGATTTAGATTGTGTGTTTTGGATTTTTGGGATTTGGGATATTTTAATCTTGATCTAATCACGAATCACTTAGATTTTCAATTGGTATCAGAGCGGGTCACTCTTTGTTTTTTCAAAACTATAGGAGTGTGATTTTGTGTGATTAGTATCATGGATTCTATTCGTGAAGGTAACTCGACTCATAGACCCCCATTACTTGACGGTACAAACTATTCTTATTGGAAAGCTCGTATGAGAGCATTTTTAAAATCCATCGATGAGAAAGTTTGGCACTCCGTAATCTTTGGGTGGAGTGAACCTACTATCACCATGGATGGGATTGATATTCCTAAACCCCTTGATAAATGGGACACAACTGATTACCAGAATTCGAGTTGGAACAGCAAAGCTCTCAACTCCCTCTTCTGCTCTGTCACACCTGAAGAATTCCGTCGAATTTGCACGTGTGAAATAGCAAAAGAGGCGTGGGATATTCTTGAAACGATTCACGAAGGTACTACCTCTGTTAAAAGGGCAAAACTTCAACGTCTCACGTCCGCCTTTGAAACCCTTTTTATGCGCGACGATGAAACGTTCGATGAATTTTATGCAAAACTCAGTGATATCGTGAATTCCTGTTTCACTCTCGGTGAAAAAATCCCGGAAGCAAAAGTTGTTGGAAAAATTTTGAGGTCCCTTCCCGAGAGGTTCCAACCAAAGGTGACAGCCATTGAGGAGGCTCAGAATGTTGATACCCTCAAGCTCGATCAATTGGTTGGAAACTTGCAGACTTATGAAGCCCACCAAATTTCCAAGAAAAAGCAAAAAGAAAATATGGCTTTCACAAGTGCCCATGAGACTGCAAAACCTTCGGAGACTGAATTTGATTTAGAGTCTGAGATGACGGCTATGCTTACAAAACAGTTTAAAATTTTTTTGAAAAAGAAGCCGAATTTCAGAGCCCCTATTTCAAAAGATAAGAGTAATGACAAACCCAAAACTTTTCCACCAAAACTTGCTTCAAAAACTGAAAAGAAGATTGTAAAGGGGCAAGGGGTCAAGTGCTATGAATGTCAAGGTTTTGGTCACATTGCCCTTGAATGCCCTTCGAAAAAGAATCGAAAGAAAGTCTACACTGTAACTTGGGATGATGAAAGCGGGTCGGAGCAAGAACCCGAAGAACCTGAATCTGGAGAAGACGGGGATAGTGCTTTCATGGCTTTTTGGTCTACTTTGACACCACCTCCTCCAGAGCCAGCAGAGTTAGCTCGTGGTCAGAATTTGCATCTTCCTCCCACCTTTGACGGGAGTAACTACCTGTTTTGGAAAATCAGAATGAGAGCTTTTCGGAGAGCTTTTGATCCAGAAGGCTGGCAGGCCATTGAAGAAGATACAGACAGGGCTGACAATCCGAGCAATCAAAGAGCCCTGATCACTATTCGTGGAGCAATTTCTACTGAAGAACAGCAACGGGTTGTTCGTTGCACAAAGGCTAAAGAGGCATGGGAAATTTTGAGCCAATTTCATGAAGGAGGAAATTCACATTCACCACCATCCAGCAACTTTTCAGTCTTAGTTGCTAGATTGGAAGAGGCAAAGGAGAATGAAGAGCAAAAAGAGGATGATGAAAGATCTGATGACAATGATGAGATCAATGGCGATGAACTACAACAAGCTTACGAAAAACTATACGAGGAATCTCTAAATTTGTCCAAAACCAACGACAAACTCTCTCTCAAGATCAAAACATGTGAGAGTGAGAATGTCAGGCTGAAAGGAGAACTTGTAGCAGCAAAGCAGAATATCGTCAAGATCTCGAGTGACAGTCAAGACTTAGGTGGAAAACTACTATCCTGTGAAACTGAAAGGAATGAACTTCTGAAGGTGTATTCCACATATGAAGCAAAGCTTGCAAGTCTTGAGCTGTCACAAGCCAGATTGGAAGAGATAGTCTGTCAAAAGGATGAAGAGCTTCGTCTTGCTAGAGCCACTATTGCCTTGTGGAACAAAGGTTCCAAATCTTTAGAAGACATTCTCGGGTCTCAACAAATGGGTTGCGACAAAAGCGGGTTAGGCTATGGTGCAACAGCTCACAAGGGACAGGCCTCTACTTCACATGACAAGAAGACTCAAGCAAAGGGAAAATTGAAGGTAGACCAGGCTGATCTCTCTCTTCGTCCACCAAAAGCTGGTAAGATCAACAAAAAGGAGGTAAAATCGGTTTTTATTTGTCATCACTGTGGTAGGTATGGCCACATTCGTCCTTATTGCTATGAATTGTTTGGTAAGGTGTCTCAAAAGAGTAGAAATTCTAATACTTTTTGGGCTAGGAGACAACCTTACATGTCTAGGCGGAATACCAAGACTAAAAAGATTTGGGTGAGAAAAGATGATTTGACTTGTTTAGTTGTTCACACTGCTCTAAAAGCACGTGATGCACACATGTGGTATCTTGATAGTGGGTGTTCTCGTCATATGTCCGGTAACAAATCCTACTTCACCTCCCTTGAAAAATATGAAGGAGGAATTGTTACCTTTGGAGATGGCGGCACTTCGAGAGTCATTGGTAAGGGATCTATAAGTGTTGCTGGTCTTCCCAAGCTAAATAATGTTCTACTAGTTGATGGTCTTAAAGCAAATCTTTTGAGCATTAGTCAAATGTGTGATTCCCATCATGAAGTATTGTTTTCAAAAAATAAATGTGAAATTTTGGATAAAAAGGGAAATACTGTCTTACATGGGGTTCGCACATCTGATAACTGCTATGGGATTGTTACTACTAATGATCTCACTTGTCACTCTGCCATCATTAGTAACATTGACCTGTGGCATCAAAGATTAGGTCACATGAATTTCAATGACCTAACTAAGATAGCCAACAAAGAGCTTGTGAGGGGAATACCTAAACTGGGTAAGAATTTGAGCCATGTGTGTGGACCATGTCAACTTGGAAAGCAAACCCGTGCCCCGCATCAAAAGGTGAACAGCTTTACAACCAAACGTCCTCTCGAATTGGTTCACATGGATTTAATGGGTCCTACTCGCACTGAAAGCATCGGAGGTAAAAGATACATTTTTTTAACTGTTGATGATTTTACTCGCTTTTCATGGGTAAATTTTTTAAAGGAAAAATCTGATACGTTTGATGCTTTCCAGGCCTTAGTCTTTAAAATCCAGAATGAACAAGGTATTTCCATTGATCGTATCATAAGAATCCGAACCGATCATGGTCGTGAGTTTGAAAATAGTTCGTTTTCGGATTTTTGTGATATACATGGAATTAAGCATGAGTTTTCTGCACCCATTACTCCACAACAAAATGGAGTTGTTGAGAGGAAGAACAGGGTTGTTCAAGAAATGGCTAGGGTCATGCTCCTTAGTAAGAAACTTCCTCCAAAATTTTGGGCCGAAGCCATAAATACTGCTGTTTATGTCATAAATCGCGTGTATTTAAGGCCCGGCACTTTACAAACTCCATATGAATTGTGGAAGGGCTTGAAACCTAATGTAAAATACTTCAAAACTTTTGGGAGTAAGTGTTACATCTTCAAAGATAGAGAGCCTTTGGGCAAATTTGACTCCCGAAGTGATGAAGGTATTTTTCTAGGATATTCAACCACTAGTAGGGCTTTTAGAGTCTATAACTTGCGAACTTCATCTTTAATGGAATCTATCAATGTGGTTATAGATGACACAGGTGCACCTCCTCCAGCAACAAATGAGGATGATAATGATGAGTCTCCAATCTTGGATATCGAATCCCAAAAACAAGGAGAAGGTGCAGACCCATCACAAGAAATGGTTACCGAACCATCCTCACAGGTAAGGCCAAGTCCAAAGAGTGCCCCAAGGGACATCACTCCTGTTGCCCCTGTCACCACAAGTCCTGAGCTTAAACCATCAGCTAGGGTGAAACTGAATCATCCAGCTCAACAGGTGATTGGAAGTGTCTCGGATCGAATGAAAACCCGAAGACAGATTCGGGATGAGGTATCACATATGTGTTATGTTTCTTTAATTGAACCTAAGAATTTTAAAGAGGCCTTGCTAGATGATAGTTGGGTCAATGCTATGCATGAAGAATTAGGACAATTTGAACATAACAAAGTTTGGACTCTAGTTCCCAGACCTAGAGACATGAATGTGATAGGTACCAAGTGGATCTTTAAAAATAAATCTGATGAGAATGGTACTGTTGTTAGGAACAAAGCTAGGTTGGTTGCTCAAGGCTACACACAAGTAGAGGGTGTTGACTATGATGAGACGTTTGCCCCAGTTGCACGTCTCGAATCTATTCGTATTTTACTTGGTGTTGCTTGTTTTCTTGGCTTTAAATTGTTTCAAATGGATGTGAAAAGTGCTTTTCTGAATGGGTACTTGAAAGAAGAGGCATACGTTGAGCAACCAAAAGGGTTTGAGGACCCTAAATGTCCTAATCATGTCTACAAGTTAGACAAGGCTTTGTATGGATTGAAACAAGCCCCTCGTGCTTGGTATGATAGACTCACTACTTTTCTTCTTGATAATGATTTTCAAAGGGGTAGTGTGGATAAGACTTTATTTGTGAAACATACTAAGTCTCATATTCTTGTTGCTCAGATATATGTTGATGATATTGTGTTTGGATCCACTGTGGAACATCTTGTGAAATATTTTTCGGATTGCATGACACATGAGTTTGAGATGAGCATGATGGGAGAGTTGTCTTATTTTTTGGGTCTTCAAATCAAACAGTCTCCTTCAGGTATATTTGTGTCTCAGTCTAAGTATGAGAAAAATCTTGTGTCTAAGTTTGGTCTTGAGTCTGCCAAACATGCCCGCACTCCCATGAGCACCAGTCTTCACCTCTCCAAAGATTCCTCTGGTATTGATGTTGATCCTACCCTTTATAGGAGTATGATAGGGAGTCTTTTGTATCTCACAGCCAGTCGTCCAGATATTGCTTTCAGTGTAGGTGTTTGTGCCCGTTACCAAGCTAGTCCTAAAGAGTCTCATTTACTTGCTGTCAAACGCATCATTAAATATGTTAATGGGACTTTGGGGTATGGGGTTTGGTTTTCTACTGATACTACAGCTGAGATTACTGGTTTTTCTGATGCCGACTGGGCAAGGTGTGCTGATGATAGGAAAAGTACATCTGGGGGGTGTTTTTACCTTGGGAATAATCTGGTTTCCTGGCATAGTAAAAAGCAAAATGCCATCTCTCTTTCGACTGCTGAGGCTGAGTACATTGCTGCAGGGAGTTGTTGTGCTCAAATGTTGTGGATGAAGCAAATGCTTCATGATTATGGGATAGAACAGAACACTCTTACTCTTTTCTGTGATAACACAAGTGCCATAAACATTTCACAAAATCCTGTCCAACACTCTCGCACCAAACACATTGACATTCGTCATCATTTTATTCGAGAGTTAGTGGAAGAGGGCCTTGTTGTTCTTGAGCACATTCCCACTGAGCATCAAAAAGCTGACATTTTTACAAAACCCCTTGATCTTCTTCGGTTTGAGTTCCTTAGAAAGACCTTGGGTGTCATGCTCGATCACTAGAGTGTTACTTGTTTCTTGAGTAGGTGTAAATGTTTGTGCCTTATGAATGCTTGAATGTGATAATCTCATTATCATTGATATCTGTTTACTTGCATCCAATTTTTATACACTACTCATGCTGCTTACAAGATCTCATTGTTCATTGGTCATAGCTCATTTTGAATGCCCATGCTCATTAACCTCATGATCTCATTCTGTACACATCCTTGAGATTAATTGTTGCAGGGGTTTCCGCACATGTGATCAAAGTTCTCTATGGACCACTAACAGTGTTTCTTGTACTTTTACTGTGGAATTGACCGATACTAGCATATCATGGGTGATGTTGAGTCTCTTAACCATCTACCATCTGTTTTCACTTCCACGGTTTCTCCCTCAGTTCCTTGAAGTCCGGGCATTAGGAAAAGGCTACCTCAGAGGCACCAACCAGGCCATCCTTTATGATTTCATTCTTCTCTGGTTTGGTTTCCATACTCTTGAGAGTGAAAGCCACCAGTGAGTGCCCACCAGAAAAAAAAAAAAAAAATGGACTCTTTGATTGAGGGGGAGCCTCCGCATTTACTCAACAAATACCCCGTGATTCCTAGTGGTTTGACTTTTCACTGTATTGTTGAGTTACTCTTGATGGAGGTCCAGCCATCCGATCACTACTAGGATTAACTCTAGCTCAGTGACCTCTCATGGATTGCACACACACACTTTTTTATGTGAGCTCTCATATTGGATTTTGAGTTGTACATTCTCATGTAGCTTATGATCATTGATTATATTTTATCTGCTTTGCTCATGATCTCCAGTGTCGTTTTTTTAAAAGTGCAAGTTCACACGATTCATGAATTACGGATTATTTCATCTTAGTATTCACTTGGCTTAGTATGATCATCTATTTTTGTTTCAGGTCTCACCTCTTGATTTTGAGTATAGTGTTGTTTTTATATTTACAAAAAAAAAAAAAAAAAATTGGCTTGTTTTTCTTCCCTTGGCTCGAGCCACCATTTCCTCGCTCGAGCGTGCTTTTGCCACTGCATTAGACCTGAGAACTTGTTTTTTTGGCTCGACCGACCCTTTCTTAGCTCGAGCGACCGCCTGGGTTTTTTTTATCTCTCGCTCGAGCGATACAGTATTCGCTCGAGCGACCGTTCGCAGTTCAAATTCTGAATCTATACCCATTCTGTTCATCTTTTCCCCCCTTCGTCTTCTCTCTCTCTCTCCCCCCTAGGGTTTTTCGTGGGTCTCTTGGCTGCGATCGTCTGCGATTTTCTCTCTTGTTTTTGGAGTCTTTGTTCTTCCTCTTCTCTCCCCGTTTCTGGTAAGTTTTTTTTTTCTTCGTTTTTTTTTTTTTGTATGCTACTTGGGTTGAGATGTGGTTGTAGGGGTTCTAGGTCTGATTTTTGTTGGTTTGGGTTCTTCCCTCTCTTTTTCGGGCCCCACTCTTGCATCTAGGATTCTTGATTTTGTCCATTACACTCTCCATTGTGCTTAGGGTTTACCATTGGGGGTTTGTAAGGGTTTAACATTGGGGATTTTATTTACATCTACATATATTGCCATTATGTGCTTGTAATCTGTTTTTCTCTCTATTGTTTCAAACATTGATGTTTCGATACTATAATGGCTGTAATATCTTGATTTCTCTGTGGCTGATTGTTTGTCTCTTTAGCACTGCTCTTCATTTTCTTTCTTTTATGCTAATGTTACGAATTTCACTACTCTTCTAACCCCTGTTGGACTAATTTGTTTTGACTGATTCTTTGTGTTTTGTTTTGGGGGTTTTCTGGTGTTGTCTATTGGATATTCCTTGTATTTCTGGGCTCTTGTCTATATTGCTCTGTTTGGGTTGTAATAGTCATGGCCGAGTCATCCAAGCGTCGTAAAGCTACGGTTTCTCGTTCGTCCTTCAACTCTGAGAAGTTCCCATCTAAAGAAAAATCTAAGTTGTTTCGGGAGTCTTTTGCATCTCGGACCGTACATTTAGAGCGCAATATCCTCCCAAATGCCTTTGAGGTTATTCCCATTCGGTCTGTATTTGATACTTTAGGGGGCGATCAAGTGTTGCATTTCTCCGGGCCACAAAATTTGAGTCTCATCCGGGAATTCTATTGCAATATCCATTCCATTCGAAAAGAACTTCCGGCCTCCTTTGAGACTTGGGTTAGGAAGAAGTCACTTGTTATCACTGGGGATGTGTTTCGGATTTTACTTGGTCTTCCTGAGGTTCACAATTGTCATTTTCCGTTTCTTACCCGGTCAGGTGTTGATTTCAATTGTGTTGCGACTGAGTTATGTGGTGTTGACCGGACTTGGGTCACTGGGGATCTCCTTCAGCAAAATGAGTTGCTTCCTCGGTTCCGTCTCTTGAATATCATCGTATGTGCAAATCTTTATGTCACCACCCATTCCTCGCATATTACTCAGGACCAAGGTTATGTTCTGTATTGTATTCATCACCGACTACCTATTGACCTTCCGGAGATGATTATGTCAAAAATGATTGGGGTCTCTGAGGGCAGAAAATCTTTGGGGCTTCCTTATGGGTGTTTGCTTACTCGTTTTCTCACGGCCCTTGATATTCTTTCTTTTGATGATGATGAGTTTGCTTACCCTATCAAACCCATTACTAAATTGACAGTCTCTCAAAGTCAGGCTCATGTGAGGGGGAGTGTGTCGGGGGTTGGGAGTTCTGGTGCAGGTAATGATGATCCCCTTGCCGAGGAGGAGGAGTTTGAGGTCGCCAATGCCGGTGCCCCTGATCTTCCTGAGCTACGTCCTCGCTCATTTCGTGGCCAGCTACAGCACTTTGAGCAGTCTGTTACACGTCGCCTTGATCTTTTGGCTACACGTCTTGATGGTGTTGATGGCCGCCTTGATGAGCAGAGTGCCATGCTTACTCAGATTATTTCTCTTCTTCAGTTGCAGCAGCCACCATCTTCTCCTTCTTAGCTTTTGGCATATGCTTCTCGTGGACAGTTTTTTGTATCTGCCTGTTGATGTTTTTGGGTCACTCCCGGACAAAAAGGGGGAGTAGTTTTGGGGTACTGGTACTCATGTTTGTTTTGCAGATGGCTGTTTGGACGCTTATGTTATATGATGTGGCTATTGTTGATATGGATATTGGGGGCTATATGTTTTATCTATATGCTTTTGTGTTATATCTTGATGGTTTGGTTTGATATGTTACTTTTCAGGTTTGATGGAGTTAGCTTTGATTACAGGTTTTCCTCAAGTTTGGTTTATTGGTTCAAGATGATCGTTCCCGTTTGTTTTGAGATTGGTTGCATAGTTGGTTTGCCTTGAGTTGTAATAGTTTTAGCTAGTTCGTTTGCTTTAAGTTGTAATCGTTTTAGCTAGTTTGTTTGTTTAGGAAATTGTGTTAGGTAGTTTTGTCCGGGTATTGACAAAGGGGAAGATTGTTAGGTCCCTAAGTCTTGTCAATTCCACGAACAAACTTGTGTAATCGAGTTGTAATTCCTGTGCTGTTTTGTGTTGCTCGCTCGAGCGAAGAAGTCCTCGCTCGAGCGAAGGACTACGTCTGGCTGCAAACCTGAAAGAGGTCATTGTGCGCTCGAGCGAAGCATTGGAGGCTCGAGCGAAGAACTGCATCTGCGATAAACCTGAAAGAGTTTATTCCTCGCTCGAGCGAAGACTTTATGGCTCGAGCGAAGGTACTTATGGAAGTCACGCGAGATAAGCTTCTCGCTCGAGCGAGATAAGCTTCGCTCGAGCGAGCTTCCGAATCCGGAAATCTATAAGTAGTTGGTTTCTCCAAACTTTAGGATTACTTTTTGAGATCTACTTTGAGATTTTCTGAGGTCTTCTTGTAGAGAGATTTTGGTGAGTTTTCCTTGATGTCTTGAGAAGAGTTCTTCACTCATGATCTAAAATACATACATCAAGGAGTTGGTTTCTTTAAATTCAAGAGAGAGTTCTCTTCGGTGGATTCCGAAGATTCTAGCATATAGTTTCGAAAGGTGTTTGATTCTATATGTGAGTGAGGTTGTGGAATCAACTTCAAGATTGATCAGTTCCGAGATGAAGTCGTGAAAAAGAGTTACAGAAGATTCGAAGACAGATTGACTAAGTTGGGTAATTTGTAAGATATCTTTGTAATCTTTTCACTTCAGTAGTGGATTGATTTATGGCGTTTCGCCCGTGGTTTTTTAATCACAGTTGGAGGTGTCCAATTGTGGTTTTTTCCACGTAAAAATCGTTTGTGTCGATTTATTATTTAATCTGACAAAACAAACAATCTAAATCACTTTCGTAAGTGCTTGTTGATTTAGATTGTGCGTTTTGGATTTTTGGGATTTGGGATATTTTAATCTTGATCTAATCACGAATCACTTAGATTTTCAATTCCTCCCCATCTACCAAAAACAATTACTTTCTATAAAGACATCCTGTTCAGCCATCAGTCAATTGTGATTAAACCCATTTATGAGCGCACTTACACAAGTAAAATTGGGTACCATTCACTCTATATTCACAACTTTGTTTCTCTGGTTGATTGGGGTTCTCCTTACCAACTACGAGATTTTCCTAGTCATTCAATTCAAAATAGTTACTATGATTACATTGATGCTTGGTTCAGAGTCCTCTAGTATCAAAATGAGTCAAACAGTCACTCTTGGTTTCTTCAATTTGATCAAAAGTATAAAACAATTTAAATAAAAATAAATAATAAAAACTTGATTCTGTCCCTTTTGGATACATAATACATAACTTGATCAAATTGAATAAAAGAATAAAACAGTTTAAATAAACATAAATAATAAAAACTTACAATTGTTTATTGGAATGAAACCAGCAGTTCTTCAAAATACATAACTTGAAAATGAACTTGAAAATAAAATTACTGAGATATTTTTCTTGAGGAATAAGCACTCTCAATTTTTTCTAACTCTACCTTATTCTTGACTAAAGAGTCCCTTTTATAATAAAAAGAAACTACTATTAGCCTTGTGAGTGAATACTGTTAGTCTTGTGAGTGAATACTGTTAGTCTTGACTTGAAAGGAGCATCAGGAGCACATGGGAGCTGTTTGCTGCTTTCGGTGAGTGACTAAAGTTGATGACTGTTGTTTACTGTTATGAATTTGTCGGTTGGATGAATCATGATGAATAAGGAATAGTAATGTTGACTTTTTTCAGTATTCATTGCTTGGAGGCATGTGACTGAGAGAATCAATATAGATATATATATATATATATATATCATCAGCTTTTCTCAAAAAATGAGTATTGATTGAAGCTGATAATTAGAGCTATATAGAATCCAATGACTGAATTAGGCATATGGGTCCTCAGCATTTTGAAACAGGGGCCCATAAGGATCCTGATTAGTTGAACCTTCAGAAGAGTTTGAACTGTTTGAACTTTCTTCTGAATCACTATTATCCGAATCTGACTTGGCTTGGGCCATAAGGAGACGAGCTATTTGGAGAAGCTCATCCTTTGATGACTTGGATTTAGGCTTAACCTTGGACTTGGATTTTTCCTTTGGTTTGGGTTGATCAATGATGGGCTTTGCTAACTTGGACTTAATCTTTGACTTGGATGACTTGGGCTTGGAAGAATTGGATGTTGGGCTTCCAAGATTGACTGGAGGAAGTTGACTTCCTTGTGTTAATGGAGCAGCTGGGTTTTGCTGAGCTTTAACCAAAGCAGGAGTTGGAGCATATATGTTGATGGGGAATTCAGTTTGAACAATTTCAACGATGCGTGGAATTTTGAAATTATGACACCATTTAACCAGTTGTTGACGGTAAATAACATCATCAGAAATACCATATTGCCATTTGAATATCCAAGGATTTTGTATTTGGATATAAAAAAAAAAGCAATTGAGGGAATTTCCTTTGCTGGGGAGTGAATGAGAAAACAGTGGAGAAGTAATTGACTTGTTCCATAATTAGATTTCTGGAATGGCGCCATACTGAGTACACCATCGCAAAAACCAGGTAGGTAACTCGGATTTGAACTTTTGATCAAATTGAAGAAACCAAGAGTGACTATTTGACTCATTTTGATACAAGAGGACTCTGAACCAAGCATCAATGTAATCATAGTAACTGTATTGAATTGAATGACCAAGCAAATCTCGTAGTTGGTAAGGAGAACCCCAATCAACTAAAGAAACAAAGTTGTGAATATAGAGTGAATGATACACAAATTTACTTGTGTAAGTGCGCTCATAAATGGGTTTAATCACAATTGACTAATGGTTGAACAAGATATCTTTATAGAAAGTAATTGTTTTTTTCTGGATGGGGAGGAATAAAATGCCATCCAGGAGGGAAATAAAATTTAACCAGATCATGAACAATATGACTCTTTGGGTGACTAGGTTCTTTGAAAAAGAGATTAGTAGTGGTGGATTTAACATAATCGCATCAGGCTGATTTAATAGGATTAGGAGGGTATGGAGTAACTGCTTGACTAGATGAAGCAAAAGGATCAGTAGCTAAAGCAGATGTATAACTAGGTTTAGGAATGTTACCATGGATTTGGTAACGGTTAACCAATTCAGCAGGATGGTATTTGGTGACTAACTCCAATGGAGGCGGAACAAAAGGTTGACTAGATGGGACCAAGGCTTTGGAAGGAGGCCGTGGACGAGACATCTATGAAATAGAGGAGATAAATTAGCATCCACTGAGGATATCTAATTGATCAGTATGTTCATGTAAACAGTTAATATGATGAGTAAGTTGTTGTTTCTGAGCTTTAATCCGATGAAATTGTATGTACTGGGCTCTTTTAGTAGGTAAATGGGTTGATTTGAGAAACGCAAGGGGACGAGCAGTATGTTTAACTAAGGTTTTATAGTGTTTAATCTGGTGTTTATGGTAAGGAATAGAGGGAATTGTCATGATGTAACTCACTATCCACCTGTAAAAATTCTCGGGTAAGAAAATCAAGAATAGAATTTTGACAACCAGGGATATATTCAATTTCAAAATAAAAAATACTTAAAATAGATTGCCAATGAGCAAAAATTTGCTTACTAGCAAGATTTTGAACATCTTTTTCTAAAACATATTTAGCAGATTTGCAATCAACATAAAGTAACAAAATTTGATTTAAAATATCATCTTGAAATTTACTAATACATAAAACAGTAGATAAAATTTCTTGTTTAATAGTACTATAATTCTTTTGTGCTTTATTCCAGACACTAGAATTATAATGAACAATTTGTTCAGATGACTGAGGAGTAATTTTCTGGAGAAGGATGCCACCATAACCAATATCAGAGGCATCAATAATTTTGAATGAATTTTTAGTAGGAATACCAAGACAAGGAAGAGACTTGACATATTATTTGGCTTGTTTAACAATAGCAGTATGAGTAAAAGACAAATGAGGATGATTGTCTTTTAACCGATCAAACAGAGGTTGATAAGTTTTCCTAAGATCTTTGTAAAATTCAGCAATATAATTCAGTGATCCTAAAAAACGTTGTAATTGGGTTTTACCTAAGATTTTATCAGGAAATTTAGACGCAAATTCAATGGAACGACGAATAGGTAAAATAGTATTCTGGTGAATATCATAACCTAAAAATCTGACTTTGGTTTGAAACAATTTAATCTTTAGGAGCAGAAATGACTAGACCATGACTCTTAATGATATAAAAGAATGCAGTAAGGTGTTTCCAGTGTTCACTAATTGATTTTGATAAAATAACAATATCATCTATATAAACTATGGAAAAATGACTAAATGGATTGAAAATATCATTCATTACATTTTGAAATTCACTAGGTGCATTTTTTAATCCAAAAGGCATAACATTTCATTCATAATGACCAAAAGGTGTAGTGAATGCAGTTTTATATCTATCTTTAGGATGAATTTGTATTTGCCAAAAATCACTTTTTAAATCAAATTTACTAAAAGTAACAGCTTGACTAAAAGGTGTAGTGAATGCAGTTTTATTAACATAATGACCAAAAGGTGTAATGAATGTAGTTTTATATCTATCTTTAGAATGAATTTGTATTTGTCAAAAATCACTTTCTATATCTATCTTTAGGTGTTTCCAAGTCTTTTGATTAAGTATTTTTTATTAGGAATAGGATAGCGAATCCATTCTAAAACTTTATTTAATGGTTTATAATTAACAACTAAGCGAGGGACATCTCTTTCTAATTCAGCATTTTTATTAACATAAAAAGCAGGATATGACCAAGGTGATTTACTAGGACTAATAATTCTATTTTTTAAAAATTCATTAATTTCTTTTTTACACATTTGAAGTAATTCATGATTCATCTGAATAGGTCGAGATTTAGTAGGAATTTGTCTTTCATTAAAATTCTTAATGTATGGTAAAGTGACTACATATTTTTTCCTATGCCAAAAGGCAGTTGGTGATAAGAATTTAGGTCGAGTTAATCGATTAATAGATTGAGAAATAGAACAGTCTTTTAATTGATTTAATTCCAGTACTTCAGGTGGTGATAAGAATTTAAAAGTAACTGTTTGTCCAAAAGCTTGAGTTGTTATTCCTTCACTAAATGTAGTAAATGGATATAATAAGAATATAAATGGTGTGCCTAAAATAACTTTATCAGTCATATTTCTAACTAAAATAAATGAGGTTTTGAAACAGACATTATGTTGACATATATGGACTTTAGGTAATTTATATTTAATACGCATTTTACTACCATTAGCAGAAGTTAATTTTTCACTTGTTTTTTCATAATATTTTGTAGGAAGTAAACCTTCTTGAATACAATTAAGATCAGCACCAGTATCAATGAGAGGAATAATATTTAATTTAAAATCATCAATAACGAGTTTAACTTTTGAATACCATTTTTGAATATGAATTTTATTGATCAGATTTAATCTTTTATCTTCATGATTATGAGATTGATGTGATCGATTATCAAATAAAAGATTATCAGGATTAGTATGTTCAGATTCATTAGGCGATTCAGCATTGTTTTCTTGGAAATTCTCTAGACTTTTATTAAGTTTTAAGGTAAGAATTTCATTGTCTAAAGCTGTATCTTTATTTTGTAAATCTTTAATAATTTGTTTAATCTGATTGATTTCATGTTGTAAATCTTGAAGAGTAATTTCTTTTTGTTTATTTTTAAATCTTTCTAAAGTTTTAGATAAACTAATAATGGGTTTATCATGCTTTGGTTTATGATCATTGTTAGTAAGTAAGATTTTAATTTGTCAGTATACTTTTGTTTTAACTGGGGATCATCTAATCGACCAATTAATTCAATAAGGGTAGTTTCTTGTTGATTTTGTTTAGTAAGGACAGTGATTTGTTTAACGGGTTTGCAACAAATATCATTACATCCTAATTCAATGTTATTAGCAGAATCATCACTAGGTGAATGGTAATCAGATGAGGTATGAGGATTATCACAAGAAGAATTATGATCAGATTGGTTTAATTGGAAGATTTCAAATAATTGGTGTTTGGATTCATCATTAATTTGAAGTTGATTAACTTTATCTTTTAATTTTTGTTTTCCTTTACATTTGTTAGAATAATGACCTTTTTGACCACAGTTATAACAAGTAATATCTTTATTAGATTTAGATTTTTGATGGGATTTTTTTATAATATTTCTTGTTGGGTTTAGTATAGAATTTATCATTTGATTTTGAAGGTGAATAATTCTTTTTATACTTACGAGAATATTTGTAAGATGATTTATGTTTATTGTACTTATGTTTTTTACGATGAGAAGGTGCTACAGGAGGTAAACCGTATTATTAACAGAAATTACCTAATTTGTATTTAGCCTTATGTTTATCTTTAGCAGCTTTTTGACTAAGTTTAAGATCAATACACATTCTTAATCCTTCCTTTTGAATAGTACTAATGATACCACCATAAGTTAAATTATCATATTCAATAACACCAGTAGGTTGACTAAGGACATCTCTAATTTTGTGAGCAAAGAGACTAGGTAAACCATTAATAAATTTTTCTTTCCAAAAGGATTTAGTACAATCTTCTCTTAACATAACTTTAGAGGTAAATACATCTTTATACCATCTAAAATCGCTTAATGTTGGACAAGGTTACGAAGTTGATCATGTATGCGAGAATATATATTAGTAGGGGTACCTATGAAATGTCTGACTATGGTATAGATTAATGTATTGATACCATCGGGTTTATAATAGCCAATAGTTTCATCAAATATAAGTAAATCATTTTCATCTTTTTGATTAGCATGTAAAATTGATTCGCGTTGATCTTCATTAAGATATTTTTCCCACCAAGATTTGAGCATACCAGTAAAGCTAGAAGTAATTAAGGAAACAATTTCAGGTTGAGTATAATCAGGGTAGTTACTAAGATAACTATTTGCAACCATAGATAAATGATTTAATTTTTGAAGTATTTGATCTTTAGTGAGACCATCAATATTCCATTCGTATAATTGTTTAGCAGACACAGAAAATTGATTACTAAGATTATTTTCTTCTTATTGGAGATCAGGGGGAGTAGGTCATGAATACCAATTTTTTGTGAGCGTTGTAGGATTAGGTTTAAGATAATGAAGTTTATTCAGAGTAGTTGATTGAAATTGTTGAGCTAAATGATTAATTTCACTATCAATTGTGTCAGGGTCTGAATGAGCAAAAACAGATTCAAGAGTAGGATGCTGGTTTAATACAGTAAGACCTTTCTTAGTAGGTGGAGAAGCTTTTTCAGAGGTAGTTAATTTAGTAAATATTTGTTCAATGGCTTTGACAGTAGAATTATCTTGGGTGACTAAACTATGACGTTTAGAACAGTTACTAGGTAAATTAAGCAATGGTTGGTCTAAAGATTGTTTAGTAAATGTATTGTTAGCTGAATAATCATCGAAATTGGATTGTATTTTATCTAATTGTTTACCAATAGTTTTTAAACATTGATTGGTATAATTATTTTGTTCAATAACTTTTTTGATTTCAGGGTCAGTGCCGAGTAACTTAAAAGGAGAGGCCGGGACTTCAGATCCTTGATGTTCAATAATTATTGTAGATAAAGGAGATGACTAGAGCTTACAGTAGTATTGGGTGAAGTTTTCCATTTACGTTTTGTAATTGTTTGAACCTCTTTATGATGGTCTTCTAAATATTCAAAGAAAAGAATTTCAATTTAATGTTCAATCATAAATTTGTACCATTGACGAGTAATTTTAGATTGTTTAGTCAAATCATATTTGGTACGATATGCATAACGTTTAGTCTTATTATCTTTAAATTTAAATTCAATATGTAATTTATCAAGATTAGGAGTAAAGAGTTTACTATTAGTCATTAACTGAGGATTTATTGGAGGTATAACTTCGAAATCATTTTGAGTTGGAGAGTCTTGAGACTCAGTATCTTCTTCATGTAGATGTGTGTGAGTTGAATAAACAGGTTTACTAATTTGGGAAGCTGTGGAATTATCAATTCCTTTCATTTTACTATGGGAAGGTTGACCTAAATGGATTTGACTATTTTTTCTGAATAAAGGTGTGTTAAATATTTCATCTTCAGTTTCAACATCAGTAGGTATACTAGAAGTACTATGACGAAAAGATTGAGATCGATTAAATTTAATCCTAACAAATCCATTAATAAATTGTTGGATATCTTGAATATCTTGAGAAGTAGATTGTCGTTGATTATTTTTGTAATTTTCATTAATTGTAATCCATTGGTTGAGGAGAGTAATATTTTTCCATTCAATCATTTGAGGAATATTTATATTAGTATCATTATTACTACTTTGGATTAATAAGGTTTTGTCTTTAGGACTTTTATTTAAGGCTTGAACATTCAAATTAGTTTTTATACATTTGTAATGAACACGATAAATTAAAGCAATATTATGAACATTTTCTTTCATATTTGTAAATGAGCCATGTAATTGAATATTTAGAGTTAAAGCATCTAATATATGGGGGTCTATAAGTCTAAGAGTGAAATCAGGAAAAAATTAAAATGGATAGGTCCTTTGTGAAGACCAGTTTCTATCATACCCATTAAGCTATCACTACAATTAAGAAAACGAGCATCTCTTAAGCATAGTAAAACAAAAGTATTTTTACCTTGTTGTGTTAATGGTTTGATTCCAACCTGAATTAATCCCAAATGAATAAAATTGTGACCAGTTTTTAAATGACGTTTAATAGTATTAGCATCAAATAATTGACATGTTTCTCTAGGTTTTTCTAAAGCATAGACTTGTTCTAAAGTTTTAACATAAAGATTAACATTAAATGTATTTTGTATAAAAGTAGTTTTATAAATTTCTTTAATTGGTAAACGTGGTATATTCCAACTTAAAGCAATTTTATCATTTGTATTTCTACATCTTCTTCATTGATTACTAAACCTTGATTAGGTATAGAAGGCAAAGTTGTTGACCTAGAACTAACCGAATAATTACTTCTAAATAATCGACTCATTTTATATTGAAATAGTTTACAATGAGCTCAATGCAATGTCTAATTTTATCATATTTTCACATACAATATTTTCACACATACCTAGTTCGGAGAACCCCTAAAATCCAACACTGCCTAACAAAAGGACTTACCTTGGACTTGGGACGAAGAATGGGTGGCTAATAGCAACGTGGAAAGACACAGATATAAATTGGACAAATTAAGACGATAAATTGTAAACAATTTCAACACAAGAGAATCAGTTAGACACAGAAATAATGATTCAGATAGTAACAGGATACAACATAAAGTATACAACTTGGCTCTGATACCAAAAGGGATGGAAGGTGCTATAGAAGGTATCAGAGCCAAGTTGTATACTTTATAATGTATCCTGTTACTCACTGAATCATTATTTTATATATAATTATATATATATATATATATCATTTTAAACTATTACTATTGAAAAAAAGAAATTACAACTTTCGCATTGTTGCATTGAAATTGATAATCCAATAGAGTTGACTAAATTTTTTTTTTGGCCCCCCTATTTGTCAAGCCTTTTTGGCTATCAATCCTTTTTGTATATTGGACCCTAACAAGAGAAACAAAGACACTTTTACTGTCATACTTTAATTTCTTTCCCATTAATTCATAGCAGCTATGTAGCCGTTTTCACTTCTTGGGATAAAATTAAAATGATCTGTAATAGCAAATATGTGACGAAACCACCAGTATCACATCACCACACCTCAACATAGTCAATAAGGGGACTTTTTTCTATGTACTCTATTGGGATACGTAATTGTAACTTAAACATTTGCATATTTTATTTAGTATATACTAAACTTTCGTTGGGTTGTGGCCAATTTTTTTTCTAATGCAGTTATGTCGGTTGATGACAAAGACAGTATCATATTAAAGGGGTTACAAAGCGGAGGTGCATTTTTTATAGTAAAACCGATTGCCCGAGATGACTTGAAAAATTTATGGCAATATACAGTTACAAAGAAGAAAGGCAAAACCATTATCGAGGAAATTGGGAGTGACAAAGAAATGTCTTTTCAAGAAACATCCCAAACTGACAAAGGTTCCAATGATGATACAGAGTCTACATCGTCTGCAAACGAGTATAAGAAAAGCACAAAAGAGTCTAAGAGAAAAACCCTGACAAAGGACACAAACAATTATGACAAGGGAGAAAACAAGGATGATTGTACTACCCCGAAGAAGGCAAAGGTTGTCTGGACAAATGCAATCCACAACCAGTTCTTGGAAGCCATTAGAAGCACAGGCCTTGAAAGTAAGATATTTATCTATCTAATTTTTCTAATTCTTTGATCTTGACTTGTATATTCATAGCTCTCCCATTTACTTTATGATGATACCCTTGTTGATTTTTTTTTTTCTTTTTCTATTTTTTTTTTCTTTTAATAATATCCAGGGGCTATTCCAAAGAAAATTCTTGAGCTCATGAACGTGCCAGGATTAACTAGAGAAAATGTTGCCAGTCATTTACAAGTTTGTTATATTTCGTTTCAAATGATTTATCTTTTATATATAACTCAGTTTGTCATCTCTTAAATCTATATTAATATACAGTCTTGCTTCTTTTGTAATAAACTAAAAATTAAAAAGCAAAACGGTCTAGAAAATTGAACTTACCTCAAACATTTCTATTTTAACACGTCAATCTACAAGCTTAAGATATGCAACTTAGTAACATAAGAATATTGATGATCTACACACACACCAGAACTTGTGCTACTTTGCTCATGAAACACTAAATTGCAAATAAATGGTCATCCCTTATTACCAAAATTACTTCATATACTTGAAATTGGATGCATAATTTTTCAAGTACTAAAAATACTATAAATAAGTAGTTAATGTAAACAATGTAGGTACTTTTGCGTGTGTTTATCAAGAAGGAAATTAAAAAAACCTAGACAATTGGAGATACTAGAAAACTTTATCCACTGCAACCAAGAATTTAAAAAGCAGCCACAACCGTTACGTAATGCGGTGTAGACATCCCATTTTTGACCATCCTCAAGACTTGGACGTCACCGCCTGAACACTCGATGATCATCCATGTTCGTGTTTGTTTTGAGTTCCCGAAGGTCTTAGCTACGCGTCTTGCCTCAGGATCTCTCGACTTGCTTGTTCTGTGCTTGGTTTTACCCCAAGGACTTGTTTGTTTTTGCACCTGAGGGTAGAGAGTAGCTTGCTAGCTACCCCTGATACCCACCGGCCATGGCTTGAGGCCACCGGCCGTGTTTTGAGGCTACCGGCCATTGGTGAAATAGTCCATTGGCCGGTCGGCACTTTGTGTGGCCGGCCGACCACCTGTTTGGCCGATGGCCTCCTTTTCTGGCCGGTACCACCTTTTTGCCTTTTTCAGGCATGGTGCATGCCAGCTGTGCCAGCTGGAATGCACAAACCTTGCCCCCGTGCACATCTGTGGCTGTTTTGCCCCTTTTGCACCCTTTTGGTCTAGCTTCTTGAGGAAGCTTGGACCTTTGTCTTAGCTTCCTCAAGAAGCTTGGACACCTGTCCCAACTTCCTAAGGAAGCCTTAGCCCTTTTGCCTTGGCTTTTTTAGGAAGACTTGACCCTTTTTGAATAGCTTCCCTTGGAAGCTTAGCCTTTGCCTTGTCTATATAAGGAGACCTCCCCTCTCCTTTGTTTTGGTTCAGCAAAAACCAGTGAAAAAAAAATATTTATATCTGATATACACTTTCTCTCTCTATATCTCCCTCTCTCTCTCTTCATTTGTGTGGGTTAGAGAGCCTAAAGGTGTGTTTTCTTCTTAGTTTTGCACTAAGACACACACCATTACACCATGCTTCGACTTGGGAGGTCTTGAGGGTTTATTCTTGAGGTTTTGAGCTAGTTTTGATCAGAAGAAGGTGGCTGGACTTGCTGTTCTTGAGGTGTTCTTCAAGGGTAACACTTTTTCTTTAGATTCCCAATCTTGCATTAGCTTTTGACCTATCTTGCTTACTAATTTAGACTTTGTGTATAACTAAAAAAAGTCTTGTATTTGCATGCTTAAGGTACTTCATTAAGGTTGTTTTGTTGTTTGGGGTCGACCTCCCCCTCTTAGGCCTTGTTTGGCTCTTTTTGTGCTCTCTTTGTTATGCTTTGAAAACTATTTTTCTTTGGCCTTCTCACCACTGAAATCCAGTGGATTTTCAGTGGTGATGAAGAGGGTTTGAGGTCTTGCATAGGGGAGGGACACCCCTCTCCCTTTGTCTCTCTTTTGTTTGCATTTTTGGCTCATAAGGATAGCATGTATGCCTAGCTTTGTTTGGCTTCATTTCAGAGGTTATTTGGTGTTTATTTAGCATGTTTTACCTCTGTCCCATGTCGGTTTGTTGACCTCTTGCATGAATAATACACTTGCCTTGTATTCCTCCATTTTGCCTAGAAACACATCTTGACTTTGGACCATCATGTTTGCATGCTTTGGCTTGGCTTTGTAAAGTTTTTGGTCATGTTCTAACATGCTTAAGGTCTGCCTTGTGTCTTTGGAGCCATGCTTTCCATGCTTTATATAGCCTCTTTGTATTCTAACTTGTTGGCTTCGGGTGTGTGAGTTGTTAGCATGCCTCATTTGGTCTATTTCAGTGATTTGGAATCATTTTTCATGCCATTTCAGTTCATGTTTTATGCCTACATGCTTGCATTTGTTACCCTTTTAATGCCTTGAAGAGTTGTGGTCTTATGCTCCATGTTTGGGCTTGTGTGCATGCCTCTTTGTTTAAGTCATTTGGGTTGCCATATCAGTGGGTTTTGGGGCATATTTTGGTGCATAAAAACTCTGTTTTGGGTTACTTAGTTCATACCATGTTTGCTTGGGGTAGGTGTTGAGCAATGCCCTCTTTTGTGGCCTTGAATACCTTTTATTTTGCATCCATTCCCTAGCATATCTTGGTGTCATCTTTTGCATACTTCTCAGAGTTTAACATAAGTGTTTAATGTTCAAACATATTTCCCTTACGTATGCTTAGAGTTATCCCCTTTCATGCTTAGGTGATAGACCTCGGTGTGTGTATGCTTACATGCATAAGTTGTGCCTTTTTTTTGACTCTTTTGGCCACTGTTTTAGGGTGGGCTGAGGCCTTCTCATTTCAGTATGAGCCCATCCTTGCACACTTTGCATGTTTGACATGTTGCATTGCATTGGTTGCATGCTTACATTGCATCATGTTCGCATGTTTGCACATTACTTAGCTGAATTGCATTATATAGTCTTCTTGTATGCTTGACATGTTCATATTGCATTAGTGTAGCCTTGCTTGAGTTGCATCAATTTGCATTGTATATGGCATACATGCATTGCATCGCTTAGTTTGGGGTGTTAAACCAAGCATGAGGGGAGAGGTGTGTTCGTACCCAAAGTGATGAAACACGTCTCAACCCTCGGTCGCCAATACCCTTGATCTCAACATGATAGGGTGTTAGCACTCATTTGTTTGTTGCATGCATCTACATTAAGTTGCTAACTTGGCTTCTTAGGCCATCATGCCTCGAATTGCATAGTTGATGGCCCGAGGGTCGAACCCATGCTCCCTTGAGTCCATTGCATGATAGGGAGTATTCCATGACACACACTGCTTGCCCTCTACTGCTGTCAACTGCAGGATTCTACAGGAAGCAATGGCCGGCCAGCCACCTACAGTGCCGACCGACCATCAGTGGCTGGCCGGTGGTACAAAGGTTGGCCGATAATCCCATTACCATGGCCGGTGAACTTTAATTCTGGCCGGTGACATCCCAGAGCACTCAGAGGATGATCCAAAAGGGGTCTAGAGACTTTCAGAATTTTTAGAGGAGCAAGGCAGTGAAAACAGAGGCTGCAGTGCTATGGCAATGAGTTTCCGGGCGAGACGAGTCAAGCATGCATCATTCACACATTCCGAGGCGGGGTTGCGGCCACCTTTCTTCTGCATTTAATTTGTTAATTAGTTAGGAATTTTGTAAAAATTAATTTAACGGTATTCATCTGGTTGTGTAATATTTATTCAGACCCTCCGAGTGAGGGCAATTGTGTAATAAGTGTGCGTGAGTGTATGTATGTCTCCCAACCCCACGTCTTTCTTCCCTTTTATTTACTAGCTTTCGTTGGTTAGTCTAGGGCATGTTTCAATTAGCATACAGTACGATAGCATGTTTGCATCCATTCATTCATTTTGCATACACCAGGCTCGGCCCATCTTTCTAACTGCATTTGTATTTCAAATCCGAATTGAATACGTGATAATTGTAGCATTTCACATGTCATTGTAGATTAGCCGAGCCTATCTTAGTTGCATTTCGCATGTGTTGCATTAGCCATCTTAACATGAACTAGGATCATGCATGTGATTACTAACTAGTTTCCGTTTTGGCTCGGAGTACTCGGTAAGTTCTTATGCTTTAGCATCTTTGCATGCTTGTGAGTGTTGCCATGACAGCATGCTTACCATGAGGCTATTTGCTTATGTGATATAACTGCTTGATTGCCTGTGGATGGAGGTTAAATTACCTAAATTGGAACAATGCATTGAATATGAGTTTTAAGCCCACTTGAGAGTGGCAAAATTATATTTTCTAAGCCCACTTGAAGGTGGCAAAATTCATGTCCTAGCCTACTTGCGGGTAGCACCATCAAACCATTTTCAAATAAACAAACATGACATGTTTCGTTCCAAATTAGGCGATTTGGTCTATACTTATTTGTTGTGTGCATAACATAGTAATTCTAGGCTAATAACCGGAATAGGAACACATAATGCTTTCAAAACAAGATAGCACGGTTAGTAGAGGCCGATCTTTGATCGGGCGAGAGGGGGTGCTCATAGCTGACCTTCCCCAATCGTACCCAAGTTCCCGAGCCGAGCCAACTTTGGTGATGACGGACACGTAGCCGTTGGCACCGAGTTAGGGTTTCCTAAATTTTGAAAATAAAATATTTAGGTGGCGACTCTGTATCTGGCAAAGTAGTCCATGTTTGGCACTTCTTTTCTAAAAATCTGTTTTCCAAAACGATTTGCCGGATTTGGACTCTTTCGTTCAGATTAAGAACCGTGACAATTAGAGAGTCCTGAACTTTAGTGAACCCAATATGAACAGAACGGGACTCATCCTCCCGGGGCGTTTGGGGACGTCTACATACGGTTACATAACGGTTGTGGTACTTACCACTACTTGTTACACCTGCTATAACGGTATGACAGAAATTCACATTTATAACGGCCGTTTCAGTGATATGTTCTTTTTTTTTTATCAACAAATGAAGGAACTTTATTGATAAAGAAGAAAAACCATACTAAGTTTGAGATTACTTGAATAAAAGAAAGGCAAGAAACAAGAAGCATCAAAGTGATTCATCATAATCCCAACTAGGGTGGCTCTAAGAGGAACACACTTACAAACTCAGTTCCAAGGTTGGCGAGGATCGGACAAAACAGAGGAGCAATAATACGGAACACACCATATAAACACCTTAACAACAACCACAACTAACTTCATAACAGCCAAACTGCATACATCAGTTGACAAAATGAGATAGCTGACCAAAGCACCAACCTGCTGCCATACAAACCAGATAACAAGCCATACACACCAGATAGTGGTAGGCCAAGGTACTAAACCAGCTAACAGCCCTCAACTTCAATCCTTAATCTAATCCAGATTGTTGATTAAGTCCATGACAGCGTACATGATCCCCTATGATGAAGCTTTAATCCATAAAGCAAATCTGATCAAAATAATCTCACACAACTCAAACCCACTAGGCTGCACTCTATTAAATATACAGCCATTTCTTAACTTCCAAATGGACCAGTCGTGACGGTGTTACATAACGGTCGTAGCGATACCGTAACAGTTCGTTACACACTTTTATAATATTTCAAATAGTTTCCTTTACAAAAAAAAAAAAATAAATAAATAAATAAATAAAAAACAAAAAAAAAAAAAGAAAAGAAAAGAAAAGAAAAACATAATAATAAAAGCTTACAAAACAAAAAAGAACAAATATTTAAGTGATCCAAACCGAGAAAAAAAAATCTTATATGAATTTTTATTATTTATAATTTATTTTTTAATTTTTATTTCATTACATTAACATGTAAAATAAAAAATATATAAACAGTGGTTATATTTATTTTTATAATCATTTTATTTAACATTTAATTATAATTATTTTTTATTTTGTTATTGTAATATGTTGTCTAAAAAATATCTTTTAAAAAACAAATAAAATCAGTAGCTCAAAAATAATTTTTGTTTATGACACAATTTTTATTTTTATATTCATTTCATTTAATACTTAATTGTAAATAATTTTATTTAGTTAGCTATAAAGTGGGAAGGTTTGTGTTAATTGGGAAGGTTTATGTGAATCTATATTAATGCACACAACCTTATGGGCAAAATACCAAGTAAAAGGGGTGAGTTATTCTATTAATAATTGTGAATATTTTTTATTCAGTTAGTTTAGGTATTGGTCAAAAAACATTTGTAGACATTTAAAATTAATTGTTTTAAACTCATTAACTATTGAAATAAAATTAAAAGCTCCTTTTATAGTGATTTAAAAATATGAAATTTATTGGATCATACTTAAAAACTAACAAAAATTGGTCAAAATCTATTTTAAACCCCAATAAATGTGAATCTAAAAAAAAAAAGCTATGTGTATCGGTAATTTTTTTTTTAAATTGTGCGAAAAATAAAACAAAAATCACGATTCTAGTTACCGCAACTGTTACGTTACATCCTTTATATCTGAAACTACAATCGCCCACCGCAACTGTTACGGCAACAACAACCAATGATTGAGATCAATGAGGAGCAAGATCTGAGTGAAATAATTGTAGCTCTTAGTACTTTGTAAGAGTAATCATTGTCTAAACTCAATAATGATGGAATAAGTATGATGAATTTGCAGAAGTATCGAATTTTCTTGAAGCGAGTTTTTGAAGCAAGCTATAAAATTCAATCTGCCAATGAAAGGAACATGGTTGAAAGGACCTTTCTATCAACTTTCGCATCAGGACGACCTTCTTCCTCAATGTTCAATAGATCGTTGCTACGATATGGAGGGTATGTCCCAGTTCCCAACCCTGGCAATAATATTTCTTGTTGTTCTACCCAGGAAGCTTCATCTACCAACTTCTCCATGCCTCGATTCGGATGCACCCAATCACTTCTACTATGCAATCAAGGTAATTTGAAGAAACCAACCATTGGCAATGGTAGTACAAAACGTCCTTATAATCATCAAACTAGCTTGTCGCTCCATGGAAATACTTCAGTGGCACTGGCCTCATGACTGGTCCAAGTTTGTTTGAAATGCACCAACAAAAAAACAACTAGCACCACAGACACAGAGCTTTAATAATGGCATGTTGAACTACAATTCTACTATATCTGGAGTTCACAGCTACAATGATATCGGTATCACAGGCTATGGAAAAATAGGGGCTTTCAACAGTTCTAATAACTTTTTTTTTTTTTTTGAATCAGCAAAGAAGAGACACTTTATTGATAAAACAGAGGTATGCCCAAAACACAACCAGAGGTATGCCCCACCAAATCTTTCTCTCCTTACTGCTGAGCACCTCTCCATCCCACCATAGAAGCAACCCTTCAACAGTTAAGGCCCTTTGGACATCCCACCAATTTAGCATTTCAACCCACACAGATGATGCAAAAAGGCAGGACACCATGACATGGTTCACAGTTACAAACTCAACTTATTGGATGACTTACTCAAATTTGTGTTACTTACACATTTTTGTGAGATCTCTTATGTGGGTTTGTGAAAACTTACATGATTTTGTGTTGTTCAAAACTTTTATGAGAAAACTTACTCGAATTTGTGTTAGTTAAGTATTTTTGTGAGAATACTTACGTGTATATAATATAATCTATTTTTTTAATATGGTTTACCTTTAAGTTGACCTTCTTAGCAAGTCAACAATGTATAACAAGAAACACAAAATTGTACAACTAAAACAAAAAAACAAAAAAAAAAATACATAACAAAATAGATATGCCTTGCGTACCATGTGCAAAGCATACTTAAGAAAAACCCATTGCATTATGATATTCTTTCTTGTTCCAATACGGACCAAACTAATTACAAAAATGGTACACTAAGTGGTATGATATTAACAAAATTAGTAGGGTTTTATTATACCTCTTCTCTTACACTAGGATGAACTTATTGAAGAATTTGTCAATTGAAAAAAATGGTAAAAATTAAATGCTTAGGGAATGATCACTACCTTTACATAAAAAAATATATAATAATAATAAAAAAAATTAAAAGCTATATTAACAACATGTTCCTTAATAACTAGATGTTGTTGAATGATCGCTACTACAGGGTCACAACAACCTTTTCAGCAAGGTAAGCATCATTTTTGTTTTCAACAATTTTGGAGTTTTATTAATAGTTAGATGTTTCTTAATAACTTATAGATTCTTTTATAATGTTGCTCACTAATTGAGTAGTTATTATCAATTTTGGAATATATTTACCTGTTGTTTTTGATGAACAAGGTAAAGGAGCTAAACTATACAATTTTGTCTTTGAGCTAAATTTGTTAAAATGAGGCAAAAGTGATCTATGTTGCTGATTTCTATATCTTTTGTTCACAATACCAAATGCAGCCTAATGGATTTAGGCTAAAGTGGCCTAAACGGTACTCTTTTCTTGATGGATGTTGAGTTGAGAACACTCGGCAATTTATCTGTAGCATTTGAGAATAATTCTACTTGTCAACCTTTCAATTTTGTGTGGTATAAGAACAAAGCCCATGTATCTTGGAAATTTATCTCTCTCTCTCTCTCTCTCCCTCCCTCTCTCTATTTTGCTGGTGAGAACAAAGAAAAGATTTATTGAAAGCAATGGTTGGTTGTTTATCTGATAGCGGTTGAAAAATTAGTATTAATAATTTTCCCATCTAAACAAGCCACTGTTTTCTATGTGGGATTGTAAATATAGTTTCATGGTTAGCCCTTTGACCTCTAATGCACATGGTGAAAAGCTAATTATTGAGGCATAGCTACCAAGAAAGCTAGAAGCATTTTTCAAGAACAAAGTCGTACAAGAATTGAAGTTCAATCAAACGAAGCTCAGTTGTTGTTGCAACTGCAAAGATTGAAGTAGCAATTAAAGAGTTCCACACTGGATTTATATGTGTTGTGGTTGTGCCTTAGTATGCCCATTTCATAGTTGTTTTTGGATAATTCTTGCGAATATATTTGACTCGAAACACCCCTACCCCAACCCCCCAACATTAGTTTCACCTGTGTATGGAGACAATAACCACCCAAAAGGGGAAAATGAGAAGAAGTACAGGCTCACCATGTTGATCAACTGATGAACAGCTCAAAAAATTACTCCTTGCACTTGATTCTTGAAAAGATAATTGTAATTGGTAAGAACATCCTACAGTGTAAGTTGCACTCGAGAAAGAGGGTGGGTTCAGGTATTTGTTTTCTTTTCTTGGTCCTGTAGCTATCGTAAATGAGATTAGCTACCTCTGCAAAAGCAGAATAAGGAAAATAAGATAGTAACGACATATTCATTCTAGCTACAGTAGGTACATCTAATAATAAAATCATATGTTTTGAAAATCAAGTTCTACTCTGAGAGGGTAATTTATATGTGAATTGGGCCGAGCTGGGTTGTTATGGGCCTCGGTGTGAAGGGTAAGTAAAAAGGCCAAAGAGTTACTCTGGTCTTGAAGAGGCTTAAATTTAGTCCGGTCTCAAGGCCAGAAGTTAGACCTGTCCGAAGGACTCTTGGTGATTAGCTCGGTTGAAGGATGCTTTGAACGTATACCGGTCATGGCGCAGCTAAACTAGATCGGTCTATACCTTGGTAAAAAGATAGTTCGGTTTTGGGTATACCCTGGTAAGTGGAAGAGGAACCAAGGACAGAGAACCAAACTAATTATAGTTCGGCTAAGTAGGGCCATGCTTACTTCGGTCGTATGATAGTTCGGCCATGGTAAAACCATCTCACTTGGTTTAAGCAGTGAGGGAGGTGTTGAGGGATAAGCATTATCCTTCAGGAGTATGAATCCTAGGAGGACTCTGCATGGAGGAGTAAAAGTCCTACTAGGATTGTGCCACACGAAACCTATAAAAGCTCACAAACATCACCTTTGGAGAGGTAACATAACTTTATTTTCTGAATACACAGAGGTTTTGTCTATTTGTCAAGCTTACTGACTTAGGCATCGGAGAGGTTTCCGGCACGCACCCGCCGGTTAGCTCATGTTTGTGTTTTCAGGTGATAAAGCGACGACGTACGGAGGAGCGCAGACTTGATCAACAAGATTATACGAGAAGGTTTATTTCTTTCCCGTACAATTGGCGCCGTCTGTGGGAACTACAGATAGGACAAAACCTCTTGATCAAGCTTTACCTCTTTAGGAACAATGGCGCATAATGAAAATTTACCATAGTCCGCCATCGACGGGCAAACACCAGATGGAGGTGCAAGGCGCGAAGGACTACCTTCTATCCCTCCCGTGGCGGACTTGGAGCCCCAACGACATAACTCCAGGAGGGATACTAGGGGGAGGCGGACTAACAACCCCCGTCACTCTCATTCACAAAGTCCTGACAGGCAAAGGCGGAGGATTGATCCTCAAGTTCTGGAGGACCGCGTGAAGGAGCAAGACGAATTAATAAGGAAGATTGCGGCGGACATAGAGGCCTTGAAGCGCCAGATGAAGGGAAAAGGAGTGGCGATAGGAGAGGGGTGCAAAAACAAGACGCCCCCTCGCCGCTCAGAAGACCATGGAAGGCATTCCACACTATCACAAGCAGAGAGTAGAAGCCTCAGGACAGGCGATACTCAGTCTAGAACCTCCAGAACTCGTTACTCCAGGTCTGAGAAAACGAGATCGTTGAGGTCTTACACAGAGGGAAGTACCTACCGACGCTCACACTCGCACCAAACATCATCCAAACAGACGGAGTTACCTAAATCATCCGATTTGCGGATCATGCTGGAAGAAAAGGCACGATGGTAGGAGGACACCAGGGCGCGTGACCCTCGCAGAGTTTCTGCCCTTCAACGATTGGCTCCTCGATCGCATGGAAGCGTCGAGGTTGGAATGCCATTACCACGCCCTGCCTACGAACCGACGAACAAAGCATTAGCGAGGCTGCAGACCTCGCCGTTCGTTCCGGCAATTGAAAACGCGCCCCTACCTACAGCTTCCTTCAGCCCAAATTCACTACGTACGAGGGGAAAACGGACCCCTACATTCACCTAAGCCACTTCCGCCAGGTTATGGCGGTATATCGGCGAAACGAGGCTCTAATGTGCATCCTCTTCCCGTCAAGCCTTGGCGATCTAGGCTTGACTTGGTTTGAAAAACTTTCAGAAGGCAGCATAGCCTCCTGGGCGCAATTGGCGGAGGCGTTTGTCACAAGGTTCAGAACAAACACCAAAACCCCGGTGGAGATTGACCAGGTACTCTCCATCGACATGGGTGAAAAAGAGACGCTAAGGTCCTACAATAGTCGCTACTGGGAGACGTTCAACCAGATTGGGGACTGCCCCACCAATCTCACCATTGCACAGTACAAAAGAGGCCTTCCAGTCGGGAATAGACTAAGGGACTCGATCACCATGACACCACCCCTCACCATGGAAGCCTTGATCGAAAGAGTGCATCAGCACATCAGGGTGGAAGAGGATAGTGCCTGTGCCAAAACAAAATCTGGCACCACCGCAGTACCAGAGAAAAAGGCCTCAACAAAGGTTAACACGGTAGATCGTCCAAGCAGAAACGGACGAGGTAGGCGAGACAACGGAGAGAACCAGGATAAAAGATGGTTGAGGGTCTGCACGGCCATAACCACGGTATTCAAGAAACCGATCTACCGAATTCTAAGTGAGATAAGAGATGAGCCTTTCGTCAGATGGCCAGCCAAACTAGGGGAAGCGCAGAAGGACTACGACGAAAGATCGCAGTGCACCTTCCATAAAGAAAAGGGGCACCGCACTGAGAATTGCACGCCATTGAGACAGCACCTGGAGGAGTTGGTGGCAGCAGGACACTTGGACAAATACATTGAAGGAGGGACGCAACCAGCCCCCCAGGACCATAATAACCCCAACGGGATGCCAGTCGACGTCCCACCTCAAGGCATTATCAATGTGATACATGGAGTCTTTGAACCTGAGCGTGTATGCGAGCTCAGGGGATCAATTAAAAAGGCTGAACACTTAAGAGAGGTGCTAAGTGCCCAACCTGCCATCAAGAAGGGGAAGACAGAGGCCACAAACGTCATGTATTTTTCGGATAAAGACTTGGAATGGATATATTACCCTCACAATGATGCCCTGGTCGTCACTCTCCGAGTCAAGGATTTTGACGTCAAGCGGATTCTGATTGACCAGGGTAGTTCATGTGAAATCATGTACTACGAAACATTTAAACAATTGAAGCTGCAAGACAAAGACTTGGCGCCTGCCGTATCTCCCCTAATTGGATTCAACTCCATGCCAAAATGGCCTGTCGGCAAAATAATTCTTCCAGTCAGAGCAGGAAGCATGACGAAACAAGTGGAGTTTTGGGTATTGAAGGTCCCCTCTACTTACAACATCATCTTGGGAAGAACATGGCTGCATGCCATGCGATCGGTGGCGTCATCCTACCACCAAGTAATGCGGTTCCCCAACAATACCGGGGTAATTGAAGAAGTCTATGGAGATCAGATCATGTCTAAGCAATGCTTCGTCACGGTGAATGGCAGCCGCGCTGCCAAAGGATACGTTCATTCGGTGGAAGAACCTGAGAGCAATGAGCTATTCGCAGATGTCAGCAAAGCGGCTGATCAGAAAGCGGTGAAGGACTTGGTAGAGGTAAGAATAGATGAAAAGAACCTGGATAAGTTCTTTTTGCTCGTTCGTCGTTGTCCAGCACTGAGAGATTAGAGGTGTTGGAATTTTTGACCTCTAACATTGAAGTGTTCGCCTGGACACCATACGACATGCCAGGTATTGATCCCAACTTCATCTGTCACCAACTCAATGTCCACCAATCCGCCAGGCCAATCATCTAACGCACACGCAGATCGGCACTCCACCATGCCAAGATAGTGGCGGAAGAAGTAGGTAACCTGCTGGAGGCAGGAGCAATTAGAGAAGTGCACTACCCAAGATGGATCTCTAACACAGTCGTAGTGCCAAAGAAGAATGGCAAGTGGCGTGTCTGCGTCGACTATAAAACAGTCAACAAGGCGTGCCCAAAAGATAGCTTTCCTCTACCACGGATAGATCAACTGGTAGACTTAACGGCGGGGCACAACTGACTTAACTTTCTGGATGCATATAGAGGCTACCACCAAATCGTCATGCATGAACCAGACCAGGAGGTCACATCCTTTACAACTCCAAGAGGACTGTACTGTTACAAGGTCATGCCCTTTGGCCTAAAGAACGCAGGGTCAACATTCCAACGGATGGTCACCAAGATGTTTGAACCATTGTTAGGCAGAACAATAGAGGCTTACATCGATGACATGGTGGTCAAGAGCAAGGATGAGAATGACCATCTCAAGGACCTAGGTGAGATGTTTGAGATCCTGAAAAAGCACAAGTTGCGCCTCAATGCGTCCAAGTGTACATTCGGAGTAGGATCTGGCAAATTCCTGGGCTTCCTTGTGACCAATCGGGGTATAGAAACAGACCTCTCTCAGATCAAAGCAATCCAGGATTTGGAGAGACCAAACTCAGTAAAAGAAGTGCAGCATCTCACCGGCATGGTAGCTGCGCTCAATCGGTTCATAAGCCGGTCATCGGACAGACTACGATCATTCTTCCATGCCCTAAAAGCCAAGTTTGAGTGGGACGAAGAATGCGACCGCGCTCTGGAAAGCTTAAAGGAATATATGTCTTCTCCACCACTGCTAGTGACCCCAATTCCTGGGGAAGAACTCTTCCTGTACCTGGCAGTCTCTCAGCACGCAATTATCGCAGTGTTGGTCCGTGCGGAAGGAATCCAACATCTGCCCATCTATTATGTCAGCAAGACATTGCTGGGTGCCGAAATAGGGTACTTGCCACTGGAAAAACTGGCATTGGCCTTGATGATGGCCTCAAGAAAGTTATCACACTACTTTCACGCCCACACTATAGTCGTCCTCACAGCTTTCCCATTAAAAGCTTTGTTTGAGAGGGCAAACTTTTCTGGGCGAATCTTAAAGTGGGCAGTAGAGTTGGGACAATTTGACATCAAATTCCAACCCAGAACCGCGATAAAAGCCCAAGCTTTGGCAGACTTTGTCGCAGAATTCACTCCAGGAAGTCATCATATCTGCCCAGTCGACCTGACTGATACAACCAAACCAGGAATAGAAATTGACGCCGGAATAGCGCAACCCCCGGTGCAGGATACTCTATCAGATCCGATGGCAGACCAGACTAAAGACAGCAAGGAAGAAGTAAACCAAGCTACATCGAACCAAGACTCACCAACAAATAAAGACTTGGTGCAATCAGATAGCAAGGGGCAGACAGCAAGCATGGACCTTGAAGAAACCACCAGCAACATTCTTGACCCCACGACATCGTCTGACCCCTCCACTTGCTGGAAGTTGTTCGTTGGAGAGATGTGGAAGCTCTTTGTGGATGGAGCATCCAACCGGCATGGTGCAGGACTTGGCATAGTCCTCATCTCATCAGACGGCCTGGTTGTGGAGCAAGCAATCAACCTTGGCTTCCCAGCATCAAACAACGAAGCGGAGTATGAAGCACTTCTTGCAGGACTCAAAACAGCATTCTACCTGAAGGCCACCGAACTGATGGTCTACAGCGACTCACAGCTGGTGGTAAACCAAATTTCTGGCGACTATGAAGCAAAGGATGATAGGATGGCCAAGTACCAAGAATTGGTCAGAATAGAGATCAAGAAATTTGAAGTAGTAAGGATAGAACAGATTGGCAGGGAGGAAAACAGCAGAGCAGACGAACTAGCAGGCTCGCTTCAATGGTAGATACTTCCATCCCTCATCCATTGCTCATCGACTACTTACCAAGACCAAGCATTGAAGACCCCGGAAGCAGAAGAGGTATGTTGCACCGAGCTAGGCCCCTCATGGATGGATCCCATTATACTGTTCTTAAAAGACGGCATCTTACCGGAAGACAAGAAAGAAGCCAACAAAATTCGAGCAAAGTCGCAGCGATTTTGGCTCTCCCCATCCATGGCGTTATATAAAAAGTCATTCTCAGGACCTTATCTAAAGTGTGTCCACCCCAGCAAAGTAGAAGCATTCTTGTTCGAAATACACGAAGGGGTGTGCGGAAGCCACCAAGGAGGAAGATCATTAGCTTACAGATCCATTTCGCAAGGATACTGGTGGCCATACATGCAAGCAGACTCAGAGAAGTATGTGAAAAAGTGCGAGAAATGTCAGAAGTTCGCACATCAAATACATCAACCGGCCAGAGAACTCCTACCATTGACCAGCCCATGGCCCTTTGCAATATGGGGCTTAGACATAGTAGGACCACTTCCAACAGCGCCCGGAAACAGGAAGTTCTTTCTCGCAGCAACGGACTACTTCACAAGTGGGTGGAAGCAGAAGCATTGGCATCAATCAAGGAAAAAGATGTGAAGAAGTTCGTCTGGCAAAATATCATTACTCGATTCGGCATACCTAAAGCCCTCATATCAGACAACGGCACTCAGTTTGATGGCAAAATCTTTAGAAGCTTTTGTGAAGAATACAAGATAGAGTTCTACAATTCTACACCAGCATATCCTCAAGCAAATGGCCAAGCAGAAGCATCAAACAAGGTTGTCTTGGATGGACTGAAGAAAAGGTTAGAGAAGGCAAAAGGCAAGTGGGCGGAGGAACTTCCTCATGTTTTATGGGCTTACCGTACCACACCTCGACGGTCAACGGGAGAAACACCATTCTCCTTAGCATACGGAATGGAAGCAGTAATCTCACTGGAAGTTGGCCTCCCCACAATTCGAAGCGAAAATTTTGATCCCGACTTGAATGGAGAAGCCATAGCAGTGGAGCTCGACCTCGCTGAAGAAAGAAGAGAAAGAGCACTAGTCCACATTGTCTCATATCAACAAGAGTTATCCAGGAAAAACAACAAAATAGTACATCCAAGGCAATTCAAGATCAGAGATTGGGTGCTGCACAAAGTGATAGAAAACACCCTGGTGCTAGGAGATGGCAAGCTAGGGCCTAATTGGGAAGGTCTTTACAAAGTGGTTGGGTTAGCAGGCAAAGGGGCATACCGCCTAGAAGACAAAGACGGCAAAGCAATTCCCAGGCCATGGAATACCGCCAATCTCAAGTTATTTTATTTTTATCTTTCCTCTTTCAAACATGTGTAATTTTTTCTTTCCTCAATAAAACAAATCGATTCTTTTCAGCATAGTTGTTTTCTGTAAAAGTTAGTTTTAGTGAAGTTAGGAACATTGCAAACATTTTATTCTAAGCTGGCTGGAAAAACCAACTTATAGGTTGGCTGGATTAAACCAACACCCTTCCTAAGCCCAGGATAAGGATCCAGGCTACAGGACGTTTAGTCGGAATAACCAAACACTTTACTTTAGGTTGGCTGGAAAAACCAATCTAAAGGTTGGCTAGAAAAACCAACACCCTTCCTAAGCCTAGGATAAGGATCCAGGCTGCAAGACGTTTGGTCGGAATAACCAAACACTTTACTTTAGGTTGGCTGGAAAAACCAATCTAAAGGTTGGCTGGAAAAACCAACACCCTTCCTAAGCCCACGATAAGGATCTAGGCTACAGGACGTTTGGTCGGAATAACCAAACACTTTACTCTAAGTTGGCTGGAAAAAACTAACTTAGAGGTTGGCTGGATTAAACCAACTTTTATTACTCTTCAGCCGAAGTAAGGTTATGGGCTAAAGAAGTGGTTGGCTGGATTAAACCAACTTTTATTACTCTTCAGCCGAAGTAAGGATATGGCTGAAGAGTGGTTAGCTGGATTAAACTAACTCTTTGTACTTCAACCGAAGTAAGGGTTTGGGCTGAAGAAGTGGTTGGCTGGATTAAACCAACTTTTATTACTCTTCAGTCGAAGTAAGGATATGGCTGAAGAGTGGTTGGCTGGATTAAACCAACTCTTTGTACTCTTCAGCCGAAGTAAGGGTTTGGGCTGAAGAAGTGATTGGATTAAACCAACTCTTTGTACTCTTCAGCCGAAGTAAGGGTTTGGGCTGAAGAAATGGTTGGCTGGATTAAACCAACTTTTATTACTCTTCAGCCGAAGTAAGGATATGGCTGAAGAGTGGTTGGCTGGATTAAACCAACTTTTATTACTCTTCAGCCGAAGTAAGGATATGGCTGAAGAGTGGTTGGCTGGATTAAACCAACTCTTTGTACTCTTCAGCCGAAGTAAGGGTTTGGGCTGAAGAATTGGTTGGCGGGATTAAACCAACTCTTTGTACTCTTCAGCCGCAGTATTTATATCAGCTAAAGAGTGGTTGGCAAGTTAGCCCAGTCAGATTGATAAGCAAGGACCGGAATAAAGTATTTAAACCGGAATAACAGTTAGTGCAAAAGAAGATGATTCTCATTAATCAAGTTCAAAGCGATTACAAGAGAGGGGCTCCCAGCCCGGTTACAAGTCGAAGCAAAAAGAAGAAAAAGAAAAAATACAAAATCAGCTAAAAAGGTCATCTATTTCGACATCCAGCTCGGCATCAACCCGAAGTCCGGTTTTAGACGGAATTACAGTCTGAGTTGGGAGCTCGGTCTCGGCCTGGAGCTCGGTTTCAGCAGGTTGCTCAATGGTCAGATCTTCTATCGCAGGCTCCGCCCGAACTGATTGGTTAGCTAGAACGTTGTCAACCGGAGTGTCAGTTGGCTCATTCTCTTCAACGTCGTCGTCAAACGCTTCAAGGAATTGCTTCTGAAGATCAGCTGCATACTTCGCCAGTGAGGTCGGAATAAAATACTGAGGGGCATTGTAGACCTCGGTGTCGGGACCGCAACCGAGCCGCTCCACGGCACCCCTCCAGCCGCACTTGAAGAACAAGTCCTTCGCAGCTTCACACTGCTGGATGTATGCAGCTTCGCCTTCCTTGAAGCCCTTCTGCTCGGCATCTTCAGCTTTCTTCAGTCATTTCATTAAGTCAATTGTTTTGGAGTACTAAAAAAGGAAGAAACTCAAAATGCTTAAACCTTGGATCTTGCTATCGGTAAAGATGTAGAAAATTTCTTGCGACCTTAAATCTCTTTTTATTGGCAATGCTATCTGACACATTTGTACCTATGTTGTTGCAATCAACTGCACCTTCCTCTAAACAGTTTATCCATGCATTTTTTTAGGCCAATAATGTTGCAACTTTGTCATTTCTTTTGCATGAAGTGAAGTTGATTTGTTCACACCAGATGTGCACTTGGATTTTAGAGTTGGGTTTCACAATTGGCTAAATCATTGAAGGACACAAGTTTAAATTTGGTACAACAATTGGAAGGACAATGCATAAATCTTGATATACTATTTGAAATCTATAGGTGTTCAAAAACAAAACCAAGACAATTTTATTATGTATCATGATGAAATATTTTCAGATAGTAAACTATTAGGGCTTACTCAAAGAGTATACATGAATGAACAAACAAAAAACCTCAACCACAAATAAGTGGCAATTATACAACAAAAGCTTAAAAGCAATCGAAAAAATACATATATGTTTCAGCCATAGAAAATATTGTTTCACATTCTATTCATAATTCAACTAATGGTCCTTAATAGTTATACTCATCTACAGGTAGTTATGAAGGGGGCATGCTCAGTATCAAAATGAGAGAATGCAATTAGAACAAACTATGTGGGATACCAGGCTTGTGGCTTTTAGATTTTCTGGAAAATTAACTCCAACATATATTTCTTCATCTACTATTAGTAATTCTCTCTTTAATTCATAACATATTAGTCCTTGTTGTACTAACATTACATTACTTATTTCTAAACCTCTGGACTCCATGTGTTACTTTTTTCATCAAAGATATCTAAAACCATTTTTCTTTTGATATAGATATGAATATGACAATAATGGAGGGGATGAGCATAACACTACCTATCTAGTAGCTACTTCAAGTAGATCAGTGTGCTTACAAACAGACGAAAATGCCCGAATCTTTTGGGATAGCATTTGGTCTTAGGATTTACTCACCTTGCACTATTTTCTTTTCTCTTTTCTTAAATTTTTTTTGAATTTTCTCTTTTTCCTTAGTAGTGAATTATGTTTTTTTTACTTGATGACTTGCATCTTAATATGAAGTGACAAACCTTTTGGTTGTAAACTATAATAGAATAACCAATAAGAAGGATTTTCCAAAGTACATTTGATTTGATCAAAGGTAGGAGTGGCCTTTTGGGTTAAGGCTAATTTGGAGATCATTGATAATTTTTTTGTGATGATGCTCTGTTTTTGGGGCGTAGTTGAGAAGTTGCGTACATTTGATCAAAATATGTATTTTCAAAGTATGTTGAAACAGAGCACTTTGCTCGAGCACAACATTGGTTGCTCGAGCGAACCACTTGGTTTGCAAAAGTACTGGATGGTCCAAATCTAGGCTCGATGTTTGCTCGAGCCAAGGTGTAAGGTAAAGGCAGTCACTCCAGCGGTGACTTGGTCACTTAAGCCAACTTCAATTGTATGGAAAAATGTTGGATGCATGAAATGTGCACTCCAGCAATGGATTGTTCGCTCGAGCGGTGAGGCAAAATTCTGAAGATTCCATAACAAAGTTGAGCTTCAAAGCTTGTAATTTCAAATCAATTTCTTGCATGTCTTGACAAAACTTTGGAAACACTTACAAAATCTTCCAAGAACATGAATACAAAGCCAATTTGCAAAAATCAAAGCTCAATATCCCAAGAATTCAAACTCAAATGTTCATGCATGTATCAATTGTTTCCCTACTATTTTCCAAAGCTTCAAAAACATGCAATTCATTTTCAAAACTTTGCAATTCATGGAATTAAGCATGAATTATGCTCCAAAAATGGTGAAACTCAACAAAACTATGCATGAACGTATGAATTAACTCTAAAATCAACAATCTTAGCTCAATTCTTGTACTTAATCTTATAATCTTTAAGTAATCACTAAATAGATAACTTAAATTCATGAATTAGGGTATAAAAGCTAACCTAAGGTCTTCAATTGAGCTCAATTTAGCAAATTCTTGAGTTGTGATTCATAATCCTTCAAACTCCTTACTTAATCTTCAAGTTTTTAGCTTCCCCTCTATAGCGATCTTGGGTTTCCCTCCTTTGTTTATTGTATTCCAGACTCGGTTCCGTGGATGATGGTTGTTGTCGATATTATATTTCCGCCCTTTAGCTCTTTGAGTTTGAGTTTAGAAATGTCTTAGGCGTGTGTTGAACAGGTTGGTTGAGCTTTGGTTCCTATTCTTGTTGCCCAGATTTTTGGTGATCCGCTCGAGCGGGCCTTTTTGCGCTCGAGTGGAGTTTGCACACTTTCAGCATTTTGTGCTTTTACAGATATACTACAGAGGTATTTTCCACGCTCGAGCGGCATTCCTTACGCTCAAGCAGGTCGCGCTCGAGCGGGTAGCTTGTGCTCGAGCGGGTGTTCGAAGTCTGTAAAAATACTGGAGGAGTGTAATCTATGCTCGAGCTGGTCCCTTTGTGCTCGAGCGGGTGGAGTTTTGTGTTGTGTCTTGGAGCTCGAGCGGGTATATTTGCGCTCGAGCAGGCCCAGTTCTTGTGTTTGACGCTCGAGCATCCTATTCTCCGCTCGAGCGGGTCATACGTATATCAAGTCTGGACTGTGTTATTTTAAATCACTTTTTCAACTCTCTCTCTCTCTCTCTCTCTAACTTTCTAAAAACCTAATTTGAGAGCTTCTCTCACTACATTTCACCTTCTCTCTAAGAAATCATTCCTTTGCATAATGTGTAGAGCTTGGCTTGGGCTACATTTCAATCTGAAAATCTTTGGTTTTGGAGCATTTCAAGTTTCATCATCTTCTCCATTTCGTCTCATCTCTTGAGGTAGGGATAACTACTCATATTTATGGTCTTTGACATAAACTTGTAGTCATTTTGATGTAATGTTGAAGTTGGGTAATTTTGGGGGTTAGGGTTTCAAAATATATAAAGAGGGGTTTTGTTCTTTTGACTCACACATGTGTATTTTGGGTCTTAAAATGAGGCTATTGATGTTTAATGAAAATATTTGAGTCTTTGGGTCAATGTCGAGAAAAGGGGGAGGAAAGCCCTAATTTGTTGTTATGAATTAATTTGTACAATTAATTTGGAAAGTTATGAAAATATGAAATTGAGTTGGAAATAATGAGATTAAGGAGTTATGAGAATGAATGGTGGAGTTAGATAAGTTAATCACTCACCTTTGGAAATATTGATAATTTATCTGTTGATGCTTTTATTATCTATTTAGAAATAATTGCTTTGGGCTATCGGTGGAGGATAGTCTTGATTGTTGTAGACACTGTATGTTGATTAGGGAAAATTGAAACTAATCACGTTGAATATGTCATAGAATATGACGGTTAGAATAATACATCGAATATGTGTATTGATTAATAATACACTGTATGTTGTAGACACTGTATATTGTATTGTGTGGGAGGAGATAGGGGTTGTACTCCACGGTTTGGGAGGAGATAGGGGATGGACTCCTAAACCAGATATTATTTGGGAGGAGATAGGGGGATGGACTCCATTGATACAACAAATATGTGTCTCTATTGAAGTATGGAAGTGTTTTAATATGAGTTGTTATCTCATTTGAAATGGATGTATTGTTGATATGAGTCGTTATCTCATTTGAAATAGAAGTATTCTTGATATGAGTTGTAATCTCATTAAATTGTTTGGCCAGGTTCTAAGCCATGTTTATGAATTGAAAATTGGTTAAGCAAAGGAAAGTAAAATGAACATGGACATATTTGTCATGGAATTGGATTGTGTTGTAAATTGGTTGATCAGTGTTAACATTTATCGAATGCTTATGTTTTAGTTATTGCTCATATTATGTTAGCATATCTCTACTGGGCATTGGCTCACCCTATATGGGACATCATTTTCAGGTGCAGGTGATATGCCGCCTCCAAGGTCTTAGCTTGGGAGGTTATAGAAGCTGAAGGCTTATCTTTTTTTGTGATTATCTTTCGCATTACATGTATATCAAGCCAAGGGCTTATTTTGTGTAAAGAGTTCGTACTCTACTTTTGTTGAACCGAAGTGTTTACTTGGAAAGTTGTAAGCCTATGGGGCACTTACTTTTGTTGTCAACATGTAACATCTCTTGTAAGAATACTCTGATGAATGGGAATGTACTTTATTCTCCGAAGTTTATGGGTGTTATAAATGTATGATTTATGTATTATTTTGAGGGCGTTACACCCTCTGTCTAGAATGGTCTCTCTCTCTCTCTCTCTGACTTGTAAATTTCAGAATTTTGAGTTCAAGAAATGGACTAATCTTATCACTTAACATATATATGTATATATACATGGTTAACGTAATACACTAATTAAGGATTAAGCTAGTTAATTAGAGTTTAAGGTTTAATTAAATATAACCTAACTTAATTGATTTTATTCTAATTAATTTAGATTGGATTAAATTTTAATCAAACTTCTCATTAGGTTCTAAAAAATATGTTGATCACAATAAATTAACCAATTTCGGTTTTTGGCGCCATTAAGGCCTTCGATTTTCAGATCAAAGCAAAAATCATAACAGATTTTCCTACGAACAATAGATATAAAGTCAAAAACCACATTATTCGCATAATTAATATTCAAATTCACACCTAGCACATAAGAACATGCATAATTAAAGAATTAAAAACATAATACATGACGAGGTGTCATAGATTTCCTTGAAATATTGCAAAAGACGCCATAGGCATTGATACATTCATTAATCCTAGATTATGAATCTATAGCATGAGACATATATGCATAGAAATAAAGAAATAAAGAGAAATTTATGCCTTAATGGCTACATATTTCCAAGACAATGCTTGGTTAGAACAAAAGTGGGTCAAGCCAATACAATTAAAGCCTTAGGCTTGTACAAAAGATATTTACAAAACAAAAATAACAAGCCTTCAGCTCCACGATCCTCCCAAGCTAATTTCTTGGCAGAGACATATCATTAGTACCTGAAAATTGATTTCCACATTGGGCGAGCTAGAGCCCAATAGAGATTAATTTAACATGTTGTATGATACTTAACAAAATCATATGGTGAATGCATATGAATGCAATTTACCAAAACAATAAACGTTTTCTCTTTTAAATAATGCAATGCCATATTTATATTTCAATTGATAAACCATAACTTCCAAAACAAAAAACAGAGTAGTGGATATACACACTAGGAATCTCTAGGTACATGTCTTCCAGTAGGCTATACAAGTACTACCAAAGCCATTTTACCAGTACCAATCGGAAGTATCAACACCTAACCACACAGGTTTCTGGATTTTCACTAAGGACACACAAGCCAACATAAATAGTAACCACAGCCATACCCCCTAACCAAATTTACCACGATATTCACCCATTTTGCTCAAAACGATACATTTTCAATCTATAAGTGTGAAACAAATGTTCAAATGAGAGATGCATGAGTGAATGGTTTTAGTTTACCTAGTTCTTATACAATTGCTACAACACCCAATGCTATCCTCCACCGATAGCCAAAATAGATATCTCCATGCAGAAGATAAACTCAAGAGATAGATAATAATATAAAATTTCAATACTTGGAGTAACAATACATGTTCAACTCCACTTTCCAATTCAACACATATTTCCACAATACCATTTTCAAATCTCAACAATTCCCTTATCTTTTGTTCATATCATGAATACTTAATGATTTCCAAAATATCTCCAAATAGATACTCTTTTCAACATTTCACATTTTAAAAGCAATTTCTCCCAACCTCAAAGTAAAAAGAGATGGGAATGATGAACCCAAGATCAACGGAGGTGGATCTCAAACTTTTCCAAATCAAAATGACAGCCTCCTCGCGTTGTACCTTTTATCCCAAAGCACCACAGTAGCAAGATTCACGGATTTGGGTAGATCGGAGACTTAAAGGTAGAAAATATATATATATATATATATAGAGAGAGAGAGAGAGAGAGAGAGAGAAAATGGGTCTAGACAACTTTTAGAGAAAGAGAGATGAACTAAAAAGTGAGAAAAAAGATATTTTTCCCGCAGCTTTATACAAACAGATCACTCGAGCGACTAAAACATCGCTCGAGTGTCAGACACAAAATATCACTCGAGACCAACACAAGGCTCGAGCGAAGGAACCAAACTCCTAGAACATCAACCCTGCAGAACAGATTGCTCAAGCGACCAAAACACCGCTTGAGCGAAAAATAGAAACTTTCAGTATTTCAGACTGCAAACAGACCACTCGAGCGACCAAAACATGCTCGAGAGAAGAATTACCTGCTCCCAGAAATTTATCCTACAACATAGATTTTGGAAGAAATGAAAGACCACTCAAGTGAAGAAAAGGCCGCTTAAGCGAACCTAAGAACAAATAGACAGAATTTTCCCAAAATTACCAAGTGCCAACCTATTACAAACGTAACCAACAATCTAAATATCAACTCCCAATCGACAACAAGGACTAGAACAGATATAAACAACATTAATATATACAAAACTCAAAACCATAGAGTATAAATGGGTCAGGTCCTAACCCTAGCCGCTATAGAAATCAATTGATTTTGAAGATTTACACAACATGGATGACATTGAGATTGATGATTTCAAATAATGCAACAACGAAAAGGTCAGTTTAATACTTAATTTTTGGTTTTTTATTTATCTTATTTGTATAATCGTTGTGAAGATGACTTTGTTCGTCACGTGTTCGAATAACTAGAATTGAACTTTTACACAATATTCGATTATTTTTATTTGAACAAAACAAATTTTTTAAAATTATTAAGGTTGACCAATTTATAAAGGTTCATACCTAAAAACTTGAATAATTTAATTCCTTAAGAACTTCATTTCTCAAATTTAATTCAATTCAATAACGTAAATTTTTTGAGTATATTTTCGTTTCCTTTTCTTTTCTTTTTTTTATAACAAAAAGTGGATGTATTCAACATTTACAAAATAAATAAATAAATAAGATATAAAATTTAATATATGTTCAATATAATAAGTCTAAACAAGTTAAAATTGTTCAACATATAAACTATGAACATATTTATTTTGTTCAATATAAATATTTTGGACATATTCAATTTGTTTAATCTTATTTTTTGGTATGATGATATTATGTTCAGAGAATCAAAGTTGAGCCAAGCTTGAAATAGAAATTGCTATGGAAATTAAATCGGTAACCAAATCAAAAGAAGATAGGAAAAACATATCAAGGTGTAAATCAACGGTGAGAATGACAAATCTTCAATGCCAAAAATGCACTAGCAAAACACCGGTGAAGATGGGGATCTAAAATGATGACAATGCACCGGCAAGCCAACGGCGAAACGGCGGTGACTATGGAGATCTAAAACGATGAGAATGCACCGACTGAACCAAACCCTCCGTCGGCGATGGAGATCTTCAACATCAACGATGGAGATATTTGGGTGTAGGTTGTAGTGTGCATTCAAATAGACAGGTGGTGTGTTATCTTAGGGCTAGTATTGCAAAGTTAAGATACGAACTAAGATATTTTTAAACCTTTAAAAATTATTATATGTATTCTAAGGTGGTGTTTGATAAAGTTGAAAACTGAAACCTGAAGATTGAAAATTAAATATTGAAAACTGACTGCTGAATTTTTTAAGTTGAAAAGTTGTTTGATAAAAATTAAGTGCTGAATTAAAAATAAGTTGTTTGATATGTATGAGATAAAATTTGAAATTTATTATTTTTAAATTGTATATTTTAATTTTTATATTGTGACGATGATGGTGGTGGTGATGGTGGTGGAGCGGCATAATGGTGGTGGTGTTACTGGTGGCGGTGGCGTAGTGGTGGTGGTAGCGATGATAGTAGTAGTAAAATGATAGTAATGTTCATGATAATAATGACAATGGTGATGAAGGTGATGGTAGTAGTGGTGGTGGTGGTGGTAGTGGTGGCGACATCATGATGGTGGCAGTGGCATGGTGATAGTGGTAGCAGTGACATAGTGATAGCGGTAATGATGGCGGTGGTAGTAGTGGTGGAGGTGGCAATGGCGGTGGCAATGACGGTGGCAGTGGTGGCGGCATGGTGGTAGTGGTGGTGGTGGCATGACCTTGTCCTCCTCTCGCGTGAGACGTGTTAGGATTTCTTGCATCAGTTCAAAACATTTGGGTGCGCCCGGTGTTCACACCACTCTTTTCTCCTTCTGTGTGTAACACGTTAGGATCTCAATTGAGACCTCAGGTGTGCCCGATGGTTACATCGTTCTTCGCCTTTCCCACACGTCGCGTAGTTAAGCCTTAATTTTCTCATATTATTTCTGCATGAAATATAGTTTGGGCTCGTGTTTCTCACACGTGGCGTGTAGTTTTGTTTTCATGTTTGCAATTGTTGTGCCTTGTTTCAGTTTGTTTAGTTGTGGCATTTTTCTTTGCATAGCATTTGCATTTAAATGTTTCATTGCACAGCCTCATTGCATGATCATAAGTTATGTTCTTGTATCTTACATATCATTTGCATTTTGCCCCAGAACCACGCTGGTTTAATTCCTTGCAAAGGGATATGTAGGCAACCTACGAGCGTAACTATTTTGTTTTCTATCTTGATTGTTTGTCCAAGTCTCACGGCCTTGTCAAAATGGGTCGTCTCGGGGCTTTGACATTCACTCACGTCATTTCATGACTTCGAGTTCTGTCAAAGAGGAACAATTGTAGATGCCTCATTTTTTATGGCCCTTCAAGACTTGGATGTTCTTGTAAGTACATCCGATGATGAGTCTGTTTGCTTCCCAAGCGCTCGAAGTCCCCAGGGGAATGCCACAGCTTTGAGCCTTTCAGACCATGCATCCATTTTGTCTCATTTTTGGACCATGCCTTGGTCTTTCCATCCTGCAATCTCTGGTGACCTGCAGGCCATCCAGGGAGGCTGTTGGCCATCACTTAATGTCTGTCAGCCATTGATTTGCCTTGTTGGACATCAATGATGCCTTGATGGCCGACCGGCCACCAGTGTTTTCTACAGATATTTTATGCTAGCTGTGCCAGCTGTTTACACAGATGCTTGCATTTCTCCACACGTAGAGGGCTAGATCTCCTTTTATAGAATTCATGTTTTCAATATATAGGGACCCCTGTCTGTCTCTCTGTCTGTCTCTCTCTCTCTTTCTCTCTCTCTCTCTTTCTCTATACATTTCTCTCTCTCTTGAAATTTTGTGCTTAGTTGCTTAGATACACTATACTTTTGCATATCAACCCTTAACCAAAGTGGTTTGTCTTGGAGCTAAGGCTGCTTGAAGCTATCTTGGAGCTTCTTAAGTGGGTTTTGGCTTGGTTTGTTGTCTAGAATTACTCTTCTCTTCAAGAGGTATAGCACTTGTCTTGTATACTTTGTTTTGCATACTCATTTTGCTATATTTTTCCACTGTTTTTGGGCTGCTGTTGAACTGTAAAAAAACCAATTTTGGTGGACTAAAAGTGATGGTTTGAGACCATTTTAAGTTAGGGGGTGCTTTACCCTTATTTCTTTCTCGTTTGAAAGGTTTTTGCCCTTTTGTTTTCCACTTTCAAACCAACGTTTTTGGGTTTTTAACCACTGAATTTCAGAGTATTTTTAGTGGCAAAAAACATGTTTTGAAGTCCAAAATTAGAGGGTTTAGTCTTCCCTCCTTGTGTCTTGTTTGCTAGCCTAGTTAGTTCTATATGTTAGCATGATTTTCTAGCTTTTTGTAGCTATATTCCAGCATGTTTTTGCCTTTGTTTTAAACTGCTTTAGCTCTGTTTTGGGCTATTTGGGTCAGTTAAATCTTGTTTTGCATGGTTGTAGTGTAAATGTGATAACCCTGTCTTGTGTTAAGTTAATTAATCGTGATTATGTTGTGATTATGTGATTAATTTGAATTTGGGTGCTAGTTGCATGATTAAATGTGATTTTGACCTTATATCTATTCACTGTAGGAAAATCTATTCAACTTACTGTTGTAAACTGAAAATTGAAGGCCTTATCAGCCATAGAAACCGAAATTAACTACGCCATTGTGGCTAGCGTAATTTTTAGAGCCTATGGTACAATTTAATTAGAAATTGATTCGGATCAAAATAATTAGATTCAAAATGATTAAATTAGAGCATCATTATTTAGCCTTAATCAATTTGATTAGCCAAGCCTATAAATAGGTCTATGTACACTCAATTCTTTCTCTTGAACTCATCTTGGTTGAAATCACATTCTAGAGAGAGAGGGCTAGTTTAGAGAGAGAGAGAGAAGCCATCCTTGTAGATTTTTGCAAGGAAATTCAAGATTTGAAAGGCTAGGCCCAAGAACTAGCTAGAATTGAAGATTTGAGCCTCTAGGTGAGTACCTAGGCATGAATTCATGAGTTTGAGTTGTAATTATGTGAACTCAAACATAAATTGTGATCAAGAACGTGAATTGAGTTGAATTTGATGATTTTGAAGTCATTTTAAACATGCATGTAAAAGATTGCCATGAATTTGTGTATTTGAGCATGAAACATATGATCCATGCTGAATTTTAATTAAGATTTATGCTTTTGATCATCTTTTGCATCATTTAAGTTGAGAATGGAAATTATATTCCACATGCAAGCACAATTCATGAAGGTACAAGCTTTAGTTGCATGAATTTGAAGTATTGAAGATGAGTTTGGTATGAATTGTATATGCATGTAGTTGATTCATGGGAATTGAGCTTCATAATGTTGTAAATTTAGTATTTGTATCATGTTAGAAGATGTACGAGTGAATTATGGGTCATAATATGCAAGTTACTTCAACTTGAATGCAAATTTGAAGCTCAAACTGCTTGTTGGGAATTCCAGAATTTGTCGAGTCCACTCAAGCGAGGAATACGCTGCTCGAGTGTAAAATGTTAGCTCCCAAAAGTTTTGCAGACATTGATGTCTGTGGTGATGGTGGTAGTGGTGGTAGCGGTGGTGATAGTGAGTTTATAATAGTGCATATCGATATTTATATTTAATATTTATAAATCCAATCAAAATTAAATAAATTTTATATAACTTAAAATTTTCTTAAGTTTTAGTTTACATTTTAAGATGAACTTAAATTTTTAAGTGATATCAATTACGATTATCAAACGGCCTTAATTAATTATCACTTAATTAATTTAATTTTAAGAGCTAAATTATAATATCAAACACTCCCTAAATAATGGTATATAAATAGTGGTGTGTAAATAGAATTACCCAATACTAATAACAACTAAAACATGTCGAAAAGACAAGGGACTCAACCCAAGGGTCTCTCAGCGAGTCAACTGGCTGAAGAAACCAAAAGTCATCTATCTATACTATTGTTAAGTAAAGGCCTAAAATGATTTAGTGAAACCTTATTCTCCTCATGTCATGTGACAACTTTATATATGCTAAAATAAATATATATATATATATATATTATACACACCGTAAGCAAGTTTTGAACCCAAAACCTTAAGTTTCATTAAGAACATACTTATCACTTAAGCAACATACATATTATGATATTAAATTCTTTATTATTTATTTTTATTATTAGTTATCTGAATTACACACGCATTGTGTGTGCTACCTACTAGTATGTATATATCTAAATGGTATAATTCGTTTCCAGTTAGAATCATGACTATAAAATCACGAATCAAACCGTAAAATATGTTTTACTTATTTTAAGAATTATGATCAAACCATGCATTAAGAAAATCAAACAAAACAGTATGGTTTGATCTGAATCAAATTAGTTTGCAATCTATTCAATTTTTTTCTAAACCCTAAATTTTGTATATGTATGAATAAACTTGTTCATTCCCACAGTGTGCAAATCGACAGATTTACACTTCAAACAAATTACAACTAAACACTATCTTTTTTTAGTATTTGTTTTTAAAATAATTTTTTTAAAAATACTAGAGATTCAAATGAAAATATCAAATATTCTTCGACTACACATTATTTTAAATGAATTATTAAATATTTTATATAATATGATTTTTTTTTCCCAATATTAATAGTTTAGTTAGTTAAATAATAATGAAATGGTTACCTCTATTAACTTAAACCAAAACATCCAATCTTCCTGAGTCTCAAAATACAATTTCGTAGAGCAATTGTGTAAAATTTTGTGTTTGGTCCGTGTGTAGTTGGACTTTCTCTCGTTTGGAACTAACACCATTGTATCTTTCTTAGCAAGCACTTGTGTTAAATGCTTCTCGTTGATTTTGATACACCTTGGACTTGAAAAATGAAGAGGAGAAGCATCAAATTAGGAAGAGGATTAGAGTACATGCTCAAGTTAGACGAGTAATGTTAAATTGAAATTTTTTTCCAAGTCACATTGATGCACTCTTTGATTATCTATTGATCTATTGGGAAACCCGCCTTTTCAAAGAAGCTGGAGAAAAATGTTGGAAAAAAAATGGTTTTATGGTGAATTTAATGAGAAATTAAAGTAGTTCCCAACCATTGGTTAAGGTGGGATTAAATGAGTTTAGATTCTTTGGAACAAGATTTTTACACCACAAAAAGAATGACCAAAAATCATTAAGAATTGAATGAGAAATTGTCTCATAAAGTTGGCATCATGAATAAGGTATTGGGAATTATGTATAACTACCAATCTCACATTGATTGTAGAGGAAAATTTTGATAGGTATTTAAACCTCAAGATTTTGATAAGGGCATGAGCCCTTTGGGGCATCCAAAGTTTCCGAAGGAAGAGAGTTATGGATGCTTCAAGGATGGGCTTGGGCCAAAACTATGGTCCAAGTTGGTTATGGAAAAATTGCCACCTGCTTGCCAGGACTAGTCCGAGTCCGGGTTTGGGTTCGTAGATCTTGGGCTTAAGGCTTGCTGGAATGGGTTTGGGCTGGGACGGGTTGGTGGTCCACCAACCTAATCTTTTTGGGCCAGGTCTGCTGCAGATACACATACATGTGTATATAGAGTATATAACTTATATACTGATTGACCCATCAGTTTTGGGGCATTACTCTAGTAGTTTTGCAGGAGTAATGGCCTTCATTTGGTGCCAGCCTTGATGGCTGAAGGCTTCTCCTCTCTTCCCCATTGTATATAAAAGGAGGCTCATCTTCCTTGGTTTGACACAGAATTTTTGCTCTAGAATATACAGTCAGTTTGCTCCTATAAGTTTCTTCTTGTGTGAGAGAGTGTTGCCATTGTCGATTTGCCAAAGCTAATAGACGTTGTATCTTGGGAGACAGAAGACAACGTACCTCTAACACCCATGGTGAGGCGGCTAATCTATTTTAAGATTGTTATACAAATAATGTAATTAACTAAAATAAATAGATTCATGATTAATCAAATTAACATTATAGAATAAGAAAATATGCTGAATATTACAACCATATTGCACAGAAATACACAATACAATAAAATGGTAAAGAATGCAAACCGGAGACTATGGTATCACATGGGCTTCTTCCAAAAAGGAGGGAATACCTCTACTATGAAAGCAAACATGGTTGAGCATGGCCTGCCCTCGGGGGTCAAAAAGAAGCCATTGATAGACAAAAGCTCAAAGCTGAGGGCAAGAGGTAACGTCTCCAAAAGGCCAGTTTACAAGCCGTAAGAACCTACTTTAGGTTCAATGGGAAGTGCTTCAACTGTGGAAGCGATGGACATCGGGCGGTTGACTGCCGTAAGAAGAAGAAACCCTACAAGAAGTACCCTCCATAGAACAAGAGTCATGCCCATATGGTTAAAATGGAGGATCTGTCCCAAGATGTGGACGACATGCATCTATCAATTATCGTGTTAGAGGTGAACATGGTGGGGTCTAACCCGAAGGAATGGTGGGTGGACACTGGGGCCATTTTCCACATCTGTGAGGAGAAGAAGATGTTCACAACTGTTGAACCGGTTTCAAATAGTGAGAAGTTGTTTATGGGGAATTCTGCGGCCTTAACTGTTGAGAGAAAGGGCAAGGTGGTCCTGAAGATGACTTCAGGGAAATAGCTGACTCTGAACGATGTCCTATATGTGCCAGACATTCGTAAGAATCTTATCTCGGGGTTGCTCTTAAGCAAACATGGCTTCCGCATGGTGTTTGAGTACGATAAGGTCATGTTGACCAAGAGCGAGGTCTATATAGGGAAGGGATATTTGTCGGGTGGTATGTTTAAGCAAAATACAATGACTACTATCCCAAAACTTAATGAGAAAGCTTATTCTTCTATTTATATGCTTGAGTCCCCTAATTTATGGCATGGTAGACTAGATCATGTAAATTTTGACTCTTTGTGTAGATTAATCAAGTTAGATTACATTCCATTTTTTAAGATTAATCCAAATCACAAGTGTGAAACTTGTGTAGAAACAAAATTGACAAGAATTTCTTTTCATTCTGTTGAAAGAAGTACCGAGCCTTTGGATTTAGTACACAGTGATCTGTGTGACTTGAAAGTCATAAATCATGTGGTGGCAACAAATACTTTATCACTTTTGTTGACGATTACACTACATACTGTTATGTGTATTTGCTTAAAAGCAAAGATAAGGCGATTGATTAAATTTATTCTTTTCAAGAATGAATGAGAATCAATTAAGCCAAAAGATCAAGGGTTTAAGAAGTGATCGTGGTGGTGAGTATGAATCCTCGTTTACTAAGATTTGTGCTCAATTTGAGATTATTCACCAAACCGCAATGCCTTATTCCCCTCAATCAAATGGTGTTTGTCACGACCCAAACCCGCCCCTATAGGTTTAGCATCGTAACTGGCCAATAATCCAAGATTACCTTTGGCCTCAAAAATAAAATTTCAAAATATTTATAATCATATCGGGGCCTAAAGCGGAAGCAAAACAAAAATACCAATGTCCATTGAGCTTGTGTATACATGATGAATAAAATAATTAAAACATTGAAACACAATAATAATTTATATACAAATCTTATATATCTCACACACATATACATTTAAGACTTAGCAAGATTCAAACCTCTAACAAAGTTAACGGCTAATTTTCTTGGCTCTACTCGAGCCTAACTCACTCCATTTCAAAAGCTCTTCGAAAGGTTGACACGGGTAGACTCCGAGGCTTCCTCTATCCTTGTTGCTTAGTTGGCTCACCTACATATACATATAAATAGTGAGCTAAAGCCCAGCGAGTAATAACAAAGTAAAGAGGTTAAATGAATGAAGTTCAATGATAATACAAAAACCTGTTTTACAATTTTGAAACGATTCTTAAATCATTTTCGAAGGGAGGCATTTGCCATAATATATCAAATTTATAACGAAACATTTTCCATACCAAATCCCTTACCAAAACATATATTTCATTTTTCGAAACAATATATTTCAATAGGCAAAACAATTTGATTAGCCATCACATCAATCCCTTGCAATAATAAAAACATTACAAAAAAACATTTTCATTAATTCATTAACTTCATCATTAAGATCTTTCAATGTCAAATTATGTGGTACATCCATGAAGTAATAACGAACCGTAGGTCAATCAATCCAAAAGTCATGGTATTGTTACCCCCAGGCAAGGGCCTATAGCCATGGTACTATTACCCCCAGGCTAGGGCCTATAGCCATGGTACTATTACCGCCAGGCAAGGGCCTATAGCCATGGTATTGTTACTCCCATGCAAGGGCCTATATTCAATGGATGCCACAATATCGTTTCAAAACAGAACTTCATTCATTAAAGGTCATAACATTTCAACAAGCCATACTATCAATCATCAAATCATTTTAAGAATTTATTCAATCAATCACATATCCATTTTGATAGCAATAACATTTTCGAAAGTAAAGATAATTTGAACATATCTTTATAAGGTTATTACTCACAGTGGGTTAAGTTGATATAAGGCCTCGGACATCCACCTATACAAATCACACAACAAAGATACAGTAGAAGCACTATTCAATATTCATTTCATATTATAGCATGATTTACAATATCCATAATAAAGGTTTAATCGCTAATTTCTATATAATTTTCAAACATTTCCAAAATTCAATTAAACTTGTATATATATAGTTCAACCCCTCAATTTCATGATTCTACTTTCAATTTGGGCAAAATCATTAATTATTATCATGAATCAACTTAGGGTTTTCAAGAAAGAATTAAGGTTTTCTAGAAAAATTGAAACTTCTCACACCACTACTTTTAATTCCAAATTCTCCCTTGATTATACACCTAAGGTTCATAATCCACAAGCTTAATCAAACAATTGAACCCCAACATTTTAAACCCTAAACCCCCAAATTCCATGATATAACTCTATATGCTCAAAAATGTGGATTTTGCGTTTATATAATCAAAATACCACAAATCTATCTATTAATGCAAGTATTGAAGAAGAACTAGGACCCTTACCTTGAGAATCAATCAAAAAAGCAAAGCTCCAAGAAGAATCCTAAGCAAATCCAAAATCTAATCGGTTGAAAATGTTGAACTTCAAGCCTCTTCACTTTCTTGTAAGGGATCTTGCCCAAATCTTAGAAGAATGGAGAGTATTTGGGGTCAAACACCTAGGGTGAGAGGAACGAGGAAGGAAATGGAAAATGCAAAGAATGATCTAAAAATGTGCCTTTAAACTTGTTGAACTCGCACATTATGCTCAAGCATCACTTTTCCCGCTCGAGCGTACCTGCTTACAGCACAGATTCCAAAACTTCAAATGGGTATAACTCTCTCATTCGGACTCCATTCTACATCGTTCTTATGTCCAAATTGAAGCCTCGGAAACAAGATTTCCAATGGTTCTAGCTTCACATCCAAATTCAAAGTGTGGAAAAAGAAAAGGGCAAAAAAGTGACGGCTATTCGTAGAAAAAATTATCCGAATTAAATTCTTGGTTCACTCTTACTTGACCATTATGTTGCCACTTCAATCAATACCCCAAAATAAAATAGGGAGGTTCCAAATACACTAAAAAAAATTCCAAGGCAATCTCACTTTCCACACTTGAGCAGGCAAACCAACAAAGTCGTCTGCTAGAGCGACCACTCCTACGCTCAAGCGGGAATTTGCAACTCTTAGAATTTCAGACAGACTGCAAAAATGCTAGGAGCCTCTCAAGTCTGCTCGAGCGGGTCAACTCCCCCGCTCGAGCGGAGGTAAAAAAATTTAGATCGTTACAGTGTTGCTGAGCAAAAGAATAGAATATTAAAAGAAATGATGAATGTAATGTTAATAAGTTCTGGGTTGCCACAGAACTTATGGGGGGAAGCAGTTCTATGTCACAAATTACATTCTAAATAGAATACCTCGGAAGAAAGTAGACAAGACTCCATATGAATTATGGAAAGGCCGCAAGCCTTCTTACAATTTCCTACGAATGTGGGGGTATCTTGCAAAAGTAGCGGTACCTACACAAAAGCGGGTTAGGATAGGTTCGAAAAACATGGATTGTATATTCATTGGTTATGTATAGAATAGTAGTGCATATAGGTTTCTTGTGCACAAGTCTGATATTTCAGATATATCCACAAGAATACCATAATGGAGTCAAGGAATATGTCCTTCTTTGAAAACATATTTCCTTGCCGAAACCGAGGGGATGATCAAAGTTCTGAGAAGGAACTTGAAGATGATCAAGTAGATGATCAAGATAAGGAAGTAGATGAGCCAAGAAGGAGTAAGAGGGCTAGGACTGCCAAGTCCTTTGGCCTAGACTTCTTGACTTTATATGTTAGAGAGAGAACCTCGAACTTTTCATGAAGCTGTGACTTCACCTGAAAGTCCCTCATGGAAAGAAGCAATTAAGAGTGAAATTGACTCTATCTTACAAAACCATACTTGGGAGTTTATTGATCTACCCGCAGGCAGTAAGGCCTTGGGGAGTAAGTGGATCTTTAGAAGGAAGATGAAAGAAGATGGGTCAATTGAATAGTATAAAGCTAGGCTAGTTATCAAAAAATATAGGTAGCGAGAAGGCCTGAATCACTTTGATACGTATTCACCTGTGACAAGGATTACATCCATTTGCATGGTGATTGTGATAGTCACTTTATGTGGTCTGGAGATACATCAAATGGATGTAAAGACATCTTTCTTAAATGGAGATTTAGATGAAGAAATCTACATGAAGCAACCTGAGGTGTGATGACCGGGTACGTCATCTTACCTTCTTTTGTGCGTGTGGGTCCAACACTTTTGAAATCTATATCTCGATTTCGTCTCTTTTAATTTCAATTCTGAGTCCCACTTGTTTTGGGAGGCTTGAAGTTGAATCCGGGGGGTTTTACACTTAAGCTGGAATTTTTCTGGGCTGAAGGCTAAGCCGCACATGCGGTGCCTTGGGTCGCATGTGCAGGATAAGGGCCGCACATGCGGGAGATAAGGTTGTACGTGCGGGAATCTGGGAGTTTTCTGGGCTGTACACTACATTATATGCAGGTGCAGCTGGAGGTGCGGGGAAGGACCGTTGCACGTGCGGGGGTGATTGCCGCACGTGCGGGAGGACGCTTTGCACGTGCGGGCATGGGTGCCGCACGTGCGGGACTCCGTTGAGTTTGAAAATTTTGCTTTTCTTCTCTTTTGGGGCTGTGTGGATTTCACTTTTTATACCTCTCTCTCTCTCTCTCTCTCTAAAAGTAACATTTTCTCTCCCTTCTTTCTAAAAACATTCATTAAACACATTAAACACTTGATCTCTTACAATCTATTGGGGTTTTGATCAATCATCCTTCACAAACTTTGGAGAGCTAAACGAGGGCTTCACTTTGCGTGGTGGAGATAGAGTTTCTACACCGTGGATTTTGGGGGTTTCTTCTCTCATTTTCTCCAACACTTGAGGTAAGAACTTCTTTGAGTTATATATACATGTTTATGCAAGGTTGATATTGATTTTGGAGTTTTCTTAAAGATATTATAAAAAGTTTTGGTTTTTGGCTCAAGAAATTAGTGGCTTACAAAAGAAATTCATCTTTTGTTTCTCTGAAAGATTTTCTTGGATAGTTGAAGCACATTGGCATAAAAATGATGTTTTGGGTGAGATTTTACCAAGAAATAAAGAAATGAATTGTTTGGGTGAAAAACCTAGAAATTTGGGGGGTTTGGTGGATGTTGAGAAATTGTGACTTTACTTGTGTTAAATGAATGTTCAAATGGAAATTTCATGACATTGGATACAAAATGTCAAACTTCTTAGCATATGTGAAGTTAGTAAATTTTCTTGGAATCTATTTTTTATGTAGATATGTATATAAATCTTGAAATGACAATATGTTGAGACTATATAAGATATGGAAATGTTGCAACACTTAGATAGATGTAAAAGTTCATATGTTATATATGTTAAATGTATTGGGAAAAGGAAGTAGAAATGGTGATCGCAAACGGAACATTTGTGGGGAAATTCTGTAAATGGTAGGATGATACATCGCATGGGTAATCACCACATCGCATGGATAATTATTGCATTGCATGAATAACTGTGGCATTAACATTTCAATATATTGCTTGTTATAAGTATTGAATTGGGATTTGAAACTTGCATTGAGAAAGAATTATTGAGAAATGAGAACTATTGAAATGTTTTGGGATAAATACATTGGTAAGTCCGGATAGGAGATGTAGATGGAATTGATTAAGTTGGCCTAAGTGTCCGGGGTGAAAAATCAAAAACACGCGCGGAGGAGGTACCACTTCCCTTCCGGTTAACAACCGGTAAAGTAGGGTTTTGGTAGTGTTAGTTATGCCTACTTGCAGACACCAACTTAGGGATTACCTGAGTCATATTTACCACCCCAATGAATTAAATTGTAAATTTATGAATTGTAGAGAATTTCAAGTTATCATTTTGCATGGTGGTTTTCAAAGAAGATGTAAACGAAATCTTTTTCAAGGCATAGCATAGCATGTGCATTTTATATTGGGAAATCTCGCATAAATGTATTTACTTTGTTAAGATTTCTCTACTGGGCTTTATGCTCACCGCTATGGGATTTTGGTGCAGGAAAAGATGTAGTGAACTCGCCAAACTAGGGCGGGGAAGTTTGTATTGAGAGCACACGACTCTTTTTGTTGTGATTATATTTTTACTAGCCAAGGGCTCTAACTGTTTGGGTCCGAGAGGCGATTTTTGTGTAACTCGGTTTAAGCTTTGGAAATTATAAGCTCTTGAGGGCATTTTATTTACTTTTGAATTTGATGTTCTACATGCTGTAGATTCATGTATTTGATATCGTTGAATGTATAATTGCATGTGGAGCTGTTTTGCAGTAACCTTAATGATTCAATGAATGTAAGGGTTACGAATTCCAGCTTTCTTATAATGGATGCTAGTCGTTATACTTATGTAATGTTATAAATTTTTGAGGCGTTACACGAGGGGTTTTCAGTTCCAGGGCAAAATAAGAAAGTCTGTAAGCTTGTCAAATCATTATATGGTTTGAAGTAAGCTTCTAAGCAATGGCATGAGAAGTTTGACAGAAGCTATGTTGTCAAATGGGTTTAGAATTAATGAGTGTGACAAGTGCGTATATATTAAAGACACTAGCAAAGATTATGTCATTTTGTGTCTATACGTAGATGACATACTCATTGTTGGTAGTCATGATGAAATGATTAGAACTACCAAGAGATTATTAAACTCTAAGTTTGACATGAAAGATATGGGCCTTGTAGATGTCATTTTGGATATTAAGATTATCAGAACATCTAGTAGTATTGCACTTTCCCAATCTCACTATGTTGAGAAGATACTTGAGAAATTTGGTAAATCAGATACAAGTGTGTCTAGGACACAGGTAGACGTGAGTCGACATTTGACCAAGAATAATGGTGAGAGTGTCTATCAGCTAGAATATGCTTAGGTCATTAAAAGTTTGATGTATGTAATGAGTTGTACAAGGCTAGATATAGCCTAGTCTATTAGCAGGCTTAGTAGATACACAAGTAATCCGAATGCAACTCATTAGAGGTGTGACAACCCTACTCTGTGTTATACTAATTAATCTTAATTATGCTTATAATTCTATGCTTTATATGATTTTGAGTGCTAATTATATGATTATATGTGTTTTTGAATTTTTATCTGTTCACCGTAGGAAAATCTGTTTGATTTTCTGTTATAAAATTTAAATTGAAGGCCCTAGAGGCGACAGAAACCAAAATTGATTATACCATTGTGATTAGCACAATTTTTAGAGCCTACGGTGAAATTTGATTACAATATCATTCAGATTTAAATAATTAGATTAAACTAATTAAATTAAGCCTAATCAATTAGCACTAAACCTTAATTAGCAATTTTGATTAGGCCAACATATAAATATGTTCTAATGTGCTTAAGCTCATGAAGGGAGCTCAAAAATTCTGAAATATACGCTCTAAGGAAAGTAAACTCTACACTTAGAGAGAGAGGGAAGAGAATTGTGAAGGAATTGAAGGAAATTAGAAGGATTGAACTAGAATACACTTGAATTAAAGCCTTAGGTATGGTTTTTAACCTTTATCCTTGTAAATGAAACATGTAGAAGTTGAATTCATCAAGTTCTTAAGCTCATTTGCATATGATTGTACAATGGAAGCATTAATTGGAAGAATTGAGTTGAATTATGTACATGCATGCAAGAATCACCAATTGAGTTTGAATTTCATGGAATTTTCCATATGCATGAAGTTATATTTGACATTTTTGAAGATGTTTCATGGTTTTGCCACTTTTCATCTCATGCATGAGGGTTTTGAAAAGATTTGGAAAGAAAAGAGTGCAATTCACATCATGCATGGTTTCAACCTCATGATTTGAGCTTGGTCTTGGAATTTGGTCCATGATTTCTAGTAATTGATTTCAAATTAGAAGTGTTCCCATGTCATATAATGTTTTTCCACGTTTTTGTACAAAAAATACGAATTTTGAGCCTTTGGAATGAAGTTTTGAACTTCAAACACAGTTTTGGAAATTTCAGAATTCGACATGTTCACTTGAGCGAGGAAAGTGTTGCTTGAGCGTAAAAATCAAGCTCCTAGAAGTTTTGTAGAGAATTGCACGGTAGCTCGAGCGGCAAACTTTACGCTCGAGAAAACCCTGTTTTTGTCGCTCGAGCGATAGAAATCTTGCTTGAGCTTAAAATTCATCCAACCAGTACTTTTACAGAGTTTTACAGATCACTCAAGCAACCAAAGCGGCGCTTGAGCGAGGTGCCCAGTTTCAGAAAATTTTGCAAAATTGCATTATGTTCCAATTTCCGTTCTCTTCCATTTCTTAGTATTCTTAGGCACACATTGAGCATCCTAAATGAATTAAAGGACATGAAAGAGGCCCAAAAACATTAAGCAAACTAAAGAACGGATTGAACTGTATTATGACCCAATGTGTTATGAATTATGTAAGGTCAAGTGCAAGGACGAATCAAGCATCGGAACACTGTGAGTAATATCTTAGTAAAGATAATTTGTGTATATATTATTTTCTAAATGTTACTTGTGTGGTAGTTTTTGAACTTCTGATTTGATAATGTGAATGAGTATTCTATCCGCTTAGTTCGCAATGAAATATGTGAAGTATTGATACATGATTATGAAATGGGCCCAAGGCCGTTGAGTTTACCTGAAGAGGATATAAAATGGGCCTAAGGCTGTTTTGTATAATTGTGAAATGGGCCAAGGGTCGAATAAAGAAATGATTGGACCTAAGGTCATTTTGAACGTAAAGGCGAATGTGGACATGATTGTAAATTATGAGTGTGCACAAATGTGAATATGGATTGGGTGGACCTAAGGTCGTTTTGTACATAAATTGAATCCAAAGTTGTCTTACATAAGATGGACCTAAGGTCGTTTCGCATATACTGGACCGAAGGTCGTTTTGCCTATGAATTGGACCCAAGGTCGTTCTACATATAAGCGACCAAAGGTTGTTTTGCAAATGCGAGTTAGACCCAAGGTCATTTGGTATATGGATATGATATATGATGTGTTGGACCTAAGGTTGTTTTGCATTGACATCAATCAACAAGTTTAGTTTATAACTTATGATTTAACGAATCTCATTCATGAACTCCTTTACTTTGGTATTATTCACTGGGCGTTAGCTTACTCCTTATTTATATGTATGTAGGTGAGCAACGAGATGTCCAACCCCAGCCCTAGTGAGCTATGAGAAACCGAGATTTGAGGAGTTAACCAAGGTCGCCTCACTCAAGAGGCCTTGTTTTTATTTTGCTTTTCCTTTTGTTCTTTTGCGGCCTTATGTGGCTGAGTTGTGTATAACCTTAGTTTTTGTTAACACAGACTTTTGAATGATCCTGGACTTATGTTGTTCATAACATGAATGTGTGAGTTATTACGCTTATGAGAAAGTTTTTGGTTAAGCCATGTATGCACATTTCATTGGACAAACTTTGTAAATTTTTGCTTCTGCTATTTGTCCCCTGTAATTAAATCTGTTTTGATTTCTGACTGAGGCCATAGGTAATCACATGATTACTGGCCGGTTGTGACCCTAATCCATAGGGGTGGGTTCGGGCCATGACAGGAGGAGCATTATATGGGTGTTAGGTTATATACGCTACACTCGGGATTGTGGGTTGCATTATGGTAGTACCTAGAGGAACTAAAAGGGTATAGTGACGCTAATTGGATATTTGATATAAAGGACTCCAAATCCACTAATGGTTATATGTTTACCATCAGAAGGGCAGCTGTGTCTTGGAAATCTTCCAAGCAAACGTATATATTGAGATCAACAATGGAATCTAACTTTATTGCTTTGGATAAAGTAATTGAAGAAGCTGAATGGTGTAGACCGCCCCAGAACTGCGCTCTCTGCGCAAGGGCGCGAACCGTTTTGTTCTTAGCTACTACAGTTTGGACTCGTGTCACGGTTCTGAATCTAATCTCGCAAAGTGCAATGCAAGATTGATAAATCACCAAAGAGTCCAAATCCGGCAAATCGTTTTGGAAAATTATTTTTTAATAAAGAAGTTCCAAACATGGACTGCTTTGCCAGATACAGAGTCGCCACCTAAATGTTTTGTTTTTGGGAAATTTAGGAAACCCTGACTCGTTTCTAAGGCTACGTTGCCTCAGTTTGGGAACTTGGGTACGAGAGGGGAAGGTCATGCAATGAGCACCCCTGCTCGCCCGATCAAAGATCGACCTTTACTAACATGATATGTTGCGTTCTTATTTTGGTTATTAATCTAACCTTACTACGTGATACGCACAACATACAAGTATAGACTAAATCGCCTAAGTTGGAACAAAACATTTCATGTTCGTTTGTTTGAAAATGGTTTAGAATTGCTATTCGCAAGTAGGCTAAGTCGCGGATTTGCCACCCTCAAGTGGGCTTTAGAAAACATGATTTTGCCACTCTCAAGTGGGCTTAAAACTCGCATTTGATGAATTGTTCCAATTCAAGCAATCCAACCTTCATCCACAGGCATTCATGCAGTTATATCAATTAAGCAGTTAGCCTCATGGCAAGCATACTATACATGGCAACACATACATCTCATCTAATATACTAAAGCGTAAACACTCACAGTGTACTCCGAGCCAAAACAGAGAACTAGTTAGAAATCATGTATAATCCTAGTTCATGTTAAGATGGCTAATGCAACACATGCAAAAATGCAACTAAGATAGGCTTCGCTACTCTAAGATGGCATATGAATGCAATTTGATAACATGTATTCAAATTGGAATTGAAACACAATGCAGTTTGTATGATGCGCCGAGCCCGGTGTATGCAAAACAGATGAATGATGCACGCATACAAGCATAAGGTATGCTAATTGAAATATGCCCTAAAACTAACCACTGAAAGCAGATAAGTAAAACGGAGAAAGAAATGGGAGTTGGAAGACATGCATCACACACACGCACGCTTATTACAACAGTTGTGCCCTCTCAATGGAGAGTCCGAATAATAAGCTAACTAGCTAATCTAAGCTAGTTAAACTAATTATTACATCACAAAACTAATTAACTAACGAGTTAACTAATTATTGCAAAACAAGCTAATTAACTAACAAGCTAACTAACTAGTTATTACAAAACAAATGGAATAGTTAAGCGCATTAACTACTTAAGTACAAAAACAAATAGCAGTAGCTAGCTAAGTAAAGAAGCTAAGTAAAGCAAATAGAAGGGGCCTCAGAGCGAGAAGCGCATGCATGCTCAGTCGCCTCGTTCAGAAATCCACTGCGAAGCCCCAATTTGCCTCTATTTTCAATTGTTCTCAGAACACTGCACAATGCTCCAGATAGCTTCTACTCCACCATGGGAACCTGTAGGAAGGCTGTCGACCACTTGTTGGTGGTGCCAACCACTTGCTGACCACTTACCATTGCTGCAGACCAGAAAAAGTGGTCGGCCAGCCACTTTTACTGGTCTGCCGACCACTTTCTGCAGTACTTCTCTAGTTTGCTACAACAGAAAACAAGAAGGGGCATGGTAATGTATTTACAAGATATGTGTGCACAACCACCCTTTATCATTTCTTAAGCTCAAGGGAGTGTAGTTCTCGACCCTTGGGCCACCAATCACGCATCTCGATACATGATGGCCAAAGAGGCAAGATTGCACATTTCAATGTAAATGAATGCACAAATAACACATAAAGCCTTAACCTCTATCATGCACGATCAAGAGGGTCGGCGACCGAGAAATGAGGCACGTTTCATCACTTCAAGTATGAAAGGTCCCTCGTTTCCCGTGTTCGGATTAACACCTAATCCAAATACAATGTAAAGCATACAACACAATGTAATGCATGTATACACAATGCAATGCAATATTATCAACTTATCAATCCTAATGGCATGCATACACAATGCAATGCAATATGATCAACCTATCAATGCTAATGGCATGCATACACAATGCAATGCAACATAAGCAACTTATGAATGCTAATGGCATGCATACACAATGCAAGGCAACATAAGCATGCAAACAAACATGCTCAATGAACTTAAACCGAATATAGACAGACCTCAATCATGCCCAAAACAGTGACCATAACACTAAAACTAAGGCACCAAAAGGCAAGACATGCATGCACATGCATTGGCTCATCAAGTAAGCCTAAGAACACAACTCTCAAGCATGATGAAGAAGTGATAAACATGGAAGTGTGACAACACTATATGCTCTCAAATTAGGTATGAAATGATGCCAAATCACTCAAACAATACAAGCATAGCATGCTAGGATCCTTAAAGCATTAAAGCTAGCAAAGAGGACTACTCTAGAGACATGCAATACATGACACAAATGCATGAACCAACCATGGACAGAGCTCAAATAGGTCAAGACAATGACCAAAACATGCTAAGATGAGGGCTCAAAGGCCTAGGGATGCATGCATACAAGCTAAGCCACAAACAAGGCAACAATGCACAACCCTTAGAGGCGCTCAAAGGGTGAAAGAAGTGGGAATATGGCAATGCTATATGCTCTGAAATAACATGTTAGATGATGCCAAATCATGCACATGATACAAATGAAGTATGCTATGAGGTTCAAAACTCAAGGCTAGCAAGGCCAATTGCACTACAACTATGCAATACATGAAGCATATGGCAAATACAACCCAAAATAGTCCTAGAGCATATCAAAATGATGCTAAAAAATAAGTTAGCATGGTGAGCATGAAACATGAAATATGCAAGGCCAAAAGAGAGGATTACACTACACCTACTAACACTAAGCATAAGATGGCTTTGCCAACAAAAATCAGAGTTATATCATGGCAAAATAACCCCAAAAACACACTGAAATGATAGCTTGCAAATTTAGGCATGAAGGCATACACAACGACTCATGTTTAAGGCATAAAGCACAAACTCTTCAAAGCATTGAAAGAGTGAAAGATGTGAGTATATGGCCACACTAAATGTACTGAAATAACATTTCAAACGATGCCAAATCATGGAAATAGTCCAAGCAATGCGTGCTAATGGACTCAATACACAAAGCTAATGAGCAAGATTGAACCATGGCTATACAAAGCAATGCATGCATGACCAAAACAACACAAATCAGACCTTAAGCATAGTAAAACATGGCCAAAAGCTTCTTAGAGTTGAGCCAAAAGCATGCTAGAATGATGATCAAAGGCATGATACACATTAGGCTAGTGAATGAAAATGTACTACAAGTGCAAGGAGCATGCATGGGGCTATCAAACCAAGCCAAAATAGTGGTATGCCATGTCAAAATAACCCCAAAAACAAGTCAAGAATAAGCCAACACAAGCTTAACAAACATGCTCAAATATGAGGCATACAAAGCAAGTAACCAAGAAACAAGGAGAGGGGATGACCCTCTCTTATTTAAGACCTCAAAACACAAGTTTTAACTGAAAATCCACTGGATTTCAGTGGTCAAAAGGCCAAGAGAAAGTGATCTCAAGGGCCTAAAGTGATGGTGTAAAACAAAGCCAAACAAGGCACAAGAGGGGGTAGACCACCCCTAACACAAAAGAGACCTTAAACAAATATTACAAGTATGCAAAATCAAGACTTTTTGCAGTAGAAAGTTAGGCCTAAAACAACATGCAAGTAGGGCCAAAAGCTTAATAAAAAACAAGGGATTAAGAGGTTAGAAGTTCACCCTTGTAGAACCACTTTAGAGCAACAACTCCAGCAGCTTTTTTTGATCAAAACCAGTCCAAAAATACAAAAACCAACTTCAAAGTGCCTCAGCTCCAAGAGTATGGTGTTTCACTATGTGTTTGTGTGCAAAAGTGTGGAAAAACTACACTTTCGAACACAAAAATGAGACAAAGAGAGAGATATAGAGATAGATGTATATCTATAGCTCAGGCCAGATTTTCTAAACCTGGAGAACGGAGGGAGGGCCTCCCTCTTATAGAAAATCAAGCAAGAAGCTTGTTGAACACACTTAAGGCTCTAAGCCATGTATGGAGGATAATTTTTGTGTCCTCCAGCTGTTACAGCTGGCACCAAAAGATCTCCAAAAAGGTGCTGGAAAGCTGCCGACCACTTGAAGTGGTACTACTTGTAGTGGTCGGCCGACCACCACAAGTGGTCTGCCAGGAAAGAAAGTGGTCGGCAGGTGGGGGGAGGTGGTCTGCACAATGAAAACAAGCCAATGGTGTGGTGGCTGACCACTTTTGGTGGTCCAAAGACCAAACTAGTTGGCCAACCATAAAACTGGCTGGCAGGCAAGAAAAGTGGTCTCCAAGGGGAAGAACTGGTCTCTAACCCTTATTCCACCCTCCAAGCAAGGAAAACAAGGTTTGTGCCAAAAACAAACAAAAAAGAAACCAAGACAAGAGTTTGGGAGGCAAGGCGTGCAGCCGGAAACCTCGAAAACTAGTCTACGATCACCAAAAGCGATCTACGAGGGAGAAGCAGTCTACAACTACAAAAAGTGGTCTACAAGACCACAGTGTCCCTCTAGGCAAGGTTAACAAGGCATGGTTCAAAAACGAAGCCAAACAGAGAACGTTAAGCAGTCCTGTGACAAGGCGCGCGACCGAAGGCTCCGAAAATCAAAAACTAGTCTCCAAGAAGAAAAAGTGGTCTGTAAGACCTCTATCTCCCTCCAGGGAAGGGAAGCAAGGCTTGGTCCACAAACCGAGTCAAAGCACAAAGAGTTTAAAGGCCCGGAGGCAAGACACAACACGCACAATCACCGAGCCCTCAATCGATGATGTCTGAGTCTTAAGGTCGGTCAAAAATGGGGTGTCTACAAATGGTTTCGCTAGTTCATTGAGGATATTCCACGTTGGCCTGTGCCAGTTATCTATATTCATTATGATAGCCAATCGGCGATTGGACGAGCACCGAGTAATATGTATAACGGAAAGTCTAGACATATCCGTTGTAGACATAATTCCATATGACAATTACTCTCCAATGGAGTTGTCTCTTTAGACTATGTAAAGTCTAAGGACAACATTGCAAAACTGCTAACCAAAGGGTTAACTCGAGAGTTAGCAGAAACGTCGTCAACAGGAATGGGGTTAAGGCCTTTAGTAATGTTTATCGGAACGAAAAACCTCACCTAGTTGACTGGAGATCCTAAGATCCAGGTTCAAAAGGACAACCTAATTTCGTGTAACGAGATGAGTCATTAAAGAGGTAAATCTTCTTGGCCATTTCTTTGTACAGTGATACCCTGCAGGGGTGGAAGGTTAAGCTAATGCTTTTAATGACCTAAGTGATATGAATAATCAACCATGGTATAATAAGATACCTTATATAGGTCAGCAATGTGAGTGCGAAGTTGGGCCACTTCTTTAAGAATTGGTAGGCCGAATTCTTTAAAAAACACTCATTGAACCAAGCTAGTGTTCCAGGGCCACATTGGACACACCAGTGAGAACAAGAACAATGGTTAGACTAACTCTTGTGCAAGGTCTATTGTCTTGGTTTACACAATCGGCAGAACAGTTCAAGATATCATATTCACTGGTTAGCCAGCAAATCCGATAGACTTTCACTATGAAAGGTTCAAGGCCAACATCTACCTTTTCTGATGCAGGGTTAGTCTGTTTGCACTCTTTCCAAGTCTTTGTTGTAAACGTTGTCCATTTTCTTTATTCGGTCAATTTTTATTCATGTGGGGGATTGTTGGAAAAAAATGGTTTTATGGTGATTTTAATGAGAAATTAAAGTATGTCCTAACTATTGGTTAAGGTAGGATTAAATGGATTTAGATTCTTTGGAATAAAATCTTTACACCACAAAAAGAATGACAAAAAACCATTAATAATTAAATGAAAAATTGTCTCATAAAGTTAGCCTCATGAATGAGGTATTAGGAATTATGTATAACTACTAATCCCATATTGATAGTGGAGGAAAACTTTGATGGGTATTTAAACCTCAAGATTTTGATAAGGGCATAAGCCCTTTGGGGCATCCAAATTTTCCAAAGGAAGGGAGTTATGGATGCTTCAAGGATGAGCTTGGGACAAAACTATAGTCCAAGTTAGTTATGGAAAATTTGCCACACTTGTGCGCTTGCGCTGCTCGCTCGCCAGGACTGGGCTAGGTCCGAGTCCGAGTCCGGGTCCGTGGTTTGTGGACCATGGATCTTAGGCTTGGGCTTGAGCTTGAGGCTTGCTGGAATGTGTTAGGTTTGGGCTGGGCGGGATTAGTGGTCCACCAACCTAATCTTTTTGGGCCAGGTCCGCTTCAGATACACACAAATGTGTATATAGAGTGTATAATTTATACACTAATTGACCCATCAGTTTTGGTGCATTACTCCAACAGTTTTGCAGGAATAATGGCCTGTATTTGGTGCCAGCCTTGACGGTTGGAGGCTCCTCCTCTCTCTCTCATTATATATAAAATGAGGCTCATCTTCCTTGGTTTGACACAAAATTTTTGCTGTAGAATATACAGTCAATTTGCTCCTATAATTTTCTTCTCGTGTGAGAGAGTGCTGCCATTGTCGGTTCGCCAAAGCCAACAGAAGGTACTTCTGTGTTAGCCAGTTTAAACCGTTGTATCTTGGGAGACAGAAGCCGACGTGCTGTCAGCACCCACGGTGAGGCGGCTAATTTGTTTTAAGATTGTTGCACAAATGATGTAATTAACTAAAATATATAGATTCATGATTAATCAAATTAACATTACATAAGAAGAAAACATACCGAATATTACAATTATATTGCATAAAAATACACAATACAATAAAATGATAAAGAAGTCAATTTATTTTAGGTAATCATGAATCTATTTATTTTAGTTAATTATATCATTTGTACAACAATAAACAAGAAGGTAATTTTATTTCTATATTTCATCATATTAAATTTACACTTTAATTGAAATAGAGTAATGATAGAGACTCAAAAATTCTTTCAAAATTTCTATCAAATATTTCACATGGTATAAATATGGACCCATAATGTAAACTATGAGGCATTTAATAAAATTTTTAATAGAATTTTTAAAATATCTACCATTTTTCATTAAAATAATAATAAAAGAAAGGAAAATTTCCTTATGTTCAATTTAAGACCCAAAGGTCTCTTAGCGGGTCGACTGGCTGAAGAAACCAAAAGTCATTTGTTCTAAAATTACCTCTCTGATTCTCTCTCTCTCTCTCTCTCTATATATATATATATATATATATGTAGGTGGATTGATTTGCAGTAATGGAGTTACAGGTGTATAATGCCGATAAGAACCTTCCGGCCATAGGAGAAGAGTCTCAAGGTGAACTCAAACCTTTAATGCGTGATAGTTTATACTTGTAAACTATGCTTTAAGCGAATTGTTTCTGAAAATTATCTAGTTCTTCTCATAATACCTTTGAATTGAATGTGTGAAATTCGAAACTAAGACAAAAAGTGAGTTGGGTATTACTCTATTACTCGTTTGATAACAAAATGAAACAACGGTTATTGATGGGAAGATAAAAATGTTGATTTGTTCGCTCGTAAAAAGCTTCATACCCAACCATTCAAATTGTTCGATTTTGGCTTAGTTGAATTTGTTGACCTTAACCTTGTTTGCTGACCACATGGGATTAATTTCCAAGTTGGAGTTCAGAAATTATAATTTGTTTCTACTATGTAGGTTCAAGTTTATTTGTACTTCCATTTCAATTGCACTGTACCCTTTTTTTTTTTTTTGAGCCTAATAGTTCTGAGCAGTGAGCACATTGTTGCTCAAGCTTGGCTTTATGATACAAGTAAATATGTGCATGTCATTCGATTTGTATTATTTAGTTGATGTGTTAGTGGGTGGCAGAGTTGGTTGACTATAAATGGGAATGTGGGTGTCCAATAACCAACCTTCGATCATTTTGGAATAGATATTTTCAGAGATTCTCTCTAGATCTCAATTGAGACTTTCTCTCTCTATGATTTCTCCTCTCTTTGATTTTGATTCCATCATTTTTGTATCAGAGCTAGGGACTGATTCCTAATCTTTTCTGGATTTGAGTGTGATTCATCAATAGTAGAAAAAATTTCGTTTCAATTTACAATTGATTTCGAACTGATATGTGGCCAACCGTAATTGTTGCCTCCACTGTGTGACATAGCTTGACTTCAAGTTGTGATAGCTTTCGAAGAATGAGATTCAAGTTGCAGGAGTGTCAACTAGGTTGTTTGAATCTGGATGGCGTAGGGTTACACTAAGTGGGGATGGGGCGGGTGTCGGGGAGGGGTATAGGGGTGATGTTCATAAATGGGGGTGGGTAAGGGTCCCTTGACCTATCCCTGCCTTGTTGCCGTCATTAGTCAACGTCTTTGTGTTATATCGTGTACATGTGCTATGTATGTGCCTTTGCTACATAGCATATGGGTAATGAAGTTGATGATAGTGCTTGATTGTTGTGGATGGTGAAGAGATGGTGTGGTTGAGGGAGGCACTTTAGGAAGATGGTAGACATTGACATGGTTGGCGATCACCGGAGGCGGAGGACATGCAACCCTTGGAGAGAGAGAAGGTGGTAGCGGAGAGCTTGATGCTTTGCTTGAGAGATAGGAGAGGTTGAGACGCTAATTGCATGCATGGAGGAGGCTCCCTAATATAAGGTGGCCAAACCTTGGTTGCCAACATAGCTTAGGACAGATGGCTCCACACCTTAATTCAACAATATGGATGTTGTTACACGGTCTTGGGTAGAGCTCAACCTCAAAAGCTAGCCCAAGAGGTGAGGGTGCCCTCACGTTTATATGCTTAACATTGCTTTAGTACTTGGGCGATATGGGACTTCAACATGCTAACTCGGCAACACTTGCATTGTGCAGGCCAAGGACACACATCCTACCCCATCTTTGAATTCTCAGGCTTTGATACCATGCTACACGGTGTTGGGGTAGAACTCAACCCCAAAATCTAACTCAAAAGGTGAGGGTGCCCTCATGTGTATATGCTTAGCATTATTTTAATACTTGGGTGATGTTGGACTTCATTTCACACCCTTCCTCATGCCTAGTTTGCTCACTCGACAACACCTGTGAGGGTGCTCTGATACCATGTTGCATAGTCTTGTGTAGTTTTTAACCTCAAAAACTAGCTCAAGAGGTGAGGTTGCCCTCATGTTTATATGCTTAACATTACTTTAGTACTTGGGTAATGTGGAATTTTGCTTCACAGATGTATCTTGGCTACCTTTTCATTTGAGGCCAAACCTTGAGGAATGTATGATGGAGTTGACAATAGGTAAGTATGATATATCTTTCAAGATGTCATAGAAGCTTAGTGTTAGGTATGATGAAGGTTTTAAATAACTGTGGCGGACACTGTAACGGTAATTGTAGTGTTAATGCGGTTGCGCAATGTAACGGCTGTAGCGTAACAGTGGCGGCAACCAGAATCGTGAATTTTTTTTTATTTCTTCGCGCAACTTTAGGAAAACATACCAATATGCATGTTTTTATTTCAAAATCACATTTAGTGAAGTTCAAAATAATTTTGGTATGTTTTTCTTAGTTTTTAAACATGATCCAATATATGTACTAATTTTTATATTAGTTTTAAGTCATTGTGGAGATTTTTCCTATTGTTGGATTATTTAATTTTCTTTGCTATACTAATTATGTACTTGTGGATAACTTCCAACTTATTAAGGAAAAAAACAAAATATGTTTAAAATTAAAAATAATAGTCTCATAAACATAAGTTCAAAATACAAAATATGAATATAATAAAGTAAAAGTACATAACATGAAATCTAAATTTTGTTCAATAAACTTAACGTAAGAGGAAATAGATCTAAGTTAATATCTAAAGAATTAAGTGAAAAAGTAATGAAAGCTTGTCAATAATAAAAATAAAAAATATAAAGTAATGAAAGTTTGAAAAGAGAAAGAGAGAAGTAAGCTCATTTAATTAATCTTGGTAGCAACTCGAGTCTTGTAGAACTTGAAGATTGGACATTCAAAACATGTAGAGTTGAGATTTTTACTTAAGTTTTGTGCATTTTTGTGTGATTTTAACAACTAGAAAATAAAAAAGAGAAAATAACCTTACATAAAAAATAAGTGTAGTGGTGGTAACAACCGTAACAGTGCTGTAGCGGCAATGTAACGGCCATTATGGCCTTTATGTAACGGTGGTGGACATTACAGTTGTAAATTTTTGTCACACTGCTATAGCGGTCGTAGCGGGTGGTGGTAACTACTACAACCTTGAGGCCACTTTTTAAAACCATGGGTATAATTCAACCTTCGAGGTGTCACATGCCTTTGTAAATGCCTAGTGTCTTTGTAAGATTGGCCTAGACATGTTCTACCTTCAGGAAAGAGTTGGTGAGGCACTAAGACGAACCCTTAGACTCTAGCCTCTAGGCCACAAGTCCTCTATTGATCTCTAGCAAGATGCCTAGTCCTTGCTCCCAACCTATGTAGCCAAGGATGGAGCCATGGTATTTTTCCAAAGGAGGCAAAATCTGAACCATACGTGAAATGTTTTCCTATTTGATAGTAAATAAATTTTTTTTTAAAGGGTTAATGTTTTTTCTTATTTAAACCCTAAATCTATGCATATTATTGTCCTCAATGACAGTTATGGAATTTTTCATAACTATCTCAATTACTGCTTGAAAAGTAAAAATAAAAGATAAATTTACATGACTAGCAAGATTTTAATTTGTAAACAAATTTTCTTAAAAAGGGTGTTTGTTTGGTGGGATAGAGCCATGAGATTGGACTCCATGTCCATTAGAATAACTAGTCCAACATTTAGTTAGAAAAGTAAAAGTCAGACTAATAATCTGGTCAGACTAACAGGTTGTGTGGGACAGAAATGAGTGGATTGAGCCAACCTCTAGATTAGCTAGTTTAATGACGAAATTGAACCCCCAAGTACATAACATTTCTTTCTTTCATTTTTTTTAAGAGTGCTACTATCAGCCCCCACTTAATACTTTGGACCCCCCATTTGTTGGAATCCCCACCTACAAAATTCAAAATCCTAACAATTTCTAAGAACCTTCCAAATAATAAAAACCAAAATTATCCTTCTAAAAATATCACACCCACCAAAATACACACCCCCCTTAGCACATCACCTAAAAACTCCCATCTCCCAAAACCCTTATCAGTTGAACTCACCAATCTTCCTCTCACTGTCGAGAGCTGAGCCGTTGATCTTTGTCGTAGCCAGTCCTTCACTGTCGACCTCTCTCTGCCGTTGATCTCTCCACCGCCATGTTTGGACCTATGTTGCCGAAGAAATTACCTATGTTCGGACTTGTGTTGTTGAGCATTATAAAAACGTAAAGTTATCAGTCTATGAACAAGTTTGACCCATCAAAGTTTAACAAACAAAGATAAGTATGCATAAACTAGTTTGATTAACAAATAAAACTAAAGTTTATCGCATAACCAAAACGTGAGTTTGGATTAAGGTTACATTCAAAGTGCCGAACATATGAATAATGTTCGGTTAGACGTTGCTAAACTAATGCCTTTAATTTGGCCACGTATTACTATTTTTTTGGCATATGTTTGGGAGTTCAGTTTTGAAAAAAAGTAGGACCGTTTTCACCAAATTTTTGTTTTTTTTGAAAAAACTTATCATTACAAGGTCAACTTCCTCCGAGATGCGAACATCATCCAAGCTGTGAACCTCCTCTGAGCTTACATTGTGATGCTCTATTCGTCTCATGGTATTGGGGTTGCCGGAAAAACTCTCTCATTGCCATTACTGGAGAAGTGTATACTGTTGAATAGTTGTTGCCGTTGCCGTTGCCGCCAGAGGGTTTTGAAGGTTTTGAGGGTTTTGAAGTGTGTGGGTGGTGATTAAGGTGGATCCTCTCATAAACCCTGTGTTATGATTTAGTGGGTGGATAGATTTAATTATGAGATGGGGTGTCCCAAAATAATTCATGTCCTTTTTAGTAATTTTATTTGAGGTTATTATTGTAATAAAAGAAAAGAAAGACATGGGGGGTCCAAAGTATTAATTGGTGTGGTAATAACAACACTCTTTTTTAAGACATGTTAACCAAAACAAACCAAACCAAACCAAACCAAGCCTTAAGTCCTATCAAATGGGGTCGGCTATATGAATCCTTCTTCTTTACCCAACTCTATCAAAGGCCATTTGGTTAGTCAATTTAACGAGATTCATATCTCTATTTATTACACTAACTCACGTCAATCTAGGTCTACTCCTTCCCCTAACACTTCTATCTAATCGTCACTGTGTCACATCTCTTCACTCTTTTTAAACATGCTGGATTTTTTTATTTATTTTTTTAAACGTGTAAATTAATCTCGTTATAAATGATAGTCTTGTTTGTTTGTTTGTTTGTTTTTATTTATTTATTTGTTTGTTTGTTTGTTTTTTTTTTTTTTTTGCCTTTTTTGTATTAGCAAAATCATAAATGAAAATATACTTCTAAACTCGTATTTAAATAAAATTAAAAAGTGGTTTTAGTAAAATAAAATCAAATATACTTCAAATTTAGCATTGCCATTGCTTAGTAAACAAAAGGACAAAATGGTCTTTTGAGAAGTTATCTTTCTTCATAATTTCCTAACCAAACATGAGATTCACTAGGATAGCCATTTCCAAGCATTTAATCCCATGACCAAACAAATATGAGATACATATCATTTCCAACGAAATAGTCTAAGGACTATTTATTCCAGGACTAATAGTTCATTGCATTGCAATCCCTTTTTATTTAGTCCATTCAAACAAACATGGATTAGAGGAGCTACATAGGAGAGAGTTATGTAGAGAGGAATGGGATTGATATTTTTATTTTTTGGGATAAATGGGAGAGATTCTTATATTACTTCTTAAAAAGAGTGGGGGAACATAACATAGTGGGGGCAAAATCCAGATGTGAGTGAGGCCAAATTGTCTTGCATAGGCTATTTTTCAAAGTCAATACAAGTGACTATAGTAAATTTTTTTCCAAATCTTAGTGGGGGCATTTTCCTTCACGAGTCCTAACATCCCTCTCCCGTGGTAGGTAGCAATGATGAGACACTTCAGACTGGGGATTAAGAAAGCTTGGTTTGCTACACATTAGTTTGTCATGATCTTGGTGGCGAGGTTAATCTCAAGAGGAGAGTGCCTGGTTGTCCTCTTCTTGTTTTCTTCCTTTTTTATTAATAAAATTTCCTTGGCTGCTGATAAAAAAAGAAAAAGAAAAAAAAAGAGGAAGATATTTGAGCAGCCTTGATTAATGCCTAAGCCTGGCTAGCATGTCTTGAGTCTTGACTCTCTAGGGGAGGAATTGGGGATATGTGATTGACCTACGTGTCACCTCACGAGTCAAAACTATGACGCTTGAGCCTTATGGAGAAGTGAGTTTGGATTTGCTAAAGTTGAACATTTGAACTTCATACGTAAAGTTGGCGCATTGTGGGACTAATCCGTACCCATGTCAATGATCTAAACTGTTCATTTCATACGACAAGCTGAGAAGAACATGTATCCAAAAAATTAGATTGATCAGACATAAGTAATCACATGATCAAATCACATATACATTATAGCACATGGATAGTCTATTCTTTAAAACATGTAGGCTGTATAGATAAAAATGGTCTAATAGTATGACAATTGATGTTAGATCAATTTGATATTTTGCATGGATAATTTTCTTAGTTATTGTATAAGATGAATGGCTTGGATCACTGAAGTGAATCCAAGCTAGTCCAATAATTGATCAACTTCACCGTGAAGTTGAGATATTCAACTTCAGCAAATTCGGACTCGTGGAGAAGCCAGCCACATGATGACGTTGCAAAGTGTCACAAGCCGGCTCTTTTTAGAGGCACAACGGAACATATTTGCCTGTGAGGCACTTGAATTGGACCAAATGTCTAGCCTTGCTAAACTCTCCTTGACCATCGAGTGTTGAATCTTAATCCGTCTTGTCAAATGCAAGCCCAATGCTATGTCTAGCAAAAATAACTCCCACAAAGAAGCTCCGGCTTCCATGCCACGAGTGGACTAGATGTCCGCAAGTGCATTACGCGCTGCTGATGTTGCTCCATGGCACCAAACTCGCCCTTGAGCAAGGCGCTTGCCCAACTGAGGTCCAACTCAATCAAGGCGTCCCATGTTAGTGTGACTCACAACTAACCCAACACAAAGTTGCCTAATTGTGCACTGATCTAGAACACTCAATCTGGTTGACAAGCTTTCCCTCTCTTGAATAGGGTCTCTTGTTGCGCCCATCTCAGACAGCCATAGGTGACTATGGTCACATGCGTGGCCACAACTCAAATCCTCATGCACGCATTGATATGCTAAACCATCCACGAAGGGTCATTGTGCACCCAAGGCGTTGCACTAGCGTGTAGCATGAGCATGACAATGTGTGTTAGTATTGCTCAATTAGCATTTTGTCTTCCCACAAGCTCCGCGCAATGCTTCTTGCATGATGGCAATGCTTCATGACATTCAATTGTTCCCACTAGTAGCGGTGTTGTCACTAAACCGCTAGCTAGGCTACACGACCCTCGCATTCACGGCTGAACCCAAGCCTATGTTCACAAGTTGGCACATGAGGCTTTAATGATGGCATGCCTCGATAGCCTAATCTGTTATATCGAAGATGACACCACAATATGCTACAACAAGCGGCATAGCAAGTGCGTGCTTGAACCTCCCGCTAGGAAGTAGCGTGCAATGTTGGCACTCATGCCTCTCAATGACACTGTCCATGGGGTTCCCAAAACACACATGAAGACCAAAGACAACTCTCAATAGAGTGTCAAAGGCCTGCCCTTTGGTTGCTCATTTGTAACCCCATCATAGGTTGGGGAGATAGGTTGAAGCACTCCATGCCCCCTTTTAATAGCATCTTAAGCCCTTTTCTGGCTGGCACAAAGAAACATCCCACATGTTTGAGGAGTCATAATGAAATAATCCAATAATTCTAAATATTACCCAAATATTAGAATTTACGGAAATGCCAACGCATGCTTGAAACCCTCTAGTGTGCAAGCATGGGCAGGCGTGTGCACATCGGCATTGGGTATGCGTTGGACTACTTGGGGCCAACACGCCATGTTGGGGCGCCACGCCACATGCAAGAGTTGCGAGCTGAAGTCAAACTGTTAGCTCATGACACAAAGCCATGTGGCGGAATTGGACCCATGTACCTACAATAGCAGAGTTGATGGTAACTGATGGTGGTATTAGCAACCTTTTTGGGTTTTATTTAGTTGGAAGAGATAGTGGTGTTGATCAAAGTCGGGTCCAAGTAATCTTAGGTGGTTGAGGCGATGACTTTCACTATTGACAACAATTCACTAATGCTTTCTCCTTCTTTCCTTTTCTTCTTACTCTTGTATTTGTCTTAATAATTTGGTTCTGTTGATTTAGCATGTAAAGAGGGACTGAGCAAGGGTTGGGAAGTTTTTGTTGATGAGAAAGAGGCATAGAAATCATATGGGTGATCTATTGGTGATCGGGCATATGCATTGGTGAAGATTCTGATAGGGTACTTATGTTATTTGCATAAGTAGGTTTAAGAGCTAAATTGTCCAAGGCTTTTCCTGGAGAGCCATGGTGCTACCCTTTTTTTTATTTCTTAAAATTTTCTTCTTATATTTTATTTGAAAACGGTTAGATGTGATTTTGGTTGTCTTTGGGAGAAGCAACTGAACTCTTAACTTCTGCACTCTTGGGTTTTATTATTTCACTAAGTATGCTAAATCTGCTTATTAATGGAACTTATTTCTTTTTAGTTGTTTGTCTTAACTCTTTACAAAGTGAGGTTAGCAACTTCCTTTCAAATTAACTAGGATATAATCTGTTGGCACTTTCCGACAGTTGGTTTTGATGAACAACTTCAGGAATTGATTCGTAGAGGCCTAGACTTTGATACTTGGACTTCAATTATTTCAAAGATTGAGAAAACATATCCAGTAAGTTTTCAATTCCATATGTATGTCTTAGAATTTTCATGTTTAAATCTCAAACATATGATTGCATTTTGCTGTTAATGGCACATAGTTATTGGCATTCTAGACATTATTGGGCTCCAGCTTAGATATTTCTCCTACTTTTCTTTTTCTTTCTTCCTTTCATGTGTTATTAATAATCAGTTAATGTGGGAGTGTCTACTTCTGCTCTGCATTAGCAAAGGGAAAGAGTTCAGCCAAATGGGAATTGACAAGGGTCAAGAGAAGGTGCAAGTAACTCACTTAAAATAAAAATGAGAAAGGTGCAAGTAGAATAATTTGAGCATGTCACCCACTAGAAATGTAGCTTCTACTGTGGTTGAACCATTGGCTGTGGTACAACCTGCTATAACTTGACTAGTTGAGCTAGCAAGCATTTTCAAGAGGAGAGCTGCTCTACACAAACAAATTAGGTGATCCGTTGTAGATAATATGATGACGAACATGGAAAGAAGAAAAAGGAAAATCTAAAAGTTCACAAGGATTGCACCTCGGACTTTATGTAATCATCTTTTGGGTTAGTTTGAGTTTTGTTTTATATATTTAGACATTAGAATGCTTCTGGACAAATTTAATGGCTTTTTATTCAGTTTTAGTTAGGGTATTTTGATAATTATTGGATATGAGCTGTAGGGGTAGCCCACGAGTGTTCTTATGGATTAAATTATGTTATTGGGTCTTCCATGGAGTTCAATTGTGTTATTAGTTCTAAAATTTTCTAGTTGGTCAAAGTTTCTTAACTTTCTAATCGTGAAATTGGGGTCCTTCTTGTAAAAGTCTAGTAACTTATAAATTTAGTTGTAAATCTTATTTTCAATAGGAGTTGATTTATGAGAATTTAAGATTGTGTTTTGAGTAAATTTGTTAAATCATTACAAGGGTGAAACACCTTTTCACCTTTCCTCATATTTTTCTTCTTCTTTGCCCACGTACTCAAGTTACTACTCTCAGGTTATAATAAGCCAACATTAGGAACTCAAGTAGCACATCATTGACATGAATATGGTGAGTGACACGACAAATTTCGAAAATTGTTGGACACAACATGCTTGGGACACATTAAATAATTATATTTTTATATATTTGTTACATGTCAAATATATGAATAGTTTTTTTAAAGGTAATGAAAACAAAAAATAACAAGATTGCATTTTAAAAAATGCAAAACAATTGTAGAACATTGAGATACACAACACATGATATATTCATCTTATAAATGCTGCAAAACGTATTTAGACTACACAAGTTGCATTCCGAAAAAATGCAAAACATTGTTACTATGAAGAGATTCATCATATATGTTGTGTTCAGAGTGTTCAAGAAGTGTCGCTGAAGTGTGTGTAAAATGTCTGATGCTATGAATTTTACTTTTTAATTAAGACAAGTCAAAGAAGTGGTTGACCCTTAAAGCGTCCAAAGAGCGTCGTGCCCGATATGACAAATGTCCGTGCTTCGGAGTTAGGAGCTAGTATGGATTTTTTGTTCCTAATTGGTCATCTAAATCTCTATAAGGTTTTGTCTTCTTAGGCAAATAAACAAGTGCTTTCTTAGCATGCATATTTTTAGGTCATAAGCTTTTACAATTTTTGTCGTAACTAGATTGCTGAATAGTTGTAAACTAAAATTCTGTTGGAGAGTATAATGATCATGAGCTATTTAGACCTATAGTTCACTGGATCTTATGTTACGCTTGAAAAATTATTAGATGAAATTTATCTCTCCTTTTTTGGGGTAAACTTTAGAATGCTTCTTATCTTTTTCTGAAATTTTTCTATAATGACGAAAATGATGTTTGGGAGTGAAAGCAGGTGTATTTTTAAATATAGGAAGCACGGATATGGATACGAGATACGGATATGATACAATACGGATACGATACAATATAGATATGGAATAAGACAAAACCCCCTAAAAAAGATATGAGTACGGTTAGGATGTGCTTGTAAATTTTTTTTTTTTTTTTAGAATTATTAGTAGTGAGTTAGAACATAAGCTCAAGAGAAATCACACTATAATGATACAAAATACTAATCTTTAAGCATTAAGTATTAATTTAAGCCAATAGCTAGTTTACTTTACAATTTTTAATTTTTCAATATCAAGTTTAATATGTTTATATTACAAATTTACAATAATATAACAATCCACAGCTTATCCCTATGCTTTTTCCTTTTGCATTAGTCAAAAATGTCGTATGTTTTGCTTGCTTATTTATTTATTATTTATATTTAATTTTACTATTGTTGTATTCTCTTGGTAATTTGTACTTTCTATGTAGTTATAAGGGTGCATGATGCAATAAGGACACGTCAATTTGACAAATTTTATTACTTTAACTCACTATGTTCTTATTATTAAAGAACTATGCAAAATATTGTAAAAATATTCTTACATTTATCCTTGCAATTATATTATATTATAATACTAAGAAATGCTACAATTCTTATTTTGTAAAAGAAGTAATATGTGACTTGGAGTATCCAATACTTCAAAAATTAATTAAGAAGTATTCGATAATTTTAATATTATTCGATACGTATCTGTGAGTATCCAAAGAGTATTGGTATCCAATATAGATACGATATGGATACGTCCCTCTTTTAAAAGTATCCATGCATAGCTGTATTAAGAAACGCGTTTGTCACCATCAAGTTTAACACAAGAGTCCATGGGAGAATCCAAAGAGTATCGGTATCCGATATAGATACGATATAGATATGTCTCTTTATTAGGAAACATGTCCTCGGTGTCACCATCAAGTTTAACACCGGAGTCCATGGGAGTATCACTCGGGTGAGTACCTAAGAGGCTAGCCTTAGAGAGAAGATCAAGCACATACTTACGTTGCGAGAGAAACAAATCCCGAGAAGACTGAGCAATCTCAATTCTAAGAAAATAGCGAAGATGAATCAAGTCCTTAGTGTGAAAGTGCTAACCTAAATATTGTTTTAAGTTAGCAATACCGGTGGTGTCAATGCCAGAAATGATGATGTCATCTATATAGACAATGAGAACAACAATATTTCCAGTAGATGAGTGGTGAACAAAAATAGAATGATCAAATGGAGAATGGCGGAATCCATATGCAAGCACAACTGCATTGAAGCGATTAAACCAACCATGAGGAGAATGCTTGAGATTAGGCCTGTAAATGGATCGGATTTGGATTGGATCTGTCAAAATTTGAATCCGATCTGATTAAGACAAACCCGAATCCGATCCGAATCTGTTTAGCCCATATTTGATAATAGATCACCCGAATCTGAATTCGATAATTTCGGATATTTGATCCGATAATCCGATCCGATCTGATCCGATTAATTTATTTATTTATTGAGCTACAATTTTAGATAATTTGATTTTTTTTTTTTTTTTTCATTTTGTGTTTTCTTCTTTCAAATTGAGAATAATTGGATCAGATTATTGGATTATCTTATCAGATCGGATTGGATTTTTCATATTCGATCTGTTTAATAAACGGATTAAACGCATTCGAATTATTGGATTGCCGGATCGGATTTTTTGTAAATGAATTCGGATTTTCGGATCGGATTCGGGTTAGATTAGGATCAAATCTGATCCATTGACAACCCTATTTGAGACCATACAAGGCCTTCGGCAACCGATAAACCAAATTCACAGTATCGAGAATAGCATAGCCAGGCGGCTGATCCATATAGACCTCCTCTTAGAGATCGCTATGAAGAAGCCATTCTTTATATCATGCTGATATAAAGGCCAAGACTAACTGACGACAACAGAGAGTAGAATTTGACCAAAGTTAAGGTGAGCCATAGGGGAGAAGGTTTCTAAATAATCAACACTATAGGTTTATGTGTAGCCTTTGGCCACCACGCGGGCTTTAAGCCTCTTAACAGAACCATCAGGAAGATACTTGACAGTATAAATCCAATGACAATTGACAATAGGTTTTGTAGAAGGCAAAGGAGTAAGTTCCCAAGTCTGATTCTGATGAAGAGCACTCATTTCCTCATCCATAGCATGCTTCCAACCTAACATGGACATAACCTGCTCGTAAGATGGAATGGAAAGACAAGTTACAAGCAAATGAGTGAAGGCTAGTGGAAAGACGATCATACGAAACAAAACGGGCAATGGGATGTTGTGTGCAAGTGCATTTACCTCGACGCCAAGCAATGGGGGAGATCATCGGATGTCACTATGGTAGGAGGTGCAGGAGCCTCTGACAAAGAAGGTGAACTATTCGGGCCATAAGAAATAATGTGACGAGCCTGAGATCACTGATTAACATGGAGAGAAGATGGAGGCAAATGAGAGGGATCTACATTGGTGTTGGGTGAGACAGAGGACGAGAGGACACAAGGCATGAGAAGAGGTGTGGGAAAGAATGGCTCCCCTTCACGACAAGATATAAGATTAGCGGACAACTGTTGCCCAGATAGAGAAAAATAAGGGGTGGACTCAAAAAAGGTAACATCAACATTGACAAAGAACTGACTCATGGTGATAACATCGATAACAATTTTGAGTACGGGAATTACCTAAAAACACACACTTGCAAGCGCGAGGAGATAGCTTATCTAGGTCCAGATCAAGGACATGGACAAAGGCCACACAACCGAAAATACGACAAGAAAGAGGAAACGGGGAACAATCGAGGTATAACTGAGATAAAGAAAATTGGTTCTGTAACACAACTGAAGGCATGTAGTTAAAATAAGACGGTGGGTAGTGAGCACAAAATCACCCCAAAACTATTTAGGAACGTGCATGTTAAACAACAATGTGCGAGCAACATTTAACAAATGGCGGTGTTTCCGCTCAAGAATACTATTTTGGGGTGAGGTACGAGCACAACTAGTTTGATGAACAATACTATGACCATCACAAAAAATATTCACAGTAGGCTGCACATATTCTGAACTATTATCAGACAAAATATTTAAATATGTTTCTCAAACTGAGTAAAGATTTCATTATAAAACTTATAAATGACTTGGGGTAATTCAGACATTTGCTGTAGTAAAAATAACCAAGTCATCCGAGAATAATCATCCACAAAAATAAAAAAATAAAAAAAGTCATCAACAGTGGGAGTTTGAGAGGGACCCATATGTCTATGTGGATTACATCAAAAGACGCGGACACACGATTAACACTATGATTAGGAAAGGAACTACGGTGATGCTTTCCAAACTGACAAGCATCACACTCAAGTTGAGACAAGCAAAAATGCCATTGCAGAGGAGATATGGTAGCACTCAAAACAACAGAAGTAGGACGAGGAGGGCTATTAGTGTTTGAAAATATAAGCCATCTTTCTCATTCCTTGAACTAATCATCCCTATGAGGCATGGACACGGACATGCAGACATGCAAATTTTCAAAAAACGGAGGACACGACACGCTGGAGACACGCTTAATATATATAATTTTATTTATTTTATTTACTTTAATATCAAATATCATTTACAAATTAATTTTTTTACAAATAAAAATAATTTATTCTATGTATGTTCAGGTTGAGCAAATAAGAATACCCAAAAAATAGAAAAAAAAGGAAAGGGGAAAAAAAGGTTTTTGTTAAAATATATATATATATATATAAAGGGGACATACGCGTTAGAAGAGAGGGAGATGAAAAAAAAAAAAAAAAACACGAATAGAACAGAGGAGAGAGAGTTGAACACGTAGAGAAGAAGAGAGTTGAACACAAGCGAGAGACAGAGTCGATGAGTTGAACACATAGCGAGAGCTAGATAGAGAGAGAGAGACGAACACACAGACACACAGAGAGATGAGCAAAAGAAGAAGAAAAACCAAGAAAAACGAAGAGAAAAGAAGAAAAGAAGAAGAATGAAGAACAAATTTGAAGAAACAAACAGATTTGAAGAACCTACCTCGATCTAGGGCTTCAACAGGTTTTTCTTTACCCTTTCTCTCTCTCTGTATTCAACGGGTTAGGGTTTCTCTCTCTGTCTCTAACGTGTCCACGTGTCCAAGAGTATCCCTCAAGCGTGTCCGGTTGGAAAAATTAAAAAAAAAAGGGAGGGGGGGGGGGACACGTTAGGTAGTGTTTGACACGTGTCCATTGCGTGTCCGTGTCCAACACGTGTTGGACACCTATACGCTGCCTCCAGAGAGGTGTCCGTGTTTCATAGAATCATCCTCTTGGCCTGGAGGTTTTACAAAACACAGTGGGAGAAAAAATTATGGAAAAGTGAAGAACTTTAGTCAATCGACTAACAGAAAGTAAATCAAATGGAAAAGTAGGAACATAGAGACTAGAGGGTAAGGACAGAGATGTAGTGGGCTAGAGAATATCCTTGCCACTAATAGGTTGAGATGATCCATCCGCTAGTATAATATTATGCGTAACAGGGCAAAGAGTATTAAAAAGAGATGAATTACTAGAGAGAGTATATGAGCCAAGGTTGGGGACATTGATGTCACGACCCCATCCCGCCCCAAACAAGATAGTGTAGTGATCAGCTAGTAGTCGTGGACTACCAAAGGCCTAACTTTTAAAACAAGTTAGACTCTTATGATAATTGGGGTAAATTTCCAAATTTTGAGTGCGGAAGCCATTATTTGCTTATATTGATTTGAAAGCATACATTCTCCTTGGATTGTTATCTACATTGTTACATCACTTAAACAATAAAATAAAATACAACATTTATGACATAACCTTACAAAACCAGAACAAGCACACAAGCCCGACTTCTAATTGGAAGCATATACATAGCAATGAACATTCCAAGGCTTTCGAATCAAGAGTCCACAACAGGTGGTAAGAAGAGCTCAGTTATCTGGAGGTTATTGGCATGATTTCCTAATAACAAAACAAGATCCAAGGTGTCATCTTAGTACATGATACAAGAGTATAGAACGTGCATTCATGGCAAAACATTAATATAACTTTCATAAACATGGCATAGGTTTTGCATTTCAAATCATGGTTTAACAAACATAACTTTACTATACTACTACTCACAAATGGCTCTTGAACCAAGGGTGTTTTCTTCCTCCAAATGATTGACCTGCATAGAACATGAACAAGACATTGAACACAATTCAATTTACAAACTCCTACTTCAATTCTAGTGTCTAAACTTACCTTAATATTTCTTAATCAATTTCTTAGATTGTTCAAGGTCTTTCTAAGCTTATTCCAAGTCTAAATCAAGTGTCAAACAAGTGTCAAATGCATGCCTAGAAGCATCCTAGGTGATTAAGGCTTGATGAATATTGAAGTGTGCCAAAGACGTACGTTGAAGGGCTTCAAGTATTCCACAACAATGTCATATGTTTTGTATTAGAAAATATTATGCTTAGATGTTTCAAGTAAAAGGAAATATGAAGAAATGAAAGAAAACTAAGTTAGGAAAGGAGTTAGAATGCAATGTGTAAAAAGAAAGTGAGTAGCCTTCACTATTTTAAACATATCTCTTTGTATACATCGAATTTGGATGTGAGACCACCACCATTAGAAACTAGACTTTCGGGGCTTGAATTTAGACTCAAGAATCGCTTAAAACCGAGTTTGGATGAGAGGGATATGTCCATTTGAAGTTGGGCTGAAATAGGGGTGCCGCACGTGCGCCAGCCTTGGCCGCACTTGCGGTGGCTTGGCTGCTTGAGTGGTGTCCTAGACCGCTCGAGCGGTGGCTCAGGGAGAGGCAGATTGGTTTCTGCTCGCTCGTGCGCCCAATGGTGGCTGCTTGAGCGCCGAACGAGCAAAATGCTGGGTTGGCGCGTGTTCTTGGTGTTCTAACTCATTTTTCTTCATTCTAAAGCCTCAAAACTTGACGTATGATGTACCAAAACATAAATAAATGATGTATGATCCATGAAAACTCATTTGAATGCATGAATTCAAGATTCATCCAACCAAAAACATGTTTTAATTCAAGACCTTCTCAACTTAGTTTCTTTTCAAACCTTTCTTCATTTCCTTCATTTCAATCCTTCAAAGCATGATGTTTAAGACTTCAACACATGAATTGATGATGTGTATTTCATAGATAAACATTTATATGCAATGAATCCTAAACTTAATCAAATCAAAACATGATTTTTCTTTGCAAATCTTCAAGACTATTTTCTTTTTCCTTAACTCACTACAAAACTCCTACTTTAATCCTTCAAAATCTATTCTAAGTGATTTTCTAGCTAGCTTATAACAATAACAAAAGATAGAGGGTAGGATTTCTTACAAAGAAATGGTTTTTCCTTGATTTTCCAAGCTTAAATCTTGAAGCTCCATGATTTCTCTTCCTTTCTCCTTATTTTCTCTTCTCTAGCTCCTCTCTCTCTCTCTCTCTCAAGAACACAAGAATGATCCTACAACTGCTCATTTCTTCTCTATTCTTCTCTTTTGTTGATGAGAATTGATTAGCTTAAGTGTTTCGCTAATTGTCCCATTAGCTTAATTAACCAAGTTTAGTTCTAATTAACCATACTTGTCCTAATTAATCATGCTTAGTTCCTAATCTTAATTAGCCTAATTATTCTCACTTAGGCCTTAATTAATCTTACTTAACTTTTGCTAATCTCTCTTAATTTTTAATCAAGTACTCATTAAACTCTACTTGTTAGACTAAGATCATTAAGCTCCTCACTTAGGGTTTCCTGAACCATTTAAGTAGTCAATATTCATTTCAAAATCAATTCCCTAACTCCATGTCATTTATCAACTTTCACACTAAGGTTCTATTTCTAAGCTGTCTTAAGTTTTTCATCAATCATAAGTGTCCTTAAGTTCCTTTTTCTTAGGCACTCTTCTTCAAGGCTTTCTCACTACTCGTTTCTATGCTTTATTTTAAGTATTCTATATAATGATATTGCTAATTTGACTTAAAGACATTCAAGGGTAGATAATAATATGATTGTGATACGTGGCATTATTTTGGGTGTTACAATTGAGCCATACATGCAATATTACCTGAACTAGCCAATGTAGCTGTAAAGGATGGATGGAGGGCAGTACGAAGAGACTGGACTAGCTCAATAAGCTCACTAATCTGAGTGGTGAGTGCATCATGAGAATTAGCTGAGGAAGCAACTGTGCCAGAGGGAAAAGATGTTGACTAAGATGATGGAACATCTATAACTTGATTCATATGATCAGGTTTACCATACTTCTGCCAACACCAAGGCTCAGAATGGCCTAAGGAACCACAATGAGTACACTCTAATCACCACGGGACGCAAAACCATTTTGACACCCACTACCACCACGAGAACCATGAGAAGAACGACCACCATGTGAACAATGGAAACTAGTATATGAGCCACGATAACTAGATTGGCCATGAAAACTCCCACAGGTAGGCCCACGGTCGCCACTGCTAGAGATCAATGCAGAAGAGGACAAGGTCTGAGAGGTAGAACCAGATGAGGGTTGACCTTGTCCCAAAGAAGAACTCAACCGTGAATAGGCATCAGCAACGGAAGGTAATGTTTCACTAGCAAGGATTTGATCTTTGAAACCCCTTAAGTCAAAATCTAAGCCCACGAGTGATGTAATTAGAATTAGTATGGTAGTTATTTTTTGGTACTATAAGAGTTAGTTAGGGTTAGTTGGGCCTTTATCCTATAAATAGGTGGTTAGGTCCCTCTAGTATTCAGTTTTATGATAATTTGATATGGAATATTTCAGAGCTTGAGAGCTCTTGTACCTATTTTGGGATTTTCTCTATAATGAAATCCATTTCTTGATTTGCCTCCATCAACGAGTAAAGAGGCCATCATAAACTCCTTCCAATGGCGCTTTTGTTGTGCCACATCAGTAGTAAAAGATCTGTGCTGCAATAATTAATCCCACTAGTTCTTAAGGTCATTATAATATGGTAGAGAACGACCAAATTGTTGAGCAGCAGAAATTTGCTCATATAACTCATAGACCCAGGAGACATTACTCTGACTAAAAAATGACTCTGCAAGGGAGTCTCAAATCTCCTTGGAGGTGTCACAAAATTCCACAGTAATAGCAACATTGGGCTCCATGCTATGCCAGATCCATCCCATAAGACAAGAATCCTCACTACACCAGTCATCATAGGCTTTATTATTGGTAGCAGGAGGAACTTCAATAAGAAAGCCGAATTTTATCTTACTACGCAAAATTTTTTTTGTTACATGAGCTCAAGCCAAATAATTCAAACCATTTAGTTTCATGGTAGTAATAGACTTGGGCAACACATCTTCCTTAACCACATGAGGTTTTGTTTCAGCCATGGCAAACACACAAAGCAACAAAGGAGAACTCAATAACACAGTAGCAAAAGAACACTAGAAAACACCAGAAACAACAGTCTGGGACGAAAACGCACCAAAAATCCAAACAAAAGACCAAATCCAAATCTCAAAACAAACCTCAAGGCCTCCTAGAGATGAGCTTACCTGGTAGAATGCGCAGGAGGAGAGCAAAAACACCATTGGAGATTTTTCAACCAAAAAATTTGAAAATACAAAACTCACAGCAAATGGTTCCAAAAAATTCCACAAAATACCAATGACTTCAGGAGGAAGAATTGATCCTTGAGAGCCCAACTTGTCCGTACGGATGATGACATCACACTGATGTCAGCATGTTGCTGTCATCTCACAATGATCTCTAGATTCCGATGAGCACTTGAGAATGTAGGAACGATGCTCCGGTACCAAGTTAGAATGCAAAATAGGTGAAAATTAGGGTTAGGGTTAGAGAGAGAGAGAGAGAGAGAGAGAGAGAGAGAGAGAGAGAGAGAGAAGAGAAGATGTTTTGACTAATTGGTTTAGGGTGCTAAATCAACCTTACACCAGCAGCATATATTTATACGAAGACATTACAATATGACCATAGTACCCTTAACTAATAAAATAATAACATAATAACACCTGACTATTCTTATAGGTGTCAAAGTGCTCTGTGGTATTACAGCAGTAATATATTTTGAATACTTTGTTTTATTAATATTATAATGAATGTTCAATGGGCATAGATTTTATTAAGGCTAAGATTAACTGTTAGCAAATGTTAGGATGTTATCTTTCTAGAAGTAGGATGATGAAAACATTTTGGGTTGGGGTGAGTTTACAATGAAGTTGGATATGAGGCAGGGATTGATTAATCAACGAAGTCTAATGCCTGACCCCTCCGATCAATGATATATAGAGTCGCACATATGAGGTTGGATAGGCAGCAAACTTTGATTAGCTAACAAAGCTTCTTCCTCCATAGTTGCCAATGGAGTTTTTAGGAATCTTGATTTAATATTTAAAAATGAGTTGACAATGTTGGTACAGACATTGCATAGTATGGGGTTCAAATGAATAATCATTATTAAGGATTTAAAAAGTACTACCCTCTTCATTCTCAAACACTGGAATGATGATTATATGACAGTAATGATGGTTATGATAGTAAGTTCTTTACAGTCCTGTCTTGTGCATAGAGCATCTGATAACAGAAGTGTTTTCGCCAGTATGTAGACTCTGGAAAAAATTCTTTTGTGTAGTGCATTTGCTTAAATTTACTATGAAGTAAATCTTTTATTGCTGTTAGGATGCTGACATAAAACAACTCTTCTTTGCAATCCTCGTAGGATAATATAGAAAAGATCTGTTCAGTGTATGACTCCTTTTTGTCGGAATATCCATTGTGCCATGGATACTGGAGGAAGTATGCTGCTCATAAGGCACACTTATGCACGGTTGACAAGGTTGGTGAAACCTTTGAACGAGCTGTGCAATCTGCAACATACTGTGTCGGTATTTGGGTTGAATATTGTAGCTTCAGTATGTCGGCATATGAGGATCCATCTGATGTTCGTAGGTAACTTCTATGCTTTGAAATCTTCATGTAGTTTTTGTTGGAATAATTTTCTGTGTATGTTGTGTAATTATGTGATTAAATTATGAACCAGAAATCACAACAGCAAGCAATTGCAGAAAAAACAAACTTACGGAATTGCAGAAACAAATTTTAGAAACAGAATAGGACTAGATCAAGTCAAGTGTTGGACAATTTCTTCTTGAGACAGATTTGTCCCTTGCACTGGTGCTTACGAATCAACGGACATCTATCTCCCAAGATGAAATGATCTTTACGCAAACTGAAGCAGCAATTCAATCAGTTTGCCCAGTGACCAGAAACTATGTTATGTGTCACGACCTAAACTCACCCCTAGAGGTTTAGGCCATGATCGGCCAGTAATGCTAGATTACCTGGCCTCAAAGGCAAGACAAAAAATTAATAATAGTAAACGGGACATTGCGAAAGCAATAAATAGAACATAACTATGTCCATCGAGTGGTGCATACATGCTAATTACACAAGTATTTAAAACTTACAACTCATACATCCATTCTTATTTACATTCGTAGATACAACACATCTGGTTGAACTTCTTACGCATAATATTCATTCAAAACAAATCCCTAAAGAACAAAAACAAAATAACATAAACTAAGGGTTCACACGGCTTGGCTCCACTCGAGTCCAAGTATGCCTCATCACGGAGGCACCCAAAAAGTGGCTTTATAGAGGGTGGACTCCTGAGGCTTCTCTAAACTTGATGCTCCATTTGCTCACCTACATATATATAAGGGAAGGGGGTGAGCTAAAACCCAGTGAGTAATATCAGTATAAAGAGGTTAAATGAATGATGTCTAGTATAATACAAATCATATTTTATGAGTTTCGAAACAAAGCATAATTAAGTATTTGTCATATCAAAGTTCATAAATCAGAACTCATATGTGGTACATTCAATAGTGTAAAGCAAAGGGCCTGAAGGCATATATCGAAGGGACCATTAAGGTCACCAAAAGGGACCATTAAGGTCACCAAAAGGGACCACATGGGTCCAAACAAAGGGACCATCTAGGTCAAGCAAAGGGACCACTCGGGTCAACATCAGAGATCTCTGTGCTCATTTAACAAAGGGGCTTGGTATTGTTTCTTCCAGGCAAGGGCCTTGTCAAACAAAGGGCCATGGTATTATTTCTCCCAGGCGAGGGCTTCACTAAGGATGCCACGATTACTTTTCAAAAGATACAATAATTCATTCTTATCAAACTAGCATTTCAAAATAACATTCTTGTAGTAATTCAAAAATACATTTCAACATATCTTTATAGTAGGCTGGCACAAGTGTTGGACCTCGGATAACCACCTACACAAAACACATAACAAAGATACACATTGAAGCGCTCGTTTATAACAAATAGCGTGTCTTAATTCAACTCTATTACGTGTGTTTCTAGCTTATTCCATGGCCAAGAATGTCTAAATGATGTTTAAGAATGCCTAAAAGGGCATGAGGATGCAAATATGCACATGTGAGTGTTTGCCAAATTTTGCTGAAAACAGGGTGTTCGCTCGAGTGGACCTTTGGTCGCTCGAGCGGTGTGGCCTAATTGTAAAAGTGCTGATGGTGTCAAAGTAGGCTCGAGCCATCACTTGGTCGCTCGAGCCAAGTGCAATTGCTTGCAAAAATACTGGGAGCATACAAAGTGTGGTCAAGCCATGGATCCGTCGCTTGAGCGGATTGGGCAAATTCTGGGTTTTCTAGATTGCTCTTTGAAGTTCAAAAATGTATCTTTCATGTTCGAAGCTTGCATGACATGGTAGAAATGTGTAGAAACTCTTTATAAAACATGAATTCATGGAAATTTTGAAAACATATCCTCAAATACTCTTTCAATTCTCCAAAACAAAGCTCAAAATTTAATGTTCTTGCCATGCATGTAATGTTTTACGCTTCTTTCCTTTCAAACCATGATTAAATGAGATGAGAAGTGTAGAAACATGAAGAATCCCTCAAGTTAATGTGTAAAAGTTCCATGCATGTATGAATTTGTAGAAAATCAAACTCAAGGATGAAGAATTATGCATGCATGTGCACAATTAACTCATTTCTTCCATGATCAAGTTGATTCTAGCTTTCTTTTCTCAATTTCATGCAAATAATCTTACAACCTCCATGAACTTAACTTCTGCATTAATTATTTACAAGAATTATGGGTGATAATCTTACCTAAACCTTGAATTGAGATGTTGCTAGCTTAATTTCTTCAAATCCTCTTCAATCTCTCTACAATCCTTCCTCTCTCTCTCTCTCTCTCTCTCTAGAAGTTGGTCTCTCTCTCTCTCTATATATATATGTATATATATATATATTCTTAGCCACAATTTTGTTGAAGGAAAATGAGCTCAAATGTTTGAGGCACATATATATATATGGAAGGATTGGATTAGGCTAATTAATTTAGCTTAGGTTTAGTTAATCCTAATCAAGTCTAATTAATTTATTCTAATTATTTTGGTCTGAATGAAATTTTAATTAAATTTTCCATATGATCCTAAATATTCCCATTAGTCTATTGAACTAATCAATTTTGGTTTCTGAATTTGTTTAGGCTTTCAATTTCGAATTCTAAGTCGGTATTCTAACAGATATTTTAGAAGCAAATAGATAGGTACAAATTAAACATATAATCATCCAATTATGCTCACTAAAATAATATATAAAAATAATATGTATGTCGGGGTCGTCACAGTATTGTCTCTCTGACATTCAGTATGCAGAGAAGAAATAGAAAAAATTGGATGCTACGAGGAACAACCTTTTTATAGGCACCATAGAGGCTATTCGGAAAGGTTACAACTCTTTTGAACTGGCAAAGGATTGCGATTGCTTGAAGGAAAAAACCCTTTGTTCGGAGGGCCCTGTTCTCTTCCGAACCGTCACCTCTGTTTAGATTCAAACTATAGAGGACGAGTTTTATGTGATAAACTTTTTTTATTTCTTATTATATAAATTATGGTGGGTTAGTTAGATGAAAGAGGTGGGTTGTAAATTTTAAATTGCCTTCAAACCAACCCGCCTTAAAAAATCATTCAACCTGCCCAACCATCCCAAACTGCACAGAGTGAAGCAGATTGGGGCAGTATTTTGCGCAGCCCTAGTTGGAAACATGTGCTTTGTTTTTACAAACAAAAAGGTTTGCATTCGAATGAATGCTCACGGTGTTCAAGCAATGGATACTTTGGAACCATTATGAAAGATACTGACATTCTCGTTCGAGTGGTTGCTTTGTGCATTTGAACACGCAAGTTTTTTAAGCTATACTAAGAAGTACAAACACTTCTAAGAAGGTGGTATATCCATGTCATGTCTATATCGAACAGCTATGCTCATTGGACACCTCTCGACAAGTGTCCAACTCGTCAAACGTGTCCAATTTTTTTAAATTTTTTTTAGATCTGGAAACTCTTCGGACACTTGGGTCCTTTTCTTGAACACATTGTCCACCGATTAGACACATAAAACTAATTATAGGTTTGAACTAAATAACTTAGGATACAATAATGAATGAAAAAATAATATAAATGTATAAATGAATTGTTATATTATATATATATTTTTTTATTATGTTTGAATGATATATATATATATATGACATATATAAGATTATATATTTTGTGCGTGTTTCCCACGTGTCATGTCCTGTATTTTTTGAAAATTGGCCTGTCGGTGTGTCTGTGCCTGTGCTTCTTAGAAGCTATACATACAAAACTCAACCATCTGGAAATATAAGGCCCAATAACCAAGCCTCTGAGATCTAATAGTCAAGTTGAATAGCTAAGCTAGCATATACTACAAAAGTAAACTTATGTTCAAGTTCTCAATAAAAACAAAGACAAAAGACTAACCAAAGATAAAACCTTCTAAATGATGATAATGCATGCAATGCATGAGTTTTATGATCAAAACTTGAAGTCGAAGTCTTCTTTGTAAATGCTTCACTATAGAACATGCTCAAGACTCAACTAAGGTCTAGTTTGGCAATTGCTTTTTCAGTAGCATTTTTGTTTGTTAGGATAAAATTATTGCTAAAAAGTTCATGGTTTTGGTAAATGCTAAAAAAATTGAGAGGATAAGAGAATACAAGACTAGAAGAAAGAGGGGATTGAGAGGTAGAGGGACAAAAGAAAGACTAAAGTTGAGGTAGAGATGGAGGAGTACAAGGAGAAGGAGAAGATGCAGAGAAAGGGAAGACATGTTCACATCTACACCCAAACACTAACAGAATGAAAATTAGGGGAGTAATTGAACAATTTTTCAAAGGGAGTATGAAGCTCAAGTGTAGAACTAGGAGTGCGATTTATGAGATAGACAGCAGTGGCCAAGGCATCAAGCCATTAGCTGAGAGGTAGGGAAGATTGATGAAGAAAAGTGATAGTTGTTTCGACAAGATGCCTATGTTTCCTCTGTGCTATACCATTCTGTGGGGGATTGTAGGGACAAGTCATTTGATGAAGAATACTGACACGACCCCATCTCACCCCAAACATGATAGCATTATGACCGGCCAGTAGTACTCAACTACCAAAGGCCTAGCAAGACAAGACAAGACAAGAAAAGACAAGACAAGACAAGACTAGACTAATAACATTGGGGTTTATACGGAAACATGTGTCCATTAATTACCTAGAGTCCATTCAAATCATGTGCATAAATCGTATGAAAACATAACAACAATACTTCTCATATTATTATCTTAATATTTATAAGTCCAAACAACAAAAAGAAAGCACATCATTCACAACATAACCTTACAAAACCCAAAACGCATGTACAAAGCTGTCTTCTTAAGGGTACATCTCTCGAGGAACAAAAACAAAAGAAAAAGACTTCTAAACTGACTTCTCTTTAGAACCATGTTCTTCTTCATCACCTATATACATATAGGGGAAAAGGGTGAGCCATTGCCCAGTGAATAGTAATAAAGTAAAGCGGTAAATGAATGAACACCGATGAGCTGTAATAAAACTAAGCACCAGATCATAGTTTGAACATAACCTTGTTTGGTTCTAATTTTTTGAATTTAATTTTCTGAAAATTGAATTTTTTGTTTTTTGTGAACTTTTTTAATTTCTTAAATAATTTTTTTACTTTAGATGCATCTAACCTAGATGCACCTAAAAAGTAAAATATTTGTAAAAAAAAATATTTAAAAAAGCAATAAATACACAAGAATTCGAAAATGTATTTAATTTTTGTAATTTTTTTTTGTATTTTTGGTATTTAGTAAATTTTTTAAAGATTTTTTTTCACAAATATTATACTTTTTAATTTTATTTATATTAAATGTATCTAAAAAGTAATAAATTTGCTTAAAATATTTAAAAAATTGACGAAAAAAAAAACCAAAAAACAAAAAACTTATTTTTCAGAAAATTAGAACCAAATCATGATAGCACAAAACTTAACTGGTAAGCATATACGTAGCGATGAACATTCCAAGGATTCTTGAATATCAAGGTGTTATTGGCATAAGTCCTCCAATAACTAGGACATAACAAGGTGTCATCGGCATGAGTCCCCCAATGATTAGGACATAAGAAGGTGTCATTGGCATGAGTCCTCCAATAACTAGGACATATTCCAAGGGTGTCATCTTCATACATGATACAAGAGTATAGGATGTTCATTCATAATAAATCATTAGCATAGCTTTCATAGACATAACATAGGTTTTGCATTTCGAATCATAGTTTAACAAACATAACTCTACAACATTACTACTCACAAATGGCTCCTTGAACAAAGGGGGTGAACTCTTCCAAAGTCTGACCTACACAGGACATGAACAAGACATTGAAATACTAGTTAACTTGCAAGCTTCTTAAACTAATTTAAGCATAGGACTTAGTTTTAGTTTTTCTTCTCTAATCAAACATACTTCAAATCGGTTTCTAGCTGTATTTAATTTTTGTTTAGGTTCAAAACACGTACAAGGAAGTCCGGTAAGTCAAAAGGAATGGAAAGAATGCAAATCGGACAAGTGCCTTGTTTGGCCGCTCGTGCGCCAAAATTGGGCCGCACGAGCAGAGGTTTAGCAATATGCATCAGAGGCTTGGCCGCAGTGCGGTGGGTTGGCCGCTGGTGCGGTGGCCTAGGCCGCACGAGCGGTGGTTCATGTTAGGGCAGATTTGGCTTTGGCTGCTCGTGCGGTTGATGGTGGCCGATCGAGTGCCCGTTGAGCAAAATTCCGGGCTGGATGTGTTCTTCGAGTTCTTGAGGTTCCTAACTTCATTTTCTTCACCAAAAGCCTCAAAACTTGATATCTAAGGTGCTAAAGCATGTATAAATGATGTAGTCCATGGAAAAACATTTTTATGCATTGAATTTTCATGAATCAAAACATGATTTACTTTCAAAATTCTTCATATTTGTTCTCTTTTCAAACCTTTTCTCATCTCTTCATTTTCAATGCTTCAAATCTTAACATCTAATGTTCCAAAATATAAAATAATGATAAATGATCAATGAAAACTCATTTCTATGCAATAATTTCAAAGTTAGACCAACTAAAAACAAGATTTAATTTAAGAACTCACCAACTTAGTTCTTGATGATTTTAGAGAGTAACCAGCTTAGGGTATGATTAGGATATCATCCCCTGAAGTCGATCTCCTATCAGTTACTGATCCAACCCAGTCAGTATCTGTATAGGCTTCCACACGAAGATTATCATACTTTGAAAAATAAAGATCCTTACCAGGAACAGACTTCAAGTACCTCAAGATTCTCATGACAGCCTCGAAGTGAATTTGATGAGGAGCATGCATAAACTGACTAACTATACTGACAGCAATAGCAATATCAGGACGGGAGTGAGATAGGTAAATGAGCTTACCCACTAATCGCTGATAGCTCCCCCTATCAACAGCTTCTCCTCCTTCATCATCCCCCAATTTCTGATTGGGTTCCAGTGGAGTGTCACATACCTTGCAGCCAAGCATCCCAGTTTCCTTCAACAGGTCAAGCATGTATTTTCTCTGTGAGATAAATATCCCATCCTTGGAGCGAACAACTTCAATTCCCAGAAAATACTTTAAGCTTTCCAAGTCTGTGATTTCAAAGTCACTAGCTAAATACTTCTTCAACAGAGGTATTTCTCCACTATCATAGCCCGTAAGAACTATGTCATCTACATAAACAATAAGTGTTGTAGTCTTACCACGTGAGGAATGTTTCACAAATAAGGTGTGATTTGCCTGACTCTGTTTGAAGCCATATTTAAGCATAGCCTGAGTGAATCTCTCAAACCAAGCCCTTGGAGACTGTTTGAGACCATATAATGACTTCCGAAGCTTGCATACTTTGCCTTCTGTCTGATGATCCTCAAAACCAGGAGGAATGTCCATATATACCTCTTCTTTGAGGTCACCATGGAGAAAGGTATTCTTGACATCAAATTGATAAAACGGCCAATCTAGATTAGCTATTAGAGAGAGTACTCTGACTGAATTCATGTTAGCCATGGGTGCGAAGGTCTCCTGATAATCAATGCCATATGTCTGAGTGAACTCTTTTGCCACAAGTCTTGCCTTGTAACGCTCAATAGAACCATCTGCTTTGTGTTTCACAGTATACACCCGTTTACATCCCATAGGTCGTTTGCTCGTAGGTAACTCAGTCAATTCCCAAGTGCCATTCTTCCTAAATGCTTTCATTTCCTCAATCATGGCTAGTTTCCACTCAGAGGTAGCAAGAGCATCCTGAAAATGGTTAGGAATGCTAACAGAGGAAATATTTGACACAAACGCTCTATATGAGGATGACAAATGAGAGTAGGACACAAAATGTGAGATAGGATGTTGAGTACAAGATCTCACACACTTCCTCTTGGCAATAGGAACATCAAGATCAATGGACTGAAGAGATTCAAAGTTACCTAGACTCTCATCAGAAGCTAGAGATGGCAGTGGAGGAGCAGAAGTGGTTCCTTGCATCCAGTTAACTTTCTGTCTGTCTATGTCCCGGACATAAACTTGCCCTTCTCTATCCTTGGTGACATTGGGTTCTATAGTCCCAGTAGAAGAGGGTGGTGCAAGAACAACTGGTTCCACCATAAGAATCACAAGACTCGCTTCACACCAAGGCTCCTCTGGAAATGAGGACTGTGACACCGGAGAGGACAAGAAATAGGATTGGGACTCAAAGAAAGTAACATCTATGGACACAAACCACTTACGAGAAGAAGGGTGGTAACACTTATTCCCCTTTTGAGTAGGAGAGTAACCAAGGAAAACACATTTGAGGGAGCGAGGGTCCAACTTACCACGAGTAGGAGAGATTATGAACAAAACAGACACAACCAAATATTTTGGGAGGAATAGAAAACAAGGACTGGGAACCTAGGAGGACGTGAAGAGGAGCTTGTTTTTGCAAGATCTGTGTAGGAAGATGATTTATAAGATGTGTAGTGGTGAGAACAGCGTCGCCCCAATACGGCCGAGGCACACTCATAGAAAAACACATGCACCGAGCCATGTCAAGAAGATGGCGAATCTTGCGTTCTGCCACCCCATTTTGTTGAGGGGTATTGGTGCAAGAGATCTGATGGATAATGCCATGAGTAGAAAAATGTTGTCCTAACCCAGAATCTATGTATTCCCCTCCATTATCAGAACGAAATAGTTTGTCAGTGGCCCTAAACTGAGTACAAATCATCTTATAAAAATTGCGAAATACAGAGAAAACCTTACTCTTATCTTTCATGAGATACACTCAAGTAATACGAGAAAAATTATCAATAAATGTAACAAACCATCAGTGACCTTTCACAGACATAACACGAGAGGGACCCCAAACATCAGAATGTAATAATGAAAAAGGAACTAAACTTTTATTAAAATTGGGAGTAAAAGAAGCTCTATGTTGTTTTCCAAGTTGACAAGACTTACAAAGAAATTCAGACACATGATGATTTGCGAAACCAGATGAAAATAAATGCTTAAGTAAATAAAAAGAAGGATGCCCAAGACGCCGATGCCACAACCATAAATTAGCGGGGGTAGTAGAACGCGTGGTAGAAGAATAAGCAAGCTTGTCCGGTTGATCTAGGAAGTAGAGATCATTTTTTGCACTACCACTGCCAATCGTCCTCTTCGTGACAAGGTCCTGAAAAAGACAATGATCAGGAAAAAAACGTCACACTACAATTCAAATCCTGGGTAAGACGACTCAAGGATAACAGATTAACAGAAAAATTGGGAACATGGAGAACATAAGATAGAGGTATGCTAGGAGTGACTTGGACTAAACCTTTCCCAGAAATGAAAGAAACAGTACCATCTGCAATCCTAACTTTGTCCTGACCTGAAGAGGGCTTACAGGCAGAGAAAAGATCAGAGGAGCCAGACATATGATCTGAGGTACCAGAATCAATAATCCAAGGCAAAGACTTATGAGATAGGAAAACACAAGGAAAAGAGGCTAAGTTACCTGAGCGGGCAAATGACGATGAAGATATACTGAGAGTAGTAGAAGACCGGCGGTCCAGCAATTGACGCAGAACATCCTCAAGCTTATTAGTAGTCGTGACAGAGACAGCATCAGAAGCTTGGCCAACGGAAGCAGAATTAGAATCAAGTGTATCAACGGCACTAGACTGATGAGCCCGAGAATAGGAGCCACGTCCTCTAGACTAGCCTGACCGACCTTCTCTAGAACCAGACCGATCACCTCAACCCCCGGATGGAGTCCCATGAAGCTTCCAACACGTCTCACGAGTATGCCGCGGCTTCTTACAATAATCACAGAATACAGACTCCTTAGCGGCAGACGGAGGGATGGGAGTTAGGCTGAGGCCATCTCGAGGGGTAGACAGTAATGCTGAGCGGTCAGTAGAGACAAGGGACATCATAGCAGACCGGCGACTCTCCTCATTCTGTACATAGGCAAATGCCTCCTGAAGTGAAGGAAGAGTGTCCATACCTAGAACTCGACTCCTAACCGGATCATGCTCCATGTTTAGGCTTGCCAGAAATTTAAAGACCCATTCCTGTGCGATGAACTTCTTGTACCCGACAAAATCAGTGGTGCAAACAGGCTTATAGTCCTGCAGGTGATCAAGACGTTTCCAGCCGTTGGTAAGGAAGGTGAAGTATTGAAGAACAGTCTGCTCCCCTTGAATAGAGCTCTCAATAGAGCGGCGCAACTCAAATGCCTGTGAGAAATTTTCTTTGCGGGAATAGGTGGCAGCCACAGCATCCCAAACATCTTGGGCAGTCTCCATAGACTAGTAGCCCTCACTAATTTCTGGAACCATCGAATGAATAAGCCAACCCATAATCAAAGAGTTGGTAATCTCCCATTGGTCATAACCCGGGTCAGTGGTGCTAGGTGTCTGTATCCTGCCATCAACATACCCCATTTTCCCTCTGCTCTTCAAAAAAATAGTCAAACTCTAAGACCATGCTAGATAGTTCTGACTATTAAATAGAGAGGTGGTGATTTTCAGACTAGGGTTAGTGTTATCAGGCATGGTAGTAGGTCCGATGGGACTCTCACTTCTAGGTGTTTGTGTTTGAGGGGTAGTGGACACACTGGTGGAATCTGCCATGGATACTATACAGCCGAACCCGTAACAAAACTAGTGGCAATCACAAACCCGGAAGGTGGTGGTGGAAGAACAGACACAATGACCACTATAAAGGCATAACAAAATTAAGAATTTTTTTGTTTGTTTGTTTATTTGTGTTTTGTGCTGTGTTTAAGATCAAAGGGAGGCACTACACGACATATGAGATGTAAACCCAAACAGAGATAATACCAGACATTAACGAAGTGATGAGCGACGACTGAAGATCAACGACGTTTAAAGCATACCAGAGATGAGCGACGACTGAAGTGATGAGCGACGACTGAAGCTGTTCAAGAGATGACGGCATGGGGAAAGTCGACTGAGGCAGAGGGGCTACCAAGAGTAGTCGACACCAGTGGATAACCAACCCAGGTAAGTTTCGAACCCTAGAGTGATCTTTGTTGCTGAGTTCGACCAACAAGGGTGAGCCGAAACCCTAGACAGGCATCAACCCACCCGAAACTACGTGGGTCCTTCTCAGCTTGAGCCGAAGCCCCTCAGGGTGGAGTCGGCTTGAGGCGACAGAGAGAGAGAGGAACTGGCTCCGGTGGTGGCTGGTGGCTCTGGTTTGTAATAGGTCTAGATGTTAGGGTTTTGCTCTGATACCATGATGATTTTAGAGAGTAACCAGCTTAGGGTATGATTAGGATATCATCCCCTATTTATATTAATGAAGATTAAAGTTTGTAAAAATTACAAGGGAGCCTTGAGGCATAGAATAATTACAAACTAATGACCCAGATAATGATATAATATGTTAACAGTTCTTTCAAACTTTCTTCATTTTTCTTCATTTCAATCTTCTCAAATCTTAGCCTAGATGATTTTTTAGCTAGATTAAAGCAACAATACAAGATAGAGGGTTGAATTTCTTACCTATTGATGGTTTTCTCTTGATTTTCCAAGCTTAGGATTTGTTGATCTTTTGATTTCTCCTCTTTCTCATCTTTTTCTCCTTCAAAAACACCAAACTTCTCCAACTATCAAGAACTCTCTCAAAGCCTCTCCAAGCTTCTCTTTTGTTTGTAGGATTTGATTAATTAATGTAAGTGTTTCATTAATTGACCCATTAACTTAATTAACCAAGGTTAGTTTTAATTAATCAAACTTAATCCCGTGGTTGTCAAATCGTGAATCGAATTGGGAATCGGTTTCTCAAAAAAATGAATCCTAAATCGAATCAAATCATGAATAGTAAGATTCACTTTATTTTATATTTTTTTAATAAATGTTTACATATATATATATATATATATTATATAAAATCATATATATAGTTCTTAAAGATGAAAAAATGGCAATCCATATATATAATAAATAATATTAAAGTGGAAGTGTACAATTACAAAATATATATTAAATATAATGTATAATATATATAATATAATATAATATAATATAATTAGAGAAGGACATGTGCAGTCCTTTCAGCAGAATTTAATGCATAAAAACAGACCCACGAACAAAAAGGCACAAAAGTCTTGCAAAGAAAAAGTTGCCCAACAGCCACAGGAAAAGTGAAGAACACAAAAGAAAATATGAGACCATGAAAACGACAATGAGTAGAAAATCATCCGTCAAATAAACATTGCATATCTTCAGATTTTGGGTAGAAAAGAGACTTCTGTTCCTCGATTTCTTCATTAATTGACTTTGAATCCTCTATTCGTTAAGCCCTAACTTCATCCTGGTATGTATCGACGATTTCTTCTACCATTTTGTCTTCTTCTTCGTTTTGTCATCCTGGTATGTATTTTGACGATTTCTTCTTCTTTGTTTTTTATTTTTTCTTCGGGGTTAAAGACACCAAACAGTCTCGATTTATAGTGCTGTAAGCCAAATAAAAAAGAGCGAACTGAATGGTCAAGATTCGCAAATATCGACGATTCATTCCGATTCTTACAATTTCATATTTGAATCGCACGATTCTAGTAGATTTCTGATTCCTACTTGCGATTCATATTGCCATATGCAAAACTCGTATTGAATCGTATGACTTGTATTGCGAATCGTACGATTCAGACAACCATGCTTAATCCTTAATCTTCATTAGTCTAATTAATCCTACTTAAGCTTTAGTTAATCCTTCTTAACTTTTGTTAATCCCTTAATTTTTAATTAAGTACCCATTAAACTCTACTCGTTAGACTAAGATCATTAAGCTCCTCACTTAAGGTTTTCTGAATCATCTAAGTATTCAACATTCAAGTTCAAGATAAGTTCCCTAACTCAAGGCTCAAAACAAATAATTTTCCTACACTTAATTTTCAAACTAACTTCTTCTTCTACTCTAGTCCTTAGCATGTCCTAATTCACAGAAAGCATAACACACAAGGCATGAATGCAAGAATAATATGATATGTGTCGTACATGAATGATTGGTTGTCACAAATACTGAGAAGAAAGATAATCATGAAATCTGTGATTGTCAAACTCACCATCACCATAAGTTCTGAAAATGTTAAGAGTGGTGTCAAATTTAGTGTCTGCATATGACTTAAAGAGCAAAAGCTTTGAAAAAACCTCACTTTCAGTAACAAGAGGAAATATCCAAGTGAATCCTTTCAACATCCACCTGTTGCAGATAATGTGGTGCTTTTGTAATTTAAGTATTTTCTATTTATCTCAGTTACTAATACTTTTCCAAATTTAACCTGCAGATTATTTAAAAGAGCAATGTCCTTTGTTGGAAAGGACTACTTATGTTATCCCCTCTGGGATAAGTACATTGAATTTGAGTCCTCTCAGAAGCAGTGGATATTCCTTGCCAAGATTTATGTTCAGACTTTGAAGTTTCCTACAAAAAGATTATGTCGCTATTATGATAAGTATACCTCTCTCTGCTTTGAATATTTCACTGTAAATATACTCTTTTAATGTGGATTATAATAGACTTTCTTACTGATTAATGTTTCTTTGCACTGTTGTCTGCTTTTCTATTTTTTTTGTTTTGTTTTTTAATTATCATATTTTATGTGGTTGGTAGGAAATAAATTTTCTTAAAGCTTTTATATGGTTAGAAAATGAAGTGAAGGAAAATAAATATGAAGTGAACTTGCTACCATTTGGTGATATGGCGGTTTTAGGACTCTTTCTTGAACTTGGTAACTTGTGGACATAGATACTTGAACAAATAGCTGAAGCTTGCTCAATTAATACTTGTGCAGAAGATATTGCTGTTAGGGGCAGTAGTTGATGCTTGACCAGCAACAACATGTAATAGCATAATCATAATCATTTTTCAAAGTTGCACAGGGAGTACTTCAATCATATATTTGCATCATCTGCCATGTTTCTTCTGTAATTGCAATGAAAAAAACTTTTCCACCTAAAAGCCTAGCCTTGCTGTGCAAATAATTTAGACAAGCAGAGATGCCCATTTATTTGTCCTGTCACGACCCAAACCCGCCCCTAAAAGTTTGGTTTATGACCGGCCTGTACATAGGCCTCAAAACAGAATTTTAAAATAATATTTAACCAAATACGGTGCCTTAAGCGGAAGCAATATTAATAAAAGACAACATCCATTGAGCTAGTGTATACATGATGGCTTAATTAAATTTAAGCATTTAAATACACTCCCATATATACATGTACGATCACAGAATTTATATAGATCTCACACACACTTACATAAGACTTAATAATTTATGACTCCCAACACAAATTAAGGCCTCCACACGGAGGCATACCCCAAGTGACTTGGCAGACAGGCGAGTCTCAGTACAACTCTAGTGTCAATCTCCGATGGCTCACCTACAGAAATATACATAAAACGGAATGAGCAAGGCTCAGTGAATAATAGCAATGTAAGGAGGTTAATTGAATAAGCAAAACCTTGGATAAAATAAATAGACAGATACCAAACTATACACAGGTCTTATCCATAACTATATTTCAATATAGTCTCAGGCTCACATGTAATACAGACTGGCTTCAAGCCCATATGTAATACAGACTGGCCTCAGGCCCATGCAGAATACAAAACGGCCTTACGCCCAACATATTATGTAGAGCGGCCTCAAGCCAACAGATTATACAGAGCGGCCTTAGACCTAATAGATTATACTGAGTGGCCTTAGGCCCAACAGATTATACAGAGCAGCCTCAGGCCTTACAGATTATACAGAGCGGCCTCAGGCCCAATGGATTATACATAATGGCCTCAGGCCCAACAGAGTATACAGAATGGCCTCAAGTCCAGTATTAGCAAAACAGAATAATCTCAGATTCATAAGAATACCATTACTCAATAGTGCACGTTTATTATAAGTCGACATAGTTGTCTTGCGAATAACAGAACATTAATAATAACTATTAACAGAAGGCAAATGTATCACTACATTAATAGGGACAAAACAATTCACATCATAACGGCCTCGGGCCCACGTCTATTACTAGGGACAGAACGACCTTAGGTCCATATCAATGCCATTATTCAATCATATCCATTAATTTAATCAAAGCACAATATCAATGGAATAGGCCATTCACAAATAACAATACATAAATCATAATCACTGGAAGTAAGTGAAACATATCGTTACACTACTATTACTCACAGTGATCGGCTCCCGGTAGTAATGGGACGATGTCCTCGTCTCGACCTACAAGCATAGTGCACAACACATAATATGAGATTATAATCGATCCTTTATTTATTCTCTTTGATCATGTAATCAATTAGCCATGGTGATACCAAGCTCATTATTCCTTAATAAGTTATAATCCATGTTTCAAAAAATAGGAGGAATCGATGGAAAATGGTTTAAGCGAAGAGACGGCACAAACTGGTAAACAGAAAGTGAACAGTTGTTACTAATTTAGGCATAACTATTTCTGTATTTAGAATTTGGGAGTGAGACTACCGCCATTGGAAACTAGACTTCCGGGGCTTGATTTTAGGCTCAAGAATCACTCGAAACGGAGTCCGGATGCAAGAGATATGTTTGTCCAAAGTTAGCTGGACAGAGCTGTCCCCGCACGTGCGGGAATGGGGCCGCACGTGCGGGACTACGTGCCTTTTTAGCAGAATCAAATTTGGTTTTGGGACTGGACTGCCACATGTGTGGGAAGACCCGCCGCACGTGCGGCTCTGGGCAATTTGCAGTCCGAAAATGGCTGCATAATTTGGAACCTCTCATTTTCAAAATCGAACCCCAATTTCATGTAAATCAAAGCCTAAAACTCTTTAATACATGATAAATTTCACATTATTAGCTTCCATCAAAGATCATAACCTCAAAATACTACTCAAATTCCCAAGCATAAGAACAAGATTAAGATTTAAAAAAACACAAGAGCATAAAGTAGCCATGGTTTGGGGTTCAAAGCTCACTTGTATGGTGGAATCCTCTTTAGCCTCTTTAAGAACCATAAAATTCCTACAAGAAACTAAGTTGTAACATAATTCATGTCATATTCAAAGATTCAACATTTTCTTACTTGAAGAAACAAGACCCATACACACAATCATAGATAACCCAAGAAACTCATTCTTTAGTTTATGATCTTCAAGGATTGGGAGGGAGAATTTACCTTAAGCCTTTACCATCACTTATTCTTGTATAACCATGATGAATTCAAGCCAAATCCTTGATTTCTTCATCATTCTCAAGTTTTCTCTTCTTCTCTTGCTTCTCTCTTGCTCTCTCCAAATTTTTCTTTCCTTAGATATTTTCTTGGCTCAAAGGTTGAGTTGAACAACTCATATAGCATATATATATATATATAAGCTTTTCACAAATAGGAAGGGCCAAACACGCCCTTACAAATCGCACAAAATCAAATTTCAATTAAACTTCCCAAGTGACTCTAAAAATTACGCTGATCATAAATATGTCCTCTGTTCTGGTTTCTAAAGTCTTTAAGGCCTTCAATTTGTAGTACAAAGTTAACCACCCAAACATGTACTAACGAATCAGACTAATTAAATCTCCAATTAATTTTCCCAAATAGCTCTAAAAATTCCCATTAACATATCCATGCACTCAATTCCGATTTCTGAACCCATAAAGGTTGGCAATTCAACTTTAAAGTCGTAACTCAACAGATAATGCTTCAATTCAAACAGATATCATTAAATTAAAATGCATTAACCCACAAGGGCATAAAAGTAATTTCGGATACGGATTTTGGGGTCGTTTACATGTCTGTCGTTGTCATTAGATACTATTCTTTTTCTCAACGTTCTTAGAACCCAAATTTGGCCACTTTTATTATTGAATTGAATATAAAATTCATCATTCAGTAAAGAATAATGCTTTTCAGTGGAATTAAAGAACAGTCATGTCATCATCTGTATGATGACTACAGATGTTGATGGTTGGCAACTACATGGTCTGATTTGTCTTGTTCTCTTGGTAATTCTGGTGATTTTTTTGAAGCAATTTGATGTGCTTTTTTATATTTTCAAATGATTTTAAACTTTTATGATGCTGATTGGGTTGGTAGGCTCAACGTCTTATATATTGTACATGTATTGGAGGCAACCTTGCTAGTTGTTATATTAAAAAACAAAATGTTGTTACTTGTTTGAGTGCTGATGAAGTTGAGTATTGCACTATGGCTCGTACTATCTCTGAAATTAGGGTGTAAGCGTTTTGGTTCGATCTGGTCAGGTTTTGGAGAGATTGCCCCTAAACTGACCACGTTGGTTTTGTATTGCTATGGGACCTAAACTGACAGAAAGTCCTTCTTAACTTTAGCACATCGTTGACCATTGGGTGGTTGATGTGGTTGATTTGAGATATATATAGTAAATCCCCAATAGCAGATCCATAATCTTGTACAGTTTGAGAGAGAAACCCCATTCTAATAATAAATCCTCAATTGAAGCCATCAATTAAATGGCAAAAAAATAAACCTTGAATTAAATTTTGAACCCTAATTCTAAAATAATTTCACAAATTAAACCATCAATTTTGTAAAAGCACACCTTATGTTTGTCAAATATCCCTTGCTTTTCAATTTTATTTTATTTTTTCTCAAAACCATCGTGAAGTACGGGGATGATCATTTGCAAATGAGGCAAATAGGGAGAGACTGATGGAGATGGGCCTACTGAGAAGAGGCAACAAACATTGGTAGAAAAAGAGGTAGATGAAGAGAGATTGACTGAGTCTGCTGCCACGGAGAAGAGGAGGCCATCATTGGCAAAGAAATAATTAGACGAAGAGAGATTGAGGGAGATGGCGGGCTAAAGGTAACCCATATTTCTAGATGAGTTGTTTTCTAGTAAATGGACCCCCCCCCCCCAAAAAAAAAAAAAAAAAAAAAAAAAACAAACAAACAAACAAACAAACAAAAAAGAATAGCTTATTACGACAAAATACTCTTCCAATGACCAGCACGTGTATAAGACGCATTATATTAAAGTTTCTGACGTCAAAGTACCTTGGTAAGTTCATTGTACATTGGTCTTTCATTCACTCAAACTAGACCGAACCAAATACCGATTTTTCATGTATTTCAAAACCAAGCAGACAGTTATTAGTAAAGAAACTAAGCAAAACCAGTCAGTTTGATCGACTTTGAGTGGTGCAATTGGTTTAGGAAGTTTTTCTTTTACCCCGACTTTGAAAAGTATGGGTTATTCTTTTGGATTTTGGCATCGATATCCCTACTCCTATGCAAATGTTTTGTCACAATCAAGTCGCTATCTTGATTACTTACAATCTTTGTTTTTCATGAGCGAATAAAACATATAGAGGTTGTCTGTCACTTTTTGTTTTCATATTTGTTGCTATAGAAACAAATTGTCACTACTTATGTTCCTTTGGATGGTCATTTGGGTAATATTTTCATGAAGAACTAAGTAGTTTTTTTTTTTTTTTTCCCCCTGAGGTTGTCTTTCAAGTTGACCATGTTTCATCTCTATGCTTCAGCTTGAGGGAGTGTTAGAATGTTATCTTCTTCTTGTTTCTTTCTTTCTTTCTTTTTCTTTTTATTTTTAGTCTTATGTCATGACACTTGAAATATAACATTGGATTTAATATAAAACACAAGTGACGTGGAGGACTGATTAGGTTCCCGAAACATATTCTTTCTATAACGCCCCAAATTTCTACCCCAAATGATAATACAACAATCATAACTCTTTCAAGGAAAACCGAATATAAATTTCTAAACTTATATTAAATGATACAATAGTTCTTCATGCAACAATACATTAATCCAACAACAAGTAAATAAACAAATAAATACCCCCAAGGGTTTACAAGTTTCCAAGGCTTGAGCCTGGTTACACAAAACGGTTATTCAAACCCACACACATACAGAGTCATAGCAAAATGAGAGTCTCGTACTCTTAACACACATTTCCTCGCCTTTAGTTAGGCGGCATCACCATATCTTTTCCTGCACAAAAATCCCGTAGGGTGAGCATAAAGCCCAGTAGGAAATCTTTAACAAAGTATATACATTTTATACAAGTCTCAAGAGATGAAATGCACATGCCATGCTATGCTCTTTTGAAAGAAAATCATATCTTCATCTTTGAAAATCCTCATAATCAATGATGTCATGCAATTTCAATTCTTCAAAACTTAACAATTCATTTCAAGAGCGGTAAATATGACTTTGGTAATCTCTAGGTCGGTGTCTGCAAGTAGACTATACAAGTACTACTAATTTGTCATTTTTACCGGTATTAACCGGAAGGCTCGACACCTATCTGCGCGGGTTTTCGGTCTTTCACCCCGGACTCTTAGGCCAACTTATTCAATATCATTTACATCACCTATCAAGACTTACCAACGTACTTACTCCAAAACTATTCCATGAAAACTTGTTTCTCAACGTTCTTTTCTCAATGCAAGTTTTCAAATCAACTTTCAAAGTTTAATGTAATCAAATGAATTGATATGCCAATAACACAAGATGAATATAAATACTTTTATTCCAATTCATCATCCAAGGAATAACAAAATTCTCTCTTTTCAAGTATCCTCAACAATTGGTCATTTCAAGACTATTTCAACGTTTTGAACGATAATTTTCAAAATGAGCAATAATTCTCATATTCTTTGAAATTCATCATTTATATAAATATAAATAAGAAATTTTTCAAACATCTATTTATTTTGACACACAAAATAAATATAATAATGTCATTCATGGATTTTCAGTCTCTTAAAAAAAATTCCCAAATTCTAGGTTTTTTCACCAAAAGTATACAACTCAAATCTTTTGAAAGAAAATTTTTCAAAATCATCTTTTCTTCGATCAACGAAGATCAAAACCCATGAGAGCATTTTAAAAGAGCAAGAGACAAATCCACTTTCAAAATCGCTCAACTTCTTGAATCAACAATCAATTTTCAAAGCTATCGAAAGATGATTTCGAAAATCATATAGATCTTGCAAAAACATATATATAACTCTAAGAAAATCCCTACCTCAAGTTTTGAAGAAAAAATGAGACGAAATATCCAAAATCAACGGTGTCGAAACTCGAGAAGTTAACCATCTTTGATGAAGAAACTATGGCAGAACTCTAATGGATCTTGAGAAATTAAGGTTTTGATCCAATTTGGCATAGGGAAATGTAGAGAGAAGGGAGAGGAAAGGGTTTTTAGAGAGAGAGACCCCTAATAAGAGTGAGATACACTCAGCCTAAAGAGAAGAAAAGACTAAAATTTCAGACTCACCTACCTCCACACGTGCGGCGCTTCTCCCACACTTGCACTCCCGCACTTGCATTTATTGCAGTAGCCAAACAAGCCCTCTCATGTTTTCCGCATGAGCGGCTCAAGCAACTTCGAATGCATTTTGTATTTTTTCTTCAGGGACGCTGCCTCTCGACCCCGCCAAGGGACGCAGCCCTGGACCCCCGCGAGCTGATTAGGCAGCTCGATCCCCGACCTGCCCAGTCGAAGTGGCAAACATATGAAAGAAGGATCGAAACCGGGATCGCTACACTTTCTGTCTTTCTTTCTCCTTCTCTTCTCATCTAAACCTGAATTCCATATTTTATAACTTAAATGTATTACCATATTTTGTAGGTAAGCATTTGGGAGGACGTCAACTCGGACAGATCAAACAATAGTACCAACAATATTATCAAGTGATTCGTTCCATTGTATGTAGGAATAGCATGTTATTTTCAATAATATAATAGAAAGCTATAATCTATTCAAACATGCAATCTAACAATATTACTAACTAACATCCCCATACCTAATAGAATAAGAACCCTAGATCTAGATCTAGCTATGTCAAATATAAATCGACGATACAGTCTAGTATGGTGCGATGAATACAGAGCCCTTCTAAAATGATATAGAACGGAGTCGGATGGGCTTGGTCGGAGACTGATTTTCCTTGGCGATCATTTTTTTGAATTCAATTAAGGGACAACAGATGCGATTGGCTAACGTAGGACTGACATTATTGAGTGTAGCCAAGGGATTTGTAGGGCAATTGAGTTGTTTGGTGGGGAGATAAAATGGGTGGTGGGCCAGTTACGCAAGGCTTCTAAGAGGGCTACTGCCGTTCGACGTTTCTTGGGTCGTGTCTTTGGTGGGTGACGGAGTGTGGCTGTTTGGCTTCGGTTGAAGGAGGATAGGGTTGTGATGGTGATGCAGATAGATGATCACCGAAATCAGATTTTCTTTCCACAATCTTCTTTTGGGGATAGATGAGAGGGGCTTTGTTGTTGGAAAGATTTGCTATTGGGAATGGATGGGTAAATCGAGGGGGTGGAGTTCGTGAGAGAAAAAGGAGAGCATGGCCAATTGGGGGGGCTATGGTGATTCATGGGGCTGGTGGTTGTGATGTGGAGGTTCAGGAGGGGTCTGAGGCAACCTAGGTTTCGTTTTTGGACTCATGCTTTGTGGGACTAGTGGGCTGGATGGGGAAAAAAGAATGGAGGTGTTACGAATGTCGGAGTGGGCAAATTGATTGTGAAAGTTCCCAAGAGGGGTGCAGGTGGTAGCGACTGGTGGTCAATTTGTGCTTTTCGCCTTTCCGACTAGAGATGATGCTGCAAGGATTTTAACTAGTCGTTGGGTGGTTGAAGGCCGACCATTGTTGTTGGATTGGTGATTGCCAGCAGTGTTGTGTGTGAGGGGTCGTAATTCTCCACTAAAGTAGAGTAATTAGGTTCAGGTCTTGGGGCTGTCAGTTCATCTTCGAGGGGAATAGGTATTTCGGGATTGGAGATCGATACGATGGCTTTTTAAAGGTAGATGGTGCGACATTGAATATGGAATCTATAAGGTGTGTTCGAATTAGAGTCCGTGCTTTTGCGGTAGGTGTTCCAGTGGGAATCAGTGTTTGTTGGGGCCGATGGAGGTATACCTTACCTGTTTGGTCAGAGGAAGGCTCGGTGGTGGAAGAATGAAGGTCGTCGAAGGTAGGCAAGCTTCGTGGGGGTGAGAATGGTCTTCAGTGATATATGCTTAACGTGATTTCAGGCATGATTTGAGGAAGGTATATTCACATGGGCCTCCTCAAGTATGGAAACCAAAAGTTTTTGAGCAGAGGAGATTGCATTTGGGCAAACAAAGGGTGAGGGTTAATAAGGCTTTTGGGCCTGCTATTAATAGGCTCAAAGACTTTTCTTTGGGTCTTGTGCCAGATAGAAGTGGTTTAGGCCAAGTAAATGAAGCTGAAATGGCTATACGAAATGTGGGCTCGATGCCTCAAGGCCTAAGAAAGCAGACTAGGTCAAACCCATTAGTGTCATATATCTTTTATCTTTTACTTTTTACGCCAAGGCTTGGGCTCAAGTTTGGTGGGTCGGGTCATCGAGACAGGTGGACATGTGGGCAATCAGGTCGTCAATCCAGTTGAGTCTAGGGCCGATCGATTTGATGGGCCATTCTCATCGAAGAAGGTAGACCTTGTTGATTCAGTGGTCAATGTGGTTAACCATTTACCAAAAATGGAGAGGCCGAATGAAGGGTTGAGTGATGCGAGCAAATATATTCGTTATTGTAAATGTGGGTTGAGTGAGGAGAGGAAGTACATGTATTTTGCTCTAACATTTATTATATATTATATATATTTTTTGCAAGTTAAGGGAGCTATCATGCACACAGTCCATCTGGCATTTATGAGTGAGTATGTGAGTTGTGGGCCTAGTGATGTGAGATATTATATGGAGTGGAGAGACTTCTTTAATTGTGGGTCAAGTGAGGGGAGGTCCTATACAGAGTGCTTGTTGTTTTTACTTCTCTATGACTACTTATACTGGTTTGGAAATTCCTGCTTATCATATTTTGAATAGGTATACAGTATGGTGTGTAGGGGTGGTGGCTGCTTCTTGTGCAGGTCCAGAAGACAGTTTGAAGAGTGTATATGTAACGTGGTGACGACTGCTTCAAGCGCCTTCTTGTGCTACATGAAAGTGATAATCAATTGTCTTTTTCATTGTGTGTATATAGTTTTATTATGTAATTTTGCCTACCCCTACGGGCTGTGTAGGAGGTTTTTTGTGCCTGTAGTTATGCTGTACTATAGGCAACCCAACAAAGATGATACAATGGGTTTGTTTTGGTTTTCCCGTAAGGTTCCTGGTAGGACTTTGTTTTTGAATGTTAAAGGTATAGGAGCATATTCCTACCGGTTGTGTAGGAAGGATCCAAGGATGCTGGGTACTTTTGGGTTTGTGTTGTTCAAAGGTGGCTGCTACTTATTTCTATTGTACAAGGATCCTATCCATTACAGGACATGGCCTTTGTACAATCCGATGGCTAGTAACCACCCTTTGATTCCCGACCTTTGGATGTAGCCCTCGGTTTTCTAGGTTTTGTATAGTGTTTTTAATTTTGTGGCTGGGCTTCGGTGATTTGTTGCCGACGTTTGTGTTTTGTGTTGTTGTTAGGGCCTGGGGTATGCCCCTTGTATTCTTGTAAATCTTTTTGTTTTATTTATTTATTTCTTATTCACCCAAAAAAAAAAAAAAATGTGGCTAACCAAGGATTGGATGACGATGGTGTATGTGATCATGATCGTTTCGTGCTGAGTTTCGACAAGGGGTTGAGGAGTTTCGATAGGAGGCGGAGGAGGAGGTGTTTCGGCAGGAGAAAGTGGAGAAAATTTTCTTGGGCCGATAATATCGATAGAGGGAGCTGGGTATGAGGGGTGAGAGTTGTCTTTGCTGGTGAAGCCTTGGCAATGGTTGCTAATGATGAGTTTCAGGGTGATACTTCGTTTCAAATAGAGGAAGACATGGGCAGAGACCAACGGCTTGATAGGGAGGAGGTGCCTTTGACGGAAAAGGTTTCAAAAGGAAACTATAACTAATGACATCTAAGTAGAATCACAATCACAAATATATTATTCTAACACAATCACAAAGATTTTATTCTAACATAAAACTGGTCTATGCAATTGGAGGATGATATATTTAAGGTTTTTTTTTTAATGACTCCACTGTTTATTGATGACAGCCAAAAGATTGGGATGAGAAGCTAGAGGTAATGAATATTGCATTACCAAACCATCTTTGTTTTTACCTGAATTCATTTGACTACTTAGAATATTGGTTTTGCAGTTGGACTGTAACATTTTCTTGTTTTCACAGGGTTATGATGATATCCCAAAGGAGGTTCTAGATCCTGATGTCAAGAAGGTTATCGTTTAAAATTTTCTTGTTATACTTTGCATTTAGATTTTCTTTTACTTTGTTTATTGGCAAAATGCTATCAAATTGGTCTATGCATTTGGAGGATGATATATTTAAGGTTGATCAACCAAAGGACTTTTTTTTTTTTTTTTTTTACTTTCTCTATTGGTATTATGGGTGAGTACTTCTACTTATAGTTTCTTGGAAGACCTGTGAATCCTTTCTAGATTTATGCTTTTGTTCTCAATTTAAAGCCCTCAATTCCAATCATTTTGGTAGAATCGTTACTGATTTTATGCTTTTAGTTTTTAGAGTTTTTTAGTTTGACAAAATCCATTTTTTTTTAATAAAAAAAATCATTAAAAGAAATCAATTGTCACAACTCAAATTCAAACATGACCATAAAAGAAAGGCTGTCAAGTTGGCAGAGATGGTAATTGGAGATGTGTTATGCCTGTGTATATATAGGCATGAATTTTAGTTTGATAAATTGTTTTGTGTTGACTTGGCCATGGTTTGAACTTAATTAACTACTATGGTCTATAATCAAATACATGTAAACTTGGGGGCCAATCACGATTTTATTTTATTTTTTTATATTAACAAGCTTTCATGGTCTGTGGTTTGCTTGGTTACAAGAGTAACATAATCTTCCAATTGTAGCAGTAGACCACCAATTCATGGTCACTTCAGTTTTTTAACCGTCTCCCTGTCCTTTCTTTATGAATCCCCCAAACCTCTCTCCCTCTCTCCTTGTTTAAGAGAAGGAACAAACGACCTCAGTTATAGGCTTCTCTAAGATTTTATTCTTCAAGTAGAATCAACATATCGCTTTCAGAGCTTGTGATGCACTCTCTCTCTCTCTGTCTCTCGTTTTCTTGTTGTTGTTGTGTCCTGAATAATTGATTTTTAATTATTTGGTTTTATTGTGTTCACAGAGTTAGTTAATAAGCAATCCTCTGGTTATATCAACTGTTAATAATTATAATTCTTATGAATGTGCCTATGTATGTTTGAGATATTTGTTTGTGTAGAAAGGTCTATAGTATAGAATTAGTTGTTATCCCTGCTGGGCCGACTTAGCAAAATCGTTCCAAACCACCTTCTTTCAAGAATTGGATTGGCTAATAATGAGTTTGCTCAGTTCATCACTTTAGTCAAATATCTGTAATAATTTCTGCAATTGTTAGGGTTAATTTTGAAAATTTTCAAACCCTTTTGTGGGTCAATAACAACAAATTTTGGTCTGTTTTGCAGCCTAGCATGTGAATTCAAGATTTAAACTTTAAGAAGAACCATTGAAGTTAACATTGTTGGAAGAATTGTATAAAATGGAAACCGACAATCTATACCACTCCTCCAATTTTCTCACATTCCAAAGCATAATTGGTGTTTATGGCGTTAACAGCATAATCAATTATTAGATATTGACCATGCTTGTTCTGCTGAGCTCGATTATTCATTGTTATTTTATTTTATTTTTATTTTACTATGGATCTGTTTGATTCCCTTGAAAAATTTATACTTTCTAGTAAAGATTGGTTTATTTTGTATGGGTATTATTGTTCACCTGATGTTGATGGAGCAATGCTTATATATGTTTATTTGTTTTTATTTTTTTGGTAAGGTGGCCTTTCAAGTGAACCCAAAAGGCCTTGCTTCGTCCTTTTATCTTGCTCTCCCTTTTTGGTTGAAATGTTTGAATATTCAATAGCATTAGTTTACATTCTGTATTGTTTCTTTATGTTGAATTTCTTTCTTTTTGCTTTTGTACTTGGTTTGCTTAAGAAGCACATTGTTTTCCATAGCTTGTATGAGACACAAGATGCATTTTGTTTTTTCTTTTCTGTTAATACTTGAAAATCAGGCAGATGATTGCCATATTATCTTTTTTGGTTGACCTTCAAACTAAATGATGGATCTATTGCAGCTCTTATTGTTCTCTATTGGAACAACAGCCAAGGGTGGACATGTTTTGGAAATTCTTTGAAAAACTAGATGTACAAGTATGTATGTATAATTGCTGTGTGCATGCTATATGTATGTGTAAGTAATCAATTACTGAAGCTTGAACTCAATAGAATTGCAAGGAATTGCTTACAAGTTTCTAGGGTAGGTATGCTTTTATGATTTACCTACTTAAATCCATCGCCACAAGTTTGCGGCCAAGTATTTAAGTTGTTTATTATTACTCTTTAGTTTTCTAGTGTAAAATGGTGGGGCCATGCTATTTTAGCTTGATTTATAGGAAATTTCTTAAAGCTTATATCAATCTAACCCTAAAACACTACCTTCTTTTTCCCACCGTTGTTGTGAGCTCTTCGTGCCTCTCAATCTATATATTTTAGATTATATCGATCTAACCCTAAAACCCTAACAATGACAATGATGGAGAAGAAACAAAGACGGAATTGCGAGGATTGATTGTCCAAAATCTTGTAACATTTGCTTCACAAAGTGCCGCCAACAGTGGCGGAGGGAAGTGAGGACCAGGGGGGTCACGTGCCCCCCCTGGATCTTAGGCTTCTTCTTCTTCTTCTTTTTTTTGTTACAAATATAAAGAAAATATTTTAAATAAAAAAAATTACAAAAATATTATTAGAGTAAAATGTTAATGACATTTCAAAAATTATGAGAATAATAATGATTATTTTGATTGAAAATGAAGAGACAATATAAATCATATTATCTATGAAAATTTTATGAAAATTTTTGAATATAACGGTGAGTTCATTATTATTGACATGAAAGTATAAGTAATCTCACTATAAAGATATGAAATTTATTAGATTGTTAGTTACATTTGACATATGAGGTTCACTCTCTATGTGTTTATTTACTATTAGTTGATGATATCACATACTAATAATGACGTGGTATTACCATTATATTGAATTTTTAATCAAATTTTGTATAAAAAAATAATTTATCATTATATAATTTATTTTAAGACTTATATCTATATTTTTTTATATTGTAATACACTTGTTATAAATAATATTATTTTTTTGATGTTTCTCGAAATCAATCGTAAAAACTTGCATGAAATATTTTTGTAAAAATTTTCGATATTGTAATTAATAAGTGCCTCTAATTTAATTTTCTGGTTCCGTCACTGGCCGTCAAAGCCTTTTTAAGAAAGCTGTGGAAATCTCTCGTCTACACATCGCCGGCGTCGCTTTCTCTCCTGTCGGCACTCCTTCCGATTTGGTGACGACGCTCTACAAATTGAAATGGCATCCTGTGGATGTTTCGAAGTTTAACTTGTCGGTTCTGAAAGAATATACGAGTAATTTGGAGAAATAACAATCCTATTTATTGATGTCTCTTGAAGAGATGATGAGTACGAGAGACAATTCATGGAAAGGAGATGATGAGGAAGTTGAATTCACTTTTGAGGAGCTCATGTCAGATGATTTGGATGTTGTTCAGTCGTCTGAAGCAACGAAAAATAATGAAGAATGTGAAGCGATGGTGAGAGAATTGCTAGTTCATGATCATGATTTGTTTACATTTCAGATGCACTTAAATGTATTTTTTAGATGCACTTAATTTAAATGTATTTTGTTTGGATTTAAATTTTTTTGTGTAGATGAAATACGCAAAGTGCTTGATAAAATGAACGATTTAGATTATCGAAACGCGGCATGTTGTAGGCCTCATGGGCCAAAATAATGCTCTCTAAACCAAATTTTGAAATGAAAGGGATCTTCCTCTTAATTCGATTCCCTACTCCCTGTGAAACCTCTTAAATTAGAGAGAGAGAAAAAAAAAGAATCACTAATGTAGTTATTTTATATGAGGGAATTCTCTCCGATCCACTCTTAAATTAGAGAGAAAAAAAAAACACAACCACTAATGTAGTTATTTTATATGAGGAAATTCTCTTCGGTCCATAATTTGAATTGAAGAGCGCTATTTAGTCTTATGAGGTCTGTCATAGATCTCGTTTTGTTAATTCGAACTATTAAAGATGTTGGACATTTCATTTTTTATTTCGTGAACACAGAAAAATTATATCGATTTAATAATCATAACCTATTTAATTTATTGCATTTGTCACAACGAGAAAAAAAAAAAAGACAATTGTAATCTATTCAATTTAAATTAATTTTACAAACCTGTATCTCAACTCTCCGAAAGCGAGCTATCCTCCTTCCTCATGCTTCAATGCGTAAATATTAGAATACATAATATTTTAATTATTAAGGTATTTGTAATAAGTGAAACATTGTTATATATTTGTATGTATGTTGGAACGTTATATTGGATGACTTTTTAATACAATTTTATTTTATAAAAATTAGTTTGTTCGCATTTAAAATATATACAATTTTATTTATATATATATTTTATAAAAATTAGTTTGCTCGCATTTAAACCATTATCAGCAACAAGCATTCCAACAGAAAACCAACAACCAACCAGCAACCAACCAACAACACAAGTGCACTAGAAAACCAGCTGTAGTAGCCCAAGTTTACAATGGTTGTGATGGATTTAGGCCAAGTTTGGAAAGACTAAATAAGTGCACTTTTTGACTTTTTATAAAATATGGGTTGGGTTTGAAGTGATGTGTTAGAGAGGTGATGTGACTTAAATAAGATGCTGTGACTTAAATAGGATAGTGACTTTTTGAATTTTTTGAAAGATGCCAAACTTGGCCTTAGTGTGTGTTGTTGGAGAGAAGGAAAGAGAGATTTTCAAAAGAGACTATAAGAGAGAGTTGTCGCCATCTCCTCCCTACTCAAGGTTTTGCTCCCACTGTGAAATGTGGTGGTGTTGCCAATGGAGAAGGAACGGGAGGAAAAGATGGAAGAAAATAGTCGAAGATAAGGGGGTGTTTGCTTGTTATGCTAATATTAATGTGGCTTGTTTGGTTGCAAGGATAGATTCAGTTTTTTTTTTTTGGGTCAAAGATAGAATGTTAGTATGTTAGTAAAATTAGATTATAAATTTAAGGAACCGCCGTTGATCCATCAACTCGAACCTCAAACTTTCCACTCACCGTAGTAACCCTAGGGCACGGCTGCATGCCAGTCGGCCACAAGGGCCTCGGCCGGATGGATTCAGTTGGGTGTTCAGTATTTAAGAAATAAAAGGTAATTTTGGCATCTAGTTGCCAAAATATACTGATATAAATAAGACATTTCTGTTGCTAAGAGAGAACAGTGTAATTTCATTTTAGAAACCACAAGGAAGTCCGTGTAATTAGCCCATAAATAAAACAAAACAACCAGATTCAAAATGACAGAAGACACAAAAAAACACTGGAAGGGTAACGGTATAATGTGTCTACTTAATTCACAAAAAGACAAACTACACAAAATAATAGGTATAATAGACTATTGACACAACTTGTTAAACCAAATTATAGCTCTATTTGATGCAATTAAAGGTCACTCTCACAAACATCATCACTAGTCTAAGCGTATAAAGGTGAGAAGGTTGTTACAAGGAATAACGGGTTGCGAAAGAAATTCTCATATCCTCGAACTCAACTAGCACAACAGTCTTCCCGGTCACAAATTATAAGGAATGGGATGGGATCCCTAATTTAGTTCGACCTTACTTTTAGTTTTCTTCATTTTCGCTTTAAACCGAGATTTTGCCACTAGTGTCTGCACTGTGTTTGCAAAATTCCCAACTGCCATAACAATCAGTAGCACCCCACAGGTAACAACCTGACCAAAAGTAAATTAGATAATCCATTAAGTTTTATACCAATATGAGAATGGTTATTAAAATCGCGATCCGGATCGTAGGATACGATCCTATATTGCTAAAAAGATCCATATCATTGTAGGATGGGTGCTATAATAGGATCGCAAGTAGGATCATATGGGATCGTGTAGAATCGTATAAGATCATAGGTAGGATCATAAGTAGGATCGTTGATTTTTTTATTTTTCACCTTACGATCCTACCTAAGATCCCGATTTTAACAACCTAGAGTATGAGTCCAACTAAGATGTTAAATTACTCAAGCAAATATTGAAACAGAATTAAGAATTTATTCTTAAAAGCAAAGTAAATCACAAACATAAAACCCATGGCAATACTTCTCCAAGCATCCACATAACAATACTCAAAACATACTTCTTACTTGCCACTCAGAAACAACACCAGCTAGTGCAACTTTAAGTAGCAAAATTCCGACATATGCTTCAAAACCCTGAAATCAAGAACGTAAAGGTCACTTCAATTTAGCTTAGATCTCTATGGTGACATATTGTTGCTTCATCTATTGGATTAGTAGCAACTAACAAATGAAAGTGAACAATTAATTTGCGAGACCTATTACTGAAGAAAATATGTAGTAGAACTATTAAGCAAATGAAAGGTCTGGAGAAGCTAAAAAGTCAAAAAATCACTATCCTATTTAAGTCACATCATCTTATTTAAGTCACATCACCTCTTTACTACATCACTTCAAACCCAATCCATACCCAACCCATATTTCATAAAAAGTCAAAAAGTACACTTATTTAGTTTATCCCAAACAAATTTCTTTTGAAGTACTGGATCTTCTTTCATTATTTTTTTCACTGAAGGATTGGGCAATTAATGATCATCATGCAATGATGTACATATTCTTTCCTTTTTTTGGTGAGCATGCCTCTTCCTAATATCTTCAAAGAAAAAAACGAAAAAAAAAATCAAATTACTTCATGGTGACATCATGACATGTGAGCCAAAGAGGCTTAAAACAGAAAGAGAGAGCTTTGATGAAAGAGAAAGTTGCATTACATGTATGAAACTAGGATTGTTGGATGGCAAACTAGAAGAGAATGATAATATGACTTCAACTTCAGCAAGTAATGAAAGAAAACACTCAAGGAATGTGATGATGTTTGATAGTAACAAAAATTTCCCTTCCCTAGCTGTTATATATATTTAATTATTTATATATGTACATAACTTTTGGCAAGTTATGTAGGAAAAAAAATGAATATTTAACAACCTTAATTTAAATCGCTTTAGTGTTTGTTTGATTCAACATGACTTGGATGGCAAAGCATACATTAATATGATCTTTTGTGGGCATGGTCCCCAAAACAGGCATTTGTACAGCTTAAATCACCTGTAATATGAATAGAATGGGTGCCAACAACCATAGTTGACCGTCGACTCCAGCAGTTTCTCCCCAAACAACGTCTATTCTCCTAGCTTGCAATTAACAACGGGATCAAATGGTAAGAGTCATCCCAGACCTGCAGAGGAGAACAATTGCAATAAACATTATATGCCCACCAAAAAAAAGTTCTATCTGTATTTCGGTGGGCCATAAAAAACTAACACAGATCAGCTAGAAGACAAAAACATGGTTATTGCAACCAGCAGAAGCAAAAGAACTCATTGAAGTTCTGCAAACCATGCAAGACGACAAGGTTTCACAAAGAGCACAAAACCAAGTGCAGACACACACGCAAAGTAGATTGCAGAAAGAACTGAAGATAATAAAGGCAAAAATCAAGCATGCACAGAAATTCGTTGGTGAAAGGAGTTTTTTTTTTCTTTTCAATTACACCTTGCGAGTGCAATATGTGTACAAAGCCTTTGCCGTTGATATCTATTTTGTAGAAGCATTGCAACTCCTTGCATGATAGCCCATTGAAGGAACAATTGCACCCCTCTCTGCACAATACATGTACAGTCTCACTCATTAAAAAAAAAGCAAAAACAAAAACAAAATTTCAATATGCACTTAAGAAGGATAATAACCTGCTTCTGGGAACAATCAGGTTCTCTTTCTATCTCCCAAGTGAGACTGATAAGTGCCATGGCCATAGTGAAGCAGTGATGTTTTATCCACCTACATCAGCACAAGTGCAAACATTAACATATTCTGTGGTTGTATGCATATTAATATAGGAGGTAGATAAGAATCACAAAAAAAAATCCACTGCATTTTCACATTTCCATCCAAGTTCTGACACAATTCGGAAAATAAAGAGAATGAGCCTGCCAGTTGAACGAAAAGCATGATATGAGTCCAGTAATATTGAACATGGCAGAAATTCGCTGGAATTAGAATGCAGCTGCTGCTGCTGCATATAAGGGAACAAGATACTGCTAGAAAAACTCAATTTAACAAAATTAAACATGTCTATTTGGAGTCAACTCAATGAATTCTTTTGCAACATGCAGCTCCATCTAGAGTAATGTCCTCTTTTCATTATTGACAACCATTATTTTTCTCATATACTCTACCCTCTGTTCATTTTCTAATTCATTGCCAGTAAAATTGCATATTCACTTTCCCTCCTGAAAGGCATGGGAGATGAAATTACTAATGTCTGACTATGAAAATATGTTTTAAAAAAATCTCAATCACAAATACACAAATAGTTTAATTGATGAAGAATAAAGGCAAGGCAATCTTAGCACAAAATTTAACCAAATGCATATAAAATCATATCAAATTACCATGGGCGAATATCACTTCCATTCACTCTAAGTATGTTCTCTCGCAAAGCCAAACCTGTGTAGAGAATTAACAACCATGCCTGAAAATAATATGCTCATTACGCTTAGAAACAAAAAAACAAAAGTATAGTAAACAAATCAAAAAGTTAAAATTTCCTTAAAATATCAATATGAGTTACAAAAAATTTTCCCATACAAAAGTACCTGGTAAAGCTGAACAGGCAATCCACCCCATAACAACGACGTTAACACAAGTAGCAGTGATGGGAAAAAAAGAAACAGAAACGCAGTTCTATCCTGTCCATGATAGTGTTGCAAATTATGAATTAGAATCTCTGGTCTATTGTTCTAACAAGTAAAATAAGTTATTAATCAATGATTTAAGAATTGCATGAGTACACATTGAGAGTAGATAGAATCAAAATACACACAATGTAAAGATACAAGCCAGATCCTAAACGGATACAGGAATCCAGGAGAACCGACAAAAATCCTGTAGTCAACAACTTAACATAGAAGCCTCCTCCATGTATAAGAAACCTCCCTCCCACTTTGTCAATAGAACCCATACCTCAGGTTCCTTTCATATTAACCTAAGAATACCACCAAGTAGCAGTAGAAAAGGTCAATTATATTTATCTTCTAACATCCAAGGCTTTTACCACCAGTAGCCAACAAAACAGCATAGATATATCTGAAAAACACCCATAGAAATTTTTTATTTAAAAAAACTCTAACAACCTCAATCATTATTTCACAACACACACAACCAAAAAAAAAATAAAAAATAAAAAATAAAAAATAAAAAATAAAAAATAAAAAATAAAAAATAAAAATAAAAATAAAAAATAAAAAATTTCTATTTTCAAGGAGTAACATTTACAATCGCATTCAGCATGCTTATGGCCAAAGAGTGATAAGTATATATATTTTTTATAAGTAACATTATTAATAATTTGTAAAGTGAGTGCAAATTGAGTATGCATCTTCCAGTTGGTGATGAACACAATAATCAGGACTTAAAAAGGTCTCTTGTGTTAAGTCACCAATTTTCCAAAAAGCATGGCATTAGAGTGAAGGTTGAGAGAGGTCTTAGGTTCAAATCTCTCTATTGGCATTTGGTATTCAGACCCCATTTGGTTTCGTGTTCTCTGTTTGGTTGTTTGAATCTCCTTATGTTTGGTTCTTTGTCTCTCCACGTGCAAGATGGAGTTGCATGTGAAGGAGGGTGCTAGATAGCACAATATACATTGTTAGGCTCATTTCCTAACAGCTTTAAGCTTTTGGGAAATTGGTGACTTTTAGCATGTTGCTTTCCACACCACTCCTCTAGTCCTCTCCTCTTCACAACCAACTACCCTGTCCACCTATCAAATGCCTAGACCATCGATTCAACAATAAGATTCACGCCATACCAAAAAGGGCCAACAACAAAGAGACATAATAGCAGGGCCATATTCCCATTCAACTTCTTCAAAGCCTCTATTGCTTTCTCCTCCATGGATGGGCCCCTTCCCAATCAATCTTGTTTCTTTACCTAAACCAAAATTACTTTCGTCAAATTTGGCTGCCACTCTTTAGTCTCAAAAAAACTAACGATGCATTGTCCTTAATGTAAAAAATAAAATCAAAAAGTTAAGGAGATTACCTTAAATATGTCTATATGTGCCATTGGCTGCAAGGGGTCAGTGCCAAAAACACAAAGGAAAAAAAAATACAAACGAAAAACTAGTTACTCCTAAAAGTAACATTATTTTGAATAACATACACAAACCGGGTCATCAGAATGATTTTGATCAATTATCTTGAACAACTTTTTGAATGGAGTAAAGAAGTTGGAATCATAGATCTCTAATTATCTAAAAACTACGAAAAGGGTGTTTTTGGTTTCTATAACACGTCACAGCAAATGAAATACAAAATTCCAACAAAACCTCCACAAAAGAAAAGATAAAATTGCATAAGATAATATATGTACTAGCAGTTCGCTCTTTGCATGTTTCTCCACATGAAACTATTAACAAAGTTTTCTTTTCCCACTCTTTTTTCCATTTCTTATTTCCTTCTCATACAAGATCCACAGCATGCTTATCATGAAATACAACCCAAATTATTAGAAAGGAATTTCCAAACCTCACACATATGTGGGAACACTGTAGCAATCAAAGTCAAATACTACATAGTATCAATATAAATAAATTATATATAACACCACGTATATCAGTATAACCAATTGCCCTATTTTTGTTTCATCATAGAGTAACGGAAAAGGCGTCATTTCAATACATTATGTAAACAAAAACATAGACGAACTACTCAATTCTCAATTCAACAACACACCCAATTTTCAAACAACACAATTCAAATAATTTTGGTTGAAACTCATTAAATTGTATGAATCGAATCGTGCATCATACAATTCTAACACCATACTAGTTGGAACATGTAGAAGTCGTGTCAACAAAATAATTTTGATCTTTTACTCATGAAAAACGATATCCATTTCCAAGGAATTGTAGCAATGTAAGTGAAATTATTCTGAGTGATAACTGAGATTAGAAATTACCTGGTAATTGACTCTGCCAACTGGTGTCGAAGGCAAGACGAGATCTGCATCCAGATCAGGTTGAAGATATGCAGGCATGCCCATTACCTTCTATCTCCATGCCCATGTCATCTTCCAAAGAATCACGCTCTGCAGCACAACATGGAAATGGATAAATGAAAAACATAAAAACCAAAAAAAACTTGCGCCCAATTTAGTCTCCATTTCCAAGCAATGGAAGCAATGTAAGTGAAGGAATTCTTGAGAGACAACTGAGATTACCTTGTTGTTGACTGAGATTACTTGTGTTACTAGTCACTACTCAGTTGCCATTGAATAAAAAAAGGCCTACATTTATCTCCAAAAAACACATGGATTTATTATATATAGCCCAACAGACATCAATTATGTAGCAACTACTACCAATAAACTACTAACTTAACCCTATTCTTTTTTTTTTTTTTTGGTTAAGTAAGAAACCCAATTTGTAGACATAAGTAATAACTCAAAAATAAAATACTACTCATGCCAATTAATTTCTCAATTTTCTCTTCACACCAGGCTCTAAGGATTTGCAAAGCACACAAATTTCTATCCTAAAACGCCAACTACTGAAGTTTAATTGTTCTGTATGCTAGGCGTAAGCTCTCTTCTAGAGGGGGTATTGCCTTTGGCATGTCTTGAGCTTCATTGTAAATCCCCTTTTATGGCAATAAAAACTTACCCCCGAAAAAGCATACCATGGCGAACAATGCCTACGTGCTAGAGAAGCCGAGAAAATGAAAGCCAACAAATATCAACTATATTCAAAATAAAAAAATTCAATTTCCCAACTAGTACCAAGCATATAGATTTTGAATTTCTGAACTCTTTTAATTGAGGCATTTCGAAATGGCCTACTTGGCTAGATCAATAAATCAATAGAAGGAAAATAACAAGGTGCAGCTGTTAATAGAGTAAGTAGAACTTCAATTGGTGAACAATAATGCTAGACCCCAAATGTTCTAGCAAACACTCACATGGGTGTTGGTCCCACAACACCCATGTGAGTGGTAGATTTTTTGGTAAATTTTTTTGTATCCTTAGGCTTTTGCTCATTGGTGAAATGAGGCAAGAGACAAAAGCCACAAAAGAAAGACATGAAAAAGGAGCAGAATGTAACTACTAGGGAATCCAGAAAAACAAACTTACTTGGTAAGTCAACGAGAGATGGAAATAGCTGAACAAATGACCCAAGAGACATCAATGCTGGAAACACACTTAGAAATGATTTTTCAAATCTGCATCAAAAAAGAAAACAAAAAAAAAAATATATGTATGAAAGTCAGTAATGCCCTTCACTGCAGATTGAGTCCACAGTATCTCCGAAAGCATAATTTTAGATCCTCCTTTTTGAAATTAAACATGTGTTTAGTTGTCAAAATTTCCGTTAGGCTCAATTAGTTTTAGTACGAAATTATTATACCATATTTTGTTCCAACAAGGTCAGGAAGGTGCATAATAACGTTAAACATACAAAATAAGATGTGGCATCACATAAGCAACAAAATTTATTTCTGAAGTAGCATTGACAAGACAAAAATAAAATAAAACTACAATTATGAATACCAATATATGAAGGGTCTTGTTAACAAGTGTCCCAGGGACACGAAAAGTAGACCCAAATTTTTTTTTTGAAAACACAAGACACTTTTTATTAAATTCAATGCAGTTTTTATGGAAATTAATGCACTTCCTTTAACTGTTTGACCTATTTTCAAGACACTCCTTTATTTCACTTTTTATTAAATTCAATGCAGTTTTTATGGAAATTAATGCACTTCTTTTAACTGTTTGACCTATTTTCAAGACACTCCTTTATTTCAATCCCAATATCCAGCACTATTGGCATTTGTCATATACAAATATCTCGAGGACACAACAATTGCACGAATTATAACTATGATCATTCCAATAAAATAAATTAAATATATCTTTTAAGAACAGCACCAAAAAGATGACACGAGGAACTTAGCATTAATGGGAAAAACTACAAATGCAAGACTGATGTTAGAGGAGGATAAGTTATCAAAATATTTGATATACATGTTTCATGTTTCTTCTTTTCTACTTCTAAATCTGAAAATTCAGTCAAATAAAGAAACTAAATCCCAAGCAAAGAATCATTGCCAATCTCAAATCATACCTGAGGGAGAAATGTAGGGAAATTAGTTAAAAGTTTTCTCTTGTTAAGATTCCGAAAGTCCAGTGTAGCTTCAGCAACAACAGGGTCTAAAAGTTCACTGCAATCAAACATTGGAAGAGTGATTTTCAAATATGATTTATCATATGATATGCCATCATAAATAGAGAATAATTGTTAGATGAAATCATAATTTCTTTTTTCCCCCATAAATAACTTATTGTGAAAGAAGGGCTACAAACATCTTTACCAGCTCAAACATGAATGAATGAATAGGGTTTTTAATTCGATGGACTCCTCTCCTCTTCATGTGGGAAATTCTCCAAAATTGGTTTAAGACGTTGGCCAGTCACTTTAAAAACATTACCATTCTTGGGATTTTCAATCTGGGCCCCATGAGAAAAAACAGTTTTAACTATGAAACGGCCCAGTCCATCTAGATCTCAATTTACCAGGAAACAAATGTAGTCTAGTTTTATACAAAAGAACCTTTTGTGAAGGATTAACAATTCCTTTGGGTACAAACAATATTAACATTAAAAACATATCATATACAATGACATGGGGAGGACTAGTCAATCAACTGGATGCCCTTTTTTCTTCCAAAACAACACACCTTTTCTGCTTCCTTATCGACAAAAATATGCAATCCTGCCTTTAGGCAATAGAAATATTATCCTTTATTGGATGAAAGGCTACAAACACAAGACCCTTGTGAGTAAAAAGGTATACATCTTATGTAGAGGGGGTAGAAAATTAAGATAAAAATTACCATTTGTTTTGCTGAATTCGAGCAGCCCGAGCAACCTTGACAACATTGCGGTCAGATCTAGTGTTTTTGCTATTATCTAAGTCGCCAAATATACATTTCATAAAAGGAACAAATAAAGAACAGAAGACGGGTAGTAATTAAAAGGAAAAACAAATAAATATTTGAAGACCAAAATCAAAATATTAAAGGACTGGATGTACAATGAAATCTTGTCTAACCTTTGAGAGAGGTTTTGTGGATGTTATGAGATGATTTAGAAGCACACCGAGTCTTATGGGCCTTGTTGAGCAATTGATATTGTTGAAGGCTCAAATGTAGTTTTTCTACAAATTTAAATTAAATTCATTAAATCACAATTAAATACAAATTGAGAGAATGAATATAATATCCAAAATTCATAGAACAACTATGTAATTTTAAGCATTCATCACACCTCCCAACCAGCTTTATTGCTAGAACCTAGCAATTAGGGTGACTAAAATAAAATCAAAAAGTAAAATAAAAGCAACAACTCTAAACTACTTCTGCAAGAAATCACGATTGAATTTAGCACATGCAACAAGCCCTTAATCCAATAGGTTACCCCTCGTGGACGAGTAAAAGTCTCGTGAGAGTTTCCAAAAATGTTACCCACAAACATCCAAAAATTTCTTTACTAGAAGGATTTCTTTCATTCTCATGCCAAAGTTAAAGAACCAGCCATGAATTTCACAACCTTAACAAGATAATCAATCAAAGTTCAAGACACTAGCAGCAAATAAAGATATCTCATGACATTCAAAATTTGGAGTGTGTTAAAAAAGTTTAGCAAACACAGACACAACCTTAGCGTTAAAGTGAAATATGACCCAAATCTCTTTCTCAAACATGCTTCGACTCAAATCTCACCAGTTATTGCACTCAACAAATAAATCACTCAGAATATGGTGCAAAAATTGCTCTCAATATATATGCGAGTAGAACAATGTAAATCAAAGGCAAAATATCCCTCATACTAATTTTTTTGAAAAACGTTAATATGAAAGAATAAATAAATAGTTTAATGAATGGAATATCAAATGCTGAGAATTAAAATTTCTAGAGATATTACCCACAAACGTCAAAAAATTTCTTTACTCAAAGGATTTCTTTCGTTCTCATGCTAATGTTAAAGAACAAGTCATGAATTTCACAATCTTAACAAGATAATCAATCAAAGTTCAAGACACTAGTAGCAAGTAAAGATATCTCATGACATTCAGAATTTGGAGAGTGTGAAAAAGTTTAGCCAACACAGACACAACCTTAGCCTTAAAGTGAAATATAACCCAAATCTCTTTCTAAAACATGCTTTGACTCAAATCTCACCAGTTATTGCATTCAACAAATAAATCACTCAGAATATGGTGTGAAAATTACTCTCAATATATGCGAGTAGAATAATGTAAATCAAAGGCAAAATATCCCGCATACTAATTTTTTGGAAAACGCTATAATGAAAGAATAAATAAATAGTCTCATAAATGGAATACCAAATACTGAGAATTAAAATTACCATACCATCACCCCTATCCATCATGTCCAACTATAAACTATACCACTCTCAAGATCAAATAGGACTTTTATTTGGTTGTAATGTTTGGGTCAAGGAATTATGAAAAAATAATAAAAACGCAAAGTTGAATAAAAAAATGGATGTCTGAGACATTATTGGCATAAAAATAAGCTCTAATCTGAGAGATTATTGGCATAAAAATAAACACAATTAGAGCATTATTCCAAATGTCTTGCTCTTTTTGTTACTTTTTTCTTTTTTTTTTTTTTTTTTTTTTTTTTTTTTTTTTTTTTTTTTTTTTGTCTTTTTCAACTTCCTCCTCCTGCTCTTTTTTTTCTTTTCGTTTTGTTCCCCCCCCCCTCGTTGAACACAATTTATTTCTTCTTCTTTTTTCCATCTTCTCTCCTTTTTTTACTTTTTTTTTTCAAACAAATTTGCCATTGTCAAACTCAAATTACCCAACATATCTACAAAATTGAAAAGAAAGTATGGGTTGTGGGGTTAAACAAAGAAAGGCTAACATAAAGGCTCAAATTGGTTTCTAATGAAGTAATAATAAAGGAAAGAAAAATAAATAAAAGGCTCAATGAAACAAAGATGGCCTAAAATCGTCTCTCAATTCATGATCTCAAGGGAATAAAAGTATGGTAACAAATTGATTTATCCTCAACATTCAACCAAAATTAAGAAATAATGAGACTAAACAACAAATTAATGCGCTTCCAAAGAAAATTAAGAGTAGATGTATCACAACCCTCCAATAAAAGATTAGCACAAAACTCGTAGGCTCAAAAGTCTCCACTATCATTCTTCAAGATTTTCAAGTCATATCCACTTATCAACTAAAAATCATATTCATGTGGCGAAAGTACAGTGCAATGATTTCCAAATACGAACACATGGAATACTTTAACAAAGTAGCTAACATATCAAACTTCAACACAATTTCTTGAGTTAAAGCAATAAAATACTACAAGTATGCCGAATTACTCAATGCACAGAACAAAAGATTACCGTGCACACTTTTCCTTTCTTTTTTTAAACAAAACAACTAACTCATTGTAGCAAGCAACACATAAATTCTTCTCAAGATAAGTATTTTCTCCCCTCAACCTGAACGATGCATTGTCCTCGAGGGAGTAAAAGAATGATAACAAATTGATTTATTCTCAGCATTCAACCAAAAATGAAAAAATAATGAGACTAAACAATAAATTAATGCGCTTCCAAAGAAAAATTAAGAGTAGATGTATAATAACCCTCCAATAAATGATTGGCACAAAACTCACAGGGTTAAAAGTCTCCACTATCATTCTTCAAGATTTTCAAGTCATATCCACTTATCAACTAAAAATCATATTCATGTGGCAGAAGTGTAGTGCAATGATTTCCAAATATGAACACATGGAATGCTTTAACAAAGTAGCTAGCATATCAAACTTCAACACAATTCTCGAGTTAAAAGCAATAAAATACCACAAGTATGCCCAATCACCCAATGTATAGAACAAAAGATTACCATGAGCACTAACTTTTTTTTTTTTAAAAACAAAACAACTAACTCATAACAACAAGCAAATATATAAATTCTTCTCAAAATAAGTATTTTCTGCCCCCAACCTAAACGATGCATTGTCCTAAATGTAAAAAATAAAATCAAAAAGTATAGGAGATTACCTTAAATGATTAACCATGTCTATATGTGTCATTACCTGCAAGGGGTTAGCGCCAAAAACACAAAGGAAAAAAAAATACAAACGAAAAACTAACTGCTCCTAAAAGTAAAATTATTTTGAATAATATGCACAAACCGGTTCCCCAAAATAATTCTGATCAATTATTCTGAACAACTTTTTGAATGAAGTAAAGGAAGTTGGAATTGTCAATCTCTAATTATCTAAAAACTACGAAAAGTGAGTTTTTGGTTTCTATAACACGTCACAACAAATGAAATACAAAATTCCAACAAAATTTCCACAAAAGAAAAGATAAATTTGCATAAGATAATACTGTGAGAATAGTGTTCTCCGTTTTCCTTTTCCTTTTAGGATTAGGAATTAGTGTTAGTGTTCTATAGCTAATAGCATTCTCTCTCAGTGATGTATTTTGTTTAGGATTAGGATTTAGCATTCTATATAAGTGAGTGATGTATTCTTTGTTCAATTTAATGAGATATACAGTTTGACTCAGAAAACTTATATGGTATCAGAGCAAGGTTTGAACCGAAACCCTAGAAGCTCTTTGTGAGTTAATCACAAATAGTCTCTCGAAAATCAGCCCTCTGGTATTTTCTCTCTGAGTCGCAGGTCGTGACCTCCTCTGCTTCTTCTGTGTTCGTCTGGTTCGAGCGAAGGTCTCGAGTTGTCCTTCGTCTGTCATTTGGTTCGTCTCCCTGGTACTCTGCTTCGCAACCCATTCGTAAAAACCCTAGCCTCTGGTTCGTGATCTGTCACTGGACTCGAGTCGTCGTCGTCGTCGTTGGTTCTCTCCTGCTTCGCTTCGCACGATCGAAGCACTGTCTATGCCGGTTGCTCCAAAGTTGACTTCGACTCTTGTCTTTCTTTCTTTCCCTCAATCTCTCTCTCTCTGTCTCTGTGTGTGTGGTTCGAAGTTGACCTACGGCTGTCTTTCGTTACCACCAGTTCTCCTTCATTCTTCTTTTGGACCAAACAAGTTCCTGATTATTATACTTTGACCCCTCAGTTCTTTTTATTTTTGCTAGTTATCACACTTTGCCCCATCTTTTCCTTCTGGTTCATCACAATGTCAAAAGATAAAATTCAGGCTATTAAATGCAAACTTACTGGTGACAACTATCCTTCTTGGTCTAGTGTTATGAAAAATTTTCTTCTCGGTCGAAAAAAATGGGGCTATGTTTCTAGTTCTATTCCTCGACCATCAGACCCGAAGGAGGATGAATATCTGACTTCCTGTGATACTTGGGATTGTGATAATGCCCAAGTTCTGACCTGGTTTCATAATTCCGTGGCTGACCGTATTGGAATGATGTTTTCCAAGTACAATACTGCCAAAGAGGTGTAGGATTATTTACTAGATGTCTATCAGCAGCCCAACTTTGCCAAGCGGTATGAGTTGGAAACAGCTATTCAGAATGCTCGTCAGCGGGATCAGACTATTCAGGCCACTGCGAAACCCAAGAAAGGACCATTAGGGCCAGATAAGTGTGCTTTCTGCCATCAAAGGGGTCATTGGAATAACAATTGTCCCAAAAAGGGACGTCAGCTTGCTCCATCTTCTCAAACACAGTTTCGAGGTCCTACTTCGAGTACTTTTCGACCTTCTGCTACTTACACTGCATCTACTCCGGCTCCCAATCCTAACTTGGCTTCCTTGAGTGCTGAGGTTGCACAACTTCAGCATATCCTGTCCACCTCATAGTTATCCACATCTGCCTCTGCTCTTGCCTCTCTTCATTCAGGTTTGCTTGGATCCTCTTCAGGTATCCCTTCTTCTATCTGGCTTTTTGATTCTGGTGCCTCTCATCATATGACTCCTCACATTTCCTTACTTCAAAATTGTATTCCCCCACCCGTTCCTATTACTATTAATACTGCTAATGGGTCCGGTATGTCTGTTCTGTCTGTTGGGTCTGTCTTCCCCTCTGCCATGTCTGCTGTTACTATTCCTTCTGTTCTTTATGTTCCTTAGTTATCTGTCAGTTTATTATCCATTAGTCAACTTGATAGGTCTGGTTTTGATGTTAACTTTTCCTCTTCTGTCTATTGTGTGCAGGATCAGGTGTCCAAGAAGCAGATTGGGACCGGCCGTAGAATTGGAGACCTCTATGTGGTCGAAAGCTTGCATCTCCCCTTATCCATTTCTCTAGCTGCATTTTCCTCATTTCAGTTAGATTCTCAGTCGAGTCAGTTTTACTTATGGCATTCTCGCCTCGGTCATTTGTCTGTTGACCGCTTACGGTCTTTAGCTCAGTCAGGGTTGTTGGGTAAAGTTTCTCCTAGTCAAATTGATGAATGTCAGGGGTGTAAACTTGCTAAAATGTCAGCCTTACCATTTACCTCTATTTCTGTTTCTCCTTTTTCTCTTGTACATACTGATGTCTGGGGACCCTCTCCTGTTCTTACTAAAGGGGGCTCTGCATATTATGTGTCTTTTATTGATGACTGTACCCGTTACACTTGGGTTTATCTTATGACTCATAAATCTGACTTCTACCAAATATACCGTACCTTCCAGTCTATGGTCACTACACAATTTGGCTCTACTATTAAATTGTTGCGGTCTGACCTGGGTGGAGAATACTTTAAAACTGAATTCTGTGAATACTTGGTCAAATTGGGTACTATTCACCAAACTTCTTGCACTGATACACCTGCCCAAAATGGTCGAGCTGAGCGTAAACACCGTCATCTCCTTGAGACAGCTAGGTCTCTCCTCTCCGCCTCCGTTCCGGCTCCGTTTTGGGATGAGGTAATTCTTACTGCTACTTTTCTTCTTAACCGTATGCCTACCCCCTTCTTTCTAATCGGTCTCCTTATGAGGCTCTGTTTTCTCAACTTCCTAATTACTCTCTTCTTCGTGTGTTTGGGTCTGCTTGTTTTGTCCTTTTACCCCGTAAAGATAGGACCAAATTTAGTGCCCGGTCTGTCCTATGTGTCTTTTTGGGTTATAGACTCACTCAGAAAGGTTATCGCTGTTATGATCCTGTTTCCCGTCGCCTTTATGTCTCCCGCCATGTTGCCTTTCTCGAACGTCTATCTTACTTTCAGCTTCCTCCTCTCACCGCCCCTGTTTCCAAAGAGGATTTGGTTCATATTGATCCATTTCCTTTTGAGGTTCCGTCTGATGAGTACATCTCCACAGTTACTCCTGAGCTTATTCCATCTTCTCCGCCTGCTTCACCTCTCGCTGCTTCTCCTTCTTCGGCCTTTTCTCCTTCTCTCTTGTTAGTTTATTCTCGTCGCAAGGCTCCTCCTCCACCAGTTGACTCTGCCCCTACTGCTGATCCTCCTGCTTTTGACGACTCTGATCCTACTGCACACCGATATCCTCCTCGCGCGCGTCATCCTCCAAACAGGTTGGGTTGGTCTAATACTTGTTTTTCGGCTTCCTATCGTACCTTTTTGTCTGCTATTCACTCTTTTGTAGAACCTCAGTCTTATAAGGAAGCCTGTCAAGATCCTTATTGGGTTCAAGCTATGGAGGATGAGTTGTTTGCTCTATAGAAAACTAATACATGGGAGTTAGTTCCTTTGCCTGCTGGTAAGAATTTGGTTGGTTGCAAATGGGTCTACAAAGTCAAGACTCATTCTGATGGTTTTCTTGAGCGCTACAAAGCCCGTCTGGTTGCCAAAGGTTTCTCCCAGGAATATGGTATTAATTATGAGGAGACGTTTGCTCCTGTTGCCAAGATGACTACTGTCCGTACTTTAATCTCTGTCGCTGCTATTCGTTCTTGGCCTCTTTATCAGATGGATGTTAAGAATGCTTTTCTTAATGGCCATCTCACTGAGGAGGTTTATATGCGTCCTCCCCCTGGTCTTCACCATTCCTCTGGCCAAGTTTGTCGTCTTCGGCGTGCTCTGTATGGTTTGAAGCAGTCTCCTCGAGCTTCCTATGATCGCTTTCAGACTGCTGTTACCAAGCTTGGATTTCATCCTTCTGCTTCCGACTCTGCTCTATTTCTGAGACATACCTCGACTGGTTTTGTTGCTCTCTTACTATATGTAGATGATATGATCATCACTGGCTCTGACTCTGCTGCTATCTCTGAAGTCAAGCAGCATCTCTTCCACACCTTCGAAATGAAGGATCTGGGACCATTGCAGTATTTTCTCGGTATTGAGGTGGCTTCTTCTCCCAAGGGTTACTTTCTATCCCAAGCTAAGTATGCCAACGAGGTTATCCATCGTGCCAGGCTTACTGACACTAAGCTTTCTGATACCCCCATTGAGCTTAATGTGAAGCTTAACACTACTGATGGTGTTCCTTTGGACGATCCTACGTTATATCGCGAACTTGTGGGTTGTTTAGTCTATCTGACAGTTACTCGCCCTGATCTTGCCTATGCTGTCCATGTCGTTAATCAGTTTGTTTCTGCTCCTCGCTCTACACATTGGGCTGCTTTGCTTCGAATTCTTCGCTATCTTCGCAGTACTATTTTACAGGGCTTGCTATTCTCTTCTACTTCTTCGTTAGATTTGGTGGCCTATGCTGATGCTGATTGGGCTGGTGATGTTAATGATCGTAAATCTACTTATGATTTCTGTATGTTTCTTGACGATTCCCTGATTTCTTGGAAAAGCAAGAAACAAACTGTTGTTGCCCGTTCTACTGCCGAAGCTGAGTATCGTGCTATGGGTCATGCTACTGCTGAAATTGTCTGGCTTCGTGGTCTCTTATTTAACTTGGGTGTCCCTCAGTCTTCCCCGACTTCTCTCTATTGTGACAACCGAAGTGTTATTCAAATTGCTCATAACACTGTCTTTTATGAACGAACAAAGCATATTGAGATTGATTGTCACTTCATCCGTCAGCATCTACAGTCTGGTGTTATCTCGCTTCCTTTTGTTTCTTCAACTCTGCAACTTGCTGATTTCTTCACCAAGACTCACACCACTGCTCGGTTTCGATTTTTCTTGACAAACTCTCAGTGTTTTCTGCTAAAACACCTTGAGTTTGAGGGGGGGTGTGAGAATAGTGTTCTCCATTTTCCTTTTCCTTTTAGGATTAGGAATTAGTGTTAGTGTTCTATAGCTAATAGCATTCTCTATCAGTGATGTATTTTGTTTAGGATTAGGATTTAGCATTCTATATAAGTGAGTGATGTATTCTTTGTTCAATTTAACGAGATATACAGTTTGACTCAAAAAACTTATTATCACAAATACATGTATTAGCAGTTCGCTCTTTGCATGTTTTTTCCACATGAAACTATAAACAAAGTTTTTTTTTTTCCATTTCTTATTTCCTTCTCATACAAGATTAGGATGCTTATCAAATATAGCCCGAATTATTGGAAAGGAATTTCCAAACCTCACACATATGTGGGAACACTGTAGCAACCAAAGTCAAATACTACCTAGTATCAATATAAACAAATTATATATAACCACGTATATCAGTATAACCAATTGCCCTGTTTTTGTTTCATCGTAGAGTAACAGAAGAAGGCGTCATTTCAATACATTATGTAAACAAAAACATAGACGAACTACTCAATTCTCAATTCAACAGCACACCCAATTTTCAAACAACACAATTCAAATAATTTTGGTTGTAACTCATATTAAATTGTATGAATCGAATCGTGCATCATACAATTCTAACACCATACTAATTGGAACATGTAGAAGCCATGTCAACAGAATAATTTTGATCTTTTACTCATGAAATACGATATCCATTTCCAAGAAATTGTAGCAATGTAAGTGAATTTATTCTTGAGTGACAACTGAGATTAGAAATTACCTGTTTGTCGACTCTACCAGCTGGTGCAGGAGGCAAGACAAGATCTGCTTCCAGATCGAGTTGAAGATATACGGGCACGCCCATCACCTTCTATCTCCATGCCCATGTCAGCTTCCAAAGAATCACGCTCTGCATCACAACATCGAAAAGGATAAAAGAAAAAAATAAAAACCAAAAAAAACCTGCGCCCAATTTAGTCTCATTTCCAAGCAATGGCAGCAATGTAATTGAAGGAATTCTTGAGTGATAACTGAGATAACCTGGTTGTTGACTCACTGCTCAGTTGAGGAATTCTTTAGTCTTCATCACTTGTGTTACTAATCGCTGCTCAGTGGCCATTGAATAAAAAAAGGCCTACATTTATCTCCCAAAAAACACGTGGATTTATTATATATAGCCCAACAGACATCAATTATGTAGCAACTACCACCAATAAACTACTAACTTAACCCTATTCTTATTTATTTATTTTTTCTTTTTTTTTTGGTTAAGTATGAAAGCCAAATTGTAGACATAAGTAGTAACTCAAAAATAAAATACTACTCATGCCAATTAGTTTCTCAATTTTCTCTTGACACAAGGCTCTAAGGATTTGCAAAGCACACAAATTTCTATCCTAAAATGCCAATTGCTGAGGTTTAATTGTTCTGCAGGCTAGGCGTAAGCTCTCTTTTAGAGGGGGTATTGCCTTTGGCATGTCATGAGCTTCATTGTAAATCCCCTTTTATGGCAATAAAACACTTACCCTTGAAAAAGCATAGCAAGACGAACAATGCCTACGTGCCACAGAAGCCCAGAAAAGGAAAACTAACAAATATCAACTATATTCAATGTTTGAAATGGAAAGAAAATAATTCTTCCAGGATATGGCTGAATTCTTTTGGATATCACAATTGTAAACATTTAGATTTAGTCAATACTATAGAATAGCAAAGTTTATTAGGATCAGAATTAGTAGCTAAATAGTAGCTAATCAGTCCTCAGAATCAGTAGCTAATTAGTAGCTAATCAATTCCTAATTTTATGCCTTGTATCTCCTATAAATAGAGGTGCTATGTACATTGTTTAAATATGAGAATAAGAAATATTGTTCTTTCTAGCTTTCATGGTATCAAAGCTAAGGACTTATTCTCTGACCCTTCTGAGGTAATCGTAGAACCAGCAAGCTGTCCTTCACCATATCAGAAACCACATCTGAATCCACAGTTACCATTTCACTGAAAAACATTGAGAAATATGTCTCCAACACTGATTCTCACTCGGTGCAAATCACCAGCATTAAACTCAATGGTGATAATTTCTTGCGTTAGTTTCAGTCCATCCAGATGTACATTCTGGGCCGAGGAAAGATCGGATACTTGACAGGAGAGAAGAAGGCACCAGCAAAAGAGGACTCGGCATATGCTACCAGGGATGCTGAAAACTCCATGGTCTTGACATGGTTAGTGAATTCCATGGAGGAAGACATCAGCTCCAACTATATGTGTTATCCAACAGCCAAAGAACTCTGGGATAATATCACCCAGATGTATTCAGATTTGGGAAATCAGTCCCAAATATATGAGTTGACAATTAAACTTGGTGACATTCATAAAGGAGAGGACAGTATCACTAAGTACTTCAATTCTCTGAAAAGGTTGTGGCGAGATTTGGACATGTTCAATGATTATGAGTGGAAGTCAACCGAGGACTGCAATCACAACAGAAAGATGGTGGAAGATCACCGTATCTACAAATTCCTTGCCGGCTTAAACATCGAATTTGATGAAGTCGGAGGGAGAATAATTGGCCGCCAACCTCTGCCTCCTTTTGGTGATGTCTTTGCTGAAGTTAGGAGAGAAGAAAGCCGTAGGAATGTGGGAAAAAGGGAGCTGCTACACCTGTGGAAAACTTAGCCATGATTACATCAGATGCAAGTGCAAACAAGGTTTTTAAACCATGGAGGAATGAAAAATCTCGAGTATGGTGTGATTATTGCAATAAACCACGCCATACTCGAGAAAACTGCTAGAAGATCCATGGGAAGCCTGCAACTTGGAAGAGCTGCAAATCAAGTGACAGACCAATTCATGCATTCTCCTATCCCAATGAGGTTGAAGTAAGTATGTTCAGTAAGGAGTAGATGGATTATCTTCTTAAACTGCTAAAATCCAATTCTTTATCTAGCACTCCTAGTGGTTCTCTTGCACAGACAGGTAGCAATCCTTATGGCTCTATCTTGTAGTCAAAATTCTGTCCCTTGGATCATTGATTCGGGGGCATCTGATCACATGACTTCTTTCTCTTCTTTATTCAATACTTATTTATTTTATTCTGAAAGTGAAAGAGTTAGGATTGTTGATGGCAATTTCTCACCCATTGTAGGAAAAGTTCAAATAAAAATTTTAGAAAATATTACTCTTCACTCTGTCCTTCATGTTCCTAAACTGGCCTGCAAGTTGTTGTCTGTCAGTAAATTTTCCAAAAACTCTCACTGCCGTGTTGTTTTCTTTGACTCTCATTGTGAATTTTAAGACCGAAACTTGGGGAGGTTGATTGGCAGTGCTAATGGTCTTTACTACTTTGATGATGACATATCCAGCAATAAAACAACTCAAGGCTATGGTTGTAGTATTAGTTCACTTTCGGCTCGTGAGCAAATAATGCTTTGGCATTTTAGACTAGAACATCCTAGTTTTTCATATCTTAAACATTTGTTTCCTAACTTGTTTAAAAATTTGGGTTGTTCGTCTTTTCAATGTGAAAGTTGTTATTTATCTAAAAGTCATCGAACTACTTATCTTACAAAACCCTACCGTGCCTCTAAACCATTCTACTTACTTCATAGTGATGTGGGGTTTCTCCAAGGTTACCACCATGACTGGTGTAAAGTTGTTTGTAACTTTTATAGATGATCACACTCGGCTTTGCTAGGTTTATTTGATGAAAGACAAATCTGAAGTAAAAAACGTGTTTCAAGATTTTTACAAAATGGTTGACAATCAATTTCATTCAAAAAATTAGTATTTTTCGAGCTGATAATGGAAAAGAGTACTTCAATGAATATCTAGGGATTTTTTTTAGGGAAAAAGGTATTTTTCATCAATCTATATGTCGTGACACTCCTCAACAAAATGGTATTGCCGAAAGAAAAAATAAGCATTTACTGGAAGTAACCTAAGCCATAATGTTCTCTATGAATGTTCCCAAATATCTATGTGGAGATGCCATTTTGACAGCCTCTTATTTAATTAACAGAATGCCTACTCGGGTTTTGCAATAGGTCACACCCCTAGAATATTTCAAAAAAACCTTTCTTGATTGCAGAATTAATTCAGATTTGCCTTTAAAAATTTTTTGCTATACTATTTTCGTTCACATACCCAGCCAAATTCGATCCACACTTGATCTTAGAGCAGAAAAATGTGTTTTCATCGGGTATGCTCCAAACAAAAGAGGCTACAAGTGCTATAATCCTCAAACAAAAAACATTCGGGTGATTATAGATGTCTCCTTTCTTGAAACTCAATCCTATTTTACCAAAAATTCTCTTCAAGGGGAGAAAAGACATCTATCCCTTACCAAATCCTATTCGATCTCCATCCCTTGTTTTCTGAAAAACAAGAATAGAAACAGGGTATTCAAGATATAGAGAACAAATGAAATCTCAGTCCAACTTCTCCAAACATAGAAGGCTCACAAACAGGGGGAGAAATACTACAATTGGAACAAACTGTTCCCGAACCTGAGTTTTTGGTTTATGCTCAGAAAAATACTCAAAGAAAAAGTAAAGACTAGCCAACCACTCTACCACAAAGCCAATCAGAATCTCTTAAAAAAGGTCCCTCAAGTAGTTCAGGTATTCCCAAGGTTTTAAAAAGCGGTCGCAACCGTTTCATAAAACGTAACGGTTGTGGTGGTTACCGCCACCCGTCACGGCTGCTTTTGCAGTGTGATTGAGATTCACTGGTGTGTCGGCCGTAGCAGCCACTATAGCGGTCGTAATGGTGCCGTAACGGCCTGTTTTGCACCTTTATGTAACGGTTCCAAATTGCTTCTTTTGAAAAAACACATAAAAAAAAAAGTTGAAAATGGGAGAAGAGAGATAGAGAGAAGAGGGAAGATAAAGAGGGATGATGGAGGAGCAAGAGATAGAGAGAAAGAAGAGGGAAGATGAAGAACATGTTATTGATTTATTGAAGCTGTAAAACCTATACTATTCTATTCAGCTGCTATCACTCAACTATTTTGTTTCTGTGTGCCTATCTATATATTGTTTGAAAATAATAATAATAATAATAATAATAATAATAATAATAATAATAATAATAAGTGTGGTCATTATCTATTTGGCTTGATTAAAATATATATATATATATATGTATATATTTAGGCTTTTACTTATTCTCTTACTTTTGTCATTGTTTATCTTATATATAATAGTTAGTGATTGATTTTTTGTAGAATATAAAGTCATTAATTATTAAAATAAAATGTAAAAAACTCAGTTTATAGTGATTTAAAAATATGAAATATATTAGATCAAACTTAAAAATTTACAAAAATTGATCAATATTTATTTTAAAACCCAATAGATATGATCATGGAAAAAAATGTGCATATCAGTAAGTTTTTTTCAAATTGTGCGAAAAATAAAAAAATTCACGGTTCCGATAACCGCAACCGTTATGCTACGGCCTTTATACCCCCAACCGCAACCGTGCCACCGCCACCGTTACGATGACCGCAACCGTTTTTCAGAACCTTGGGTATTCCTAATCTGTTTCCTCCATCATCTGTCTCTACTTCATCTCCATTTCTTTCAGCGGTTTTACCTAATGTTATACCCATAGATTGTGATCTTCCTCTAGCCATTAGGAAAGGAATTCGAAAATGTACCCAACATTCCATTGCAAAATATTTATCTTATGAGAAACTTTACAAAAGTCATAGGGCATTTACTTCAAAGATATCTAACCTGTTTGTTCCTAGAATTATTAAGGAAGCCTTGGATGATCCTAATTGGAAATCAACAATTATGGAAGAGATGAATGCTCTAGAAAAGAACGGTACTTGGATGTTAGTGAATCTGCCTAAGGACAAAAAGACAGTAGGGTGCCAATGGGTATTTACAGTGAAGTGCAAAGCTGATGGTAGCGTGGAAAGATATAAGGTGAGACTCGTGGCAAAAAGGTTTACACAAACCCTCAGGATTGACTACCAAGAAACCTTTGCTCTAGTTGCCAAGATGAACTCAATTTGGGTTTTACTGTCACTAGCAGCTAATTCTAGCTGGCCTCTACATCAATTAAATGTAAAAAATGCCTTCTTAAATGGAAATCTAGAAGAAGTCTATATGAACCTACCTTCAGGTTTTGAAAAGAAGTTTGGTATAGATAAAGTCTGCAAATTAAACAAGTCTCTATACGGCCTCAAACAATCCCCAAGGGCGTGGTTTGAACGCATTGGGAAGGTTGTAAAAAACCTCGGATACAGTTAAAGCCAAGCAGACCATACTATGTTCTATAAACACTCAAGAGAAGGTAAAGTAGCTAGCTTGATTGTTTATGTAGATGACATAATTCTAATAGGTAATGATAGTGCCGAATCGAAAAGGTTAAAGAAGGGACTTGCTAAAGATTTCGAGATAAAGGTCCTGGAGCACTAAGATACTTTCTTGGAATGGAGTTCGCTACATCTAAGGAGGACATTTTTGTCACTCAGCGCAAGTACACAATTGACTTGCTCAAAGAAACAAGCTTGCTCGGATGTAAAGCTGCTGAAACACCAACCGAGCTCAACTTGAAGCTACATCATGCTAGAATTGAAGATGTGGTGAATATAGACCAGTTTCAGAGACTTGTTGGAAGACTGATATACTAATCTCACACGTCCCGACATAGCATTCGCAGTAAGCAAAGTAAGCCAATTCATGCATTCACCAGGAAAGGAGCACTTTGAAGAAGCATACAGGATCCTAAGGTATCTAAAGGGAACTCCGGATAAAGGCTTGATATTTAAAAAACAAGGACATCTTCAAGTGGAAGTACATACAGATGCAGATTGGGCTGGAAGCATCACTAATCGAAAATCACATTCCTTGGACTTCTTACATTTACTTTGGTAATCACATAACCTTTTTTCTTTTAAGGGCCCACCGGCCATACCACCGGCCCCAGAGGTTCTTCTACTGCCATCGGAATTTCCTCAGATTCAGACGACGACGACGACGACGACAACGACAACGACAACGACGACGACCTTCCCATTGCTACAAGGGTCACAAGGTTCAGGACCCGCAGGGCAGTACTTCCAGATGTTGAAGAAGAACCAAGTGTTGAGCGCGCACCAACTACTGAGGCTGAGCCAGTTGTGGAGGCTGCAGAAAATGAAGTCCCCCCCTGCTGTGGAAGTTGTTGCGGGCGGCCTAATTGCTGAGGGTGCAGAGACTCCAAACCTCGCTGATTTTGTGCACTTCGACCGTTCCTCTGTCTGCGGAGAGGATTTTTTCCCTGAGACCCCAAGGGAAGATAGCGGCAAGAGAGAGCCGCTAGAAGTTGCACCACCTCCCTTCGGAGCTGCATCTGGTGGTTCCTCCCAGTCCACTGAGTCTCCATTGGTTCAGCAGACCCCACTTCCGAACGCCCAAGTGGCTAAGGAGAGTGCAAGTGTAGCGGCTGCTTCCACTGTTCCTGCTGTGGCCCCTCTAAATTTGGACCAACGTGCAGAGGTAGCTGTCACTTTAGCCACCCACACTGTTATTGCTGTCGCTGGGACCTCTGACCCAATTGCTTCGACAACCTCTGAACACCTGGCAGACTTGTACCCCACTCACTTTCCAGAAGTGCCAGTTGACCTTGGGGTATCCCGAGATTTTTATACTGGAATGGATACCACTGCTGTTCCAGATCTGAACGTTGGAGACTACCAGATGGATGACCTCTTTTCGGAGCGACATGACAGTGCAGGCAGCTTTAGTCTTTCTCGCGAGGCTAGTTCACCCGGTCGCCAACGCTGCATCTACCTATTCCAATGCTGTTGGGCAATCATCTTCAAGGGAAGTGTGTTGTCCTCGGACCTTTGGTCGCTCCACCAATCTCCCTCCAGTGATTGAAGCTGGCGGGGGTGTGAGGGAGTCCCCTCAACCCTCAGAGAAAGTTTCTTTTCTAAGTTACTGGGTCTTCTCCGTAGCTGCTCCCACTCTCGCCCCGCATCCAGGCGCTGCACCCCGGCACCTTTCCTGCTTTTAAAACTCCTAGATCTATGGTGCAGACAGCACTGCTGGAGTCACTCGCCAGCTTCATTCGCGACCTTGCTACTAAGAAGATTCTGACAACCCCTAGCAAGTTCGTGGAAAGTGCCGAGGCAAACCTGAGTGGCTTTGAGAGGAACGGTTTGGGCCTATCGTGGATGAGGGATAAGCTTCAGGCAGTCGATGGTTTCCTCGAGCATGCAGACAACGTGGCGATGATAGGGCCAGTTTTGAACCCATCATCTACTCTTGTCAACTTGTAGTACCCGCTGCTGCTTGCCTCAGCAACTTTGTAGGGGCCTTCCCATCTTGGTAAGAACTTGGGAATTGGTTGCCCCCACATGATTGCGTCCACTGTCTTCCATACCAAGTCCCCTTTATTGAACTTCTTGTGCTGAACAGATTGATTGTAGGCACGAGCTACGGATTGATGATACTTTTCCATTGCCCGCGAAGCCCAATCTCTTCTTTCTTCAGCAGCCTCTATGTCATTCTTTCTGCTGTCTGGAACTAAGTGTGCTGACATAGCCATTCTTGCTGAGGGTACTGCCAACTCAACTAGTAACACAGCTTCGGACCCGAACACTAGGGAAAATGGGGTTGCCTGAGTTGGCTTTCTCTTCTATACGCTCAGAGTGCTACGGGGAGTCGTTCAAACCATGTGCCCCCTGGTTCATCCATCATTTTACTCAATATTCGGATGATGGTTTTGTTGGTCACCTCAGCTTGTCCATTCCCTTGGGGGTAGTATGGACTAGACTTGTGCTGCTTGATCTGGTAGGCGTTCAGCAGTCTTCCCACATGACGATTTACAAAGGGTGTTCCATTGTCGGACAACAATACTTTTGGTATGCCAAACCTACAGATTATGCTTTCTCTGATGAAGTTGGCTACTCCTGCCCCGTCTGCCTTCCTCATCGGTATAGCCTCCACCCACTTGGTACTAACTTCAGTCGCTGCAATCTGTGGCCTTTCGATTGCTGCGTGGTCAAATGCCAAAGTATGGAACAGCTAAGGGGTCTTGATGTTGTGCAGCTCAACCGCCAGTGTATGTATCAAGTTCCCAAACTTCTGGCAGGATTGGCATCTCCTTACAAAGTTTTTAGCATCTTCTTCCATTGTTGGCCAGTAGTAGCCGAGGTGAATGAGATGTCCATATAATCGCTGCCTTCCTTGATGTTCTGTCTTGTGGGCTTCCCTCAGCACCTCATTTGCCTCATCCTTTGGTCAAGGAAGAAGCAGAGGGCCCGCCTCTTAACTCTGATTGCATCGGCTTTGTTCTCAGGCAGATTGCCATTTCCAAGGTAGTCGACATATGGCCGCCTCCATTCTTCACTGCTTAAGAAATGGGCTTCCTCTTCCTTGGGATGGGATTGACATTTTGCACATTGCCTCTGCAACTCAGTACTTTCCTTTTCCATCTCTGGCCAGTAATACCCTTGCCTCTGTATCTGCCGGTATAGACTGTTATCTTCATCTCCACAAGACTTAGCATGGATCTGCTTAAGTCTGTAAGTTGCTTCTTGTCTACCGACGCACCTTGCCAGCAAGTTATTGGCACCGCGAAAATACAACTCTCCTCTAAGGAGCAGAAATTATGCAAGTTCTGCTAGTCTGATTGTTCCCTGGCCTGTTTTCAACTTTTCTGTTGGATTATATCTGCTTTCCATCCCTCAGCTTCATGCTCTGTATGTTCTTCGGCTAACATTGCTGGTGTTGTTCTTTTCGTGATGACGATGGTTATACTATCATCTGGTATATCCACCTTTGCTCGCAGTGTAGCCAAGGCATCGGGGAAACGGTTGTGTGTTCGAGGGGTATGCTGGATTTGGACATCATCAAATTGAGTGAGCAACCCTTGAACCACGGTGCGATACGGGCCCAACAAAGGCTCCTTTAAGGCGAAATCACCCATTGTTTGCCTGACAACTAACTCAGAGTCACCCCAAATTTTCAACTTGCGGAGGCCCTTCTTTTGGGCAGCGATTAGACCCAGTATCAACGCCTCATATTCAGCCTCGTTGTTTGAACATTCAAAATCAAGCTTATATGATAGATGAAACTTCTCTCCTTCACTGGTTAGTGTTATGCCAGCTCCGCCTTTCCCAGCTCCCGAAGCTCCACCAAATTTTAAGTCCCAATAAGCCTCAACTGCAGCTGCTGAGACATGGACCTCACCTGGTAGAGATACCTCTGCAGGTTTATGTTCACCAGATAGGAATTGGGCCAGTAAGTCTGCAAGTGCTTGGCTCTTAATAGCCTTGGGAGTAACACAAGTGATGTCATATTCTGCTAGAGCCAAAAGCCATCTTGCCATTCTTCCAGTCAGAGCGGGTTTGCTTAGCAAGTAGCAGACCGGATCACTCCGAGGTCACAACATGGATCGGGTGTGCCAAAAAATAGTGGCGCAACTTCCGCGCTGTGAAGATTAAGGCTAAACAATGCCTCTCAATTGGGGTATATCGCGACTCGACACCATTGACTTTGCGACTGATGTAATAGACTGGCTTCTCAATGCCATCTATGTCTTGGATAAGTAGAGCCCCAATAGACCGAGGTGTAGACGTCAGGTACAGTAGCAGAGGCTTGTTGGGTTGTAGGGCAATCATTGTAAGTGCTTTCTTTACCATATCAAATGCCTGCTGGTGTTCTTGCAGCCATTCAAACTTGTGATTCCCTTTCAGCAGTGTCCCAAAGGAAAAGGTTATCTCAGCAAGAGCTGGAATGAACCTCCTGAGGTATGACACTTTGTCTAGGAATTTCTTCAAAGCCTTTTGAGAGTGTGGTGGTGGCATCTCCATGATTGATTTAATCTTATCCCCATCTACTTCAATCCCCCGCTGGTGTACAAAAAAGACAAGGAATTTGCCGGCGGTAACTCCGAAGGCACACTTGAGAGGGTTCATCTTTAGGCAGAATTTGCGGCATCGCTGAAAAACTTTTTTCTAGTCGCAGAGGTGTCGGTTTGCCTCGGTACACTTGACCACCAGATCATCCACATATACTTCCACTTCATGATGCAACATGTCATGGCACACAACATGTCATGGCACACTGCATCACTGTATAGAAAAAATTTCCCAAGGGTGCCTTCGGAGTTAACTTCATTGGCCCTCAACAACTTTTCTACCTCTTCCCTAATCTTTGCCTCCAGGTCAGGGTGATACTTTCGAGCACGCTGCTTTATTGGCTTAGAGTTGGGAAAAGTATCCAGGTGATGGGTGACAAGAGATGGGTCAAGACCAGGCATCTCATCGTATGTCCAAGCAAAGACGTCACTGTATCGCTTCAGTAGTGTTATCAATTCTGCCTTAGCTGTTGGAGCCATTGTGTCGCTGATGAACACGAGGCTTGCTCTGCCCTGGTAAGTCGTTGAGGTTGACCTCAGCAAGTACCTCCTGCTGCGGTTTGGGTCTATCTTGCACGCATTCAGGGGTGGGCTCAGGCGTCTCCACCAACTCTTCTTGGGACTCGTCATTGTCACATTTATTTGTCTCGGGGCCATCCTCCCAAGGTATGAAGCCTGGCCTCCAAGACCCGTCATAGGTAGTAAACTGTCTTACCACCCTCCCGCACCTTAACAATCTTGGGCGGAGGACTTGTGGGCTTGCTGCTCCTCTTCTGCCCACTACTTTCTGGAGCAGCCTCTACATCCCGAATGCCTTTTTACTCCTGCAACTTTACCGGTCCTTGGAGTTTCACCCGTTGACAACTCAGTAAAGAAAACTGCATCTAAATAGTGTGCCTCCTCAACCCCAAATGGCTGTTCAGACGCATTTATATGGTTACTATGCGCTTTCCCAACTTTGCCTTCGCGCATTGGTGATAATTGGACGGGATAGCTCCATATCGGTGCATCCAAGCTCTGCCAAGTATCATGTGGCAATTTGTGTCTGCTTCAATCACATGAAACTTGGTTGCGGAACGGATCTCACCAACTGCTAAGTCCATGACCACATGGCCCTTGGTATCTTTTTTCTCGCCGCCAAAACCCATCACAGTGATGGGTTGGCGAACCATCCTGGACTCTGGGATACCAGCCTTTGCAAAGGTGTCAGTAGTGATGATGTTTATGGACGCCCCCGCCATCAAGGAAAGCACGCTTGAACTCTACATCATTGATGTATGCCGTGACAAAAAGAGGACCATTATGGGGAAATGGGTATGCTCTGTCTGCCTCTGAAAAAGTAATGGCCCCATAAGCTTCCTGGATGCGCCGAGCCACATACTCCTTAGCCTCAACAACTTCATCATGGTACACTTCAAAGATATTAATGAGGGTTTTTGTTGCTTCCAACCTGGCGGCTTGGCTCAGCCCTAACTGGTCAAACAAGGCGCGAAATTTAACAGAGTTTTACAAGGCCTGGGCATTAGCATCCTTTGCGAATTTTGCCTCTGCAGGTACTGTCTCAGGGAGCTGGCCGGTTCCAATTTTTTCTAACTCATCATAGTAAGACGCCATATGCACTTGATCACGCACAGGCCCAAGATAGCCAATCATATATGTACATTCTTCCCCTTCTCCTTGTGATTAGGATAAGGGTCCTTCCGCACATCACGGTTACCGGCATTTTTGAACTTCAGCTCATTTGCGTCAACTTTCTTCTTGAAGATACTTTTCAAAGTCCAACAGTCCCTAGTAGGGTGTCTGGTGGTTCTGTGATAGACATAGTAATCTGGGCTTTCTTTGTCCTTGGTTGGAGGGACATCAACTGGAGGCAAGGTAAGTTCACCATCAGCTACCCATTCTTTAACCAGAGCCTTAACATTCTCAAGGCTGCAAGGACATGGATTTCTGTCCTCATAACTCTCTCTCTTCCGAGAGGACGTTGCCTCCCCTTGCGAGCGGCTCCCTCCTACAGAGGTTACCGCAGCAACTTTGCTACTACGAGGGTAGCGGTGGCTATCACGAGTTCTGTGCAAGGGACTAGTGGTACTGAGGTTCCTAACTGCCTCAATCAAGGCTAAAATGGTAGGCAGATTATGATTCACCAAGAAAATTTTGTAGTCGCCAATGGCACCCCTCCACACATATGCTGACTAAATGGGCCTCGTCCACTAGTTCATGACAGTCATTAGCCTTATCTTAGAACCGCTTAACATAGTCCAGTATATCTTCGCCCTCCTTTTGGACATCTTGCCCAAGGGTGAGGGTTGTAACTTTCTCTCGGACTTGGAAGAACTTCGTGTGGAACTTGTTCACCATCTCCTCCCAACTCTTGATCGAGTTGGGAGCCAAGTTCACATACCAGCTGCAAGCCCTTTCAGTAAGTGGACTTGGAAAACTCCCGAAGGCGCAGAGAGTGGTCACTGCCATGGACACCAAGAGTTTCTATGAACCTCACCACCTGTTCTCTGGCATTGCCTTGTTTTCCATCAAACTTAATAAACTTGGGCACTATATACCCAGTTGGATATGGCATGGTCAATATCTCCTGAGAGTACGGGGCCTTCACATCTGAGTCGGGAAGAGATGGGAGTTGCTTCTTGCTATGCTCTTGCTCGAGCATAGCTTATTCATCGGCTAGAGGAACAAAGTGAGTGGGCTGGAATGGTCTAGTTTGCTCCTGCGTAGCTAAACCAACGGTCGCACTGTTCGCCTAAAGTACCACCGGAGGCACCTGGATCGGAGCCCAAACCTCAGGGAACAGGTTAGGCACTGGGTTTGGGACTGCTACGGGCGGAGGTGCTTGCGCTGGAGCTGGTCGAGAAGCCATGGCCATAATAGCATCAATGAGAGTTTGCAAAGCTGCCAGGATCTCCCTCTGCGTATCCTGGAGTAACTGAACAGCCTCAATCACAACACTGTGGTCACAGTCCTCTGTATGTGCTCCTCCGCCATTTGAAGAGCCTTGCTGAACTTCATCCTCTGCCATTTTTTTCCAGTGAGGTGTGTAAACCACGGGTATGAACAATCAACAAAGCAGGCTTCCCAGCGGAGTCGCCAAAAATGTAAGGGGGTTCGAGGTTAAAGAAGGTGATTAGAGGCAAAACTATGCTAATGGTCCAAGAATGGTGGAAGTGGCTTGAGAATGAGCAGCAACAACTGTCTGGAAGTTGGAGAGTGTGCAGCTGGGTGAGGGTGAACCAAGTAGCTCAAGAAGAAATGTATGGCAGTGCCAAAATGGGCAACATCTCCCCCAAATCTCCAAAATTCCTCTTGTTGAACCTTGAGAAATGGGTCCTATTTATATAGGCTTTTCCATGGCACCAAGAGGACACCAAATGGCCAAATAGAGAGAGGACATGTGGCCTAGAGGATCACATGAAATATTCTGCCTTGACCCACCAGGCTGAAGGTGCCACGCGTCCTTCTGCATGTACTGTGCACTATCTGTTTGCCTCCGCAACTACCTTTTTGAGCCTCAGCAAGTGTAGTTGTGATGGGAGTGTTTGGCGCTGCAACTCCCTCTTGAGCCTCAGCAAGTGCAGTTGCGACGGAAGCGTTTGCCGTTGCACTTGCCTCCACCAAGTCTTCGACCGATTTCTCCTTGGCCTTTCTTCCTACGTCTTCCAGGACTTCCTTTCCCTCGGGGCCCTCTATCATCAGCACAAAGCCCTTGGTAGCTCTGCTGCCATTTACTGCGACGAAGCACTGTCTTGCCATCACCTGGTCTCCCCAAACCTCTTCTATCTATCCGGTTGGTGTCGGGAAGCGCAGGACCTGATGGTAGGTCAATGCTATCGCCTGCATGGCATGCAACCAGCCCCTGCCCAAAATTAAGTTGTAGGTCGATGGGACTTTAAGCACCCAAAACTCCACTTGCTTCGTGACTGATCCCGCTTTGACCGGCAATATGATCTTTCCGATCGGCCATTTTGGTTGAGAGTTAAAGTCAACCAATGGAGACGTTGCGGGGGCCAAGTCCTTGTCCTCCAACTTCATCTGTTTGAATGCGTCATAATACATGATCTCGACCGAACTCCCCTAGTCAACCAGAATTCTATTGATGCCGAAGTCCTTGACGCAGAGGGTCACCACTAGGGCGTCATTATGAGGCACTTGAATTCTTTCCAAGTCTTTGCTAGAAAAGGTCAGGACGTCTTTTTCCTCGGTCTTCCCTTTTTTCACGGCGGTCTGAATGGAGAGCACCTCTCTCATGTGCTCAGCTTTCTTGATCATCCCTCTTAGTTCGCAAACCCTTGCCGGCTCAATGATGCCATGGATGACACTGATCACGCCCTGCGGCGCTGCATCCAGGACGACGAGGCCGTTTGGCTCGCCCTGTCCCTGGGGAGCGGCTTTCATACCACCGTCTATGTACTGGTCCAGATGCCCTGCCGCCACCAACTCCTCCAAATGTTGTTTGAACGGCACACAGTCCTCCGTTCGGTGCCCTCGTTCTTCATGGAAGGTGCAGCGATACCTCGAGTTGAAGCCTCTCTGCGTGTTTCCCAACTTGGCCGGCCAACGGACATAGGGTTCACCTCAGATTTCAATCAGGATGCGGTAAATAGGGATTTTAAAGACCGTGGTGATACTGGTTCGCGCTTTCAACTTTGTCTTGGCATCTTCCTCTTCATCACGAGGAGCGTTAGCTCGGTCGTTTCTGCGACCTTTGTTCCTATCATCGCGGTTTGAGCCATGACGTTGATCTTTTGCTCGGTCGTTTGGGCGGTGGTCCTCCTACCCTATCGAGTGAACCTTCCCCGCCACTCTTCTGTCCGCCAGGACCGGATTCTCCTTCTCGATCGCAGTGACGGCATCGTCTTCCACTCGGATGTGTGCGTTGATCCGCTGCATCAAAGATTCCATGGTAGTGGGCTGGTGCATCGTAAGCGAATGTCGCAACCTATGTCCGACTGGGAGACCCCGCTTGTATTGGGTGATCGCCAAATTGGTGGGGCAATCGAGGATCTCGTTGTAAGTTTCCCAGTACTTAGCATTGTATGCGTTCAAAGAACCTCCAGATTCCATCCTAACGCCCAGGAGATGGTCGACCTCCTTTGGTGTTCGAGTGTTAGTTTTGAATCTGGTGACGAAGGCCTCTGTTAGTTGTTACCAGCCCTCGATGCTCCCCTCCGGAAGCTTTTCGAACCACTTCAGGCCTAGTTCGCCCAAGCTTGCTGGGAATATGAGGCACATGAGGGCGTCATTGCGTCGATGTCCTGCCATTACTTGCCGGTAATGACTCACGTGCATGTACGGATCAGTCTTGCTGTCGTACAACGTGAACTTAGGCTGGTGGAATCCGGCAGGGAGTGGCGTGCTCTCAATTTCTGGGGACAGCGGGGTAGCGGTAAGTCTTGCTAGCTCTCTGTCCCCTGGTGCTATCATCCTAGGCGCAGGCATTGCCACTTCCTCACTACAACGGATCTGAGAGCCCAGCCTTTGCGATGCCGGCAACCTTCGGGTCTGTCTGCGGCGAGCCCTCTCTTCCAGTACATCTCTCAGGTCTCCCGAATGGACAGAGAAAGAGTATCTCAACGTCGACGAGGGGTGCGAGAGACGGTAGTTGCCGTCGCGAGTATGAGACCTTCCTACCTGTGGGTCGGAGTCTCCTATCCCATAGCGTGTGTGGAACTGCCAAACGGAATTGGTGCCTGCCACGAGTGGATTTCCCTCCATCACACCATTGGTCTAGATGGCACACTCAACCGGGATATCACAACCGATCTATCCCTTGGGAAGAAACACCACCACGACCGGGACGGCCGAACTGTAAGAAGTCGGTCCATCCGAACTGACTGGCCGTGAGGCGTGCAGGCCTTCATCCTGGTCTAAATTCATTCCAGGCTGTGCTTGGCTCGGTCCAAACGCACCACTGCGGATCCAACCGAAGACTTAGCCGAATCAAAAGCTCACTTGGGCACATGCATGTCTTCGCATTGCGGTCAGCGACATAGCTCGGCCAAACGCGATAGCCCGAGAGGCCATGCCGATTCGGTTCAGCGCCATAGCCCGACGCAAATCTCCCTCTCAATTGCCCCTTATTCCCATCTGAGCTGAGTGTGATTTGGGATTATCATTCTGACCGGGCCATCCGAATTGGTCGGTCGTCGGGGATTGCCCCAGTAATCTAGTCATCGATCGTACAACCGTACTGACAGAGCCATCTTTTCGATGCCACGTGGCTTCACACCATTGGTTCCGTGTAGACCCACAGCTGTCTTCGTCACACGCAAATTTCAAAAGGTTGCCGCCCTTTGGCTTCCCCCCTCCTTTATATACGCACATGAGGGGTCACATACGCCGCTACTGTTCATCTTCTCTCTCGAGCCAAACCCTAGCCTTCAAGTTTCCAAGCTTCTGCCATCACTGCTCCTCCAGTCGTTCTCGACCACCTTCGTCCTCTCAAAGGCTGTAGACAAGATCGTGGTTAACTGCTCCTCACTTGGCGTCCATATCGGTAAGTTTACCTGCCCCTCCTCCGTACTCGCCATTTACGTTTTTCATGTTCTTGCCTGGGACTGTTAGAATCTTACCAGTGCCCCCTATTTGGGGAAATACTGGTACAACTTAGGAAAAACTGGAATCAGAGAAGCAGATGGGGCTCCCATGCCCCTTGTTTCCCATAGTTTCGATGCACGGACTTGACACTTAGGATAAACAACCTGAACCCTGAGCGAGATCGAGCAAAACCCAAGTTTTTGGTCTTGTTTGTGGTCGAGCAAGAACCTGTTTGTGGTCTTGTTTTGAGGCCGAGACCAAGCTGCAAGAAGGGGGGCTAGAACCGATCTAGGAAGGCCAGGTCGGCCACATAGTGAAGCCGAGATAAGAAAATTGAACCGATCAAACGCCCCAGATAGTGAAGCCGTGCAATTTATGCCACGCTAATCCTTGGACTTGTTTCTTAATAATGCAGAACAAACTAGCACCGACCAGGCCCGTTCAGCTTTACAATCGGTGAAGCTCAAAGTTCGAGCAAACATTCACCAAATTTTTACCGAGATACGACCTAAATCAACCAACTAAATAAAACCGGGATAGATGGGGAAGTACCGGTTCATGGTGAATTCTCCGGGGGCACTGGCCGAGTTCCGTAGAGAGTACAATATTCCAGATGATGTCCACTTGGAGCTCGCCAAGAAAGGAGACACTCCCTGGGGCGAGCTGGAACAATGCCCCTTCACGGTGGTGTCCATTTAGAAGGAGGCCTGCGCTTCCCGGTCCAACCCCTGATCTGCGAGTTTTTAAGGTACACTAGGCTGTGCCCGACCCAGGTCTCCAACAATACATACAAAATAATAAACGGCGTGGCCGAGCTAAATAGAATACTTGGTCTGAATCTCGGCCTCACCGAGATATTTCACCAATATGCATTTAGTAAAAATAAAGGTAGGTTTTACTGGTATCTCAAGGTCAGGAAAGGCCGAGCAAAACTCATCGAAGGTAACCCGGACAAAGAGACCAACGATGACAATTTTTTGTGGGTGTCCGGTAATTATGAGGACACCGAAGCACCCATACCGGGCTGGTACATAAGAAAAGACTTTGGGAGTGCTGGTGAGCATCTCGGCATCAATTTTTTTGAAGTTGCTCTTTTTACTGCCGGTCTAACAGTTGCCTTTATGTTGCAGACTATAAACTCTTGGCAAAGAATTACTTCCGCGCAAACCAGGAGGCAATAAGGGTTGCGTTGCGTCATCCGGCTGAGGAGCGAGAATCACCCAAGTTGCACGGTTTCGAACCAAGCTACCGCTACACGGCGCCGCGCAAGAGCAGGGTGACCGACTTCCTACGTACACCTTCTCCAGAACCAGATCCCAGCCTTCCACCGATCAAACTGGTCCCTTTGACAACCGAGCAAGAGATGGCCAAGAACCAAGCTATCAAGTCAATGATCACCGGTGAGGCAAGCGACTCCCAGCCACCGGAGGTAGCTGGGAGAACTTCTTCCACGCCGACCTTGCAAGAGGAGGGGGTTGTGCCGGCTCTGGCCAGCGAACAAGCTGTAGGTCAGTCGAAGAAAAGGCCGAGAAAAAATCAGACCGAACAACATTTGGCAGATGAAGATTCAACCGAGCATGCTTCTACCAACTTGGGGGACCAGACTGAACAGCCGATCACCGAGCCATCAGCTCGATCCAGTGCCCACCCAGTCTGGTCGCCCGGGTTAACATACAAAGGCCGGGCTGTCTCTACGACGGACTCGGTCTACGCGGACAAGGATTACTCTCTCGGCTTCAACATGACCAAAGGGCTGCTCCTTCCTGCCGACATGAAAAAGCACGAAGAGCTGTCCGACCTGAAGGTTCTCCGCTCGGCAACAAAGTCAATAGTGTTGGTAAGTTTGCAAGTTCTCCTGTTGTCAAGTGTCTGCTCGGTTGTGGAGTTCTGACATTTTCGTTTGTTGCGCAGGCGCGCAGAAGAATTACCTGGCCCACGAGCGAATGATCGCTGTGCGAAAAAGTCTGCGGGAGGCAATTATTGACAACAAGGCCAAGACGGCCGAGCTGGCGAAACTGAAGGCCACGCAGGAAGCAGCAGCGGCCGAGCGCGACAAGCTTTCTGAATGATTGGCCCGGGCAGACGAGGACAAGTAGAGGGACCTCCAAGTGACGAAGGCCCGATACATTGCCAAGCTGTGCAAACTCCGCGATGCTCACAAAACCAAGCCAGAGAAGGAGGTCGACGAGGTTGGAGACCGTGGTTATGCCGAGGGTGAGACAACATATGAATGGCAGGTCCAGGGGACCAAGGACATCTTTTCCCAGTGCGGTTGGAAAGCCGCCGTGGAAAAACTTGGCCATGGTCAGGACGCCGAGGTGTTTCGAAACCCTCCTGCTGCCTTCATCCCGGCCTATATGCAAGCTTATGCCGGCGCCATGCAGAGGAGGCTAATCGAAGAAGCCAAACAAGCAGCTGAAGCAGAAGCTACCGTCGTGCAACCGGCCGAGCAACATCCTCCTTCTGAAGCTTTTGAGGAAGGGGCCAAGGATCGAGAGATCGAGCAAGAGGTTGTCACGGTGGTAGATGCGCTAGCAGATGAGGCTGAAGAGGGATTGGCCGAGCAAACCGTTAATGTAGATTTAGACCAATCTTCTGCCCTTTTTCCCTTTTTTTTTTTGAAATGTAACCGGGCTTAGCCCCACTTTTGTACTTCCGCTTTCTTAATCAATGAAAAGTTTAACTTTTGCTCGTCATATATCTATTTTTGTTATTTCTTCGGTATGATAAGCAAATCTTCTTCAATTTGAAATGTTTGTCGAATATAAGTTCCAGCTCAGGTGAGTAAAATCAGCTCGGCCATAAACCTGGATGGCCCAAGCAGCTCGGCCTCAGTACAAGTGGGCAATACGACAACATTTCACTCGGGCGAGCAAAATCAATTCGACCCTACTGCAAGTTGGACAAAACGCTGATATTTTATTCGGGCGAGCAAAGTCAACTCGGCCCTTCTGCAAGTTGGACAAAACGCTGATATTTTATTCGGGCAAGCAAAGTCAGCTCGGCCCTTCTGCAAGTTGGACAATACGCCGACATTTTACTCGGGGAAGCAAAGTCAGCTCGGCCCTTTTTGCAAGTTGGGCAAAATGCCAACATTTCACTTGGGCGAGCAAAATCAGCTCGACCCTTCTGCGAGTTGGACAAAACGCCAACATTTTACTCGAGCAAGCAAAGTCAGCTCGGCCCTTTTGCAAGTTGGGCAAAACGCCAACATTTCACTTGGGAATGGCCAAATTAGCTCGGCCCTTCTGCAAGTTGGACAAAACACCAACAGTTTACACGGGTGAACAAAGTCAGCTCGGCCCTTTTGCCAGTTGGGCAAAATGCCAACATTTCACTTGGGTGAACAAAATCAGCTCGACCCTTCTGCAAGTTGGACAAAACGCCAACATTTCACTCGGGCGAGTAAAATCAACTCGGCCCTTATGCAAGTTGGACAATACACCAACTGTTTGTACACCCTCTGTCAAGCCATTGTTGGCTTCTTGCCCCTGGCATTCATAGTTGTGACGCCCCAAATTTTGATAATATAATACAACGATGCACCGAGGTTTAGCTAGAGGATACACATCATTTTTAAGCACAAAATACAAATAATTACACTAAAATCAAATATTAATAATAGTTACAGATAAAATTCTTCAAGTCTTTAAATACATCTCGGTTCCTTGATACAAAAAGATTATCCAAAATACAGGAAATATGCAATCTAATTTCTAAGACAGCCACGGTTCCACAAAGCTTTTAGGGATTCTGTTCTTGGTGTAAAACTCGCCTTTACTTGGCATAAAACGCCATGAGCTTGGAATGCCCAGTAAACATACACACCCCGACCCCTTTCCCATTCCAAATACACAAGAAAATAACGGCATGATCATAACATACAATGAAAGCAAAAATTAAGCAGAGCTTATAATTAAATTTCAATTCTCATGAATAATAGTCAATTTTTGTTAGTTCTAGGCAACTCCCCGCGGAATGCCGTTCCTACCCAACCACTACACTGGCCACGGGCAATTCTGACTCCCCCTTGGTTAATACAATACCAATGCGTCGCTTACCGCACAATTTACCAATGATGCCCACACACCTGGGTTACATACCCGAGTGGTGACATCACGGTCTGCCCCAAGGGAACGGGCTTCCAGGGATACTTTCCCTGTGTGAGACCCTCACTGCCACCCTTATGCCTCCCATTTCCGTTAAGCAGCCAGAATACCTCCCGTGCCATGTTATGGTTCGAAAACACACTTGCGCAAGACTTCACAAAAATGGAACACATTCCATTATATCATACTCTTGAATCAATCGTTCATTATCTCATAAAATTTAATGCAATGATCGCAACCCATTACCATCCCATTTGATTTCCCATTTATTAAGTGTGTTATGTTCTCAGTTATAGCAAAGCAGGGTCAGTATAATTATAAATCCAAACTAAACAAGAAGTAATTTATTCATGGTAAAGAAAATTTACAATTTATCACAAATTACATATCAAGACTACGACATTCAAGAAACATAGAATATAAGAGTTGCAAACCAAATAAGAGCATGTTAACACAAATTTCCAGATTTCCAGATTTTGAACCAGTTCGAAAATAATTTTGAAAAAAAAACTTTTATTGGCCCTAAGTACCTGGCCTCATGTGAGTTTGTAGATAAATAAGTCTAGTTTCAGACTCAATTTACGAAAGTAGGATAGGTATTTTAGATTTTAAGATAATTCAAAATTACCAAGATCTGTCCAGATTCGTTGACCGTTACGCAAATCGGTTTTTCTCTCAAACCCCTTGCTCTCTTGAGCTCAAACAAATTTTAGTTAAAATATAACACCAAGATTAATATTTTGACATAAAATTGGGCTCAAGATTATTTTTCTGGAATTTTCTAAAAAATAGATAAAGTTGACTGTTTTTCTGGTTCTGTGAGTAACAAACTTAGAAAATTTGTTTAGGTTATAAAAACGCATCCTTAGGACCTACAAAAATTACCACATACTCTAGACATACCAAATATTGTACCATAAAAACAGATTTTGATTTTATGGAGTTTTGGTGGGAAAATAAATTCAAGAGAGGGAAAAGATTTGCTGCTGGAAATTTAAGAAAGAAAGTGAAGCATACCATTTCTTGATTAATACACACTTATACAAGAGTGTAGGCCTAGACTACAACATATATATACAAAGAGCATGTATTAGGAGGGGAAAAACAAGTGGTAAGAGAACTTGAGAGAAGAGGTGTTGTATGCTTACCTTTGTTGTACAAGACTAACACAATTCTTCCTTTTCTTCTCCTCTTCTTCTCTCTCACTCTCTCCCTCTCTCTTTTTTTTCCAAGATCACTCTCTCTCACTCCTCTAGTGGATGGCTGAAAATGTATATAATGAGGGGGGAGAAGTGTGCATATATATATATATATAGAGAGAGAGAAAAGATTGGGAAGGTTTCTTGGGGACTAAGTTCCCTAAGTGCAAATTGTCAAAGTTGCAATTATGGCCCTTTTTCCATCACATGGTCAACAACTTGGGCTCCAAGACATATATATATGATATTTGTATGAGATATATGTATGAGATATTTGTATTTATAAACATAATATAATACAAGTACATTAATTAATAAAATATTACAATTAGGGGTTGGAATGTAATAAAATAAAAGTGTATAGGGACCAAGTCTAAATTTATGAAACCTTGATATATGTTATTAATATACTAACATTAGAAAATAGTTAAAATAATAAATTTGGATCCTGTTAAATTAAAGCGCAAACAAAGGCGAGAAACCAAGCAAAAACGACGTTACCGGGAATTAAGATTTTAAAGTGATGAATCTATAATTATACGGTCTAATAATTAATAATATGGTTTTAAAGGTGATTATTAATCTACCGGGATCGATTAGGGTTTAATTGAATTAATCCGCGATGCTTTCTGATTCTAGGGTTTAAAACGCAATTAAATAAAAATTCAAGGGCTTTATTGAAATAAACTCAAGGTTAGGGATTTTATGGTAATTACAAAAATTAGGGTCTCTACAATAGTGGCCCAATACCCTTGTGATGTCATTGTACAGAAACACATAATATAAGGAGGAGGCAGGAAAATATAGGGTCATCTTTCATTACACGTCAGAGATTTACATCTGGTGTCAAAGGGCCAATATTCAAAAGAGAAAGGAACAGAAGAGATTACATTTCAGAAGTAAAAAATCTTAAGATTAGCTGCATTCCACGGTCTGGGGATAGCTTTACCATCTAAATCTTCTAGATGGTATGCCCCTTTGCCTGCAAGGCCAGTTACCTTATACAGCCCTTCCCAATTTGCACCTAGGTTGCCTTCGACAGGGATCACCGTGTTGCCCATCACCTTTCTCAAGACCCAGTCTCCGATCTTGAATAGCCTTGGATGCACGGTCTTGTTGTATTTCCTAGAGAGTTCTTGCTGGTAGGTTGCAATGTGGATTAGCGCCCGTTCCCTTCTTTCTTCAGCTAGGTCAAGCTCCAAGGCCACTGCTTCATTATTCAAGTCTGGCTGAAAACTTTCAGACCGGATGGTTGGCATGCCGATTTCCAGTGGGATAACAGCCTCCATGCCATAGGCCAAGACAAATGATGTTTTCCCGGTCGAACGTCTCGGCGTGGTGCAGTATGCCTAGAGCACCTTGGGTAGTTCTTCAGGCCACTTCCCTTTGGCTTTCTCTAGCCGCTTCTTCAGCCCGTCCAGGATGGTCTTGTTTGAGGCTTCTGCTTGACCATTTGACTGAGGGTAGGCCGGTGTTGAGTTGTAGAACTCAATCTTTAACTCTTCGCAAAATCCGCGAAAGAGTTTCCCATCGAACTGAGTGCCATTATCTGAAATAAGGGCCTTCGGTATACCGAAGCGAGTGACGACATTTTGCCAAACAAACTTCTTCACATCTTTTTCCTTTATGGTTGCCAACGGCTCGACCTCAACCCACTTAGTGAAGTAGTCGGTAGCAACGATGAAAAACTTGCGGTTGCCCGGAGCTGTTGGGATTGGTCCCACAATATCCAGCCCCCAAAGCGCAAACAGCCAAGGACTTGTAAGGGGGAGCAGCTCTCTGGCTGGCTGGTGGATTTGGTGAGCAAATTTTTGACATTTTTCACACCTGCGAACGTATTTCTGCGCGTCCGCCTGCATGGACGGCCACCAATAACCTTGGGAAATCGCTCGGTAAGTCAAAGACCTTCCCCCAATACGACTCCCGCGGATGCCTTCATGAATCTCATAGAGGAAAGCTTCCACCTTGTCGAGGTGGACGCACTTCAGATACGGCCCAGTGAAAGACTTCTTGTATAAGGCTCGAGATGGAGAGAGCCAAAACCGCTCTGATTTGGCTCGGATTTTGTTGACCGCCTTCTTTTCTTCTGGTAGAATTCTATCCTTTAGGAAGGTGATGATGGAGTCCATCCAGGATGGTCCTAAGTCGGCGCAGAGTACTTCGAGCACCTCCGGTTCCTCAATGCTAGGCCGGGGCAAAAAATCTGTCATCAAAGAATTGGGAAAAGTTGTTTGCATGGATGCCAGGTCGGCCAGTTCGTCAGCTGCGTTGTTCTCCTCGCGGTTAATTTGTTCCATTCTTATCGCAACAAACCTTTTGAGTTCAACGCGTACCAGCGCCATATATTTGGCCATCCTTTCATCCCTGGCCTCATACTCTCCAGAGACCTGATTGATCACCAGTTTGGAGTCGCTGAATACCATAAGCTCCGACGCTTTCATCCTCAATGCGCTTTTCAATCCGGCAAGGAAGGCTTCATATTTTGCCTCATTGTTGAACGCTGGAAAATCGAGTGTGATCTATGGTCAGCCCATCTGGGGAGGTCAGGACGATCCCCAGCCCAGCGCCGTGCCTGTTGGAGGCCCCATCGACGAAGAGTTTCCACATCTCACCAATGAACAATTTCCAACAGTCGGAGGGATTTTGGGAGCTCTTCAGCTGCGGGGTACTGGTTGGTTCATTCTGGTTTCTTTCTATGCCTCGATCGAGCCCGTGCTTTGACAGGTTGTCCGGTTCCTGCATTTTTTGTTCGGCTTTCGTTTCCCCTTCCGCCACTTGTTGTCCGCTATTCGTATCTGCTATCTGAGCCATGGGCTGCGCCAAATCCGCGCTGGCCACATCGATAGGGCAAACGGGGTGTGTTCCTGGGGCAAATTCCACCACGAAGTCGGCAAGAGCTTGAGCTTTGATGGCAGTGCGCGGTTGAAACTTGATATCATACTGCCCCAATTCTACAGCCCATTTTAGAGTTCTGCCGGTAAAATCAGCCTTTTCGAAGAGCACCTTAAGTGGAAATTCAGTTAGCACAACGACTGTGTGAGCATGAAAATAGTGCGCTAGCTTTCTGGAGGCCATCATCAGGGCCAGAGCCAATTTTTCTAGCGGCAGATATCTTGATTCAGCTGGGAGCAAAGTCTTGCTTACGTAGAAGATGGAGAGGTGCTGGGTACCCTCAGCACGGCGCTTACCGCATGTTGAGAGACTGCCAAGTAGAGATACAGTTCTTCACCCGGTTTTGGTGTGACCAGGATAAGGGCTGAGGAAAGGTATGCTTTCAGATCCGCCAATGCACGGTCACATTCGTCATCCCAGAAGAACTTGGCCTTCAAAGTTTTGAAGAAGGGCCAGCAACGATCTGAAGACCGGCTGATAAATCTGTTCAGCGCGGCTGCCATCCCGACAAGATGTTGCACATCCTTCGTGGAGTTTGGGCGCTCCAGCTCTTGTATCACCTTGATTTGGGAAGGGTCGGCTTCAATTCCTCGGTTCGTGACCAAAAAACCTAGGAATTTTCCGATGCCGACTCTGAAGGCGCACTTGGAGGCATTCAAACGCAGCTTGTGATGTTTGAGTGTAGTGAACATCTCTGCTAGGTCGGCGAGGTGTCGAGATTTTTCCTTGCTCTTTACCACCATATCATCGATGTAAGCCTCCATGGTGCGGCCTAGAAGGGGAGCAAACATCTTGGTTACCATCCTTTGAAAAGTTGCCCCAGCGTTTTTTAGTCCGAATGGCATGACCTTGTAGCAGTACAGGCCACGCAGAGTGGTGAACGATGTGATCTCTCGGTCTGGTTCATGCATGGCTATCTGGTGGTAGCCACGATACGCATCGAGGAAGCTGAACCTCTGATGGCCAGCGGTCAAGTCCACCAGCTGGTCGATTCTTGGAAAGGAGAAGCTATCCTTTGGGCACGCACGGTTGACCGTCTTGTTATCAACGCACACCCGCCACTTGCCGTTCTTTTTCGGCACCACCACCGTGTTAGATATCCACCTAGGATATTGCACTTCTTCTATTGCCCCCCACTTCCAACAAATTCTTGACCTCATCCGCTACTATCTCGGCATGGTGCAAGGCCGAGCGCCGTGTCCTTTAGATGACCGGCCATGCATTTGGAAAGATGTTTAACTGGTGGCAAATGAAGCTAGGGTCGACGCCAGGCATATCGTAAGGCGTCCATGCGAAGGCCTCCATATTGAAAATCAAAAAGTCAACGTACTCAAGTCGCTCGGCGCTGGACAGGGATGAGCCCAAAAGAAAGAACTTGTTTGGGTCGTTCTCATCCATGCGCACCTCCACCAAGTCTTCAACCGATTTCTCCTCGGCCTTTCTTCCTACGTCTTCCAGGACTTCCTTCCCCTGGGGGTCCTCTATCATCTGCACAAAGCCCTTGGCAGCTCTGCTGCCATTTACTGCGACGAAGCACTGTCTTGCCATCACCTGGTCTCCCCAAACCTCTTCTATCTATCCGGTTGGTGCCGAGAGGCGCAAGGCCTGATGGAAGGTCGATGCTACCGCCTACATGGCATGCAACCAGCCCCTGCCCAAAATTAAGTTGTAGGTCAATGGGACTTTAAGCACCCAAAACTCCACTTGCTTCGTGACTGATCCCGCTTTGACCGGCAATATGATCTTTCCGATTGGCCATTCTGGTTGAGAGTTAAAGCCAACCAATGGAGACGTTGCGGGGGCCAAGTCTTTGTCCTCCAACTTCATCTGTTTGAATGCGTCGTAATACATGATCTCGACCGAATTCCTCTCGTCAACCAGAATTCTTTTGATGTCGAAGTCCTTGACACAGAGGGTCACCACTAGGGCGTCATTATGAGGCACTTAAATCCTTTCAAAGTCTTTGCTAGAAAAGGTCAGGACGTCTTTTTCCTCGGTCTTCCCTTTTTTCACAGCGGGCTGAACGGAGAGCACCTTTCTCATGTGCTCAGCTTTCTTGATCATCACTTTTAGTTCGCAGACCCTTGCCGGCTCAATGATGCTATGGATGACATTGATCACACCCTACGACGCTGCATCCAGGACGGCGAGGCCGTTTGGCTCGCCCTGTCCCTGGGGAGCGGCTTTCATACCGCCGTCTATGTATTGGTCCAGATGCCCTGCCGCCACCAACTCCTCCAAATGTTGTTTTAGCGGCACACAGTCCTCCGTTCGGTGCCCTCGTTCTTCATAGAAGGTGCAGCGATACCTTGAGTTGAAGCCTCTCTGCGTGTTTCCCAACTTGGCCGGCCAACGGACGTAGGGTTCACTTCGGATTTCACTCAGGATGCGGTAAATAGGGATTTTAAAGACCGTGGTGATACCGGTTCGCGCTTTCAACTTTCTCTTGGCATCTTCCTCTTCATCACGAGGAGCGTTAGCTCGGTCGTTTCTGCAACCTTTGTTCCTATCATCGTGGTTTGAGCCACGACGTTGATCTTTTGACCGGTCGTTTGGGCGGTTGTCCTCCTGCCCTACCAAGTGAACCTTCCCCGCCACTCTTCTGTCCCCCAGGACCGGATTCTCTTTCTCGGTCGCGGTGGCAGCATCGTCCTCCACTCGGATGTGTTCGTTGATCCGTCGCATCAAAGATTCCATGGTAGTGGGCTGGTGCATCGTAAGCGAATCTCGCAGCCTATGTCCGACTGGGAGACCCCGCTTGTATTGGGTGATCGCCAAATTGGTGGGACAGTCGAGGATCTCGTTGTAAGTTTCCCAGTACTTGACATTGTATGCGTTCAAAGAACCTCCAGATTCCATCTTAACGCCCAGGAGATGGTCGACCTCCTTTGGTGTTCGAGTGTTGGTTTTGAATCTGGTGATGAAGGCCTCTGTTAGTTGTTGCCAGCCCTCGATGCTCCCCTCCGGAAGCCTTTCGAACCACTTCAGGCCTAGTTCGCCCAAGCTTGCTGGGAATATGAGGCACATGAGGGCGTCATTGTGTCGATGTCCTGCCATTACTTGCCGGTAATGACTCACGTCCATGTACAGATCAGTCTTGCCGTCGTACAATGTGAACTTAGGCTGGTGGAATCCGGCAGGGAGCAACGTGCTCTCAATTTCTGGGGACAACGGGGAAGCGGTAAGTCTTGCTAGCTCTCTGTCCCCTGGTGCTATCATCCTAGGCGCAGGCATTGCCACTTCCTCACTACAACAGATTTGGGAACCTAGCCTTTGCGATGCCGGCAGCCTTCGGGTCTGTCTACGGCGAGCCCTCTCTTCCAGTACATCCCCCAGGTCTCCCGAATGGATAGAGAAAGAGTTTCTCAACGTCGACGAGAGGTGCGAGGGACGGTAGCTGCCGTCGCGAGTATGAGACCTTCCTACCTGTGGGTCGGAGTCTCCTACCCCATAGCGTCTAGTGATAGAGAGGGAAGACGTCCTTTCCTGGTGGCAACTGCCAGAGCGAGAGGGCAGGGTGCGCTCACTGAGGTTGCCCTCTCGAGCAGTACCCTTCCCCTTCATCTGGCGCTTTACCGCCTCCGTTTCAGCTGCCATCTTGCGAATGAGAGCGTCCTGGTCTTTGAGTTTGTGCTCCAGGCGCTAAGCATGTGACTCTCTGGACTCTTCGAGCGATCAGTGCTCCTTGCGTGTTTGTCGCGCGCACCCCTGGAAGAGGTCTCCAAGCCCGCCATGGTGGGAATAGCAGGAGGGCCATCTCTCCGTCGGACAGACTCCGGTGTGATACCATCGACGACGGACAGTGGAGTTTCGTCATGGTTAGCCATGGAAACAGTCGAAAAAGCTTGAAGAGCAAGGTTTGTCTGTCGAGTTTTTCCCACAGACGGTGCCAATTGTACGGGGGTGAAATATCCTTTGTTCTTCGTACTCCTTGCGCTCGAGCTTTACGCAGCGTCGCTTGGCCTGAAAACAGAAAGACGATGAGCTGCCCGGCGGTGTGCTGCCGGATAGACCCTCCGACGATCAAGTCAGCACACTTGAAGAAGGATAGAGCACTTTTGAGAGAGAGAGAGTTGGGAATTCCTCAGATTAAATACCTCCAACGTCCTCCATGCCTCCTTTTTCTAGGCTGGCCATGCAGCCTCAGAGATTGTGGGCGCACTACTTCTGTTGTCCTTCCTTAGACAGGTGGTAGTGCTCCCCTCTACCTTCCTTACGCGTGTAAAGGCCAAAACCTCCAAACAGCGTGTGTGGAACTGCCAAACGGTATTAACGCGTGCCACGAGTGGATTTCCCCTCCATCACACCATTGGTCCAGGTGGCACACTCAACCGGGATATCATGACCGATCTATCCCTTGGGAAGAAACACCACCATGACCGGGACGGCCGAACTGTAAGAAGTCGGTCCATCCAAACAGATTGGCCGTGAGGCGTGCAGGCCTTCATCCCGGTCTAAATTCATTCCGGGCTGTGCTTGGCTCAGTCCAAATGCACCACTGCGGATCCAACCAAAGACTTAGCCGAGTCAAAAGCTCGGTTGGGCACATGCATGTCTTCGCATTGCGGTCAGCGACATAGCTCGGCCAAACGCGATAGCCCGAGAGGACGTGCCGATTCGGTTCGGCGCCATAGCCCGGCGCAAATCTCCCTCTCAATCTGTCTTTGTCACGCGCAAATTTCAAAAGGTTGCCACCCTTGGGCTTCCCCCCCTCCTTTATATACGCATATGACGGGTCACATATGCCCCTACTGTTCATCTTCTCTCTCGAGCCAAACCCTAGCCTTCAAGTTTCCAAGCTTCTGCCATCACTCCTCCTCCAGTCGTTCTCGACCACTTTCGTCATCTCAAAGGCTGTAGACAAGATCGTGGTTAACTGCTCCTCACTTGGCGTCCATATCGGTAAGTTTACCTGCCCCTCCTTCGTACTCGCCATTTACATTTTTCATGTTCTTGCCTGGGACTGGTAGAATCTTACCAGTGCCCCCTCTTTGGGGTAATACTGGTACACCTTAGGAAAAACTGGAATCAGAGAAGCAGATGGGGCTCCCATGCCCCTTGTTTCCCCTAGTTTCGATGCACGGACTTGACACTTAGGATAAACAGCCTGAACCCTGAGCGAGACCGAGCAAAACCCAAGTTTTTGATCTATAAATAGGATTTAGCCGAGCAAGAACCTGTTTGTGGTCTTGTTTTGACGTTGAGACCAAGCTGCAAGAAGGGGGGCTAGAACCGATCTAGGAAGGCCAAGTCGGCCACATAGTGAAGCCGAGATAAGAAAATTGAACCGATCAAACGCCCCAGATAGTGAAGCCGTGCAATTTATGCCACGCTAATCCTTGGACTTGTTTCTTAATAATGCAGAACAAACTAGCACCGACCAGGCCCGTTCAGCGTTACAACCAGTGAAGCTCAAAGTCCGAGCAAACATTCACCAAATTTTTACCGAGATACGACCTAAATCAACCAACTAAATAACACCGGGATAGATGGGGAAGTACCGGTTCATGGTGAATTCTCCGGGGGCACTGGCCGAGTTCCGTAGAGAGTACAATATTCCAAATGATGTCCACTTGGAGCTCGCCAAGAAAGGAGACACTCCCTGGGGCGAGCTAGACAAATGCAACTTCACGGTGGTGTCCATTGTAGAAGGAGGCCTGCGCTTCCCGGTCCAGCCCCAGATCTACGAGTTTTTAAGGCAGACTAGGTTGTGCCCGACCCAAGTCTCCAACAATACATACAAAATAATAAACGGCGTGGCCGAACTAAATAGAATTCAAGGGCGGGGTCAGGCGTCTCCACCAACTCTTCTTGGACCTCGTCATCCTCACATTTATTGTCTCGGGGCCATCCTCCCAAGGTATGAAGCCTGGCCTCCAAGACCCTTCATAGGTAGTAAACTGTCTTACCGCTCTCCCGCACCTTAACAATCTTGGGCGGAGGACTTGTGGACTTGCTGCTCCTCTTCTGCCCACTACTTTCTGGAGCAGCCTCTGCATCCCGAATGCCTTCCCATTTTGGCAATTTTACTTCTGCAACTTTACCGGTCCTTGGCGTTTCACCCGTTAACAACTCAGTAAAGAAAACTGCATTCGAATAGTGTGCCTCCTCAACCCCAAATGCCTGTTCAGACGCATTTATATGGTTACTGTGCGCTTTCCCAACTTTGCCTTCACACATTAGTGATAACTAGATGGGATAGCTCCATATCGGTGCATCCAAGCTCTGCCAAGTATCATGTGGCAATTTGTGTCCGCTTCAATCACATGAAACTTGGTTGCGGAATGGATCTCACCAATTCCTAGGTCCACGACCACATGGCCCTTGGTATCTTTTTTCTCGCCGCCAAAACCCATCACAGTGATGGGTTGGCGAACCATCCTGGACTCTAGGATACCAGCCTTTGCAAAGGTGTCAGTAGTGATGATGTTTATAGACGCCCCCGCCATCAAGGAAAGCACGCTTGAACTCTACATCATTGATGTATGCTGTGACAAAAAGAGGACGATTATGGGAAAATGGGTATGCTCTGTCTGCCTCTGAAAAAGTAATGGCCCCATAAGCTTCCTGGATGCGCCGAGGCACATACTCCTTAGCCTCAGCAACTTCATCATGGTGCACTTCAAAGATATTAATGAGGGCTTTTGTTGCTTCCAACCTGGCGGCTTGGCTCAGCCCCAACTGGTCAAACAAGGCGCGAAACTTAACAGAGTTTTGCAAGGCCTGGGCATTAGCATCCTCTGCGAATTTTGCCTCTGCAGGTACTGTCTCAGGGAGCTGGCCGGTTGCAATTTCTTCTAACTCATCATAGTAAGACGCCATATGCACTTAATCACGCACAGGCCCGAGATAGCCAATCATATATGTACATTCTTCCCCTTCTCCTTGTGGTTAGGACAAGGGTCTTCCACACATCACGGTTACCGGCATCTTTGAACTTCAGCTCATTTGCGTCAACTTTCTTTTTGAAGATACTTTTCAAAGTCCAACAGTCCCTAGTAGGGTGTCTGGTGGTTCTGTGATAGACACAAGAATCCGGGCTTTCTTTGCCCTTCTTGGTTGGAGGGACATCAACTGGAGGCAAGGTAAGTTCACCATCAGCTACCCATTCTTTAACCAGAGCCTTAACATTCTCAAGGCTGCAAGGACATGGATTTCTATCCTCATAACTCTTTCTCTTTCGAGAGGACGTCGCCTCCCCTTGCGAGCGGCTCCCTCCTGCAGAGGTTACCGCAGCAACTCTGCTACTGCTAGGGTAGCGGTTGCTGTCACGAGATCTGTGCAAGGGACCAGTGGTACTGAGGTTCCTAGCTGCCTCAATCAAGGCTGAAATGGTAGGCGGATTATGATTCACCAAGAAAATTTTGTAGTCGCGTATGGCACCCCACACATATGCTGACTAAATAGGCCTCATCCACTGGTTCATGACCGTCAATAGCCTTATCTTGGAACTGCTTAACATAGTCCAGTATATCTTCGCCCTCCTTTTGGACATCTCGCCCAAGGGTGAGGGTTGTAACTTTCTCTTGGACTTGGAAGAACTTCGTATGGAACTTGTTCACCATCTCCTCCCAACTCTTGATTGAGTTGGGAGCCAAGTTCACATACCAGCTGCAAGCCCTTTCAGTAAGTGGACTTGGAAAACTGCCGAAGGCGCAGAGAGTGGTCACTGCCATGGACACCAAGAGTTTCAATGAACCTCACCACCTGTTCTCTGGCATTGCCTTGTTTCCCATCAAACTTAATAAACTTGGGCACTGTATACCCAGTTGGGTATGGCATGGTTAATATCTCCTGAAAGGTGCCACGTGTCCTTTTGTATGTACTGTGTACTATCTCTTTGCCTCCTCAACTACCTTTTTGAGCCTCAGCAAGTGTTGTTGCGACGGGAGTGTTTAGCGCTGCAACTCCCTCTTGAGCCTCAGCAAGTGCAGTTACGACGGGAGCGTTTGCCGCTGCACTTGCCTTCTCAGCTCGAACCTCAGCAAGTGCACTTGCAACGGTAAAATTTGCTGCTGCACTTGCCTTCTCAGTTCTACTTCGCCACTACATGCATTCTCAGGACTCCATTAGTCTGCTATCGACAATGTTCGTACTCACCGCAGCGAAGCCTTCACCCTTAGCCACCTAACCACAAACTCCCCAGCTTCCCTGGGCGAAGGCCACAGCCAAGCCTGCTATCAGCCGTGTTATGCCTTAGTACCAAGCCCAAGGGGTTTCCTTAGTCCTACCTGTGCGACTAAGGCAGGTCTATGACCTGGGTAATGGAAAGGGAGTCCCTTATGCTAGGGCTACCCTGCTCCCATCTTTGCGGGATCGTCGCGGTAAACTGGTACCCTGGGCCTGCTATCAGCCCTGGGCTAGTAATGCCTTGGGGCCTGCTATCAGCGCTTGACATTACCCTCTCCTTGCAGAGGGGAAGCTTTTCCCAAAGGCTGCTATCACCTTGCCGGGATGTTCCCTTCGCAAATTGGTTGCGGCGGCAGTAGTTGCTGCGGTAGTCATTTCCCGTGGCAAGTTCAAATGGCATAACCGACAATATTGGAGATGGCGGCGCCAACAAAGTGCCTCTACAACTTAGTTGCTTCGGTTCTCTCCTTCCCTCAGCAACTCCAGGTGGCGACGGAACCGAGAATACTTGGAATGGCGGCGCTAAGACAAAGTGCCTCCGCAACTTGGTCGTCGCAACTGTCACCTCTGCAACTTAGTTGCTTCGACTTTCTCTTTCCCTCATCAACTTTGGATGGCGGCGGAGCCAAAGATATTAAGAATGGCGGTGCTGAGGCAAAATACCTCGGCAACTTCCCTGCTGCATGTATTCCCTCTGCAATTGTGTTCCCGCTGCAACTTGACTTGGTCATTTTCCTTCATGGAGTCTGTTTGGACCCTTGGCGGGTCGGACCTACTCCGGCCCACTGTTGGCCCACTTCCCTTGGACTTTAGCCCATGCTCCTTTTTCATTCCTGGTGGCCTCTTTGGGGCGACCTCAGTACTTAGGCCCACACTTAATTTGGGGTTTAATTTCTGACCCTCTACAAAAACAGAACGTAGTGGCTAGAAGTAGTGCTGAAGCTGAATTTAGATCAGTGGCTCATGGAATTTGTAAAGCTTTGTGGATCGAGAGAGTATTGGAAGACTTAAAAATTCCAAGAACATCACCAACGGATGTTTACTGTAACAACAAGGCAGTAAATGCAATTGCTCATAATCTTGTTCTTCACAACAGAACTAAGCATGTGGAGGTGGACAAGCACTTTATCAAAGAAAAGATTGAGAAGGGATTGATCTGCATGTCTTATATACCCACTGCGGAGCAGATTGCAGATGTTCTTACAAAGGGACTACACAAGAGGCAATTCGACCACCTAATCTACAAGTTGGCCATGGAAGACATATTCAAGCCAGCTTAAGGGGGAGTGTTGGAAATGGGAAGAACATAATTCTGCCAGGATATGGCTGAATTCTTTAGGATATCACAGCTGTAAATATCTAGATTTAGCCGATACTATAGAATAGGAAAGTTTATATTTAGAATTAGAATTAGTAGCTAAATAGTAGCTAATCAGTCCTCAGAATCGGTAGCTAATCAGTCCCTTATTTTATGCCATGTATCTCCTATTAATAGAGATATTATGTGTACATTGTTTAAATATGAGAATAAAAAATATTATTCTTTCTAGCTTTCATTCAAAATAATAAAATCCAGTTTTCCAACTAGTACCAAGCATGTAGATTTTGAATTTCTGAACAAATTTAATTAAGGCATTTCAAAATGGCCTATTTGACTGATCAATAAATTAATGGAAGGAAAATAACATGGTGCAGCTGTTAATAGAGTAAGTAGAACTTCAATTGGCGAACAATACTGCAAGACCCCAAATGTTCTAGCAAACACTCACATGGGTGTTGGTCCCACACCCATGTGAGTGGTAGATTTTTTGGTAAATTTTTTCGTATCCCTAGGCATTTTGCTCATTGGTGAAATATGGCCAGAGACGAAAACCACAAAAGAAAGACACGAAAAGGAGCATAATGTAACTACTAGGGAATCCTGAAAAACAAACTCACTTGGTAAGTCAACGAGAGATGGAAATAGCTGAACAAATGATCCAAGAGACATCAATGCTGGAAGCACACTTAGAAACGATTTTTCTGATCTGCATCAAAACAGAAAACAGTAAAAAAATATATGTATGAAAGTCAGTAATGCCCTTCACTGCAGATTAAGTCCACAGTATCTTCGAAAGCATTCTTTTAGATCCTCCTTTTTGAAATTAAACATATGTGTTTAGTTGTCAAAATTTCCATTAATCTCAATCAATTTCAATACGAAATTACTATACCATATTTTGTTCCAACAAGGTCGGGACGGTGCATAATAACTTTAAACATACAAAATAAGATGTGGCATCACATAAGCAACGAAATTTATTTCTGAAGTAGCATTGACAAGACAAAAATAAAATAAAACTACAATTATGAATACCAATATATATGAAGGGTCTTGCTAAAAAGTGCCCTGGGACACGAAAAGTAGACCAAAAATAAATTTGAAAACACAAGACACTTCTTATTAAATTCAATGCAGTTTTTATTAAAATTAATGCACTTCTTTTAACTGTTTGACCTATTTTCAAGACACTTCCATATTTCAATTCCAATATTCAGCACTTTTAGCATTTGTCATATACAAATATCAAGTTATAAGGACACAACAATTGCACGAATTATAACTAAGATCATTCCAATAAAATAAATGAAATATATCTTTTAAGAACGGAACCAAAAAGATAACACAAGGAACTTACTTCTCTACATTTCATGAGCTTTAGCATTAGTGGGAAAAACTACAAATGCAAGACTGATGTTAGAGAAGGATAAGTTACCAAAATATTTGATATACATGTTTCATATTTCTTCTTCTCTACTTCTAAATCTGAAAATTCAGTCAAATAAAGAAACTAAATCCTATGCAAAGAATCATGCCAATCTCAAATCATACCTAAGGGAGTAATGTAGAGAAATTAGTTAGAAATTTTCTCTTGTTAAGATTTCCAAAGTCCAATGTAGCAGCAACAACAGGGTCTAAAAATTCACTGCAATCAAACATTGGAAGAGTGATTTTCAAATATGATTTATCATATGATATGCATAAATAGAGAATAATTGTTAGATGAAATCATAATTTCATTTTTTCCCCAGAAATAAACTATTGTGAAAGGACTACAAACTAAACCATCTTTACCAGTTCAAACATGAATGAATGAAGGTCCTCCTACTGGGATCAGCATCATGTAGAACCACCTCTCCAAAATAGAGAAAAAATAGACGAATTTCCTGAGTAAAACTGTAGAATAAAAGAACAATTCTTACATTAGCACATATGTAAGCATAATGATGAGGGGAAGAACTAGGAGAGAGGCAAATATCAAGCACCAAAAATACTTCAACATTCCAAATAAATAGTAACTACAAGTTAATAACACCTGCAATCAATTCATGGTCATTTTTTTCCATGTTTTGTTTGGTTCTATTTTGAATGAGAACCATCATGGCTCGAGCTTTGACAGCTTCTTAAGCTAGACAAGGTCTCTTCTTCTTTTTTTTTTTATAATAAAACAACTAACTCATTGCAGCAAGCAAACATATAAATTCTTCTCAAAGAAAGTATTTTCTCCCCCCAACCTAAACGATGCATTGTCCTCAATGTAAAAAACAAAATCACAAAGGTTAGGAGATTACATTAAATAATGAACCATGTCTATATATATATATATATATATTTTTTTTTTTTTTTTGAGCGTCAACAAAAATTTTATTAAAAAAGAAAAAATGAACCATGAACGTGCAAGGGATTATTGCCAAAAACACAAGGGAAAAAAATTACAAACGAAAAACTAACAACTCCTAAAAGTAACATTGCTTTTATTATTATGTTTATGGGTCTCTAAAAATAGGGTCTTTTAATTCAATGGACTCCTCTCCTCTTCAGGTGGGAAATTCTCCAAAACTGGTTTAAGACGTTGGCCAATCACTTTAAAAACATTACCATTCTTGGGATTTTCAATCTCAACGGCCCCATGAGAAAAAACAATTTTAACTATGAAAGGGTTGGTCCATCTAGATCTCAATTTACCGGGAAACAAATGTAGTCTAGTTTTATACAAAAGAACCTTTTTGTGAAGGCTCAACAATTCATTTGAGTACAAACAATATTAACATTAAAAACATATCATATACAATGACACGCTTTTTTCTTTCAAAACAGCACCCCTTTTCTACTCCCTTATCTACAAAAATATGAAATCTTACCTTTAGGCAATAGCAATATTATCTTTTATTCGATGAAAAGCTACAAACACAAGACCGTTGTGAGTAAAAAGGTATATATATTATGTAGAGGGTTAGAAAATTAAGATAAAAATTACCACCTTGTTGCGCTGAATTCGAGCAGCCCAAGCACCCTTGACAACATTGCGGTCAGATCTAGTGTTCTTGCTATTATCTGAGTCACCCAATATATATTACATAAAAGGAACAAACAAGGAACAAAAGATGGGTAGTAATTAAAAGGAAAAACAAATAAATATTTGAAGAGCAAAATCAAAATATAAAAGGATTGGAGGTACAATGAAATCTTGTCTAACCTTTGAGATAGGTTTTGTGGATGTTATGAGATGATTTCAAAGCAAACCGAGTCTTATGGGCCTGGTTGAGCAATTTATATTGTTGATGGCTCAAATGTAGTTTTTTTAAAAATTTAAATTAAATACATTAAATCACAATTAAATATAAATTGAGAGAATGAATATAATATCCAAAATTCCTAGAATAACTACGTAATTTTAAGCATTCATCACACCTCCCAACCAGCTTTAATTTTAGAACCTAGCAATTAAGGCGACTAAAATAAAATCAAAAAGAAAAATAAAAGCAACTGCTCCAAACCACTTCCGCAAGAAATCACGATTGAATTTAGCACATGCAACAAGCCCTTAATCCAATAGATTACCCCTCATGGACGAGTTAAAGTCTTGTGTTTCCAAAGATGTTACCCACAAACATCCAAAAATTTCTTTACTAAAACGACTTCTTTCATTCTCATGCCAAGGTTAAAGAACCAGTCATGAATTTCACAACCTTAACAAGATAATCAATCAAAGTTCAAAAGACTAGCAGCAAGTAAAGGTATGACATTCAAAATTTGGAGTGTGTGAAAAAAGTTCAACCAACACAGACACAACCTTAGCCTTAAAGTGAAATATAACCCAAATCTCTTTCTGAAACATGATTCGACTCAAATCTCACCAGTTATTGCACTCAACAAATAAATCACTCAGAATATGGTGCAAAAATTGCTCTCAATATATGCGAGTAGAACAATGTAAATCAAAGGCAAAATATCCCGCATACTAATTTTTTTGAAAAACGCTAATATGAAAGAATATATAAATAGTCTCATGAATGGAATATCAAATACTGAGAAATAAAATTTCTAGAAATGTTACCCACAAACGTCAAAAATTTTCTTTACTCGAAGGATTTCTTTCGTTCTCATCCTAAAAGTTCAAGAACAAGTCATGAATTTCACAACCTTAACAAGATAACCAATCAAAGTTCAAGATACTAGCAGCAAGTAAAGATATCTCATGACATTCAGAATTTGGCGTGTGTGAAAAAGTTTAGCCAACACATACACAACCTTAGCCTTAAAGTGAAATATAACCCAAATCTCTTTCTGAAACATGCTTCGACTCAAATCTCACCAGTTATTGCACTCAACAAATAAATCACTCAGAATATGGTATAAAAATTACTCTCAATATATGCGAGTAGAATAATGTAAATCAAAGGCAAAATATCCCGCATACTAATTTTTTGGAAAAACGCTATAATGAAAGAATAAATAAATAGTCTCATGAATGGAATATCAAATACTGAGAATTAAAATTACCACACCATCACCCCAATCCATCTTGTCCACTTGTAAACTATACCACACTCAAGATCAAATAGGACTTTTATTTGGTTGTAATGCTTGGGTTGAGGAATTATGAAAAAATAATAAAAAGCCAAAGGTGAATAAAAAAAAGGACGTCTGAGAGACAATTGGCATAAAAATAAACACAATTAGAGCATTATTCCAAATGCCTTGCTCTTTCTGTTACTTTTCTTTTTGTCTTTTTCAACTTACTCCTGCTTTTTTTTTTTCCTTTGTTGAACACAATTTATTTCTTCTTCTTTTTTTCAGCTTTTCCCCTTTTTTTTTCTTTTTTTTTTTTTTCAAACAAATTTGCCATTGTCAAACTCAAATAATCCCAACATATCTACAAAAATAAAAAGAAAGTATGGGTTGTGGGGTTAAACAAAGAAAGGCTAACATAAAGGCTCAAATTGGTTTCTAATGGCTCATGAAGTAATAATAAAAGAAAGAAAAATAAATAAAAGGCTCAAAGAAACAAAGATGGCCTAAAATCATCTCTCAAGAATTAGTATGGTCCTTCAACTTTCATGATCTCAAGGGAATAAAAGTGTCATAACAAATTGATTTATTCTCAGCATTCAACCAAAATGAAGAAATAATGAGACTAAACAACAAATTAATGTCCTTCCAAAGAAAATTAAGAGTAGATGTATTGTAACCCTCCAATAAATGATTGGCACAAAACTCACAGGGTTAAAAGTCTCCACTATCATTCTTCAAGAATTTCAAGTCATATCCACTTATAAACTAAAAATCATATTCATGTGGCTAAAGTGCAGTGCAATTATTTCCAAATACGAACACATGAAATACTTTAACAAAGTAGCTAGCATATCAAACTTCAACACAATTTCTCAAGTTAAAGCAATAAAATACTACAAGTATGCCGAATCACTCAATGCATAGAACAATACATTACCATGCACACCTTTTTTTCTTTTTTTAAACAAAACAACTAACTCATTGTACCAAGCAAACATATAAATTCTTCCCAAAATAAGTATTTTCTCCCCCCAACCTAAACGATGCATCATCCTCGAGGGAGTAAAAAGTGTGATAACAAATTGATTTGTTCTCAGCATTCAACCAAAAATGAAAAAATAATGAGACTAAACAACAAATTAATGCGCTTCCAAAGAAAAATTAAGAGTAGATGTATAATAACCCTCCAATAAATGATTGGCACAAAACTCACAGGGTTAAAAGTCTCCACTATCATTCCTCAAGATTTTCAAGCCATACCCACTTATCAACTAAAAATCATATTCATGTGGCTGAAGTGCAGTGCAATGATTTCCAAATATGAACACACGGAATACTTTAACAAAGTAGCTAGCATATCAAACTTCAAAACAATTCTCAAGTTAAAGCAATTAAATACCACAAGTATGCCCAATCACTCAATGTATAGAACAAAAGAATACCATGAGCACTAAATTTTTTTTTTTTTTAACAAAATAACTAACTCATAGCTGCAAGCAAATATATAAATTCTTCTCAAAATATGTATTTTCTCCCCCCAAACTAAACAATGCATTGTCCTGAATGTAAAAAAATAAAATCAAAAAGTTAAGGAGATTACCTTAAATGATTAACTATGTCTATATGTGCCATTGCCTGCAAGGGTTAGCGCCAAAAACACAAAGGGAAAAAAATACAAACGAAAAACTAACAACTCCTAAAAGTAACATTATTTTGAATAACATGCGCAAACCGGATCATTGGAAATTTTGATCAATTATTTTGAACAACTTTTTGAATGGAGTAAAGGAAGTTGGAATCGTCGATCTCTAATTATCTAAAAACTACGAAAAAGGTGTTTTTGGTTTCTATAACGCGCCACAACAAATGAAACACAAAATTCCAACAAAATCTCCACAAAAGAAAAGATAAAATTGCATAAGATAATACATGTATTAGCAGTTCACTCTTTGCATGTTTTTTCCACATGAAACTATTACTCCCTCCGTCCCAAAATATTGGTCCCTTTTGGGGAATCCAACTTTTTTTGGTAGTACACTTATTGCATTTGAAAAAAATTAGTTTTCCAAAATTACCCTTTTGATAGTACATTTTTTGAGAATATCAATGTCATAATTGTACTTTTTAAATTGTTTATTAATTTAAAAGAAGGGCAAAATAGAAAATTTACATTATTTTTGTACTTGATTTATAAAGAGGGACTAATATTTTGGGACAATGAAAAATGGAATAAGGGACTAATATTTTGGGACGGAGGGAGTAACAAAGTTTTTTTTCCCACTTTTCCTTCCATTTCTTTTTCCCTTGTCATACAAGATCCACCGGATGCTTATCATGAAATATAGCCCAAATTATTGGAAAGGAATTTCCAAACCTCACACATATGTTGGAACACTATAGCAATCGCAATCAAATACTTCACAGGATCAATATAAATAAATTATATATTACATATATATATAACACCACGTATATCAGTATAACCAATGGCCCTATTTTTGTTTCATCATAGAGTAGTTGAAAAAGGTGTTATTTCAATACATTATTTAAACAAAAACCTATGAACTACTCAATTCTCAATTCAACAGCACACCCAATTTTCAAACCACACAATTCAAATAATTTTGGTTGAAACTCATATTAAATTGTATGAATCGAATCGTGCATCATACAATTCTAACACCATACTAGTTGGAACCTATAAAAGCCGTGTCAATAGAATTATTTTGATCAGTTACTCATGAAACACAATATCCATTTCCAAGGAATTGTAGCAATGTAAGTGAATTTATTCTTCAGTGATAACTGAGATTAGAAATTACATGGTTGTCGACTCTGCTAGTTGGTGCCGGAGGCAAGACCAGATCTGCTTCCAGATCAGGTTGAAGATATGCAAGCACCCCATCACCTTCTATCTCCATGAACATGTTAGCTTCCCAAGAATCACACTCTGCATCACAACATCAAAAAGGATAAATGAAAAAAATAAAAACTAAAAAAAACTAGGGCCAAATTGAGTCTCCATTTCCAAACAATGGCAGCAACATAAATGAAGGAATTCTTGAGTGATAACTGAAATTACCTGGTTGTTGACTCACTGCTTAGTTGAGGAATTCTTTAGTCTTCATCACTTGTGTTACTACTCACTGCTCAATTGCCATTGAATAAAAAAAGGTCTACATTAATCGCCCAAAAAACACATGGATTTATTATATATAGCCCAACAGACATTAATTATGTAGCAACTACCACCAATAAACTACTAAGTGAATTTTTATACCATGTTGTTGTAGAAGCTACACTGAAATTTCGAAATCTTAACAAGATAAAACTTCTAACTAATTTCCCTACATTACTCCCTCAGGTATGATTTCAGATTGGCATGATTCTTTGCTTAGGATTTAGCTTCTTTATTTGACTGAATTTTCAGATTTAAAAGTAGAAAAGAAGAAATATGAAACATGGATATCAAATATTTTGGTAACTTATCCTCCTGCAACATGAGTCTTGCATTTGTAGTTTTCTCCATTATTGCTAAAGTTCCTGAAATGTAGAGAAGCAAGTTCCTCATGTCATCTTTTTGTTCTGTTCTTAATAGATATATGTAATTTATTTCATTGGAATGGCCTTAGTTATAATTCGTGTAATTGTTGTGTCCTCAAGATATTTGTATATGACAAATGCTAAAAGTGCTAGATATTGGGATTGAAATAAAGAAGTGTCTTGAAAATAGGTCAAACAGTTAAAAGAAGTGCATTAATTTCAATAAAAACTGCATTGAATTTAATAAAAAGTGTCTTGTGTTTTCAAATTTATTTTTTGGTCTACTTTTCGTGTCCTCAAGGCACTTGTTAACAAGACACTTCATATATTGGTATTCATAATTGTAGTTTTATTTTATTTTCGTCCCGTCAATGCTACTTCAGAAATAAATTTTGTTCCTTATGTGATGCCACATCTTATTTTGTATGTTTAAAGTTATTATGCACCTTCCCGACCTTGTTGGAACAAAATATGGTATAGTAATTTCGTACTGAAACTAATTGAGCTTAATGGAGATTTTGACAACTAAACACGTATGTTTAATTTCAAAAAGGAGGACCTAAAAGAATCCTTAGAGCCTGGTGTCAAGAGAAAATTGAGAAACTAATTGGCATGAGTCGTATTTTATTTTTGAGTTACAACTTATGTCTACAAATTGGCTTTCCTACTTAACAAAAAAAATAAAAATAGAATCATCTTTATCGACTCAAACGTGAATGAATGAAGGTCCTCATACTAGGATCAGCATCATGTAGAACCACCTCTCCAAAATAAAGAAAAAATAGACGAATTTCCTGAGTAAAACTATAGAATAGAAGAACAATGGTTACATCATCACATATGTAAGCATAATGATGAGGGGAAGAACTAGGAGAGGCAAATATCAAGCACCAAAAATACTTCAACATTCCAAATAAATAGTAACTACAAGTTAATAACACCTGCAATCAAGTCATGGTCATTTTTTTCCAAGTTTTGTTTGTTTCTTGTTTGGTTGAAGGGCTATTTTTTATAAAATTAAACTTCTAAATAACTGAAAATCTCGGCGGTTGCCCCGCCCTCAATCTCCATCAACATCTCCAAATTACATGGACTACAGTAACAGGAACTGCAATGTATGTAGAACTCTGAACTTGAAGTAAAAGCAAAATTAAATAAGATGAGACAAACAATACACATTTTTTAACAATGGAAAAGTGGGGACAAGCATATAGGAGTCACCCAAAAAAAAAAAAAAAAGAAGCAACAACATTATTTAATGGGAACTACATTTTTATAACTAAAATCTATGGCGGTAGTGATGGAAAATTATTTGTACATCCACAAGCAAAGATGTAGGCAAGTTGCACCCTGCCACGACACAATATACATTGAATGCTTTGATTTTCAAGCTTTTCCAATAGAAGCTTCAGAGTAATACCAAAACAAAACTTGTCTCAATTCTACTAAAATAACTTTTTTACCTCATAAGAGAAAATTTGGTCTATAAATAGAGTAGAAGTTTTCACTGTAAGTAAGGGAACCAATGCACATATTAAAGCTAAAACACATATTAAAGCTAAAATAGAACAAGAATTTCAAAATTACTATACAGAGTGAAAATATTGTGACATGCATCAAGAATAAAGTGAAAATATTGACATCATGCAATGCTATAGCAAAATACACATCAAGAGAGAGAGGAGAGATAATGACAGTGGTGATTAAGAGTTTGATGAGGGTGTGTGGTCATAAAGCAATCAATGGATAGAGAAATCAATACCAGTAAAAGAAGACCACTAGAGGTTTGAGATTGAGAAATCGAAGCCACTGAGCATTGAAAAATCTTGTTAAGTTGCAGATAAACCCTAGCTATGAAATCTTCAACACACTTCATGAAGCTTGTTCAACTGATCATATTGAAATCACATAAACAAAAATAATCACAAGAATAATCAAGCAATTTTATACAGATTTCAATTAATCTCAAGCAATTTGAAGCAAAATTTAAGCAATTCTCCATCATCAGAAAGATGATTTCAGAAAAATAAATAACTAGATTTCAAGATGCGTGATGGATTTCAGACGATCTCACGCTTCTTCTTCTTCATCATCTTAGGGTTTGAGTGTGGTTTAGGAGGTTTCTGCTGCTTCGTCTAAGGGTTTTTTTTGTGCTTCGTCTTCATGTTCTCCATCAGAAAGACGATTTGAATGAGTCAATTTCAAAGGTTTTGGGTTTCTCAGATGGATAGAAGCTAGAGAGATCAAAAGGGTTTAGGTTTATGGAGAGAGAGAGCAACGATGGAAGATAATAGAGAGAGAGAGAGAGGTGACAATAAACAAAGGAGTGAAAAGAGAGAGGAGACCGTTATAAAACCCTAATTTTGAAGTGGTGGAAGATCAGCGAGAGAGAGGGGTCTAGAAACAAAGGAGGGAAAAGAGAGTGAAAGTTGTGAAACCCTAATTTTTAACACGTTACCTTGGGGGTAAGTGGAAGCAAGCTTCAACCAACCAAACTACTTTAAAATGTTGATATGGAACTGAAATTAATAATTTATATATATATATATACTAGTGTATGCCCGTGTTGTTGAGATCAAAATACAGTTATAATTTATACGTATCATGCTAAAATTTGTAAAATCTGTAACTTTTTTTGATAAAAATACTAAAAAAATATAAAGAAATATTCATCTTATGGATTAAAATATAATTTATCTAATTTGTTGCGCAAAAAAAAAAATTTGAGGTCAAAATATAAATAGATAGTAAGTTTGGTTTGGATTTTCAAATAATTTTATAATTAGAGTTTGGTTGTATATTTTGAAAATAATTTTTACAAATTTGAAATTCAAAACTTATTTGGTTTACAGTTTTCAAAAATAAGTTTTAAAATTTTCAATCTGTATTTTATTACCTTTAGTAAACTTTTTAAATATTTTAATCAACATTTTTTACTTTTTCAGATCCATTCAATCTGAATACACTTAAAAATTATAAAATTTAGAGTAATGTTATAAAATTTACACTTAAAAATTTTTTAAATAAATTTTACAAATTTAAAATAAAATTTTATAATTTTGCATGATTTATGTATTTTTATGTATTTTAAGTATTTGAACTCAAATTATAGTAAATAATACATTTTAATTATTTTTTTATATTTTGTATAAAATAAATACTAACAAAAACAAAAACATAATTTGTTCCCAAGAGAGTGAGGCGACGGTAGCGGTGGCCGTGACGGACAACAAAACACACTTTGTGTCCAAGAGCCACAACAGCCCAAAAAAACAAAAAACAAAAAAAACTCTTCACCCCCACCCACCCATCCATCCTTTCTCGCTCATCTCACTTTTTCAAATTTCAAATTTTAAAACACACACTAACTCTCTCTCTCTCTCTCCCCTCAAAACACACTTTGCTACCCCAAGAAGAAGAGGCCAAATCTATAAAGGCTAAAAAAATAATCTTGCCATATTAAGTGTTTGAGACGTGAGAGACAGAGAGAGAGAGAGAGAGAGAAAGAGAGAAGAGTATTTGGGTGGGAATCAAGTGTTTGGTACATTTGAAAGGATTGATCTTAACCATTGATACACTTGGAATTAATTTAGACCATTAAAAATCATTTTGGACATTTTTAAAAATCATCCTGCCATATTATATAAATTTACCTTTGCCATTTGTCACTATGTCAGGCACAATGCCTTGGGTCTCAAATCCCCAAAAATGGCTCCCAGTGTGAGCAAACCCAGATTGAACCTCATCGGCAATACAAAGCCCTCTTACTTTCTTAATACTGCTGTATACGGCAGGGAAGTAACCTGGGGCCAATTCAATAATTCCACCCACTCCCTGCCATTTTAGAGAGTAGTTCAAATTAGACAATAACTCGGAAGAGGTAATATTAATAGGAAAATGATATTCTCACACAATTTTTGTACAGAATTTAAGACAAATAATGTGGCAATGACACTCTTGCAATTATGAACCATAGTGATGGGCAAATTTGACTATCGATGTAGGGATATAAATGCGACACATCATTTTGCATAAATTTTTTTGTGTTAAATCCTGTGTGTACATCATTACCCTAATCAATATAGCCACAAAAAGAAACAATAAAAACAAATTTACATAGGCGATACTTACCTGCATGGCTTCAGGAATAAAACCAGCTACATGCCTGGAGTTCCAAAGGTAATGAGATCTTCAACATCTCTTGCATACTTCTCCCTGTCTGAACCAAAGACTCCACTATATGGATCTGGGTTAAGGGCAAGGTGAACTCCGCTCTGTTGACCAATCCAAAAAGAATGCCCTAGGGGACTGGATTATCTGTAATAATAATTTGGGGTAAACATAATAACCTCCCAAACAGATACTAGTAAAGATTCCACAAGAATCTCACCTCATTCCCTCTGTTGATATTAGAAAGAAAATTAACTCCATGATAAAAATATAAAGTTGAGGTTGCAAAATCTCATTCTCTTTGGTTAAATAAGAAGCACAACCAATTTTTGTAGAATCACTCACATGATTACATTCGATGCTTGAATTTACTCTTCAAGGAGTAATAAATTACAGTGAAATGAGTCATTGAAACTACTGTTCCCAAGATATCACTCACGTCAACAGCAGCAAATTCACACGAGAGTGCAGGGAAGCTACCCCAAAAAAAAAAAAAAAAAAAAAAAAAAGAATGTTAGTTCAACAGACCAATCAAAAGTAGAACTAACATTGCAAAATGAAAATGGAGAAATTGACTGAATACGAGAAACACAACCTACCTGCCCTAAATATTGCAAAACGAGTAGAAATGTAAAATATCAACAAAAAAAAAAAAAAAAAAAATTTAAAAATAGTTTGTAGGAAATTCATAGAAAAAATTTCAAGAGTATTACGTATCAACATAGTGACTACAAAGGTATATAGGTGACGAAGGTTCTGCACAAACAATTTCATGACCTCCAATATAGTAAAAGCACTGAATTTTATGTTCATTTATAGGTGTGGGTTCTTACAACTGCTTCTTGCAATATTTAAAAATTTGAGCAAAAACAAGGAGAAAATTCGAATGAATGTTGCTTAATAAGAAATAAAATTTGGTCCACGACAATACCTAAAATTAAAATCAATGCGCAAGAATTCCCCATCAGAACTCTTGTCAACAATTACAGATGTAGATGCGCTCACTGTAAAATAGTTATTTAGTTCCTGCAAAAATAAATTTGAGATTTAATTCTGTATAGAAAGTAAAACCACAAAAACAATTAAGCATACTATGATACTAGTATACTACTTTGTGAAAAGAGAGACACATGCATTCATGTAATGCAGCTAGGACAGGAAGTGAATACCTAAAATAAAAAATGTGACGGTTAATAAATGAAAGAAGAAACCAACAAAAACTTAATGCAATTTTTAAAGAGCAGTGATACATCAATATAGACTTGAATCAAACTCATTTTTCATGTAATGATGAATAGTCATGATCTACATATCACATCCATAAATCTCCAATGAAATAAAAATGAGCTTCCTACCATTCCAAATAAAAATATCATGGAAAAGTCGGCGATTATTGATAATCCAGCACCTGGTAATGATGCCTCTGTCAAATCTCTAGGAATTTTCGTGAAAAATAAAAAAATAATTATGAATGAAAATAAAATGAAACACGGAAAAAAAACCTCAATAAAAACAATCATCAATAACCATGGGAAGACATAATATTTGAAGCAAAACATGTACTTTGCCACAGGCAACCAAAACCAAAGGGAAAGAAAAAGAATAGAAGAGGCCACATCTGGGTGGATCATCACATTGTTTCCTTCCTTATATTATCTGCAAATTTTAAAATAAAATTGAAATAGAATAATCTCTTATTGTCAAGTCACCAATTGTCCCAAAAGCTCAAGTTGTCACGAAATAGGCCCAACAATGTATATCAAGCTATCCAACACCCTCCGTCAACCAACAGAGAAACATACTTAAGGTGCCCTGATTTCTGAATTCCTTCAAGGACCAGTTGTTCCTCTGCCTTTAAATGCATCCCATAAAGCACAAAGTAGCCACAACCCATATTTTCCGCTTGCTTCTAATAATTTTTACTCCTAGCAAATCAGTCAGACCTCATGAATACCAAAAGTCATATTAAAAGACGAAAGTGCCACACATCTACCACCTATATATAGTGAGATGATAATTCACCATATCCTGCTCTAATTTCATATGTAGAGAGAGAGAGGATGCAACCAAATCTGAAAATGATAAAATCTCATGCATTTTATAACTAATTTGGCATCGCTCGAGCAGTGATTCAATATTTGCAGTTCTACAAATACATGCTTCAGATCCTACACACCCTTATATACTGCTGGACCACCACTCAAGCAGTGAATCCCCAGCCTTTGAATTTTGAAATGGTGAACTGCGTCAACCTGTCAACAGCAGTTCAGAAGCTATAGATGATGTGCTGACTTGCTTGCAACTTTAAGTCTATGGATGGGATTCACTGAATGTAAAGTCAAAAGGTCTTACATTACAAGAGCTATGCTACGTACAACTCAAATTAATTTGGATTATAAAGCAATAAAGCACATAAGGCCATGTTTGGCAATTGGTTAAAATAGCCAAAAAGTAAAAAAGTCAACTCGTTCTCTCTACATTTTTTACACGTCTTTTCATAAGAAATAAAAAAAAAAAACTACTGAAAAGTCACTTCTCAAACAAACCCATATTATGTCAAACCCATATTATGTCAAGGTTATATGGGATTGCCAAACTACACTAGAGAAGACTCTATGGCCTAACCCATATTATGTCAAGGTTAGACTCAATCCATCCTCCCAGCAGCCTCAATTTCAGGGACTGATCACTATAGAGAATCTCCTTTTAATTCAATATTAAAAACAAAACAAAACAAAACAAAATGTCATAAAAACCTAACACAACCATCCTTTTTTAGCAAAAAGCATTATGTTCTATACCTGTTATTAGAAACTCGACCTGAACATTCGAACCTAGGCGAACTAAATGCTAAGTCCATTGAGAACCAAAACCCAACGCTTCAAGAACAATGACAAGTCCTGATATCAATCAAAACGTATAACAAAAACCAACAAAAAAAAAATAAAAAAAATGTAATTATATATATATTATATCTAACTCGGATCTAACAACAACGACTCAAATAAACAACTCTAAAAATGTATGTATTCATGAAATAAAGGAGAAGAACAGAGAGAAGGGAAAAAATTGCAAACCCAAATCACACCAATCAATAAAGTGTACATAACCTTGACGCGAATGTAAAATAAAGAGCTGCAGGAAGCCCGAAATTGGGGTAAAATACCTCTGTTATTGAAGACGACAGTGGGGTTTGAAATTGGGGTAAAACAAAGAAATGCTTCACTCTCTGCTCATCAAACAAACACTCTCCTCCTCTTCACTCTCTCCCATCCACAACCCCCATTCCCCCTCTCTCTCTCCTCCGCCGCTGCTGCTCCTCCTTCGGTTCCTCCCGTCCCACCACCAGAACCTCCGCTAGCTGAAAACCCTCGGAATCATCAACCCCCAAACCAGAACCAGAACTCCCTCCCCAGAATCCCTAACCCAAATCCTCTCCACCGTCCATTTCTTCAGATCGAAGGGCTTCTCCGATTCCGACTTCCCTCGACTCTCCTTCCTCTGCCCCGACCTCTTCTCCGCCACCTTCTCCCACACTCAGCTCCAACAAATCTTCAATTTCTTCGCCACCGATTTGGCCGTCTCCGCCCAAGAATCACGCCGACTCATCCTCTGCTGTCCCAAAATTCTAAAAATGTATGTATTCATGAAATAAAGGAGAAGAAGAACAGGAAATCAAACCCTAAATTACACATGTATTATTAATCAAACCCACATCGACAGAGAGAGAAAGAGAGAGTGTGTGAACACAACACCCATCTCTTTTACACATTGAGAGAGAACGTGGAGAGAGGGAGTTAAGAGACGTTTGGCAGACGTGGGAGAGAGAGCAGACGTGGGAGAAAGAGTAGAGAGTGTTTGGGCGGAAAAAAATTAATCTCAACGGTATATATTGATTAAAAATTATTTCAGTCATTCAAATAAAATGTATTTTCGATATATTTTAATATATTTTTAAAAATTGTTCAAATAAATATATTTTAACATATTTTTAAAAATTATTCTGTCTTATAATATAGATATTAGTTTTATCTTTATGCTTTTATATATATATAAGTTGTTGGGCAAATTACATATACCCCTTGAGGTTTGGCTAAATTATAAATATCTCTCTGAGGTTTGAGAAATTACAAATTTTTCCCTGAATGCTATATTTGCATAACAAATTAGAGGGTAATTTGTTATGAAATTTAAACCTCAAGAGGTAAATTGTTATGAAAATACAAACCTTAGGAAGCGGGATGTAATTTCCGAAACCTCAGGGGTATCTGTAATTTAGTCAAACCTCAAGGGAGGTATATGTAATTTGCCCTAAGTTGTTTTCATTTTTTTTTTAAATAAGTTTTTATTTTCTCATCTCACTCATCACTTTTAGCCACCACTCACCACAACGATCAATGAATGGCGAATTCTAACCAAACTCCGACAACTCTCTACCAAGTGGGTGATCGTCGTTGTGATTTTCAATTATCAATTGGTATTCTTCAGGTCATCTCATATCCTTCAACATCGTCCAACTACTAAATTCGGCAAATAAGTTCCACTACCCATTACTAACAGCCACCACATCTATCCACCCTTCATTTCTGTCCATTAAATTTGGCAAATAATCATCACACTGTTATTTTTTTTATTTAAACCCTCTCATTCTATTTCAATGCGATGTTCAAACTTTTTAATGTAAATTTAAAATTATTTTATTTAAGCCTTTCAACTTCATAATCAAGTTTGTGTAATCTAATTTATAATTAAGGCCTTACACTTTTTTTGTCTTTAACATTTTTTTTTTAATTTATATATAACAAAAATTACTTTTTCAGTTAAAATAATTTAAAAATAAAAGAAAGTTGAAAATATTGAAAGCAAAAATAAATAAATAAATAAATAAGATAAAAAATATATAAATAATAAAAACTGCATATTTTTAATCTTTGATGAAGTCCCTTTCATTCACTTTCTGCTCTTATTAATTTCTTTTTTTCTTTTTATCTTTTTGTTCGTTATGGGGATATGAACTGAAGCAACATAACTTTGAATAGATCACAGAAGTGAAATGATTTATTTATCGAATTTGTTGTCACTCGAATCGTTTGAATTTGTGCCAGCTGGACGATTGGTTTCACCTTCGTCTACCGCAGTTGTCATCCTGTCATCTAGATGACTAGTGTGAACAAATTCATGCAATTCAGACGGCACCAAATTAGATGAATGCAACATTACTAATCACGAAAATGGGTCAGGGATTTGTGGGGTGGGAAAAACCGAACCCCATTAGAGGCGAGACGGTGGTAAAAATGGTCTTTGTTAGGGATAAGGAATGGAAATGGAAAAAAATAATAATAATTGGAGATTGGGAACAGAGAGTTTAAAACTCACCCTTCTTGTCTCGTTGCCATTCTTATTTATAACTTCTCCAACTGGTCGGGTAGGAGTTGGGCATTGGTCGGGTCGGACCGGATCAAAATTTTATCACTTTATAAGCAATTTGTGTTGAGCTGATGTAATCAATTTAAGTCAAATCTAAAATTAATAGTATAATATTATTTTGAATTCCAATTATTATATATATATATATATATATATTTTAAATGTGAGCGAACTAATTTTTATAAAATAAAAATTGTATTAAAAAGTCGTCCAATCTAACGTTCCAACATACATAAAAATATATAATAATATTTCACTTATTACAAATACTTTAATAATTAAAATATTATGTACTCTAATATTATGCATTGAAGCATGAGGATGGAGCATAGCTCGCTTTCGGAGAGTTGAGAAACAGGTTCGTAAAATTAATTTAAATTGAATAGATTACAATTGTCATTTTTTTTTTGTGACAAATGCGATAAATTAAATAGGTTATGATTATTGAATCGATATAATTTTTCTATGTTCACGAAATAAAAAAATGAAATGTCCAACATACTTAATAGTTCAAATTATCAAAACGAGATCTATGATAGACATCACAAGACTAAACAGCGCTCTTCAGTTCAAATTATGGACCGAAAAGAATTTCCTCATATAAAATAACTACGTTAGTGATTGGGTTTTTTGTTTCTCTCTCTAATTTAAGAGTGGCCCGGAGAGAATTCCCTCATATAAAATAACTACATTAGTGATTGTGTTTCTTTTTTCTTTTTCTTTTTTTCTCTCTCTAATTTAAGATGTCACGCCCTCAAAATAATAACATTAAACCCATCAAATAAGACATGCATTGACATATGAACTAACCACATTCTTTTATTCCTCTGAGTTTCATTACAAAAGTATTACATGTTAACAACAAAAGCAAATGCCCTATGGGCTTACAGCTTTCCAAGTTAACACTTGGTTACAACAAAAGAGTACTAACTCGTTTACACATTAAGCCCTTGGCTTGAATTTACATGTAATACATCAAAAAGTAAAACGACAAAAGTATGTCCGCCTCTAGCCTCCCAAACTATGTCCTTGGAGGTGGCATGCTACCTGTACCTGAAAATGATATTCCCATATAGGGTGAGCCACAGCCCAGTAGAAATACACTAAACCAACCATGAACAATGACTAAAAGATTAGCAATTGATAGATGGCCAACACTGATACATCCACATAAATCACATTTTATGTCATACGACTTATGAGTCCAAGTTACTTTTCATTTCCCTTTTTTCAACAGATAAGCATATTAGCTCTATCATCAACTCAACAGATATGTATAAAAAAAACTATATCCCACATTCACAGATAAGCATTAAGCTATACCCACTTTCTCAACAGATATGTATAACAACAATATCCACATTCACAGACAAGCATATAAGCCGTATCCACACTTCACAAAGATAAGCATATGAACTCTATCTTCACTTCTCTAGACAAGCATATGAGCTGTATCTACACTTCACTAGACAAGCATATGAGCTGTATCAACACTTCACTAGACAAGCATATGAGCTGTATCTACGGAGTTCATCCCCCGTCTCCTCCCAATCCTATCCGGTTTAGAGGTACATCCCCCATCTTCCCCTAAACCGCGGAGTACATCCCTCATCTCCTCCTCTACACAATGCATATAAACACAAAGGTTCTATACACAATATAACGCATGTAAACACCGAATCACATACGCAATCAATCAATACATAAAGTTAATGTATTCTATCAACCGTCATACTCTATGACACATCCGATTGATTAGTTTTAGTTTGCCTAATCATCATGCATTGTCTACAACAATCAACACTACCCTCCACTGGTAGCCCAAAGCAATTATTTCTAAGCAGGAAATAAATGCACAAATGGATAATATATCAACTTTTTCAATTCAATTCCTCGTTTTCTTCAATTAATTATATGCATTAATTAATTTAAACCAATTAGGGCAAATCACCATAATTCACAAAACAACCTTAGGGTTCCATTTCCATCAATGTACCAACACCAATCTCATTTCTCTATGCCTAACATGCATATAGGTTTATATAATTAAAACCCCAACTTTTGTAAAATTACACAAAAGCCCAAACTTTCACCAAATTACCAAACCAACCCCAACATCTCAAAATACTAAAATTTAAAGACAAAATCCATAGAGAGGAGTAGGATATCCCTACCTCGAAGTTTGAGCCAAAAAGGAGATGAAGACTCGAAGATCAACGTGCTCCAAATCCAAACTTTTTCAGATTAAGTCGAAGCTCTCAACGCCCTCTATCTTTTTAACAAAGACCCTAGGCTAGATTCACACTCTAGGGAGATCAAATCTTAGAGAGAGTGCAAGTTTAGAGAGAGAGGGTCTCGGATCTAGGTTTTGATCAAAAGGAAAGTGAAAAAGTGATGTTCAAAAACGCTCCTGTCCGCTGATATAAAACACGCTCGCTCGAGCGAAGACTTTGTCGCTCGAGCGACCAGACTCAGAAAACTCTCGCTCGAGCCAAGAAGTTCTCGCTCGAGCCAAGAAGTTCTCGCTCGAGCCAAAAGCTCAGAAGTGCGCTTGAGCGAAAGAATGCTCGCTCGAGCTAACAACTCAAACCCTCAGGTCTGCAACCAGAAGCACGCTCGAGCGACAGACTTCTCGCTCGAGCGAAGAACAAACTAGACCGCTCGAGCGAAGAAAACTCGCTCGAGCCAAGAAGTGCAGCTCTCAGGTCCAGAACCAAACGCAATCGCTCGCTCGAGCGAAGCCACTCTCGCTCGATCCGCCAGGCACGAACTCAACTCTCGCTCGAGCGACCAACTCCTCGCTTGAGCGAAGGTCCAAAAATCTGGGCAGCAGCACTAGGCTCCCAAACACAACCAACCTGTAACAAACCTGCCCAACACATCCTATAACTCAATATTCTTGTAGTAACAGATGTAAACAAGACAATAATCAATTACTAACATCCACGGACACATGTCCGAATCACTGTTCAACAAGGGTAAACCCGGGATCGCTATATAAGAGGTTTCATAGGGCATAGGGAATCAAATTAAGATGAAGATCCGTTCCAGTTTAAAATTTGGATTAGAGAGCATTGTTTTGGCCCATGAGGCCTACCACATGCCCCGTTTCGATAATTTGAATCGTTCATTTTATCAAGCACTTTGTGTATTTCATCTACACAAAAAATTAAGTCCATTTGATAACTATAACTTATTTAATTTATTGCTTTTTCACCAACAAAATTGACGACAATAGTGTTCTTATCCGACATGACTGCAACACTTATTTTGAAGTGTCAATACTTCATAGCACCTAGGTCTCTGCAACAACTTTCTAATAGTTCTTATTGACCGGTATCCGGTTTCGATCGAATAAACTTTACCATTGCCAAAAACTGTACAATGCATAAGGTTCATTCTATCTTTTGATAATTATTGATTTTTATATTTTCTTCTTATTATGTGTTTTTTATTGACATTTTTCATTTTATTTACATATTTTTAATGCTTAGGAGTTCTCTGGTCCAAACATTACAATGCATACATATGATATTAGGATAGTTAATTATTATTATTATTATTTTTTTTTATCAAACTAAACTAAGCCTTGTATTCCAAATCGACCCAACCCAATAATTTGTCTGTGTATTGTCCCCCACAGCCACTGATCCCAACTACATCGATTTTTGTTATATGTTCTTCTTATTATGTGTTTTTTATTGACAATTTTCATTTTTATTTACATACTTTTATTGTTTGAGAGTTCTCTGGTCCAAACATTACAATGCATACATATGATATTAGAATAGTTTAAATTTTTTTTTATCAAACTAAACTAAGCCTTGTATTTCAAACTGTTCCAACCCAATAATTTGCCTTTGTATTGTCCCCCACAACCACTGATCCCAACTACCCAATTCTGCTAAATTTAATGTCATTTTTCATTAAGTTTAGTAATTAAAATGCTTTTTTTTTGTTAATTTTACTTAAGAAAAATAGATAAATGATTTAGACTGAAAACTAATCAAAATATTAAGGTTTAAATTGATCAAATTAAAAATTCAAGATTTATTTTGTTATAAGGATCAAACTCTAATTTTTTTTTTTCTTTTGGATAATTTCTCCTAACTAATATTGTCGGAATGAAATAAAATAGAATAATCAATTTATTTTATACATTATAAATATTCATTATTGACTAAAAAAAAATTATTACGAAACAAGATTCAATACAAATTAAGAGGCATTTATTTTAATTAAAGAGACAACACTTTATTTTAAAATTAGAAAATTAGAGAGATATGTTTCACTAATTTGCCTTTTTATTATTGTATGGTAAATCAATAAGGAATTTTATTTTTTTATTTAATTCTATCGAATAAAATATTTTGATAAGTGGGCATTTGTAATTTTTTAAAGTACAGAGAACAATCTATATTTTAAGCAAATCGTAAGGGATGTATTTGTAATTTATCCATTATGGAAATGACCAATTAGTTTCACTGAATTTTTTTTTCTTTTTTTTTAATTAAAAATATAGAAAAAAATTCAAAAAAAAAATATATGGGTTAACCATTCTAATAAAATAAATTATGAGTTTTTAATTGTGTCAATTTAAACTTTAATATTTTAATTTAAATTATTTGTCTATTTATGTCAAATAAAATTGATGAAGGATTAACATTTAAGTCATTATATTCAATATATTTCAAACCAATTCCAAATTATCTCTATTTCCAAAACTATTTCAAATCAACTTTAGCTCTATTACCAAAGCTGCATTAACTGAACCAATATCTAAGTTGAAGTATGCAGTATATCATATTTTCAAATTAATCAATTTTTTTTTTAAAAACATTTTATGAAACTTTTTAAAGAAGTTATTTGTTACTAATTCATATAAAAATTTTAAACACAATGAATTTGTATATCGAATTAATAAAAAAAATATTTATGAAAATTGTGAAAAAAAATGTGTTAAATTTAAATTTGGATGATCAATGTGGAATGAGTAACTAATTTTTAAAATTTTGGTTGGTTTAAAATTATCCAAAAATAATTTTTAAATTTTTAATTCATATATTTTTTTATATTTATAATGAAATTTTTTCATATATGGCCACTTGTTTTTCAGATACATATACTTAAAAAGTTAAAAAAAAACAACTGGAGAAATCTTTAAAAAATTTAATAAATACAAAAAATATATATTAATTTTTTTTGTATATTTGTTAATATTTAGCGATTTTTTTTTTAAAAAAAAAGATCATAAATTTTATACGTTTTAAGTGTATTTAAATTGAGTGAATCTAAAAAGAGCTCTGCTACGTAGCTCGAATTTAAGCTTGGCCCGAATGGTTCGAATTTCATCTTACCGGTCGTCCGTGTAACGCCCTGTATTTTACTAGTCGGATAACATTACCAATATTCATTAATTTAGTCCATTTACAAATGACAATTCATCTTTTGATGAATAAATAAATATACATGTTCCCTCTCGCTACACAACAATGTCATTTATATACAAATAAAATAAATGCCCTGGGGCTTACATCCATATTACATACAATGAAAAAAAATACTGATCTCTGAACTACGAGTATATCTTACAACCTCAAAATAAAATCATAAGATTGTACCATGTCCTAATATTTGAAATCTTCAATTACCTGTGAAGTTCATTAACGTGAGATGAGCACTAATGCCTAGTAGGAATCTCATAGTTCTAAAACAATAACTAACACATAGATATAAATGATCATGCATGCCGGGTGATACTATATAATAAGGTGACGTTTTGTATGCCCAAAATATCATAAGTCATTTTCTCAAAATTCATTTGAACATTCAAGATAACTTTATAAACATTTATCACCTAACATTCAAAGACAACCGTCGTACACTCTTTTCCCACTTATCTATCCATTACATCATATCAACATTTATCATCACTAGTAATTCAACTTGAATCAAGAATGTAAACCCCTTTCAATTCAATTTCTCAAATATTTACAATTGATTTCAAATCCCTCTTTCAAACAAACATTTGTTTTCAATCTATTAAATAAATCCTCAACCTAATTAAAAACCCACTTAAACCAAAATTTCGAATCTAGGATTTTTAAGAAGACTCATCATTTATAAGATTAGAGGATTCACCCCTCATAAGATCATTCTTCACAAATTCACACAAGATTCTTCATTTTTACTTAAACTTCCAACCCAATTATACCACAATTACCATAAAATCCATAGTCCTTAAATTGATATTACTATTACTCACAAAATAAAACTCATAATCTTCAGGTCACAAAACAACCTGGTGAGTTCATCATCATCAACCCCTTACCCAATTACCATTTCTTTCAAGTAATTTCTATATGCATTTCTTTTCTGTACAAAATCACACAACACATTAAAATTTCATAAGTTCATTACGAGTCATACACATTATCTCTGACTCAACACATTCCATCTTTTGCTAGCTTGATATGGCGGAATAGATGGCACCCAACTCACAACACCTTCCACGTTTTGCCAACTTGATATGGCGGGATAGTGGGCACCCGAAAATATTTTATACAATCCCCACATTTACTGACTATTACACGACAAGATGCAGGCACCCAAAAACATTTAATACAATCCCCAAATTTACCGACTATTGTGGGCACCTAAAAAGCATTAAATACAATCCCTACATTTACCGACTATTATACGATAGGAGGTGGGCACCCAGAAACGTTTAATACAATCCGCACATTTACCGACTATTATACGACTGGACGTGGGCACCAAAATCATCAGTTTTTTCACTTTTGTCGACTATTATATGGTAGGACTAATGGACACCCAAAAATATTTTTCCACATTCGTCCGGCAATAAACGCAGACAGGGCAATTGGGCACCTTGACTCCCCGCGCGGATACCAATTACAACCTAACCTAACCCAACCCAACCCAACCCAACCCAACACTACTCAACACAACATAACTCAATGCATTTCTTAAATCTCCGCTTTATCATTTTATCACAAATCTCATATCATTAATACAATTCATAAATTCAAAATCCCCAAACTCAATCTCATCTCATAGCACAACTTAGAATATCAACAACAAGAGTTCAATCGCAATTTGTTACATAGATTTTTCCAAACATTTTCAAAATTCATTTAAACATGAATATGTGCAATTTAACACCTCAACTTCATGATGTCACTTTCAATTTAAGCAAAAACCATCAACCATCTTTATGAGCCAACTAGGGTTTTCGAAGAAATTGAAACTTTTCACAAAAACACTTTTGATTCCAACTTTTCTATTCATTATTCACCCAAAATCATAACCCAACCCAAAAAGGAAAACCCCAGAACATCAAACCCAAACCGCTAATCTCATGGTTTTGTCACAAAATGCATAAAAGACAAATTTTTGCATAAGGAAAAATACCACAAATCTATCCATAAATGAAAGTATTGAAAGAGAACTAGAAATCTCTACCTCAAAAAAAGAAAAGATGAGAAAACCTCTATAAAAATGGCTCAATGCTCGGCGCAAGACCTACATATCACACATAGCATGTACTTGAAGACTTAGAACATAAATGATGTAACAAACGGCTTAAACCTAACTTCAACCTTATGCCGAGCTCAAAACATTGCTAACATGCTCTTAGAGTGCTAAAATGCAAGTTCTAGATGTCCCGAGGGGACCATATGCAAGAAAACATGAAAAACATGGTCAATTGAAAACTTAATCCATGAATCAAAGCCTAATTTAATGATTTCTGTTTCGTAAATTTAAATATAAAACCCATTTTCAAAATAATCTTCTCAAACTCAAATTAACCAACCTCAATAACTTCAATTGAGAGAATAATTCAAGATTGAAAACAACCTCTAAGTTTTCTGATTCGTAAATTTAACATGAAAACCCATCTTTAAAAATCATCAACAAACTTCAAATTCCTTTTATAAAATGAGTCATAAGGTTCTAAAAATATATTAGATAACATCAATTGAAAGATTTATTCAAGATTCAAAACAAAAACAAATTTTCAAAATTTCTCATTTGCTATTTTAAATATGATGAAACTTTCTTGAATCTTCAAATACACATGCAATTGATCTTGCAAACAAGATTGATACATGATTTCTCTCATGAAAAATGCATGAATACAAGGATGAAACACAAGATAGATGCATGAACTCATCAATCTCAAACCCCATATTGCAAAGTTTCATGAACTTCTCTACAAAACCCAAAACACAAGCTCTAGTATGTGAATCCATGCAAAACAAGGTCAAGACATGAAAAAGATGGAGAAATCTTACCTAAAGTTATTCAATTGATGAGTTCCTTGATGATTTCCTCAATTTTCCCTTCCTTTCTACACTTTCCTTCTTTGATTCTTCCTTGAGCTCAATTCTCTTCTTCTGTTTTTGTTCCAGCAATTGATGAGTTCCTTGATGATTTCCTCAATTTTCCTTCCTTTCTACACTTTCCTTCTTTGATTCTTCCTTGAGCTCAATTCTCTTCTTCTCTTTTTGTTCCAGCAATTGATGAGTTCCTTGATGATTTCCTCAATTTTCCTTCCTTTCTACACTTTCCTTCTTTGATTCTTCCTTGAGCTCAATTCTCTTCTTCTCTTTTTGTTCTAGCAACTCTCTCTCTCTCTCTCTCTCTCTCTCTCTCTCTCTTTCTCTCTCTCTCTCTCTCTCTCTCTCTCTCTCTCTCTCTCGGTTGTTTCCCAAAGCAACAACGACTTCAACTCTTTAACTCTTAACATATATACACACACATATAATTCTCAGCACACCCACAACCACATACATCCTCAATTCTAGATTCTTCCATAATTCAATTTATGTTTTGGATTAATTTAATTAAGCAACACTTGTGTTAATAAATTTTGATTAACACATAATTAAATTAATCATAACTAATCACAAATCCCACATAATTTAATTAGTCGAATTGACTTCCATTAAAACCCAATTAATTATATTTACATTTATCAATCTGAATCAGATTTTTAATCGAACTCCCAAAAAGGCTCAAAATCTCAAATGAAACTTATTACTATCATCAATTTTGGTTTCCCAAATCTTTAAGGCCCTCAATTTCAAATCAAACTCAAAATCTCCGTCAATAACTTATATATTCAAATTGAACACCTCACAAATAAATTTAATTCATAATAATCTTAATTCCCAATCCTCATAACTTAATTAACTTCAATTTGGAGCCAATTGATCAAATTTTAATTTTACCAAACTGAATCAAATATTTAATTAAACTCTTATATTGTCAAATACTCAAAATTGAATCGATTCAACTCATCATTAAGCCATTTAGGCTTTCAATTTCTAATTCCAAAATAAATCCTCAATCAAATCATATACGAATCAGACTGAATAATTCCTGATATCAAATTTATAACAAAATGCTAAGTCCATTGAGAACAAATTTATCAAATTTATAACCAATTTATCAACTCGACTTGAACATTCCAACCTAGGCGAACTAAATGCTAAGTCCATTGAGAACCAAAACCCAACGCTTCAAGAACAATGACAAGTCCTGATATCAATCAAAACGTATAACAAAAACCAACAAAAATAAAAAAATAAAAAACTGTAATTCTATATACATTATATCTTACTCGGATCTAACAACAACGACTCAAATTCACAACATTCTATGGAAGAACATGAACGAAATAGTAATGGAAATTGAAGATGAAAACAGAGATCTGACCTATAAAAATCCACAGATTTGAGCTTGTGCGTCGAAACCATTGTTGCGAGGAGGTGAGAAGATTTTTGGAGAGAGAGAGAGACAGCTCAAATCCCAGGTGTTATTAAAGAGCATAAGAGATATATTTAGAGAGAGAGAGAAAGAAGATTAATTAGTTCTTCATTAATCATGTTGCTAAACTTTTATTACGCATGCGTAGAGCAGAGGCATATTTCACAATCTTTTTTGCGTTATTTTCTTGTTAAGCTTTAAGTAGATATGTGGAGATTATATGTCGCATGCTGGCATAGATTATACGCTGCATGCAAGAAGCCTGAAATTAGGGTAAAATACCTCTATTCTTGAAAACGACAGTGGGGTTTGAACTGTAACAAGCCAAATTAGTCAAAAACAAAAACAGAGAGAGAAGGGGAGAGGCAAAAATCGAGTGAAAAGACTCAATCTTACCTTGCGAGAGCACCGTCGGTAGCGAAGGGAGCCGAATTGAGCAGGGTAGCGAAGAGCCTGCAGAAGATTGTCTGTTCGGCACCGAAACAACGGCACCATCAAGCGGTGAACACGGAAGAGAGCGGCAGATGCGGACTACGACTTTGTTGCAGAAGAGGGGCGTGGTTGATGTGGTTGTGAAAGAGGCGGTGGTTCTGGTAACGGTAGTGCGACGGCGGCATTAGGGCAGGTTTCGCCGCATCGTGAGAGAGAAAGAGAGAGAGAGAGTTGAACACAACACCCATCTCTTTCTCTGTACTACAACACATTGAGAGAGATCCACCAACGTGAGAGAGAACGTGGAGAGAGGGAGTTAAGAGACGTTTGGCAGACGTAGGAGAGAGAGCATAGAGTGTTTGAGCGGGAAAAAAATTAATCTCAACCGTAGATATTGATTAGAAATCATTTCAATCATTCAAATAAAATGTAACATATTTTCAAAAATTGTTCAAATGAATACATTTTAACATATTTTCAAAAACTGTTTTGTCTTATAATATAGATATTAGTTTTATCTTTATGCTTTTGTATATATATAATTTGTTTTCATTTTGTTTTTAAATAAGTTTTTATTTTCTCATCTCACTCATCACTTTTAGCCACCACTCACCACAACTATCAATGAATGGCGAGTTCCGACCAAACTCCGGCAACTCCCTAGCAAGTGGGTGATCGCCGTTGTGATTTTCAATTATCAATTGGTATTCTTCAGGTCATCTCATATCCTTCGACATCGTCCAACTACTAAATTTGGCAAATAAGTTCGACTACCCATTACTAATAGCCACCACATCTGTCCACCCTTCATTTCTGTCCATTAAATTTGGCAACTAATCATCACACTGTTAATTTTTTTATTTAAACCCTCTCATTCTATTTCAATGTGATGTTCAAACTTTTTAATATAAATTTAAAATTATTTTATTTAAGCCTTTCAACTTCATAATCAAGTTTATGTAATCTAATTTATAATTAAGGCCTTACACTTTTTTTGTCTTTAACATTTTTTTTAATTTATATATAAAAAAATTACTTTTTCAGTTAAAATAATTTAAAAATAAAAGAAAGTTGAAAATATTGAAAGCAAAAATAAATAAATAAATAAGATAAATAATATATAAATAATAAAAACTGTATATTTTTAATCTTTGATGAAGTCCCTTCATTCACTTTCTGCTCTTATTAATTTTTTTTCTTTTTATCATTTTGTTCATTATGGGATATGAACTGAAGCAACGTAACTTTGAATAGATCACAGAAGTGAAATGATTTATTTATCGAGTTTGTTGTCACTCGAATCATTTGAATTTGTGCCAGTTGGACGATTGGTTTCACCTTCGTCTACCGTAGTTGTCATCCTGTCATCTAGATGACTAGTGTGAACAAATTCATGCAATTCAGACAACACCAAATTAGATGAATGTAACATTACTGATCACGAAAATGGGTCAGGGATTTGTGGGGTGGGAAAAACTGAACCCCATTAGAGGCGAGACGGTGGAATAAAAATGGTCTTCGTTGGGGATGATGAATGGAAATGGAAAAAAATAATAATAATTGGAGATTGGGAACAAAGAGTGTAAAACTCACCGTTCTTGTCTCGTTGCCATTCCTATTTATAACTTCTCCAACTGGTCGGGTAGGAGTTGGGCATTGGCCGGGTCGGACCGGATCAAAATTTTATCACTTTATAAGCAATTTGTGTTGAGCTGATGTAATCAATTTAAGTCAAATCTAAAATTAATAGTATAATATAATTTTGAATTCCAATTATTATATATATATATATATATATTTTAAATGTGAGCGAACTAATTTTTATGTATTAAAAAGTCATCCAATCTAACGTTCCAACATGCATAAAAATATATAATAATATTTCAGTTATTACAAATACTTTAATAATTAAAACATTATGTACTCTAATATTATGCATTGAAGCATGAGGATGGAGCATAGCTCGCTTTCGGAGAGTTGAGATACAGGTTTGTAAAATTAATTTAAATTGAATAGATTACAATTGTCCTTTTTTTTGTGACAAATGCGATAAATTAAATAGGTTATGATTATTGAATCGATATAATTTTTCTATGTTCACGAAATAAAAAAAATGAAATGTCCAACATACTTAATAGTTCAAATTATCAAAACGAGATCTGTGATAGACATCATAAGACTAAACAGCGCTCTTCAGTTCAAATTATGGACCGAAAAGAATTTCCTCATATAAAATAACTACGTTAGTGATCGGGTTTTTTGTTTCTCTCTCTAATTTAAGAGTAGACCGGAGAGAATTCCCTCATATAAAATAACTACAATAGTGATTGTGTTTCTTTTTTTTCTTTTTTTTTCTCTCTCTAATTTAAGAGGTTTCATAGGGCATAGGGAATCGAATTAGGAGGAAGATCCATTCCAATTTAAAATTTGGATTAGAGAGCATTGTTTTGGCCCATGAGGCCTACCACATGCCCCGTTTCGATAATCTGAATTGTTCATTTTATCAAGCACTTTGTGTATTTCATCTACACAAAAAATTAAGTCCATTTGATAACTATAAGTTATTTAATTTATTGCTTTTTCACAAACAAAATTGAAGACAATTGCGTTCTTATCCGACATGACTGCAACACTTATTTTGAAGTGTCAATACTTCATAGCACCTAGGTCTCTACAATAACTTTCTAAAAGTTCTTATTGACCGGTATCCGATTTCGATCGAATAAACTTTACCATTGCCAAAAACTTTACAATGCATAGGGTTCATTCTATCTTTTGATGATTATCAATTTTTATATTTTCTTCTTATTATGTGTTTTTTATTGACATTTTTCATTTTATTTACATATTTTTATTGCTTAAGAGTTCTCTTGTCACAACCCCATTCCGCCCCTAGTAGAACGGTGCCATGATGGCCAGTAATCCGAGATTACCAAAGGCCAACTTGCAAAGATTCACACACAAATCAGAGTATACATATGGGGCCTACATGTGCGGAAGCAATATATTTAAATCTAAGTAGTCCATAAGAGCAGTGCATAGATCAAATGAAATGTCATACATCTTAATATGATTTTACAACTTGAATACAAATAAAATAAAGTACATATACATCTTGATCAAAAGGCTTCTCAAGCCGACATATGCAAAATACAATGAATCACAAGCCAAGAAGCATAGTCTTCAAGATGCTATCGAAAGTATGAATCCAAAACATCATGCGAAACGCATCTAGGCATCACCGCCGTCCTGCTCATCACCTATATACATATAAAGAGGTTGAGCTTGGATACTCAGTGAATGATATAATCAATAAAAGGGTTTGCATGAATGATATCCAAGACCTTTATCAAACCAAAACACATCATATCTTGTACGGAATCAAAGGACAAATCAAGTTCATCTAACAAATCTTTCAAGTCTCAAGGGATGCTCACTAGCATCAATAATACAAGGGATGACATAATCAAAGGTGCTACAAAAGTTTAGAGTCCCCTAGCACGTACGGACTTGTGCTACAAATGCTTATAGTCCCTTAGCACGTACGGACTTGTGCTACAAATGATTATAGTCCCTTAGCACGTACGGACTTGTGCTATAAATGTTTATAGTCCCTCAGCACGTACGGACTTGTGCCACAAATGCATATAGTCCCTTAGCACGTACGGACTTGTGCTACAAAGGCTTATAGTCCCTTAGCACGTACGGACTTGTCAAGAATGTTATCAAAACCAAAGCTAATACTTGATACACAAAATAGAGATAGTCATTCATGCTTAACAAATACTTTTCCAAAACAAAGCAAAGCAAAGCTTTCATCAAAATATTATAACATAGCTTTATTAAAAATACCACTCACATAGTTCTTCAAACGTCGAGGTCAAAGCAAGAGTCCAAGTCCTACAAACACATGGCAAAGTCTATTGAATGCACTCTCAAATAAGCTTTACATGAATGCAAATGATCTCGGCATTCCTTCAAAACTAAGTCGGACCAAAACAAGACACTGTTTCTCATCTTGGGGAAACATAATGGGCACCAACCAGGTCTAGGCCGAGGTCCCACACCTTGCCAAGGTGTGGTCCCGATGGCCACATTCAAGGAAATGAAGTCGGGAAAATCTGGGTTTCCCTCTGCTGAAGAACATGAAGAACGTGAATGCTCAATCACAACTTGTTATCACGAAATTTGGGATTTCATGAGATGAGTTCGAAAACATGGACCTGGGTACCCATACTTGAAGATCTTATGAAGGCCAACACAAAACATGAATCTTGATGCAAGCTTTCGAATCAAACAAGGCTTTTATTCAAGAACACATGAATATCACTTTCTCTTTCTAAAACCAAACTTTAAATCAATGCATGCCTTACAAATCATGCTCGATCATGCAATGCAGCTAGATGAACAATAAGAACAACAAGAGTAGATCAAGATTCTAACCTCAAGACACGAATCTAACGACTCAAGGTGTGAAGATCAAGCTTGGAAATCTATTCCCTCTCTAAGAACTCCTCCTCCTTCTTCCTAGAGCCTCTCTCTCTAAAAGATATGGGTATGATACAAAATGATGTGTTCCTCAACAGCTCACTGACTTAACCCTCTGCTGGGACACGTGGCATCGGCTGGTTGGCTCTACTAAAAAAGGTGACTGAGTGAAAAGACAAGACTATGACAAAGTATGTTCAACAAGCAAGATGGCATAGGCACTCCGGCAGGTAATGATCTCGGCTAAGGACAAAGCTTCGGCAAGTAAGATCTCAATGATCTCGGCTAGGAAGGACAACACTTGACTTAGCTGTGCCACACCTCGGCCTAGATGTGCCACACCTCGGTCTAGGTCATACCAATCCAGGAACAAGATTACTAGGTGCAAGGGTAGCATCTCAGCTTAGATGATTCATATCTTGGCCTCGGTGGTGCACACCTCGGCCTAGATAATGACATCTCGGCCAATATGTTGGGGTGGAGGTGGAGGTCAAACAAAGTGGTTCCAAGATAGTCCTAGGTATAAAAGATTCAAAGGTGCGACCTAGGCTACACACCGGGCAAGAGACGGAACACACAAACAATATGCAAGCCAAATCACATAAGCATAAAGCAAGACGGAAACCTTGCTTAAGGCAAAACAAGTCGAAAACTACAAATGCAAGCTTAACAAAACAAAACATGCAAATGCACATGAACATGACTAAGATGGGGATGAGGGTCACTACATCTCTAGTCCAAACATTACAATGCATACACATGATATTAAGATAGTTAATTATTATTATTATTTTTTATTTTTTTTATCAAACTAAACTAAGCCTTGTATTCCAAACCGATCCAACCCAATAATTTGTTTATGTATTGTCCCCCACAGCCACTAATCCCAATCACATCGATTTTTGTTATATGTTCTTCTTATTATGTGTTTTTTTTTTTTTTGACATTTTTCATTTTTATTTACATACTTTTATTGCTTGAGAGTTCTCTAGTCCAAACATTATAACGCATACATATGATATTAGAATAGTGTAATTTTTTTTTTTTATCAAACTAAACTAAGACTTGTATTTCAAACTGTTCCAACCCAATAATTTGCCTTTGTATTGTCCCCCACAACCACTGATCCCAACTACCCAATTCTGCTAAATTTAATGTCATTTTCCATTAAGTTTAGTAATTAAAATGCTTTTTTTTTTTGGTAATTTTACTTAAGAAAAATAAATAAATGATTTAGATTGAAAACTAATTAAAATATTAAGGTTTAAATTGATCAAATTAAAAATTCAAGATTTATTTTGTTATAAGGATCAAACTCTAATTTTTTTTTTCTTTTGGATAATTTCTCCTAACTAATATTGTTGGAATGAAATAAAATAGAATGATCAATTTATTTTATACATTATAAATATTCATTATTGACTAAAAAAAATTATTATGAAACAAGATTCAATACAAATTTAAGAGACATTTATTTTAATTAAAGGGACAACACTTTATTTTAAAATTAGAAAATTGGAGAGATATGTTTCACTAATTTTCCTTTTTATTATTGTATGGTAAATCAATAAGGAATTTTATTTTTTTATATAATTCTATCGAATAAAATATTTTGATAAGTGGGCATTTGTAATTTTTTAAAGTACAAAGAACAATCTATATTTTAAGCAAATCGTAAGGGATGTATTTGTAATTTATCCATTATGGAAATGACCAATTAGTTTCACTGAATTTTTTTCTTTTTTTTTATAATTAAAAATATAGAAAAAATTCAAAAAAAAAATGGTTTAACCATTCTAATAAAATAAATTAAGAGTTTTTAATTGTGTCAATTTAAACTTTAATTTTTTAATTTAAATTATTTGTCTATTTATGTCAAATAAAATTGATGAAGGATTAACATTTAAGTCATTATATTCAATATATTTCAAACCAATTCCAAATTATCTCTATTTCCAAAACTATTTCAAATCAACTTTAGCTCTATTACCAAAGCTGCATTAACTGAACCAATATCTAAGTTGAAGTATGCAGTACATCATATTTTCAAATTAATCAATTTTTTTTTTAAAAAAATTTTATGAAACTTTTTAAAGAAGTTATTTGTTACTAATTCATATAAAAATTTAAAATACAATGAGTTTGTATATCGAATTAATAAAAAAAATATTTATGAAAATTGTGAAAAAAAATGTGTTAAATTTAAATTTGGATTATCAATGTGGAATGAGTAACTAATTTTTAAAATTTTGGTTGGTTTAAAATTATTCAAAAATAATTTTTAAATTTTTAAATCATATATTTTTTTATATTTATAATGAAATTTTTTCATATATGGCCACTTGTTTTTCAGATACATATACTTAAAAAGTTAAAAAAAAACAACTGGAGAAATCTTTAAAAAATTTAATAAATACAAAAAATATATATTAATTTTTTTTGTATATTTGTTAATATTTAGCGATTTTTTTTTATAAAAAAAAGATCATAAATTTTATACGTTTTAAGTGTATTTAAATTGAGTGAATCTAAAAAGGGCTCTGCTACGTAGCTCGAATTTGAGCTTGGCCCAAATGGCTCCAATTTCATCTTACCGGTCGTCCGTGTAACGCCCTGTATTTTATCAGTCGGATAACATTACCAATATTCATTAATTTAGTCCATTTACAAATGACAATTCATCTTTTGATGAATAAATAAATATACATGTTCCCTCTCGCTACACAACACTGTCATTTATATACAAATAAAAAAAATGCCTTGAGGCTTACATCCATATTACATACAATGAAAAAAAAATACTGATCTCTGAACTACGAGTATATCTTACAACCTCAAAATAAAATCATAAGATTGTACCATGTCCTAATATTTGAAATCTTCAATTACCTGTGAAGTTCATCAACGTGGGATGAGCACTAATGCCTTGTAGGAATCTCATAGTTCTAAAACAATAACTAACATAGATAGAAATGATCATGCATGCAAAGTGATACTATATAGTAAGGTGACGTTTTGTATGCCCAAAATATCATGAGTATCATTTTCTCAAAATTCATTTGAACATTCAAGAAAACTTTATAAACATTTATCACCGAACATTCAAAGACAACTGTCACTTATCTATCCGTTACATCATATCAACATTTATCATCACTAGTAATCCAACTTGAATCAAGAATATAAACCCCCTTCAATTCAATTTGTCAAATATTTACAATTGATTTCAAATCCCTCTTTCAAACAAACGTTTGTTTTCAATCTATTAAATAAATCCTCAACCTAATTAAAACCCACTTAGACCAAAATTTCGAATCTAGGATTTTTAAGAGGACTCATCATTTATAAGATTAGAGGATTCACTCCTCATAAGATCATTCTTCACAAATTCACACAAGATTCTCCATTTTTACTTAAACTTCCTTAAACTTCCAACCCAATTATACCACAATTACCATAAAATCCATAGTCCTTAACTCAAATTGATATTACTATTACTCACAAAATAAAACTCATAATCTTCAGGTCACAAACAACCCGGTGAGTTCATCATCATCAACCCCTTACCCAATTACCATTTCTTTCAAGTAATTTCTATATGCATTTCTCCTATGTACAAAATCACACAACACATTGAAATTTCATAAGTTCATTATGAGTCAGACACATTATCTCCAACTCAACACATTTCTCAACACATTCCATCTTTTGCTAGTTTGATATGGCGGAATAGCGGGCACCCAACTCACAACACCTTCCACGTTTTGCCGACTTGATACGGCGGGATAGTGGGCACCCGGAAATATTTTATACAATCCCTACATTTATTGACTATTACACGACAAGATGCGGGCACCCAAAAATATTTAATACAATCTCCACGTTTACCGACTATTATACGGCCGGACGTGGGCACCTAAAAAGCATTTAATACAATCCCTACATTTACCGACTATTAGACGACAGGATGTGGGCACCCAAAAACATTTAATACAATCTGCACATTTACCGACTATTATACGGCAGGACATGGGCACTAAAATCATCCGTTTTTTCACTTTTGTCGACTATTATATGGTAGGACTAATGGACACCCAAAAATATTTTTCCACATTCGTCCGGCGATAAGCGCAGACAGGGCAATTCTGCACCTTGACTCCCTGCGCGGATACCAATTACAACCCAACCCAACCCAACACTACTTAACACAAGTCAACTCAACTCAACACAACACAACACAACACAACTCAATGCATTTCTTAAATCTCCACTTTATCATTTTATCACAAATCTCATATCATTAATACAATTCATAAATTCAAAATCCCCAATCTCAATCTCATCTCATAGCACAACTTAGAATATCAACAACAAGAGTTCAATCGCAATTTGTTACATAGATTTTTCCAAACATTTTCAAAATTCAATTAAACATGGATATGTGCAATTTAACACCTCAACTTCATGATGCCACTTTCAATTTAAGCTAAAACTATCAACCATCTTTATGAGCCAATTAGGGTTTTCGAAGAAATTGAAACTTTTCACAAAAACACTTTTGATTCCAGCTTTTCTATTCATTATTCACTCAAAATCATAACCCACCCCAAAAAGGAAAGCCCCAGAACATCAAACCCAAACCGCTAATCTCATAGTTTATCACAAATGTATAAAAGAAAAAATTTTGCATAAGGAAAAATACCACAAATCTATCCATAAATGAAAGTATTGAAAGAGAACTAGAAATCTCTACCTCAACAAAATAAAAGATGAGAAAACCTCTAAACAGACGGCCCAACTGTAATACCCCTGTTCCGTAGTATGCCAATTGGTCCTTAAATTGAGTATGATTACGTGTTTACCATGATTTTATGTGCCATTATGTGAATATATGTGATTCTGAAGTTTTATCTGTTCACCGTAGGAATATCTGTTTGAATAATCAGCTTTGGAAATTTAATTGAGGGCCTTATCGGCCACAGAACCCGGAATTGATTACGCCATTGTGATTGGCATAATTTTTAGAGCCTACGGTGAAATTTAATTGAAAAATTGATTCGGGCCAGATTAAATTGAATTATTTAATGGCATTGTGCTCAAATTGTTTAATATCTTAATTGTGGCTAGTGGGATTTCTTGTGTTTGAGCACTACACTTCTCATTCTCTCATATATCTTCATCTTTGGGCTGATCAAACTCTAAGAAAGGGGGGAGGTCGGCTGCTAGAGAGAGTGAGGGAGAAAGTTGTGTAATTTTTGGCCCAAGGCTACGAATTTGAAGTCCAACTCAAGAACTGACCATAGATTGAGCTTCTAGGTAAGTGATTGTTTATGAATTCTTGAGTTTGAACTTGTGATTTTGTGAATTAAAGGTTAATTGGTGATCAAGAACAAGAGTTGTACTCTAGTTGATGGAATTGAAGTTAAAATGCACATGCATGTATAGAATCACCATGGTTTTGCATAATCAAGCATGTATTGGGATGAATATAGAAATATGAGTGTTAAATCCTACATGCAAGCATGTTTTTGTTGTGTTCCATGAGAATGAACACCATTTGCATTGATTGGAATAGAAATGGAGTCAAGAATTGACATGCATGCATGATTGATGAAGATATGAAACTTAAATGCATGAATTTAATGTATTGGAAGTAAGTTTGGTATAATTTGGGTTTGCATGTGATTGATTCATGGGAATTGAGTTTCAATATGTGGTAATTTGGTGTCTATATCATGTTAGTACACATATATATGAAGTTTGAGCCGAAATCATGCATTTGGGGCCCTTGAATTCGATGTTGGAACTCAAGAACACAGTTCTGGGTTTTCCAGAATTTTGATGTCCGCTCGAGCGGGGTAATGGCCGCTCGAGCGGCAAAATCGTGCTCCCAGCATTTTTGCAGAGTTGGATGTCCGCTCGAGCGGGACATATCACGCTCGAGCGTGGAATTTTGTAGACAGGCCTTCCGCTCGAGCGCCCTATTTAACGCTCGAGCGCCCTATTTAACGCTCGAGCGGAATTTTCATGCAACCAGTACTTTTGCAGGCCTTAAGGGTCCGCTCGAGCGGATAAGTTGACGCTCGAGCGGGGACCCTATTTTCTGAAATTTTGTTTATGCGTTCTGTGTTTCGTTTTCCGTTCCCTTTCACTTGTAAGTACTCTTAGGCATATGTTAAACCTTGTAAATGAGTTATTGAGATAAAAATAAAGCCTAAAGAGGAATATATGAATTAAAGAACGGATTGAACTGTTAGTGACCCTTTTGTACTCATGAAATGTGTAGGGTCAAGCTCCAGGGCGCATCCACAAGCCGATCACTGTGAGTAATATCAATATTTGAAAGCTTGTCAAATGTCCAATTGTTATTCCCCTATAAACTCTATAAGTTGTTAATTGGGATTGTGGACAAAAGTCCGACAGGAGTAAATGAATGGACCGAAGGTCGTTTTGATAGGAATGGACCGAAGGTCGTTTTGGTATAAATGGACCGAAGGTCGTTTGATAAGAACGAATGGACCGAAGGTCGTTTTGACGTAAATGAATGGACCAAAGGTCGTTTTGACATGAATGAGTGGGCCAAAGGCCGCTTTGATATGAAAGAGTGGGCCAAAGGCCACTTTGATATGAAAGAGTGGGCCAAAGGCCGTTTTGACATGAAAGAGTGGGCCAAAGGCCGTTTCGACATAAGTGAATGGGCCGAAGGCCGTTTCGCCATGAATGGAAGTCCGAATGGGCCAAAGGCCAGAATGTTAGGACTACAGTTACTTGATTTAAATGTTGTATAGATTTATACATATATATATATTCGCTAAGTAGAATTATGAATTGGGCCCAAGGCTGTTTGGTGCATGTTGTTCTACGTATTGTTATATAACTGTCACGTTTGATATTATTCACTGGGCTATCGCTCACGCTCATTCATGTGTTTGTAGGTGAGCCAAGGGAAGTCCAAACCCAGCCCTAGTGAAGTCTGCTAGGAAAAATCTGAGTTTTGGGGAAGTCAGCCTTGCGTCTCACTCTCGAGACCTACCCTTGCCTTTTGCTATGTAATTATATCTTGTCTTGCCGGCAGGGACTTTATGTAAATATGTAATAGTCTGTCATAGGTTGACTTGTTTCGGATGATCCTGTTTGTAATGAATTTTATGAAACTGTACTTTTGAACTGTGGGTTATTAACGTAACTAAATATGGTCTGTTGATGTGCATATAAGCACGGCTCTATGGACAAAGTTTTTATTCATTGCTTCCGTTTGGCCCCTTTACTCTGACAACTTATGTCTGTTTTGGTCTGAGGCCGTAGGTAATCTCAGGATTACTGGCCGGTTATGTCCTTAACCCATAGGGGCGGGTTGGGGTCATGACAGAGTGGTATCAGACCACGAGTTAATAACTCACACACTTGTCCAAAAAGAGCAATAAACGTTTAGATAAGATCTAGGATGCATTCATGTGATAAATACGAGTTTGGAAGCATTGATTATATGCTTAAATGTTTTGTTATGAATAATTATATGCGTAAGTTGTGAACTACTTGCATTGCAAATCATCTGGAAATATGTGCTCCTTAGTGTATGCGTACTTGTGTACCTTTTGTATGAAATATAATGCAAGTTTAATCAGATGGTGAGAACCAGAGGTGATGAGTTAGAGGAATCCTCTACTGCCAGACTGGACAGAATGGAAAGACTGATTCAGGAGATGGCAGAAGCTTTGAGACAGCAACAGGAGTGGCAACAACAGTGGCAGCAACCACACCCGCCACCTCCACCTCCGGCACCACCCTTGCCAGATAATCAAAATGATGATCGGATAATCGCTCTCACCAAGGAGTTCAAGAAAATGAAACCACCACAGTTTCATGGTGGACTGGATCCTTTGAAAGCGGAAGCTTGGGTTCTTGGGATCGAAAAACTGTTTGAAGTATTTCTGTGCTCGGATACACAGAAAGTGCTTCTAGCCACTTTTATGCTAGAAGATGAAGCGAGAAGATGGTGGATGTTGATGAGGGAAAACCACAGAGATATTGATTGGGCAAAATTTTTGGAAATCTTCTATGACAAGTACTTCCCGCAGTGTGTCCGGGATAGGAAAGTGGCAGAGTTCATGGAACTCAAACAAGACAGTATGACTGTAGATGAGTATGAGGCCAAATTTACTGAGTTGGCCAGGTTTGCACCACATGTAATTGACACTGATTATAAGAAGGCAAGGCATTTTGAAGGTGGGCTCCGAAGTGACATCCTAGAGCGAGTGAATGTCCTGAAGTTGGAGACCTACATCGGGGTGCTTGACCGGGCCATCATATCAGAGGCTAATATAGCTAGACAAGCTAAGCCAACAACCGAATGGAGAGGCAAGAAAAGACAAGGTTTCTTTTCGAAGAAGAAATTCCTGAAAAAGCAAAACACGGGCTCCTCAACTACTTCAAGTTCTTCCCGAGACACAGCTCCCATGTGCAACACTTGTAGCAAAAGGCACCGTGGAGTCTGTTACCGTGCATCGGGAGCCTGTTTTAAGTATGGGAAACAAGGGCATCTAGCCCGAGATTGTAATCAGAATAATGGGAAGATAGCTGCTAGCTCCACTGCATCGGTCCCGAAGCCGGGAAACACTTTGAGATCTGCTACTACTGGGGATACAGTGAGACAAGGGAGAGTTTTTGCACTCGTTCCGGGTGATACACGGAATGCCAACGCCGTTGTCTCAGGTACTATTTCAATATGTAATCAGGATGCCTTTGTATTAATTGATTCTGGATCAACGCACTCATTTGTGACATATGCATTTGCATCTAAATTGAAAAGACCCCTAGAATTGTTGCCATATTTGTTATGTGTGTCTGCTCCATCAGGGGAATCTGTGTTATGTGACTATATATATCGGTTTTGTGACATGCATATTGAGGATGCTACCCTGTATGTAGATTTGTTGCCCTTAAACTTTAGACACTTCGATGTAATTTTGGGCATGGATTGGTTAACCAAATATTGTGCCACTATAGATTGTGTGACAAAGAGGGTTGTGTTTAAACCCCCAGAACAGAAAGAGATTGTGTTTGTGGGAAATGGGGTAGTGCCTCCACCATATTTGATATCTGCAATGAAAGCATGTAAATTGATCAGGAAGGGGTGCCAAGGTTATTTGTGTTATGTATTGACTGAACAATCCGTGAATGTTGAATTGAATAATATTCCTATTGTTAGAGAATTCCCGGATGTGTTTCCGAATGAATTACCAGGGGAATTGGTAGACAGGGAGATCAAGTTTACCATTGAAACTATGCCGGGCACCCAGCCCATTTCTAAAACTCCCTACAGAATGGCTACTGCCGAAATGAAAGAATTAAAGGAACAGTTGCAAGACCTTCTTGATAAAGGGTTTATCCGGCCTAGCGCTTCACCTTGGGGTGCACCAGTGTTATTTGTAAAGAAGAAGGATGGTACTCTGCACCTGTGCATTGATTACCGGGAACTGAACAAGGTAACGATAAAGAACAAATATCCCTTACCCCGTATTGATGACTTATTTGACCAGTTGCAGGGATCACAGGTGTTTTCTAAGATTGATTTGAGATCCGGGTATCATCAGCTAAAGGTTAAAGCAGAGGATGTTGAGAAAACGGCTTTCAGAACGAGGTATGGTCATTTTGAGTTTCTTGTTATGCCATTTGGAGTGACTAATGCTCCGGCAGCATTTATGGACTTAATGAATAGAATTTTTAAAACCTACCTTGATGAGTTTGTTGTTGTCTTCATCGATGATATTTTGATATACTCTAAAGATAGACTTGAACACGAACATCATTTGAGGACTGTTTTACAAATACTTCGGGAAAGGAAACTATTTGCTAAGTTAAAGAAATGTGAGTTTTGGTTGGATGAGGTTATTTTCTTAGGGCACGTGATCAACAAGGAAGGAATCTCAGTGGACCCGCAGAAAATAGAAGCAATTGTGAATTGGCCTACACCAACTAATGCGACAGAAGTTCGCAGTTTCATGGGCTTAGCTGGGTACTACAGAAGGTTTGTAAAGGACTTTTCGAAATTAGCTGTGCCTCTTACCCAATTGGCACGTAAAGGACAACCATTTGAGTGGAATAGTGAAAGAGAATCAGCCTTTCATGAATTGAAGGCAAGATTGACCACTGCACCAATTTTGACACTACCTTCAGGTACGGAAAATTTTGTGATTTTCAGTGACGCATCTTATAAGGGTTTGGGCTGTGTGTTAATGCAGAACGGAAAGGTTATCGCTTACGCCTCCCGACAGTTGAGGCCACATGAGAAAAATTATCCAACACATGACCTAGAATTGGCCGCAGTTGTTTTTGCTTTGAAAATCTGGCGGCATTACTTGTATGGGGCAAAGTGTGAAGTCTACACGGATCATAAGAGCCTGAAATACTTCTTCATGCAAAAAGAGTTGAATATGCGTCAGAGAAGATGGCTAGAGCTGATAAAAGACTACGACCTAGAGATTCAGTACCATCCCGGGAAAGCTAATACAGTGGCTGATGCCTTGAGCAGAAAATCAACAGGGAGTATGGCTTGTTTGCTTACTGAACAAAGGGAGATTTTGCAAGACTTTGAAAAGTCTGAAATTGAAGTGGTGGTATGTGAACAGGGCAGATTGATAGCCGCTATTACAGTCGAACCGGCAATTGTTGATGAGATCAAGCAGAAACAGAAAGAAGATGAGTTCCTCAGAAAGGTGATTGATGAATTTGAAGTAAGCCCAAAGGCAGAGTTCAGCGTCGAGAATGGAATGTTGAAATTTTGAAACCGAATATGTGTCCCAGATATCCCGGAGCTAAGGAAAAGGGTTTTAGATGAAGCCCATAGATCTGTATTTGCTATGCATCCGGGTAATAATAAAATGTATCGGGATTTGAAACAAACCTACTGGTGGCCTAAAATGAAGAAAGAGATTGCAGAATATGTGTCCAAGTGCCTCCAGTGTCAGCAAGTTAAGGCTGAACATCAGAAACCAGGCGGTCTACTTCAACCTCTCCCTATTCCTGAATAGAAGTGGGAACATGTGACTATGGATTTCGTTGTTGGCCTACCTCGAACTTCCCGAGGTATGGACTCTGTTTGGGTTGTAGTTGACAGACTGACCAAATCTGCACATTTTCTGCCTGTCAAAACTACATTTACTGCTTATAGATTGGCTACTATTTATGTTGATGAAATTGTCCGGTTACACGGAGTTCCGGTGTCCATTGTGTCAGATAGGGACCCGAAATTTGTATCTAGATTGTGGAAGAGTTTGCAGGAAGCTATGGGAACAGAACTAAGGTTCAGTACTACATTCCACCCACAGACAGATGGGCAGTCAGAACGAACGATACGGACTTTGGAAGATATGCTTCGCATGTGTGCTTTGGATTTTCAGGGGAGTTGGGAAGACTATTTGCCGCTTGCAGAGTTTGCTTATAATAACAGCTTCCACTCCAGCATCGGTATGGCACCATACGAGGCTTTGTATGGTAGGAGGTGTAGATCACCTATTTGTTGGACAGAGGTCGGGGACAGAGCTTTACTTGGGCCTGAGATTGTACAAGACACCTCTGAAAAGATCAAAACTATTCGGCAAAGGCTCAAAACAGCTCAAGACCGACAGAAGAGTTACGCAGACGTCCGGAGAAGACCTCTTGAGTATGAGGTCGGCGACCATATGTTCATCCGTGTTTCTCCAATGAAAGGCCAAGTCAGGTTTGGGAAAAAGGGCAAGTTGTTGCCCCGCTATATTGGGTCGTTCCAGATTTTGGAAAGGCTTGGTCCAGTTGCCTACAGGGTTGCTTTGCCACCGGGATTTGAGCAAATCCACAATGTGTTTCATGTGTCAATGTTGAGGGGTTACCTCCGAGACCCGTTGCATGTGATTGATTATCACCGGGTTGCTATAGATGAAAACATGGAATATGCCGAATGGCCGGAGAGAGTTGTTGACCGACAAGTGAAAGAATTGAGAAACAAATCCATTCCAATGGTGAAAGTGGAATGGAAGGAACACTATGGGACAGATGCTACATGGGAAAAAGAGGAGGAAATGCGTCTACGCTATCCACACTTGTTTCCCGACGAAGGTAAATTAAGTTTGGAGGACCAAACTTCCTAAAGGGGGGAAGACTGTAATACCCTTGTTCCGCAGTATGCCAATTGGTCCTTAAATTGAGTATGATTACGTGTTTACCATGATTTTATGTGCCATTATGTGAATATATGTGATTCTGAAGTTTTATCTGTTCACCGTAGGAATATCTGTTTGAATAATCAGCTTTGGAAATTTAATTGAGGGCCTTATCGGCCACAGAACCCGGAATTGATTACGCCATTATGATTGGCATAATTTTTAGAGCCTACGGTGAAATTTAATTGAAAAATTGATTCGGGCCAGATTAAATTGAATTATTTAATGGCATTGTGCTCAAATTGTTTAATATCTTAATTGTGGCTAGTGGAATTTCTTGTGTTTGAGCACTACACTTCTCATTCTCTCATATATCTTCATCTTTGGGCTGATCAAACTCTAAAAAGGGGGGAGGTCGGCTGCTAGAGAGAGTGAGGGAGAAAGTTGTGTAATTTTTGGCCCAAGGCTACGAATTTGAAGTCCAACTCAAGAACTGACCATAGATTGAGCTTCTAGGTAAGTGATTGTTTATGAATTCTTGAGTTTGAACTTGTGATTTTGTGAATTAAAGGTTAATTGGTGATCAAGAACAAGAGTTGTACTCTAGTTGATGGAATTGAAGTTAAAATGCACATGCATGTATAGAATCACCATGGTTTTGCATAATCAAGCATGTATTGGGATGAATATAGAAATATGAGTGTTAAATCCTACATGCAAGCATGTTTTTGTTGTGTTCCATGAGAATGAACACCATTTGCATTGATTGGAATAGAAATGGAGTCAAGAATTGACATGCATGCATGATTGATGAAGATATGAAACTTAAATGCATGAATTTAATGTATTGGAAGTAAGTTTGGTATAATTTGGGTTTGCATGTGATTGATTCATGGGAATTGAGTTTCAATATGTGGTAATTTGGTGTCTATATCATGTTAGTACACATATATATGAAGTTTGAGCCAAAATCATGCATTTGGGGCCCTTGAATTCGATGTTGGAACTCAAGAACACAGTTCTGGGTTTTCCAGAATTTTGATGTCCGCTCGAGCGGGGTAATGGCCGCTCGAGCGGCAAAATCGTGCTCCCAGCATTTTTGCAGAGTTGGATGTCCGCTCGAGCGGGACATATCACGCTCGAGCGTGGAATTTTGTAGACAGGCCTTCCGCTCGAGCGCCCTATTTAACGCTCGAGCGGAATTTTCATGCAACCAGTACTTTTGCAGGCCTTAAGGGTCCGCTCGAGCGGATAAGTTGACGCTCGAGCGGGGACCCTATTTTCTGAAATTTTGTTTATGCGTTCTGTGTTTTGTTTTCCGTTCCCTTTCACTTGTAAGTACTCTTAGGCATATGTTAAACCTTGTAAATGAGTTATTGAGATAAAAATAAAGCCTAAAGAGGAATATGTGAATTAAAGAACGGATTGAACTGTTAGTGACCCTTTTGTACTCATGAAATGTGTAGGGTCAAGCTCCAGGGCGCATCCACAAGCCGATCACTGTGAGTAATATCAATATTTGAAAGCTTGTCAAATGTCCAATTGTTATTCCCCTATAAACTCTATAAGTTGTTAATTGGGATTGTGGACAAAAGTCCGACAGGAGTAAATGAATGGACCGAAGGTCGTTTTGATAGGAATGGACCGAAGGTCGTTTTGGTATAAATGGACCGAAGGTCGTTTGATAAGAACGAATGGACCGAAGGTCGTTTTGACGTAATTGAATGGACCAAAGATCGTTTTGACATGAATGAGTGGGCCAAAGGCCGCTTTGATATGAAAGAGTGGGCCAAAGGCCGCTTTGATATGAAAGAGTGGGCCAAAGGCCGTTTTGACATGAAAGAGTGGGCCAAAGGCCGTTTCGACATAAGTGAATGGGCCGAAGGCCGTTTCGCCATGAATGGAAATCCGAATGGGCCAAAGGCCAGAATGTTAGGACTACAGTTACTTGATTTGAATGTTGTATAGATTTATACATATATATATATATTCGCTAAGTAGAATTATGAATTGGGCCCAAGGCCGTTTGGTGCATGTTGTTCTACGTATTGTTATATAACTGTCACGTTTGATATTATTCACTGGGCTATCGCTCACGCTCATTCATGTGTTTGTAGGTGAGCCAAGGGAAGTCCAAACCCAGCCCCAGTGAAGTCTGCTAGGAAAAATCCGAGTTTTGGGGAAGTCAGCCTTGCGTCTCACTCTCGAGACCTACCCTTGCCTTTTGCTATGTAATTATATCTTGTCTTGCCGGCAGGGACTTTATGTAAATATGTAATAGTCTGTCATAGGTTGACTTGTTTCGGATGATCTTGTTTGTAATGAATTTTGTGAAACTGTACTTTTGAACTGTGGGTTATTAACGTAACTAAATATGGTCTGTTGATGTGCATATAAGCACGACTCTATGGACAAAGTTTTTATTCATTGCTTCCGTTTGGCCCCTTTACTCTGACAACTTATGTCTGTTTTGGTCTGAGGCCGTAGGTAATCTCAGGATTACTGGCCGGTTATGTCCTTAACCCATAGGGGCGGGTTGGGGTCATGACACCAACGCTCGGCGCAAGGCCTACATATCACACATAGCATGTAATTGAAGACTTAGAACATAAATGATGCAACAAAAGGCTTAAACCTAACTTCATCCTTATGCCGAGCTCAAAACATTGCTAACATGCTCTTAGAGTGCTAAAATGCAAGTTCTATATCTCCCAAGGGGACCATATGCAAGAAAACATGAAAAACATGGTCAATTGAAAACTTAATCCATGAATCAAAGCCTAATTTAATGATATCTATTTCGTAAATTTAAATATAAAACTCATTTTCAAAATAATCTTCTCAACCTCAAATTAACCAACCTCAATAACTTCAATTGAGAGAATAATTCAAGATTGAAAACAACCTCTAAGTTTTTTGATTCGTAAATTTAACATGAAAACCCATCTTTAAAAATCATCAACAAACTTCAAATTCCTTTCATAAAATGAGTCATAAGGTTCTAAAAATATGTTAGATAACATCAATTGAAAGATTTATTCAAGATTCAAAACAAAAACAAATTTTCAAAATTTCTCATTCGCTATTTTAAATATGATGAAACTTTCTTGAATCTTCAAATACACATGCAATTGATCTTACAAACAAGATTGATACATGATTTCTCTCATGAAATCATGAAAAATGCATGAATACAAGGATGAAACACAAGATAGATGCATGAACTCATCAATCTCAAACCCCGGATTGCAAAGTTTCATGAACTTCTCTACAAAACCCAAAACACAAGCTCTAGTATGTGAATCCATGCCAAACAACGTCAAGACATGAAAAAGATGGAGAAATCTTACCTAAAGTTATTCAATTGATGAGTTCCTTGATGATTTCCTCAATTTTCCCTTCCTTTCTACACTTTCCTTCTTTGATTCTTCCTTGAGCTCAATTCTCTTCTTCTGTTTTTGTTCCAGAAATTGATGAGTTCCTTGATGATTTCCTTAATTTTCCTTCCTTTCTATTATGCAAGCAGAAGATGAAAGGATGAGGGGCTCCAGAAGGAGTCAGGATAGTTAAGGAGACAATAAGAGGCAGAGGGGTTCCTACCCTCAGCAGTCCTAGGGAACTCAGTCGAGGTCCACTTTTCCAATATCGAGTTCAAGTTCTGGGAGAGGTAGGTAGGGAGATTTTACTTGCTTTAAGTGTGGTTAGTTGGGCCACAAGTCTCCAGCTTGTCCTCAAAGAGGAAGAGGACAGTGAGCAACATCATTTTTGGCTCGTTTTCAGAGCCAGAGTCAGGGAAGAGGCCAGCCGCTCACTTGTTATCAGTGCGGGCAGGCGGGGCACCTGAAGAGGTTTTGCCTATAGTTGGGTGGCACACCTGGTGCATCTGGTTCAAGACAGACACAGAGTCACCAGCCAGCATAGTTAGCACAGGCCTCGAGGGCCAATCAGGGAGTCTCTTCGGCTTAGTCTGTGCATCAGGCTTATGCTCCGAGGGGTGAGCAGGTTGAGCAGAGGCCTACTGGACGTATGTCTATAGTTGTAGGGCCAGATTTTGTACCTGATCCTTCTGTAGTGAGAGGTACCTTTTTGTTTTGCAATTCAGGTGCTAATGTGTTGATTGATACGGGTGCATCCAATTCTTTTATTTCGTATGCATTCGCATCAGTTTTGGGTTAGGAGTTGGCACAGTTAGCATCTCCTATTTGTGAAGAGTCACCTATTGGTGGTCAGACTGTCTTGAAACAAGGATGTCGGGGTTGTGACATTAAGGTTGTTGGTCGTCGATTACCTTTTGCATTTGTATTGATTGACATGCATAGTTTTGATGTCATATTAGGAATGGACTGGTTATCATCATACCGGGCTATTATAGATTGCTTCTGTCAGAAGGTTACTGTATGTACCTTGAGCGGTGATTGTTTTTATTTCTTAGGGGACCGGGTGGATAGAGTCTTATCACCGGTATATGATCCGCATGGGCGGAGTGAACTTAGTTGTCTCCTTGCTAGCTTTTTGAGTAGTGAGTGTGATGAAATTCGGGTTGAATTGCCGAGGGTAGTTTGTGAATACTTGGATGTTTTTCCCGAGGATCTTGTCAGTTTACCGTCTCATCGAGAGATCGAGTTCTCTATTGATTTAGTGCCTGGCACGGCACCGGTTTCTATGGCTCCACATAGATTTACACCTGCTGAATTGAGTGAGTTGAAGATTCAACTCCGGGAATTGTCAGATAAGGGTTTTATTCACCCTACCGGCTCTCTTTGTTAAAAAGAAAGATGGAGCATTACGGCTTTGTATTGATTATCGAAAGTTGAACTGGGTTACTATTAAGAATAAGTACCCAATGTCTCGTATAGATGATCTGTTTGATTAGTTGAAGGAGTCTTGTTGTTTCTCTAAGATAGACTTGAGATCGGGTTATCATCAGTTGAGAGTAAGGGAGGAGGATATCCCAAAGACGGCATTTCGTACGCAGTATGGCCATTATGAGTTTCTTGTAATGCCTTTTGGGCTAACTAATGCTCTAGTTGTGTTTATGGATTTAATGAATCGGATCTTCCGTGAATTCTTAGATCGTTTTGTGGTTGTCTTTGTGGACGACATTTTGATTTATTCACCTTCTGAGGAGGAACACGAGGAACATTTACGAGTAGTACTTGAGTTACTTAGAGCCCATAAGTTGTATGCTAAGTTTGGGAAATGTGACTTTTGGCTAGAAGAGGTTAAATTCCTTGGGCATGTAGTGTCAAAGGAAGGGGTGACTGTAGATTCATCCAAGATAGAGGCAGTTCAAGATTGGGCACAACCTAAGAATACTTTCGAGATTCGTAGTTTCTTGGGATTGGCCGGGTATTACCGTCGGTTTGTGAAAGATTTCTCTAGACTAGCTTCACCTTTGACTAAGTTGACGAGGAAAGAAATCAAATTGGTGTGGAGTGAGACTTGTGAGAAGTCGTTCCAAGAGCTTAAGATTAGACTCACCATTGCTCCAGTATTGATTATACCGGAGAGGGATTTGGGTTATTCAATTTATTGCGATGCTTCACGAGAAGGTCTAGGTTGTGTATTGATGCAAGAGGGTAAAGTAGTAGCCTATGGCTCACGGCAGTTGAAAACACATGAGAGAAATTATCCCACCCATGACTTACAGTTAGCAGCAATGATATTTGCCTTGAAGCACTATCTGTATGGTGAGAAATTTGAAGTGTTCTCTGATCACAAGAGTCTGAAATATCTGTTTACATAGAAAGACTTGAATTTGAGACAGAGGAGGTGGATGGAATTCATAGAGGATTATGATTTTGAGTTGCATTATCATCCCGGGAAGGCCAATGTTGTGGTCGATGCTTTGAGTAGAAAGCCAGTTAGCAGTGTAGCTTCTATCGCCATCCGAGAATGGGAAATGTTGGGTACTCTTAATGAGTTTGACTTGCATCTGGGCGAGTCTGTTGAGTCTGCAGCTTTGTTTTCAGTAGTTGCACAACCTACACTTGTGAACCGAGTGTTGGAAAAGGGTACTAGGCACCCAACTTCTCTCTTTATTTCATTTTTTTGGCTGAAATTACTCTAAGGAGAGAGGGAGAGTGTCACGACCCCATTCTGCCCCTAGTAGAATGGTGCCGTGATGGCCAGTAATCCGAGATTACCGAAGGCCAACTTTCAAAATTCACACACAGTCAGAGTATTACATACGGGGCTAACAAGTGCGGAAGCAATAATTTACAACACAAGTGGTCCATAAGAGCAGTGCGTAGATCAAATGAAATGGCATACATCCTTGCATAGCTTTACAACTTGAATATAAGCAAAATAAAATACATATTACATCTTGACTAAAAGGCTTCTTAAGCCGACATATACAAAATACATGAAATACAACTAAGAAGCATAATCTTCAAGATTGGCGACATCCTCACTGCCGACATAACATACATGCAAAACACACATCTCGGCGTAGCCGACTTCTTGCTTGTTACCTATATATACATAGGGAGGGTGAGCTTGGATACTCAGTGAATGGTATAAGTAATAAAGGGGTTAAATGAATGATACTCGAGATCTTTTCAAACAATACATAGTATATCTTTATCAAAACCATACATAACATAGCTTAGCTTGACTTGAAATAAAACATCAATCGAACCTTAGTCTTTCAAAACTTGCTTGGGATACTTAACATACATCAACTTAAAACATGGGGTGATGACATTCCGGGCAAAACAAAAGCATAACCTCGGCATCGAGCACACCCGTTCATAGTCCGTCGGTGGCCGATATCTTAACAAGGGTGCTACTTAGGCTTAACGTCCCCTAGCACGAAAGGACGGTGCTACCTAGGCTTAAAGTCCCCTAGCACGGAAGGACTATGCTACTTAGGCTTAAAGTCCCCTAGCACGGAAGGACTTGTGCCACAAATGCTTAAAGTCCCCTGGCACGTACGGACTTGTGCCACAAATGCTTAAAGTCCCCTGGCACGTACGGACTATGTTACCTAGGCTTAACGTCCCCTAACACGAAAGGACGGTATTACTTAGGCTTAACGTCCCCTAACAGGAAAGGACGGTTCCAAGAATGTCATCCAAAACAAAGCTTATACTTGATACATAAAATAGGGATATCATTCATGCTTAACAAATACTTTTATCAAAACAAGGCAAAGCTTTATTAAACATGATAACATAACTTTATTAGAAATACCACTCACATAGTTCGTGGGACATCGGGATCAAGACAAAGGTCCAAGTCCTACAAACACATGGCAAAGTCTATTGAATGTACTCTTAAAAACAAGTCTTACATACATGCAAATGATCTCGGGAAAACATGCTAGAAGTCAAAACACTGTTTTACATTTCAGGAAGACATGCTGGGTACCAACCAGGTCTTTGCCGAGGTCTCACACCTCCTGGCCGAGGTGTGGTTACCTAGGCTTCGACGTGCGGTTGCATGTCGAGGTGCGCACAAGATAAACTAAAGGTGTAAGTGATCATGCAAGGTAGGCCAAGGTGAGATACGATGCTTAGCCTAAGTGTGAGGTCCAAGTAAGAGTGATCTCGACGACTACACTTAGGGAAGTGAGGTCTGGAGATCTGGGTTTCCACCCGTGAAGAACATGAAGAACATGAACATGAAGACCATGAAGAATATGAATGCTAAAATCGTAACTTCTTTATTACAAAATCTGGGATTTCATGCCATGAGTTCGAAAACATGGACCTGGGTACCCATACTTGAAGATCATAGGAAAACAAACACAAAAACATGGATCTTGGCATGAGCTTTCGGATCAAAACATGACTTTTCTTGAAGAACACATGAATACTATTTTCTCTTTCTAAAACCGAACTTCAAAGCAATGCATGGCTTACAAATCATATTCAATCATGCAATGCAATAACATGAACATAAAGAACAACATGGGTAGATCAAGAATCTAACCTTAGAACACGGATCTAACGGTTCGATCTCTAGGGATCAAGCTTGGAAATCCACTCTCCCTCAAGAACTCCTCTTCCTCTCATAGTGCTTCTCTCTCCTCTTCAAAAACAAGGATATAGCAAATGATAGGTTTCTCCCTCTGCCGGCTGACTTAACACTCAGCTCGGACACGTGGCTGCGGCTGGTTGGCTCTCCCCAAAAAGGTGATAGATTGACAAGACATGTGTAAGACAAAGTGTATCTAACAAGCTACTCAGTAAGGCACTCCGGCAAATGATGACATCGGCTAAGGACAAAGCTTCGGCAACTAAGGTGACAATGACCTCGGCTAGGAAGGACAACACTTGACTAAGCTGTGCCACACCTTGGCCTAGATGTGCCACACCTCGGTTTAGGTCATACCACTCCAGGACAAGATCACTTAGGTGCAAAGGTAATATCTCGGCCTAGATAATACACATCTCGGCCTTGGTGATGAATACCTCGGCCTAGATAATGACATCTCGGCCAATATGTCAGGGCGAAGGTGGAGGTCAGACAAAGTGGTTCCAAGATAATTCTAGACTGAAGATGACCTTGGCTTGGAATGATTTAGGCTTAACATAACTTAGGCTTGGCATAGCAGGGAAGGAACAAAGCATGTACACAAAACAAGGCATGGACCTTACTTAGGCAAAACAAGTCATAAGCATACAAATGCAAGCTCAACGAGTCATAATCATACAAATGCTCATGAACATGACTAAGACATAAATGCGGGTTGTTACAGAGAGGCCGGCCTAGAGAGAGAGGAAGAGCTCAAATAGAGATTTTGATCTTGAAGCTTGAATAATTTAAAGACCAACTCAAGGATTAAGCATAAGTTTGGAAGATTAAAGCTCCTAAGTGAGTAACCAACCTTTAACTCATGAAATTGAGTTGTGATTTTGTGAATTAAAGGTTAAATTGTGATCTAGAACATGAAATGAGTTGGTTTTGATGAATTTGAAGTCCATATGTGCATGCATGTAGAGAATTCCTATGAAATTACATAATCTAGCATGTAATATGTGACTTGTGAGGAATTGAGCATTGTAGTATACATGCAAGCATGGTTTTGTTGATTTTCATGTTTATGAGCATCATTGGTGCTATTTGAAATGGAAATGAGGTCAAAAATTGACATGCATGTTTGATTATGGAAGATATGAAGCTTATGTAAAGTTTGAATGAATGAGCCTTGAGTTTACAAAATAATGTTGATTAATTTGGGAGAATTGGACCATGATTTTGAGCAATTGACCTCACCTTGCTTATATACTCATGTTACATAATGTGTTTGCATGTTTTGGAACCAAATTTGTGGGTTTTGAACCTTGGAAGTCGGATTGGGGCTCAAGAACAAATTCTGGAAAACCCAGAATTCTTGATGTCCGCTCGAGCGGGGAAACCGCCGCTTGAGCGTGAAATACGAGCTGCCAGCATATTTTGCAGACATGGTGTCCGCTTGAGTGGGGAAGTTCGTGCTCGAGCGGGGAGCTATGTAGACAGACCTTCACCTCGAGCGCCATACTTCACGCTCGAGCGTAATTTTGATGCATCCAGTACTTTTGCAGACCTCATGGGTCCGCTCGAGCGGGGAAGTCCACGCTCAAGTGGGGACCCTATTTTTTGAAATTTTGAAAATGCATTATGTGTTCCGTTTTCCGTTCCTTTTCACTTCTAAGTACTCTTAGGCATACATTGAGCATTGTAAATAAGTTGGAAGAATAAGAATTAAGCCTAAAGAGGAATATGTGAATTAAGAACGGATTGAATCGGTTGTGACCCATGTGTGTTATGTGATGTGTAGGGTCAAGCTCCAGGGCAAATCAATCAGCCGATCACTGTGAGTAATATCTTAACAAAGATATCTGAAATATGTTATTGTCCAATTGTTTACATCCATGTAAGTTTTATAAGATTCGTTGATTCGATTGGTGGACAACGTTTGCTATACCAAATGAATGGGCCAGATGCCGTTTTGACACGAATAAATGAATGGGCTAAAGGCCGTTTTGACACGATTAGATGAATGGGCCAAAGGCCGTTTTGACATGAAAATATGAATTGGGCCCAAGGCCGTTTGAAGCATGTTGTTCTACACACCGTTTGTATAACTCCTTTATTTGATATTATTCACTGGGCTATCGCTCACGCTCATTCATGTGTTTGTAGGTGAGCCAAGAGAAGTCCAAACCCAGCCCCAGTGAAGTCTGTATGGAACAACAAAAGTTTTGGAGAGTCAGCCCTTGCGTCTCACGCACAAGACTCGTCTTCGCCTTTTTGTCATTTTGTTTTATGGTGTCATATTGGCGAAGTCTTTGAACATGTCTGTATATAGTTTTCATGGGTTGACTTAGTTATGGATAATCCTGTCTGTACAGAACTTTATGGTATTGTATTTTTGTTGTGAGTTATTAATATGCATATGTATGGTTTGTTATGATGTGCCATGTAAGCACAGCTCTATGGACAAAGTTTTAAATTTTTGCTTCCGTTTGGCCCCCTTTACTCTGATGACTTATGTTTGGTTTGGTTTGAGGCCATAGGTAATCTCATGATTACTGGCCGGTTATGTCCTTAACCCTTGGGGGCGGGTTCGGGTTGTGACAAAATTCCTAGTAAATTACTGAGTAAATTCTCAGTTAATTCCCAGTAAATTACAAAGTAAATTCCATTAAATTCTCAATAAATTACTAAGTAAATTTTCAGTAAATTCCAAGTAACTTCTCAGTAAATTCCTAGTATATTCTCAGTAAATTACTGAATAAATTCCCAGTAAATTCTAACTAAATTACTCAGTAAATTCCTAGTAAATTCTCAGTAAATTATTGTGTAAATTGTCAGTAAATTAGTTAACAAGTTCCCAGTAAATTTTCAGTAAATTTCAAGTAAATTGTCATTGAATTACTCAGTAAAGTTTCAGTAAATTCTCATTAAATTACTCAGTAAATTCCCAGTAAATTCTCAGTAAATTACTCCGTAAATTCTCAGTAAATTACTCAATAAATTCTCAACAAATTACTTTGTAAATTCCCAGGAAATTGTCAGTAAATTACTCAGAAAATTCCTAGTAAATTACTACGTAAATTCCGAGTAAAGTCTGAGTAAATTACTGAGTAAATTCCCAGTAAATTCTCATTACATTAGTCAGTAAATTCCCAGTAAATTCCCATTGAATCACTCAGTAAATTTCCTGTAAATTAGTCAGTAAATTTCCAGTAAATTACTCAGTAATCTCCCAGTAAATTCTCAGTAAATTACAGAGTAAACTCCTAGTAAATTCTCAGAAAATTACAAGTAAATTCTCAATAAATTCCAAGTAAATTCTCAGTAAATTACTGAGTAAATTCCCAGTAAATTTTCTGTAAGTTACTGAGTAAATTACTGTGTAAATTCTCAGTAAATTGCCAGTAAATTACTCAGCAAATTCCCAGTGAATTTTCAATAAATTCCCAGTAAATTGTCATTAAATTACTCAGTAAATTCCCAGTAAATTACTTAGTAAATTTCCAATAAATTCTCAGTAAATTACACCGTAAATTCCCTTCAAATTCTCAGTAACTTACTCAGTAAATTCCTAGTAAATTACTTGGTAAATGCTAAGTAAATTACTCTGTAAATTCCCAGGAAATTGTCAGTAAATTCACGATAAATTCCCCAGTAAATTCCCAGTAAATTCTTAGTAAATTACTATGTAAATTCTCAGTAAATTACTGAGTAAATTCTCAGTAAATTCTCATTAAACTAATCAATAAATTCTGAGTAAATTCTCATTAAATCACTCAGTAAATTCTCAGAAAATTACTCAGTAGATTCTAAGTAAATTCTCTGTAAATTCTCTGTAAATTCTTAGTTAATTACTCGATAAATTTCCAGTAAATTTTCAAAAAATTCCCACTAAATTACTCAATAATTTCCCAGCAAATTTTGATTAAATTACTCAGTAAATTCCCAGGAAATTTCCAGTAAATTCCCAGGAAATTTCCAGTAAATTATTTAGCAAATTCCCAATAAATTCTAAGTAAATTACTGAGTAAATTTCTAGTAAATTCTCAGTAAATTATTTAGCAAATTCCCAATAAATTCTAAGTAAATTACTGAGTAAATTTCTAGTAAATTCTCAATAAATTACTCAGTAAATTCTCAGTAAATTACACAGTAAATTGCCAATAAATTACTGATTGAATTCCCAGTAAATTCTCTGTAAATGAGTAAATTCCCAGTAAATTCTAAGTAAATCACTCAGTAAATTCCCAGTAAATTACTCAGTAAATTCTCATTAAATTACTCAGTAAATTCGTAGTAAATTCTCAATAAATTTCCAGTAAATACTGAGTAAATTCCCAATAAATTACTCAGTAAATTCCCAGTAAATTCCCAGTAAATTCTCAGTAAATTACTTAGTAAGTTCCCAGTAAATTCTCTGTAAATTCCAATTAAATTCTCATTAAATTAATTAGTAAATTTCCAGCAAATTCTCATTAAATTACTCATTAAATTCTCAGTAAATTTCTAGTAAATTCTTAGCAAATTACTGAGTAAATTCCTCGTAAATTCTCAGTAAATTACTCAATAAATTCTCAGAAAATTCTCAGTAGTTTCCTAGTAAAATCTCATTAAATTACTCAGTAAGTTAGAAGTAAATTTCCAGTAAATTCTCAGCAAATTACTGAGTAAATTCTCAGTGAATTACTCTGTAAATTCTCGGTAAATTCTCATTAAATTCCTAATAAATTCTCATTAAATTACTTAGTAAATTCTCCGTAAATTCCTAGTAAATTACTCAATAAATTCTAAGTAAATACTCAGTAAATTACTTAGTAAATTCCTAGTAAATCCTCAGTAAATTCTGAGTAAATTTTCATGAAATTACTTAGTAAATTTCCAATAAATTCTAAGCAAATTCACAGTAAATTAATCAGTAAATTCTCAGTAAATCACTGAGTAAATTCTCAGTATATTCTTAGTAAATTCCCAGCAAATTACTCACCGAGAATTTAATGGGAAATTACTGAGAATTTACTAGGAATTTACTGAGTAATTTACTGGGAATTTAGTGATTATTAACTCTGAATTTACTGAGTAATTTAATTAGAATTTATAGATAATTTACTACGCATTTCCTGAGTAATTTCCTGAGAATTTACTAGGAATTTAATCAGTAATTTACTCAGAATTTACTGGGAATTATTGAGTAATTAACAGAAAATTTACTGGGAATTTACTTAGTAATTTAATGGAAAATTTTTGGGAATTTACTAAGTAATTCACAGAGAATTTACTGAGTAATTCACAGGGAATTTACTGAGAATTTCCAGGGAATTTACTGAGTAATTTAATACGAATTTGTTGGGAATTTACAAATTAATTTAATCAGAATTTATTGTGAATTTACTAAGAATTTACTGGGAATTTACGAAAAACTTAGTGGGAATTTATTGAGAATTTACTTAGTAATTTATTGAGAATTTAGCGGGAATTTACTGAGTATTTACTGAGGAATTTACTGAGAATTTATTGAAAATTTACTATGTAATTTACTTAGAATTTACTAGGAATTTACTGAGTAATTTACTGGGAATTTACTGAGAATTTATTGAGTAATTTACTGAGAATTTACTAGCAATTTACTGAGAATTTATTGGGAATTTACTGCGTAATTTATTGAGAATTTACTTGAAATTTACTGAGTAATTTACTAAGCATTTACTGGAAATTTACTAAGAATTTACAGGGAATTTACTAAGTAATTTACTGGGAATTTACTGAGTAATTTACTGAAAATTTACTGTGAATTTACTAAGTATTTACTGAGTGACTTAAAGACAATTTACTAAGAATTTACTGAGAATTTACTCGGTAATTTACTGAGAATTTATTATGAATTTATTCAGAAATTTACTGAGAATTTACAGAGTAATTTACTGAGAATTTACTGGAAATTTACTACGTAATTTACAAAGAATTTACTGGGAATTTTCTGAGTAATTTAAATTGAATTTATTGGGAATTTACTGTGAATTTACTGAGTAATTTATTGGGAATTTACTGAGCAATTTAATGAGAATTTACTGGGAATTTACTGAGAATTTAATGGGAATTTATAGAGTAATTTACTAAGAATGTACTGGGAATTTACTGGAAATTTACTGAGTAATTTACATAGAATTTAATTTCAATTTACTGAGTAATTTATTGGAAATTTATGGAGTAATGTACTGAGAAATTGCTAGGAATTTACTGAGTAATTTAATGAGAATTTACTGGGAATTTATTGAGTAATTCAATGAGAATTTTCGGGGAATTTACTGAGTAATTTAATGAGAATTTAGTGAGAATTTACCAGGAATTTAATTAGTAATTTATTGAGAATTTACTGAGTAATTTATTAAGATGTTACTGGGAATTTGCTGAGTAATTTGCTGAGCATTTACTGGAAATTTACTGAGTAATTTACTGGAATTTACTGTGTAATTTATTGAGAACTTATTGGGAGTTTTCTAAGTAATTTACTGAGAATTTACTGCGAATTTACTCAATATAGTACCGAAAATTCACTGGGAATTTAATGGGAATTTACTGAGTAATTTACTGATAATTTACTGGGAATTTACTTAGTAATTTTCTGAGAATCTACTAGAAACTTACTGAGAATTTACTGGGAATTTACTGAGTAATTTACTTGGAATTTACGGAAAATTTAATGGGAATTTACGGAGTAATTTACTGAGAATTTACTTGGAATTTACTCACTAATTTACTGAGAATTTACTGAAAATTTACAGAGAATTTATTGAAAATTTACTGTGTAATTTACTAAGAATTTATTGGGAATTTACTAAGTATTTACTGAGTAATTTAAGGACAATTTACTTGAAATTTACTGAGAATTTATTGGAAATTTATTTAGAATTTTTCTGAGAATTTGCTGAGTAGTTTACTGGGAAATTTACTAAGAATTTACTGGGAAATTTAAATTGAATTTACTTGGAAGTTACTGAGAATTTATTGAGAGTTTACTACAAATTTACTCTGTAATTTCATGAGAACTTACTGGGAATTTGCTGAGTAAATTATTGGGAATTTACTGAGCAACTTAATGAGAATTTACTGAGAATTTAATGGGAATTCACAGAAGAATTTACTAGGAATTTTCTCAGTAATTTACTGAGAATTTACTGAAAATTTACTGAGTAATTTACTAAGAATTTATTAGGAATTTACTAAGTAATTTACTAAGAATTTACCGAGAATTTACTCAATAATTTACTGAGAATTCACTGGGAATTTACTACAAATTTACTGCGTAATTTAATGAGAATTTATTAGAAATTTACTGAGTAATTTACTGAGAATCTGTTGGGAACTTATTGAGTAATTTACTGAGAATTTCATGGGAATTTATTGAGTAATTTACAGAGAATTTACTGAGTAATTTAATGAGAATTTACTGGTAATTTACTGAGAATTTAATGGGAATTTACGGAGTAATTTAATAAGAACTTACAGGGAATTTACTCCGTAATTTACTAAGAATTTACTGGGAATTTATTGAGAATTTACTTGCAATTTCCTGAAAATTTACTGAGTAATTTACGGAGAATTTACTTGGAATTTACAGAGTAATTTATTGAGAATTTTCTAGAAATTTACTGGGAATTTACTAAGCAGTTTACTGATAATTTTCTGGGAATTTAGTAAGTAATTTACTAAGAATTTACTGGGAATTTACTGAGTAATTTAACGGAAATTTATTGGGAATTTATTGAGAATTTATGAGGAATTTACTGAGTAATTTATTGGTAATTTACTAAGTAATTTTCTGAGAATTTGCTGGGAATTTACTGAGTAATTTACTGGTAATTTACTGAGTAATTTTCTAATAATTTACTGGGGATTTACTGAGAATTTACAAGGAATTACTGAGAATTAACTGGAAATTTACGGAGTAATTTGGTGGGAATTTACCGAGTAATTTACTAAACATTTACTTGGAATTTACTGAGTAATTACAAGAGAATTTATTGGAAATTTACGAAGTAATTTACTGAGAATTCACTGGGAATTTACTCAATAATTTACTAAGAATTTTATGGGAATTTACTGAGAATTTACTAGGAATTTACTCAGTAATTTACTAAGAATTTACTAAGAATTTACTGAGTAATTTATTGAGAATTTATTGGGAATTTACTCATTAATTTACTGAGAATTTACTGGGAATTTACACAGTAATTTACGGAGAATTTACTGGGAATTTACACAGTAATTTACGGAGAACTTATAGGGAATTTACTCAGTAATTTACTGAGAATTTACTCAGTAATTCACGGAGAATTTACTGAGAATTTACTGAGTAATTTACTCAAAATTTAATTGGAATTTACTAAGTAATTTAATGAGAATTTACAAGGAATTTACTAAGTAATTTACTGAAAATTTAGTGGAAATTTACTGAGAATTTATAGGAAATTTACTGAGTAATTTTTTGAGAATTTACTAAGAATTTACAATGTAATTTACTGGGAATTTACTTAGAATTTTCTGAGTAATTTACTGAAAATTTATACAGTAATTTAATGAGAATTTACTGAGCAATTTACTTAGAATTTATTGGGAATTTACACTGTAATTTACTAAGAATTTACTGGAAATTTGTTGAGAATTTACTGAGTAATTTACTTAGAATTTACGGGCAATTTGCTGAAAATTACTCAGTAATTTACTGAGAATTTGCGGGGAATTTACTCTGAAATTTACTGCGTAGTTTAATGAGAATTTACTGGGACTTTAATGGAATTTAGTGAGTAATTTACTGAGAATTTGCTGGGAATTTTCTAAAAATTCACTAGAAATTTACAGAGTTATTTACTGAGAATTTAGTAGGAATTTACTGAGTAATTTAGTGAGGATTTACTTGTAATTTACTGGGTAATTTAATGAGAATTTTCTGGAAATTTACTGAGAATATACTCGAAATTACCTCTGTAATTTACTAAAAATTTAATTTAAATTTACTGAGTACTTTAATGAGAATTTAATGGGAATTTACTGAGAATTTTCTGGGAATTTACTGAGAAATTTACTGAGAATTTACAGAGAATTTACTGAGTAATGTACTGAGAATTTTATGGAAATTTACTAAGTAATTTAATGAGAATTCACTGGGAATTTACTAAGTAATTTACTGAGAATTTATTGAGTAATTTACTGAGAATTTACTGGGAATTTACTGAGTAATTTACTGGGAATTTACAAGTAATTTACTGAGAAATTACTGGAAATTTACTCAGTAATTTACTGAGAATTTACATGGAATTTACTAAGAATTTTCTGAAAATTTATTGGGAATTTACTGAGTAATTTACTGAACATTTACTTGGAATTTACTGAGTAATTACAAGAGAATTTACTGGGAATTTACGAAGTAATTTACTGAGAATTCACTAGGAATTTACTCAATAATTTACTGAGTAATTTACTGGAAATTTACTGAGAATTTACTAGGAATTTACTCAGTAATTTACTGAGAATTTACTAGAAATTTACTGAGTAATTTATTGAGAATTTATTGGGAATTTACTCAGTAATTTACTGAGAATTTACTGGGAATTTATACAGTAATTTACGGAGAAATTATAGGGAATTTACTCAGTAATTCACGGAGAATTTACTGAGAATTTACTGAGTAATTTACTCAAAATTTAATTGGAATTTACTGAGTAATTTACTGAGAATTTATAAGGAATTTACTAAGTAATTTATTGAAAATTTAGTGGAAATTTACTGAGAATTTATAGGAAATTTACTGAGTAATTTTTTGACAATTTACTAAGAATTTACAATGTAATTTACTGGGAATTTTCTGAGTAATTTACTGAGAATTTACACAGTAATTTAATGAGAATTTACTGAGCAATTTACTTAGAATTTATTAGGAATTTACACTGTAATTTACTAAGAATTTACTGGAAATTTATTGAGAATTTACTGAGTAATTTACTTAAAATTTACGGGCAATTTGCTGAAAATTACTTAGTAATTTACTGAGAATTTGTGGGGAATTTAATCCGAAATTTACTGAGAATTTACTGAGTAATTTAATGAGAATTTACTAGGAATTTACTGAGACTTTAATGGAATTTAGTGAGTAATTTACTGAGTAATTTACTAAGAATTTAGTAGGAATTTACTGAGTAATTTAGTGAGGATTTACTTGTAATTTACTGGGTAATTTAATGAGAATTTTCTGGAAATTTACTGAGAATATACTCGAAATTTCCTTTGTAATTTACTAAAAATTTAATTTAAATTTACTGATGTAGCAAGCCCGCGGGGGACCTCGCCACAGCTCGGACTCGACTTTCGTCGTCACGGTTCTTAATCTGAACCAAAGAGTCCAAATCCGGCAAATCGTTTTGAGAAAACAGATTTTTGAAAGAAGTGCCAAACATGGACTGCTTTGCCAGATACAGAGTCGCCACCTAAATATTTTATTTTTGGGAAATTTAGGAAACCCTGACTCGGTGCCAAAAGGCCACGTGTCCGTCATCACCAAAGTTGCCTCGGCTCGGGAACTTGGGTATGATTGGGGAAGGTCACTTCGTGAGCACCCCCGCTCGCCCGGTCAAAGACCGGCCTCTACTAACCATGATATCAATTTTTGAAAACATTGTATGTTCTTATTCCGGTTATTAGCCTAGGTTACTATGTGATGCGCGCAGCATACAAGTATAGACTGGATCGTCTGAATTGGGACAAAACATTTCATGTTTGCTTTTGAAAATGGTTTGCTACCCGCAGGTAGGCTTGAAACATTTATGATTTATTCCAATTCAGATAACCCAACCTTCACCCACAAGTATTCAGGCAGTTATATCACATAAGCACATAGCCTCATGGTAAGCATGCTATTCATGGCAGCACTCACACGCATGCAAGGATGCTAAAGCATAAAGCTTACCGAGTACTCCAAGCCAAAATAGAAACTCATTAGAAATCATGCATGAATCCTAAGTATACAGAAATGCCTAATGCAACACATGCAAAATGCAACTATAGCAGGCTCGGCTATTCTAAACATGGTATATGAAATGCTACAACTATCATGTATTCAATTTAGGATTGAGAGTACGATGCAGTTAGTATGATGCGCCGAGCCCGGTGCATGCAATACAGATGAATGATGCAAACATGCTGTCATACTGTATGCTAATTGAAATATGCCCTAATCTAACCATCATAAGCGGATAAATAAAAGGGAGAAAGACGTGGGGTTGGAAGACATACATCACACTCACGCACACTTATTACAGTTGTGCCCTCACTCGGAGGGTCCGAATAAATATACAGTCCCGAATAAAAGAATATTACAGTCCAAATATTACAGTCCGAATAATATACAAATTCCTAATTAATTAATGAATTAACTAAGAAAGCAAATAAAACTGGCATGCAAGCCAGGGACTGCCTTGCTTCTGATGGATGATGCATGTCCGGGTTGTCTTGCGCGGAAATCCACCGGAATGCCCCAATTAGCCTCTGTTTAGCAGTTATTCTTGGAAAGCGTGCCAAGCTCCGAAAAGTTGCTGATTCTTCATTTTGCTGCAACAGAGAGCAGGAAAGGGGCATAGCAATGTATTTTCACAGATATATGCATGCCTCGATCCTCGTGCCACCAATCACGCATATCGATGCATGATGGCCGAGGAATCGAAATGTGCAACTCAATATAAAATGAATGCACGTATAAACACAACAAGAACCTAACTCCATCATGGATGATCCGGAGTGTCGGTGACTAGGGAATTGAGACACGTTCCGTCACTCAGAGTACGAAACGCACCTCGTTTCCCGTGTCCGGGCTAACTCCTATCCCGAACACGATGCAATATGCATGACATGCATGAATGCAACTAAGATACAATCCTAACATACACAATGCTATGAAAATAAGATGCCTCGAAATGCGTGCACACGGGCACGCAAACCGAGAAAATGACATACGCAATGCAAATGGCATGAAACTATGATATGGGCTTATACCAACATGAGAGAGCCTCAGCCACACTCACATAGGATGTCGGTGAATGAAAATGAAGTGCCTCGAAATGCGTGCACACGGGCACGCAAACCGAGGCGGTGATAGAATGCGATGTAAATGACATAGAAATGTGATATGGGCTTATACCAACATGAGAGAGCCTCAGCCACACTCACATAGGATGCCGGTGGATGAAAAATGAAATGCCTCGAAATGCGTGCACACGGGCACGCAAACCGAGGTGGTGACAGAATGCGATGTAATGACATGAAAACATGATATGGGCTTATACCAACATGAGTGAGCCTCAGCCACACTCACATAGGATGCCGGTGGATGAAAAATGAAGTGCCTCGAAATGCGTGCACACGGGCACGCAAATCGAGGCAATGATAGAATGCGATGTAACGACATGAAATGAATAGCAATCATTCTAATAGAATTTCAGCAATAAGATATGGGGGAAAACAGTCCCGAAATGAGGCGAAATGGCACCAAATGCATGGAATTGTCCCGAAATGCGAATTTAGGCACCCGAAATGGCCTATAGCTATGCCAAACATGCACAATATGGACATGCAATGCAAAGACAGAAGCTAGACAGTCCCAAAAAAGGCACTTTCACAGTTATAAACATGGCCAAACAGCAAGCATAGGTAGGGCAAAAATGGCATGTAAGAATAGGGGCCAAAAGAGGGGTAATGAAGCAAGTGATATAAGCAAGATCCAAACTGAAAAATTTCCTTCTACAACATTGAAGAGGGACCAAAAATATGAATATTTACAGTATACGGCAAGCCTTGAATCAATATACAAACATGCTAAAAAAAAGGCACAAGATTGAGGCTCAAAAGGTGCTATAACATGAAGTATACAAAATAATCACCAAACAGCCAAAGACCCTTAATAAAACATGTAGAATGGGCCAAAATAGGACTATTTCCAGAACTGTAAAATGGCCAAAAACAAAAGCATGATAGGCTAACTAAACATGCAAGAATGGGGAATAAAAGAGAGATATAACATGAAGTGGCATATGGAGGTCCCAAACCATGAAAGGACCTAAATGAAACATGAAGAATGGACCAAAATAAGCACTTTTTCAGAACTGTAAAATGACCAAAAACAAAAGCATGGTAGGCTGCCATTGCATGCAAGAATGGGGAATAAAAGAGGAGTATAAAGGTAGGTATAACATGGAAGTCCCAAATGGTGTTGAGCCCTTCTTCAATGTTGAAGAGGGGCTCAAAATAAGCCTAATATCAGTTTACAACATGCTCAAAAACAGATTACTCATGGACCAAAAATAGCATGCAAGATTATGACATATAAGAGGATCAATGAAGCAAGTGCATCATGGAGGGCTCAAACAGGGTTGAGCCCTTAATGAAAAGTGAAAATGAGCTCAAAAGAGGGCCCCTTTCAGTTAGGGCCGGAGCTTGAAACAAAAAGCATATAAGGCTTACAAATGGATCAAGAAAAAGGGTCAAAGAGGAGAAATGTTACTCACCCTTGAAGACTAAAGCTTTTGTTGCTTCTTGGACCAATTTGCAGCTCCTTTAGCCTTTGAGAAGCCTTCCTTGTTGCTGGAAATGAGGTGGTGATGGTAGAGCTTGGTGGTGTAGAAGAAATGGTGCTTAGGGACTTGGAAGTTTTCAAGGAAATGAGAGGGATAAAGATGGATTTGTGTATGGAAGCTTGAAGACAAGTTTTTCTAACCCCTACAAGTGAAGCCACCAGCTGGTTATAAGGGCCAAAAAGGGGGTGTAAAGGTGGGGGAAAAGGAGAGCAACTTTCCCCCACAAAATATCCCCCGGATAAAGATATTTTCTGGGGGATAAAGCTCCACAGCTGTAAAGTGCACAGTGCAAGGAATTCGGCTGGCCAGTTACTTTTGCTCCAGGTGGCTGGCCGGCCACACCCCCTAGCCGGCCGGCTAGGGGTCAAAAGGGTCAAGCAGATTTAGTGGCCGGCCACCAACTGATGGTGTCCTCCTATCTGTGTACAACACAACCCTGTGGTTAAAAGTCCAAGAAAGTGGGTCCAAGGGGTTCAACATTAGCCCGGAAAGAGGGGGTCAAAAGGGTCAAGCAAGATTAGTGGCCGGCCACCATTTTTTAGGGTCCTCCCATGTGTGTACATCACAAATATGTGGTTCAAAGTTCGAGAAAATGGGCCCAAGGTGTTCAACATTAGCTCGGAAGGAGGGGGTCAAAAGGGTCAAGTAACATTAATGGCCGGCCACCATTTTTTAGGGTCCTCCCATGTGTGTACATCACAAATATGTGGTTCAAAGTTCAAGAATGTGGGCCCAAGGTGTTCAACATTAGCCCGGAAGTGTGAAAAACGGGCGCCGGAGGGCGTCGGAGGATGTATAACTGGTTGCTGCAACAATTACTGGCCTCCCACCCTTCAGTGACCTCCCCGGTGATAAAACAGAGGTACCTGCCAAAAATGAACGAAAACCGTTGCAAAACGAATGTTCAGGGGCCAAAACGTACAGTTTGGGGTCCCGAAAATGGGCTGTTAAGCACCGAAAATGGTATTCGACCTCGAAGTGGGTTTCTCAGCCCCCAGTGTCCCTCAAAAGGGAGAAAATAGGAAGTACGCCAAAAACCGGAGCAATAGGAGATGGTTAAGCGGTCCCGAACCGAGGCACACGGCCAACGGTCCCGAAAAATCGGAAACCGGACTCCGAAATGGGCAAAATGGCCTACGGCCACAAAATGTAGCCCACGGCCACTGAGAGATGGTCTACTGGACCTCTCCCTCCCCTCAGGAAAAGAAACAGAGAAAATCGAGCCTGGTTCGCAAACCGAGGCAAAGTACAAAAGAGGGTTCGGAAGTTCGGAGGCAGGGCTCACGGCCGCAACTCTAAAACTTCTGAACGAGCACATTATGCAACATCACCAAGCGCTCAATCGGTGACGTCTGAGTCTGAAGGTCGGTCAAAAATGGGGTGTCTACAGTTGCCCCTCTTTGACAGAACTCGAAAGTCACAAGTGACGGGAGTGAATGTCAAAGCCCAGAGACGACCCATTTTTGACAAGGCCGAAGACTTAGACAAACGTACAAGATAAACAGAGATGTGCCCGCAGGCATGCCCGCAGGCAGGGGGCAAAATGCAAATGATATGCAAGAAGCCGAACATAACTCAATGATCATGCAAATGCAGCAAGCTGTAATGAAGCAAGTATTCGCAAATAGATGCAATAGTTTTAAGCAAGAATGCAAAGCAACAACTACATTTCATGCAGTTAAGAATGCGGAGGATTATTCAATCCCCGCCACGTCTCACACGGAGAAGATACGATACCTGCGCGATTCGTCTGGTCGCACCAGCCTCAATTGAACCGTACATACAATATCGTGCCTGCAAAAGAGAGAAATTGCAACAAGTACAATATGCTACCAACATATATTTAATGTGATTCTGGAAGTTTGACACACGCAGTGCCGGTGAGTGAATGCATCGCAATGCAAGAGTGGAACATGCGTGACAACGCATGCCCAAGTATAGAGATATGCCAATATCAAGAAATGTGCACGTTAATGCAGGTATGCTCATGAGAATGCAAGTTATGTGCATGATAGTGCGAAACGAGCATGAATCAGGGTGCCCGTTTGTCATGAAATAACGAGTACGGAAATGCGCGTTTCGACGAAGGCGACTCGATCACGGCCTCCGATCCGCTTCCCGGAAAGGTTACAACTCATTCAAAAAGGATACACTTTGATTTTGATGAATGATGATGAGACACATGTCAGAACTTGAAGCTGAAGTCCCGGCAGAGCAAATTCGCGACCGGAAGTGTACTTTTCTTGAACTTTTTCAGGTCCCGGGAACTCCAATCTTCCCCAAAATTTACAGGGAGCTAGGTGGGCATGTGGGGGACATGGCCGGCCGTTTATCTTCCCAAGGGGAGGTGGCCAACCGGTTTTCCATAAAGCAAATAGCTGGCCGGCCAGTTTTCCAAAAAGCAGATAGCTGGCCGGCTAGAAAAGAGGGCCGGCCGGCCATATGCCCAAATTCGGGGGCATTTTGGTATTTTCACCTCCTTTTTGATGCTCCTTCAATCCAAGACTTGGGGCCTATATATAAGGCAGTCGAGATCCCTTCCTTTCTTGCCTCCTACAACACTTTCTTCTCCAGATCTGAGTTTCACACGCGTTTTCCAACGCCCCGTGTAAATTATTTTCGCAAAAATATTCAGTTTCAAGCACTTTGAAGCGATTAAATTTCGGTTTCGGAGCTTCTTTTCGCATTTTCGCCACTTGAGGTAAGTTTGTCTCAATATTTGGAAGATTTTCTCGGGAGTTGACTTTTGTTGACTTTTTCATTTCCCGAGAGTTGACTTTTGTTGACTTTTTCCAATTTCGGCTCATTTTCGTTCATTTTTGCTCCCTTTGCAGATCTTCTGAAAATGGCGGGTAATTCTCCCCACGGCGGAGGTTTTCCAGGCGCCGGAGATGATTTTGATCCCATGACTCTACCCCCGAGGACCCGACCTTTTATTCCCGGGAGGTACCGTCCGCCAACACATGTCCTCCCTCGTGCTGTCTTCCGTCACTTTACTAGCTTTGACGAGCGAGCACCCGGGGATCTGCTTCTCCGAGAGCCGGAGCATCACCTCTCTCATGAGGCCCGAGAGGTATTTACTTCATTTTCTGTATTTTTTGTACATTCCGCACCTTTGCCATGCTTGAACATGCAGTTTAGCTTATGACATAGTACTTTGCTTGCATCCTGAACATGTAGTTTCAACACTCGAATTTCTGAACACTTGGCTCATTAATTAATTGCGAACGCACAGTACACATTAGTTAAGAGGTGAACACACGGCTCAAACACTGATTTGTCGAACACACAGCCCGAATTCGAAAGTGAACACACAGCCCACACTTTACATTTTCTGAACACATAGCCCAGATTAGATAGTGAACACGCAGCCCACACTAGTTGAAATTTGAACATGCAATCCAAACTTTAAATTTTCTGAACACGCAGCCCAGATTAGAGTAATGAACACGCAGCCCACACTGATAGAAAGTTGAACACGTAGCCCAAACTTTAAATTTTCTGAACACGCAGCCCAGATTAAATAGTGAACACGCAGCCCACACTGATAGAAAGTTGAACACGCAGCCCAAACTTTAATTTTCTGAACACGCAGCCCAGATGAATAGTGAACACGCAGCCCAAACTTTAAATTTTCTGAACACGCAGCCCAGTTAAAATAGTGAACACGCAGCCCACACTGATAGAAAGTTGAACACGCAGCCCAAACTTTAAATTTTCTGAACACGCAGCCCAGATTAATTAGTGAACACGCAGCCCACACTGATAGAAAGTTGAACACGCAGCCCAGATTAGATAGTGAACACGCAGCCCACACTGATAGAAAGTTGAACACGCAGCCCAAACTTTAAATTTTCTGAACACGCAGCCCAGATGAATAGTGAACACGCAGCCCACACTGATTGAAAGTTGAACACGCAGCCCAAACTTTAAATTTTCTGAACACGCAGCCCAGATTAAATAGTGAACACGTAGCCCACACTGATAGAAAGTTGAACACGCAGCCCAAACTTTAAATTTTCTGAACACGCAGCCCAGATTAAATTTTCTGAACACGCAGCCCAGATTAAATAGTGAACACGCAGCCCACACTAATAGAAAGTTGAACACGCAGCCCAAACTTTAAATTTTCTGAACACGCAGCCCAGATTAAATAGTGAACACGCAGCCCACACTGATAGAAAGTTGAACACGCAGCCCAAACTTCAAATTTTCTGAACACGCAGCCCAGATTAAATAGTGAACACGCAGCCCAAACTGATAGAAAGTTGAACACGCAGCCCAAACTTTACATTTTCTGAACACGCAGCCCAGATTTAGATAGTGAACACGCAGCCCACACTGATAGAAAGTTGAACACGCAGCCCAAACTTTAAATTTTCTGAACACGCAGCCCAGATTAAATAGTGAACACGCAGCCCAAACTGATAGAAAGTTGAACACGCAGCCCAAACTTTAAATTTTCTGAACACGCAGCCCACACTGATAGAAAGTTGAACACGCAGCCCAAACTTTAAATTTTCTGAACACGCAGCCCAGATTAAATAGTGAACATGCAGCCCACACTGATAGAAAGTTGAACACGCAGCCCAAACTTTAAATTTTCTGAACACGCAGCCCAGATTAAATAGTGAACACGCAGCCCAAACTGATAGAAAGTTGAACACGCAGCCCAAACTTTACATTTTCTGAACACGTAGCCCAGATTGAGATAGTGAACACGCAGCCCACACTGATAGAAAGTTGAACACGCAGCCCAAACTTTAAATTTTCTGAACACGCAGCCCAGATTAAATAGTGAACACGCAGCCCACACTGATAGAAAGTTGAACACGCAGCACAAACTTTAAATTTTCTGAACACGCAGCCTAGATTAGAATTTGCATGTAGCTTATTTCACTTCATCGGCATACAGCCCATTTCATCTCATTGGCACACAGCCCATTCATCTCATTGGCACACAGCCCATTTCATCTCATTGGCACACAGCCCATTTCATCTCATTGGCACACAGCCCATTCATTTCATTATTGACACATGTATTCATTCTGAATGCAGGTTGGTTCCCGCAGTGTGCGGGGGTATGGTTCCACCATCGCGCGGGACTGGTACGCTGAGCTCCCGGAGGTTGTCCGAGACTTAGTAGACTTGGCAGGGTTTGGGCCCTTCTGCGTCGGGTTGTCACGTTGTCCTGCCAGGAGGACACTGATGGCAGCCTTGGTAGAGAGATGGTGGGACACCACCAACTCCTTTCATTTCTCTGCCACTGGAGACATGACCATGACGCCTCTAGACTTTGCTGTGCTGACCGGCCTGGACATCGGAGGTTGGTCCATCCCCTATGATGAGGATATGGGCGAGTGAGAGGCCACTTGGATGTATCTATTGGGGGCTCGCCCGCCTGTTGACAGGGTTTCTGGGAGAGTCCGATACACTTGGTTCTCTTCCCACTTCCGGCAGGCGGAGATGGTGCCCGAGACTCCTGAGGAGACAGAGCAGTATGCTCGTGGTTTCCTTATGTTCCTCTTCGGGACTACCCTGTTTGCCGATAGAGGGAACACAGTCGGGTTATATCTGCTGAGCGCTCTGGTTGACCTATCACAGGTCCATCGATATGACTGGGGTGGCGCCGGCCTGGCTACCCTTTACTTTTATATGAGCGCGACCTCCCGCGAGCGAGGCGATTTACTTGGCGGCTACTGGAGTGCCTGGGAGGTACTTTTTTGTCCTCTTGATTTATATTTCTACTTCTCATTACTTGTACATTGCCCTCACAGCGCACTTTTACAGTCTGTATTTTGCTCTCAGCATTTCGTACTTACATTTTGCACTGCTTTTCTCAGCTATGGGTCTATGTATACTTCCCAGCATTGGCCCCAGAGTCAGAGGTGGCAGGGGTTCCCATGACCCCATACTCACTGGTGTTCGAGGGCCCGCACCGGCCGAGACCTCGAGAGACCCTCCTTTACCTGCGACAGTACTTTGACACTGTGCGACATTCAGAGGTACCTCAGAGCTTTCAGTTCCTTTCATTTTCATCTTTGATTTGCTCTGTATATTCTCGATTTCTGATTGGTTTATGCATTTATCATCCGCAGATCTCATGGCAGCCCTGGGTATCCCTGGACGATGGTCTCCGACTTCAGTATACCGGAGGGTCGGACATCTCCCAGTATAGGGTCCTGCTCGAAGGGCCGGTTGGCAGGGCCTGGTTTCTGGGGGAACGCTTTCTGCGCCAGGTATGGGGGTATCTTTCTCAGGATCCTCCCGCAGTACCCCCAGTCAGTATGCGGACTGCTGACAGGCTCTCCTACTCGGAGGTAGTCGGCGCCATGCTGGGTAGTGATGCTTTACTATATATTGAGGAGGGGGACTACGCCACTTACCGTCACATATATTTGATGCCTCCATTGACGGGAGCTCGTATCCCGATGATGAGGCCTGCCGGTATGTCATCCTCGGGCTAGGCTCGGGCTCGGGCTGCAGACGCCCCTTCTACTAGCAGGGCTGGTACATCTAGTGGTGGGGGTAGACCGGTTCCTCCGGTTCCGTCGACTTATCCTCATCCTGGATGGCCAGATATGCCGACGGAGTTGATGGCGTGGCAGTATGGGGCTATCTCTCCGACCCCGATCCCGCTAGAGCCTCCGATGCCCAGTGATCGATACGCCATTGATCCTGACTCACCGCTGGTATGCTCCACTGTTTTTCATTCATCATTCAGATGTTTAGATATTCTTTTGTTCACTGATGATTATGAACTCATATTTGCAGCCACCGCGAGGGTACATGGAGGAGGTGGTTGGACTGGTGGCCACACTCGAGGGCATGGTCCTGCGTAGGGAGGCACAGTTGTCTATCGCGGGCATTCAGGCACCCTTCAGTTTTCTGGCATTTATCATACTTCTGATGACATGCTGATTTCTACTGCATCGATAGACTACTTGTGTAGAGCACATCTGACACACACCCCACTTGTATTCTGTATTTACATGCACCCACTTCACGTAGCCTTTGCTTGTATCTGCATCTGATGTATATATTTGGACTGATGTATTTGAATTGAACTCTTTGTTTTCAGATGCCTTCATGGCCTGGTCAGCCGCAGGCCAGGCCACCTGGGCCTCCTTGGGGAGCTGGGCCATCTGGGCCTTTTCAGGGAGTTGGGTCACCCGGGCCTTTTCAGGGGGTGGGGCCATCCCGGCCTTCCCGAGGAGCGGGGCCATCTAGACCTTTTTGAGGAGCTTGAGGAGGGCCTGTCCGCAGACGCAGGGCTCACGTTGTGGAGGTGGAGCCTGATGAGGAGGAGGAGGATGTTGAGGAAAAGGAGGAGGCTACCGACCGTCAGTCAGAGACATTTGCTGAGGAGGGGGGCTCCGGTTTTGGCTCGGGGAATAGAGGCGAGGCTGAGGGGGATCCTGAGGATGACAGCTCCGACTCAGATGATGATGATGGTGCGGAGGTTGTCCCGCAGAAGAGGATGAGGAGTGCTTCTCGTTCCCGCTCCCGAGGACATTGATGTTGCTATTTCCTGCTTTATTTTTCTTTTACTAGTAGTTTGTAGCACTTTGCACATTGTTAGGCAGTTTTATTTTTTGTAAAACTTGTACCTTTGTTTGTTGTAAAGCATGATGGAATGAAATAGCTTTTGAAAATGTGTTTGTATTTTAAACTTTTAGCATCGCATCGCATCATTTATTTCGCACAAAAATGAAATTGAATGGGAATGTGCATTGTGTAATCACCAAGTCAGGTAGTGAACCGACGCAACAAACTAAGCAACTCAACTTACTAAGATATAACAGGACCTTAGGAAGTTTACAACTCGATAAGCAAAATGCAACAATGTTGACAACGCAAATAAACAAGACTTTAACAATCATTGCTTGAACAGAGCGCAATGACTGAAAAACACGAAACACGTCCGCTCGACAAACAACTCGATAAGCAAGACAACAACTCGATAATCAAAACTACAACTCGATAATCAAAACTCAGCAATAACAGAGTGTACTTCGGACGATCTGGGCACCGGAACGCATCCGAAACGGAGGGAGATAAAGGCCTTTGACTCTCCCGTTGCATGAAAATGCTTGAAACTTCCCCTCGAAGAGTAAAACAGGGCCAAGGAGATACACTGCAGCATTGCCGGCCACCTTTGGGAGCCGGCCGGCCAATTTTGTGGAGAGAGACAGCTGGCCGGCCAGTTTTGTAAAAAGTAAATGGCTGGCCAGCCAGAAAAGGTGGCCGGCCGGCCACTCAGTCCTGCAGCCTCCTGGTTTTTGACACGTGTCCCCGTGAATAGTGTTTTTCCCTCTATAAAAGCCTCAACTTCGGGAACATTCATTTCATCTTAGTTTTAGACAAAGATGGAGGCGTTTCTCGCAGAAAATGTCACATCTTGGATCTCTTCTCTAGATGGCTCGGAAAAGCTGAATTTTCGGGGTTTCGGCTTGAATGCACTATTCACGCTGAGCCGTACTCCGCTACAGCTTCCTTTTCTCCATGCCGCGGCAAGGTTCTGGAATCCAGTGACGCATGTTTTTAGCTTTGGCGGCCAAGAGATGTGTCCCACTTTCGAAGATTTTCAGGTTTTGATGGAGTTTGAATGCTCTGAAGTGATCTTGCCCCAGCTCCGTTTTGGCCATGCCCAGGCTTTAGGGCGGATGTGTGGGCTCACGGCGCACAACGCTCGATCTCTGATCTGCAGTGGGGAACTGGACATCCTCGGCTTGATCCATCGTTTTTCCGACGCCGGTGACCGCAGCAACCATTATTGGCAGGGTTTCCGGCAACACGCCCTCTGCTTATGTTTGTTGTCTCACTTTCTGCTTTCCTCGGGCTTCGGCGGGGCTAGCATTCGCCTGATTGAAGTCGCCCAGGGCTTGAGAGAAGGAAAGAGCTGTATTGCCATGACCTTGGCCGAGACACTGATGGGCTTAGATTCTGTCTATCGCCGGGAGGCGACTAGGTTTGCTGGGAGTCCACTGCTGCTGCAGGTAATGTTTCCCACCCGACCTTACATATATATTTGCTCACATCACTCGACCCTCAGGCTCGGTTTTTCTCACAAAACCCTTGTCTTACTTTTCTCTCATCGTACATCTCTCTGTTCTTTATTCTCTCATTTTCCATCCCTCCCCTAGGTATGGTTAATGGACAAGTTGCAGGTTGTGGACTCTTGCCCGGCCTATTCAGCTCGAGGCTACTTCTTTCGGCAGCGCCTAGTCAATGCTCTTGACGAAAGGTGGTGGTTCGATTGGATGTGCAATTTGTCCGCAGACGGCATTGCTTGGCGTTGCCCTTGGCTCAACCTCCCAGCAATGAGCTATAGTATGTCCCGGCTGATTGGGATCCAATTGATTGGTCTAACCCACTGTGTATTCTATTTTCCGTTCCGGTTCCTGCGTCAGTTTGGTCATGATCAGACCTGCCCACCGGAGGGGATTGAGTACCCAGCCGCTTTCCCGATCCGGGGTGCACAGCTTGCCCGATATGCCACGGCATGGAGGACTAGAGAGCTCCTGGCCCCTGCTTCAACTTTCAGTTGCACTTTGTCCGATAAGTGCTTGGATTGGCTCAATGAGGAGGCACAGGTTGGGCCTAGCTTGGTATCAGATGCTCCGTCCAGCTCTGGGAGGGGACGCAGAGATACTTGATTCAACTATGCCCCAAATTTATTGCTTATTTAGCGTTTTCAAGTTTTCTTTATGAATGTACCAAAAAAAGCAACCTCAATTGTAATACAACAGCAGGAGAACTCAGTTTTGAAATCAATGAAATTGAAAGTTGTGGTACTGAAAATTTTCCGCCTTTGGTCCAAAAATGGTCTTAGTCGTAAAAAGATTGATTTGAACAAAGTCAACTTTTATTAAAACTTCTCAAAACTATTTTCGATGTGGATCAAAACTGGACACGCCGAAGATCTGTCACTAAGATGCACAACCCCAGATCCCTACAACTGGAAAGTTGCCCCCAGTCTGAAGAACAATGCGGCACTTCATAGCAACGGAAAGTTGCCCCTAGTCTGAGTAACTTTGCACCGTCGCGGCAACGGAAAGTTGCCCCTAGTTTGAACAGCACTGTACTGGAGATCGCGATAAATGCTGATGGATAAAGATGACTGAGATGATCAAAATGGACAGAGTTGATCGGGGAAAAGTTTATGGCTGAACTTCAAGGTGAAGTTGCCTACGTATCCCAAAGATGGGAATCAAGCCTTACGTAGTTCAGGCCGAGGTTCACTCGAGTATTTTCACTCTCCTTTTGCGCTCTAACTTTTGCCAAGGCCGCCCTTTGCGGGTTTTCAACCTTGCGAGCTCAGTTTTTATATTTTCTAATTTTTTGTGCTCTGACTTTTGCCTAGGTCGCCCTTTCGGGTTTTCGGCCTAGCGAGCCTCTCAAGGATAGTATTTCTTCAACTTGTCCATATTGATCGGTTGTGAGAACTCCAAGCCATCTAGATCCATCAGAACCACAGCCCCACCTGACCAGATAGCTTTGATGATGTAAGGACCAGTCCAATTGGGTTTGAACTTGCCCCTTGGGTCGTGGATGGGAGCTCGGTTGTCTTTGAGCACCAAATCTCCCTCTTTCAGATTCCTGGACTTAACCTTCTTGTTGAAAGCTCGGGCAATTCTGCGTTGATAGCCTTGGATGTGGTACAGTGCTTTCAGTCTTCTTTCATCAAAGAGCATGAGTTCTTCGAATCTGCTTTGCTGCCAATCTGCTTCGGCTATCTGGCATTCAGCCAATACTCGTAACGACGGAACCTCAATCTCGATGGGTAGAACAGCCTCCATTCCATAGACCAATGAATATGGAGTTGCTCCAGTAGAAGTTCTGATTGAAGTCCTGTAGCCCCACAGAGCAAATGGCAGTTTGTCTGGCCAATCCCGATAGGTTCCCACCATCTTCTGCAGTATATGCTTGATATTCTTGTTGGCAGCCTCAACCGCTCCGTTGGTCTGCGGCCGGTATGTAGATGACTTATGGAAAGCCACATTGTATTTCTCCAACAAGTCTATCACTTCTTTCTTGAAGTGGGAACCATTATCTGAAATTATCTCGTTTGGCACCCCGTAGCGACAGATGATGTTGTTTCTGATGAACTTTGCGACATGCGACGCCTTCAACACCGCGTATGATTGGGCCTCGACCCACTTTGTAAAATAATCTATCGCTACTAGGATAAACTCATGCCCGTTTGACCCCTTCGGGGTAACAGCTCCGATCACATCAATTCCCCAGACTGAAAAAGGCCATGGCGAAGTCATGTTGTACAGTTTTGACGGCGGGATGTTCATGCGGTTTGCATGGATTTGACACTTGTGGCATCGCCGAACAAAGCTAATACAATCCTCCTCCATGGTTGACCAGTAGTAGCCCTGTCTGAGGATCTTTCTGGCCAGCATTACTCCATTCATGTGTGCACCGCACTCCCCCCCATGGATGGCTTCCATCAGGCGTTTCGACTCTTCAGCTTCTACACAGAGCTTATGCATTCCCAGATGACCCCTTTTGTACAGCTTACCCCCGCAGATGATAAACTGAGCAGCCATTCTCCTGACAGCCCTCTTATCCTTGGCATTTGCCCCCGGTGGATATGTCTCCTTTTCCAAGAAGTTCCAGATGTCGTAATACCAGGGGTTGTCGTCTTGAACCTCATCTATGGCGGAAATTGACTCGTATGCCGGCACGAACTTCTGATCAATAATGACTGGACGCATCCGGACTCCGGACGGGATGTCTATCATAGAAGATAGAGTTGCTAGTGAATCTGCGAACCTGTTGTTCTCTCTTATGAGGTGGGTGAAATTTAGCTTCTCAAACCGAGGAATTAACAAATCCAAGGTTTGGTGGTAAATTATCATCCTTTCCTCCTTGACCTTCCAATCTCCTTTTGCTTGAGACACAACAAGTTTTGAGTCCCCAATGACGTCCAACCGTCTTGCCCCTAGTTCCAGGGCTGCTTCCAGGCCAGCAATACATGCCTCATACTCTGCTTCATTGTTGGAAACTTTGAACCGGAGCTTGAATGCTAAAGGGATACGGGAATCATCAGGCGCTATCAGCAACACCCCTATCCCATACCCATACTGGTTTGACGCTCCGTCAAAGTACATCGTCCAAGTTTCATCTTCGACGTGCAGAATGGCTTCATCTGGGAATAGATACTCAACCGCTTCATCCCCCTCAACCGGGTGGTCAGCAAGGAACTCCGCTACCGCTCTCCCTTTTACTGACTTGCGCGTTACATGCTTCAAATCAAATTCGGAGAGCAACAGCAGCCAACGAGCTAGCCTACCCGTAAGTGCTGGTTTCTCGAAAAGATATTTGATGGGATCTAAACGCGAAACCAACATTACAGAGTGAGCTAACAGGTAGTGCCGCAGCTTCCTGGTTGCCCATACCAAGGCCAAACAAGCCTTCTCCAGCGGTGTATAGCGGGTCTCGTAATCCAGCATCTTTTTGCTCAGATAGTAGATGGCTCTTTCCACTTTGTCTTCTGACTCCTACGCGAGCATGCAGCCCATGGTAGTCTCAGTTACCGAAATGTACAATATCAACGGTCTCCCCGACTCTGGTGGTGACAACACGGGTGGGTTCTGTAGATACTCTTTGATCTGTTCAAAAGCTGTTTGACATCGGCCGTCCCATTGGAATTTCTTTCCTTTCTTCAGGAGACCAAAAAGTGGTTCACAAGTCAAGGTTAATTTAGAAATAAACCGTCTTATGAATTGCACTTTACCCAGAAAGCCTCGCACCTCCTTTTCAGTCCTTGGTGGTGGCATTTCTAAGATGGCCTTGATTTTGGAAGGGTCGACCTCGATGCCCCTTTGTGTAATCAGGAACCCTAGCATCTTCCCTGCTGTAACACCAAACGTGCATTTCTGGGGATTCAATCGCAGCCGAAACTCTTTGATCCTTTGAAAGAATTTTTGTAAGGCGGTGTAGTGGCCCTCTCTATCTTTGGACTTGACAATCATGTCGTCCACATACACTTCGACCTCCTTATGGATCATATCATGCAATATTGTAGTTGCTGCCCGTTGATACGTAGCTCCAGCATTTTTCAACCCGAATGGCATCACTCTATAACAATATGTACCCCACGGGGTAGTGAACGCAGTCTTCTCCCGGTCTTCGGGTGCCATTACTATCTGATTATAGCCTGAGAAACCATCCATAAACGAAAGCAAAGCGTGTCCTGCCGTGAAATCCACCAATTCATCAATGTGTGGCAAGGGAAAGTCGTCCTTCGGACTGGCCCTGTTCAAATCTCTGAAGTCTACATAGACCCGAATTCTGCCGTCCTTCTTTGGCACCGGAACAATGTTGGCCAACCAAGTTGGATATTCAGATACCAGCAGGAACCCTGCGTCAATTTGCTTGGTGACCTCTTCCTTGATCTTGAGAGCCCAGTCCGGGCGAATCCTTCTGAGTTTCTGTTTGACAGGGCGGGCCTCGGGGTCAAGAGGGATCCGGTGCTGTACAATCTCAGGATCGATTCCAGGCATGTCTTCGTAGGACCACGCGAAAACATCTTTGAAATCTTTTAATAAAGTGACTAAGCGCTCGCGCTCCTCCGAAGACAACGTGGACCCGATCTGGACCAGCCGCGGGTCCTTCTCAGTACCAACATTCACAGTAGTGATTTCATCCATTAAAGGTTTAACAAATCTTTCCTGCTCTTGATCAATTAATCGTTGCAAAACTGGGGGAATTTCTCCCTCGCTGTTTTCATCAAAATTTTGAAAATCCTGATTTAAGCAATAAATCAAAGGCACAGAAAAATATTCGGAAACCACATCCACATCATTCTCATTAAATATTTCCAAGCCGTCAGATTCCTCTGTTACAACAGACTCAAAAGAAAATGAAAATAACGACCTAGACAGGACTGTGGCATCCAGGTTATCACCCCCAGGAATACCGGACTCAGACTCAGTCGAGCTGGAATCTGATTCCGACGCACAAGATTCGGTAGAATCAGATTCCGGCTCACTACCTGACCCGGAGCTGCTAGATAAAAAGCCTTCTTCATATTGCCAGATGAGAGAAGGTGCGATAGATGCATCCAAGATCGGCGCTGGAAAGCCTGCAGCTATTTCATCTCCAATCATAGAAACCGAAGAGTTATCCCCCAAGCACTCTTGGCCGATCGGAGGATCTGATAGTAGACTCGCCAGTGCTACCCCCATTTCAAGCTCTGTGCTCTCAGGATCCACTGCTTCACATTGCTCAACCTCAGTTGGTGGGTCTGTCTGCGCTTCGGCAACGTCATCCCCAGATAATTGTATGTCGAAGAAGATTTCAAAACCAGGCACGCGCTTCCCCTCCGCGTTTAGCCATGGCTCCGGGAAGCCGCAGAATGGAAAATCTTCCCCCTCCCGGACGAAGCGTCCGTTTAGGGTACCCCAGATGGGCCTGTGCATTAACTCAAATGGCTTCCCGGCCTTCTTTGCTCTGGCCCTTCCGGCCATTTCTTTTCCTTTCCTCACCCAATCCTCCTTGGTGGGCAGATAACCCAGTCCAAAGGCGTGAGGGTTGTGTGGCACTTCGGCCAACACTGAGACGCCCTTCCGGCCGCTTCTCCCTAATCCCATCCCAGGAGTATGTTTTAGCTTGTTCATGAGGTAGATAGATTGAGCACTAACGTACATACCCTCATTCACAGCCATGACATTCTGCACCACTTGAGCCTCGGCCAAAGTGAACCCCGACAAAAACACATCCTCCGTGCCGTGCTCGATCTCCAAGACAGGTGTGGACACTTCCGGCGGCGGATGGATTGATGAATTCCAAAAAACGATCGCTACCCCTTTCCCGTGAGGGTACTTTAGCATCTGATGTAGGGTGGAAGAGACTGCTTTGACCTGGTGCAACCACGGTCGCCCCAAAAGTAGGTTAAAGGTTGCGGGAACGTCCAAGATATGAAATTCGATGCTGTGTTGTCCTGGACCAACCTTGGTTTGAATTTTAACAGTCCCCATCACTTCTCTGCTGGTATTGTCGTATGCTCTGATCACTTGGGTAGTTGGGACGAAGTCCGCGGGTTTTAACCCGATTGCATATGCCGTTCTGGTCGGGCAGACATTAATCGCAGACCCGGTATCAACAAGTACCACCGGTATCCACTTATCTCTACATTCCACAGAAATATAGAGAGGTTTGTTATGACTTGTGCCCTCAGGCGGTAGCTCCTTGTCCGAAAAGGTTAATGCCGGGGAACCTCCTCCCGGAAAAACCAGCCCAACCAGCTGTTTAGGCGTGGTGTCTATGGAAATTTTGGACTTGTCCATGGCAGATAGGACAGCTTCCCTATGTACTCGTGATGCCATTAGCAGTCCCCAGATGGAGATGTCTGCTTGTATCTTTTTTAACTGTTTCAGCACAGCTTCTTCTTCAATCTGCTTCTCCTTCTGTTTCTCCGCTTCTCTATCCTTCCCGGATGCCTCGGGTTGGTCCAGGTGTGGGGGTTTGAAGTACCGCCCACTTCTCGTCATGTGGTCAACCTCATCGAGGTACCAAGTGTCATCCGGTTGATTATTCCCTCAGTCTTCATCCGTGTGGGCAAGACATAAGTCATCGTCTTCCCACCACATTCCATCGGCAGACAACAGACACCTGTCTGGCTCCGGTTTAGTTGTACTCGCAGTATTCCCTGTCCACATGCTCGCAGCATTCTCTATCTTCGCGCACACAACACTTTCAGTCCCCTCAGGGCCTTTAGCTTTCCTAATTCTCTCAGCCTCCTCAAACTTTTCTCGTTCCAGCTGCGTCAGTACAGCTGTTTGTTCAACAATTCCCGTATCCATAATGCCCAAATCTCGAGCGGAATTCTTAGCACCGGCGCTCTCCGGCGATACAACTTGACTTTCGGCCATTCCGGCCACAACTGATACTTCTGCCCCTGCCGGGCTCTGTTCTGGTTGGGCTTCCCCCACTGCATCTGGTTGATCCTCGAGCCATCCAGTGGCCTCCGCTGATCTCTCATAATCGTACCAGTTGATTGACGTATCCCCCAGTTCCTGGTCATCGAAAAATTGCAAGTTATCAAAGTCCTCCTCTACGGCTGTCAGATCATCTGCCCATAGCCCAGATCCGTCCCCCCGGATCATGCATAGCTCTCCTGTCTCTGGCAATTCTATACCTAGCCCAATTCGGCTCGTTGATAGGATGTACTTGCTTGGATCATAGGCTCCCCCAGCAAAACTCTGTCCAGTCCCAGATTCAACAATCTCATTCTCTCCCAAAATCTGCCCTGCCCTATCTTCAACGGTCACCACCATCGGTTCTGGTTGGGTTTTAGAGATGTCCACCATGCACAAGAAGTCAGTGCAATCGGGAAGGAGCACCTCCGGCTTGGGTAGGTGGGTGGGCGTAATATAGATGCTAGGATCGTAAGATGCGACCCCAGTCTGGATAAAATTAATTCTTTTGGGAGGGGGAGGTTGGTTATGTGGTGGGAGAGGGTTGGTTGTGACGTTGGGTTTATTAGGAGGCGTGATCACCTGTTTGTCAATAAGATCTTGGATCTCATGACGCAATCTGTAACAACGGTCGGTGTCATGACCGTGTTGTTGGTGATATGCGCAGTACTTTGCTGGGTCATAAGAGGGGGGGAGTGGATTCGGTAATGGCTTTGGCTCCAGGGGTTTTAAATGATTTTTTCTGATCAATATTCCCAGAACTTTGGTCAGGGGCATATATAGTGGGGTAAAGGTTCTTTGGCCTCGCGGTTGGAATCTGTTGGTTTGTGTGTTGCTTCCGGACGCGCCGGAGAAGGGTGTGGCAGTCATGGGCCTTGGAGGGGGAGGGGGAGTGGTGGTGACCATACTAACTTCCGAGGCTCTCGTATTTGCAGCGCCACTCGAGCCCGCATTGTTGTTACGGTTGGACGTCCTCCTCGGTTGTTCTCTGTCATGGTCAAACAGACCTTGTTTCATTGCGTCTTCGATTTGCACCCCCATCTCATGTAAATCTGCGAAAGTAGGGAAGGGGACTACGATCATTCTCTGCATCAACTTTGGGTGGAGATTGCGCACAATCATCCGGATTTGATCTTTGTCAGTGGGCCTTAAAGTCATCATTGACGCCTTTGCCCTCCATCGGATCACAAAGTCCGAGAAAGTTTCCTTGGGCTCTTGCCTTGTCGTTTCAAGATCACGGGTTGTGATCTCGATCTGAGTGTTGTATGAATATTGCGTGACAAAGGCCTCAGCCATCTCATCCCAATTCTTCTTCCCTTTATCTTGTAACTTTGCGTACCAGTGGGCGGCCACTCCCGACAGGGTTCGGCCGAATAATGAAAGCTTCTGTGGTCGTGTTAGGCCCATTGGCCGCAAGATGTCTGCAAACAGTCGGAGATGAACCATGGGGTCGCCGGTCCCGTCAAAGCGGTCGATTTGTGGCATTTTGAACCTATCGGGGAGCGTTACGGCCTCCTCGGTATATCCGTCTTCGATATCCAGCATAGCCTTGACCCCTTGGGATTTCTTAAAGAGTTTCTCAAGTTTGCTCAATTTCAGAGCTGTATGATCAACCTCAAACTCGAAGGGAGAGTCGGGGTGATTGGGTGCATGGACCTTGGACAGTTGTGGTGGAAGCGGGGGCGGAGCTGGCCCCGTTGGAAGATTCGTGTCCTCTTGTAAATTTTGGACATTCGGCAGGGTATTCTGGGCATTTGGTGGGGCGTTCTGAACAGTAGGTGCCTGCTCAGGTAATGGAGCCCCTGCCTGAGGAGGGATTTGGTGTGAAGCAGATGCTGTATTCTGTTGTTGCAGTCTGGTAATCAGCTCAGCTTGCTGGGTCATAATTTCGGCCTGCTGCTTAGCGAGTTCATCTCGGCGAATGGCATCCTGCTGCATGGCCCGCATGGTTTCCTGCATTTGGCGCATCATCTCCTCAACTCCTGTTGGTGCCGTCATACTGTTTCGATTTGTCTGAACTACTGGCAGATCTGTCTCAATGGGGATCTCGATCCAACTGTCCACTGATGGGGGAAACCACTGTTCTGGTGATCTCTGTTCAGATACACTGCGCTTTTTCTGCTTCCTTCTGGTAACAGGGGGTAGAGAATGGAACACTGGCTGTCCGTCGATTAGATCCTCAGATCGATGGAGTCGACGACCTCGTGTCCAAAGTGCTTGGGGAATGCCTGCTGGGTTGGAAGCAATTGTGCTAAAACTGACCTAGCAAAAGATAAATAAAGCGAAATGGAAATAAATAAACAGATAAACGGACAGCATAACAGCTTAAAATAAAATGCATGACACACAGTCGGGCATAACAACACACAGTTGATAAGCTGAAAACACACTGTCCTCAAACACTGATTATTATCCCTGTATCACTGTCCCCAAAAACAGAATCTGATACCCGCAGATAGCTGATTCTCAAATACTGGCTGATGCCCGCAGGCCTGATACCCATAATACTGAACTGATGCCCGTAGGCCTGATGCCGACAATACTGAACTGATGCCCGCAGGCCTGACACTCAAACTCATATACTGATTTGATGCCCGCAGGCCTGATACTGACAATACTGAACTGAAGCCCGCAGGCTTGATGCCCAAACTCATATACTGATACATGCATTCCTGTAGAGACGCACTCTAAAGCACATAACAGATAAGTGAGAGCCAAAACACCCCTATGTTGGGGTAGGGTTTCCCTGTCCTATTTTGTCAGGAGCTAGGGTTTCACTACGCACACAGCGGTTTCAAACAACCTATAAACGGGTAAGCAACCTGTCCTAATTTGGAATGGTCACTATGGATCTGAATATGCACTAGGTCGAAAAGTCAAAGAGGGTGCCCCGGTAAAACCGGGGTTTGTGTTCCCATACTGGCAGAGCCCACAACCGGTCAGCCTTATGGTCATGCCTTGACAAGACAAGCCTCCGGCAAACCGTTCAGGAATAGCAGATGGCAAACACGGTGTCCTAGGCGCACCAATGCAAATGCAATGCAAAGAATCACACAAGTGTAGTCAAAACCTGATATCATGAGTTCGAGTCAAGTTCTCTAAGTCCCCAGCAGAGTCGCCAGAAACTGTAACAAGCCCGCGGGGGACCTCGCCACAGCTCGGACTCGACTTTCGTCGTCACGGTTCTTAATCTGAACCAAAGAGTCCAAATCCGGCAAATCGTTTTGAGAAAACAGATTTTTGAAAGAAGTGCCAAACATGGACTGCTTTGCCAGATACAGAGTCGCCACCTAAATATTTTATTTTTGAGAAATTTAGGAAACCCTGACTCGGTGCCAAAAGGCCACGTGTCCGTCATCACCAAAGTTGCCTCGGCTCGGGAACTTGGGTACGATTGGGGAAGGTCACTTCGTGAGCACCCCCGCTCGCCCGGTTATAGACCGGCCTCTACTAACCATGATATCAATTTTTGAAAACATTGTATGTTCTTATTCCGGTTATTAGCCTAGGTTACTATGTGATGCGCGCAGCATACAAGTATAGATTGGATCGTCTGAATTGGGACAAAACATTTCATGTTTGCTTTTGAAAATGGTTTGCTACCCGCAGGTAGGCTTGAAATATTTGATGATTTATTCCAATTCAGATAACCCAACCTTCACCCACAGGCATTCAGGCAGTTATATCACATAAGCACATAGCCTCATGGTAAGCATGCTATTCATGGCAGCACTCACACGCATGCAAGGATGCTAAAGCATAAAGCTTACCGAGTACTCCAAGCCAAAATAGAAACTCATTAGAAATCATGCATGAATCCTAAGTATACAGAAATGCCTAATGCAACACATGCAAAATGCAACTATAGCAGGCTCGGCTATTCTAAACATGGTATATGAAATGCTACAACTATCATGTATTCAATTTAGGATTGAGAGTACGATGCAGTTAGTATGATGCGCCGAGCCCGGTGCATGCAATACAGATGAATGATGCAAACATGCTGTCATACTGTATGCTAATTGAAATATGCCCTAATCTAACCATCATAAGCGGATAAATAAAAGGGAGAAAGACGTGGGGTTGGAAGACATACATCACACTCACGCACACTTATTACAGTTGTGCCCTCACTCGGAGGGTCCGAATAAATATACAGTCCCGAATAAAAGAATATTACAGTTCAAATATTACAGTCCGAATAATATACAAATTCCTAATTAATTAATGAATTAACTAAGAAAGCAAATAAAACTGGCATGCAAGCTAGGGACTGCCTTGCTTTTGATGGATGATGCATGTCCGGGTTGTCTTGCGCGGAAATCCACCGGAATGCCCCAATTAGCCTCTGTTTAGCAGTTATTCTTGGAAAGCGTGCCAAGCTCCGAAAAGTTGCTGATTCATCATTTTGCTGCAACAGAGAGCAGGAAAGGGGCATAGCAATGTATTTTCACAGATATATGCATGCCTCGATCCTCGTGCCACCAATCACGCATATCGATGCATGATGGCCGAGGAATCGAAATGTGCAACTCAATATAAAATGAATGCACGTATAAACACAACAAGAACCTAACTCCATCATGGATGATCCGGAGTGTCGGTGACTAGGGAATTGAGACACGTTCCGTCACTCAGAGTACGAAACGCACCTCGTTTCCCGTGTCCGGGCTAACTCCTATCCCGAACACGATACAATATGCATGACATGCATGAATGCAACTAAGATACAATCCTAACATACACAATGCTATGAAAATGAGATGCCTCGAAATGCGTGCACACGGGCACACAAACCGAGAAAATGACATACGCAATGCAAATGGCATGAAACTATGATATGGGCTTATACCAACATGAGAGAGCCTCAGCCACACTCACATAGGATGTCGGTGAATGAAAATGAAGTGCCTCGAAATGCGTGCACACGGGCACGCAAACCGAGGCGGTGACAGAATGCGATGTAAATGACATGGAAATGTGATATGGGCTTATACCAACATGAGAGAGCCTCAGCCACACTCACATAGGATGCCAGTGGATGAAAAATGAAGTGCCTCGAAATGCGTGCACACGGGCACGCAAACTGAGGCGGTGACAGAATGCGATGTAATGACATGAAAACATGATATGGGCTTATACCAACATGAGTGAGCCTCAGCCACACTCACATAGAATGCCGATGGATGAAAAATGAAGTGCCTCGAAATGCATGCACACGGGCACGCAAACCGAGGCAATGATAGAATGCGATGTAACGACATGAAATGAATAGAAATCATTCTAATAGAATTTCAGCACTAATATATGGGGGAAAACAGTCCCGAAATGAGGCGAAATGGCACCAAATGCATGGAATTGTCCCGAAATGCGAATTTAGGCACCCGAAATGGCCTATAGCTATGCCAAACATGCACAATATGGACATGCAATGCAAAGACAGAAGCTAGACAGTCCCGAAAAAGGCACTTTCACAGTTATAAACATGGCCAAACAGCAAGCATAGGTAGGGCAAAAATGGCATGTAAGAATAGGGGCCAAAAGAGGGGTAATGAAGCAAGTGATATAATCAAAATCCAAACTGAAAAATTTCCTTCTACAACATTGAAGAGAGACCAAAAATATGAATATTTACAGTTTACGGAAAGCCTTGAATCAATATACAAACATGCTAAAAAAAAGGCACAAGATTGAGGCTCAAAAGGTGCTATAACATGAAGTATACAAAATAATCACCAAACAGCCAAAGACCCTTAATAAAACATGTAGAATGGGCCAAAATAGGACTATTTCCAGAACTGTAAAATGGCCAAAAACAAAAGCATGATAGGCTAACTAAACATGCAAGAATGGGGAATAAAAGAGAGATATAACATGAAGTGGCATATGGAGGTCCCAAACCATGAAAGGACCTAAATGAAACATGAAGAATGGACCAAAATAAGCACTTTTTCAGAACTGTAAAATGGCCAAAAACAAAAGCATGGTAGGCTGCCATTGCATGCAAGAATGGGGAATAAAAGAGGAGTATAAAGGTAGGTACAACATGAAAGTCCCAAATGGTATTGAGCCCTTCTTCAATGTTGAAGAGGGGCTCAAAATAAGCCTAATATCAGTTTACAACATGCTCAAAAACAGATTACTCATGGACCAAAAATAGCATGCAAGATTATGACATATAAGAGGATAATGAAGCAAGTGCATCATGGAGGGCTCAAACAGGGTTGAGCCCTTAATGAAAAGTGAAAATGAGCTCAAAAGAGGGCCCCTTTCAGTTAGGGCCGGAGCTTGAAACAAAAAGCATATAAGGCTTACAAATGGATCAAGAAAAAGGGTCAAAGAGGAGAAATGTTACTCACCCTTGAAGACTAAAGCTTTTGTTGCTTCTTGGACCAATTTGCAGCTCCTTTAGCCTTTGAGAAGCCTTCCTTGTTGCTGGAAATGAGGTGGTGATGGTAGAGCTTGGTGGTGTAGAAGAAATGGTGCTTAAGGACTTGGAAGTTTTCAAGGAAATGAGAGGGATAAAGATGGATTTGTGTATGGAAGCTTGAAGACAAGTTTTTCTAACCCCTACAAGTGAAGCCACCAGCTGGTTATAAGGGCCAAAAAGGGGGTGTAAAGGTGGGGGAAAAGGAGAGCAACTTTCCCCCACAAAATATCCCCCGGATAAAGATATTTTCTGGGGGATAAAGCTCCACAGCTGTAAAGTGCACAGTGCAAGGAATTCGGCCGGCTAGTTACTTTTGCTCCAGGTGGCCGGCCGGCCACACCCCCTAGCCGGCCGGCTAGGGGTCAAAAGGGTCAAGCAGATTTAGTGGCCGGCCACCAACTGATGGTGTCCTCCTATCTGTGTACAACACAACCCTGTGGTTAAAAGTCCAAGAAAGTGGGTCCAAGGGGTTCAACATTAGCCCGGAAAGAGGGGGTCAAAAGGGTCAAGCAAGATTAGTGGCCGGCCACCATTTTTTAGGGTCCTCCCATGTGTGTACATCACAAATATGTGGTTCAAAGTTCGAGAAAATGGGCCCAAGGTGTTCAACATTAGCTCGGAAGGAGGGGGTCAAAAGGGTCAAGTAACATTAATGGCCGGCCACCATTTTTTAGGGTCCTCCCATGTGTGTACATCACAAATATGTGGTTCAAAGTTCAAGAATGTGGGCCCAAGGTGTTCAACATTAGCCCGGAAGTGTGAAAAACAGGTGTCGGAGGGCGTCGGAGGATGTATAACTGGTTGCTGCAACAATTACTGGCCTCCCACCCTTCAGCGACCTCCTCGGTGATAAAACAGAGGTACCTCCAAAAAATGAACGAAAACCGTTGCAAAACGAATGTTCGGGGGCCAAAACGCGCAGTTCGGGGTCCCGAAAATGGGCTGTTAAGCACCGAAAATGGTATTCGACCTCGAAGTGGGTTTCTCAGCCCCCAGTGTCCCTCAAAAGGGAGAAAATAGGAAGTACGCCAAAAACCGGAGCAATAGGAGATGGTTAAGCGGTCCCGAACCGAGGCACACGGCCAACGGTCCCGAAAAACCGGAAACCAGACTCCGAAATGGGCAAAATGGCCTACGGCCACAAAATGTAGCCCACGGCCACTGAGAGATGGTCTACTGGACCTCTCCCTCCCCTCAGGAAAAGAAACAGAGAAAATCGAGCCTGGTTCGCAAACCGAGGCAAAGTACAAAAGAGGGTTCGGAAGTTCGGAGGCAGGGCTCACGGCCGCAACTCTGAAACTTCTGAACGAGCACATTATGCAACATCACCAAGCCCTCAATCGGTGATGTCTGAGTCTTAAGGTCGGTCAAAAATGGGGTGTCTACAGTTGCCCCTCTTTGACAGAACTCGAAAGTCACAAGTGATGGGAGTGAATGTCAAAGCCCAGAGACGACCCATTTTTGACAAGGCCGAAGACTTAGACAAACGTACAAGATAAACAGAGATGTGCCCGCAGGCATGCCCGCAGGCAGGGGGCAAAATGCAAATGATATGCAAGAAGCCGAACATAACTCAATGATCATGCAAATGCAGCAAGCTGTAATGAAGCAAGTATTCGCAAATAGATTCAACAGTTTTAAGCAAGAATGCAAAGCAACAACTACATTTCATGCAGTTAAGAATGCGGAGGATTATTCAATCCCCGCCACGTCTCACACGGAGAAGATACGATACCTGCGCGATTCGTCTGGTCGCACCAGCCTCAATTGAACCGTACATACAATATCGTGCCTGCAAAAGAGAAAAATTGCAACAAGTACAATATGCTACCAACATATATTTAATGTGATTCTGGAAGTTTGACACACGCAGTGCCGGTGAGTGAATGCATCGCAATGCAAGAGTGGAACATGCGTGACAACGCATGCCCAAGTATAGAGATATGCCAATATCAAGAAATGTGCACGTTAATGCAGGTATGCTCATGAGAATGCAAGTTATGTGCATGATAGTGCGAAACGAGCATGAATCAGGGTGCCCGTTTGTCATGAAATAACGAGTACGGAAATGCGCGTTTCGACGAAGGCGACTCGATCACGGCCTCCAATCTGCTTCCCGGAAAGGTTACAACTCATTCAAAAAGGATACACTTTGATTTTGATGAATGATGATGAGACACATGTCAGAACTTGAAGCTGAAGTCCCGGCGGAGCAAATTCGCGACCGGAAGTGTACTTTTCTTGAACTTTTTCAGGTCCCGGGAACTCCAATCTTCCCCAAAATTTGCAGGGAGCTAGGTGGGCATGTGGGGGACATGGCCGGCCGTTTATCTTCCCAAGGGGAGGTGGCCAACCGTTTTTCCATAAAGCAAATAGCTGGCCGGCCAGTTTTCCAAAAAGCAGATAGCTGGCCGGCTAGAAAAGAGGGCCGGCCGGCCATATGCCCAAATTCGGGGGCATTTTGGTATTTTCACCTCCTTTTTGATGCTCCTTCAATCCAAGACTTGGGGCCTATATATAAGGCAGCCGAGATCCCTTCCTTTCTTGCCTCCTACAACACTTTCTTCTCCAGATCTGAGTTTCACACGCGTTTTCCAACGCCCCGTGTAAATTGTTTTCGCAAAAATATTCAGTTTCAAGCACTTTGAAGCGATTAAATTTCGGTTTCGGAGCTTCTTTTCGCATTTTCGCCACTTGAGGTAAGTTTGTCTCAATATTTGGAAGATTTTCTCGGGAGTTGACTTTTGTTGACTTTTTCATTTCCCGAGAGTTGACTTTTGTAGACTTTTTCCAATTTCGGCTCATTTTCGCTCATTTTTGCTCCCTTTGCAGATCTTCTGAAAATGGCGGGTAATTCTCCCCACGGCGGAGGTTTTCTAGACGCCGGAGATGATTTTGATCCCATGACTCTACCCCCGAGGACCCGACCTTTTATTCCCGGGAGGTACCGTCCGCCAGCACATGTCCTCCCTCGTGCTGTCTTCCGTCACTTTACTAGCTTTGACGAGCGAGCACCCGGGGATCTGCTTCTCCGAGAGCCGGAGCATCACCTCTCTCATGAGGCCCGAGAGGTATTTACTTCATTTTCTGTATTTTTCGTACATTCCGCACCTTTGCCATGCTTGAACATGCAGTTTAGCTTATGACATAGTACTTTGCTTGCATCCTAAACATGTAGTTTCAACACTCGAATTTCTGAACACTCGGCTCATTAATTAATTGCGAACGCACAGTACACATTAGTTAAGAGGCGAACACACGGCTCAAACACTGATTTGTCGAACACACAGCCCGAATTCGAAAGAGAACACACAGCCCACACTTTACATTTTCTGAACACATAGCCCAGATTAGATAGTGAACACGCAGCCCACACTAGTTGAAATTTGAACATGCAATCCAAACTTTAAATTTTCTGAACACGCAGCCTAGATTAGACTAATGAACACGCAGCCCACACTGATAGAAAGTTGAACACGCAGCCCAAACTTTAAATTTTCTGAACACGCAGCCCAGATTAAATAGTGAACACGCAGCCCACACTGATAGAAAGTTGAACACGGAGCCAAAACTTTAAATTTTCTGAACACGCAGCCCAGATGAATAGTGAACACGCAGCCCACACTGATAGAAAGTTGAACACGCAGCCCAAACTTTAAATTTTCTGAACACGCAGCCCAGTTAAAATAGTGAACACGCAGCCCACACTGATAGAAAGTTGAACACGCAGCCCAAACTTTAAATTTTCTGAACACGCAGCCCAGATTAATTAGTGAACACGCAGCCCACACTGATAGAAAGTTGAACACGTAGCCCACACTGATAGAAAGTTGAACACGCAGCCCAAACTTTAAATTTTCTGAACACGTAGCCCAGATGAATAGTGAACACGCAGCCCACACTGATTGAAAGTTGAACACGCAGCCCAAACTTTAAATTTTCTGAACACGCAGCCCAGATTAAATAGTGAACACGCAGCCCACACTGATAGAAAGTTGAACACGCAGCCCAAACTTTAAATTTTCTGAACATGCAGCCCAGATTAAATTTTCTGAACACGCAGCCCAAATTAAATAGTGAACACGCAGCCCACACTAATAGAAAGTTGAACACGCAGCCCAAACTTTAAATTTTCTGAACACGCAGCCCAGATTAAATAGTGAACACGCAGCCCACACTGATAGAAAGTTGAACACGCAGCCCAAACTTTAAATTTTCTGAACACACAGCCTAGATTAAATAGTGAACACGCAGCCCACACTGATAGAAAGTTGAACACGCAGCCCAAACTTTAAATTTTCTGAACACGCAGCCCAGATTAAATAGTGAACACGCAGCCCAAACTGATAGAAAGTTGAACACACAGCCCAAACTTTACATTTTCTGAACACGCAGCCCAGATTTAGATAGTGAACACGCAGCCCACACTGATAGAAAGTTGAACACGCAGCCCAAACTTTAAATTTTCTGAACACGCAGCCCAGATTAAATAGTGAACACGCAGCCCAAACTGATAGAAAGTTGAACACGCAGCCCAAACTTTAAATTTTCTGAACACGCAGCCCAGATTAAATAGTGAACACGCAGCCCACACTGATAGAAAGTTGAACACGCAGCCCAAACTTTAAATTTTCTGAACACGCAGCCCACACTGATAGAAAGTTGAACACCCAGCCCAAACTTTAAATTTTCTGAACACGCAGCCCAGATTAAATAGTGAACACGCAGCGCAAACTGATAGAAAGTTGAACACGCAGCCCAAACTTTACATTTTCTGAACACGTAGCCCAGATTTAGATAGTGAACACGCAGCCCACACTGATAGAAAGTTGAACACGCAGCCCAAACTTTAAATTTTCTGAACACGCAGCCCAGATTAAATAGTGAACACGCAGCCCACACTGATAGAAAGTTGAACACGCAGCCCAAACTTTAAATTTTCTGAACACGCAGCCCAGATTAGAATTTGCATGTAGCTTATTTCACTTCATCGGCATACAGCCCATTTCATCTCATTGGCACACAACCCATTTATCTGATTGGCACACAGCCCATTTCATCTCATTGGCACACAGCCCATTCATTTCATTATTGACGCATGTATTCATTCTGAATGCAGGTTGGTTCCCGCAGTGTGCGGGGGTATGGTTCCACCATCGCGCGGGACTGGTACGCTGAGCTCCCGGAGGTTGTCCGAGACTTAGTAGACTTGGCAGGGTTTGGGCCCTTCTGCGTCGGGTTGTCACGTTGTCCTGCCAGGAGGACACTGATGGCAGCCTTGGTAGAGAGATGGTGGGACACCACCAACTCCTTTCATTTCTCTGCCACTGGAGACATGACCATGACGCCTCTAGACTTTGCTGTGCTGACCGGCCTGGACATCGGAGGTTGGTCCATCCCCTATGATGAGGATATGGGCGAGTGGGAGGCCGCTTGGATGTATCTATTGGGGGCTCGCCCGCCTGTTGACAGGGTTTCTGGGAGAGTCCGATACACTTGGTTCTCTTCCCACTTCCGGCAGGCGGAGATGGTGCCCGAGACTCCTGAGGAGACAGAGCAGTATGCTCGTGGTTTCCTTATGTTCCTCTTCGGGAATACCCTGTTTGTCGATAGAGGGAACACAGTCGGGTTATATCTGCTGAGCGCTCTGGTTGACCTATCACAGGTCCATCGATATGACTGGGGTGGCGCCGGCCTGGCTACCCTTTACTTTTATATGAGCGCGACCTCCCGCGGGCGGGGCGATTTACTTGGCGGCTACTGGAGAGCCTGGAAGGTACTTTTCTGTCCTCTTGATTTATATTTCTGCTTCTCATTACTTGTACATTGCCCTCACAGCGCACTTTTACAGTCTGTATTTTGCTCTCAGCATTTCGTACTTACATTCTGCACTGCTTTTCTCAGCTATGGGTCTATGTATACTTCCCAGCATTGGCCCCAGAGTCGGAGGTGGCAGGGGTTCCCATGACCCCATACTCACTGGTGTTCGAGGGCTCGCACCGGCCGAGACCTCGAGAGACCCTCCTTTACCTGCGACAGTACTTTGACACTGTGCGACATTCAGAGGTACCTCAGAGCTTTCAGTTCCTTTCATTTTCATCTTTGATTTGCTCTGTATATTCTCGATTTCTGATTGGTTTATGCATTTATCATCCGCAGATCTCATGGCAGCCCTGGGTGTCCCTGGGCGATGGTCTCCGACTTCAGTATACCGGAGGGTCAGACATCTCCCAGTATAGGGTCCTGCTCGAAGGGCCGGTTGGCAGGGCCTGGTTTCTGGGGGAACGCTTTCTGCGCCAGGTATGGGGGTATCTTTCTCAGGATCCTCCCGCAGTACCCCCAGTCAGTATGCGGACTGCTGACAGGCTCTCCTACTCGGAGGTAGTCGGCGCCATGCTGGGTAGTGATGCTTTACTATATATTGAGGAGGGGGACTACGCCACTTACCGTCACATATATTTGATGCCTCCATTGACGGGAGCTCGTATCCCGATGATGAGGCCTGCCGGTATGTCATCCTCGGGCCAGGCTCGGGCTCGGGCTGCAAACGTCCCTTCTACTAGCAGGGCTGGTACATCTAGAGGTGGGGGTAGACCGGTTCCTCCGGTTCCGTCGACTTATCCTCATCCTGGATGGCCAGATATGCCGACGGAGTTGATGGCGTGGCAGTATGGGGCTATCTCTCCGACCCCGATCCCGCTAGAGCCTCCGATGCCCAGTGATCGATACGCCATTGATCCTGACTCACCGCTGGTATGCTCCACTGTTTTTCATTCATCATTCAGATGTTTAGATATTCTTTTGTTCACTGATGATTATGAACTCATATTTGCAGCCACCGCGAGGGTACATGGAGGAGGTGGTTGGACTGGTGGCCACACTCGAGGGCATGGTCCTGCGTAGGGAGGCACAATTGTCTGTCGCGGGCATTCAGGTACCCTTCAGTTTTCTGGCATTTATCATACTTCTGATGACATGCTGATTTCTACTGCATCGATAGACTACTTGTGTAGAGCACATCTGACACACACCCCACTTGTATTCTGTATTTACATGCACCCACTTCACGTAGCCTTTGCTTGTATCTGCATCTGATGTATATATTTGGACTGATGTATTTGAATTGAACTCTTTGTTTTCAGATGCCTTCATGGTCCGGTTAGCCGCAGGCCAGGCCACCTGGGCCTCCTTGGGGAGCTGGGCCATCTGGGCCTTTTCAGGGAGTTGGGTCACCCGGGCCTTTTCAAGGGGCGGGGCCATCCCGGCCTTCCCGAGGAGCCGGGCCATCTAGACCTTTTCGAGGAGCTCGAGGAGGGCCTGTCTGCAGACGCAGGGCTCACGTTGTGGAGGTGGAGCCTGATGAGGAGGAGGAGGATGTTGAGGAGGAGGAGGAGGCTACCGACCGTCAGTCAGAGACATCTGCTGAGGAGGGGGGCTCCGGTTTTGGCTCGGGGAATAGAGGCGAGGCTGAGGGGGATCCTGAGGATGACAGCTCCGACTCAGATGATGATGATGGTGCGGAGGTTGTCCCGCAGAAGAGGATGAGGAGTGCTTCTCGTTCCCGCTCCCGAGGACATTGATGTTGCTATTTCCTGCTTTATTTTTCTTTTACTAGTAGTTTGTAGCACTTTGCACATTGTTAGGCAGTTTTACTTTTTGTTAAACTTGTACCTTTGTTTGTTGTCAAGCATGATGGAATGAAATAGCTTTTGAAAAGGTGTTTGTATTTTAAACTTTTAGCATCGCATCGCATCATTTATTTCGCACAAAAATGAAATTGAATGGGAATGTGCATTGTGTAATCACCAAGTCAGGTAGTGAACCGACGCAACAAACTAAGCAACTCAACTTACTAAGATATAACAGGACCTTAGGAAGTTTACAACTCGATAAGCAAAATGCAACAATGTTGACAACGCAAATAAACAAGATTTTAACAAAGATTGCTTGAACAGAGCGCAATGACTGAAAAACACGAAACACGTCCGCTCGACAAACAACTCGATAAGCAAGACAACAACTCGATAATCAAAACTACAACTCGATAATCGAAACTCAGCAATAACAGAGTGTACTTCGGACGATCTGGGCACCGGAACGCATCCGAAACGGAGGGAGATAAAGGCCTTTGACTCTCCCGTTGCATGGAAATGCTTGAAACTTCCCCTCGAAGAGTAAAACAGGGCCAAGGAGATACACTACAGCATTGCCGGCCACCTTTGGGAGCCGGCCGGCCAATTTTGTGGAGAGAGATAGCTGGCCGGCCAGTTTTGTAAAAAGTAAATGGCTGGCCAGCCAGAAAAGGTGGCCGGCCGGCCACTCAGTCCTGTAGCCTCCTGGTTTTTGACACGTGTCCCCGTGAATAGTGTTTTTCCCTCTATAAAAGCCTCAACTTCGGGAACATTCATTTCATCTTAGTTTTAGACAAAGATGGAGGCGTTTCTCGCAGAAAATGTCACATCTTGGATCTCTTCTCTAGATGGCTCGGAAAAGCTGAATTTTCGGGGTTTCGGCTTGAATGCACTATTCACGCTGAGCCGTACTCCGCTACAGTTTCCTTTTCTCCATGCCGCGGCAAGGTTCTGGAATCCAGTGACGCATGTTTTTAGCTTTGGCGGCCAAGAGATGTGTCCCACTTTCGAAGATTTTCAGGTTTTGATGGAGTCTGAATGCTCTGAAGTGATCTTGCCCCAGCTCCGTTTTGGCCATGGGTGACTAGGGAATTGAGACACGCTCCGTCACTCAGAGTACGAAACGCACCTCGTTTCCCGTGTCCGGGCTAACTCCTATCCCGAACACGATGCAATATGCATGACATGCATGAATGCAACTAAGATACAATCCTAACATACACAATGCTATGAAAATGAGATGCCTCGAAATGCGTGCACACGGGCACGCAAACCGAGAAAATGACATACGCAATGCAAATGGCATGAAACTATGATATAGGCTTATACCAACATGAGAGAGCCTCAGCCACACTCACATAGGATGTCGGTGAATGAAAATGAAGTGCCTCGAAATGCGTGCACACGGGCACGCAAATCGAGGCGGTGACAGAATGCGATGTAAATGACATGGAAATGTGATATGGGCTTATACCAACATGAGAGAGCCTCAGCCACACTCACATAGGATGCCGGTGGATGAAAAATGAAGTGCCTCGAAATGTGTGCACACGGGCACGCAAACCGAGGCGGTGACAGAATGCGATGTAATGACATGAAAACATGATATGGGCTTATACCAACATGAGTGAGCCTCAGCCACACTCACATAGGATGCCGGTGGATGAAAAATGAAGTGCCTCGAAATGCGTGCACACGGGCACGCAAATCGAGGCGGTGACAGAATGCGATGTAATGACATGAAAACATGATATGGGCTTATACCAACATGAGTGAGCCTCAGCCACACTCACATAGGATGCCGATGGATGAAAAATGAAGTGCCTCGAAATGCGTGCACACGGGCACGCAAACCGAGGCAATGATAGAATGCGATGTAACGACATGAAATGAATAGCAATCATTCTAATAGAATTTCAGCACTAAGATATGGGGGAAAACAGTCCCGAAATGAGGCGAAATGGCACCAAATGCATGGAATTGTCCCGAAATGCGAATTTAGGCACCCGAAATGGCCTATAGCTATGCCAAACATGCACAATATGGACATGCAATGCAAAGACAGAAGCTAGACAGTCCCGAAAAAGGCACTTTCACAGTTATAAACATGGCCAAACAGCAAGCATAGGTAGGGCAAAAATGGCATGTAAGAATAGGGGCCAAAAGAGGGGTAATGAAGCAAGTGATATAAGCAAGATCCAAACTGAAAAATTTCCTTCTAAAACATTGAAGAGGGACCAAAAATATGAATATTTACAGTATATGGCAAGCCTTGAATCAATATACAAACATGCTAAAAAAAAGGCACAAGATTGAGGCTCAAAAGGTGCTATAACATGAAGTATACAAAATAATCACCAAAAAGCCAAAGACCCTTAATAAAACATGTAGAATGGGCCAAAATAGGACTATTTCCAGAACTATAAAATGGCCAAAAACAAAAGCATGATAGGCTAACTAAACATGCAAGAATGGGGAATAAAAGAGAGATATAACATGAAGTGGCATATGGAGGTCCCAAACCATGAAAGGACCTAGATGAAACATGAATAATGGACCAAAATAAGCACTTTTTCAGAACTGTAAAATGGCCAAAAACAAAAGCATGGTAGGCTGCCATTGCATGCAAGAATGGGGAATAAAAGAGGAGTATAAAGGTAGGTACAACATGGAAGTCCCAAATGGTGTTGAGCCCTTCTTCAATGTTGAAGAGGGGCTCAAAATAAGCCTAATATCAGTTTACAACATGCTCAAAAACAGATTAATCATGGACCAAAAATAGCATGCAAGATTATGACATATAAGAGGATCAATGAAGCAAGTGCATCATGGAGGGCTCAAACAGGGTTGAGCCCTTAATGAAAAGTGAAAATGAGCTCAAAAGAGGGCCCCTTTCAGTTAGGGCCGGAGCTTGAAACAAAAATCATATAAGGCTTACAAATGGATCAAGAAAAAGGGTCAAAGAGGAGAAATGTTACTCACCCTTGAAGACTAAAGCTTTTGTTGCTTCTTGGACCAATTTGCAGCTCCTTTAGCCTTTGAGAAGCCTTCCTTGTTGCTGGAAATGAGGTGGTGATGGTAGAGCTTGGTGGTGTAGAAGAAATGGTGCTTAGGGACTTGGAAGTTTTCAAGGAAATGAGAGGGATAAAGATGGATTTGTGTATGGAAGCTTGAAGACAAGTTTTTCTAACCCCTACAAGTGAAGCCACCAGCTGGTTATAAGGGCCAAAAAGGGGGTGTAAAGGTGGGGGAAAATGAGAGCAACTTTCCCCCACAAAATATCCCCCGGATAAAGATATTTTCTGGGGGATAAAGCTCCACGGCTGTAAAGTGCACAGTGCAAGGAATTCGGCCGGCCAGTTACTTTTGCTCCAGGTGGCCGGCCGGCCACACCCCCTAGCCGGCCGGCTAGGGGTCAAAAGGGTCAAGCAGATTTAGTGGCCGGGCACCAACTGATAGTGTCCTCCTATCTGTGTACAACACAACCCTGTGGTTAAAAGTCCAAGAAAGTGGGTCCAAGGGGTTCAACATTAGCCCGGAAAGAGGGGGTCAAAAGGGTCAAGCAAGATTAGTGGCTGGCCACCATTTTTTAGGGTCCTCCCATGTGTGTACATCACAAATATGTGGTTCAAAGTTCGAGAAAATGGGCCCAAGGTGTTCAACATTAGCTCGGAAGGAGGGGGTCAAAAGGGTCAAGTAACATTAATGGCCGGCCACCATTTTTTAGGGTCCTCCCATGTGTGTACATCACAAATATGTGGTTCAAAGTTCAAGAATGTGGGCCCAAGGTGTTCAACATTAGCCCGGAAGTGTGAAAAACGGGCGCCGGAGGGCGTCGGAGGATGTATAACTGGTTGCTGCAACAATTACTGGCCTCCCACCCTTCAGTGACCTCCCCGGTGATAAAACAGAGGTACCTGCCAAAAATGAACGAAAACCGTTGCAAAACGAATGTTCGGGGGCCAAAACGCGCAGTTCGGGGTCCCGAAAATGGGCTGTTAAGCACCGAAAATGGTATTCGACCTCGAAGTGGGTTTCTCAGCCCCCAGTGTCCCTCAAAAGGGAGAAAATAGGAAGTACGCCAAAAATCGGAGCAATAGGAGATGGTTAAGCGGTCCCGAACCGAGGCACACGGCCAACGGTCCCGAAAAACCGGAAACCGGACTCCGAAATGGGCAAAATGGCCTACGGCCACAAAATGTAGCCCACGGCCACTGAGAGATGGTCTACTGGACCTCTCCCTCCCCTCAGGAAAAGAAACAGAGAAAATCGAGCCTGGTTCGCAAACCGAGGCAAAGTACAAAAGAGGGTTCGGAAGTTCGGAGGCAGGGCTCACGGCCGCAACTCTGAAACTTCTGAACGAGCACATTATGCAACATCACCATGCGCTCAATCGGTGACGTCTGAGTCTTAAGGTCGGTCAAAAATGGGGTGTCTACAACTGAGTACTTTAATGAGAATTTAATGGGAATTTACTGAGAATTTTCTAGGAATTTACTGAGAAATTACTGGGAATTTACAGAGAATTTACTGAGTAATGTACTGAGAATTTTATGGAAATTTACTAAGTAATTTAATGAGAATTCACTGAAAATTTACTAAGTAATTTACTGGGAATTTATTGAGTAATTTACTGAGAATTTATTGAGAATTTACTGAGTAATTTAATGAGAATTTACTGGGAATTTACAAGTAATTTATTGAGAAATTACTGGAAATTTACTCAGTAATTTACTAAGAATTTACATGGAATTTACTAAGAATTTTCTGGAAAATTTATTGGGAATTTACCGAGTAATTTACTGAACATTTACTTGGAATTTACTGAGTAATTACAAGAGAATTTACTGGTAATTTACGAAGTAATTTACTGAGAATTCACTTGGAATTTACTCAATAATTTACTGAGAATTTTATGGGAATTTACTGAAAATTTACTGAGAATTTACTAGGAATTTACTCAGTAATTTACTGAGAATTTACTAGGAATTTACTGAGTAATTTATTGAGAATTTACTCAATAATTTACTGAGAATTTACTGAGAATTTATACAGTAATTTACGGAGAATTTATTGGGAATTTACTCCGTAATTTACTGAGAATTTACTCAGAAATTCACGGAGAATTTACTGAGTAATTTACTCAAAATTTAATTGGAATTTACTGAGTAATTTAATGAGAATTTACAAGGAATTTACTAAGTAATTTATTGAAAATTTAGTGGAAATTTACTGAGAATTTATAAGAAATTGACAGAGTAATTTTTTGATAATTTACTGAGAATTTACAATGTAATTTACTGGGAATTTACTTAGAATTTTCTGAGTAATTTACTGAGAATTTACACAGTAATTTAATGAGAATTTACTGAGCAATTTACTTAGAATTTATTGGGAATTTACACTGTAATTTACTAAGAATTTTCTGGAAATTTATTGAGAATTTACTGAGTAATTTAATGAGAATTTACTGGGAATTTACTGAGACTTTAATGGAATTTAGTGAGTAATTTACTGAGAATTTGCTGGGAATTTTCTGAAAATTTACTAGGAATTTACAGTGTAATTTACTAAGAATTTAGTAGGAATTTACTGAGTAATTTACTGAGGATTTACTTGTAATTTACTGCGTAATTTAGTGAGAATTTTCTAGAAATTTGCTGAGAATATACTCGAAATTTCCTCTGTAATTTACTAAAAATTTAATTTAAATTTACTGAGTACTTTAATGAGAATTTAATGGAATTTACAGAGAATTTACTGAGTAATGTACTGAGAATTTTATGGAAATTTATTAAGTAATTTAATGAGAATTCACTGGAAATACCTAAGTAATTTACTGGGAATTTATTGAGTAATTTACTGAGAATTTACTGGGAATTTATTGAGTAATTTAATGAGAATTTACTGGGAATTTACAAGTAATTTACTGAGAAATTACTGGAAATTTACTCAGTAATTTGCTAAGAATTTTATGCGAATTTATTGGGAATTTACCGAATAATTTACTGAACATTTACTTGGAATTTACTGAGTAATTACAAGAGAATTTACTGGGAATTTACGAAGTAATTTACTGAGAATTCACTAGGAATTTACTCAATAACTTACTGAGAATTTTATGGGAATTTACTGAGTAATCTACTGAGAATTTACTAGGAATTTACTCAGTAATTTACTGAGAATTTACTGAGTAATTTATTGAGAATTTATTGGGAATTTACTCAGTAATTTGCTGGGAATTTACACAGTAATTTACGGAGAATTTATAGGGAATTTACTCAGTAATTTACTGAGAATTTACTCAGTAATTCACAGAGAATTTACTGAGAATTTACTGAGTAATTTACTCAAAATTTAATTGGAATTTACTGAGTAATTTAATGAAAATTTACAAGGAATTTACTACGTAATTTGTTGAAAATTTAGTGGAAATTTACTGAGAATTTATAGGAAATTTACTGACTAATTTTTTGAGAATTTACTGAGAATTTACAATGTAATTTGCTGGGAATTTACTTAGAATTTTCTGAGTAATTTACTCAGAATTTACACAGTAATTTAGTGAGAATTTACTGAGCAATTTACTTAGAATTTATTGGAAATTTACACTGTAATTTACTGAAAATTTATTGAGAATTTACTGAGTAATTTACTGAGAATTTACGGGCAATCTGCTGAAAATTACTCAGTAATTTACTGAGAATTTGCGGGAAATTTACTCCGAAATTTACTGAGAATTTACAGGGAATTTACTGAGTAATTTAATGAGAATTTACTGAGACTTTAATGGAATTTAGTGAGTAATTTACTGAGAATTTGCCGAAAATTTTCTGTAAATTTACTAGGAATTTACTGAGTAATTTACTGAGAATTTAGTAGGAATTTACTAAGTAATTTAGTGAGGATTTACTTGTAATTTACTGGGTAATTTAATGAGAATTTTCTGAAAATATAGTGAGAATATACTCGAAATTTCCTCTGTAATTTACTAAAAATTTAATTTAAATTTACTGAGTACTTTAATGAGAATTTAATGGGAATTTACTGAGAATTTTCTGGGAATTTACTAACAAATTTACTGGGAATTTACAGAGAATTTACTGAGTAATGTACTGAGAATTTTATGGAAATTTACTAAGTAATTTAATGAGAATTCACTGCAAATTTACTAAGTATTTTACTGAGAATTTATTGAGTAATTTACTGAGAATTTACTGGGAATTTACTGAGTATTTTAATGAGAATTTACTGGGAATTTACAAGTAATTTACTAAGAAATTACTGGAAATTTACTCAGTAATTTACTAAAAATTTACATGGAATTTATAAAGAAATTTCTGAGAATTTATTGGGAATTTACCGAGTAATTTACTGAACATTTACTTAGAATTTACTGAGTAATTACAAGAGAATTTACTGGGAATTTACGAAGTAATTTACTGAGAATTCACTAGGAATTTACTCAATAATTTACTGAGAATTTTATGGGAATTTACTGAGTAATTTACTGGGAATTTACTGAGAATTTACTCAGTAATTTACTGAGAATTTACTGAGTAATTTACTAGGAATTTACTGAGAATTTACTCAGTAATTTACTGAGAATTTACTCGGAATTTACTGAGTAATTTATTGAGAATTTATTGGGAATTTACTCAGTAATTTACTGAGAATTTACTGGGAATTTACACAGTAATTTACGGAGAATTTATAGGGAATTTACTCAGTAATTCACGGAGAATTTAATGAGAATTTACTGAGTAATTTACTCAAAATTTAATTGAAATTTACTGAGTAATTTTTTCAGAATTTACTGAGAATTTACAATGTAATTTACTGGGAATTTACTTTGAAATTTCTGAGTAATTTACTGAAAATTTACATAGAATTTACTAAGAATTTTCAGGGAATTTATTGGGAATTTAACGAGTAATTTACTAAATATTTACTTGGAATTTACTGAGTAATTACAAGAGAATTTATTAGGAATTTACAAAGTAATTTACTGAGAATTTTATGGGAATTTACTGAGTAATTTATTGGAAATTTACTGAGAATTTACTCAGTAATTTACTGGGAATTTACTGAATAATTTATTGAGAATTTATTGGGAATTTACTCAGTAATTTACTGAGAATTTACTGGGAATTTCACAGTAATTTACGGAGAATTTATATGAAATTTACTTAGTAATTTACTGAGAATTTACTCAGTAATTCACGGAGAATTTACTGAGAATTTACTGAGTAATTTACTCAAAATTTAATTGAAATTTACTGAGTAATTTTTTGAGAATTTACTGAGAATTTACAATGTAATTTACTGGGAATTTACTTTGAATTTTCTGAGTAATTTACTGAAAATTTACACAGTAATTTAATGAGAATTTACTGAGCAATTTACTTAGAATTTATTGGGAATTTACACTGTAATTTACTAAGAATTTACCGGAAATATATTTAGAATTTACCGAGTAATTTAATGAGAATTTACGGGGAATTTATTCTGAAATTTACTGAGAATTTACAGGAAATTTACTGAGTAATTTAATCAAAATTTACTGGGAATTTACTGAGACTTTAATGGAATTTAGTGAGTAATTTACTGAGAATTTGCTGGGAATTTTCTATAAATTTACTAGGAATTTACAGAGTAATTTACTGAGAATTTAGTAGAAATTTACTGAGTAATTTAGTGAGGATTTACTGGGTAATTTAATGAGAATTTTTTGGAAATTTAGCGAGAATATACTCGAAATGTCCTCTGTAATTTACTAAAAATTTAATTTAAATTTATTGAGTACTTTAATGAGAATTTAATGGGAATTTACTGAGAATTTTCTGGGAATTTACTGAGAATTTTATAGAAATTTACTAAGTAATTTAATGAGAATTCACTGGAAATTTACTAAGTAATTTACTGAGAATTTATTGAGTAATTTACTGGGAATTTACTGAGTAATTTACTGAGAATTTACTGGGAATTTACAAGTAATTTACTGAGAAATTACTGGAAATTTACTTAGTAATTTACTAAGAATTTACATGGAATTTACTAAGAATTTTCAGGGAATTTATTGGGAATTTACCGAGTAATTTACTAAATATTTACTTGGAATTTACTGAGTAATTACAAGAGAATTTACTGGGAATTTACAAAGTAATTTACTGAGAATTCACTGGGAATTTACTCAATAATTTACTGAGAATTTTATGGGAATTTACTGAGTAATTTACTGGAAATTTACTGAGAATTTACTCAGTAATTTACTGGGAATTTACTGAATAATTTATTGAGAATTTATTGGGAATTTACTCAGTAATTTACTGAGAATTTACTAGGAATTTCACAGTAATTTACGGAGAATTTATATGGAATTTACTTAGTAATTTACTGAGAATTTACTCAGTAATTCACGGAGAATTTACTGAGAATTTACTGAGTAATTTACTCAAAATTTAATTGAAATTTACTGAGTAATTTTTTAAGAATTTACTGAGAATTTACAATGTAATTTACTGGGAATTTACTTTGAATTTTCTGAGTAATTTACTGAAAATTTACACAGTAATTTAATGAGAATTTACTGAGCAATTTACTTAGAATTTATTAGGAATTTACACTGTAATTTACTAAGAATTTACCGGAAATATATTTAGAATTTACCGAGTAATTTAATGAGAATTTACGGGGAATTTATTCTGAAATTTACTGAGAATTTACAGGAAATTTACTGAGTAATTTAATCAGAATTTACTGGGAATTTACTGAGACTTTAATGGAATTTAGTGAGTAATTTACTGAGAATTTGCTGGGAATTTTCTATAAATTTACTAGGAATTTACAGAGTAATTTACTGAGAATTTAGTAGAAATTTACTGAGTAATTTAGTGAGGATTTACTGGGTAATTTAATGAGAATTTTTTGGAAATTTAGCGAGAATATACTCGAAATGTCCTCTGTAATTTACTAAAAATTTAATTTAAATTTATTGAGTACTTTAATGAGAATTTAATGGGAATTTACTGAGAATTTTCTGGGAATTTACTGAGAATTTTATAGAAATTTACTAAGTAATTTAATGAGAATTCACTGGAAATTTACTAAGTAATTTACTGAGAATTTATTGAGTAATTTACTGTGAATTTACTGAGTAATTTACTGAGAATTTACTGGGAATTTACAAGTAATTTTCTGAGAAATTACTGGAAATTTACTTAGTAATTTACTAAGAATTTACATGGAATTTACTAAGAATTTTCAGGGAATTTATTGGGAATTTACCGAGTAATTTACTAAATATTTACTTGGAATTTACTGAGTAATTACAAGAGAATTTACTGGGAATTTACAAAGTAATTTACTGAGAATTCACTGGGAATTTACTCAATAATTTACTGAGAATTTTATGGGAATTTACTGAGTAATTTATTGGAAATTTACTGAGAATTTACTCAGTAATTTACTGGGAATTTACTGAATAATTTATTGAGAATTTATTGGGAATTTACTCAGTAATTTACTGAGAATTTACTGGGAATTTCACAGTAATTTACGGAGAATTTATATGGAATTTACTTAGTAATTTACTGAGAATTTACTCAGTAATTCACGGAGAATTTACTGAGAATTTACTGAGTAATTTACTCAAAATTTAATTGAAATTTACTGAGTAATTTTTTGAGAATTTACTGAGAATTTACAATGTAATTTACTGGGAATTTACTTTGAATTTTCTGAGTAATTTACTGAAAATTTACACAGTAATTTAATGAGAATTTACTGAGCAATTTACTTAAAATTTATTGGGAATTTACACTGTAATTTACTAAGAATTTACCGGAAATTTATTTAGAATTTACCGAGTAATTTAATGAGAATTTACGGGGAATTTATTCTGAAATTTACTGAGAATTTACAGGAAATTTACTGAGTAATTTAATCAGAATTTACTGGGAATTTACTAAGACTTTAATGGAATTTAGTGAGTAATTTACTGAGAATTTGCTGGGAATTTTCTATAAATTTACTAGGAATTTACAGAGTAATTTACTGAGAATTTAGTAGAAATTTACTGAGTAATTTAGTGAGGATTTACTGGGTAATTTAATGAGAATTTTCTGGAAATTTAGCGAGAATATACTCGAAATGTCCTCTGTAATTTACTAAAAATTTAATTTAAATTTATTGAGTACTTTAATGAGAATTTAATGGAAATTTACCGAGAATTTTCTGGGAATTTACTGAGAATTTTATGGAAATTTACTAAGTAATTTAATGAGAATTCACTGGAAATTTACTAAGTAATTTACTGAGAATTTATTGAGTAATTTACTGGGAATTTAATGAGTAATTTACTGAGAATTTACTGGGAATTTACAAGTAATTTACTGAGAAATTACTGGAAATTTACTTAGTAATTTACTAAGAATTTACATGGAATTTACTAAGAATTTTCAGGGAATTTATTGGGAATTTACCGAGTAATTTACTAAATATTTACTTGGAATTTACTGAGTAATTACAAGAGAATTTACTGGGAATTTACAAAGTAATTTACTGAGAATTCACTGGGAATTTACTCAATAATTTACTGAGAATTTTATGGGAATTTACTGAGTAATTTACTGGAAATTTACTGAGAATTTACTCAGTAATTTACTGGGAATTTACTGAATAATTTATTGAGAATTTATTGGGAATTTACTCAGTAATTTACTGAGAATTTACTGGGAATTTCACAGTAATTTACGGAGAATTTATATGGAATTTACTTAGTAATTTACTGAGAATTTACTCAGTAATTCACGGAGAATTTACTGAATAATTTACTCAAAATTTAATTGAAATTTACTGAGTAATTTTTTGAGAATTTACTGAGAATTTACAATGTAATTTACTGGGAATTTACTTTGAATTTTCTGAGTAATTTACTGAAAATTTACACAGTAATTTAATGAGAATTTACTGAGCAATTTACTTAGAATTTATTGGGAATTTACACTGTAATTTACTAAGAATTTACCAGAAATTTATTTGGAATTTACCGAGTAATTTAATGAGAATTTACGGGGAATTTATTCTGAAATTTACTGAGAATTTACAGGAAATTTATTGAGTAATTTAATCAGAATTTACTGGAAATTTACTGAGACTTTAATGGAATTTAGTGAGTAATTTACTGAGAATTTGCTGGGAATTTTCTATAAATTTACTAGGAATTTACAGAGTAATTTACTGAGAATTTAGTAGAAATTTACTGAGTAATTTAGTAAGGATTTACTGGGTAATTTAATGAGAATTTTCTGGAAATTTCGCGAGAATATACTCAAAATGTCCTCTGTAATTTACTAAAAATTTAATTTAAATTTATTGAGTACTTTAATGAGAATTTAATGGGAATTTACTGAGAATTTTCTGGGAATTTACTGAGAATTTTATGGAAATTTACTAAGTAATTTAATGAGAATTCACTGGAAATTTACTAAGTAATTTACTTAGAATTTATTGAGTAATTTACTGTGAATTTACTGAGTAATTTACTGAGAATTTACTGGGAATTTACAAGTAATTTGCTGAGAAATTACTGGAAATTTACTTAGTAATTTACTAAGAATTTACATGGAATTTACTAAGAATTTTCAGGGAATTTATAGGGAATTTACCGAGTAATTTACTAAATATTTACTTGGAATTTACTGAGTAATTACAAGAGAATTTACTGGGAATTTACAAAGTAATTTACTGAGAATTCACTGGGAATTTACTCAATAATTTACTGAGAATTTTATGGGAATTTACTGAGTAATTTACTGGAAATTTACTGAGAATTTACTCAGTAATTTACTGGGAATTTACTGAATAATTTATTGAGAATTTATTGGGAATTTACTCAGTAATTTACTGAGAATTTACTGGGAATTTCACAGTAATTTACGGAGAATTTATATGGAATTTACTTAGTAATTTACTGAGAATTTACTCAGTAATTCACGGAGAATTTACTGAGTAATTTACTCACAATTTAATTGAAATTTACTGAGTAATTTTTTGAGAATTTACTGAGAATTTACAATGTAATTTACTGGGAATTTACTTTGAATTTTCTAAGTAATTTACTGAAAATTTACACAGTAATTTAATGAGAATTTACTGAGCAATTTACTTAGAATTTATTGGGAATTTACACTGTAATTTACTAAGAATTTACCGGAAATTTATTTGGAATTTACCGAGTAATTTAATGAGAATTTACGGGGAATTTATTCTGAAATTTACTGAGAATTTACAGGAAATTTACTGAGTAATTTAATCAGAATTTACTGGGAATTTACTGAGACTTTAATGGAATTTAGTGAGTAATTTACTGAGAATTTGCTGGGAATTTTCTATAAATTTACTAGGAATTTACAGAGTAATTTACTGAGAATTTAGTAGAAATTTACTGAGTAATTTAGTGAGGATTTACTGAGTAATTTAATGAGAATTTTCTGGAAATTTAGCGAGAATATACTCGAAATGTCCTCTGTAATTTACTAAAAATTTAATTTAAATTTATTGAGTACTTTAATGAGAATTTAATGGGAATTTACTAAGAATTTTCTGGGAATTTACTGAGAATTTTGTGGAAATTTACTAAGTAATTTAATGAGAATTCACTGGAAATTTACTAAGTAATTTACTAAGAATTTATTGAGTAATTTACTGGGTATTTACTGAGTAATTTACTGAGAATTTACTGGGAATTTACAAGTAATTTACTGAGAAATTACTGGAAATTTACTTAGTAATTTACTAAGAATTTACATGGAATTTACTAAGAATTTTCAGGGAATTTATTGGGAATTTACCGAGTAATTTACTAAATATTTACTTGGAATTTACTGAGTAATTACAAGAGAATTTATTAGGAATTTACAAAGTAATTTACTGAGAATTCACTGGGAATTTACTCAATAATTTACTGAGAATTTTATGGGAATTTACTGAGTAATTTATTGGAAATTTACTGAGAATTTACTCAGTAATTTACTGGGAATTTACTGAATAATTTATTGAGAATTTATTGGGAATTTACTCAGTAATTTACTGAGAATTTACTGGGAATTTCACAGTAATTTACGGAGAATTTATATGGAATTTACTTAGTAATTTACTGAGAATTTACTTAGTAATTCACGGAGAATTTACTGAGTAATTTACTCAAAATTTAATTGAAATTTACTGAGTAATTTTTTGAGAATTTACTGAGAATTTACAATGTAATTTACTGGGAATTTACTTTGAATTTTCTGAGTAATTTACTGAAAATTTACACAGTAATTTAATGAGAATTTACTGAGCAATTTACTTAGAATTTATTGGGAATTTACACTGTAATTTACTAAGAATTTACCGGAAATTTATTTGGAATTTACCGAGTAATTTAATGAGAATTTACGGGGAATTTATTCTGAAATTTACTGAGAATTTACAGGAAATTTACTGAGTAATTTAATCAGAATTTACTGGGAATTTACTGAGACTTTAATGGAATTTAGTGAGTAATTTACTGAGAATTTGCTGGGAATTTTCTATAAATTTATTAGGAATTTACAGAGTAATTTACTGAGAATTTAGTAGAAATTTACTGAGTAATTTAGTAAGGATTTACTGGGTAATTTAATGAGAATTTTCTGGAAATTTAGCGAGAATATACTCGAAATGTCCTCTGTAATTTACTAAAAATTTAATTTAAATTTATTGAGTGCTTTAATGAGAATTTAATGGGAATTTACTGAGAATTTTCTGGGAATTTACTGGGAATTTTATGGAAATTTACTAAGTAATTTAATGAGAATTCACTGGAAATTTACTAAGTAATTTACTGAGTAATTTACTGGGAATTTACTGAGTAATTTACTAAGAATTTACTGGGAATTTACAAGTAATTTACTGAGAAATTACTGGAAATTTACTTAGTAATTTACTAAGAATTTACATGGAATTTACTAAGAATTTTCAGGGAATTTATTGGGAATTTACCGAGTAATTTACTAAATATTTACTTGGAATTTACTGAGTAATTACAAGAGAATTTACTGGAAATTTACAAAGTAATTTACTGAGAATTCACTGGGAATTTACTCAATAATTTACTGAGAATTTTATGGGAATTTACTGAGTAATTTATTGGAAATTTACTGAGAATTTACTCAGTAATTTACTGGGAATTTACTGAATAATTTATTGAGAATTTATTGGGAATTTACTCAGTAATTTACTGAGAATTTACTGGGAATTTCACAGTAATTTACGGAGAATTTATATGGAATTTACTTAGTAATTTACTGAGAATTTACTTAGTAATTCACGGAGAATTTACTGAGAATTTACTGAGTAATTTACTCAAAATTTAATTGAAATTTACTGAGTAATTTTTTGAGAATTTACTGAGAATTTACAATGTAATTTACTGGGAATTTACTTTGAATTTTCTGAGTAATTTACTGAAAATTTACGCAGTAATTTAATGAGAATTTACTGAGCAATTTACTTAGAATTTATTGGGAATTTACACTGTAATTTACTAAGAATTTACCGGAAATTTATTTAGAATTTACCGAGTAATTTAATGAGAATTTACGGGGAATTTATTCTGAAATTTACTGAGAATTTACAGGAAATTTACTGAGTAATTTAATCAGAATTTACTGGGAATTTACTGAGACTTTAATGGAATTTAGTGAGTAATTTACTGAGAATTTGCTGGGAATTTTCTATAAATTTACTAGGAATTTACAGAGTAATTTACTGAGAATTTAGTAGAAATTTACTGAGTAATTTAGTGAGGATTTACTGGGTAATTTAATGAGAATTTTCTGGAAATTTAGCGAGAATATACTCGAAATGTCCTCTGTAATTTACTAAAAATTTAATTTAAATTTATTGAGTACTTTAATGAGAATTTAATGGGAATTTACTGAGAATTTTCTGGGAATTTACTGAGAATTTTATGGAAATTTACTAAGTAATTTAATGAGAATTCACTGGAAATTTACTAAGTAATTTACTGAGAATTTATTGAGTAATTTACTGGGAATTTACTGAGTAATTTACTAAGAATTTACTGGGAATTTACAAGTAATTTACTGAGAAATTACTGGAAATTTACTTAGTAATTTACTAAGAATTTACATGGAATTTACTAAGAATTTTCAGGGAATTTATTGGGAATTTACCGAGTAATTTACTAAATATTTACTTGGAATTTACTGAGTAATTACAAGAGAATTTACTGGGAATTTACAAAGTAATTTACTGAGAATTCACTGGGAATTTACTCAATAATTTACTGAGAATTTTATGGGAATTTACTGAGTAATTTACTGGAAATTTACTGAGAATTTACTCAGTAATTTACTGGGAATTTACTGAATAATTTATTGAGAATTTATTGGGAATTTACTCAGTAATTTACTGAGAATTTACTAGGAATTTCACAGTAATTTACGGAGAATTTATATGGAATTTACTTAGTAATTTACTGAGAATTTACTCAGTAATTCACGGAGAATTTACTGAGAATTTACTGAGTAATTTAGTCAAAATTTAATTGAAATTTACTGAGTAATTTTTTGAGAATTTACTGAGAATTTACAATGTAATTTACTGGGAATTTACTTTGAATTTTCTGAGTAATTTACTGAAAATTTACACAGTAATTTAATGAGAATTTACTGAGCAATTTACTTAGAATTTATTGGGAATTTACACTGTAATTTACTAAGAATTTACCAGAAATTTATTTGGAATTTACCGAGTAATTTAATGAGAATTTACGGGGAATTTATTCTGAAATTTACTGAGAATTTACAGGAAATTTACTGAGTAATTTAATCAGAATTTATTGGGAATTTACTGAGACTTTAATGGAATTTAGTGAGTAATTTACTGAGAATTTGCTGGGAATTTTCTATAAATTTACTAGGAATTTACAGAGTAATTTACTGAGAATTTAGTAGAAATTTACTGAGTAATTTAGTGGGGATTTACTGGGTAATTTAATGAGAATTTTCTGGAAATTTAGCGAGAATATACTCGAAATGTCCTCTGTAATTTACTAAAAATTTAATTTAAATTTATTGAGTACTTTAATGAGAATTTAATGGGAATTTACTGAGAATTTTCTGCGAATTTACTGAGAATTTTATGGAAATTTACTAAGTAATTTAATGAGAATTCACTGGAAATTTACTAAGTAATTTACTGAGAATTTGTTGAGTAATTTACTGGGAATTTACTGAGTAATTTACTGAGAATTTACTGGGAATTTACAAGTAATTTGCTGAGAAATTACTGGAAATTTACTTAGTAATTTACTAAGAATTTACATGGAATTTACTAAGAATTTTCAGGGAATTTATAGGGAATTTACCGAGTAATTTACTAAATATTTACTTGGAATTTACTGAGTAATTACAAGAGAATTTACTGGGAATTTACAAAGTAATTTACTGAGAATTCACTGGGAATTTACTCAATAATTTACTGAGAATTTTATGGGAATTTACTGAGTAATTTACTGGAAATTTACTGAGAATTTACTCAGTAATTTACTGGGAATTTACTGAATAATTTATTGAGAATTTATTGGGAATTTACTCAGTAATTTACTGAGAATTTACTGGGAATTTCACAGTAATTTACGGAGAATTTATATGGAATTTACTTAGTAATTTACTGAGAATTTACTCAGTAATTCACGGAGAATTTACTGAGAATTTACTGAGTAATTTACTCACAATTTAATTGAAATTTACTGAGTAATTTTTTGAGAATTTACTGAGAATTTACAATGTAATTTACTGGGAATTTACTTTGAATTTTCTGAGTAATTTACTGAAAATTTACACAGTAATTTAATGAGAATTTACTGAGCAATTTACTTAGAATTTATTGGGAATTTACACTGTAATTTACTAAGAATTTACCGGAAATTTATTTGGAATTTACCGAGTAATTTAATGAGAATTTACGGGGAATTTATTCTGAAATTTACTGAGAATTTACAGGAAATTTACTGAGTAATTTAATCAGAATTTACTGGGAATTTACTGAGACTTTAATGGAATTTAGTGAGTAATTTACTGAGAATTTGCTGGGAATTTTCTATAAATTTACTAGGAATTTACAGAGTAATTTACTGAGAATTTAGTAGAAATTTACTGAGTAATTTAGTGAGGATTTACTGGGTAATTTAATGAGAATTTTCTGGAAATTTAGCGAGAATATACTCGAAATGTCCTCTGTAATTTACTAAAAATTTAATTTAAATTTATTGAGTACTTTAATGAGAATTTAATGGGAATTTACTAAGAATTTTCTGGGAATTTACTGAGAATTTTGTGGAAATTTACTAAGTAATTTAATGAGAATTCACTGGAAATTTACTAAGTAATTTACTAAGAATTTATTGAGTAATTTACTGGGTATTTACTGAGTAATTTACTGAGAATTTACTGGGAATTTACAAGTAATTTACTGAGAAATTACTGGAAATTTACTTAGTAATTTACTAAGAATTTACATGGAATTTACTAAGAATTTTCAGGGAATTTATTGGGAATTTACCGAGTAATTTACTAAATATTTACTTGGAATTTACTGAGTAATTACAAGAGAATTTATTAGGAATTTACAAAGTAATTTACTGAGAATTCACTGGGAATTTACTCAATAATTTACTGAGAATTTTATGGGAATTTACTGAGTAATTTATTAGAAATTTACTGAGAATTTACTCAGTAATTTACTGGGAATTTACTGAATAATTTATTGAGAATTTATTGGGAATTTACTCAGTAATTTACTGAGAATTTACTGGGAATTTCACAGTAATTTACGGAGAATTTATATGAAATTTACTTAGTAATTTACTGAGAATTTACTCAGTAATTCACGGAGAATTTACTGAGAATTTACTGAGTAATTTACTCAAAATTTAATTGAAATTTACTGAGTAATTTTTTGAGAATTTACTGAGAATTTACAATGTAATTTACTGGGAATTTACTTTGAATTTTCTGAGTAATTTACTGAAAATTTACACAGTAATTTAATGAGAATTTACTGAGCAATTTACTTAGAATTTATTGGGAATTTACACTGTAATTTACTAAGAATTTACCGGAAATATATTTAGAATTTACCGAGTAATTTAATGAGAATTTACGGGGAATTTATTCTGAAATTTACTGAGAATTTACAGGAAATTTACTGAGTAATTTAATCAGAATTTACTGGGAATTTACTGAGACTTTAATGGAATTTAGTGAGCAATTTTCTGAGAATTTGCTGGGAATTTTCTATAAATTTACTAGGAATTTACAGAGTAATTTACTGAGAATTTAGTAGAAATTTACTGAGTAATTTAGTAAGGATTTACTGGGTAATTTAATGAGAATTTTCTGGAAATTTAGCGAGAATATACTCGAAATGTCCTCTGTAATTTACTAAAAATTTAATTTAAATTTATTGAGTACTTTAATGAGAATTTAATGGGAATTTACTGAGAATTTTCTGGGAATTTACTGAGAATTTTATGGAAATTTACTAAGTAATTTAATGAGAATTCACTGGAAATTTACTAAGTAATTTACTGAGAATTTATTGAGTAATTTACTGGGAATTTACTGAGTAATTTACTGAGAATTTACTGGGAATTTACAAGTAATTTGCTGAGAAATTACTGGAAATTTACTTAGTAATTTACTAAGAATTTACATGGAATTTACTAAGAATTTTCAGGGAATTTATAGGGAATTTACCGAGTAATTTACTAAATATTTACTTGGAATTTACTGAGTAATTACAAGAGAATTTACTGGGAATTTACAAAGTAATTTACTGAGAATTCACTGGGAATTTACTCAATAATTTACTGAGAATTTTATGGGAATTTACTGAGTAATTTACTGGAAATTTACTGAGAATTTACTCAGTAATTTACTGGGAATTTACTGAATAATTTATTGAGAATTTATTGGGAATTTACTCAGTAATTTACTGAGAATTTACTGGGAATTTCACAGTAATTTACGGAGAATTTATATGGAATTTACTTAGTAATTTACTGAGAATTTACTCAGTAATTCACGGAGAATTTACTGAGAATTTACTGAGTAATTTACTCACAATTTAATTGAAATTTACTGAGTAATTTTTTGAGAATTTACTGAGAATTTACAATGTAATTTACTGGGAATTTACTTTGAATTTTCTGAGTAATTTACTGAAAATTTACACAGTAATTTAATGAGAATTTACTGAGCAATTTACTTAGAATTTATTGGGAATTTACACTGTAATTTACTAAGAATTTACCGGAAATTTATTTGGAATTTACCGAGTAATTTAATGAGAATTTACGGGGAATTTATTCTGAAATTTACTGAGAATTTACAAGAAATTTACTGAGTAATTTAATCAGAATTTACTGGGAATTTACTGAGACTTTAATGGAATTTAGTGAGTAATTTACTGAGAATTTGCTGGGAATTTTCTATAAATTTACTAGGAATTTACAGAGTAATTTACTGAGAATTTAGTAGAAATTTACTGAGTAATTTAGTGAGGATTTACTGAGTAATTTAATGAGAATTTTCTGGAAATTTAGCGAGAATATACTCGAAATGTCCTCAGTAATTTACTAAAAATTTAATTTAAATTTATTGAGTACTTTAATGAAAATTTAATGGGAATTTACTAAGAATTTTCTGGGAATTTACTGAGAATTTTGTGGAAATTTACTAAGTAATTTAATGAGAATTCACTGGAAATTTACTAAGTAATTTACTAAGAATTTATTGAGTAATTTACTGGGTATTTACTGAGTAATTTATTGAGAATTTACTGGGAATTTACAAGTAATTTACTGAGAAATTACTGGAAATTTACTTAGTAATTTACTAAGAATTTACATGGAATTTACTAAGAATTTTCAGGGAATTTATATGGAATTTACCGAGTAATTTACTAAATATTTACTTGGAATTTACTGAGTAATTACAAGAGAATTTATTAGGAATTTACAAAGTAATTTATTGAGAATTCACTGGGAATTTACTCAATAATTTACTGAGAATTTTATGGGAATTTACTGAGTAATTTATTGGAAATTTACTGAGAATTTACTCAGTAATTTACTGGGAATTTACTGAATAATTTATTGAGAATTTATTGGGAATTTACTCAGTAATTTACTGAGAATTTACTGGGAATTTCACAGTAATTTACGGAGAATTTATATGAAATTTACTTAGTAATTTACTGAGAATTTACTCAGTAATTCACGGAGAATTTACTGAGAATTTACTGAGTAATTTACTCAAAATTTAATTGAAATTTACTGAGTAATTTTTTGAGAATTTACTGAGAATTTACAATGTAATTTACTGGGAATTTACTTTGAATTTTCTGAGTAATTTACTGAAAATTTACACAGTAATTTAATGAGAATTTACTGAGCAATTTACTTAGAATTTATTGGGAATTTACACTGTAATTTACTAAGAATTTACCAGAAATTTATTTGGAATTTACCGAGTAATTTAATGAGAATTTACGGGGAATTTATTCTGAAATTTACTGAGTAATTTAATCAGAATTTACTGGGAATTTACTGAGACTTTAATGGAATTTAGTGAGTAATTTACTGAGAATTTGCTGGGAATTTTCTATAAATTTACTAGGAATTTACAGAGTAATTTACTGAGAATTTAGTAGAAATTTACTGAGTAATTTAGTGAGGATTTACTGAGTAATTTAATGAGAATTTTCTGGAAATTTAGCGAGAATATACTCGAAATGTCCTCAGTAATTTACTAAAAATTTAATTTAAATTTATTGAGTACTTTAATGAAAATTTAATGGGAATTTACTAAGAATTTTCTGGGAATTTACTGAGAATTTTGTGGAAATTTACTAAGTAATTTAATGAGAATTCACTGGAAATTTACTAAGTAATTTACTAAGAATTTATTGAGTAATTTACTGGGTATTTACTGAGTAATTTACTGAGAATTTACTGGGAATTTACAAGTAATTTACTGAGAAATTACTGGAAATTTACTTAGTAATTTACTAAGAATTTACATGGAATTTACTAAGAATTTTCAGGGAATTTATTGGGAATTTACCGAGTAATTTACTAAATATTTACTTGGAATTTACTGAGTAATTACAAGAGAATTTATTAGGAATTTACAAAGTAATTTACTGAGAATTCACTGGGAATTTACTCAATAATTTACTGAGAATTTTATGGGAATTTACTGAGTAATTTATTGGAAATTTACTGAGAATTTACTCAGTAATTTACTGGGAATTTACTGAATAATTTATTGAGAATTTATTGGGAATTTACTCAGTAATTTACTGAGAATTTACTGGGAATTTCACAGTAATTTACGGAGAATTTATATGGAATTTACTTAGTAATTTACTGAGAATTTACTTAGTAATTCACGGAGAATTTACTGAGTAATTTACTCAAAATTTAATTGAAATTTACTGAGTAATTTTTTGAGAATTTACTGAGAATTTACAATGTAATTTACTGGGAATTTACTTTGAATTTTCTGAGTAATTTACTGAAAATTTACACAGTAATTTAATGAGAATTTACTGAGCAATTTACTTAGAATTTATTGGGAATTTACACTGTAATTTACTAAGAATTTACCGGAAATTTATTTAGAATTTACCGAGTAATTTAATGAGAATTTACGGGGAATTTATTCTTAAATTTACTGAGAATTTACAGGAAATTTACTGAGTAATTTAATCAGAATTTACTGGGAATTTACGGAGACTTTAATGGAATTTAGTGAGTAATTTACTGAGAATTTGCTGGGAATTTTCTATAAATTTACTAGGAATTTACAGAGTAATTTACTGAGAATTTAGTAGAAATTTACTGAGTAATTTAGTGAGGATTTACTGGGTAATTTAATGAGAATTTTCTGGAAATTTAGCGAGAATATACTCGAAATGTCCTCAGTAATTTACTAAAAATTTAATTTAAATTTATTGAGTACTTTAATGAGAATTTAATGGGAATTTACTGAGAATTTTCTGGGAATTTACTGAGAATTTTATGGAAATTTACTAAGTAATTTAATGAGAATTCACTGGAAATTTACTAAGTAATTTACTGAGAATTTATTGAGTAATTTACTGGGAATTTACTGAGTAATTTACTAAGAATTTACTGGGAATTTATAAGTAATTTACTGAGAAATTACTGAAAATTTACTTAGTAATTTACTAAGAATTTACATGGAATTTACTAAGAATTTTCAGGGAATTTATAGGGAATTTACCGAGTAATTTACTAAATATTTACTTGGAATTTACTGAGTAATTACAAGAGAATTTACTGGGAATTTACAAAGTAATTTACTGATAATTCACTGGGAATTTACTCAATAATTTACTGAGAATTTTATGGGAATTTACTGAGTAATTTACTGGAAATTTACTGAGAATTTACTCAGTAATTTACTGGGAATTTACTGAATAATTTATTGAGAATTTATTGGGAATTTACTCAGTAATTTACTGAGAATTTACTGGGAATTTCACAGTAATTTACGGAGAATTTATATGGAATTTACTTAGTAATTTACTGAGAATTTACTCAGTAATTCACGGAGAATTTACTGAGAATTTACTGAGTAATTTACTCACAATTTAATTGAAATTTACTGAGTAATTTTTTGAGAATTTACTGAGAATTTACAATGTAATTTACTGGGAATTTACTTTGAATTTTCTGAGTAATTTACTGAAAATTTACACAGTAATTTAATGAGAATTTACTGAGCAATTTACTTAGAATTTATTGGGAATTTACACTGTAATTTACTAAGAATTTACCGGAAATTTATTTGGAATTTACCGAGTAATTTAATGAGAATTTACGGGGAATTTATTCTGAAATTTACTGAGAATTTACAGGAAATTTACTGAGTAATTTAATCAGAATTTACTGGGAATTTACTGAGACTGTCACGACCCCAAACCGCCCCTAGTAGTTTGGTGCCGTGATGGCCAGTAATCCGTAATTACCGAAGGCCAAACTTTCAAAACTTAACACAAACAGAGTACGAATATAGGGGGCTCACAAATGCGGAAGCGATAAATCAATTACAAGCGGTCCATAAGAGCTGTGCGTAGATTAAAGCAGTGCCAAACATTTCCAATTAACTTCACAATCTAAATACAACAAGGTACAAAATACATGCTACATCTTGATCAAAAGGCTTCTCGAGCCGACATATACAAAATACAACTAGTACAGGTCAAGAAGCATGATTTTCAAGAATTCGCCGACATGCAAAACAGGGCATCGCCGACGTAAATACAAAGTAAGGCCGACAAATACACGAATCCAAAACAAGTATCCCAACGAACTAGGCGTCGCCGCCGTCCTGCTCATCACCTACATATATATAGAGGGGTGAGTACAAAACTCAGTGAATGGTACTAAAAATAAAGGTTTTACATGAATAAAGCCGAGGTCCTTCAAAACGAAACACACCAAAACTTTAGCAAAGGCAAGTGATGAACCGTATTCATCGTTAAATATCGTAACATCAGCGAGACAAGGGATGAACCGTATTCATCATCAAATATCGTAACATCGGCGAGACAAGGGATGAACCGTATTCATCATCAAATATCGTAACATCGGCGAGACAAGGGGTGAACCGTATTCATCATCAAATATCGTAACATCGGCGAGACAAGGGATGAACCGTATTCATCATCAAATATCGTAACATCGGCGAGACAAGGGATGAACCGTATTCATCATCAAATATCGTAACATCGGCGAGACAAGGGATGAACCGTATTCATCATCAAATATCGTAACATCGGCGAGACAAGGGATGAACCGTATTCATCATCAAATATCGAAAGCTGTACGATCCGTAATCGTTTGGTCAAAAGTATTGCGAAAGTTTAGAGTCCTCCAATACAAGGGACTTGTGCACTTGGTACCGCGAAAGTTTAGAGTCCTCCAGTACAAGGGACTTGTGTTACTTAGGCCCGTAGCCCGATTTAACAAGGACCGTATCCTTTACACATAGTACTGCGAAAGTTTAGAGTCCTCCAGCACAAGGGACTTGTGTTACTTAGGCCCGTAGCCCGATTTAACAAGGACCGTATCCTTTCCAAAGATGGCATCAAAACAAGGAGTATACTTGACTCATCAAACAAGAGCTATTTATTCATGCTATCAAATACTTTCGTCAAACAAGCAAGCAAGATTTATCAAAACGAGTATAACATAGCTTTATCAATAATACCACTCACCTAGTTCTTCAGGTGTAGACTCAAAGCAAATATCAAGGACCTACAATCACATGGCAAGTCACATTCTCAAAGCAAGCTCTATATATACATGCAAATGATCTCGGCATTCTTGCCAGATCCAAGTCAAAGACAAAGCAAAACAAGCTGGGAGTTAAATCACTGCTCCCGCTCATAAAAACACACCGGGTACTGACCAGGACTAAGCCGAGGTCCCGTTAAACAAAGTCAGGAAAAATCTGGGTTTTCCTTTGAAGAATATGAAGAACATGATCATTTGAAAGATGGATGCAAGTTCACAACTTGTTACAAAAATCTGAGTTTTCATGCCAAGAGTTCAAAATATATGGACCTGGGTACCTATCAAAGAAAGGCATGCAAGAACAAACACAAAACATGGTTTTCGTTCCAAACTCTTCGATCAAAATGGGACTTTGTTCAAGAACACATGAAAAACCATTTTCTCTTTCTAAAACCAACTTCAAAACGATGCATGACATGCAAAACAGATCCGATCATGCAATGCAGCTAGATATTCAGCAAGAACAACCAAAGGAGATCAAGATTCTAACCTCAAAACTCGGATCTAACGGTTCAAGCCACAAAGATCAAGCTTGGAAGACTACTCTCACTCAAGAACTCTTCTTCCTCCTCTCTAGAGCTTCTCTCTCTAAAACAAAGATTTGAGACAAGAAATGATTTGTTTCAAGGTCTGTCGGATGCTTTAACAAACAGCTCGGACACGTGGCATTACCGGGTTGGTTCAGCTCCAAAAAGGTGATTGATGGACAAGACAAGTCTCTGACAAAGCTTATGCAGCAAGCTCGGGTAAGACACATCGGCAACAAGATGACATCGGCTCAAAACAAGGATCCAACAACGGAATGGAAAAACATCGGCTAGGGAGGACGACGCTTGACTAAGCTGTGCCACACCTTGGCCGGGGTGCGCCACATCTCGGCCTAGGCCATACCTGCCTGCGGACAAGGTTCAAGTGCAAAACATCTCGGCAATGAATGCCCGAGGTGGAGATGGGGTTGAACAAGATCTCAAGATGGTTCTAAGTACAAAGGGTCAAAGGCGGACTAAGCTCAGGGTGATCTCGGCTACACACACACACTAAGCAAGGAACAAAATCATGCAAGCAACTTAAGCAAATCAAGCCAAGATAAAACCTTTAAATTAACATAAGCGGCAAGACCATGCAAGAATGTACGCAAATATGGCAAGAGCAAGGTGAGGGTTGTCACATCCTACCCCCCTTAAAGAAGTTTGGTCCCCAAACTTAGATTACCTTGTTCCCAGAACAACTCCGGATAACGGACTCTCATGTCCTCTTCCTTTTCCCACGTGGCTTCTGTGCCATAGTGCTCCTTCCATTCGACCTTTACCATCGGTATCGATCTGTTCCTCAATTGCTTCACTTGTCGGTCGATAATTCTCATTGGCTTTTCTTCGTAGCCCAGATTCTCATTAACTGCGATTTCAGAATGATCAATTGCATGCAGTGGATCTCGGATGTACTTTCTCAACATCGAAACATGAAACACATTGTGGACTTGGCTCAAATCTGGCGGCAAAGCAAGTCTGTAGGCAACGGAATTAATTCTCTCAAGAATTTCAAATGGCCCAATATAGCGGGGTGCTAACTTACCTTTCTTTCCAAATCTGGAAACTCCTTTCATTGGTGAGACTTTCAGGAATACATGATTCCCAACTTCGAACTCTACCTCATTCCTTCTCTGATCGGCGTAGCTCTTTTGTCGGCTCTGGGCAGTTTTAATCCTCTGTTGGATAAGTTTAATCTTTTCTGTTGTCACTTGAATCAATTCGGGACCAAGCAAAGTTCTGTCTCCGACTTCGGTCCAACATATCGGCGATCTACATTTTCTTCCGTACAAGGCTTCATACGGCGCCATGCCAATGCTAGCTTGATAACTGTTATTGTAAGCGAATTCCACTAAAGGCAAATGTGTTCCCCAACTTTCTTGGAAATCCAATACACAAAGTCTCAGCATATCTTCGAGTGTCTGAATTGTCCTCTCTGTCTGCCCATCTGTCTGGGGATGAAAGGCTGTACTAAACCTCAGCTCGGCTCCGAAAGCTCTCTGAAGACTCTGCCAAAATCTAGAAACAAATTTAGGATCTCGGTCTGAAACAATTGACATCGGCACTCCGTGAAGTCTGACAATCTCGTTCACATATAGCAAGGCAAGTTGATTGGCGTTGAAGGTAGTCTTAACGGGTAGAAAGTGTGCTGACTTAGTTAACCTATCCACAACAACCCAAATTGAATCCATACTCTTTGGTGTTCTCGGCAACCCAATCACAAAATCCATGGAGATGTGCTCCCATTTCCACTCAGGAATCGGCAAAGGTTGAAGAAGTCCTGCTGGTCTTTGATGTTCTGCCTTCACTTGCTGACAATGTAAACACTGGGACACAAATTCGGCTATTTCTCTCTTCATATTTGGCCACCAGAAGGTCTGCTTCACATCTTGATACATTTTGGTGTTCCCTGGATGGACAGCAAACTTGGAACCATGAGCTTCCTGCAAAATCTTTTTCTTCAGCTCTGGAATGTCGGCCACACATAACCTTCCTTCAAACTTGAGTACTTGGTTTTCGATGGTATACCCTGGTCTCGGCTTCGTGTCAATCTCCTCGGCAATTTTCTTGAGGAAGTTATCCTCCATCTGTCTTGTCTTTACTTCATTAACGATAGTCGGTTCTGCTGACATCACGGTTAAACACGCCAAATTTCCATCTGACTTCCTGCTCAAAGCGTCGGCTACACTGTTGGCTTTACCGGGGTGATATTGAATTTGCATATCGTAGTCTTTTAACAACTCAAGCCACCTTCTCTGCCTCAAATTCAGTTCCTTCTGAGTGAATAGATATTTTAAGCTCTTATGATCTGTGAAAACCTGACAAGTAGCTCCATACAAATAGTGACGCCAAATCTTTAAAGCAAATACCACGGCCGCCAATTCTAAGTCATGGGTAGGATAGTTTTTCTCATGAGGTTTCAACTGACGAGATGCATAAGCTATAACTTTACCCTTCTGCATTAATACACAACCCAAACCCTTATGCGATGCATCACTATAGACATGAAACTCTTCGTTACCTGTTGGGAGTACGAGCACTGGCGCTGTAACTAACCTCGTCTTCAGTTCCTGGAAGGCTGACTCCCGATCTTTAGTCCATTCATACAGTGTTCCCTTCTGAGTCAGTTGCGTCAATGGAATTGCAATCCTGGAGAAATCCTTCACAAACTTTCTGTAATAACCTGCCAAACCCAGAAAACTACGAATCTCGGACACATTAGTCGGTCTCGGCCAATTCACTACGGCTTCGATTTTGCTAGGATCAACTGAGATACCCTCTTCACTAATCACATGACCTAAGAATGAGATAGTAGGAAGCCAAAACTCACACTTGTTAAACTTAGCATACAATCTCCGTTCTCTCAAAATCTGCAAGGCAAGTCTCAAGTGATTTTCGTGTTCAGTCTTACTCTTGGAATAGATCAAGATATCGTCAATGAAGACAACTACAAACTCATCTAAATACGGCTTGAAGACTCTGTTCATCAAATCCATAAATGCAGCAGGGGCATTAGTCACTCCAAAAGGCATTACTAAAAACTCGTAGTGGCCATATCTTGTTCGAAAGGCAGTCTTCTCGACATCTTCGGCTTTAACCTTAAGCTGATGGTAACCAGACCTAAGGTCGATCTTAGAAAAGACTCGCGCTCCTTGTAATTGGTCAAGCAGATCATCAATTCTAGGTAACGGGTACTTGTTCTTAATGGTGACCTTATTAAGTTCTCTATAGTCGATACACAAACGGAGTGTGCCATCCTTCTTTTTAACAAATAGAACAGGTGCTCCCCATGGTGAAGTGCTCGGCCTAATAAATCCCTTATCTAACAACTCTTGCAATTGCAGTTTCAATTCTCTAAGTTCAGCGGGGGCCATTCTATAAGGTGGTTTGGAGATCGGCTGCGTTCCCGATATAATATCGACCGTAAACTCTATTTCTCTATCGGTCAAGTGGCCAGGCAATTCATCCGGAAAGACGTCGGGGAAATCACTAACAATCGGGATGTCGGCTAAGTTAACATTTCCATTCTGATCACTCAGTATACTACACAAGTAACCTCGACACCCTTTCTGAATCAACTTACAGGCCTTAATGGACGAAATCAAGTATGGTGGGGGCACTACCCCTTTACCCTGGAAAGTAACCTCGGTTAGGTTTGGGGGTCTCAAGGTGACACCTTTCGAAACACAATCAATAGATGCATTGTTTGCAACTAACCAGTCCATTCCCAGTATAATATCAAAATGAGCTAGGTCTAGAGGCATCAGATCTACTAGCAATTCAACATTCTCAATCACAACAACACATGCTCTGTAAATGGATGCAACAAACATAGATCTCCCAGATGGAGTAGATACAGACAACACATAATCAAGGGGCTCTAGTTCTCTATTAATTTTCTCAGCAAACTTAGTAGATATAAACGAATGAGTAGAACCCGAATCAATTAGCACATAAGCATCTTGGGAGCAAATTAGTAAAATACCTGACACCACTGCCTCAGCATTCTGAGTGTCTCCTGGTACTAATGCAAACACTCTGCCCTGTCTCATCTGTACTCTCCCAGCATTTCCTTTCTGAACGGAACCCGAGGTATTTTCTCCTTTCTTGTTGTTATCAGTCTTTGTTTTGGGGCAATCCCTCACATAATGGCCCATCTCGCCACATTCATAACAGGCTCCAGACGTTCGTCGGCAGATCCCGAAATGCTGTTTCCCACAATCCGGACACGTCGGTTTAACACTCCCTTCCTGCCTTAGGTTACCAGTACTGTCCATGTTCGTTCTCTTCTTGGTGCTCAGCTGTCCTCGGCGATTGTCGTAGTTCTGTCTCTTTCGCTGGTTTTCTCCCGAGCTCTGGTATCGGTTCAAATTAGCTTCGGCGTGAATGGCTTTGTCCAATACTTCGGCATAAGTCGGCATATCGAGTAAACTCACCCTGTCTTGAATCGGTCCACGAAGCCCACACTCGAACTTCCTGGCCTTCATATATTCGTCGTTGGTCATGTGAGGTACAAATCTTACCAATTCAGTAAAAGCGCGGTCATATTCCGCCACTGTTCTGTTGCCTTGCGTCAGAGTATGAAATTCGGTAGCCTTGCGGTTTCGAACACTTAGGGGAAAATGTTTCTTGTAAAACAACTCTAAGAATCGGGTCCAAGTCAAATCTGGATTGCTCCCTCTAACCGTCATCCACCATCTGCGAGCATCATCATCCAATGTGAACGCTGCCAACGTCACTTTCTGAGCGTCGGTGCTAGGGAAGATCTCGAACAACTTCTCCATTTCTAAAACCCATGCCTCAGCCTTCATCGGCTCTATACCCCCAGAAAATCTCGGTGGTCTCATTTTCTTGAACTCTCTGATCAAAGCTATCGTGCCATCCCCATATAAGGCTGGTTGCGGGGGAATCTGCGGCACAGGAGGAGGTGGAGGTGGAGCTACATTTCGGCCGTTGGTCTGCTCGGCTTGTGTCGACGTAGCACTAGCGAACTGCTGTCTGGTTTGCCTCAACTCGCGGGCCAAACCTTCCACTAATCTTTCCAATCTGTCCATTCTATCTTCGGGCTAATCTCGGCCAAGTGGTGGTCTACCTCTCCTCATGATACTATGAGTATGCAAGGTATGACTTTAAAACAATTAAGCAAATAACCACATAGGCAAGCAACAAATAAACACATCAAGACAATGCACATTTCGTTCAAATAACAAATACCATGATGCAACTCTAACATCTTTCTAAGGGAAATCCTATGCTCTTCAGGACTCAAAGTGTGTGAACAACGTATACCGAGGAACTTGTGCTCTGATACCACTCTGTCACGTCCCCAAACCGCCCCTAGTAGTTTGGTGCCGTGATGGCCAGTAATCCGTAATTACCGAAGGCCAACCTTTCAAAACTTAACACAAACAGAGTACGAATATAGGGGGCTCACAAATGCGGAAGCGATAAATCAATTACAAGCGGTCCATAAGAGCTGTGCGTAGATTAAAGCAGTGCCAAACATTTCCAATTAACTTCACAATCTAAATACAACAAGGTACAAAATACATGCTACATCTTGATCAAAAGGCTTCTCGAGCCGACATATACAAAATACAACTAGTACAGGTCAAGAAGCATGATTTTCAAGAATTCGCCGACATGCAAAACAGGGCATCGCCGACGTAAATACAAAGTAAGGCCGACAAATACACGAATCCAAAACAAGTATCCCAACGAACTAGGCGTCGCCGCCGTCCTGCTCATCACCTACATATATATAGAGGGGTGAGTACAAAACTCAGTGAATGGTACTAAAAATAAAGGTTTTACATGAATAAAGCCGAGGTCCTTCAAAACGAAACACACCAAAACTTTAGCAAAGGCAAGTGATGAACCGTATTCATCGTTAAATATCGTAACATCAGCGAGACAAGGGATGAACCGTATTCATCATCAAATATCGTAACATCGGCGAGACAAGGGATGAACCGTATTCATCATCAAATATCGTAACATCGGCGAGACAAGGGGTGAACCGTATTCATCATCAAATATCGTAACATCGGCGAGACAAGGGATGAACCGTATTCATCATCAAATATCGTAACATCGGCGAGACAAGGGATGAACCGTATTCATCATCAAATATCGTAACATCGGCGAGACAAGGGATGAACCGTATTCATCATCAAATATCGTAACATCGGCGAGACAAGGGATGAACCGTATTCATCATCAAATATCGAAAGCTGTACGATCCGTAATCGTTTGGTCAAAAGTATTGCGAAAGTTTAGAGTCCTCCAATACAAGGGACTTGTGCACTTGGTACCGCGAAAGTTTAGAGTCCTCCAGTACAAGGGACTTGTGTTACTTAGGCCACTCTGTCACGACCCCAAACCGCCCCTAGTAGTTTGGTGCCGTGATGGCCAGTAATCCGTAATTACCGAAGGCCAACCTTTCAAAACTTAACACAAACAGAGTACGAATATAGGGGGCTCACAAATGCGGAAGCGATAAATCAATTACAAGCGGTCCATAAGAGCTGTGCGTAGATTAAAGCAGTGCCAAACATTTCCAATTAACTTCACAATCTAAATACAACAAGGTACAAAATACATGCTACATCTTGATCAAAAGGCTTCTCGAGCCGACATATACAAAATACAACTAGTACAGGTCAAGAAGCATGATTTTCAAGAATTCGCCGACATGCAAAACAGGGCATCGCCGACGTAAATACAAAGTAAGGCCGACAAATACACGAATCCAAAACAAGTATCCCAACGAACTAGGCGTCGCCGCCGTCCTGCTCATCACCTACATATATATAGAGGGGTGAGTACAAAACTCAGTGAATGGTACTAAAAATAAAGGTTTTACATGAATAAAGCCGAGGTCCTTCAAAACGAAACACACCAAAACTTTAGCAAAGGCAAGTGATGAACCGTATTCATCGTTAAATATCGTAACATCAGCGAGACAAGGGATGAACCGTATTCATCATCAAATATCGTAACATCGGCGAGACAAGGGATGAACCGTATTCATCATCAAATATCGTAACATCGGCGAGACAAGGGGTGAACCGTATTCATCATCAAATATCGTAACATCGGCGAGACAAGGGATGAACCGTATTCATCATCAAATATCGTAACATCGGCGAGACAAGGGATGAACCGTATTCATCATCAAATATCGTAACATCGGCGAGACAAGGGATGAACCGTATTCATCATCAAATATCGTAACATCGGCGAGACAAGGGATGAACCGTATTCATCATCAAATATCGAAAGCTGTACGATCCGTAATCGTTTGGTCAAAAGTATTGCGAAAGTTTAGAGTCCTCCAATACAAGGGACTTGTGCACTTGGTACCGCGAAAGTTTAGAGTCCTCCAGTACAAGGGACTTGTGTTACTTAGGCCCGTAGCCCGATTTAACAAGGACCGTATCCTTTACACATAGTACTGCGAAAGTTTAGAGTCCTCCAGCACAAGGGACTTGTGTTACTTAGGCCCGTAGCCCGATTTAACAAGGACCGTATCCTTTCCAAAGATGGCATCAAAACAAGGAGTATACTTGACTCATCAAACAAGAGCTATTTATTCATGCTATCAAATACTTTCGTCAAACAAGCAAGCAAGATTTATCAAAACGAGTATAACATAGCTTTATCAATAATACCACTCACCTAGTTCTTCAGGTGTAGACTCAAAGCAAATATCAAGGACCTACAATCACATGGCAAGTCACATTCTCAAAGCAAGCTCTATATATACATGCAAATGATCTCGGCATTCTTGCCAGATCCAAGTCAAAGACAAAGCAAAACAAGCTGGGAGTTAAATCACTGCTCCCGCTCATAAAAACACACCGGGTACTGACCAGGACTAAGCCGAGGTCCCGTTAAACAAAGTCAGGAAAAATCTGGGTTTTCCTTTGAAGAATATGAAGAACATGATCATTTGAAAGATGGATGCAAGTTCACAACTTGTTACAAAAATCTGAGTTTTCATGCCAAGAGTTCAAAATATATGGACCTGGGTACCTATCAAAGAAAGGCATGCAAGAACAAACACAAAACATGGTTTTCGTTCCAAACTCTTCGATCAAAATGGGACTTTGTTCAAGAACACATGAAAAACCATTTTCTCTTTCTAAAACCAACTTCAAAACGATGCATGACATGCAAAACAGATCCGATCATGCAATGCAGCTAGATATTCAGCAAGAACAACCAAAGGAGATCAAGATTCTAACCTCAAAACTCGGATCTAACGGTTCAAGCCACAAAGATCAAGCTTGGAAGACTACTCTCACTCAAGAACTCTTCTTCCTCCTCTCTAGAGCTTCTCTCTCTAAAACAAAGATTTGAGACAAGAAATGATTTGTTTCAAGGTCTGTCGGATGCTTTAACAAACAGCTCGGACACGTGGCATTACCGGGTTGGTTCAGCTCCAAAAAGGTGATTGATGGACAAGACAAGTCTCTGACAAAGCTTATGCAGCAAGCTCGGGTAAGACACATCGGCAACAAGATGACATCGGCTCAAAACAAGGATCCAACAACGGAATGGAAAAACATCGGCTAGGGAGGACGACGCTTGACTAAGCTGTGCCACACCTTGGCCGGGGTGCGCCACATCTCGGCCTAGGCCATACCTGCCTGCGGACAAGGTTCAAGTGCAAAACATCTCGGCAATGAATGCCCGAGGTGGAGATGGGGTTGAACAAGATCTCAAGATGGTTCTAAGTACAAAGGGTCAAAGGCGGACTAAGCTCAGGGTGATCTCGGCTACACACACACACTAAGCAAGGAACAAAATCATGCAAGCAACTTAAGCAAATCAAGCCAAGATAAAACCTTTAAATTAACATAAGCGGCAAGACCATGCAAGAATGTACTGAGAATTTAGTAGAAATTTACTGAGTAATTTAGTGAGGATTTACTGGGTAATTTAATGAGAATTTTCTGGAAATTTAGCGAGAATATACTCGAAATGTCCTCTGTAATTTACTAAAAATTTAATTTAAATTTATTGAGTACTTTAATGAGAATTTAATGGGAATTTACTAAGAATTTTCTGGGAATTTACTGAGAATTTTGTGGAAATTTACTAAGTAATTTAATGAGAATTCACTGGAAATTTACTAAGTAATTTACTAAGAATTTATTGAGTAATTTACTGGGTATTTACTGAGTAATTTACTGAGAATTTACTGGGAATTTACAAGTAATTTACTGAGAAATTACTGGAAATTTACTTAGTAATTTACTAAGAATTTACATGGAATTTACTAAGAATTTTCAGGGAATTTATTGGGAATTTACCGAGTAATTTACTAAATATTTACTTGGAATTTACTGAGTAATTACAAGAGAATTTACTGGAAATTTACAAAGTAATTTACTGAGAATTCACTGGGAATTTACTCAATAATTTACTGAGAATTTTATGGGAATTTACTGAGTAATTTATTGGAAATTTACTGAGAATTTACTCAGTAATTTACTGGGAATTTACTGAATAATTTATTGAGAATTTATTGGGAATTTACTCAGTAATTTACTGAGAATTTACTGGGAATTTCACAGTAATTTACGGAGAATTTATATGGAATTTACTTAGTAATTTACTGAGAATTTACTTAGTAATTCACGGAGAATTTACTGAGAATTTACTGAGTAATTTACTCAAAATTTAATTGAAATTTACTGAGTAATTTTTTGAGAATTTACTGAGAATTTACAATGTAATTTACTGGGAATTTACTTTGAATTTTCTGAGTAATTTACTGAAAATTTACACAGTAATTTAATGAGAATTTACTGAGCAATTTACTTAGAATTTATTGGGAATTTACACTGTAATTTACTAAGAATTTACCGGAAATTTATTTAGAATTTACCGAGTAATTTAATGAGAATTTACGGGGAATTTATTCTGAAATTTACTGAGAATTTACAGGAAATTTACTGAGTAATTTAATCAGAATTTACTGGGAATTTACTGAGACTTTAATGGAATTTAGTGAGTAATTTACTGAGAATTTGCTGGGAATTTTCTACAAATTTACTAGGAATTTACAGAGTAATTTACTGAGAATTTAGTAGAAATTTACTGAGTAATTTAGTGAGGATTTACTGGGTAATTTAATGAGAATTTTCTGGAAATTTAGCGAGAATATACTCGAAATGTCCTCTGTAATTTACTAAAAATTTAATTTAAATTTATTGAGTACTTTAATGAGAATTTAATGGGAATTTACTGAGAATTTTCTGGGAATTTACTGAGAATTTTATGGAAATTTACTAAGTAATTTAATGAGAATTCACTGGAAATTTACTAAGTAATTTACTGAGAATTTATTGAGTAATTTACTGGGAATTTACTGAGTAATTTACTAAGAATTTACTGGGAATTTACAAGTAATTTACTGAGAAATTACTGGAAATTTACTTAGTAATTTACTAAGAATTTACATGGAATTTACTAAGAATTTTCAGGGAATTTATAGGGAATTTACCGAGTAATTTACTAAATATTTACTTGGAATTTACTGAGTAATTACAAGAGAATTTACTGGGAATTTACAAAGTAATTTACTGAGAATTCACTGGGAATTTACTCAATAATTTACTGAGAATTTTATGGGAATTTACTGAGTAATTTACTGGAAATTTACTGAGAATTTACTCAGTAATTTACTGGGAATTTACTGAATAATTTATTGAGAATTTATTGGGAATTTACTCAGTAATTTACTGAGAATTTACTGGGAATTTCACAGTAATTTACGGAGAATTTATATGGAATTTACTTAGTAATTTACTGAGAATTTACTCAGTAATTCACAGAGAATTTACTGAGAATTTACTGAGTAATTTACTCACAATTTAATTGAAATTTACTGAGTAATTTTTTGAGAATTTACTGAGAATTTACAATGTAATTTACTGGGAATTTACTTTGAATTTTCTGAGTAATTTACTGAAAATTTACACAGTAATTTAATGAGAATTTACTGAGCAATTTACTTAGAATTTATTGGGAATTTACACTGTAATTTACTAAGAATTTACCGGAAATTTATTTGGAATTTACCGAGTAATTTAATGAGAATTTACGGGGAATTTATTCTGAAATTTACTGAGAATTTACAGGAAATTTACTGAGTAATTTAATCAGAATTTACTGGGAATTTACTGAGACTTTAATGGAATTTAGTGAGTAATTTACTGAGAATTTGTTGGGAATTTTCTATAAATTTACTAGGAATTTACAGAGTAATTTACTGAGAATTTAGTAGAAATTTACTGAGTAATTTAGTGAGGATTTACTGGGTAATTTAATGAGAATTTTCTGGAAATTTAGCGAGAATATACTCGAAATGTCCTCTGTAATTTACTAAAAATTTAATTTAAATTTATTGAGTACTTTAATGAGAATTTAATGGGAATTTACTAAGAATTTTCTGGGAATTTACTGAGAATTTTGTGGAAATTTACTAAGTAATTTAATGAGAATTCACTGGAAATTTACTAAGTAATTTACTAAGAATTTATTGAGTAATTTACTGGGTATTTACTGAGTAATTTACTGAGAATTTACTGGGAATTTACAAGTAATTTACTGAGAAATTACTGGAAATTTACTTAGTAATTTACTAAGAATTTACATGGAATTTACTAAGAATTTTCAGGGAATTTATTGGGAATTTACCGAGTAATTTACTAAATATTTACTTGGAATTTACTGAGTAATTACAAGAGAATTTATTAGGAATTTACAAAGTAATTTACTGAGAATTCACTGGGAATTTACTCAATAATTTACTGAGAATTTTATGGGAATTTACTGAGTAATTTATTGGAAATTTACTGAGAATTTGCTCAGTAATTTACTGGAAATTTACTGAATAATTTATTGAGAATTTATTGGGAATTTACTCAGTAATTTACTGAGAATTTACTGGGAATTTCACAGTAATTTACGGAGAATTTATATGGAATTTACTTAGTAATTTACTGAGAATTTACTCAGTAATTCACGGAGAATTTACTGAGAATTTACTGAGTAATTTACTCAAAATTTAATTGAAATTTACTGAGTAATTTTTTGAGAATTTATTGAGAATTTACAATGTAATTTACTGGGAATTTACTTTGAATTTTCTGAGTAATTTACTGAAAATTTACACAGTAATTTAATGAGAATTTACTGAGCAATTTACTTAGAATTTATTGGGAATTTACACTGTAATTTACTAAGAATTTACCGGAAATATATTTAGAATTTACCGAGTAATTTAATGAGAATTTACGGGGAATTTATTCTGAAATTTACTGAGAATTTACAGGAAATTTACTGAGTAATTTAATCAGAATTTACTGGGAATTTACTGAGACTTTAATGGAATTTAGTGAGTAATTTACTGAGAATTTGCTGGGAATTTTCTATAAATTTACTAGGAATTTACAGAGTAATTTACTGAGAATTTAGTAGAAATTTACAGAGTAATTTAGTGAGGATTTACTAGGTAATTTAATGAGAATTTTCTGGAAATTTAGCGAGAATATACTCGAAATGTCCTCTGTAATTTACTAAAAATTTAATTTAAATTTATTGAGTACTTTAATGAGAATTTAATGGGAATTTACTGAGAATTTTCTGGGAATTTACTGAGAATTTTATGGAAATTTACTAAGTAATTTAATGAGAATTCACTGGAAATTTACTAAGTAATTTACTGAGTAATTTACTGGGAATTTACTGAGTAATTTACTAAGAATTTACTGGGAATTTACAAGTAATTTACTGAGAAATTACTGGAAATTTACTTAGTAATTTACTAAGAATTTACATGGAATTTACTAAGAATTTTCAGGGAATTTATTGGGAATTTACCGAGTAATTTACTAAATATTTACTTGGAATTTACTGAGTAATTACAAGAGAATTTACTGGAAATTTACAAAGTAATTTACTGAGAATTCACTGGGAATTTACTCAATAATTTACTGAGAATTTTATGGGAATTTACTGAGTAATTTATTGGAAATTTACTGAGAATTTACTCAGTAATTTACTGGGAATTTACTGAATAATTTATTGAGAATTTATTGGGAATTTACTCAGTAATTTACTGAGAATTTACTGGGAATTTCACAGTAATTTACGGAGAATTTATATGGAATTTACTTAGTAATTTACTGAGAATTTACTCAGTAATTCACGGAGAATTTACTGAGAATTTACTGAGTAATTTACTCCAAATTTAATTGAAATTTACTGAGTAATTTTTTGAGAATTTACTGAGAATTTACAATGTAATTTACTGGGAATTTACTTTGAATTTTCTGAGTAATTTACTGAAAATTTACACAGTAATTTAATGAGAATTTACTGAGCAATTTACTTAGAATTTATTGGGAATTTACACTGTAATTTACTAAGAATTTACCGGAAATTTATTTAGAATTTACCGAGTAATTTAATGAGAATTTACGGGGAATTTATTCTGAAATTTACTGAGAATTTACAGGAAATTTACTGAGTAATTTAATCAGAATTTACTGGGAATTTACTGAGACTTTAATGGAATTTAGTGAGTAATTTACTGAGAATTTGCTGGGAATTTTCTATAAATTTACTAGGAATTTACAGAGTAATTTACTGAGAATTTAGTAGAAATTTACTGAGTAATTTAGTGGGGATTTACTGGGTAATTTAATGAGAATTTTCTGGAAATTTAGCGAGAATATACTCGAAATGTCCTCTGTAATTTACTAAAAATTTAATTTAAATTTATTGAGTACTTTAATGAGAATTTAATGGGAATTTACTGAGAATTTTCTGGGAATTTACTGAGAATTTTATGGAAATTTACTAAGTAATTTAATGAGAATTCACTGGAAATTTACTAAGTAATTTACTGAGAATTTGTTGAGTAATTTACTGGGAATTTACTGAGTAATTTACTGAGAATTTACTGGGAATTTACAAGTAATTTACTGAGAAATTACTGGAAATTTACTTAGTAATTTACTAAGAATTTACATGGAATTTACTAAGAATTTTCAGGGAATTTATAGGGAATTTACCGAGTAATTTACTAAATATTTACTTGGAATTTACTGAGTAATTACAAGAGAATTTACTGGGAATTTACAAAGTAATTTACTGAGAATTCACTGGGAATTTACTCAATAATTTACTGAGAATTTTATGGGAATTTACTGAGTAATTTACTGGAAATTTACTGAGAATTTACTCAGTAATTTACTGGGAATTTACTGAATAATTTATTGAGAATTTATTGGGAATTTACTCAGTAATTTACTGAGAATTTACTGGGAATTTCACAGTAATTTACGGAGAATTTATATGGAATTTACTTAGTAATTTACTGAGAATTTACTCAGTAATTCACGGAGAATTTACTGAGAATTTACTGAGTAATTTACTCCAAATTTAATTGAAATTTACTGAGTAATTTTTTGAGAATTTACTGAGAATTTACAATGTAATTTACTGGGAATTTACTTTGAATTTTCTGAGTAATTTACTGAAAATTTACACAGTAATTTAATGAGAATTTACAGAGCAATTTACTTAGAATTTATTGGGAATTTACACTGTAATTTACTAAGAATTTACCGGAAATTTATTTGGAATTTACCGAGTAATTTAATGAGAATTTACGGGGAATTTATTCTGAAATTTACTGAGAATTTACAGGAAATTTACTGAGTAATTTAATCAGAATTTACTGGGAATTTACTGAGACTTTAATGGAATTTAGTGAGTAATTTACTGAGAATTTGCTGGGAATTTTCTATAAATTTACTAGGAATTTACAGAGTAATTTACTGAGAATTTAGTAGAAATTTACTGAGTAATTTAGTGAGGATTTACTGAGTAATTTAATGAGAATTTTCTGGAAATTTAGCGAGAATATACTCAAAATGTCCTCTGTAATTTACTAAAAATTTAATTTAAATTTATTGAGTACTTTAATGAGAATTTAATGGGAATTTACTGAGAATTTTCTGGGAATTTACTGAGAATTTTATGGAAATTTACTAAGTAATTTAATGAGAATTCACTGGAAATTTACTAAATAATTTACTGAGAATTTATTGAGTAATTTACTGGGAATTTACTGAGTAATTTACTGAGAATTTACTGGGAATTTACAAGTAATTTACTGAGAAATTACTGGAAATTTACTTAGTAATTTACTAAGAATTTACTAAGAATTTACTAAAAATTTTCAGGGAATTTATTGGGAATTTATCGAGTAATTTATTAAATATTTACTTGGAATTTACTGAGTAATTACAAGAGAATTTATTGGGAATTTACAAAGTAATTTACTGAGAATTCACTGGGAATTTACTCAATAATTTACTAAGAATTTTATGGGAATTTACTGAGTAATTTACTGGAAATTTACTGAGAATTTATGTCACGACCCCAAACCGCCCCTAGTAGTTTGGTGCCGTGATGGCCAGTAATCCGTAATTACCGAAGGCCAACTTTTCAAAACTTAACACAATCAGAGTATGAATATAGGGGGCTCACAAATGCGGAAGCAATAAATCAAATACAAGTGGTCCATAAGAGCTGTGCGTAGATCAAAGAAATGCCAAACATTCCAATTAACTTTACAACTTGGATACAACAGGATAAACAGCGTGTTACATCTTGATCAAAAGGCTTCTCGAGCCGACATATACAAAATACAGCTAATACAAGTCAAGAAGCATGATTTTCAAGATTTGCCGACATGCAAGGTAGGCATCGCCGACGTAAATGCAAAAGCAAGCCGACATAAGCATGAATCCAAAACAAGCATCCAAAACGATCTAGGCGTCGCCGCCGTCCTGCTCATCACCTACATATATATAGAGGGGTGAGTACAAACTCAGTGAATGGTACTAAAAATAAAGGTTTGCATGAATAAGGCCAGAGTCCTTCAAAACGAAACACATCAAACTTAGCAAGGCAAGGGATGAACCGTATTCATCAATCAAGTATCAAACATCGGCGAAGCAAGGGATGAACCGTATTCATCATTCAAGTATCAAACATCGGCGAAGCAAGGGATGAACCGTATTCATCATTCAAGTATCAAACATCGGCGAAGTAAGGGATGAACCGTATTCATCATTCAAGTATCAAACATCGGCGAAGCAAGGGATGAACCGTATTCATCATTCAAGTATCAAACATCGGCGAAGCAAGGGATGAACCGTATTCATCATTCAAGTATCAAACATCGGCGAAGCAAGGGATGAACCGTATTCATCATTCAAGTATCAAACATCGGCGAAGCAAGAGATGAACCGTATTCATCATTCAAGTATCAAAACATCGGCGAGACAAGGGATGAACCGTATTCATCAATCAAGTATCAAAACATCGGCGAGACAAGGGATGAACCGTATTCATCAATCAAGTATCAAAACATCGGCGAGACAAGGGATGAACCGTATTCATCATTCAAATATCGTAACATCGGCAAAGCAAGGGATGAACCGTATTCATCAGTCAAGTATCAAAAGCTGTACGATCCGTAATCGTTTGGTCAAAAGTATTGCGAAAGTTTAGAGTCCTCCAATACAAGGGACTGATGTTACTTAGGCCCGTAGCCCGATTTAACAAGGACCGTATCCTTTTATACTTAGTACTGCGAAAGTTTAGAGTCCTCCAGCACAAGGGACTTGTGTTACTTAGGCCCGTAGCCCGATTTAACAAGGACCATATCCTTTCCAAGATGGCATCAAAACAAGGAGTATACTTGGCACATCAAAACAAGAGCTATTTATTCATGCTAACAAAATACTTTTGTCAAACAAGGCAACCAAGATTTATCAAAACAAGTATAACATAGCTTTATCAATAATACCACTCACTTAGTTCTTTAGGTGCAGACTCAAAGCAAATATCAAGGACCTACAATCACATGGCAAGTCACATTCTCAAAGCAAGCTCTATATATATACATGCAAATGATCTCGGCATTCATGCCAGATCTAAGTCGAAGACAAAACAAAACAAGCTGGGAGCTTAACCACTGCTCCCATTTCTCGAAAACACACTGGGTACTGTCCAGGGCTAAGCCGAGGTCCTGCTAACAAAGTCAGGAGAAACCTGGGTTTTCCTTTGGAGAATATGAAGAACATGATCATTTGAAAGATGGGTGCAAGTTCACAACTTGTTACAAAATCTGAGTTTTCATGCCAAGAGTTCAAAACATATGGACTTAAGTACCCATTCAGGAAGGTCATGCAAGAACAAACACAAAGACATGGTTTTCGTTCCAAACTCTTCGATCAAAATGAGACTTTGTTCAAGAACACATGAAAAACCATTTTCTCTTTCTAAAACCAACTTCAAAACGATGCATGACATGCAAAACAAATCCGATCATGCAATGCAGCTAGATATTCAGCAAGAACAACCAAAGGAGATCAAGATTCTAACCTCAAAACTCGGATCAAACGGTTCAAGCCACAAAGATCAAGCTTGGAAGACGACTCTCACTCAAGAACTCTTCTTCCTCCTTTCTAGAGCTTCTCTCTCTAAAACAAAGATTTGAGACAAGAAATGATTTGTTTCAAGGTCTGTCGGCTGCCTTAACAAACAGCTCGGACACGCGGCATTATCGGGTTGGTTCAGCTCCAAAAAAGTGATTGATAGACAAGACAAGTCTCTGACAAATCGTATGCGGTAAGCTCGGGTAAAACACATCGGCAAAGAGATGACATCGGCTCAAAACAAGGATCCAGCTACAGGATAGAAAAACATCGGCTAGGGAGGACGACACTTGACTAAGCTGTGCCACACCTTGGCCGGGGTGCGCCACATCTCGGCCTAGGCCATACCTGCCTGCGGACAAGGTTCAAGTGCGGAACATCTCGGCAAAGAATGCCCGAGGTGAAGATGGGGTTGAATAAGACCTCAAGATGGTTCTAAGTACAAAGGGTCAAAGGCGAACTAAGCTTAAGATGATCTCGGCTACACACACATACTAAGCAAGGAACAAAATCATGCAAGCAACTTAAGCAAATCAAGCCAAGATAAAACCTTTAAATTAACATAAGCAGCAAGACCATGCAAGAATGTACGCAAATATGGCAGGAGTAAGGTGAGGGTTGTTACAATTTACTCAGTAATTTACTGAATAATTTATTGAGAATTTATTGGGAATTTACTCAGTAATTTACTGAGAATTTACTAGGAATTTCACAGTAATTTACGGAGAATTTATATGGAATTTACTTAGTAATTTACTGAGAATTTACTCAGTAATTCACGGAGAATTTACTGAATAATTTACTCAAAATTTAATTGAAATTTACTGAGTAATTTTTTGAGAATTTACTGATAATTTACAATGTATTTTACTGGGAATTTACTTTGAATTTTCTGAGTAATTTACTGAAAATTTACACAGTAATTTAATGAGAATTTACTGAGCAATTTACTTAGAATTTATTGGGAATTTACACTGTAATTTACTAAGAATTTACCAGAAATTTATTTGGAATTTACCGAGTAATTTAATGAGAATTTACGGGGAATTTATTCTGAAATTTACTGAGAATTTACAGGAAATTTACTGAGTAATTTAATCAGAATTTACTGGGAATTTACTGAGACTTTAATGGAATTTAGTGAGTAATTTACTGAGAATTTGCTGGGAATTTTCTATAAATTTACTAGGAATTTACAGAGTAATTTACTGAGAATTTAGTAGAAATTTACTGAGTAATTTAGTGAGGATTTACTGGGTAATTTAATGAGAATTTTCTGGAAATTTAGCGAGAATATACTCGAAATGTCCTCTGTAATTTACTAAAAATTTAATTTAAATTTATTGAGTACTTTAATGAGAATTTAATGGGAATTTACTGAGAATTTTCTGGGAATTTACTGAGAATTTTATGGAAATTTACTAAGTAATTTAATGAGAATTCACTGGAAATTTACTAAGTAATTTACTGAGAATTTATTGAGTAATTTACTGGGAATTTACTGAGTAATTTACTGAGAATTTACTGGGAATTTACAAGTAATTTACTGAGAAATTACTGGAAATTTACTTAGTAATTTACTAAGAATTTACATGGAATTTACTAAGAATTTTCAGGGAATTTATTGGGAATTTACCGAGTAATTTACTAAATATTTACTTGGAATTTACTGAGTAATTACAAGAGAATTTACTGGGAATTTACAAAGTAATTTACTGAGAATTCACTGGGAATTTACTCAATAATTTACTGAGAATTTTATGGGAATTTACTGAGTAATTTACTGGAAATTTACTGAGAATTTACTCAGTAATTTACTGGGAATTTACTGAATAATTTATTGAGAATTTATTGGGAATTTACTCAGTAATTTACTGAGAATTTACTGGGAATTTCACAGTAATTTACGGAGAATTTATATGGAATTTACTTAGTAATTTACTGAGAATTTACTCAGTAATTCACGGAGAATTTACTGAGAATTTACTGAGTAATTTACTCCAAATTTAATTGAAATTTACTGAGTAATTTTTTGAGAATTTACTGAGAATTTACAATGTAATTTACTAGGAATTTACTTTGAATTTTCTGAGTAATTTACTGAAAATTTACACAGTAATTTAATGAGAATTTACAGAGCAATTTACTTAGAATTTATTGGGAATTTACACTGTAATTTACTAAGAATTTACCGGAAATTTATTTAGAATTTACCGAGTAATTTAATGAGAATTTACGGGGAATTTATTCTGAAATTTACTGAGAATTTACAGGAAATTTACTGAGTAATTTAATCAGAATTTACTGGGAATTTACTGAGACTTTAATGGAATTTAGTGAGTAATTTACTGAGAATTTGCTGGAAATTTTCTATAAATTTACTAGGAATTTACAGAGTAATTTACTGAGAATTTAGTAGAAATTTACTGAGTAATTTAGTGAGGATTTACTGGGTAATTTAATGAGAATTTTCTGGAAATTTAGCGAGAATATACTCGAAATGTCCTCTGTAATTTACTAAAAATTTAATTTAAATTTATTGAGTACTTTAATGAGAATTTAATGGGAATTTACTGAGAATTTTCTGGGAATTTACTGAGAATTTTATGGAAATTTACTAAGTAATTTAATGAGAATTCACTGGAAATTTACTAAGTAATTTACTGAGAATTTATTGAGTAATTTACTGGGAATTTACTGAGTAATTTACTGAGAATTTACTGGGAATTTACAAGTAATTTACTGAGAAATTACTGGAAATTTACTTAGTAATTTACTAAGAATTTACATGGAATTTACTAAGAATTTTCAGGGAATTTATTGGGAATTTACCGAGTAATTTACTAAATATTTACTTGGAATTTACTGAGTAATTACAAGAGAATTTACTGGGAATTTACAAAGTAATTTACTGAGAATTCACTGGGAATTTACTCAATAATTTACTGAGAATTTTATGGGAATTTACTGAGTAATTTACTGGAAATTTACTGAGAATTTACTCAGTAATTTACTGGGAATTTACTGAATAATTTATTGAGAATTTATTGGGAATTTACTCAGTAATTTACTGAGAATTTACTGGGAATTTCACAGTAATTTACGGAGAATTTATATGGAATTTACTTAGTAATTTACTGAGAATTTACTCAGTAATTCACGGAGAATTTACTGAGAATTTACTGAGTAATTTACTCCAAATTTAATTGGAATTTACTGAGTAATTTAATGAAAATTTACAAGGAATTTACTAAGTAATTTATTGAAAATTTAGTGGAAATTTACTGAGAATTTACAATGTAATTTACTTGGAATTTACTTAGAATTTTCTGAGAATTTACACAGTAATTTAGTGAGAATTTACTGAGAATTTACTGAGCAATTTACTTAGAATTTATTGGGAATTTACACTGTAATTTATTAAGAATTTACTGGAAATTTATTGAGAATTTACTAAGAATTTACGGGCAATTTGCTGAAAATTACTCAGTAATTTACTGAGAATTTGCGGGAAATTTACTCTGAAATTTACTGAGAATTTACTGGGAATTTACTGAGTAATTTAATGAGAATTTACTGGGAATTTACTGAGAATTTAATGGAATTTAGTAAGTAATTTACTGAGAATTTGCTGGGAATGTTCTGTAAATTTACTAGGAATTTACAGAGTTATTTACTGAGAATTTAGTAGGAATTTACTGAGTAATTTAGTGAGGGTTTACTTGTAATTTACTAGGTAATTTAATGAGAATTTACTGGAAATTTACTGAGAATATACTCGAAATTTCCTCAGTAATTTACTAAAAATTTAATTTAAATTTACTGAGTACTTTAATGAGAATTTAATGGGAATTTACTGAGAAATTTACTGGGAATTTACAGAGAATTTACTGAGTAATGTACTGAGAATTTTATGGAAATTTACTAAGTAATTTAATGAGAATTCACTGGAAATTTACTAAGTAATTTACTGAGAATTTATTGAGTAATTTATTGAGAATTTACTGGGAATTTATTGAGTAATTTAATGAGAATTTACAAGTAATTTACTGAGAAATTACTGGAAATTTACTCAGTAATTTACTAAGAATTTACATGGAATTTACTAAGAATTTTCTGGGAATTTATTGGGAATTTACCGAGTAATTTACTGAACATTTACTTGGAATTTATTGAGTAATTACAAGAGAATTTACTGGGAATTTACGAAGTAATTTACTGAGAATTCACTGGGAATTTACTCAATTATTTACTGAGAATTTAGTGAGAATTTACTAGTAATTTACTGAGAATTTACTGGGAATTTACTGAGTAATTTATTGAGAATTTATTGGGAATTTACACAGTAATTTACTGAGAATTTACTGGGAATTTACAAAGTAATTTACGGAGAATTTATAGGGAATTTACTCAGTAATTTACTGAAAATTTACTCAATAATTCACGGAGAATTTACTGAGAATTTACTGTGTAATTTACTCAAAATTTAATTGGAATTTACTGAGTAATTTAATGAAAATTTACAAGGAATTTACTAAGTAATTTATTGAAAATTTAGTGGAAATTTACTGAGAATTTATAGGAAATTTACTGAGTAATTTTTTGAGAATTTACTGAGAATTTACAATGTAATTTACTGGGAATTTACTTAGAATTTTCTGAGTAATTTACTGAGAATTTTGTCACTACCCCAAACCGCCCCTAGTAGTTTGGTGTCATGATGGCCAGTAATCCGAGATTACCGAGGACAACTTTCAAAAGTTTAACACAATCAGAGTATAATAAACGGGGCTTACAAACGCGGAAGCAATAATCTAAAATACAAGTGGTCCCTAAGAGCAGTGCATAAATCAAATGGAACGGCATACATCTTTACATGACTTTACAAACTTGAATACAACAAAGTAAAATATGTATTACATCTTGATCAAAAGGCTTCTAGAGCCGACATGTACAAAATACAGTGAATACAAGCCAAGAAGCATAATTTTCAAGAATTGCCGACATAAAAATGACATCGCCGACGTGAATACAAAACAAAGCCGACAAAATCATGGATCCAAAACAAGCTTTCAAAAACACATCTAGGCGTCGCCGACGTCCTGCTCATCACCTACATATATATATAAAGAGGGTGAGCTTGGATACTCAGTGAATGGTACTAGTAATAAAGGTTTTTGCATGAATATAGCCGAAGTCTTTTCCAAACAAAACATGCCAAGACCATACGAAAATTAGCCGAGATCCTTCCAGAGCAAAACACATCAAAACTTTATCAAAACAAGAGATGAACCGTATTCATATATCAAGTCTTACAAGTCTCAAGGGATGCTCACTGGCATCGGCAAAACACAAATCAAGCTTTCCGAACAAACAAGTCCACGCGGTAAACCGTCAGTGGCGAAACAAGGACTGCACGATCCGTAATCGATTAGTCAAAGGTACTGCGAAAGTTTATAGTCCTCCAGCACAAGGGACTCGTGTTACTTAAGCCCGTAGCTCTTTTTAACACGATGGTCTTGTGTTACTTAGGCCCGTAGCCCGCTTTAACACAATAGTCTTTCCAAGAAAGGACCGTATCCTTTTATACTCAGTGCTGCGAAAGTTTAGAGTCCTCCAGCACAAGGGACTTTTTATACTTGGTACTGCGAAAGTTTAGAGTCCTCCAGTACAAGGGACTTTTCGAGAATGACATCAAAACAAAACTTATACTTGATACATCAAAACAGAGCTATTCATTCATGCTTAACAAATACTTTCGCCAAAACAAAGCAAAGCAAGTTTTATCAAAACAGTATAACATAGCTTTATTAAAAATACTACTCACATAGATCTCCTCGGGTGTAGGCTCAAAGCAAAGATCAAGGACCTACAATCACATTGCAATCACATTCTCAAAACAAGCTTTATATGCGTGCAGATAATCCCAGCATTCTCACCAGATCCAAGTCAATAACAAAGGAAAACATGCTGGGAGTTTAAACACAGCTTCCGCCTCATGAAAACACACTGGGTACCAACCAGGTCTTTGCCGAGGTCCCACACCTCCTTGCCGAGGTGTGGTCCCGATGGCCTCATTAAAAAGCAAAGTTGGGAAAACCAGAGTTTCCCTTTGAAGAACATGATCATGAGGAAGATGAATGCAAGATCATAACTTGTTACAAAAATCTGAGATTTCATGCCAAAAGTTCAAAACATGGACCTGGGTACCCACACAAAGGTCATGCAAGAACAAACACAAAAACATGGTTTTTGCTCCAAACTTTCGGATCAAAACGAGACTTTCTTCAAGAACATGTGAATACTATCTTTCTCTTTCGAAACCAACTTCAGATCGATGCATGACATGCAAAACAGATTCAATCATGCAATGCAGCTAGATGATCAATAAGAACAACAAGAGTAGGTTAAGATTCTAACCTCAAAACTCGAATCCAATGGTTCAAACCTCGAAGATCAAGCTTGGAAGATCTATTCTCACTCAAGAACTTCTCCTCCTTTCTCTGGAGCTTCTCTCTCTAAAGGCAAAGATTTGAGACAAAATGATTTGTTTCTAGGTCTGCCGGCTGTCTTAACAATCAGCTCGGACACGTGGCGCTACTGGGTTGGTTCAACTCAAAAGGTGATTGATTGATAAGACAAGTCTATGACAAAGCGTATGCAGCAAGCTAAAGCAAGACACATCGGCAAGTAATGACATCAGTTAAAGTTAAAGCTTCGGCAACAGGGTAACAAAGACATCGGCTAGGGAGGACGACACTTGACTAAGCTGTGCCACACCTTGGCCGGGGTGTGCCACACCTCGGTCTAGGCCATACCTGCCCATGGACAAGGATTACTAAGTGCAAAACATCTCGGCAACCATGCCCGGGGTGAAGATAGGGGTCGACCAAGTGGTTCCAAAACAGTTCTAAGTACAAAGGTTCAGAGGTGAACTAAGCTCAAGATGACCTCGGCTACACACCAAGCAAGGAACAAAATCATGCAAGCAATACTTAAACAAAACAAGGCAAGGTAAAACTTGCAAAACAACATAACAAGACAAGATCATGCATGGATGTATGCAAGTATGACAAGAGTAAGGTGAGGGTTGCTACAGTCTACCCCCCTTAAAGAAGTTTGGTCCCCAAACTTAAATTACCTTGCTCTATAAACAACTCCGGATAACGGATTCTCACATCCTCTTCCTTTTCCCACGTGGCTTCTATGCCATAATGCTCCTTCCATTCGACTTTTACCATTGGTATCGATTTTCTTCTCAACTGCCTCACTTGCCTGTCAATGATCCTCATTGGTTTCTCCTCGTAGCCCAAATCCTCATTAACCGAAATCCCAGAATGATCGATTATATGTAGTGGATCTCGGATATACTTCCTCAACATCGAAACATGAAACACATTGTGGACTTGGCTTAAATCTGGCGGCAAAGCAAGTCTGTAGGCAACGGGGTTGATTCTCTCAAGAATTTCAAACGGTCCAATATATCGGGGTGCTAATTTACCTTTCTTTCCAAATCTTGAAACTTCAGTCATCGGCGAGATCCTCAAAAATACATGATCCCCAACCTCGAATTCTAGCTCCCTTCTCCTCCGGTCGGCATAACTCTTCTGTCGACTCTGCGCAGTTCTAATCCTCTGCTGAATGAGCTTAATCTTTTCGGTCGTTCCTTGAACTAACTCGGGGCCAATCAAAGCTGTATCTCCCACCTCGGTCCAACATATCGGCGACCTGCACTCCCTTCCATACAAAGCTTCGTACGGCGTCAATCCAATGCTGGCTTGATAACTGTTGTTGTATGCGAATTCTACTACTGGCAGATGTGATTCCCAACTTCCCTTGAAATCCAATACACACATTCTGAGCATATTCTCAAGTGTCTGAATGGTTCTTTCCGTTTGCCCATCAGTCTGGGGGTGAAAGGCTGTGCTAAACTTCAACTCAGTCCCCAAGGCTTCTTGCAGGCTCTGCCAAAATCTAGAAACGAATTTCGAATCTCGGTCTGATACAATGGACACCGGCACACCGTGAAGTCTAATAATCTCATTCATGTACAGTTCGGCAAGTCGGTCAGCATTGAACGTAGTTTTAACTGGCAAGAAGTGTGCTGACTTAGTTAACCTATCAACGATAACCCAAATTGAATCCATACCTCTTTGCGTCCTCGGCAAACCCACCACAAAATCCATGGAGATGTGTTCCCATTTCCACTCAGGAACTGATAAGGGTTGTAGAAGCCCTGCTGGTCTCTGGTGTTCTGCCTTCACTTGCTGACAACTCAGACACTGAAACACGAACTCAGCCATTTCTCTTTTCATATTTGGCCACCAGAAGGTCCGCTTCACATCTTGATACATCTTGGTGCTTCCAGGATGAACGGCAAATTTGGAGTTGTGGGCTTCTTGCAAAATCTTCCTTTTCAACTCTGGGATGTCGGCCACACATAACCTTTCTTCAAACTTGAGCACTTGATTTTCGATGGTATACCCTGATCTCGGCTTTATGACAATCTCCTCGGCTACTTTCTTGAAGAATTTATCCTCCATCTGTCTTGTCTTTACCTCATCAACAATAGTCGGCTCCACTGCTATCATGGTCAAACACGCCAAATTTCCATCTAACTTCCTGCTCAAAGCGTCGGCCACGCTGTTAGCTTTACCTGGGTGATATTGAATTTGCATATCATAGTCTTTCAACAACTCAAGCCACCTTCTCTATCTCAAATTCAATTCCTTCTGAGTGAACAGGTACTTTAAACTCTTATGATCCGTAAAAACCTGACAAGAAGCTCCATACAAGTAGTGACGCCAAATCTTTAAAGCAAATACGACGGCTGCTAGCTCCAAATCATGGGTGGGATAGTTCTTTTCATGTGGCTTCAACTGACGAGATGTATATGCTATGACTTTACCCTTTTACATCAATACACAACCCAAACCCTTATGCGATGCATCACTATAGATATGAAACTCTTCATTACCTGATGGAAGTACGAGTACTGGTGCTGTAACTAACCTCGTCTTCAGTTCCTGGAAAGTTGACTCCTGATCTTTAGTCCATTCATACAGTGTTCCCTTCCTAGTCAATTGCGTCAATGGAATTGCAATCCTTGAGAAATCCTTTACAAACTTCCTGTAATAACCTGCCAAACCCAAAAAACTGCGAATCTCAGACACATTAGTTGTCACGACCCGAACCCGCCCCCGTGGGTTAAGGACGTAACCGGCCAGTAATCATGAGATTACCTACGGCCTCAAACTGTTCTAAACGTATTTTAACAGAGTTAATGGGGGCCAAACGGAAGCAAAATTAAAAACTTTGTCCATAGAGCCGTGCTTATATGCACATCAAACAAACCATACTCAGATACGTTAATAACTCACATCAAAAGTACAGTTTCACAAAATTCATTACAGACAGGATCGTCCAAAACGAGTCAACCTATAACAGACTATGTACAGACATGCACTAGGTCCTTGCCAACAAGACAAAACATAGGTACATAGCAAAAGGGCAAGGATGGTCTCATGCGCGAGGCACAAGGCTGACTCTCCCAAAACTCCTGTTGTTCCTAGCAGACTTCACTGGGGCTGGGTTTGGACTTCCCTTGGCTCACCTACAAATACATGAATGAGCGTGAGCGATAGCCCAGTGAATAATATCAAATATAACAGTTACATAACAATATGTAGAACAACATGCTCCAAACGGCCTTGGGCCCAATTCATACTTCTGTTTAACAACCAAATATATATATATATACGAAATGCAAGTCAAGTAACTGTAGTTCCAAACATTCTGGCCTTTGGCCCATTCGGGTTTCCATTCATGGCAAAACGGCCTTCGGCCCATTCATTCATGTCAAAACGGCCTTTGGCCCACTCTTTCATGGCAAAACGGCCTTTGGCCCACTCATTCATGTCAAAACGGCCTTCGGCCCATTCATTTACATCGAAACGACCTTCGGTCCATTCATTCTCATCAAAACGACCTTCGGTCCATTCATTCTTATCAAAACGACCTTCGGTCCATTCATTCTTATCAAAACGACCTTTGGTCCATTCGTTCTTATCAAAACGACCTTTGGTCCATTCATTTATTCCTGTTAGACTTTTGTCCACAATCCCAATTAGCAACTCATAAAGTTTATAAGGGAATAACAATTGGACATTGACAAGCTTTCAATATTGATATTACTCACAGTGATCGGCTTGTGGATGCGCCCTGGAGCTTGACCCTACACATTTCATGAATACAAAAAGGTCACTAACAGTTCAATCCGTTCTTTAATTCACATATTCCTCTTTAGGCTTTGTTCTTATCTCATTAACTCATTTACAATGCTTAACATATGCCTGAGAGTGCTTACAAGTGAAAGAGAACGGAAAACGAATCACAGAATGCATGAACAAAATTCCAGGAAACAGGGTCCCCGCTCGAGCGTAAACTTATCCGCTCGAGCGGACCCCTAAGGCCTGCAAAAGTACTGGTTGCACGAAAGATGTGCTCGAGCGTGGAATAGAGCGCTCGAGCTGAAGGCCTGTCTACAAAAATCCACGCTCGAGCGTGAAGTGTCCCGCTCGAGCGGACATGCAACTCTGCAAAAATGCTGGGAGCACGATTTTCCCGCTCGAGCGGCCATTACCCCGCTCGAGCGGACCTCAAAAATCTGGGTTTCCCAGATCGTGTTCTTGAGCTCCAAATCGGTTTTTCCATCTACATTTCTTGCATGCAATGGTTCAAATTACACATTTACACACGCTAACATGCTACTAATGCAAGACTACAACATTAGGAAGCTCAATTACATGAATTATCTACATGCATGTCCCAAAATATCTCAAACCCATCATCAACATGCTCAAATTCAAACATTCAAGACTTATACTCCCATGATTTGTACATGCATGTGGGAGATGCTCATCATTCTCAACTTAGATGGTACAAATGGTGATCAAAACATGAGTTTCAACTAAAACTCTACATGAATCATGTGTTTCAAGCTCAAACATGCAAATTCAAAGTAATTTCTTACATGCATGAGTTCTAAGACTTCAAACTCAACAAAAATCAACTTATTACAAGCTCTTGATCACAAACAACTCTTGAACTCACCAGATTACAAGTTCAATTCATAATTTCAAGAGTCAATGGCTTACCTAGAAGTCCAATTCTTCAATCTATGGTCCAATTTGAGTTGGACTTCAAGATTCCAAGCCCTCAAGATCAAACACAGGTTTCTCTCTCTTCTCTCTCTCTAATGGCCAGCCCTCTCCTCTCCTTAGAGTGTATCTCAGCCAAGTGAGAATTAGAGAGGGAGTTTAATTGAGTAGTGCTTATATACAACAAGCCCCACTAAGTCAATATAATAATATAATATAATGGGGTACTTAATTTATTAATTTAATCAGTTTAAATTGACCAGAATCAAATTTCAATTAAATTTCACCGTAGGCTCCAAAAATTATGCCAATCACAATGGCGAAATCAATTTCGGGTTCTGTGGCCGATAAGGCCTCCAATTTAATTTCCAAAGCTGATTATTCACACAGATATTCCTACGGTGAACAGATAAAACTTTCAAAATCACCTATATTCACATAATGGCACATAAAATCATGGTAAACACATAATCACACTCAATTTAAGGACCAATTATCATATTACGGAACAGGGGTATTACATTAGTTGGCCTTGACCAATTTACTACGGCTTTAATTTTGCTAGGATCAACCGAGATACCCTCTTCATTAATCACATGACCCAAGAATGAGATAGTAGGAAGCCAAAACTCACACTTGTTAAACTTAGCATACAATTTCCGGTCTCTCAAAATCTGTAAGGCAAGTCTCAAATGATTTTCATGTTCAGCTTTACTCTTGGAATAGATCAATATATCATCAATGAAGACAACTACAAACTCATCTAAATATGGCTTGAAGACTCTGTTCATTAAATCCATAAATGCAGCAGGGGCATTGGTCACTCCAAAAGGCATTACTAAAAACTCGTAGTGGCCATACCTTGTCCGAAAAGCAGTCTTCTCAACATCTTCGGCTTTAACTCTAAGCTGGTGGTAACTAGACCTAAGGTCAATCTTAGAAAAGACTCGTGCTCCTTGTAACTGGTCGAGCAAATCATCAATCCTAGGTAATGGGTACTTGTTCTTAATGGTGACCTTATTAAGTTCTCTGTAATCAATACAAAGACGGAGTATGCCATCCTTTTTCTTAAAAAATAAAACAGGTGCTCCCCATGGTGAAGTGCTCGGCCTAATAAATCCCTTATCCAACAATTCTTGTAATTGCAGTTTCAATTCCCTAAGTTCAGCTGGGGCCATTCTGTAGGGTGTTTTGGAGATCGGCTGGGTTCCCGACATGATATCAACAGTAAACTCTATCTCTCTATCGGCTATGTGGCCAGGCAATTCGTTTGGGAAGACGTCGGGGAATTCACTAACAACTGGGATGTCGGCTAAATTAACATTTCCATTCTGATCACCCAGTATACTACACAAGTAGCCTTGACACCCTTTCTGAATTAACTTATAGGCCTTAATGGACGAAATCAAGTAAGGTGGGGGCACTATCCCTTTACCCTGGAAAATAACCTCGGCTAGGTTTGGGGGTCTCAGTGTAACACTTTTCGAAACACAATTAATAGATGCATGATTTGCGACTAACCAATCCATTCCCAGTATAACATCAAAATGAGTTATTGTCACGACCCGAACCCGCCCCCGTGGGTTAAGGACGTAACCGGCCAGTAATCATGAGATTACCTACGGCCTCAAACTGTTCTAAACGTATTTTAACAGAGTTAATGGGGGCCAAACGGAAGCAAAATTAAAAACTTTGTCCATAGAGCCGTGCTTATATGCACATCAAACAAACCATACTCAGATACGTTAATAACTCACATCGAAAGTACAGCTTCACAAAATTCATTACAGACAGGATCGTCCAAAACGAGTCAACCTATAACAGACTATGTACAGACATGCACTGGGTCCTTGCCAACAAGACAAAACATAGGTACATAGTAAAAGGGCAAGGATGGTCTCATGCGCGAGGCACAAGGCTGACTCTCCCAAAACTCCTGTTGTTCCTAGCAGACTTCACTGGGGCTGGGTTTGGACTTCCCTTGGCTCACCTACAAATACATGAATGAGCGTGAGCGATAGCCCAGTGAATAATATCAAATATAACAGTTACATAACAATATGTAGATCAACATGCTCCAAACGGCCTTGGGCCCAATTCATACTTCTGTTTAACAGCAAAATATATATATATAACTATACGAAATGCAAGTCAAGTAACTGTAGTTCCAAACATTCTGGCCTTTGGCCCATCCGGGTTTCCATTCATGGCAAAACGGCCTTCGGCCCATTCATTCATGTCAAACGGCCTTTGGCCCATTCATTCATGTCAAACGGCCTTTGGCCCATTCATTCATGTCAAACGGCCTTTGGCCCATTCATTCATGTCAAACGGCCTTTGGCCCATTCATTCATGTCAAACGGCCTTTGGCCCATTCATTCATGTCAAACGGCCTTTGGCTCATTCATTCATGTCAAACGGCCTTTGGCCCATTCATTCATGTCAAACGGCCTTTGGCCCATTCATTCATGTCAAACGGCCTTTGGCCCATTCATTCATGTCAAACGGCCTTTGGCCCATTCATTCATGTCAAACGGCCTTTGGCCCATTCATTCATGTCAAACGGCCTTTGGCCCATTCATTCATGTCAAACGGCCTTTGGCCCATTCATTCATGTCAAACTTTTGTCCACAATCCCAATTAACAACTCATAATATTTATAGGGGAATAACAATTGGACATTGACAAGTTTTCAAATATTGATATTACTCACAGTGATCGGCTTGTGGATGCGCCCTGGAGCTCGACCCTACACATTTCATGAATACAAAAGGGTCACTAACAGTTCAATCCGTTCTTTAATTCACATATTCCTCTTTAGGCTTTGTTCTTATCTCATTAACTCATTTACAATGCTTATCACATGCCTAGGAGTGCTTACAAGTGAAAGAGAACGGAAAACGAATCACAAAATGCATGAACAAAATTCCAGGAAACAGGGTCCCCGCTCGAGCGTAAGATTCTCCGCTCGAGCGGACCCTTAAGGCCTGCGAGGTACTGGTTGCACAAAAGATGCGCTCGAGCTGAAGGTCCGTCTACAAAAATCCACGCTCGAGCGTGAAATGTCCCGCTCGAGCGGGCATCCAACTCTGCAAAAATGCTGGGAGCACGATTTTCCCGCTCGAGCGGCCATTACCCCGCTCGAGCGGACCTCAAAAATCTGGGTTTCCCAGATCGTGTTCTTGAGCTCCAAATCAGTTTTCCATCTACATTTCTTGCATGCAATGGTTCAAATTACACATTTACACATGCTAACATGCTACTAATGCAGATTACAACATTAGGAAGCTCAATTACATGAATTATCTACATGCATGTCCCAAATTGTCTCAAACCCATCATCAACATGCTCAAATTCAACATTCAAGACTTATACTCCCATGATTTGTACATGCATGTGGGAGATGCTCATCATTCTCAACTTAGATGGTACAAATGGTGACTACAATATGAGCTTTACCCAAAACTCCACATGAATCATGTGTTTCAAGCTCAAACATGCAAATTCAAAGTAATTTCTTACATGCATGAGTTCTAAGACTTCAATCTCAACAAAAATCAACTCATTACATGTTCTTGATCACAAACAACCCTTGAACTTACAAATTACAAGTAAGAGTTCATGAAATCACTTACCTAAGAGCTTCAACACTCAAGCCCTAGCCAAATCTTGAGCTAGATCTTCAAATTCCCAAGTCTTGAGCCCAAATTACACAAATCTCTCCCTTTTTCTCTCCATGGCCGGCCTCTCTCTCACTCTCAATTGTCTAACTCAGATTTTGAGTTTTAAGAGAGCTAAAGGAGAGTGCAATACAAATATACAACAAGCCCCACTAACAAATATTTTAATATAAAATAATGGGGTACTTAATTTCTCAATTTAATCAGTTTAAATTGACCAGAATCAAATTTCAATTAAATTTCACCGTAGGCCCTAAAAATTATGCCAACCACAATGGCGTAATCAATTTCGGGTTCCGTGGCCGATAAGGCCCTCAGTTAAATTTCCAAAACAGACTACTCAAACAGATATTCCTACGATGAACAGATAAAATTTCAAACCATATATTTTCACATAGTGGAACACAAAATTATATCAAAATACATAATCACATCATGTTAAGGACCAATTAACATACTACGGAACAGGGGTGTCACAGTTATGTCCAGAGGCATTAAATCTACTAACAATTCAACATTCTCAATCACAACAACACATGCTCTATAAATGGATACAACAATCATAGATCTCCCAGATGGAGTAGACACAGATAATACATAATCAAGGGGCTCTAGTTCTCTATTAATTTTCTCGGCAAACTTAGCAGATACAAACGAATGCGTAAAACCCGAATCAATCAACACATAGGCATCTTGGGAGCAAATTAGGAGTATGCCTGACACCACTGTCTCAGCATTCCGAGTGTCCCCTGGTACTAGCGCAAATACTCTGCCCTGTCTCATCTGTCCTTTTCCAACATTACCCTTCTGGACGGAACCCGAGATATTCTCACCTTTCTTGTTGTTATTAGCCTTTGTCTTAGGGCAATCTTTCACATAATGACCCATTTCGCCACATTCGTAACAAGCTCCAGACGTCCGACGACAGACCCCGAAATGTTGCTTCCCACAATCCGAACACGTCAGTTTAGCATCACCTTCCTGCCTTAGGTTACCAGCACTGCCCATGTTCGTCTTCTTCTTGGTGCCCAACTGTGCTCGGCGATTGTCATAATTCTATCTTTTTCGCTGGTTCTCCCCCGAGCTCTAGTATCGATTCAAGTTAGCTTCGGCCAGAATGGCTTTGTCCAACACTTCGGCGTAAGTCGGCATATTGTGCAAGTTAACCCGGTCTTGAGTCGGTCTGGGAAGCCCACTCTCGAACTTTCTGGCCGTCATGTATTCATCATTCGCTATGTGAGGTGCAAACCTCGCCAATTCAGTAAAAGCGCGGTCGTATTCCGCCACTGTTCGGTTGCCTTGCGTCAAAGTCTGAAATTCGGTAGCCTTGCGGTTTCGAACACTTAGGGAAAAGTGTTTGTTGTAGAACAACTCTAAAAATCGGGTCCAGGTCAGATCTGGATTGCTTTCTCGAACCATCATCCACCATCTGTGAGCGTCATTATCTAACGTGAATGCTGCCAACGTCACCTTCTGAGCGTCGGTGCTAGGAAAGATCTCGAACAACTTTTCCATTTCCAAAACCCACGCCTCAGCCTTCATTGGCTCTATACCCCCAGAGAATCTCGGTGGTTTCATTTTCTTGAACTCCCTGATCAAAGCTATCGTGCCATCCTCATATAAGGCTGGTTGCGGGGGAACTTGCGGCACTGGAGGAGGTGGAGGCGGAACTACATTTCGGCTGTTGGTCTGCACGGCCTGAGTCGACGTAGCACTAGCGTACCGCTGTCTTGTTTGCCTCAACTTGCGGGCCAAACCTTCAACTAATCTTTCCAGTCTGTTCAATCTGTCTTTGGGCTGATCCCGGCCAATTGGAGGTCTACCTCTCCTCATGATGCTATGAGCATGCAAAGTGTGACTTTAAAACAAATAAGCAAATAACCACGTAGGCAAGTAACAAATAGGTATGCCAAGACAATGCACACCTCGTTCAAATAGCAAGCACCATGATGCAATCCTAACATCTTTCTAAGGGAAATCCTATGCTCTTTAGGACTTAAAGTGTGTGAATAACGTATACTGAGAAACTTGTGCTCTGATACCATTCTGTCACTACCCCAAACCGCCCCTAGTAGTTTGGTGTCATGATGGCCAGTAATTCGAGATTACCGAAGGCCAACTTTCAAAAGTTTAACACAATCAGAGTATAATAAACAGGGCTCACAAACGCAGAAGCAATAATCTAAAATACAAGTGGTCCCTAAGAGCAGTGCATAGATCAAATGGAACGGCATACATCTTTACATGACTTTACAAACTTGAATACAACAAAGTAAAATACGTATTACATCTTGATCAAAAGGCTTCTAGAGCCGACATGTACAAAATACAGTGAATACAAGCCAAGAAGCATAATTTTCAAGAATTGCCGACATAAAAATGACATCGCCGACGTGAATACAAAGCAAAGCCGACAAAATCATGGATCCAAAACAAGCTTTCAAAAACACATCTAGGCATCGCCGACGTCCTGTTCATCACCTACATATATATATAGAGAGGGTGAGCTTGGATACTCAGTGAATGGTACTAGTAATAAAGGTTTTTGCATGAATATAGCCGAAGTCTTTTCCAAACAAAACATGCCAAGACCATACGAACATTAGCCGAGATCCTTCCAGAGCAAAACACATCAAAACTTTATCAAAACAAGAGATGAACCGTATTCATATATCAAGTCTTACAAGTCTCAAGGGATGCTCACTGGCATCGGCAGAACACAAATCAAGTTTTCCGAACAAACAAGTCCACGCGGTAAACCGTCAGTGGCGAAACAAGGACTGCACGATCCGTAATCGATTAGTCAAAGGTACTGCGAAAGTTTATAGTCCTCCAGCACAAGGGACTCGTGTTACTTAAGCCCGTAGCTCTTTTTAACACGATGGTCTTGTGTTACTTAGGCCCGTAGCCCGCTTTAACACAATAGTCTTTCCAAGAAAGGACCGTATCCTTTTATACTCAGTGCTGCGAAAGTTTAGAGTCCTCCAGCACAAGGGACTTTTATACTTGGTACTGCGAAAGTTTAGAGTCCTCCAGTACAAGGGACTTTTCGAGAATGACATCAAAACAAAACTTATACTTGATACATCAAAACAGAGCTATTCATTCATGCTTAACAAATACTTTCGCCAAAACAAAGCAAAGAAGGTTTTATCAAAACAGTATAACATAGCTTTATTAAAAATACCACTCACATAGATCTCCTCGGGTGTAGGCTCAAAGCAAAGATCAAGGACCTACAATCACATGGCAATCACATTCTCAAAACAAGCTTTATATGCGTGCAGATGATCTCGGCATTCTCACCAGATCCAAGTCAAAAACAAAGGAAAACATGCTGGGAGTTTAAACACAGCTTCCGCCTCATGAAAACACACTGGGTACCAACCAGGTCTTTGCCGAGGTCCCACACCTCCTTGCCGAGGTATGGTCCCGATGGCCTCATTAAAAAGCAAAGTTGGGAAAACCTGGGTTTCCCTTTGAAGAACATGAAGGACATGATGAACATGATCATGAGGAAGATGAATGCAAGATCATAACTTGTTACAAAAATCTAAGATTTCATGCCAAAAGTTCAAAACATGGACCTGGGTACCCACACAAAGGTCATGCAAGAACAAACACAAAAACATGGCTTTTGCTCCAAACTTTCGGATCAAAACGAGACTTTCTTCAAAAACATGTGAATACTATCTTTCTCTTTCGAAACCAACTTCAGATCGATGCATGACATGCAAAACAGATTCGATCATGCAATGCAGCTAGATGATCAATAAGAACAACAAGAGTAGGTTAAGATTCTAACCTCAAAACTCAAATCCAACGGTTCAAACCTCGAAGATCAAGCTTGGAAGATCTATTCTCACTCAAGAACTTCTCCTTCTTTCTCTGGAGTTTCTCTCTCTAAAGGCAAAGATTTGAGACAAAATGATTTGTTTCTAGGTCTGCCGGCTGTCTTAACAATCAGCTCGGACACGTGGCGCTACTGGGTTGGTTCAACTCAAAAGGTGATTGATTAATAAGACAAGTCTATGACAAAGCGTATGCAGCAAGCTAAGGCAAGACACATCGGCAAGTAATGACATCAGTTAAAGTTAAAGCTTCGGCAACAGGGTAACAAAGACATCGGCTAGGGAGGACGACACTTGACTAAGCTGTGCCACACCTTGGCCGGGGTGTGCCACACCTCGGTCTAGGCCATACCTGCCCAAGGACAAGGATTACTAAGTGCAAAACATCTCGACAACCATGCCCGGGGTGAAGATGGGGGTCGACCAAGTGGTTCCAAAACAGTTCTAAGTACAAAGGTTCAGAGGTGAACTAAGCTCAAGATGACCTCGGCTACACACCAAGCAAGGAACAAAATCATGCAAGCAACACTTAAACAAAACAAGGCAAGGCAAAACTTGCAAAACAACATAACAAGACAAGATCATGCATGGATGTATGCAAGTATGACAAGAGTAAGGTGAGGGTTGCTACAAATTTACACAGTAATTTACTGAGAATTTACTGAGCAATTTACTTAGAATTTATTGGGAATTTACATTGTAATTTACTAAGAATTTACTGGAAATTTATTGAGAATTTACTGAGTAATTTAATGAGAATTTGCGGGGAATTTACTCCGAAATTTACTGAGAATTTACTGGGAATTTACTGAGTAATTTAATGAGAATTTACTGGGAATTTACTGAGACTTTAATGGAATTTAGTGAGTAATTTACTGAGAATTTGCTGGGAATTTTCTGAAAATTTAGTAGGAATTTACAGAGTAATTTATTGAGAATTTAGTAGGAATTTACTGAGTAATTTAGTGAGAATTTGCTTGTAATTTACTGGGTAATTTAATGTGAATTTTCTTGAAATTTACTAAGATTATACTCGAAATTTCCTCCGTAATTTATTAAAAATTTAATTTAAATTTACTAAGTACTTTAATGAGAATGTAATGGGAATTTACTGAGAAATTTACTGGAAATTTACAGAGAATTTACTGAGTAATGTACTGAGAATTTTATGGAAATTTACAAAGTAATTTAATGAGAATTCACTGGAAATTTACTAAGTAATTTCCTGAGAATTTATTGAGTAATTTACTGAGAATTTACAGGGAATTTACTGAGAATTTACTGGAAATTTACTCAGTAATTTACTAAGAATTTACATGGAATTTACTAAGAATTTTCTGGGAATTTATTGGGAATTTACCGAGTAATTTACTGAACATTTACTTGGAATTTACTGAGTAATTACAAGAGAATTTACTGGGAATTTACGAAGTAATTTACTGAGAATTCACTGGGAATTTACTCAATAATTTACTGAGAATTTTATGGGAATTTACTGAGTAATTTATTGGAAATTTACTGAGAATTTACTAGGAATTTACTTAGTAATTTACTGAGAATTTACTGGAAATTTACTGAGTAATTTATTGAGAATTTAGTGGGAATTTACTCAGTAATTTACGGGGAATTTACTGAGAATTTACACAGTAATTTACGGAGAATTTAAAGGGAATTTACTCAGTAATTTACTGAGAATTTACTCAGTAATTCACGGAGAATTTATTGAGTAATTTACTCAAAATTTAATTGGAATTTACAAGGAATTTACTAAGTAATTTATTAAAAATTTAGTGGAAATTTACTGAGAATTTATAGGAAATTTACTGAGTAATTTTTTGAGAATTTACTGAGAATTTACAATGTAATTTACTGGAAATTTACTTAGAATTTTCTGAGTAATTTACTGAGAATTTACACAGTAATTTAATGAGAATTTACTAAGCAATTTACTTTGAATTTATTGGGAATTTACACTGTAATTTACTAAGAATTTATTAGAAATTTATTGAGAATTTCCTGAGTAATTTACTGAGAATTTGGGGGGGATTTACTCCGAAATTTACTGAAAATTTATTGGGAATTTACTGAATAATTTAATGAGAAATTACTGGGAATTTACTGAGACTTTAATAGAATTTAGTGAGTAATTTACTGAGAATTTGCTGGGAATTTTCTGAAAATTTACTTGAAATTTACAGAGTAATTTACTGAGAATTTACTAGGAATTTACGAAGTAATTTACTGAGAATTCACTGGGAATTTACTAAAAATTTACTGGAAATTTACTCAGTAATTTACTAAGAATTTACATGGAATTTACTAAGAATTTTCTGGGAATTTATTGGGAATTTACCGAGTAATTTACTGAACATTTACTTGGAAATTTACTGAGAATTTATAGGAAATTTACTGAGTAATTTTTTGAGAATTTACTGAGAATTTACAATGTAATTTACTGAGAATTTACTTAGAATTTTCTGAGTAATTTACTGAGAATTTACACAGTAATTTAATGAGAATTTACTAAGCAATTTACTTAAAATTTATTGGGAATTTACACTGTAATTTACTTAGAATTTATTGGAAATTTATTGAGAATTTACTGAGTAATTTACTGAGAATTTGCGGGGGATTTACTCCGAAATTTACTGAGAATTTACAGGGAATTTACTGAGTAATTTACTGAGAAATTACTGGGAATTTACTGAGACTTTAATAGAATTTAGTGAGTAATTTACTGAGAATTTGCTGGGAATTTTCTGAAAATTTACTTGAAATTTACAGAGTAATTTACTGAAAATTTACTGGGAATTTACGAAGTAATTTACTGAGAATTCACTGGGAATTTACTGAGAATTTACTGGAAATTTACTCAGTAATTTACTAAGAATTTACATAGAATTTACTAAGAATTTTCTGGGAATTTATTGGGAATTTACCGAGTAATTTACTGAACATTTACTTGGAAATTTACTGAGAATTTATAGGAAATTTACTAAGTAATTTTTTGAGAATTTACTGAGAATTTACAATGTAATTTACTGAGAATTTACTTAGAATTTTCTGAGTAATTTACTGAGAATTTATACAGTAATTTAATGAGAATTTACTAAGCAATTTACTTAAAATTTATTGGAATTTACACTGTAATTTACTAAGAATTTATTGGAAATTTATTGAGAATTTACTGAGTAATTTACTGAGAATTTGCGGGGAATTTACTCCGAAATTTACTGAGAATTTACAGGGAATTTACTGAGTAATTTACAGAGAAATTACTGGAAATTTACTCAGTAATTTACTAAAAATTTAATAAGAATTTTCTAGGAATTTATTGGGAATTTACCGAGTAATTTACTGAACATTTACTTGGAATTTACTAAGTAATTACAATAGAATTTACTGGGAATTTACGAAGTAATTTACTGAGAATTCACTGGGAATTTACTCAATAATTTACTGAGAATTTTATGGAAATTTACTGCGTAATTTACTAAAAAATTACTGAGAATTTACTAGGAATTTACTCAGTAATTTACTGAGAATTTACTGGGAATTTACTGAGTAATTTATTGAGAATTTACTCAGTAATTTACTGAGAATTTACTGAGAATTTATACAGTAATTTACGGAGAATTTATAGGGAATTTACTCAGTAATTTACTGAGAATTTACTCAGTAATTCACGGAGAATTTACTGAGTAATTTACTCAAAATTTAATTGGAATTTACTAAGTAATTTAATGAGAATTTACAAGGAATTTACTAAGTAATTTATTGAAAATTTAGTGGAAATTTACTGAGAATTTATAGGAAATTTATTGAGTAATTTTTTAGAATTTATTGAGAATTTACAATGTAATTTACTAGGAATTTACTTAGAATTTTCTGAGTAATTTACTGAGAAATTACACAGTAATTTAATGAGAATTTACTGAGCAATTTACTTACAATTTATTAGGAATTTACTGTAATTTACTAAGAATTTACACTGTAATTTACTAAGAATTTACTGAGTAATTTATTGATATTTTACGGGCAATTTGCTGAAAATTACTCAGTAATTTACTGAGAATTTGCGGGGAATTTACTCCGAAATTTACTGAGAATTTACTGGGAATTTACTGAGTAATTTAATGAGAATTTACTGGGAATTTACTGAAACTTTAATGGAATTTAGTGAGTAATTTACTGAGAATTTGTTGGGAATTTTCTGAAAATTTACTAGGAATTTACAGAGTAATTTACTGAGGATTTATTTGTAATTTACTGGGTAATTTAATGAGAATTTTCTGGAAATTTACTGAGAATATACTCGAAATTTCCTCTGTAATTTACTAAAAATTTAATTGTAATTTACTGAGTACTTTAATGAGAATTTAATGGGAATTTACTGAGAATTTTCTGGGAATTTACTGAGAAATTTACTGGGAATTTACAGGGAATTTACTGAGTAATGTACTGAGAATTTTATGGAAATTTACTAAGTAATTTAATGAGAATTCACAGGAAATTTACTAAGTAATTTACTGAGAATTTATTGAGTAATTTACTGAGAAATTACTGGGAATTTACTAAGTAATTTAATGAGAATTTACTGGGAATTTACAAGTAATTTACAGAGAAATTACTGGAAATTTACTCAGTAATTTACTAAGAATTTACATGGAATTTACTAAGAATTTTCTGGGAATTTATAGGGAATTTACCGAGTAATTTACTGAATATTTACTTGGAATTTACTGAGTAATTACAAGAGAATTTACTGGGAATTTACGAAGTAATTTACCGAGAATTCACTGGGAATTTACTCAATAATTTACTGAGAATTTTATCGGAGTTTACTGAGTAATTTACTGAGAATTTACTCAGTAATTTACTGAGAATTTACTGGGAATTTACTGAGTAATTTATTGAGAATTTATTGGGAATTTACTCAGTAATTTACTGAGAATTTACTGAGAATTTATACAGTAATTTACGGAGAATTTATAGGGAATTTACTTAGTAATTTTCTGAGAATTTAATCAGTAATTCACGGAGAATTTACTGAGTAATTTACTCAAAATTTAATTAGAATTTATTGAGTAATTTAATGAGAATTTACAAGGAATTTACTAAGTAATTTATTGAAAATTTAGTGGAAATTTACTGAAAATTTATAGGAAATTTACTGAGAATTTACAATGTAATTTACTGGGAATTTATTTAGAATTTTCTGAGTAATTTACTGAGAATTTACACAGTAATTTAATGAGAATTTACTAAGAATTTATTGAGCAATTTACTTAGAATTTATTGGGAATTTACACTGTAATTTACCAAAATTTTACTGGAAATTTATCGAGAATTTACTGAGTAATTTACTGAGAATTTACGGGCAATTTGCTGAAAATTACTCAGTAATTTACTGAGAATTTGCAGGGAATTTACTGAGAATTTACTAGGAATTTACTGAGTAATTTAATGAGAATTTACTGGGAATTTACTGAGACTTTAATGGAATTTAGTGAGTAATTTATTGAGAATTTGCTGGGAATTTTCAGAAAATTTACTAGGAATTTACAGAGTAATTTACTGAGAATTTAGTAGGAATTTACTGAGTAATTTAGTGAGGATTTACTTGTAATTTACTGGGTAATTTAATGAGAATTTTTTGAAAATTTACTGAGAATATACTCGAAATTTCCTCTGTAATTTACTAAAAATTTAATTTAAATTTACTGAGTACTTTAATCAGAATTTAATGGGAATTTACTGAGAATTTTCTGGGAATTTACTAAGAAATTTACTAGAAATTTACAGAGAAGTTACTAAGTAATGTACTGAGAATTTTATGGAAATTTACTAAGTAATTTAATGAGAATTCACTGGAAATTTACTGGGAATTTACTGAGTAATTTAATGAGAATTTACTGAAAATTTACAAGTAATTTACTGAGAAATTACTGGAAATTTACTCAGTAATTTACATGGAATTTACTAAGAATTTTCTGGGAATTTATTGGGAATTTACCGAGTAATTTACTGAACATGTACTTGGAACTTACTGAGTAATTATAAGAGAATTTACTTGGAATTTACGAAGTAATTTACTGAGAATTCACTGGGAATTTACTCAATAATTTACTGAGAATTTTATGGAAATTTACTGGAAATTTACTAAGAATTTACTAAGAATTTACTCAGTAATTTACTAAGAATTTATTGGAAATTTACTGAGTAATTTATTGAGAATTTATTGGGAATTTACTCAGTAATTTACGGGGAATTTACTGGGAATTTACACAGTAATTTACGGAGAATTTAAAGGGAATTTACTCAGTAATTTACTGAGAATTTAATTGGAATTTACTGAGTAATTTAATGAGAATTTACAAGAAATTTACTAAGTAATTTATTGAAAATTTAATGGAAATTTACTGAGAATTTATAGGAAATTTACTGAGTAAGTTTTTGAGAATTTACTGAGAATTTACAATGTAATTTACTGGGAATTTACTTAGAATTTTTTGAGTAATTTACTTTGAATTTTCTGAGTAATTTACTTAGAATTTATTGGGAATTTACACTGTAATTTACTAAGAATTTATTTGAAATTTATTGAGAATTTACTGAGAATTTGGGGGGAATTTACTCCGAAATTTACTGAGAATTTATTGGACATTTACTGAGTAATTTAATGAGAATTTACTAAGAATTTACTGAGACTTTAATGGAATTTAGTGAGTAATTTACTGAAAATTTGCTGGGAATTTTTTGAAAATTTACTAGAAATGTACTGAGTAATTTACTGAGAATTTAGAAGGAATTTACTGAGTAATTTAATAAGGATTTAGTTGTAATTTATTGGGTAATTTAATGAGAATTTTATGGAAATTTACTGAGAATATACTCGAAATTTCCTCTGTCATTTACTAAAAATTTAATTTAAATTTACTGAGTACTTTAATGAGAATTTAATGGGAATTTACTGAGAATTTTCTGGGAATTTACTAAGAAATTTACTGGGAATTTACAGAGAATTTACTGAGTAATGTACTGAGAATTTTATAGAAATTTACTCAGTAATTTACTAAGAATTTACAAGGAATTTACTAAGAATTTTCTGGGAATTCATTGGGAATTTACCGAGTAATTTACTGAACATTTACTTGGAATTTACTGAGTAATTACAAGAGAATTTACAGGGAATTTACGAAGTAATTTACTGAGAATTCACTGGGAATTTACTCAATAATTTACTGAGAATTTTATGGGAATTTACTCAGTAATTTACTGAGAATTTACTGGAAATTTACTGAGTAATTTATTGAGAATTTATTGGGAATTTACTCAGTAATTTACTGGGAATTTACACAGTAATTTACGGAGAATTTACTCAGTAATTCACGGAGAATTTATTGAGTAATTTACTCAAAATTTAATTGGAATTTACTGAGTAATTTAATGAAAATTTACAAGGAATTTACTAAGTAATTTCTTTAAAATGTAGTGGAAATTTACTGAGAATTTAAAGAAAATTTACTGAGTAATTTTTTGAGAATTTACAACGTAATTTACTGGAAATTTACTTAGAATTTACACAGTAATTTAATGAGAATTTACTGAGCAATTTACTTAGAATTTATTGGGAATTTACACTGTAATTTACTAAGAATTTACTGAAAATTTATTGAAAATTTACTGAGTAATTTATTGAGAATTTACGGGCAATTTGCTGAAAATTACTCAATAATTTAATGTGAATTTGCGGAGAATTTACTTCGAAATTTACTGAGAATTTACTAGGAATTTACTGAGTAATTTAATGAGAATTTACTGGGAATTTACTGAGACTTTAATGGAATTTAGTGAGTAATTTACTAAGAATTTGCTGGGAATTTTCTGAAAATTTACTAGGAATTTACAGAGTAATTTACTGAGAATTTAGTAGGAATTTACTGAGTAATTTAGCGAGGATTACTTGTAATTTACTCGGTAATTTAATGAGAATTTTCTGGAAATTTACTGAGAATATACTCGAAATTTCCTCTGTAATTTACTAAAAATTTAATTTAAATTTACTGAGTACTTTAATGAGAATTTACTGGGAATTTACTGAGAATTTTCTGGGAATTTCTGAGAAATTTACTGGGAATTTACCGAGAATTTACTGAGTAATGTTGTAACAACCCTCACCTTACCCTTGTCTTACTTGCATACATTCCTGCATGATCTTGCCTTGTTTTAATAATTGGAAGGATTTGCTTGCCTTGTTTTGTTAGTATTACTTGGGTGATCTTGTCCCTTGTTCGGTGTGTGTGCGTGGCCGAGGTCACCTTGAGCTTAGTTCGCCTCTGAATCCTTGTACTTAGAACTGTTTTGAGATCTTGTTCAACCCCATCTTCACCTCGGGCATTTATTGCCGAGATGTTTTGCACTTAGTGAACCTTGTCCGCAGGCAAGTATGGCCTAGGCCGAGATGTGGCACACCCCGGCCTCCCTAGCCGACGTTTTGTTATCCTGTTGCCGGATCCTTGATTTGAGCCGATGTCATTTATTGCCGATGTGTCTTACCCAGCTTGTTACATACGCTTTGTCAGAGACTTGTCTTATCAATCAATCACCTTTTTGAGTTGATCCAACCCGGTAGCACCACGTGTCCAAGCCAGTTGTTAAGACAGCCGGCAGACTTAGAACAAATCATTTTTTGTCTCAAATCTTTGTTTTAGAGAGAGAAGCTCTAGAAAGGAGGAAGAGAAGTTCTTGAGTGAGAGCAAGTCTTCCAAACTTGATCTTCGTGGTTTGAACCGTTGGATTCGAGTTTCGAGGTTAGATTCTTGATCTACTTTGAATGTTGTTATGGATTATCTAGCTGCATTGCATGATCGGATCTGTTTTGCATGTCATGCATCGTTTTGAAGTTGGTTTTGAAAAGAGTTAATGGTTTTCACACGTTCTTGAAAGAGAGCCTTGTTTTGATCCGAAAGTTGGAACGAAAACCATGTTTTTGTGTTTGTTCTTGCATGACCTTCTTGTATGGGTATCCAGGTCCATGTTTTGAACTCTTGGCATGAAAACTCAGATTTTTGTAACAAGTTGTGAACTTGCATCCATCTTTCAAATGATCATGTTCTTCATGTTCTTCAAAGGGAAACCCAGGTTTTTCCTGACTTTGTTTAACGGGACCTCGGCATAGTCCTGGACGGTACCCAGTGTGTTTTCATGAAACGGGAGCAGTGGTTAAGCTCCCAGCTTGTTTTGCTTTGTCTTTGACTTGGATCTGGCAAGAATGCTGAGATCATTTGCATGCATATAGAGCTTGCTTTGAGAATGTGACTTGCCATGTGATTGTAGGTCCTTGATATTTGCTTTGAGCCTACACCTAAAGAACTAGGTGAGTGGTATTTCTAATAAAGCTATGTTACACTTGCTTTTGATAAATCTTGTTTTGTTTGTTTTGACGTGGGTATTTGCTAAGCATGAATAAATAGCCTTGTTTTGATTGTTATCCTCGGAAAATCCCTTGTGCTGGAGGACTCTAAACTTTCGCAGTACTAAGTATAAAAGGATACGGTCCTTGTTAAATCGGGCTACGGGCCTAAGTAACACAAGTCCCTTGTGCTGGAGGACTCTAAACTTTCGCAGTACCATTTGAATGATGAATACGGTTCATCCCTTGTTTTGCCGATGTCAGTAAGCATTCCTTGATACTTGTAAGCTTGAATGATGAATACGGTTCATCACTTGTTTTGCCGATGTCAGTAAGCATTCCTTGGTACTTGTAAGCTTTGATTGATGAATACGGTTCATCCCTTGCTTCGCCGATGTTGTGATACTTGATTGATGAATACGGTTCATCCCTTGCTTCGCCGATGTTGTGATACTTGATTGATGAATACGGTTCATCCCCTGTTCGACAAAGTTTTGACTTGTGTTGTTTTGAAAGGACTCCGGCTTTATTCATGCAAACCTTTATTATTAGTACCATTCACTGAGTATTTGTACTCACCCCTCTATATATATATGTAGGTGATGAGCAGGACGGCGGCGACGCCTGGATTGTTTTGGAAGCTTGTTTTGGATTCGTGCTTATGTCGGCTTTGCTTTTGTATTTACGTCGGCGATGCCTTTCATTGCATGTCGGCAAATCTTGAAAATCATGCTTCTTGACTTGTATTTTATTATATTTTGTATATGTCGGCTCGAGAAGCCTTTTGATCAAGATGTAGCATGTATTTCGCTTGGCTGTATTCAAGTTGTAAGATGAATGTCATTGCATTTGATCTATGCACAGCTCTTATGGACGACTTGTATTTTGATTTACTTCTTCCGCATTTGTGAGCCCCGTTCATTATTACTCTGATTGTGTTAAGTTTTTTGAAAGTTGGCCTTCGGTAATTACGGATTACTGGCCATCACGGCACCAAACTACTAGGGGCGGTTTGGGGTCGTGACAAATGTACTGAGAATTTTATGGAAATTTACTAAGTAATTTAATAAGAATTCACTGGAAATTTACTAAGTAATTTACTGGGAATTTATTGAGTAATTTACTGAGAATTTACTGAGTAATTTAATGAGAATTTACAAGTAATTCACTGAGAAATTACTGGAAATTTACTCAGTAATTTACTAAGAATTTACATGGAATTTACTAAGAATTTTCTGGGAATTTATTGGGAATTTACCGAGTAATTTACTGAACATTTACTTGGAATTTACTGAGTAATTACAAGAGAATTTACTGGGAATTTACGAAGTAATTTACTGAGAATTCACTGGGAATTTAGTCAATAATTTACCAAGAATTTTATGGGAATTTACTGAGTAATTTACTGGAAATTTACTAAGAATTTACTGAGAATTTACTAGGAATTTACTCAGTAATTTACTGAGAATTTACTGGAAATTTACTGAGTAATTTATTGAGAATTTATTGGGAATTTACTCAGTAATTTACTGGGAATTTACACAGTAATTTACGGAGAATTTATAGGGAATTTACTCAGTAATTTACTGAGAATTTACTCAGTAATTCACGGAGAATTTACTGAGTAATTTACTCAAAATTTAATTGGAATTTACTGAATAATTTAATGAGAATTTACAAGGAATTTACTAAGTAATTTATTTAAAATTTAGTGAAAATTTACTGAGAATTTAAAGAAAACTTACTGAGTAATTTTTTGAGAATTTACTGAGAATTTACAATGTAATTTACTGGGAATTTACTTAGAATTTTCTGAGTAATTTACTGAGAATTTACACAGTAATTTAATGAGAATTTACTGAGCAATTTACTTAGAATTTATTGGGAATTTACACAGTAATTTACAAAGAATTTACTGAAAATTTATTGAGAATTTACGGGCAATTTGCTAAAAATTACTCAGTAATTTAATGAGAATTTGCGGGGAATTTACTTCGAAATTTACTGAGAATTTACTGGGAATTTACTGAGACTTTAATGGAATTTAATGAGTAATTTACTAAGAATTTGCTGGGAATTTTTTGAAAATTTACTAGGAATTTACAAAGTAATTTACTGAGAATTTAGTAGGAATTTACTGAGTAATTTAGTGAGGATTTACTTGTAATTTACTGGGTAATTTAATGAGAATTTTCTGGAAATTTACTGAGAATATACTCGAAATTTCCTCCGTAATTTACTAAAAATTTAATTTAAATTTACTGAGTACTTTAATGAGAATCTAAGGGGAATTTACTGAGAATTTTCTGGGAATTTACTGAGAAATTTACTGGGAATTTACAGAGAATTGATTGAGAATTTACTGAGTAATGTATTGAGAATTTTACGGAAATTTACTAAGTAATGTAATGAGAATTCACTGGAAATTTACTAAGTAATTTACTGGGAATTTATTGAGTAATTTACTGAGAATTTACTGGGAATTTACTAAGTAATTTAATGAGAATTTACTGGGAATTTACAAGTAATTTACTGAGAAATTACTGGAAATTTACTCAGTAATTTACTAAGAATTTACATGGAATTTACTAAGAATTTTCTGGGAATTTATTGGGAATTTACCGAGTAATTTACTGAACATTTACTTGGAATTTACTGAGTAATTGCAATAGAATTACTGGGAATTTACGAAGTAATTTACCGAGAATTCACTGGGAATTTACTCAATAATTTACTGAGAATTTTATGGGAATTTACTGGGTAATTTATTGGAAATTTACTGAGAATTTACTAGGAATTTACACAGTAATTTACTGAGAATTTACTGGAAATTTACTGAGTTATTTATTGAGAATTTACTGGGAATTTACTGGGAATTTACACAGTAATTTACGGAGAATTTATTGGGAATTTACCCAGTAATTTACTGTGAATTTACTCAGTAATTCACGGAGAATTTACTGAGAATTTACTGAGTAATTTACTGAAAATTTAATTGGAATTTACTGAGTAATTTAATGAGAATTTACAAGGAATTTACTAAGTAATTTATTGAAAATTTAGTGAAAATTTACTGAGAATTTATATGAAATTTACTGAGTAATTTTTTGAGAATTTACTGAGAATTTACAATGTAATTTACTGGGAATTTACTTAGAATTTTCTGAGTAATTTACTGAGAATTTACACAGTAATTTAATGAGAATTTACTAAGCAATTTACTTTGAATTTATTGGGAATTTACACTGTAATTTACTAAGAATTTATTAGAAATTTATTGAGAATTTCCTGAGTAATTTACTGAGAATTTGCGGGGGATTTACTCCGAAATTTACTGAGAATTTATTGGGAATTTACTAAGTAATTTAATGAGAAATTACTGGGAATTTACTGAAACTTTAATAGAATTTAGTGAGTAATTTACTGAGAATTTGCTGGGAGTTTTCTGAAAATTTACTTGAAATTTACAGAGTAATTTACTGAGAATTTACTTGGAATTTTCTGAAAATTTACTTGGAATTTACAGAGTAATTTACTGAGAAGTTGCTGTGAATTTTCTGAAAATTTACTTGGAATTTACAGAGTAATTTACTGAGAATTTAGTAGGAATTTACTGAGTAATTTTGTGAGGATTTACTGGGTAATTTAATGAGAATTTTCTGGAAATTTACTGAGAATATACTCGAAATTTCCTCTGTAATTTACTAAAAAATTAATTTAAATTTAATGAGTACTTTAATGAGAATTTAATGGGAATTTACTGAGAATTTTCTGGGAATTTACTGAGAAATTTACTGAGAATTTACAGAAAATTTATTTAGAATTTACTGAGTAATGTACTGAGAATTTTATGGAAATTTACTAAGTAATTTAATGAGAATTCACTGGAAATTTACTAAGTAATTTACTGGGAATTTATTGAGTAATTTACTGAGAATTTACTGGGAATTTATTTTGTAATTTAATGAGAATTTACTTGGAATTTACAAGTAATTTACTGAGAAATTACTAGAAATTTACTCAGTAATTTACTAAGAATTTACATGGAATTTACTAAGAATTTTCTGGGAATTTATTGGGAATTTACCGAGTAATTTACTGAACATTTACTTGGAATTTTCTAAGTAATTACAAGAGAATTTACTGAGAATTTTATGGGAATTTACGTAGTAATTTACTGGAAATTTACTGAGAATTTACTCAGTAATTTACTGAGAATTTTCTGAGAATTTACTGAGTAATTTATTGAGAATTTATTGGGAATTTACTCAGTAATTTACTGCGAATTTACACAGTAATTTACGGAGAATTTATAGGGAATTTACTCAGTAATTTACTGAGAATTTACTCAATAATTCACGGAGAATTTACTGAGTAATTCACTCAAAATTTAATTGGAATTTACTGAGTAATTTAATGGGAATTTACAAGAAATTTACTAAGTAATTTATTGAAAATTTAGTGGAAATTTACTGAGAATTTATAGGAAATTTACTGAGTAATTTTTTGAGAATTTACTGAGAATTTACAATGTAATTTACTGGGAATTTACTTAGAATTTTCTGAGTAATTTACAGAGAATTTACACAGTAATTTAATAAGAATTTACTGAGCATTTTCCTTAGAATTTATTGGGAATTTACACTGTAATTTACTAAGAATTTACTGAAAATTTATTAAGAATTTACGGAGTAATTTACGGGCAATTTGCTGTAAATTACTCAGTAATTTATTGGGAATTTAGTGAGTAATTTACTGAGAAATTTACTGGAAATTTATAGAGAATTTATGGAGAATTTACTGAGTAATGTACTGAGAATTTTATGGAAATTTACTAAGTAATTTAATGAGAATTCACTAGAAATTTACTAAGTAATTTACTGAGAATTTATGAGTAATTTACCGGGAATTTACTGAGTAATTTAATGAGAATTTACTGAGAATTTACAAGTAATTTACTGAGAAATTACTGGAAATTTACTCAGTAATTTACTAAGAATTTACATGGAATTTACTAAGAATTTGTTGGAAATTTACCAAGTAATTTACTGAACATTTACTTGGAATTTACTGAGTAATTACAAGAGAATTTACTGGGAATTTATGAAGTAATTTACTGATAATTCACGGGGAATTTGCTCAATAATTTACTGAGAATTTTATGGGAATTTACTTAGTAATTTACTGGAAATTTACTGAGAATTTACTCAGTAATTTACTGAGAATTTACTGAGAATTTACTGGGAATTTACTGAGTAATTTATTGAGAATTTATTGGGAATTTACTCAGTAATTTACTGCGAATTTACAGGGAATTTACTCAGTAATTTACTGAGAATTTACTCAGTAATTCACGGAGAATTTACTGAGTAATTCACTCAAAATTTAATTAGAATTTACTGAGTAATTTAATGGGAATTTACAAGAAATTTACTAAGTAATTTATTGAAAATTTAGTGAAAATTTACTGAGAATTTATAGGAAATTTACTGAGTAATTTTTTGAGAATTTACTGAGAATTTACAATGTAATTTACTGGGAATTTACTTAGAATTTTCTGAGTAATTTACAGAGAATTTACACAGTAATTTAATGAGAATTTACTGAGCAATTTACTTAGAATTCATTGGGAATTTACACTGTAATTTACTATGAATTTACTGAAAATTTATTGAGAATTTACGGAGTAATTTACGGGCAATTTGCTGAAAATTACTCAGTAATTTACTAGGAATTTAGTGTAACAACCCTCACCTTACTCTTGCCATACCTGCATACATTCTTGCATGGTCTTGCTTGTTATGTTAATTTGAAGGTTTTGCCTTGTCTCGATTTGCTTAAAGTTTGCTTGCATGATTTTGTTCCTTGCCTAGTGCGTGTGCGTAGCCGAGATCATCTTGAGCTTAGTCCGCCTTTGACCCTTTGTACTTAGAACTATCTTGAGGTCTTGTTCAACCCCATCTTCACCTCGGGCATTCTTTGCCGAGATGTTCCGAACTTGAACCTTGTCCGCAGGCAGGTATGGCCTAGGCCGAGATGTGGCACACCCCGGCCAAGGTGTGGCACAGCTTAGTCAAGTGTCGTCCTCCTTAGCCGATGTTTTTCTATCCTGTTGCTGGATCCTTGTTTTGAGCCGATGTCATCTCTTTGCCGATGTGTCTTACCCGAGCTTGCTGCATACGATTTGTCAGAGACTTGTCTTGTCTATCAATCACCTTTTTGGAGCTGAACCAACCCAATAATGCCACGTGTCCGAGCTGTTTGTTAAGGCAGCCGACAGACCTTGAAACAAATCATTTCTTGTCTCAAATCTTTGTTTTAGAGAGAGAAGCTCTAGAGAGGAGGAAGAAGAGTTCTTGAGTGAGAGTTGTCTTCCAAGCTCGATCTTTGTGGCTTGAACCGTTAGATCCGAGTTTTGAGGTTAGAATCTTGATCTCCTTTGGTTGTTCTTGCTGAATACCTAGCTGCATTGCATGATCGGATTTGTTTTGCATGATATGCATCGTTTTGAAGTTGGTTTTGGTAAGAGAAAATGGTTTTTCATGTGTTTTTGAACAAAGTCTCATTGTGATCGAAAAGTTTAGAACGAAAACCATGTTTTGTGTTTGTTCTTGCATGACTTTCTTTAATGGGTACCCAAGTCCATATGTTTTGAACTCTTGGCATGAAAACTCAGATTTTTGTAACAAGTTGTGAACTTGCATCCACCTTTCAAATGATCATGTTCTTCATACTCTTCAAAGGGAAACCCAGGTCTTTCCTGACTTTGTTTAACGGGACCTCGGCTTAGCCCTGGACGGTACCCAGTGTGTTTTCGAGAAACGGGAGCAGTGGTTAAGCCCCCAGCTTGTTTTGTTTTGTCTTTGACTTGGATCTGGCAAGAATGCCGAGATCATTTGCATGTATATATATAGAGCTTGCTTTGAGAATGTGACTTGCCATGTGATTGTAGGTCCTTGATATTTGCTTTGAATCTACACCTGAAGAACTAGGTGAGTGGTATTTCTAATAAAGCTATGTTACACTTGTTCTTGATAAATCTTGTTTTGTTTGTTTTGACGTGGTATTTGCTAAGCATGAATAAATGGCCTTGTTTGATTGTTAACCTCGGAAAGTCCCTTGTGCTGGAGGACTCTAAACTTTCGCAGTACCAAGTGTAAAAGGATACGGTCCTTGTTAAAACGGGCTACGGGCCTAAGTAACACAAGTCCCTTGTATTGGAGGACTCTAAACTTTCGCAATACTTTTGACTAAACGATTACGGATCGTACAGCTTTTGATACTTGATGATGAATACGGTTCATCCCTTGCTTCGCCGATGTTTTGATACTTGAATGATGAATACGGTTCATCCCTTGCTTCGCCGATGTTTTGATACTTGAATGATGAATACGGTTCATCCCTTGCTTCGCCGATGTTTGATATTTGATGATGAATACAGTTCATCCCTTGCTTCGCCGATGTTATGATATTTGATTGATGAATACGGTTCATCCCTTGCCTTGCTAAGTTTTGGTGTGTTTCGTTTTGAAGGACCTCGGCTTTATTCATGTAAAAACCTTTATTTTTAGTACCATTCACTGAGTTTTGTACTCACCCCTCTATATATATGTAGGTGGTGAGCAGGACGGCGGCGACGCCTAGATCGTTTGGATGCTTGTTTTGGATTTGTACTTATGTCGGCTTGCTTTTGCATTTACGTCGGCGATGCCTACCTTGCATGTCGGCAAATCTTGAAAATCATGCTTCTTGACTTGTATTAGCTGTATTTTGTATATGTCGGCTCGAGAAGCCTTTTGATCAAGATGTAATATGCTTTTTATCCTGTTGTATCCAAGTTGTAAAGTTAATTGGAATGTTGGGCATTGCTTTGATCTACGCACAGCTCTTATGGACCACTTGTATTTGATTTATTGCTTCCGCATTTGTGAGCCCCCTATATTCATACTCTGATTGTGTTAAGTTTTGAAAAGTTGGCCTTCGGTAATTACGGATTACTGGCCATCACGGCACCAAACTACTAGGGGCGGTTTGGGGTCGTGACATTTAGTGAGTAATTTTCTGAGAAATTTACTGGGAATTTACAGAGAATTTATTGAGAATTTACTGAGCAATGTACCGAGAATTTTATGGAAATTTACTAAGTAATTTAATGAGAGAACTCACTGGAAATTTACTAAGTAATTTACTGAGGATTTATTGAGTAATTTATTGAGAATTTACTGGGAATTTTCTGAGTAATTTAATGAGAATTTACTGAGAATTTACAAGTAATTTACTGAGAAATTACTGGAAATTTACTTAGTAATTTACTAAGAATTTACATGGAATTTACTATGAATTTATTGAGAATTTACCGAGTAATTTACTGAACATTTACTTGGAATTTACTGAGTAATTACAAGAGAATTTACTGGGAATTTACGAAGTAATTTACAGAGAATTCACTCGGAATTTACTGAGTAATTTACTGGAAATTTACTGAGAATTTACTCAATAATTTACTGAGAATTTACTGAGTAATTTATTGAGAATTTATTGGGAATTTACACAGTTATTTACTGGAAATTTACAAAGTAATTTACGGAGAATTTATAGGGAATTTACTCAGTAATTCACGGAGAATTTACTAAGTAATTTACTCAAAATTTAATTGGAATTTACTGAGTAATTTAATGAGAATTTACAAGGAATTTACTAAGTAATTTATTGAAAATTTAGTGGAAATTCACTGAGAATTTATAATTTACTGAGAATTTACAACGTAATTTTCTGGTAATTTACATAGAATTTTCCAAATAATTTACTGAGAATTTACACAGTAATTTAATGAGAATTTACTGAGCAATTTACTTAGAATTTATTGGGAATTTACACTGTAATTTACTAAGAATTTACTGAAAATTTGTTGAGAATTTACTGAGAATTTACGGGCAATTTGCTGAAAATTACTCAGTAATTTACTGAGAATTTACTGGGAATTTAGTGAGTAATTTAAGGAGAATTTACTGGGAATTTACTGAGACTTTAATGGAATTTAGTGAGTAATTTACTGAGAATTTAGTAGGAATTTACTGAGTAATTTAGTGAGGATTTACTTGTAATTTACTGGGTAATTTAATGAGAATTTTTTGGAAATTTACTAAGAATATACTCAAAATTTCCTCTGTAATTTACTAAAAATTTAATTTAAATTTTCTGAGTACTTTAAAGAGAATTTAATGGGAATTTATTGAGAATTTTCTGGGAATTTACTGAGAAATTTACTGGGAATTTACAGAGAATTTACTGAGTAATGTACTGAGAATTTTATGGAAATTTACTAAGTAATTTCATGAGAATTCACTGGAAATTTACTAAGTAATTTACTGAGAATTTACTAAGTAATTTACTGAGAATTTATTAAGTAATTTACTGAGAATTTACTGGGAATTTACTAAGTAATTTAATGAGAATTTACTGGGAATTTACAAGTAATTTACTGGGAAATTGCTGGAAATTTACTCAGTAATTTACTAAAAATTTAAATGTAATTTACTAAGAATTTTCTGAGAATTTATTGGGAATTTACGGGGGAATTTACTGAACATTTACTTGGAATTTACTGAGAATTTACTGGGAATTTACGAAGTAATTTACTGAGAATTCACTGGGAATTCACTCAATAATTTACTGAGAATTTTATGGAAATTTACTGAGTAATTTACTGGAAATTTACAGAGAATTTTCTTAGAATTTACTAGGAATTTACTCAGTAATTTACTGAGTAATTTATTGAGAATTTTTTGAGAATTAACTCAGTAATTTAATGAGAATTTATACAGTAATTTACGGAGAATTTATAGGGACTTTACTGAGTAATTTGCTCAAAATTTAATTGGAATTTACTGAGTAATTTAATGAGAATTTACAAGGAATTTACTAAGTAATTTATTGAAAATTTAGTGGAAATTTACTGAGAATTTATAAGAAATTTACTGAGTAATATTTTGAGAATTTACTGAGAATTTACAATGTAATTTACTGGGAATTTACTTAGAATTTTCTGAGTAATTTACTGAGAATTTACAAAGTAATTTAACGAGAATTTACTGAGAATTTACTGAGCAATTTACTTAGAATTTATTGGGAATTTACACTATAATTTACTAAGAATTTACTTGAAATTTATTGAGAATTTACTGAGTAATTTACTAAGAATTTACGGGTAATTTGCTGAAAATTACTCAGTAATTTACTTAGAATTTGCGGGGAATTTACTCCGAAATTTACTGAGAATTTACTGAGACTTTAATGGAATTTAGTGAGTAATTTATTGAGAATTTGCTGGGAATTTTCTGAAAATTTACTAGGAATTTACAGAGTAATTTACTGAGAATTTAGTTGGAATTTACTGAGTAATTTAATGAGAAATTTCTCCAAATTTACTGAGAATATACTCGAAATTTCCTCTGTAATTTACTAAAAATTTAATTTAAATTTACTGAGTACTTTAATGAGAATTTAATGGGAATTTACTGAGAATTTTCTGGGAATTTACTGAGAAATTTACTGGGAATTCACAGAGAATTTATTGAGAATTTACTGAGTAATGTACTGAGAATTTTATGGAAATTTACTAAGTAATTCAATGAGAATTCACTGGAAATTTACTAAGTAATTTACCGAGAATTTATTGAGTAATTTACTGAGAATTTACTAGGAATTTACTGAGTAATTTAATGAGAATTTACTGAGAATTTACAAGTAATTTACTGAGAAATTACTGAAAATTTACTCAGTAATTTACTAAGAATTTACATGGAATTTACTAAGAATTTTCTGGGAATTTATTGGGAATTTACCGAGTAATTTACTGAACATTTACTTGGAATTTACTGAGTAATTACAAGAGAATTTACTGGGAATTTACGAAGTAATTTACTGAGAATTCGCTGGGAATTTACTCAATAATTTACTGAGAATTTTATGGGAATTTACTGAGTAATTTACTGGAAATTTACTGAGAATTTACTAAGTAATTTATTGAGAATTTATTGGGAATTTACTTAGTAATTTACTGGGAATTTATACAGCTATTTACGGAGAATTTATAGGGAATTTACTCAGTAATTTATTGAGAATTTACTCAATAATTCACGGAGAATTTACTAAGTAATTTACTCAAAATTTATTTGGAATTTACTGAGTAATTTAATGAGAATTTACAGGGAATTTACTAAGTAATTTATTGAAAATTTAGTAGAAATTTACTGAGAATTTATAGGAAATTTACTGACTAATTTTTTGAGAATTTACTGAGAATTTACAATATAATTTACTGGGAATTTTCTTAGTAATTTACTGAGAATTTACAGAGTAATTTAATGTGAATTTACTGAGAATTTACTAAGCAATTTACTTAGAATTTATTGGGAATTTGCACTGTAATTTTCTAAGAATTTACTGGAAATTCATTTAGAATTTGCTGAGTAATTTACTGAGAATTTACGGGCAATTTGCTGAAAATTATTCAGTAATTTACTGAGAATTTGCGGGGAATTTACTCCGAAATTTACTGAGAATTTATTGGGAATTTACTGAGTAATTTAATGAGAATTTACTGGGAATTTACTGACACTTTAATGGAATTTAGTGAGTAATTTACTGAGAATTTGCTGAGAATTTTCTGAAAATTACTAGGAATTTACAGAGTAATTTACTGAGAATTTAGTAGGAATTTACTGAGTAATTTAGTGAGGATTTACTTGTAATTTACTGGGTAATTTATTGAGAAGTTTCTAGAAATTTATTGAGAATATACCCGAAATTTCCTGTGACATCCCTGTTCTGTATTATGCTAATCGGTCCTTAATTTAAATATGATTATGTGTTTGATATAATTTTGTGTGCCAATTATGTGAATATATGTGATCTTGAAATTCTATCTGTTCACCGTAGGGATATCTGTTGAATAATCTTTTTTTTGGAAATTAAATTGATGGCCTTACTGGCCACAGAACCCGGAATTGATTTCGCCATTGTGATTGGCATAATTTTTAGAGCCTACGGTGAAATTTAATTGAAAAATGATTCAGGCCAGATTAAATTGATTAATTAATGAATTGGTGCTCAAATATGTAATATTAAATTAATGAGGCTTAGTGGGGTTATATGGGACCCTTATGTATTCAACTCCCTCATTTTATTTCATTCTTGGCTGATTTAACTCTCTAGAGGAGGAGAGACCCGAATTAGAGAGAGAGAGAGAGGGAAGGAAATCAAAGTTTTGCTCTTGAATCTTGGAAGTCTTGAAGACAACTCTAGACTTGACCAAATTGGAAGAATTGAGCCCCTAGGTAAGCATTGATTCTTGAATTCATGAGTTTAATGTGTAATCTTGTGTGTTCAAGGGTTGTTTGTGATCAAGAGCATGATTTGAGTTGGTTTTATTGAAATTGAGGCTTGATATGTGCATGCATGTAAAGAACTCCTATGGAATCACAAAATCTAGCATGTAATTTGTGAAATTGTGAAAGATTGGTAGTGTAATCCCACATGCAAGCATGTCTTTGTTAAATTTTATGGGAATGAGCACTAATTACATTATTTGAAGTGAATATGAAGTCAAATGGGCATGCATGTCTGAATAATTGAAGATGGGAGCTTTGAATGCATGAATATGTATGATAGAATTGAGTTTGGTGTCAATTTGAGACATGCAAGTGTTTAATCCTTGAAATTGAGCTCCATAATAAGGTGTTTTGGTGTTTATACCTTGTTAGTATACTTATATGTGATATTTGAGCTATAACATGCATGATTTGTTGGTTAAAAGTCGGAATGGAGCTCAAGAACTCAACTTGGGATTCCCAGATTTTCGACGTCCGCTCGAGCGGGTGAAGTGACGCTCGAGCGGAGAAATCGAGCTCCCAGCATTTTCTGCAGACATGGTTCCCGCTCGAGCGGGGAAGTTGACGCTCGAGCGGGGAGCTATGTAGACAGGCAGTCCGCTCGAGCGGCCGAGTTCACGCTCGAGCTGGAATTGAAGGCAACCAGTACTTTCGTAGACCTAAGGGTCCGCTCGAGCGGGGAAGTCCACGCTCGAGCGGGGACCCTATTTTCTGAAATCCTGTTTTTGCATTTTGTGTTCTGTTTTCCGTTCTCTTTCACTTGCAAGCACTCTTAGGCATATGTTAAGCATTGTAAATGAGTTAATGAGATGATAATAAAGCCTAAAGAGGAATATGTGAATTAAAGAACGGATTGAACTGTTAATGACCCTTTTGTGTTCATGAAACGTATAGGGTCAAGCTCCAGGGCAAATTCACAAGCCGATCACTGTGAGTAATATCGATATTTGAATGCTTGTAAATGTCCAATTGTTTACTCCCTTTGAAGCTTTATGAATTGCTAATTGGGATTGTGGGATTGTGGACGTAAGTCTGATATGAACGCATAAATGGACCCAAGGTCGTTTCGATAAGCATAAATGGGCCAAAGGCCGTTTTGAAATGAATGAGTGGGCCAAAGGCCGTTTTGAAATGAATGAGTGGGCCAAAGGCCGCCTTGAAATGAATGAGTGGACCGAAGGTCGTTTGACATATATGAATGGACCTAAGGTCGTTTCGACGTGAACGAATGGACCGAAGGTCGTTTTGATATGAATAAATGGACCGAAGGTCGTTTTGATAGAAATAAATGGACCTAAGGTCGTTTTGACATGAATGAGTGGGCCGAAGGCCGTTTTGACATGAATGTATGGGCCGAAGGCCGTTTTGACGTAAACGAATGGGCCGAAGGCCATTTTGACATAAATGAACGGGCCGAAGGCCGTTTTGACATAAATGAATGGGCCGAAGGCCGTTTTGACATGAATGGAAATTTAAATGGGCCAAGGGCCAGAATGTTTAGAACTACAGTCACTTGGTTTGAATTTCGTATAGTTATATATCTGTTAAATGGAAATATGAATTGGGCCTAAGGCCGTTTGGAACATGTTGATCTACATCGTTATGTAACTTCTGTATTTGATTTGATATTATTCACTGGGCTTTCGCTCACGCTCATTCATGTGTTTGTAGGTGAGCCAAGAGAAGTCCAGACCCAGCCTCAGAGAAGTCTGTATGGAACCACTAAGGTTTTGAGAGAGTCAGCCCTTGTGTCTCACGCATGAGACCCGCCTTCGCCTTTTTGTTGTGTATTTGCATTTTGTCAGGTTGGCGAAGTTTTGTATATGTCTGCTTATAGTTTTTATGGGTTGACTTAGTTTTGGATGATCCTGTCTGTACAGAACCTATATCACTATGTTTCTGTTGTGAGTTATTAACGTACATATGTATGGTTTGTTTTGATGTGCCATGTAAGCACAGCTCTATGGACAAAGTTTTAAATTTTGCTTCCCTATTGGCCCCCTTTACTCTGATGTATTAAGTTTGGTTTGGTTTGAGGCCGTAGGTAATCTCATGATTACTGGCCGGTTACGTCCTTAACCCATGGGGGCGGGTTCGGGTCGTGACATTTCCTCTGTAATTTACTAAAAATTTAATTTAAATTTACTGAGTACTTTAATGAGAATTTAATGGGAATTTGCTGAGAATTTTCTGGGAATTTACTGAGAAATTTACTGAGAATTTACAGAGAATTTATTGAGAATTTACGGAGTAATGTACTGAGAATTTTATGGAAATTTACTAAGTAATTTAATGAGAATTCACTAGGAATTTATTAAGTAATTTACTGAGAATTTATTGAGTAATTTACTGAGAATTTACTGGGAATTTACTGAGTAATTTAATGAGAATTTACTGGGAATTTACAAGTAATTTACTGAGAAATTACTGGAAATTTACTCAGTAATTTACTAAGAATTTACATAGAATTTACTAAGAATTCTCTGAGAATTTATTGGGAATTTACCGAGTAATTTACTGAACATTTACTTGGAATTTACTGAGTAATTACAAGAGAATTTACTGAAGTAATTTACTGAGAATTCACTGGGAATTTTCTCAATAATTTACTGAGAATTTTATGGGAATTTACTGAGTAATTTACTGGAAATTTACTAGGAATTTACTCAGTAATTTACCGAGAATTTACTGGGAATTTACTGAGTAATTTATTGAGAATTTACTGGGAATTTACTGAGTAATTACTGAGAATTTACTGGGAATTTACGCAGTAATTTACGGAGAATTTATAGGGAATTTACTCAGTAATTTACTGGGAATTTACGAAGTAATTTACTTAGAATTCACTGGGAATTTACTCAATTATTTACTGAGAATTTTATGGGAATTTACTCAGTAATTTACTGGAAATTTACTGAGAATTTACTCAGTAATTTACTGAGAATTTACTGGGAATTTACTTAGTAATTTACTGAGAATTTACTGGGAATTTACTGAGTAATTTACTGCGAATTTACACAGTAATTTACGGAGAATTTATAGGGAATTTACTTAGTAATTTACTGAGAATTTACTCAGTAATTCACGAAAAATTTACTGAGAATTTACTGAGTAATTTACTCAAAATTTAATTGAAATTTACTGAGTAATTTAATGGGAATTTACAAGGAATTTACTAAGTAATTTATTGAAAATTTAGTGGAAATTTATTGAGAATTTATAGGAAATTTACCTAGTAATTTTTTGAGAATTTACTGAGAATTTACAATGTAATTTACTGGGAATTTACTTAGAATTTTCTGAATAATTTACTGAGAATTTACACAGTAATTTAATGAGAATTTACTGAGCAATTTACTTAGAATTTATTGGGAATTTACACTGTAATTTACTAAGAATTTACTGTAAATTTATTGAGAATTTACTGAGTAATTTACTGAGAATTTACGGGCAATTTGCTGAAAATTACTCAGCAATTTGCTGGGAATTTAGTGAGTAATTTACTGAGAAATTTACTGGGAATTTACAGAGAATTTATTGAGAATTTACTGAGTAATGTACTGAGAATTTTATGGAAATTTACTAAGTAATTTAATGAGAATTCACTGGAAATTTACTAAGTAATTTACTGAGAATTTATTGAGTAATTTACTGAGAATTTACTGGAAATTTACTGAGTAATTTAATGAGAATTTATTGAGAATTTACAAGTAATTTACTGAGAAATTACTGGAAATTTACTTAGTAATTTACTAAAGATTTACATGGAATTTACTAAGAATTTATTGGGAATTTACCGAGTAATTTACTGAACATTTACTTGGAATTTACTGAGTAATTACAAGAGAATTTACTGGGAATTTACGAAGTAATTTATTGAGAATTCACTGGGAATTTACTAAGTAATTTACTGAAAATTTACTGAAAATTTACTCAGTAATTTACTGAGAATTTACTGAGTAATTTTTTGAGAATTTATTGGGAATTTACATAGTGATTTCCTGGGAATTTACTGTGAATTTACACAGTAATTTACGGAGAATTTATAGGGAATTGACTCAGTAATTTACTGAGAATTTACTCAATAATTCACGGAGAATTTACTGAGAATTTACTGAGTAATTTACTCAAAATTTAATTGTAATTTACTGAGTAATTTAATGAGAATTTACAAGGAATTTACTAAGTAATTTATTGAAAATTTAGTGGAAATTTACTGAGAATTTATAGGAAATTTACTGAGTAATTTTTTGAGAATTTACTGAGAATTTACAATGTAATTTACTGGTAATTTACTTAGAATTTTCTGAGTAATTTACTAAGAATTTATACAGTAATTTAATGAGAATTTACTGAGCAATTTACTTTGAATTTGTTCGGAATTTACACTATAATTTACTAAGAATTTACTTGAAATTTGTTGAGAATTTACTGAGTAATTTACTGTGAATTTACGGGCAATTTGCTGAAAATTACTCAGTAATTTACTGAGAATTTGCAGGGAATTTACTGAGTAATTTAATGTGAATTTACTGGGAATTTACCGAGACTTTAATGGAATTTAGTGAGTAATTTACTGAGAATTTGCTGGGAATTTTCTGAAAATTTACTAGGAATTTACAGAGTAATTTACTGAGAATTTAGTAGGAATTTACTGAGTAATTTAGTGAGGATTTACTTGTAATTTACTAGGTAATTTAATGAGAATTTTTTCGAAATTTACTAAGAATGTCACGCCCCCAAACCGCCCCTAGTAGTTTGGTGCCGTGATGGCCAGTAATCCGAGATTACCGAAGGCCGACTTACAAGAATCACACACAATCAGAGTATAAAATATGGGGCTTACAAGTGCGGAAGCAACATATATATATATATATACAGAATCTAAATAGCCCGTGAGAGCCGTGCTTAAGTCCAATGAAATGACATACATTTTTACAAAGTCTTACAACTTAGATACAATAAGGAAATGAGATACAAAATACATCTTGACCAAAAGGCTTCTCAAGCCGACATATACAAGTGCACATGAAATATAAGCTAAGAAGCATAATATTCAAGATGGTACAAAATGCTAATCCAAAACACGTCGGCAATGCACCCAAAAACACATCGGCTACACGTCTAGGCCTCATTGCCTTCTTGCTCATCACCTACATATATATAGAGAGGGTGAGCTTGGATACTCAATGAATGATATTAGAAATAAAGGTTTTGCATGATTGATATCCAAGATTTCTTTCAAAACAATACATAGCATACTTTACAATCAAGGGGAAAAATCAAGTTCATTGCCGGCCTTTCAAGTTCCTTGGATGTTAATAACATCTACACATTACCAGGGGTGATGGCATATCAAGACAAGAGTGCAGTTGCATTATAGTCCCCTGCAACTAAGGACTTTCAAGACAAGAGTGCAGTTGCATTATAGTCCCCTGCACAAGAGTGCAGTTGCATTATAGTCCCCTGCAACTAAGGACTTTCAAGACAAGAGTGCAGTTGCATTATAGTCCCCTGCAACTAAGGACTTTCAAGACAAGAGTGCAGTTGCATTATAGTCCCCTGCAACTAAGGACTTTCAAGACATGCCATCAAAACAAGATAGTGTTTGATATACAAATAGGGATGGTCATTCATGCTAAAATCAAATACTTTCTGTCAAAACCAAGCAAAACGAGATTTATCAAAACAAGTATAACATAGCTTTATTAAAAATACCACTCACATAGTTCTTCACACGTCGGGGTCGAGACAAGCTCAAGTCCTACAAACACAGGGCAAAGCCTATTGAATGCACTTTCAAACAAGTCTCTTATGTATGCAAATGATCTCGGAAAAGCATGCTGGGCACTAACCAGGTCTAGGCCGAGGTGTGTTCCTGAGGGCCACATGGAAGGAAAAGAGGTCGGGAAACTCTGGGTTTCCCTCTACTGATGAACATGAAGAACATGAGTGTGAAAACATGAAAAATATGAATGTTCAATCACAATCTGTTATCACAAATCTGGGATTTTCATGCTACGAGTTTGAAAACATGGACCTGGGTACCCGTACTTGAAGTTCTTGCGGAAATAAACACAAAAACATGATTCTTTATGCAAGCTTTCGGATCAAAACAAGACTTTTTCTTGAAGAACACATGAATGTCATTTTCTCTTTCTAACACCGAACTTCAAAACAATGCATGGCTTACAAATCGTATCCGATCATGCAATGCAATAACATGAACATAAAGAACATTATGAGCAGATCAAGGATCTAACCTTAGAACACGGATCTAACGGTTCGATCTCTAGGAATCAAGCTTGAAGATTTACTTTCTCACTCTAAAAGTCCTTCTTCCTCCTAGAGTTTCTCTCTCTACAAGGCAAGGTTATGATACCAAATGATAGTTTTCTTTACCCGGTTCTGGGGTTAACCCTCTGCTGAGACACGTGGCGGCGACTGGTTGGTTTCCCCTGAAAATGTGGCTGACAGACCAGACAAAGCATGGTGGAAGGGTGTTCAACAAGTAAAGCGGTATGGGCTCTCTGACGGGGCAATGACATCGGCTAATAACAAGGCGTATCTAACAAGCTACACGGAATGGCACTCCGGCAAGGGGTGACATCGGCTAACAAAAGGACTTCGGCAACTAAGGTGACAATGACCTCGGCTAGGTAGGACAACACTTGACTAAGCTGTGTCACATCTTGGCCTAGATGCGCCACACCTCGGTCTAGGTCATACCACTCTAGGACGAGATCACTTGGGTGCAAGGTAACATCTCGGCTAATGTGTCAAGCCAAGGACGGAGGTCAACAAGGGGTTCCAAGATACTTCTAGACTGAGGATGATCTCGACTTGGAATGATCTAGGCATAACGTAACCTAGGCTTGGAATAACATCGGCTTACATAACTCATTCAAGGCTTGACCTAAGTTTCACATCAAGGAAGGAACAAGGCAAGCACACAACACTTAGACAAATCACAAGGCTTCAAAACAAGGCATGGATCTCACTCGCTAAAGCGAAACAAGTCACAAACATACATATGCAAGCTTAACAAGCCATAATCATACAGATGCTCATGAACATGACGAAGACATAAAATGTGGGTTCCTACAAAGAATATACTCGAAATTTCCTCTGTAATTTACTAAAAATTTAATTTAAATTTTCTGAGTACTTTAATGAGAATTTAATGGGAATTTACTGGGAATTTTCTGAGAAATTTACTGGGAATTTATAGAGAATTTACTGAGTAATGTACTGAGAATTTTATGGAAATTTAGTAAGTAATTTAATGAGAATTCACTAGAAATTTACTAAGTAATTTACTAAGAATTTTCTAGGAATTTACCGAGTAATTTACTGAACATTTACTTGGAATTTACTGAGTAATTACAAGAGAATTTACTAGGAATTTACAAAGTAATTTACTGAGAATTCACTGGGAATTTACTCAATAATTTACTGAGAATTTTATGGGAATTTACTGAGTAATTTACTGGAAATTTACTGAGAATTTTCTTAGAATTTATTAGGAAGTTACTTAGTAATTTACTGAGTAATTTATTGAGAATTTTTTGGGAATTAACTCAGTAATTTAATGAGAATTTACAGAGAATTTATACAGTAATTTATAGAGAATTTATAGGGAATTTACTCAGTAATTTACTGAGAATTTACTCAGTAATTCACGGAGAATTTACTGAGCAATTTACTAAGTAATTTATTGAAAATTTAGTGGAAATTTACTGAGAATTTATAGGAAATTTACTGAGTAGTTTTTGAGAATTTACTGAGAATTTACTGGGAATTTACTTAGACTTTTCTGAGCAATTTACTTAGAATTTATTGGGAATTTACACTATAATTTACTAAGAATTTACTGAAAATTTATTGAGAATTTACTGAGTAATTTACTGAGAATTTACGGGCAATTTGCTGAAAATTACTCAGTAATTTACTGAGAATTTGCGGGGAATTTACTCGAAATTTACTGAGAATTTACTGGGAATTTACTGAGTAATTTAATGAGAATTTACTCGGAATTTACTGAGACTTTAATGGAATTTAGTGAGTAATTTACTGAGAATTTGCTGGGAATTCTCTGAAAATTTACTAGGAATTTATAGAGTAATTTACTGAGAATTTAGTAGGAATTTAGTGAGTAATTTAGCGGGGATTTACTTGTAATTTATTGGGTAATTTAATGAGAAATTTCTCGAAATTTACTGAGAATATACTCGAAATTTCCTCTGTAATTTACTAAAAATTTAATTTAAATTTACTGAGTACTTTAATGAGAATTTAATGGGAATTTACTGAGAATTTTCTGGGAATTCACTGAGAAATTTACAGGGAATTTACAGAGAATTTATTGAGAATTTACTGAGTAATGTACTGAGAATTTTATGGAAATTTACTATGTAATTTAATGAGAATTCACTGGAAATTTACTAAGTAATTTACTGAGAATTTATTGAGTAATTTACTGAGAATTTACTGGGAATTTACTGAGTAATTTAATGAGAATTTACAAGTAATTTACTGAGAAATTACTGAAAATTTAGTCAGTAATTTACTAAGAATTTACATGGAATTTACTAAGAATTTTCTGGGAATTTATGGGCAATTTACCGAGTAATTTACTGAGTAATTACAAGAGAATTTACTGGGAATTTACGAAGTAATTTACTGAGAATTCATTGGGAATTTACTCAATAATTTACTGAGAATTTTATGAGAATTTACTAAGTAATTTACTGGAAATTTACTGAGAATTTACTAGGAATTTACTCAGTAATTTACTGGGAATTTACTGGGAATTTACTGAGTAATTTATTGAGAATTTATTCGGAATTTACTCAGTAATTTACTGGGAATTTACACAGTAATTTACGGAGAATTTATAGGGAATTTACTCAGTAATTTACTGAGAATTTACTCAGTAATTCACGGAGAATTTACTGAGAATTTACTGAGTAATTTACTCAAAATTTAATTGGAATTTACTGAGTAATTTATTGAGAATTTACAAGGAATTTACTAAGTAATTTATTGAAAATTTAGTGGAAATTTACTGAGAATTTATAGGAAATTTACTGACTAATTTTTTAGAATTTACTGAGAATTTACAATCTAATTTTCTGGGAATTTTATAAGTAATTTACTGAGAATTTACACAGTAATTTAATGAGAATTTACTGAGAATTTACTAAGCAATTTACTTAAAATTTATTGGAAATTTACACTGTAATTTACTAAGAATTTATTGGAAATTTATTGAGAATTTACTGAGTAATTTACTGAGAATTTACGGGCTATTTGCTGAAAATTACTCAGTAAATTACTGAGAATTTGCGGGGAATTTACTCCGAAATTTGCTGAGAATTTATTGAGAATTTACTGAGTAATTTAATTAGAATTTACTGGGAATTTACTGACACTTTAATGGAATTTAGTGAGTAATTTACTGAGGATTTACTTGTAATTTACTGGGTAATTTAATGAGAATTTTCTGAAAATTTACTGAGAATATACACGAAATTTCCTCTGTAATTTACTAAAAGTTTAATTTAAATTTACTGAGTACTTTAATGAGAATTTAATGGGAATTTACTAAGAATTTTCTGGGAATTTACTGAGAATTTACAGAGAATTTATTGAGAATTTACTGAGTAATGTATTGAGAATTTTATGGAAATTTACTAAGTAATTTAATGAGAATTCACTGGAAATTTACTAAGTAATTTACTGGGAATTTATTAAGTAATTTACTGAGAATTTACTGGGAATTTACTGAGTAATTTAATGAGAATTTACTAGGAATTTACTGAGAAATTACTGAAAATTTACTCAGTAATTTACTAAGAATTTACATGGAATTTACTAAGAATTTTCTAGGAATTTATTGGGAATTTTTACTGAACATTTACTTGGAATTTACTGAGTAATTACAAGAGAATTTACTGGGAATTTACGAAGTAATTTACTGAGAATTCACTGGGAATTTACTCAATAATTTACTGAGAATTTTATGGGAATTTACTGAGTAATTTACTGGAAATTTACTGAGAATTTACTAGGAATTTACTCAGTAATTTACTGAGAATTTACTGGGAATTTACTGAGTAATTTATTGAGAATTTATTGGGAATTTACTCAGTAATTTACTGAGAATTTACTGGGAATTTACGCAGTAATTTACGGGGAATTTATAGGGAATTTAGTCAGTAATTTACCGAGAATTTACTCAGTAATTCACAAAGAATTTACTGAGGATTTACTGAGTAATTTACTCAAAATTTAATTGGAATTTACTGAGTAATTTAATGAGAATTGACAAGGAATTTACTAAGTAATTTATTGAAAATTTAGTGGAAATTGACTGAGAATTTATAGGAAATTAACTGAGTAATTTTTTGAGAATTTACTGAGAATTTACAATGTAATTTACTGGGAATTTACTTAGAATTTTCTAAGTAATTTACTGAGAATTTACACAGTAATTTAATGAGAATTTACTGAGCAATTTACTTAGAATTTATTGGGAATTTACACTGTAATTTACTAAGAATTTACTGAAATTTTTTTGAGAATTTACTGAGTAATTTACTGAGAATTTACGGGCAATTTGCTGAAAATTACTCAGTAATTTGCTGGGAATTTAGTGAGTAATTTACTGAGAAATTTACTGGGAATTTACAGAGAATTTATTGAGAATTTACTGAGTAATGTACTGAGAATTTTATGGAAATTTACTAAGTAATTTAATGAGAATTCATTGGAAATTTACTAAGTAATTTACTGAGAATTTACTGGGAATTTACTGAGTAATTTAATGAGAATTTAATGGGAATTTACAAGTAATTTACTGAGAAATTACTGGAAATTTACTCAGTAATTTACTAAGAATTTACGTGGAATTTACTAAGAATTTTCTGGGAATTTATTGGGAATTTACCGAGTAATTTACTGAACATTTACTTGGAATTTACTAAATAATTACAATAGAATTTACTGAGAATTTACGAAGTAATTTACTGAGAATTTTATGGGAATTTACTGAGTAATTTATTGAAAATTTACTGAGAATTTTATGAGAATTTACTAGGAATTTACTCAGTAATTTACTGAGAATTTACTGAGTAATTTATTTCGAATTTATTGGGAATTTACTCATTAATTTACTGGGAATTTACACAGTAATTTACGGAGAATTTATAGGGAATTTACTCAGTAATTTATTGGGAATTTACTTAGTAATTCATGGAGAATTTACTGAGTAATTTACTCAAAATTTAATTGGAATTTACTGAGTAATTTAATGAGAATTTACAAGGAATTTACTAAGTAATTTTGTCACGACTCCAAACCGCCCCCTAGTAGTTTGGTGCCATGATGGCCAATAATCCGAGATTACCGAAGGCCAACTTTCAAAAGTTTAACACAATCAGAGTATAGTATATGGGGCTCACAAATGCGGAAGCGATAAATCAAAATATAAGTGGTCCTTAAGAGCTGTGCATAGATCAAATGTAATAACGCACATGACATAGTTTCACATTTGGTTGATAATAACGAAATACATATCAAAATCTTGATCAAAAGGCTTCTAGAGCCGACATGTGCAAATACAATGATTACAAGCTAAAGAAGCATAATCTTCAAGATTCGCCGACGTAAACACAAATTTTCGACATAGAACAAGTCAAGCCGACATGACAAGAATCCAAAACAAGCTTTGCAAAACACATCTAGGCGTAGCCGCCGTCCTGCTCATCACCTACATATATATAGAGAGGGTGAGCTTGGATACTCAGTGAATGATTCTAGTAATAAAGGTTTTGCATGAATATAGCCGAAGTCTTTCAAAACAAAACATGCCAAAACCATATGAACATTAGCCGAGATCCTGTCAGAGCAAAACACATCAATACTTTATCAAAACAAGAGATGAACCGTATTTATCTATCAAGTCTTACAAGTCTCAAGGGATGCTTACTGGCATCGGCAAAACACAAATCAAGCTTTCCGAACAAACAAATCCACGCGGTAAATCGTCAGTAGCAAAGCAAAGACTGCACGATCCGTAATCGATTAGTCAAAGGTACTGCGAAAGTTTATAGTCCTCCAGCACAAGGGACTGGTGTTACTTAAGCCCGTAGCTCTTTTTAACACGATGGTCTTGTGTTACTTAGGCCCGTAGCCCGCTTTAACACAATAGCCTTTCCAAGAAAGGACCGTATCCTTTTATACTCAGTGCTGCGAAAGTTTAGAGTCCTCTAGCACAAGGGACTTTTTTATACTTTGTACTGCGAAAGTTTAGAGTCCTCCAGTACAAGGGACTTTTTATACTTAGTACTGCGAAAGTTTAGAGTCCTCCAGTACAAGGGACCTTTCGAGAATGACATCAAAAAAAAAATTATACTTGATACATCAAAACAGAGCTATTCATTCATGCTTAACAAATACTTTCGTCAAAACAAAGCAAAGCAAGTTTTATCAAAACAGTATAACATAGCTTTATTAAAAATACCACTCACCTAGATCTCCTCGGGTTTAGGCTCAAAGAAAATATCAAGGACCTACAATCACGTGGCAATCACATTCTTAAAATAAGCTTTACATGCATGCAAATGATCCCGGCATTCTCACCAGATCCAAGTAAATTACAAAGCAAAACATGCTGGGAGTTAAAACACTGCTTCCGTCTCATGAAAACACACTGGGTACCAACCAGGTCTTTGCCGAGGTCCTACACCTCCTTGCCGAGGTGTGGTCCCGATGGCCTCATTCAAAAGCAAAGTCGGGAAAACTTGGGTTTCCCTTTGAAGAACATGAAGAACATGATGAACATGATCATGAAGAAGATGAATGCAAGATCTTATCTTGTTACAAAACTCTAAGATTTCATGCCATGAGTTCAAAACATGGACCTGGGTACCCATACAAGAAGATCATGCAAGGACAAACACCAAAAACATGGTTCTAGTTCCAAACTTTCGGATCAAAACGAGACTTTTCTTCAAGAACACATGAATACTATTTTTCTCTTCCGATACTAACTTCAAATCGATGCAAGACATGCAAAACAGATTCGATCATGCAATGTAGCTAGATGATCAATAACAACAACCAGAGTAGATTAAGATTTTTACCTCAAGGCTCGAATCTAACGACTCAAACTCCAAAAGTCAACTCGGAACTCTACTCTCTCACTCTAAAACTCCTTCTCCCTCTTCTAGAGCTTCTCTCTCCCTCTCTCTCTCTCTCTCTCTCTCTCTCTCTCTCTCTTTTCAAGAACAAAACTTAGAACAAAATGATGCAAAAGAATGATATGTTCACAGGCCTGCCGGCTGACTTAACCTTCAGCTCGGACACGTGGCGCTTCCGGGTTGGTTCAACTCAAAAGGTGACTGATTGATAAGACAAGTCTATGACAAAGTGTATGCAGCAAGCTAAGGCAAGACACATCAGCAAGTAATGATGTCGGCTAAGGTCAAAGCTTCGACAACAGGGTAACAAAGACATCGGCTAGGGAGGACGACACTTGACTAAGCCGTGCCACACCTTGGCCTGGGTGTGCCACACCTCGGTCTAGGCCATACCTACCCGAGGACAAGGATTACTAAGTACAAAGCATCTTGGCAAACATGCCTGAGGTGAAGATGGGGGTCGACCAAGGGGTTCCAAAACAGTTCTAAGTACAGAGGTTCAGAGGTGAACTGATGTAACAACCCTCACCTTACTCTTGCCATATTTGCGTACATTCTTGCATGGTCTTGCTGCTTATGTTAATTTAAAGGTTTTATCTTGGCTTGATTTGCTTAAGTTGCTTGCATGATTTTGTTCCTTGCTTAGTATGTGTGTGTAGCCGAGATCATCTTGAGCTTAGTCCGCCTTTGACCCTTTGTACTTAGAACTATCTTGAGGTCTTGTTCAACCCCATCTTCACCTCGGGCATTCTTTGCCGAGATGTTCCGCACTTGAACCTTGTCCGCAGGCAGGTATGGCCTAGGCCGAGATGTGGCGCACCCCGGCCAAGGTGTGGCACAGCTTAGTCAAGTGTCGTCCTCCTTAGCTGATGTTTTTCTATCCTGTTGCTGGATCCTTGTTTTGAGCCGATGTCATCTCTTTGTCGATGTGTCTTACCCGAGCTTGCCGCATACGATTTGTCAGAGACTTGTCGTGTCTATCAATCACCTTTTTGGAGCTGAACCAACCCGATAATGCCACGTGTCCGAGCTGTTTGTTAAAGCAGCCGGCAGACCTTGAAACAAATCATTTCTTGTCTCAAATCTTTGTTTTAGAGAGAGAAGCTCTAGAAAGGAGGAAGAAGAGTTCTTGAGTGAGAGTTGTCTTCCAAGCTTGATCTTTGTGGCTTGAACCGTTAGATCCGAGTTTTGAGGTTAGAATCTTGATCCCCTTTGATTGTTCTTGCTGAATACCTAGCTGCATTGCATGATCGGATTTGTTTTACATGTCATGCATCGTTTTGAAGTTGGTTTTAGAAAGAGAAAATGGTTTTTCATGTGTTCTTGAACAAAGTCTCATTTTGATCGAAAAGTTTAGAACGAAAACCATGTTTTGTGTTTGTCCTTGCGTGACTTTCTTTAATGGGTACCCAAGTCCATATGTTTTGGACTCTTGGCATGAAAACTCAGATTTTTGTAACAAGTTGTGAACTTGCATCCCTCTTTCAAATGATCATGTCCTTCATATTCTCCAAAGGAAAACCCAGGTTTCTCCTGACTTTGTTAGCGGGACCTCGGCTTAGCCCTGGACGGTACCCAGTGTGTTTTCGAGAAACGGGAGCAGTGTTTAAGCTCCCAGCTTGTTTTGCTTTGTCTTTGACTCGGATCTGGCAAGAATGCCGAGATCATTTGCATGTATATATAGAGCTTGCTTTGAGAATGTGACTTGCCATGTGATTGTAGGTCCTTGATATTGCTTTGAGTTTGCACCTGAAGAACTAGGTGAGTGGTATTATTGATAAAGCTATGTTATACTTGTTTTGATAAATCTTGTTGCCTTGTTTGACAAAAGTATTTTGTTAGCATGAATAAATAGCTCTTGTTTTGATGTGCCAAGTATACTCCTTGTTTTGATGCCATCTTTGGAAAGGATACGGTCCTTGTTAAATCGGGCTACGGGCCTAAGTAACACAAGTCCCTCGTACTGGAGGACTCTAAACTTTCGCAGTACTAAGTATAAAAGGATACGGTCCTTGTTAAAATGGGCTACGGGCCTAAGTAACACAAGTCCCTTGTATTGGAGGACTCTAAACTTTCGCAATACTTTTGACCAAACGATTACGGATCGTACAGCTTATGATACTTGAATGATGAATACGGTTCATCCCTTGTCTCGCCGATGTTACGATACTTGAATGATGAATACGGTTCATCCCTTGTTTCGCCGATGTTATGATAATTGAATGATGAATACGGTTCATCCCTTGTCTCGCCGATGTTACGATAATTGAATGATGAATACGGTTCATCCCTTGTTTCGCCGATGTTATGATAATTGAATGATGAATACGGTTCATCCCTTGTCTCGTCGATGTTACGATAATTGAATGATGAATACGGTTCATCCCTTGTCTCGCCGATGTTACGATAATTGAATGATGAATACGGTTCATCCCTTGTTTCGCCAATGTTATGATACTTGTATGATGAATACGGTTCATCCCTTGTCTTGTTAAGGTTTTGATGTGTTTCGTTTTGAAGGACTCCGACTTTATTCATGTAAAACCTTTATTTTTAGTACCATTCACTGAGTTTTGTACTCACCCCTCTATATATATGTAGGTGATGAGCAGGACGGCGGCGACGCCTAGTTCGTTTTGGATGCTTGTTTTGGATTTGTGCTTATGTCGGCTTCACTTTGTATTTACGTCGGCGATGCCTACCTTGCATGTCGGCAAATCTTGAAAATCATGCTTCTTGACTTGTATTAGCTGTATTTTGTATATGTCGGCTCGAGAAGCCTTTTGATCAAGATGTAACATGTATTTTACCTTGCTGTATTTAAGTTGTAAAGTTAATTGGAATGTTTGGCATTGCTTTAATCTACGCACAGCTCTTATGGACCACTTGTATTTGATTTATTGCTTCCGCATTTTTGAGCCCCCCCTATATTCATACTCTGATTGTGTTAAGTTTTGAAAAGTTGGCCTTCGGTAATTACGGATTACTGGCCATCACGGCACCAAACTACTAGGGGCGGTTTGGGGTCGTGACAGAATGGTATCAGAGCACAAGTTCCTCGGTATACGTTATTCACACACTTTGAGTCCTGAAGAGCATAGGATTTCCCTTAGAAAGATGTTAGGGTTGCATCATGGTATTTGTTGTTTGAGTGGAATGTGCGTTGTCCTGATATGCTTATTTGCTATTTGCCTATGTGGTTATTTGCTTAATTGTTTTAAAGTCATACCTTGCATACTCATAGCATCATGAGGAGAGGTAGACCACCACTTGGCCGAGATCAGCCCGAAGATAGAATGGACAGATTGGAAAGATTAGTTGAAGGTTTGGCCCGCGAGCTGAGGCAAACCAGACAGCAGTTCGCTAGTGCTACGTCGACTCAGGCCGAGCAGACCAACGGCCGAAATGTAGCTCCACCTCCACCTCCTCCAGTGCCGCAGGTTCCCCCGCAACCAGCCTTATAAGGGGATGGCACGATAGCTTTGATCAGGGAGTTCAAGAAAATGAGACCACCAAGGTTCTCTGGGGGTATAGTGCCGATGAAGGCTGAGGCATGGGTTTTGGAGATGGAAAAGTTGTTTGAGATCTTCCCTAGCACCGACGCTCAGAAAGTGACGTTGGCAGCGTTCACATTAGATGATGACGCCCGTAGGTGGTGGATGATGGTTAGAGGGAGCAATCCAGATTTGACTTGGACCCGATTCTTAGAGTTGTTCTACAAGAAACATTTTCCCCTAAGTGTTCGAAACCGCAAGGCTACCGAATTTCATACTCTGACGCAAGGCAACAGAACAGTGGCGGAATATGACCGCGCTTTCACTGAATTGGTAAGATTTGTACCTCACATGACCAACGATGAATATATGAAGGCCAGGAAGTTCGAGTGTGGGCTTCGTGGACCGATTCAAGACCGGGTCAACTTGCTGGATATGCCGACTTATGCCGAAGTATTGGACAAAGCCATTCAGGCCGAAGCTAATCTGAACCGATACCAGAGCTCGGGAGAAAACCAGCGAAAGAGGCAGAATTATGACAATCGCCGAGGACAGCTGAACACCAAGAAGAGAACGAACATGGACAGTACTGGTAACCTAAGGCAGGAAGGGAGTGTTAAACCGACGTGTTCGGATTGTGGGAAACAACATTTCGGGATCTGCCGACGAACGTCTGGAGCCTATTATGAATGTGGCGAGGTGGGCCATTATGTGAGGGATTGCCCCAAAACAAAGACTGATAACAAGAAGAAAAGTGAGAATACCTCGGGTTCCGTTCAGCAGGGAAATGCTGGGAAAGGACAGATGAGACAGGGCAGAGTGTTTGCATTAGTACCAGGAGACACTCAGAATGCTGAGGCAGTGGTGTCAGGTATTTTACTAATTTGCTCCCAAGATGCCTATGTATTGATTGATTCGGGTTCTACTCATTCGTTTATATCTGCTAAGTTTGCCGAGAAAATTAATAGAGAACTAGAGCCCCTTGATTATGTGTTGTCTGTGTCTACTCCATCTGGGAGATCTATGATTGTTGCATCCATTTACAGAGCATGTGTTGTTGTGATTGAGAATGCTGAACTGCTAGTAGATTTAATGCCTCTAGACCTAGCTCATTTTAATATTATACTGGGAATGGACTGGTTAGTTGCGAACGATGCATCTATTAATTGTGTTTCGAAAAGTGTCACACTGAGACCCCCAAACCTAGCCAAGGTTATTTGCCGAGGTAAAGGGATAGTGCCCCCACCATACTTGATTTCGTCCATTAAGGCCTGTAAGTTAATCCAGAAAGGGTGTCGAAGTTACTTGTGTAGTATACTGAGTGATCAGAATGGAAATGTTAACTTAGCCGACATCCCGATTGTTAGTGATTTCCCCGACGTCTTTCCGGATGAATTGCCTGGCCACTTGACCGATAGAGAAATAGAGTTCACTGTCGACATTATATCGGGAACGCAGCCGATCTCCAAACCACCTTATAGGATGGCCCCCGCTGAACTTAGAGAATTGAAACTGCAATTGCAAGAGCTGTTAGATAAGGGATTTATTAGGCCGAGCACTTCACCATGGGGAGCACCTGTTTTATTTGTTAAGAAGAAGGATGGCACACTCCGTCTTTGTATCGATTATAGAGAACTCAATAAAGTCACCATTAAGAACAAGTACCCGTTACCTAGAATTGATGATTTGCTTGATCAGTTACAAGGAGCACGAGTCTTTTCTAAGATCGACCTTCGGTCTGGTTACCATCAGCTTAAAGTTAAAGCCGAAGATGTTGAGAAGACTGCTTTTCGAACAAGATATGGCCACTACGAGTTTTTAGTAATGCCTTTTGGAGTGACCAATGCCCCTGCTGCATTTATGGATTTAATGAACCGAATCTTCAAACCATATTTAGATGAATTTGTAGTTGTTTTCATTGATGATATATTGATCTATTCCAAGAGTAATGTTGAACATGAAAACCATTTGAGACTTGCCTTACAGATTTTGAGAGAACGGAAGTTGTATGCTAAGTTTAACAAGTGTGAGTTTTGGCTTTCTACCATCTCATTTTTGGGTCATATGATTAATGAAGAGGGTATTTTAGTAGATCCTAGCAAAGTTGAAGCCGTAGTAAATTGGCCGAGGCCGACTAATGTATCCGAGATTCGTAGTTTTCTGGGTTTGGCAGGTTATTACAGAAAGTTTGTTAAAGATTTCTCCAGGATTGCAATTCCATTGACGCAACTGACTAAGAAGGGAACACTGTATGAATGGACTAAAGATCGGGAGTCAGCCTTCCAGGAACTGAAGACGAGGTTAATTACAGCACCAGTACTTGTACTACCATCAGGTAACGAAGAGTTTCACGTCTATAGTGATGCATCACATAAGGGTTTAGGTTGTGTCTTAATGCAGAAGGATAAAGTTATAGCTTATGCATCTCGTCAGTTGAAACCTCATGAGAAAAACTATCCTACCCATGACTTAGAATTGGCGGCCGTAGTATTTGCTTTAAAGATTTGGCGTCACTATTTGTATGGAGCTACTTGTCAGGTTTTTACAGACCATAAGAGCTTAAAGTATCTATTCACTCAGAAAGAATTGAATTTGAGACAGAGACGGTGGCTTGAGTTGTTGAAAGACTACGATATGCAGATTCAATATCACCCCGGAAAAGCTAACAGTGTAGCCGACGCCTTGAGCAGGAAGTCAGATGGAAATTTGGCATGTTTAACCGTGATGTCAGCAGAGCCGACTATCGTTAATGAAGTAAAGACAAGACAGATGGAGGATAACTTCCTCAAGAAAATAGCCGAGGAGATTGACACGAAGCCAAGACCAGGGTATACCATCGAAGACAGAGTACTCAGGTTTGAAGGAAGGTTATGCGTGGCCGACATTCCAGAGCTGAAGAAAAAGATTTTACAGGAAGCTCATGGTTCCAAGTTTGCTGTCCATCCAGGGAACACCAAGATGTATCAAGATGCGAAGCAGACCTTCTGGTGGCCAAATATGAAGAGAGAAATAGCCGAATTCGTGTCCCAGTGTTTACATTGTCAGCAAGTGAAAGCAGAACATCAAAGACCAGCAGGACTTCTTCAACCTTTGCCGATTCCTGAGTGGAAATGGGAGCACATCTCCATGGATTTTGTGATTGGGTTGCCGAAGACACCAAAGAGTATGGATTCAATTTGGGTTGTTGTGGATAGGTTAACTAAGTCAGCACACTTTCTACCCGTTAAGACTACCTTCAACGCCAATCAACTTGCCTTGCTATATGTGAACGAGATTATCAGACTTCATGGAGTGCCGATGTCAATTGTTTCAGACCGAGATCCTAAATTTGTTTCTAGATTTTGGCAGAGTCTACAGAGGGCTTTTGGAGCCGAGCTGAGATTTAGTACAGCCTTTCATCCTCAGACAGATGGGCAGACTGAGAGGACAATTCAGACGCTTGAAGATATGCTTAGACTTTGTGTATTGGACTTCCAAGGAAGTTGGGGAACACATCTACCCTTAGTGGAATTCGCTTACAATAACAGTTATCAAGCTAGCATTGGCATGGCGCCGTATGAAGCCTTGTACGGAAGGAAATGTAGATCGCCGATATGTTGGACCGAAGTCGGAGACAGAACTCTGCTTGGCCCTGAATTGATTCAAGTGACAACAGAAAAGATTAAACTTGTCCAACAGAGGATTAGAACTGCCCAGAGCCGACAAAAGAGCTACGCCGATCAGAGAAGAAATGAGTTAGAGTTCGAAGTTGGGAATCATGTATTCCTGAAAGTCTCACCAATGAAAGGAGTTTCCAGATTTGGAAGGAAAGGTAAGTTGGCACCTCGCTATATTGGGCCATTTGAAATTCTTAAGAGAATTAATCCCGTTGCCTACAGACTTGCTTTGCCGCCAGATTTGAGCCAAGTCCACAATGTGTTTCATGTTTCGATGTTGAGGAAGTACATCCGAGATCCACTACATGTAATTGATCATTCCGAGATCACAGTTAATGAAGATTTGGGCTACGAGGAGAAGCCAATAAGGATTGTCGACCGACAAGTGAGGCAATTGAGGAACAGATCGATACCGATGGTAAAGGTCGAATGGAAGGAGCATTATGGCACAGAAGCCACGTGGGAAAAGGAAGAGGACATGAGAGTCCGTTATCCGGAGTTGTTCTGGGAACAAGGTAATCTAAGTTTGGGGACCAAACTTCTTTAAGGGGGGTAGGATGTAACAACCCTCACCTTACTCTTGCCATATTTGCGTACATTCTTGCATGGTCTTGCTGCTTATGTTAATTTAAAGGTTTTATCTTGGCTTGATTTGCTTAAGTTGCTTGCATGATTTTGTTCCTTGCTTAGTATGTGTGTGTAGCCGAGATCATCTTGAGCTTAGTCCGCCTTTGACCCTTTGTACTTAGAACTATCTTGAGGTCTTGTTCAACCCCATCTTCACCTCGGGCATTCTTTGCCGAGATGTTCCGCACTTGAACCTTGTCCGCAGGCAGGTATGGCCTAGGTCGAGATGTGGCGCACCCCGGCCAAGGTGTGGCACAGCTTAGTCAAGTGTCGTCCTCCTTAGCCGATGTTTTTCTATCCTGTTGCTGGATCCTTGTTTTGAGCCGATGTCATCTCTTTGCCGATGTGTCTTACCCGAGCTTGCCGCATACGATTTGTCAGAGACTTGTCGTGTCTATCAATCACCTTTTTGGAGCTGAACCAACCCGATAATGCCACGTGTCCGAGCTGTTTGTTAAAGCAGCCGGCAGACCTTGAAACAAATCATTTCTTGTCTCAAATCTTTGTTTTAGAGAGAGAAGCTCTAGAAAGGAGGAAGAAGAGTTCTTGAGTGAGAGTTGTCTTCCAAGCTTGATCTTTGTGGCTTGAACCGTTAGATCCGAGTTTTGAGGTTAGAATCTTGATCCCCTTTGATTGTTCTTGCTGAATACCTAGCTGCATTGCATGATCGGATTTGTTTTACATGTCATGCATCGTTTTGAAGTTGGTTTTAGAAAGAGAAAATGGTTTTTCATGTGTTCTTGAACAAAGTCTCATTTTGATCGAAAAGTTTAGAACGAAAACCATGTTTTGTGTTTGTCCTTGCGTGACTTTCTTTAATGGGTACCCAAGTCCATATGTTTTGGACTCTTGGCATGAAAACTCAGATTTTTGTAACAAGTTGTGAACTTGCATCCCTCTTTCAAATGATCATGTCCTTCATATTCTCCAAAGGAAAACCCAGGTTTCTCCTGACTTTGTTAGCGGGACCTCGGCTTAGCCCTGGACGGTACCCAGTGTGTTTTCGAGAAACGGGAGCAGTGTTTAAGCTCCCAGCTTGTTTTGCTTTGTCTTTGACTCGGATCTGGCAAGAATGCCGAGATCATTTGCATGTATATATAGAGCTTGCTTTGAGAATGTGACTTGCCATGTGATTGTAGGTCCTTGATATTGCTTTGAGTTTGCACCTGAAGAACTAGGTGAGTGGTATTATTGATAAAGCTATGTTATACTTGTTTTGATAAACCTTGTTGCCTTGTTTGACAAAAGTATTTTGTTAGCATGAATAAATAGCTCTTGTTTTGATGTGCCAAGTATACTCCTTGTTTTGATGCCATCTTTGGAAAGGATACGGTCCTTGTTAAATCGGGCTACGGGCCTAAGTAACACAAGTCCCTCGTACTGGAGGACTCTAAACTTTCGCAGTACTAAGTATAAAAGGATACGGTCCTTGTTAAAACGGGCTACGGGCCTAAGTAACACAAGTCCCTTGTATTGGAGGACTCTAAACTTTCGCAATACTTTTGACCAAACGATTACAGATCGTACAGCTTATGATACTTGAATGATGAATACGGTTCATCCCTTGTCTCGCCGATGTTACGATACTTGAATGATGAATACGGTTCATCCCTTGTTTCGCCGATGTTATGATAATTGAATGATGAATACGGTTCATCCCTTGTCTCGCCGATGTTACGATAATTGAATGATGAATACGGTTCATCCCTTGTTTCGCCGATGTTATGATAATTGAATGATGAATACGGTTCATCCCTTGTCTCGCCGATGTTACGATAATTGAATGATGAATACGGTTCATCCCTTGTCTCGCCGATGTTACGATAATTGAATGATGAATACGGTTCATCCCTTGTTTCGCCGATGTTATGATACTTGTATGATGAATACGGTTCATCCCTTGTCTTGTTAAGGTTTTGATGTGTTTCGTTTTGAAGGACTCCGGCTTTATTCATGTAAAACCTTTATTTTTAGTACCATTCACTGAGTTTTGTACTCACCCCTCTATATATATGTAGGTGATGAGCAGGACGGCGGCGACGCCTAGTTCGTTTTGGATGCTTGTTTTGGATTTGTGCTTATGTCGGCTTCACTTTGTATTTACGTCGGCGATGCCTACCTTGCATGTCGGCAAATCTTGAAAATCATGCTTCTTGACTTGTATTAGCTGTATTTTGTATATGTCGGCTCGAGAAGCCTTTTGATCAAGATGTAACATGTATTTTACCTTGCTGTATTTAAGTTGTAAAGTTAATTGGAATGTTTGGCATTGCTTTAATCTACGCACAGCTCTTATGGACCACTTGTATTTGATTTATTGCTTCCGCATTTGTGAGCCCCCCCCCTATATTCATACTCTGATTGTGTTAAGTTTTGAAAAGTTGGCCTTCGGTAATTACGGATTACTGGCCATCACGGCACCAAACTACTAGGGGCGGTTTGGGGTCGTGACAACTAAGCTCAAGATGACCTCGGCTACAAACCAAGCAAGGAACCAAAATCAAGCAGCAACACTTCAAACAAAGGAAGGCAAAACAAGACAAGACAAACAAGATTTGAAATAACACGAGACAAGATCTTACAGGAATGCATGCAAGCATGGCTAAGTCAAAATGAGGGTTGTTACAAATTTATTGAAAATTTAGTGGAAATTTACTGAGAATTTATAGGAAATTTACTGAGTAATTTTTTGAGAATTTACTAAGAATTTACAATGTAATTTACTGACAATTTACACAGTAATTTAATGAGAATTTACTAAGCAATTTACTTAGAATTTATTGGGAATTTACACTCTAATTTACTAAGAATTTACTGGAAATTTATTGAGAATTTACTGAGTAATTTACTGAGAATTTACGGGCAATTTGCTAAAAATTACTTAGTAATTTACTGAGAATTGCGCGGAATTTACTCCGAAATTTGCTGAGAATTTACTGGGAATTTACTGAGTAATTTAATGAGAATTTACTGGGAATTTACTGAGACTTTAATGGAATTTAGTGAGTAATTTACTGAGAATTTGCTGGGAATTTTCTGAAAATTTACTAGGAATTTATAGAGTAATTTACTGAGAATTTAGTAGGAATTTACTGAGTAATTTTGTGAGGATTTACTGGGTAATTTAATGAGAATTTTCTGGAAATTTACTGAGAATATACTCGAAATTTCCTCTGTAATTTACTAAAAATTTAATTTAAATTTAATGAGTACTTTAATGAGAATTTAATGGGAATTTACTGAGAATTTTCTGGGAATTTACTGAGAAATTTACTGAGAATTTACAGAGAATTTATTTAGAATTTACTGAGTAATGTACAGAGAATTTTATGGAAATTTACTAAGTAATTTAATGAGAATTCACTGGAAATTTACAAAGTAATTTACTGGGAATTTATTGAGTAATTTACTGAGAATTTACTGAGTAATTTAATGAGAATTTACTGGGAATTTACAAGTAATTTACTGAGAAATTACTGGAAATTTACTCAGTAATTTACATGGAATTTACTAAGAATTTTCTTGGAATTTATTGAGTAATTACAAGAGAATATACTGGTAATTTACGAAGTAATTTACTGAGAATTCACTAGGAATTTACTCAATAATTTATTGAGAATTTTATGAGAATTTACTGAGTAATTTACTGGAAATTTACTAAGAATTTACTAGGAATTTACTCAGTAATTTACTGGGAATTTATTGAGTAATTTATTGAGAATTTATTGGGAATTTACTTAATAATTAACTGGGAATTTACACAGTAATTTACGGAGAATTTATAGGAAATTTACTCAGTAATTTACTGAGAATTTACTTACTAATTCACGAAGAATTTACTGTGAATTTACTGAGTAATTTACTCAAAATTTAATTGGAATTTACTGAATAATTTAATGAGATTTTACAAGGAATTTACTAAGTAATTTATTGAAAATTTAGTGGAAATTTACTGAGAATTTATAGGAAATTTGCTGAGTAATTTTTTGAGAATTTACTGAGAATTTACAATGTAATTTACTGGTAATTTACTTAGAATTTTCTGAGTAATTTACTGACAATATACACAGTAATTTAATGAGAATTTACTGAGTAATTTACTTAGAATTTATTGGGAATTTACACTATAATTTACTAACAATTTACTGGAAATTTATTGAGAATTTACTGAGTAATTTACTGAGAATTTACGAGGAATTTACTCCGAAATTTACTGAGAATTTACTGAGTAATTTAATGAGAATTTACCGGGAATTTACTGAGACTTTAATGGAATTTAGTGAGTAATTTACTGAGAATTTGCTGAGAATTTTCTGAAAATTTACTAGGAATTTACAGAGTAATTTACTGAGAATTTAGTAGGAATTTACTGAGTAATTTAGTGAGGATTTACTGGGTAATTTAATGAGAATTTTCTGGAAATTTACTGAGAATATACTTGAAATTTCCTCTGTAATTTACTAAAAATTTAATTTAAATTTACTGAGTACTTTAATGAGAATTTTCTGGGAATTTACTGAGAATTTTCTGAGAATTTCCTGAGAAATTTACTGAGAATTTACAAAGAATTTTTTGAGAATTTACTGAGTAATGTACTAAGAATTTATGGAAATTTACTAAGTAATTTAATGAGAATTCACGGGAAATTTACTAAGTAATTTTTTGGGAATTTATTGAGTAATTTACTGAGAATTTACAAGTAATTTATTGAGAAATTGCGGAAAATTTACTCAGTAATTTACTAAGAATTTACATGGAATTTACTAAGAATTTTCTGGAAATTTATTGGGAATTTACTGAACATTTACTTGGAATTTACTGAGTAATTACAATAGAATTTACTGGGAATTTACGAAGTAATTAACTGAGAATTCACTGGGAATTTACCCAATAATTTACTGAGAATTTTATGGGAATTTACTGAGTAATTTACTGGAAATTTACTGAGAATTTACTAGGAATTTACTCAGTAATTTACTGGGAATTTACTGAGTAATTGTCACGACCCCAAACCGCCCCTAGTAGTTTGGTGCCGTGATGGCCAGCAATCCGTAATTACCGAAGGCCAACTTTCAAAAACTAAACACAATCAGAGTATAATAACGGGGCTCACAAATGCGGAAGAAATAAATCAAAATACAAGTGGTCCATAAGAGCTGTGCATAGATCAAATGCAATGTCATTCATTTGTACAACTTGAATACAGCCAAGCAAAATACATATTACATCTTGATCAAAAGGCTTCTTGAGCCGACATATACAAAATACAATAAAATACAAGTCAAGAAGCATGATTTTCAAGATTTGCCGACATGCAGTGAAGGGCATCGCCGACGTAAATACAAAAGCAAAGCCGACACAAGCCCGAATCCAAAACAAGCTTCCAAAACAATCTAGGCGTCGCCGCCGTCCTGCTCATCACCTACATATATATAGAGGGGTGAGTACAAATACTCAGTGAATGGTACTAATAATAAAGGTTTGCATGAATAAAGCCGGAGTCCTTTCAAAACAACACAAGTCAAAACTTTGTCGAACAGGGGATGAACCGTATTCATCAATCAAGTATCACAACGTCGGCGAAGCAAGGGATGAACCGTATTCATCAATCAAGTATCACAACATCGGCGAAGCAAGGGATGAACCGTATTCATCAATCAAGTGTCACAACATCGGCGAAGCAAGGGATGAACCGTATTCATCAATCAAGTATCATAACATCGGCGAAGCAAGGGATGAACCGTATTCATCAATCAAGTATCATAACATCGGTGAAGCAAGGGATGAACCGTATTCATCAATCAAGTGTCACAACATCGGCGAAGCAAGGGATGAACCGTATTCATCAATCAAGTATCATAACATCGGTGAAGCAAGGGATGAACCGTATTCATCAATCAAGTGGTACTGCGAAAGTTTAGAGTCCTCCAGCACAAGGGACTTGTGTTACTTAGGCCCGTAGCCCGATTTAACAAGGACCGTATCCTTTTATACTTAGTACTGCGAAAGTTTAGAGTCCTCCAGCACAAGGGACTTGTGTTACTTAGGCCCGTAGCCCTAACAAGGACCGTATCCTTTTATACTTAGTACTGCGAAAGTTTAGAGTCCTCCAGCACAAGGGACTTGTGTTACTTAGGCCCGTAGCCCGATTTAACAAGGACCGTATCCTTTTATACTTAGTACTGCGAAAGTTTAGAGTCCTCCAACACAAGGGACTTTCCGAGGATAACAATCAAAACAAGGTTATTTATTCATGCTTAGCAAATACCCACGTCAAAACAAACAAAACAAGATTTATTAAAAGCAAGTGTAACATAGCTTTATTAGAAATACCACTCACCTAGTTCTTCAGGTGTAGACTCAAAGCAAATATCAAGGACCTACAATCACATGGCAAGTCACATTCTCAAAGCAAGCTCTATATACATGCAAATGATCTCGGCATCCTTGCCAGATCCAAGTCAAAGACAAAGCAAAACAAGCTGGAAGCTTAATCACTGCTCCCGTTTCATGAAAACACACTGGGTACCGTCCAGGACTATGCCGAGGTCCCGTTAAACAAAGTCAGGAAAAACCTGGGTTTCCCTTTGAAGAACATGAAGAACATGATCATTTGAAAGATGGATGCAAGTTCACAACTCGTTACAAAAATCTGAGTTTTCATGCCAAGAGTTCAAAACATGGACCTGGATACCCATGCAAGAAGGTCATGCAAGAACAAACACAAAACATGGTTTTCGTTCCAACTTTCGGATCAAAACGAGACTTTCTTCAAGAAGACATGAAATCCATTTTCTCTTTCCAAAACTAACTTCAAAACGATGCATGATATGCAAAACAGATCCGATCATGCAATGCAGCTAGATAATCCATAACAACATCCAAAGTAGATCAAGAATCTTACCCCAAAGCTCGAATCTAACGGTTCAAGCCACGAAGATCAAGCTTGGAAGACTATTCTCACTCAAGAACCCTTTTTCCTCCTCTCTAGAGCTTCTCTCTCTAAAACAAAGATTTGAGACCAAAAATGACTTGTTTCTAAGTCTGCCGGCTGTCTTAATAATCAGCTCGGACACGTGGCGCTGCCGGGTTGGTTCAACTCGAAAAGGTGATTGATAGACAAGACAAGTCTCTGACAAAGCGTATGCAGCAAGCTCGGGTAAGACACATCGGCAATAAGATGACATCGGCTCAAATCAAGGGTCCGGCAACAGGATAACAAAGGCATCGGCTAGGGAGGACGACGCTTGACTAAGCTGTGCCACACCTTGGCCGGGGTGTGCCACATCTCGGCCTAGGCCATACCTGCCTGCGGACAAGGTTCACTAAGTGCAAATCATCTCAGCAATGAATGCCCGAGGTGAAGATGGGGTTGAACAAGATCTCAAAACAAATCTAAGTACAAGGTTCAAAGGCGGACTAAGCTCAAGATGACCTCGGCTACGCACACACCGAACAAGGGACAAGATCACGCAAGTAATACTAACAAAACAAGGCAAACAAATCCTTCCAATTATTAAAACAAGGCAAGATCATGCAGGAATGTATGCAAGTAAGACAAGGGTAAGGCGAGGGTTGTTACAGTAATGTATTGAGAATTTATTGGGAATTTACTCAGTAATTTACTGGGAATTTACACAGTAATTTACGGTGAATTTATAGGGAATATACTCAGTAATTTACGGAGAATTTACTCAGTAATTCACGAAGAATTTACTGTGAATTTACTGGGTAATTTACTCAAAAATTAATTGGAATTTACAGAGTAATTTAATGAGAATTTACAAGGAATTTACTAAGTAATTTATTGAAAATTTACTGAGAATTTATAGGAAATTTACTGAGTAATTTTTTGAGAATTTACTGAGAATTTAATATGTAATTTACTGGTAATTTACTTAGAATTTTCTGAGTAATTTACTGAGAATTTACACAGTAATTTAATGAGAATTTACTGAGCAATTTACTTAGAATTTATTCAGAATTTACACTGTAATTTATTAACAATTTACTAGAAATTTATTGAGAATTTACAAAGTAATTTACTGGGAATTTGCGGAGAATTTACTCCGAAATTTACTGAGAATTTACTGGGAATTTACTGAGTAATTTAATGAGAATTTACTGGGAATTTACTGAGACTCTAATGGAATTTAGTGAGTAATTTACTGAGAATTTGCTGGAAATTTTCTGAAAATTTACTAGGAATTTACAGAGTAATTTACTGAGTAATTTAGTGAGGATTTACTGGGTAATTTAATGAGAATTTTCTGGAAATTTACTGAGAATATACTCGAAATTTCCTCTGTAATTTACTAAAAATTTAATTTAAATTTACTGAGTACTTTAATGAGAACTTAATGGGAATTTACGGAGAATTTTTTAGGAATTTACTGAGAAATTTACAGGGAATTTACATAGAATTTATTGAGAATTTACTGAGTAATGTACTGAGAATTTTATGGAAATTTACTATGTAATTTAATGAGAATTCACTGGAAATTTACTAAGTAATTTACTGGGAATTTGTTGAGTAATTTACTGAGAATTTACTGGGAATTTACTGAGTAATTTAATGAGAATTTACTGGGAATTTACAAGTAATTTACTGAGAAATTACTGGAATTTACTCAGTAATTTACTAAGAATTTACATGGAATTTACTAAGAATTTTCTGGGAATTTACCGAGTAATTTACTGAACATTTACTTGGAATTTACTGAGTAATTACAAGAGAATTTACTGGGAATTTACGAAGTAATTTACTGAGAATTCATTGGGAATTTACTCAATAATTTACTGAGAATTTTATGGGAATTTACTGAGTAATTTACTGAATAATTTATTGAGAATTTACTGGGAATTTACTTCTTAATTTATTTTGAATTTGTTGGGAATTTACTCAGTAATTTACTAAGAATTTACTGGAAATTTACACAGTAATTTACGGAGAATTTATAGGGAATTTACTCAGTAATTTACTGCGTAATTTACTCAAAATTTAATTGGAATTTACTGAGTAATTTAATGAGAATTTACAAGGAATTTACTAAGTAATTTATTGAAAATTTAGTGGAAATTTACTGAGAATTTATAGGAAATTTACAGACTAATTTTTTGAGAATTTACTGAGAATTTACAATGTAATTTACTGGGAATTTACTTAGAATTTTCTGAGTAATTTACTGAGAATTTACACAGTAATTTAATGAGAATTTAGTAGGAATTTACTGAGTAATTTAGTGAGGATTTACTGGGTAATTTAATGAGAATTTTCTGGAAATTTACTGAGAATGTACTCGAAATTTCCTCTGTAATTTACTAAAAATTTAATTTAAATTTACTGAGTACTTTAATGAGAATTTAATGGGAATTTACGGAGAATTTTCTAGGAATTTACTGAGAAATTTACTGGGAATTTACAGAGAATTTATTGAGAATTTACTGAGCAATGTACTGAGAATTTTATGGAAATTTACTATGTAATTTAATTAGAATTCACTGGAAATTTACTAAGTAATTTATTGGGAATTTATTGAGTAATTTACTGAGAATTTACTAGGAATTTACTGAGTAATTTAATGAGAATTTACTGGGAATTTACAAGTAATTTACTGAGAAATTACTGGAAATTTACTCAGTAATTTACTAAAAATTTACATGGAATTTACTAAGAATTTTACAGGAATTTATTGGGAATTTGCCGAGTAATTTACTGAACATTTACTTGGAATTTACTTAGTAATTACAAGAGAATTTACTGGGAATTTACGAAGTAATTTACTGAGAATTCACTGGGAATTTACTCAATAATTTACTGAGAATTTTATGGGAATTTACTGAGTAATTTACTGGAAATTTACTGCGAATTTACTGAGAATTTACTCAGTAATTTACTGAGAATTTACTGGGAATTTACTGAGTAATTTATTGAGAATTTATTGGGAATTTACTCAGTAATTTACTGAGAATTTACTGGGAATTTACATAGTAATTTACGGAGAATTTATAGGGAATTTACTCAGTAATTTACTGAGAATTTACTCAGCAATTCACGGAGAATTTACTGAGTAATTTACTCAAAATTTAATTGGAACTTACTGAATAATTTAATGAGAATTTACAAGGAATTTACAAAGTAATTTATTGAAAATTTAGTTGAAATTTACTGAGAATTTGTAGGAAATTTACTGAGTAATTTTTTGAGAATTTACTGAGAATTTACAATGTAATTTACTGGGAAGTTACTTAGAATTTTCTGAGTAATTTACTGAGCAATTTACTTAGAATTTATTGGGAATTTACACTGTAATTTACTAAGAATTTACTGAGTAATTTACTGAGAATTTGCGGGGAATTTACTCCGAAATTTACTGAGAATTTACTGGGAATTTACTGAGTAATTTAATGTGAATCTACTGGGAATTTACTGAGACTTTAATGGAATTTAGTGAGTAATTTACTGAGAATTTACTGGGAATTTTCTGAAAATTTACTAGGAATTTACAGAGTAATTTACTGAGAATTTAGTAGGAATTTACTGAGTAATTTAGTGAGGATTTACTGGGTAATTTAATGAGAATTTTCTGGAAATTTACTGAGAATATACTCGAAATTTCCTCTGTAATTTACTAAAAATTTAATTTAAATTTACTGAGTACTTTAATTAGAATTTAATGGGAATTTAATGAGAATTTTCTAGGAATTTACTATGAAATTTACTGAGAATTTACAGAGAATTTATTGAGAATTTACTGAGTAATGTACTGAGAATTTATAGAAATTTACTATGTAATTTAATGAGAATTCACTGGAAATTTACTAAGTAATTTACTGGGAATTTATTGAGTAATTTACTGAAAATTTACTGGGAATTTACTGAGTAATTTAATGAGAATTTACTGGGAATTTACAAGTAATTTACTGAGAAATTACTGGAAATTTACTCAGTAATTTACATGGAATTTACTAAGAATTGTCTGGGAATTTACCGAGTAATTTACTGAACATTTACTTGGAATTTACTGAGTAATTACAAGAGAATTTACTGGGAATTTACGAAGTAATTTACTGAGAATTCACTGGGAATTCACTCAATAATTTACTGAGAATTTTATGGGAATTTACTGAGAATTTACTGGAAATTCACACAGTAATTTACGGAGAATTTATAGGGAATTTAGTTAGTAATTTACTGAGAATCTACTCTGTAATTCATGGAGAATTTACTGAGTAATTTACTCAAAATTTAATTGGAATTCACTCAGTAATTTAATCAGAATTTACAATTAATTTACTAAGTAATTTATTGAAAATTTAGTGAAAATTTACCGAGAATTTATAGGAAATTTAACGAGTAATTTTTTAAAAATTTACTGAGAATTTACAATGTAATTTACTGGGAATTTACTTAGAATTTTCTGCGTAATTTACTGAGAATTTACACAGTAATTTAATGAGAATTTACTGAGAATTTATTGAGAATTTACACTGTAATTTACTAAGAATTTACTGAAAATTTATTGAGAATTTATTGAGTAATTTACTGAGAATTTACGGGCAAATTGCTGAAAATTACTCAGTAATTTACTGAGAATTTGCGGGAAATTTACTCCGAAATTTACTGGGAATTTGGTGAGTAATTTAATGAGAATTTACTGGGAATTTACTGAGAATTTGCTAGGAATTTTCTGAAAATTTACTAGGAATTTAAAGAGTAATTTACTGAGAATTTAGTAGGAATTTATTGAGTAATTTAGTGAGGATTTACTTGTAATTTACTGGGTAATTTAATGAGAATTTTCTGAAAATTTAATGTGCATATACTCGAAATTTCCTCTGTAATTTATTAAAAATTTAATTTAAATTTACTGAGTACTTTAATGAGAATTTAATGGGAATTTACTGAGAATTTCTTGGAATTTACTGAGAAATTTACAGAGAATTTATAAAGAATTTACTGAGTAATGTACTGAGAATTTTATGGAAATTTACTAAGTAATTTAATGAGAATTCACTGGAAATTTACTAAGTAATTTTCTGGGAATTTATTGAGTAATTTACTGAGAATGTATTACGAATTTACTGAGTAATTTAATGAGAATTTACTGGGAATTTACAAGTAATTTACTGAGAAATTACTGGAAATTTACTCAGTAATTTACTAAGAATTTACATGGAATTTACTAATAATTTTCTGGGAATTTATTGGGAATTTACCGAGTAATTTACTGAACATTTACTTGGAATTTACTGAGTAATTACAAGAGAATTTACTGGGAATTTACGAAGTAATTTACTGAGAATTCACTGGGAATTTACTCAGTAATTTACTAGAAATTTATTGAGAATTTACTAAGTAATTTACTGAGAATTTATTGGGAATTTACTCAGTAATTTACTGAGAATTTACTTGGAATTTACACAGTAATTTACGGAGAAGTTATAGGGAATTTACTTAGCAATTCACGGAGAATTTACTGAGTAATTTACTCAAAATTTAATTGGAATTTACTGAGTAATTTAATGAGAATTTACAAGGAATTTACTAAGTAATTTTTTGAAAATTTAGTTGAAATTTACTGAGAATTTGTAAGAAATTTACTGAGTAATTTTTTGAGAATTTACTGAGAATTTACAATGTAATTTACTTTTAATTTACTTAGAATTTTCTGAGTAATTTACTGAGAATTTACACAGTAATTTAATGAGAATTTACTGAGAATTTACTGAGCAATTTACTTAGAATTTATTGGGAATTTACACTGTAATTTACAAAGAATTTACTGGAAATTTATTGAGAATTTACTGAGTAATTTACAGGCAATTTGCTGAAAATTACTCAGTAATTTACTGAGAATTTGCGGGGAATTTACTCCGAAATTTACTGAGAATTTACTGGGAATTACTGAGTAATTTACTGGGAATTTACTGAGACTTTAATTGAATTTAGTGAGTAATTTACTGAGAATTTGCTCGGAATTTTCTGAAAATTTACTAGGAATTTACAGAGTAATTTAGAGAGGATTTACTAGGTAATTTAATGAGAATTTTCTGGAAATTTACTGAGAATATACTCAAAATTTCCTCTGCAATTTACTAAAAATTTAATTTAAATTTACTGAGTACTTTAATGAGAATTTAATGGGAATATACTGAGAATATTCTGGAAATTTACTGAGAAATTTACTGGGAATTTACAGAGAATTTATTGAGAATTTACTGAGTAATGTACTGAGAATTTTATGGAAATTTACTAAGTAATTTAATGAGAATTCACTGGAAATTTACTAAGTAATTTACTGGGAATTTATTGAGTAATTTACTGAGAATGTATTGGGAATTTACTGAGTAATTTAATGAGAATTTACTGAGAATTTACATGTAATTTACTGAGAAATTACTGGAAATTTACTCAGTAATTTAATAAGAATTTACATGGAATTTACTAAGAATTTTCTGGGAATTTATTGGGTATTTACCGAGTAATTTGCTGAACATTTACTTGGAATTTACTGAGTAATTACAAGAGAATTTACTGGGAATTTACGAAGTAATTTACTGAGAATTCACTGGGAATTTACTGAGTAATTTACATGAAATTTACTGAGAATTTACTGAGTAATTTATTGAGAATTTATTGAGAATTTACTCAGTAATTTGCTGGGAATTTACTGGGAATTTACACAGTAATTTACGGAGAATTTATAGGGAATTTACTCAGTAATTTACTGAGAATTTACTCAACAATTCACAGAGAATTTACTGAGTAATTTACTCAAAATTTAATTGGAATTTACTAAGTAATTTAATGAGAATTTACAAGGAATTTACTAAGTAATTTATTGAAAATTTAGTGGAAATTTACTGAGAATTTATAGAAAATTTACTGTGTAATTTTTTGAGAATTTACTGAGAATTTACTACGTAATTTACTGGTAATTTACTTAGAATATTCTGAGTAATTTACTGAGAATTTACACAGTAATTTAATGAGAATTTACTGAGCAATTTACTTAGAATTTATTGGGAATTTACACTGTAATTTACTAAGAATTTACTGAAAATTTATTGAGAATTTACTCAGTAATTTACGGGCAATTTGCTGAAAATTACTCAGTAATTTACTGAGAATTTGCGGGGAATTTACTCCGAAATTTACTGAGAATTTACTGGGAATTATTGAGTAATTTACTGGGAATTTACTGAGACTTTAATGGAATTTAGTGAGTAATTTACTGAGAATTTGCTGGGAATTTTCTGAAAATTTACTAGGAATTTACAGAGTAATTTACTGAGTAATTTAGTGAGGATTTACTTGTAATTTACTGGGTAATTTAATGAGAATTTTCTTGAAATTTAATGAGAATATACTCGAAATTTCCTCTGAGCAATTTACAGAGCAATTTATTGGGAATTTACACTATAATTTACTAAGAATTTACTGGAAATTTATTAAGAATTTTCTGAGAATTTACGGGTAATTTGTTGAAAATTACTCAGTAATTTACTGAGAATTTGCGGGGAATTTACACCGAAATTTACTGAGAATTTACTGGGAATTTACTGAGACTTTAATGGAATTTAGTGAGTAATTTACTGAGTAATTTAATGAGTAATTGAGTGAGGATTTAATTGTAATTTACTGGGTAATTTAATGACAATTTTTTGGAAATTTAATGAGAATATAGTCGAAATTTCCTCTGAGCAATTTGTTGAGAATTTACTGGGAATTTACAAGTAATTTACTGAGAAATTACTGGAAATTTACTCAGTAATTTACTAAGAATTTACATGGAATTTACAAAGAATTTTTTGGGAATTTATTTGGAATTTTACTGAACATTGACTTGGAATTTACAGAGTACTTACAAGAGAATTTACTGGGAATTTACGAAGCAATTTACTGAGAATTCACTGGGAATTTACTCAATAGTTTACTGAGAATTTTATGGGAATTTACTGAGTAATTTACTTGAAATTTACTGGGAATTTACTCAGTAATTTATTGAGAATTTACTGGGAATTTACTGAGTAATTTACTCAAAATTTAATTGGAATTTACTGAGTAATTTAATGAGAATTTACAAGGAATTTACTAAGTAATTTATTGAAAATTTACTGAGAATTCATAGGAAATTTACTGAGTAATTTTTTGAGAATTTACAATGTAATTTACTGGTAATTTACTTAGAATTTTCTGAGTAATTTACTGAGAATTTACACAGTAATCTAATGAGAATTTACTGGGCAATTTACTTAGAATTTATTGGGAATTTACACTGTAATTTACTAAGAATTTACTGGAAATTTATTGAGAATTTACTGAGAATTTATGGGCAATTTGCTGAAAATTACTCAGTAATTTACTGAGAATTTGAGGGGAATTTACTCCGAAATTTACTGAGAATTTACTGGGAATTTACTGAGACTTCAATGGAATTTAGTGAGTAATTTACTGAGAATTTGCTGGGAATTTTCTGAAAATTTACTAGGAATTTACTAGTAATTTAATGAAAATTTACTTAGAATATACTCGAAATTTCCTCTGTAATTTACTAAAAATTTAATTTAAATTTACTGAGTACTTTAATGAGAATTTAATGGAAATTTACGGAGAATTTTCTGGGAATTTACTGAGAAATTTACTGGGAATTTACAGAGAATTTATTGAGAATTTACTGAGTAATGTACTGAGAATTTTATGGAAATTTACTATGTAATTTCATGAGAATTCATTGGAAATTTACTAAGTAATTTACTGGGAATTTATTGAGTAATTTACTGAGAATTTACTAGGAATTTGCTGAGTAATTTAATGAGAATTTACTGGGAATTTACAAGTAATTTACTGAGAAATTACTTGAAATTTACTCAGTAATTTATAACGAATTTACATGGAATTTACTAAGAATTTTCTGGGAATTTAACGAGTAATTTACTGAACATTTACTTGGAATTTACTGAGTAATTACAAGAGAATTTACTGGGAATTTACGAAGTAATTTACTGAGAATTCACTGGAAATTTACTCAATAATTTACTAAGAATTTTATGGGAATTTACTGAGTAATTTACTGGAAATTTACTGAGAATTTACTCAGTAATTTCCTGAGAATTTACTGGGAATTTACTGAGTAATTTATTGAGAATTTATTGGGAATTTACTCAGTAATTTACTGAGAATTTATTGGGAATTTACACAGTAATTTACGGAGAATTTATAGGGAATTTACTCAGTAATTTACTGATAATTTACTCAGTAATTAACGGAGAATTTACTGAGTAATTTACTCAAAATTTAATTGGAATTAACTGAGTAATTTAATGAGAATTTACAAGGAATTTACTAAGTAATTTATTGAAAATTTAGCGGAAATTTAATGAGAATTTATAGGAAATTTACTGAGTAATTTTTTGAGAATTTACTGAGAATTTACAATGTAATTTACTGGGAATTTACTTAGAATTTTCTGAGTAATTTACTGAGAATTTACAAAGTAATTTAATGAGAATTTACTTAGAATTTATTGAGAATTTACACTGTAATTTACTAAGAATTTACTAGAAATTTATTGAGAATTTACTGAGTAATTTATTGAGAATTTGCGGAGAATTTACTCCGAAATTTACTGAGAATTTACTGGGACTTTACTGAGTAATTTAATGAGAATTTACTGGGAATTTTCTAAGACTTTAATGGAATTTAGTGAGTAATTTACTGAGAATTTACTGGGAATTTTCTTAAAATTCACTAGGAATTTACAAAGTAATTTACTGAGAATTTAGTAGGAATTTACTGAGTAATTTAGTGAGGATTTACTTGTAATTTACTGGGTAATTTAATAAGAATTTTATGGAAATTTAATGAGAATATACTCGAAATTTCCTTTGTAATTTACTAAAAATTTAATTTAAATTTATTGAATACTTTAATGGGAATTTACTGAGAATTTTCTGGGGATTTACTGAGAAATTTACTGAGAATTTACAGAGAATTTATTGAGAATTTACTGAGTAATGTATTGAGAATTTATGGAAATTTACTATGTAATTTAATGAGAATTCACTGGAAATTTACTAAGTAATTTACTGGAAATTTATTGAGTAATTTACTGAGAATGTACTGGGAATTTACTGAGTAACTTAAGGAGAATTTACTGGGAATTTACAAGTAATTTACTGAGAAATTACTGGAAATTTACTTAGTAATTTACTAAGAATTTACATGAAATTTATTAAGAATTTTATGGGAATTTATTGGGAATTTACCGAGTAATTTACTGAACATTTACTTGGAATTTACTGAGTAATTACAAGAGAATTTACTGGGAATTTAGGAAGTAATTTACTGAGTAATTTACTGGAAATATACTGAGAATTTACTCAGTAATTTACTGAGAATTTACTGGGAATTTACACAGTAATTTACGGAGAATTTATAGGGAATTTACTTAGTAATTTACTGAGAATTTACTCAGTAATTGACAGAGAATTTACTGAGAATTTACTGAGTAATTTACTCAAAATTTAATTGGAATTTACTGAGTAATTTAATGAGAATTTACAAGGAATTTACTAAGTAATTTATTGAAAATTTAGTGGAAATTTACTGAGAATTTATAGGAAATTTACTGAGTAATTTTTTGAGAATTTACTGAGAATTTACAATGTAATTTACTGGTAATTTACTTAGAATTTTCTGAGTAATTTACTTAGAATTTACACAGTAATTTAATGAGAATTTACTTTGAATTTATTGAGAATTTACACTGTAATTTACTAAAAATTTACTGGAAATTTATTGAGAATTTACTGAGAATTTACGGGCAATTTGCTGAAAATTACACAGTAATTTACTGAGAATTTGCGGGGAATTTACTCCGAAATTTACTGAGAATTTACTAGGACTTTACTGAGTAATTTAATGAGAATTTACTAGGAATTTACTGAGACTTTAATGGAATTTAGTGAGTAATTTACTGAGAATTTACTGGGAATTTTCCTAAAATTTACTAGGAATTTACAGAGTAATTTACTGAGAATTTAGTAGGAATTTACCGAGTAATTTAGTGAGGATTTACTTGTAATTTACTGGGTAATTTAATAAGAATTTTATGGAAATTTAATGAGAATATACTCGAAATTTCCTTTGTAATTTTCTAATAATTTAATTTAAATTTATTGAATACTTTAATGGGAATTTAATGGGAATTTACTGAGAATTTTCAGGGAATTTACTGAGAAATTTACTGGGAATTTACAGAGAATTTATTGAGAATTTACTGAGTAATGTACTGAGAATTTTATGGAAATTTACTAAGTAATTTAATGAGAGAATTCACTGGAAATTTACTAAGTAATTTATTGGGAATTTATTGAGTAATTTACTAAGAATGTACAGGGAATTTACAAGTAATTTACTGAGAAATTACTGGAAATTTACAAAGTAATTTATTAAGAATTTACATGGAATTTACTAAGAATTTTTTGGATATTTATTGGGAATTTACCGTGTTATTTACTGAACATTTACTTGGAATTTACTAAGTAATTACATGAGAATTTACTGAGAATTTACGAAGTAATTTACTGAGAATTCACTGGGAATGTACTCAATAATTTACTGAGAATTTTATGGCAATTTACTGAGTAATTTACTGGAAATTTACTAAGAATTTATTGAGAATTTACTCAGTAATTTACTGAAAATTTACTGGGAATTCACTGAGTAATTTATTGAGAATTTATTGGGAATTTACTTAGTAATTTACTGAGAATTTACTGGGAATTTACATAGTAATTTACGGAGAATTTATAGGGAATTTACTCAGTAATTTACTGAGAATTTAATCAGTAATTCACGGAGAATTTACTGAGAATTTACTAAGTAATTTACTCAAAATTTAATTTGAATTTACTGAGTAATTTAATGAGAATTTACAAGGAATTTACTAAGTAATTTATTAAAAATTTAGTGGAAATTTACTAAGAATTCATAGGAAATTTACTGAGTAATTTTTTGAGAATTTACTGAGAATTAACAATGTAATTTACTGGGAATTTACTTAGAATTTTCTGAGTAATTTACTGAGAATTTACACAGAAATTTATTGGGAATTTACTGAGAATTTACTGAGCAATTTACTTAGAGTTTATTGGGAATTTACACTGTAATTTACTAAGAATTTGCTGAAAATTTATTGAGAATTTACTGAGTAATTTACTGAGAATTTACGGGCAATTTGCTGAAAATTACTCAGTAATTTTCTGGGAATTTGCGGGGAATTTACTCCAAAATTTACTGAGAATTTACTGGGAATTTACTGAGTAATTTAATGAGAATTTACTGGGAATTTACTGAGCCTTTAATGGAATTTAGTGAGTAATTTACTGAGAATTTGCTGGGAATTTTCTGAAAATTTACTTGGAATTTACAGAGTAATTTACTGAGAATTTAGTAGGAATTTACTAAGTAATTTAGTGAGGATTTATTGGGTAATTTAATGAGAATTTTCTAGAAATTTACTGAGAATATACTCGAAATTTCCTCTGTAATTTACTAAAAATTTAATTTAAATTTACTGAGTACTTTAATGAGAATTTAATGGAAATTACTGAGAATTTTCTGGGAATTTACTGAGAAATTTACTGGGAATTTACAGAAAATTTATTGAGAATTTACTGAGTAATGTATTGAGAATTTTATGGAAATTTACTATGTAATTTAATGAGAATTCACTGGAAATTTACAAAGTAATTTACTGGGAATTTGTTTAGTAATTTACTGAGAATGTACTGGGAATTTACTGTCACGACCCCAAACCGCCCCTAGTAGTTTGGTGCCGTGATGGCCAGTAATCCGTAATTACCGAAGGCCAACTTTTCAAAACTTAACACAATCAGAGTATGGATATAGGGGGCTCACAAATGCGGAAGCAATAAATCAAATACAAGTGGTCCATAAGAGCTGTGCGTAGATTAAGGCAGTGTCAAACATTCCAATTAGCTTCACAACTTAAATACAACAAGGTAAAATTACATGTTACATCTTGATCAAAAGGCTTCTCAAGTCGACATATACAAAATACAGCTAATACAAGTCAAGAAACATGATTTTCAAGATTTGCCGACATGCAAAGCAGGCATTGCCGACGTAAATACAAAGTGAAGCCGACATAAGCATGAATCCAAAACAAGCATCCAAAACGATCTAGGCGTCGCTGCCGTCCTGCTCATCACCTACATATATATAGAGGGGTGAGTACAAAACTCAGTGAATGGTACTAAAAATAAAGGTTTGCATGAATAAGGCCAGAGTCCTTCAAAACGAAACACATCAAACTTAGCAAGGCAAGGGATGAACCGTATTCATCAATCAAGTATCGTAACATCGGCAAAGCAAGGGATGAACCGTATTCATCATTCAAGTATCGTAACATCGGCGAGGCAAGGGATGAACCGTATTCATCATTCAAGTATCGTAACATCGGCAAAGCAAGGGATGAACCGTATTCATCATTCAAGTATCATAACATCGGCGAGACAAGGGATGAACCGTATTCATCATTCAAGTATCGTAACATCGGCAAAGCAAGGGATGAACCGTATTCATCATTCAAGTATCATAACATCGGCGAGACAAGGGATGAACCGTATTCATCATTCAAATATAGTAACATCGGCGAGGCAAGGGATGAACCGTATTCATCATTCAAATAGCGTAACATCGGCAAAGCAAGGGATGAACCGTATTCATCAGTCAAGTATCAAAAGCTGTACGATCCGTAATCGTTTGGTCAAAAGTATTGCGAAAGTTTAGAGTCCTCCAGCATAAGGGACTTGTGTTACTTAGGCCCGTAGCCCGATTTAACAAGGACCGTATCCTTTCCAAAGATGGCATCAAAACAAGGAGTATACTTGGCACATCAAAACAAGAGCTATTTATTCATGCTAACAAAATACTTTTGTCAAACAAGGCAAACAAGATTTATCAAAACAAGTATAACATAGCTTTATCAATAATACCACTCACCTAGTTCTTCAGGTGCAGACTCAAAGCAATATCAAGGACCTACAATCACATGGCAAGTCACATTCTCAAAGCAAGCTCTATATATACATGCAAATGATCTCGGCATTCATGCCAGATCTAAGTCAAAGACAAAACAAAACAAGCTGGGAGCTTAACCACTACTCCCGTTTCTCGAAAACACACTGGGTACCGTCCAGGGCTAAGCCGAGGTCCCGCTAACAAAGTCAGGAGAAACCTGGGTTTTCCTTTGGAGAATATGAAGAACATGATCATTTGAAAGATGGATGCAAGTTCACAACTTGTTACAAAATCTGAGTTTTCATGCCAAGAGTTCAAAACATATGGACTTAAGTACCCATTCAAGAAGGTCATGCAAGAACAAACACAAAAACATGGTTTTCATTCCAAACTCTTCGATCAAAATGAGACTTTGTTCAAGAACACATGAAAAACCATTTTCTCTTTCTAAAACCAACTTCAAAATGATGCATGACATGCAAAACAAATCCGATCATGCAATGCAGCTAGATAATCAGCAAGAACAACCAAAGGAGATCAAGATTCTAACCTCAAAACTCGGATCCAACGGTTCAAACCACAAAGATCAAGCTTGGAAGACAACTCTCACTCAAGAACTCTTCTTCCTCCTTTCTAGAGCTTCTCTCTCTAAAACAAAGATTTGAGACAAGAAATGATTTGTTTCAAGGTCTGTCGGCTGCCTTAACAAACAGCTCGGACACGTGGCATTATCGGGTTGGTTCAGCTCCAAAAAGGTGATTGATAGACAAGACAAGTCTCTGACAAATCGTATGCGGTAAGCTCGGGTAAAACACATCGGCAAAGAGATGACATCGGCTCAAAACAAGGATCCAGCAACAGGATAGAAAAACATCGGCTAGGGAGGACGACACTTGACTAAGCTGTGCCACACCTTGGCCGGGGTGCGCCACATCTCGGCCTAGGCCATACCTGCCTGCGGACAAGGTTCAAGTGCGGAACATCTCGGCAAAGAATGCCCGAGGTGAAGATGGGGTTGAACAAGACCTCAAGATAGTTCTAAGTACAAAGGGTCAAAGGCGAACTAAGCTCAAGATGATCTCGTCTACACACACATACTAAGCAAGGAACAAAATCATGCAAGCAACTTAAGCAAATCAAGCCAAGATAAAACCTTTAAATTAACATAAGCAGCAAGACCATGCAAGAATGTACGCAAATATGGCAAGAGTAAGGTGAGGGTTGTTACATCCTACCCCCCTTAAAGAAGTTTGGTCCCCAAACTTAGATTACCTTGTTCCCAGAACAACTCCGGATAACAGACTCTCATGTCCTCTTCCTTTTCCCACGTGGCTTCTGTGCCATAATGCTCCTTCCATTCGACCTTTACCATCGGTATCGATCTGTTCCTCAATTGCCTCACTCGTCGGTCGACAATCCTTATTGGCTTCTCCTCGTAGCCCAAATCTTCATTAACTGTGATCTCGGAATGATCAATTACATGTAGTGGATCTCGGATGTACTTCCTCAACATCGAAACATGAAACACATTGTGGACTTGGCTCAAATCTGGCGGCAAAGCAAGTCTGTAGGCAACGGGATTAATTCTCTCAAGAATTTCAAATGGCCCAATATAGCGAGGTGCTAACTTACCTTTCCTTCCAAATCTGGAAACTCCTTTCATTGGTGAAACCTTCAGGAATACATGATTCCCAACTTCGAACTTTATCTCACTCCTCCTCTGGTCGGCGTAGCTCTTTTGTCGGCTCTGGGCAGTTTTAATCCTCTGTTGGATAAGTTTAATCTTTTCTGTTGTCACTTGAATCAATTCGGGGCCAAGTAGAGTTCTGTCTCCGACTTCGGTCCAACATATCGGCGATCTACATTTTCTTCCATACAAGGCTTCATACGGCGCCATGCCAATGCTAGCTTGATAACTGTTATTGTAAGCGAATTCCACTAAGGGTAGATGTGTTCCCCAACTTCCTTGGAAGTCCAATACACAAAGTCTAAGCATATCTTCAAGCGTCTGAATTGTCCTCTCGGTCTGCCCATCTGTCTGGGGATGAAAGGCTGTACTAAATCTCAGCTCGGCTTCAAAAGCCCTCTGTAGACTCTGCCAAAATCTAGAAACAAATTTAGGATCTCGGTCTGAAACAATTGACATCGGCACTCCATGAAGTCTGACAATCTCGTTCACATATAGCAAGGCAAGTTGATTGGCGTTGAAGGTAGTCTTAACGGGTAGAAAGTGTGCTGACTTAGTTAACCTATCCACAACAACCCAAATTGAATCCATACCCTTTGGTGTCTTCGGCAACCCAATCACAAAATCCATGGAGATGTGCTCCCATTTCCACTCAGGAATCGGCAAAGGTTGAAGAAGTCCTGCTGGTCTTTGATGTTCTGCTTTCACTTGCTGACAATGTAAACACTGGGACACGAATTCGGCTATTTCTCTCTTCATATTTGGCCACCAAAAGGTCTGCTTCACGTCTTGATACATTTTGGTGTTCCCTGGATGGACAGCAAACTTAGTGCTATGAGCTTCCTGCAAAATCTTTTTCTTCAGCTCTGGGATGTCGGCCACACATAACCTTCCTTCAAACTTGAGTACTTGGTTTTCGATGGTATACCTTGGTCTCGGCCTTGTGCCAATTTCCTCGGCTATTTTCTTGAGGAAGTTATCCTCCATCTGTCTTGTCTTTACTTCATTAACGATAGTCGGCTCCACAAACATCACGGTTAAACACGCCAAATTTCCATCTGACTTCCTGCTCAAAGCGTCGGCTACACTGTTAGCTTTCCCGGGGTGATATTGAATTTGCATATCATAGTCCTTCAACAATTCAAGCCACCGTCTCTGTCTCAGATTCAATTCCTTCTGGGTGAATAGATACTTTAAGCTCTTATGATCTGTAAAAACCTGACAAGTAGCTCCATACAAGTAGTGACGCCAAATCTTTAAAGCAAATACTACGGCCGCCAATTCTAAGTCATGGGTAGGATAGTTTTTCTCATGAGGTTTCAACTGACGAGACGCATAAGCTATAACCTTACCCTTTTGCATTAGTACACAACCCAAACCCTTATGTGATGCATCACTATAGACATGAAACTCTTCGTTACCTGATGGTAGTACAAGTACTGGTGCTGTAATTAACCTCGTCTTCAGTTCCTGGAAGGCTGACTCCCGATCTTTAGTCCATTCATACAGTGTTCCCTTCTTAGTCAGTTGCGTTAATGGAATTGCAATCCTTGAGAAATCCTTCACAAACTTCCTGTAATAACCTGCCAAACCCAGAAAACTACGAATCTCGGACACATTAGTCGGCCTCGGCCAATTTACTACGGCTTCAACTTTGCTAGGATCTACTGCAATACCTTCTTCAGTAATCACATGACCCAAAAACGAGATGGTAGAAAGCCAAAACTCACACTTGTTAAACTTCGCATACAATTTCCGTTCTCTCAAAATCTGTAAGGCAAGTCTCAAATGGTTTTCATGTTCAGCATTACTCTTGGAATAGATCAATATATCATCAATGAAAACAACTACAAATTCATCTAAGTATGGTTTGAAGATTCGGTTCATTAAATCCATAAATGCAGCAGGGGCATTAGTCACTCCAAAAGGCATTACTAAAAACTCGTAGTGGCCATATCTTGTTCGAAAAGCAGTCTTCTCAACATCTTCGGCTTTAACTTTAAGCTGATGGTAACCAGACCGAAGGTCGATCTTAGAAAAGACTCGTGCTCCTTGTAGCTGATCAAGCAAATCATCAATTCTAGGTAACGGGTACTTGTTCTTAATGGTGACTTTATTGAGTTCTCTATAATCAATACAAAGACGGAGTGTGCCATCCTTCTTCTTAACAAATAAAACAGGTGCTCCCCATGGTGAAGTGCTCGGCCTAATAAATCCCTTATCTAACAACTCTTGCAATTGCAGTTTTAATTCTCTAAGTTCAGCGGGGGCCATCCTATAAGGTGGTTTGGAGATCGGTTGCGTTCCCGATGTAATATCGACAGTAAACTCTATTTCTCTATCGGTCAGGTGGCCAGGCAATTCATCCGGAAAGACGTCGGGGAAATCACTAACAATCGGGATGTCGGCTAAGTTAACATTTCCATTCTGATCACTCAGTATACTACACAAGTAACCTCGACACCCCTTCTGAATTAACTTACAGGCCTTAATGGACGAAATCAAGTATGGTGGGGGCACTACCCCTTTACCCTGGAAAATAACCTCGGCTAGGTTTGGGGGTCTCAGTGTGACACTTTTCGAAACACAATTAATAGATGCATCGTTCGCAACTAACCAGTCCATTCCCAGTATAATATCAAAATGAGCTAGGTTTAGGGGCATTAAATCTACTAGCAGTTCAACATTCTCAATCACAACAACACATGCTCTGTAAATGGATGCAACAATCATAGATCTCCCAGATGGAGTAGACACAGACAACACATAATCAAGGGGCTCTAGTTCTCTATCAATTTTCTCGGCAAATTTAGTAGATATAAACGAATGGGTAGAACCCGAGTCAATCAACACATAGGCATCTTGAGAGCAAATTAGTAACATACCTGACACCACTGCCTCAGCATTCTGAGTGTCTCCTGGTACCAATGCAAACACTCTGCCCTGTCTCATCTGCCCTCTCCCAGCGTTTTCCTTCTGAACGGAACCCGAGGTATTCTCACCCTTCTTGCTGTTATCGGTTTTTGTCTTAGGGCAATCTCTCACATAATGGCCCATCTCACCACATTCATAACAGGCTCCAGACGTTCGTCGGCAGATCCCGAAATGCTGTTTCCCACAATCCGAACACATCGGTTTAACACTCCCTTCCTGCCTTAGGTTACTAGTACTGCCCACGTTCGTTCTCTTCTTGGTGCCCAGCTGTCCTCGGCGACTGTCATAGTTCTGCCTCTTTCGCTGGTTTTCTCCTGAGCTCTGGTATCGGTTCAGGTTAGCTTCGGCCTGAATGGCTTTGTCCAATACTTCGGCATAAGTCGGCATATCGAGCAAGTTGACCCGGTCTTGAATCGGTCCACGAAGCCCACACTCGAACTTCCTGGCCTTCATATATTCATCGTTGGTCATGTGAGGTACAAATCTTACCAATTCAGTGAAAGCGCGGTCATATTCCGCCACTGTTCTGTTGCCTTGCGTCAGAGTATGAAATTCGGTAGCCTTGCGGTTTCGAACACTTAGGGGAAAATTTTTCTTGTAGAACAACTCTAAGAATCGGGTCCAGGTCAAATCTGGATTGCTCCCTCTAACCATCATCCACCACCTACGGGCGTCATCATCTAATGTGAACGCTGCCAACGTCACTTTTTGAGCGTCGGTGCTAGGGAAGATCTCAAACAACTTTTCCATCTCCAAAACCCATGCTTCAGCCTTCATCGGCTCTATACCCCCGGAGAACCTCGGTGGTCTCATTTTCTTGAACTCCCTGATCAAAACTATCGTGCCATCCCCATATAAGGCTGGTTGCGGGGGAACCTGCGGCACTGGAGGAGGTGGAGGTGGAGCCACATTTCGGCCGTTGGTCTGCTCGGCCTGAGTCGACGTAGCACTAGCGAACTGCTGTCTAGTTTGCCTCAACTCGTGGGCCAAACCTTCAACTAATCTTTCCAATCTGTCCATTCTATCTTCGGGCTGATCTCGGCCAAGCGGTGGTCTACCTCTCCTCATGATGCTATGAGTATGCAAGGTATGACTTTAAAACAATTAAGCAAATAACCACATAGGCAAGCAACAAATAACACATCAAGACAATGCACAATTCGTTCAAATAACAATTACCATGATGCAACTCTAACATCTTCCTAAGGGAAATCCTATGCTCTTTAGGACTCAAAGTGTGTGAACAGCGTATACCGGGGAACTTGTGCTCTGATACCACTCTGTCACGACCCCAAACCGCCCCTAGTAGTTTGGTGCCGTGATGGCCAGTAATCCGTAATTACCGAAGGCCAACTTTTCAAAACTTAACACAATCAGAGTATGGATATAGGGGGCTCACAAATGCGGAAGCAATAAATCAAATACAAGTGGTCCATAAGAGCTGTGCGTAGATTAAGGCAATGTCAAACATTCCAATTAGCTTCACAACTTAAATACAACAAGGTAAAATTACATGTTACATCTTGATCAAAAGGCTTCTCGAGCCGACATATACAAAATACAGCTAATACAAGTCAAGAAACATGATTTTCAAGATTTGCCGACATGCAAAGCAGGCATTACCGACGTAAATACAAAGTGAAGCCGACATAAGCATGAATCCAAAACAAGCATCCAAAACGATCTAGGCGTCGCCGCCGTCCTGCTCATCACCTACATATATATAGAGGGGTGAGTACAAAACTAAGTGAATGGTACTAAAAATAAAGGTTTGCATGAATAAGGCCAGAGTCCTTCAAAACGAAACACATCAAACTTAGCAAGGCAAGGGATGAACCGTATTCATCAATCAAGTATCGTAACATCGGCAAAGCAAGGGATGAACCGTATTCATCATTCAAGTATCGTAACATCGGCGAGGCAAGGGATGAACCGTATTCATCATTCAAGTATCGTAACATCGGCAAAGCAAGGGATGAACCGTATTCATCATTCAAGTATCATAACATCGGCGAGACAAGGGATGAACCGTATTCATCATTCAAGTATCGTAACATCGGCAAAGCAAGGGATGAACCGTATTCATCATTCAAGTATCATAACATCGGCGAGACAAGGGATGAACCGTATTCATCATTCAAATATCGTAACATCGGCGAGGCAAGGGATGAACCGTATTCATCATTCAAATAGCGTAACATCGGCAAAGCAAGGGATGAACCGTATTCATCAGTCAAGTATCAAAAGCTCTACGATCCGTAATCGTTTGGTCAAAAGTATTGCGAAAGTTTAGAGTCCTCCAATACAAGGGACTTGTGCACTTGGTACCGCGAAAGTTTAGAGTCCTCCAGTACAAGGGACTTGTGTTACTTAGGCCCGTAGCCCGATTTAACAAGGACCGTATCCTTTTATACTTAGTACTGCGAAAGTTTAGAGTCCTCCAGCACAAGGGACTTGTGTTACTTAGGCCCGTAGCCCGATTTAACAAGGACCGTATCCTTTCCAAAGATGGCATCAAAACAAGGAGTATACTTGGCACATCAAAACAAGAGCTATTTATTCATGCTAACAAAATACTTTTGTCAAACAAGGCAAACAAGATTTATCAAAACAAGTATAACATAGCTTTATCAATAATACCACTCACCTAGTTCTTCAGGTGCAGACTCAAAGCAATATCAAGGACCTACAATCACATGGCAAGTCACATTCTCAAAGCAAGCTCTATATATACATGCAAATGATCTCGGCATTCATGCCAGATCTAAGTCAAAGACAAAACAAAACAAGCTGGGAGCTTAACCACTGCTCCCGTTTCTCGAAAACACACTGGGTACCGTCCAGGGCTAAGCCGAGGTCCCGCTAACAAAGTCAGGAGAAACCTGGGTTTTCCTTTGGAGAATATGAAGAACATGATCATTTGAAAGATGGATGCAAGTTCACAACTTGTTACAAAATCTGAGTTTTCATGCCAAGAGTTCAAAACATATGGACTTAAGTACCCATTCAAGAAGGTCATGCAAGAACAAACACAAAAACATGGTTTTCGTTCCAAACTCTTCGATCAAAATGAGACTTTGTTCAAGAACACATGAAAAACCATTTTCTCTTTCTAAAACCAACTTCAAAACGATGCATGACATGCAAAACAAATCCGATCATGCAATGCAGCTAGATAATCAGCAAGAACAACCAAAGGAGATCAAGATTCTAACCTCAAAACTCGGATCCAACGGTTCAAACCACAAAGATCAAGCTTGGAAGACAACTCTCACTCAAGAACTCTTCTTCCTCCTTTCTAGAGCTTCTCTCTCTAAAACAAAGATTTGAGACAAGAAATGATTTGTTTCAAGGTCTGTCGGCTGCCTTAACAAACAGCTCGGACACGTGGCATTATCGGGTTGGTTCAGCTCCAAAAAGGTGATTGATAGACAAGACAAGTCTCTGACAAATCGTATGCGGTAAGCTCGGGTAAAACACATCGGCAAAGAGATGACATCGGCTCAAAACAAGGATCCAGCAACAGGATAGAAAAACATCGGCTAGGGAGGACGACACTTGACTAAGCTGTGCCACACCTTGGCCGGGGTGCGCCACATCTCGGCCTAGGCCATACCTGCCTGCGGACAAGGTTCAAGTGCGGAACATCTCGGCAAAGAATGCCCGAGGTGAAGATGGGGTTGAACAAGACCTCAAGATAGTTCTAAGTACAAAGGGTCAAAGGCGAACTAAGCTCAAGATGATCTCGTCTACACACACATACTAAGCAAGGAACAAAATCATGCAAGCAACTTAAGCAAATCAAGCCAAGATAAAACCTTTAAATTAACATAAGCAGCAAGACCATGCAAGAATGTACGCAAATATGGCAAGAGTAAGGTGAGGGTTGTTACATTTACTGAGTAACTTAATGAGAATTTACTGGGAATTTACATGTAATTTACTGAGAAGTTACTGGAAATTTACTTAGTAATTTACTAAGAATTTACATGGAATTTACTAAGAATTTTCTGGGAATTTACCGAGTAATTTACTGAACATTTACTTGGAATTTACTAAGTAATTACAAGAGAATTTACTGGGAATTTACGATGTAATTTACTGAGAATTCACTGGGAATTTACTCAATAATTTACTGAGAATTTTATGGGAATTTACTGAGTAATTTACTAGAAATGTACTGAGAATTTACTGGGAATTTACTCAGTAATTTACTGAGAATTTACTGGGAATTTTCTGAGTAATTTATTGAGAATTTATTGGGAATTTACTCAGTAATTTACTGAGAATTTACTAGGAATTTACACAGTAATTTACGGAGAATTTATAGGGAATTTACTCAGTAATTTACTGAGAATTTACTCAGTAATTGACAGAGAATTTACTGAGAATTTACTTAGTAATTTACTCAAAATTTAATTAGAATTTACTGAGTAATTTAATGAGAATTTACAAGTAATTTACTAAGTAATTTATTGAAAATTTAGGGGAAATTTACTGAGAATTTATAGGAAATTTACTGAGTAATTTTTTTGGAATTTACTGAGAATTTACAATGTAATTTACTGGTAATTTACTTAGAATTTTCTGAGATTTTACTGAGTAATTTAATGAGAATTTACTGAGCAATTTTCTTAGAATTTATTGGGAATTTACACTGTAATTTACTAAGAATTTACTGGAAATTTATTGAGAATTTACTGAGTAATTTATTGAGAATTTACGGGAAATTTGCTGAAAATTACTCAGTAATTTTTTTGGAATTTGCGGGGAATTTACTCAGAAATTTACTGAGAATTTACTGGGAATTTACTGAGTAATTTAATGAGAATTTATTGGGAATTTACTGAGACTTTAATAGAATTTAGTGAGTAATTTACTGAGAATTTGCTGGGAATTTTCTGAAAATTTACTAGGAAATTACAGAGTAATTTACTGAGAATTTAGTAGGAATTTACTGCGTAATTTAGTGAGGATTTACTGGGTAATTTAATGAGAATTTTCAGGAAATTTATTGAGAATATACTCGAAATTTCCTCTGTAATTTACTAAAAATTTAATTTAAATTTACTGAGTACTTTAATGAGAATTTAATAGGAATTTACTGAGAATTTTCGGGGAATTTACTGAGAAATTTACTGGGAATTTACAGAGAATTTTTTTTAGAATTTACTGAGTAATGTACTGAGAATTTTATGGAAATTTACTATGTAATTTAATGAGAATTCACTGAAAATTTACTAAGTAATTTACTGGGAATTTATTGAGTTATTTACTGAGAATTTACTGGGAATTTACTGAGTAATTTAATGAGAATTTACTGGGAATTTACAAGTAATTTACTGAGAAATTACTGGAAATTTACTCAGTAATTTACTAAGAATTTACATGGAATTTACTAAGAATTTTCTGGGAATTTACCGAGTAATTTACTGAACATTTACTTGGAATTTATTGAGTAATTACAAGAGAATTTACTGGAAATTTACGAAGTAATTTACTAAGAATTCACTAGGAATTTACTCAATAATTTACTGAGAATTTTATGGGAATTTACTGAGTAATTTACTGGAAATTTACAGAGAATTTACTCAGTAATTTATTGAGAATTTACTGGGAATTTACTGAGTAATTTATGGAGAATTTATTGGGAATTTACTTAGTAATTTACTGAGAATTTACTAGGAATTTACACAGTAATTTACGGAGAATTTATAGGGAATTTACTCAGTAATTAACGGAGAATTTACTGAGAATTTACTGAGTAATTTACTCAAAATTTAATTGGAATTTACTGAGTAATTTAATGAGAATTTACAAGGAATTTACTAAGTAATTTACTGAAAATTTACTGGAAATTTATAGGAAATTTACTGAGTAATTTTTTGAGAATTTACTGAGAATTTACAATGTAATTTACTGGGAATTTACTTAGAATTTTCTGAGTAATTTACTGAGAATTTACACTGTAATTTTATGAGAATTTACTGAGCAATTTACTTAGAATTTATTGGGAATTTGCACTGTAATTTACTAAGAATTTACTGGAAATTTATTGAGAATTTACTGAGTAATTTACTGAGAATTTACGGCCAATTTGCTTAAAATTACTCAGTAATTTACTGAGAATTTGTGGGGAATTTACTCCGAAATTTACTGAGAATTTACTGGGAATTTACTGTGTAATTTAATGAGAATTTACTGGGAATTTACTGAGACTTTAATGGAATTTAGTGAGTAATTTACTGAGAATTTGCGGGGAATTTTCTGAAAATTTACTAGGAATTTGCAGAGTAATTTACTGAGTAATTTAGTGAGGATTTACTTGTAATTTACAGGGTAATTTTAATGAGAAATTTCTGGAAATTTACTGAGAATATACTCGAAATTTCCTCTGTAATTTTCTAAAAATTTATTTTAAATTTACTGAGTACTTTAATGAGAATTTAATGGGAATTTACTGAGATTTTTCTTGGAATTTACTGAGAATTTACAGAGAATTTATTGAGAATTTACTGAGTAATGTACTGAGAATTTTATGGAAATTTACTAAGTAATTTAATGAGAATTCACTGGAAATTTACTAAGTAATTTACTGGGAATTTATTGAGTAATTTACTGAGAATGTACTGGGAATTTACTGAATAATTTAATGAGAATTTACTGGGAATTTACAAGTAATTTTCTGAGAAATTACTGGAAATTTACTCAGTAATTTACTAAGAATTTACATGGAATTTACTAGGAATTTATTGGGAATTTACCGAGTAATTTACTGAACATTTACTTGGAATTTACTAAGTAATTACAAGAGAATTTACTAGGAATTTACGAAGTAATTTACTGAGAATTTACTGGGAATTTACTCAATAATTTACTGAGAATTTTATGGGAATTTACAGAGTAATTTACTGGAAATTTACCGAGAATTTACTCAGTAATTTACTGGGAATTTACCGAGTAATTTATTGAGAATTTATTGGGAATTTACTCAATAATTTACTGAGAAATTATTGGAAATTTACTCAGTAATTTACTAAGAATTTACATGAAATTTACTAAGAATTTTCTTGAAATTTACCGAGTAATTTACTGAACATTTACTTGGAATTTACTGAGTAATTACAAGAGAATTTACTGGGAATTTACGAAGTAATTTACTGAGAATTCACTAGGAATTTACTCAATAATTTACTGAGAATTTTTTGGGAATTTACTGAGTAATTTACTGAGAATTTACTGGGAATTTACTGAGTAATTTATTGAGAATTTATTGGGAATTTACTCAGTAATTTACTGAGAATTTACTGGGAATTTACACAGTAATTTACGAAGAATTTATAGGAAATTTACTCAGTAATTTACTGAGAATTTACTCAGTAATTTATGGAGAATTTACTGAGTAATTTACTCAAAATTTAATTGGAATTTACTGAGTAATTTAATGAGAATTTACAAAGAATTTACTAAGTAATTTATTGAAAATTTAGTGGAAATTTACTGAGAATTTATAGGAAATTTATTGAGTAATTTTTTGAGAATTTACTGAGAATTTACAATGTAATTTACGGGGAATTTACTTAGAATTTTCTGAGTAATTTACTGAGAATTTACATAGTAATTTAATGAGAATTTACTGAGCAATTTACTTAGAATTTATTGGGAATTTACACTGTAATTTACTAAGAATTTACTGGAAATTTATTGAGAATTTACTGAGTAATTTACTGAGAATTTACGGGCAATTTGCTGAAAATTACTCAGTAATTTACTGAGAATTTGGGGCGAATTTACTCCGAAATTTATTGAGAATTTACTGGAATTTACTGAGTAATTTAATTAGAATTTACTGAGACTTTAATGGAATTTAGTGAGTAATTTACTGAGAATTTGCTGGGAATTTTCTGAAAATTTTGTAGGAATTTACAGAGTAATTTACTGAGAATTTAGTAGGAATTTACTGAGTAATTTTGTGAGGATTTACTGGGTAATTTAATGAGAATTTTCTGAAAATTTACTGAGAATATACTCGAAATTTCCTCTGTAATTTTCTAAAAATTTATTTTAAATTTACTGAGTACTTTAATGAGAATTTAATGGGAATTTACTGAGAAATTTACTGATAATTTACAAAGAATTTATTGAGAATTTACTGAGTAATGTACTAAGAATTTTATGGAAATTTACTAAGTAATTTAATGAGAATTCACTGGAAATTTACTAAGTAATTTACTGGGAATTTATTGAGTAATTTACTGAGAATGTACTGGGAATTTACAGAGTAATTTAATGAGAATTTACTAGGAATTTACAAGTAATTTACTGAGAAATTACTGGAAATATACTCAGTAATTTACTAAGAATTTACATGGAATTTACTAAGAATTTTCTAGGAATTTATTGGGAATTTGCCGAGTAATTTACTGAACATTTACTTGGAATTTACTAAGTAATTACAAGAGAATTTACTAGGAATTTACGAAGTAATTTACTGAGAATTCACTGGGAATTTACTCAACAATTTACTGAGAATTTTATGGAAATTTACTGAGTAATTTACTGGAAATTTACTGAGAATTTACTGAGAATTTACTAGGAATTTACTCAGTAATTTACTGAGAATTTACTGGGAATTTATTGAGTAATTTATGGAGAATTGTTTGCGAATTTACTCAGTAATTTACTGAGAATTTACTCAGTAATTCACGGAGAATTTACTAAGTAATTTATTCAAAATTTAATTGGAATTTAATTAGTAATTTACTGAGAATTTGCTGGGAATTTTCTGAAAATTTACTAGGAAATTACAGAGTAATTTACTGAGAATTTAGTAGGAATTTACTGCGTAATTTAGTGAGGATTTACTGGGTAATTTAATGAGAATTTTCAGGAAATTTATTGAGAATATACTCGAAATTTCCTCTGTAATTTACTAAAAATTTAATTTAAATTTACTGAGTACTTTAATGAGAATTTAATAGGAATTTACTGAGAATTTTCGGGGAATTTGCTGAGAAATTTACTGGGAATTTACAGAGAATTTTTTTAGAATTTACTGAGTAATGTACTGAGAATTTTATGGAAATTTACTATGTAATTTAATGAGAATTCACTGAAAATTTACTAAGTAATTTACTGGGAATTTATTGAGTTATTTACTGAGAATTTACTGGGAATTTACTGAGTAATTTAATGAGAATTTACTGGGAATTTACAAGTAATTTACTGAGAAATTACTGGAAATTTACTCAGTAATTTACTAAGAATTTACATGGAATTTACTAAGAATTTTCTGGGAATTTACCGAGTAATTTACTGAACATTTACTTGGAATTTATTGAGTAATTACAAGAGAATTTACTGGAAATTTACGAAGTAATTTACTGAGAATTCACTAGGAATTTACTCAATAATTTACTGAGAATTTTATGGGAATTTACTGGAAATTTACTGAGAATTTACTCAGTAATTTATTGAGAATTTACTGGGAATTTACTGAGTAATTTATGGAGAATTTATTGGGAATTTACTAAGTAATTTACTGAGAATTTACTAGGAATTTACACAGTAATTTACGGAGAATTTATAGGGAATTTACTCAGTAATTAACGGAGAATTTACTAAGGAATTTACTCAAAATTTAATTGGAATTTACTGAGTAATTTAATGAGAATTTACAAGGAATTTACTAAGTAATTTACTGAAAATTTACTGGAAATTTATAGGAAATTTACTGAGTAATTTTTTTAGAATTTACTGAGAATTTACAATGTAATTTACTGGGAATTTACTTAGAATTTTCTGAGTAATTTACTGAGAATTTACACTGTAATTTAATGAGAATTTACTGAGCAATTTACTTAGAATTTATTGGGAATTTGCACTGTAATTTACTAAGAATTTACTGGAAATTTATTGAGAATTTACTGAGTAATTTACTGAGAATTTACGGCCAATTTGCTTAAAATTACTCAGTAATTTACTGAGAATTTGTGGGGAATTTACTCCGAAATTTACTGAGAATTTACTGGGAATTTACTGTGTAATTTAATGAGAATTTACTTGGAATTTACTGAGACTTTAATGGAATTTAGTGAGTAATTTACTGAGAATTTGCGGGGAATTTTCTGAAAATTTACTAGGAATTTGCAGAGTAATTTACTGAGTAATTTAGTGAGGATTTACTTGTAATTTACAGGGTAATTTTAATGAGAAATTTCTGGAAATTTACTGAGAATATACTCGAAATTTCCTCTGTAATTTTCTAAAAATTTATTTTAAATTTACTGAGTACTTTAATGAGAATTTAATGGGAATTTATTGAGAATTTTCTTGGAATTTACTGAGAATTTACAGAGAATTTATTGAGAATTTACTGAGTAATGTACTGAGAATTTTATGGAAATTTACTAAGTAATTTAATGAGAATTCACTGGAAATTTACTAAGTAATTTACTGGGAATTTATTGAGTAATTTACTGAGAATGTACTGGGAATTTACTGAATAATTTAATGAGAATTTACTGGGAATTTACAAGTAATTTTCTGAGAAATTACTGGAAATTTACTCAGTAATTTACTAAGAATTTACATGGAATTTACTAGGAATTTATTGGGAATTTACCGAGTAATTTACTGAACATTTACTTGGAATTTACTAAGTAATTACAAGAGAATTTACTAGGAATTTACGAAGTAATTTACTGAGAATTTACTGGGAATTTACTCAATAATTTACTGAGAATTTTATGGGAATTTACAGAGTAATTTACTGGAAATTTACCGAGAATTTACTCAGTAATTTACTGGGAATTTACCGAGTAATTTATTGAGAATTTATTGGGAATTTACTCAATAATTTACTGAGAAATTATTGGAAATTTACTCAGTAATTTACTAAGAATTTACATGAAATTTACTAAGAATTTTCTTGGAATTTACCGAGTAATTTACTGAACATTTACTTGGAATTTACTGAGTAATTACAAGAGAATTTACAGGGAATTTACGAAGTAATTTACTGAGAATTCACTAGGAATTTACTCAATAATTTACTGAGAATTTTTTGGGAATTTACTGAGTAATTTACTGAGAATTTACTGGGAATTTACTGAGTAATTTATTGAGAATTTATTGGGAATTTACTCAGTAATTTACTGAGAATTTACTGGAAATTTACACAGTAATTTACGAAGAATTTATAGGAAATTTACTCAGTAATTTACTGAGAATTTACTCAGTAATTTATGGAGAATTTACTGAGAATTTACTGAGTAATTTACTCAAAATTTAATTGGAATTTACTGAGTAATTTAATGAGAATTTACAAAGAATTTACTAAGTAATTTATTGAAAATTTAGTGGAAATTTACTGAGAATTTATAGGAAATTTATTGAGTAATTTTTTGAGAATTTACTGAGAATTTACAATGTAATTTACGGGGAATTTACTTAGAATTTTCTGAGTAATTTACTGAGAATTTACATAGTAATTTAATGAGAATTTACTGAGCAATTTACTTAGAATTTATTGGGAATTTACACTGTAATTTACTAAGAATTTACTGGAAATTTATTGAGAATTTACTGAGTAATTTACTGAGAATTTACGGGCAATTTGCTGAAAATTACTCAGTAATTTACTGAGAATTTGGGGCGAATTTACTCCGAAATTTATTGAGAATTTACTGGAATTTACTGAGTAATTTAATTAGAATTTACTGAGACTTTAATGGAATTTAGTGAGTAATTTACTGAGAATTTGCTGGGAATTTTCTGAAAATTTTGTAGGAATTTACAGAGTAATTTACTGAGAATTTAGTAGGAATTTACTGAGTAATTTTGTGAGGATTTACTGGGTAATTTAATGAGAATTTTCTGAAAATTTACTGAGAATATACTCGAAATTTCCTCTGTAATTTTCTAAAAATTTATTTTAAATTTACTGAGTACTTTAATGAGAATTTAATGGGAATTTACTGAGAAATTTACTGATAATTTACAGAGAATTTATTGAGAATTTACTGAGTAATGTACTAAGAATTTTATGGAAATTTACTAAGTAATTTAATGAGAATTCACTGGAAATTTACTAAGTAATTTACTGGGAATTTATTGAGTAATTTACTGAGAATGTACTGGGAATTTACAGAGTAATTTAATGAGAATTTACTAGGAATTTACAAGTAATTTACTGAGAAATTACTGGAAATATACTCAGTAATTTACTAAGAATTTACATGGAATTTACTAAGAATTTTCTAGGAATTTATTGGGAATTTGCCGAGTAATTTACTGAACATTTACTTGGAATTTACTAAGTAATTACAAGAGAATTTACTAGGAATTTACGAAGTAATTTACTGAGAATTCACTGGGAATTTACTCAATAATTTACTGAGAATTTTATGGAAATTTACTAAGTAATTTACTGGAAATTTACTGAGAATTTACTAGGAATTTACTCAGTAATTTACTGAGAATTTACTGGGAATTTATTGAGTAATTTATGGAGAATTGTTTGCGAATTTACTCAGTAATTTACTGAGAATTTACTCAGTAATTCACGGAGAATTTACTAAGTAATTTATTCAAAATTTAATTGGAATTTAATTAGTAATTTAATGAGAATTTACAAGGAATTTACTAAGTAATTTATTGAAAATTTAGTGGAGATTTACTGAGAATTTATAGGAAATTTACGGAGTAATTTTTTGAGAATTTACTGAGAATTTACAATGTAATTTACTGGGAATTTACTTAGAATTTCCTGAATAATTTACTGAGAATTTACATAGTAATTTAATGAGAATTTATTAAGCAATTTACTTAGAATTTATTGGGAATTTACACTGTAATTTACTAAGAATTTACTGAAAATTTATTTAGAATTTAATGAGTAATTTACTGGGAATTTACGAGCAATTTGCTGAAAATTACTCAGTAATTTATTGAGAATTTGCGGGGAATTTACTCCAAAATTTACTGAGAATTTACTGGGAATTTACTGAGTAATTTAATGAGAATTTACTGGGAATTTATTGAGACTTTAATGGAATTTAGTGAGTAGTTTACTGAGAATTTGCTGGGAATTTTCTGAAAATTTACTAGGAATTTACAGAGTAATTTACTGAGAATTTAGTAGGAATTTACTAAGTACTTTAGTGAGGATTTACTGGGTAATTTAATGAGAATTTTCTGGAAATTTACTGAGAATATAATCGAAATTTCCTCTGTAATTTTGTAGGAACCCACACTTTATGTCCTCATCATGTTTATGAGCATCGGTATGATTATGACTTGTTTAGCTTGCATGTGTATGTTGTGGTTTGTTTCGCTTGAGCTAATGCGATCCATGTCTTGATTTGAAGCCTTGTGATTTGTCTAAGTGTAGTATGCTTGTCTTGTTCCTCCCTTAATGTGAAACTTAGGTTACGCCTTGCTTGAGTTATGCTAGCCGACGTTATTCCAATGCCGAGGTCATCCTTAGTCTAGTATTAGTATCTTGAAACCCCTTGTCGACCTCAGTCCTTGCCTTGACCACATTAGCCGAGATGTTGCCTTGCACCCAAAGTGATCTCGTCCTGGAGCGGTATGACCTAGGCCGAGGTGTGGCGCATCTAGGCCAAGATGTGGCACAGCTTAGTCAAGTGTTGTCCTTCCTAGCCGAGGTCATTGTCACCTTAATTGCCGAAGTCTTTTGTTAGCCGATGTCACCCCTTGCCGGAGTGCCACTCCGTGTAGCTTGTTAGATATGCCTTGTTGTTAGCCGATGTCATAGCCTGTCAGAGAGCCCATACCGCTTTGCTTGTTGAACACCCTTCCACCATGCTTTGTCTGGCCTGTCAGTCACCTTTTCAGGATGAACCCAACCAGTCGCCGCCACGTGTCTCAGCAGAGGGTTAACCCCAGAACCGGGTATAGAAAACTATTATTGGTATCATAAACTTGCCTTGTAGAGAGAGAAGCTCTAGGAGGAAGAAAGAGTTTTAGAGTGAGGAAGTAGATCTTCAAGCTTGATTCCTAGAGATCGAACCGTTAGATCCGTGTTCTAAGGTTAGATTCTTGATCTGCTCATGATGTTCTCTATGTTCATGTTATTGCATTGCATGATCGGATATGATTTGTAAGCCATGCATCGTTTTGAAGCTCGATTCTAGAAAGAGAAAATGACATTCATGTGTTCTTCAAGAAAGTCTTGTTTTGATCCGAAAGCTTTTCGCCTAGACTCAAGTTTTGTGTTTGTTCTTGCATGATTTTCAACTACGGGTACCCAGGTCCATGTTTTCAAACTCATAGCACGAAAATCCCAGATTTGTGATGGCAGATTATGATCAAACATTCGTATTTTTCATGTTTTCACACTCATGTTCTTCATGTTCATCAACAGAGGGAAACCCAGAGTTTCCCGACCTCTTTTCCTTGCATGTGGCCCTCGGGAACACACCTCGGCAAGGAGGTGTGGAACCTCGGCCTAGACCTGGTTGGTGCCCAGCATGTTTTTCGAAAACATTTGTATACAAGAGAGACTTGTTTGAAAGCGCATTCAATAGGCTTTGCCATGTGTTGTAGGACTTGGGCTTGTCTCGACCCCGACGTGTGAAGAAACGATGTGAGTGGTATTTCTAATAAAGCTATGTTACACTTATTTTGATAAATCTTGTTTTGCCTTGTCTTGAAAAGTATTTGATTTAGCATGAATGACTATCCCTACTTGTATATTAAACACTATCTTGTTTTGATGACATGTCTTGAAAGTCCTTAGCTGCAGGGGACTATAATGCAACTGCACTCTTGTCTTGACAGTCCTTAGTGCTAGAGGACTATAAACTTTCGCAGCACAGCTTGTCTTGACAGTCCTTAGTGCTAGAGGACTATAAACTTTCGCAGCACAGCTTGTCTTGAAAGTCCTTAGTTGCAGGGGACTATAATGCAACTGCACTCTTGTCTTGGGAATGTCATCACCCTCTTGTATTAAGTAGATGTAATAGCATCCAAAGAACTTGAAAGGCCGGCAATGAACTTGATTTCCCTCTTGATTGTAAAGTATGCTATGTATTGTTTTGAAAGAAATCTTGGATATCAATCATGCAAAACCTTTATTTCTAATATCATTCACTGAGTATCCAAGCTCACCCTCTCTATATATATGTAGGTGATGAACAAGAAGGCATTGAGGCCTAGGCATGATGCCGACGTGTTTGGGGCGCATAGCCGACATGTTTTGGATTAGCGTTTTGCATCGTCTTGAAGATTATGCTTCTCGGCTTATGTTTTCTTTGTTTGTTTTGGCATATGTCGGCTTGAGAAGCCTTTTGGTCAGGATGTGTTTTGTATCTCATTCTTGTTGTATCTAAATTGTAAGACTTGTAAAGATGTTTGATGTATGACATTCCATTGGACTTATGCATGGCTCTCATGGACTATTTAGATTTTGTATATGTATATATACTGCTTCCGCACTTGTAAGCCCCATGTTTTATACTCTGATTGTGTGTGATTTTTGTAAGACGGCCTTCGGTAACCTCGGGTTACTGGCCATCACGGCACCAAACTACTAGGGGCGGTTTGGGGGCGTGACAGAATGGTATCAGAGCACAAGATCCTTGTAGTACGTTAATCACACACCTTGAGTCCTAGAGAGCCTAGGATTTCCCTTAGAAGAATGTTAAGATTGCATCATATTGCTTGCTACTTGACTATGTGTGCATCGTTTTGGCCTAGACGCTCGTTACTTGCATATGTGTTATCTGTTTAGTTGTTTTAAAGTCTCATCTTGCATCCCCCCCCCCTAGCATCATGAGGAGAGGTAGACCCCAAGTCAAGCCGAGGTCATTTTCCAGGGTAAAGGAGTAGTACCCCCACCTTACTTAATCTCATCCATGAAGGCCTACAAGTTGATCCAAAAAGGATGTAAGGGTTATTTATGCAGTATACTAAGTGATCTGAATGGAAATGTTGAGTTAGCCGACATACCCGTTGTTGAGGAATTCCCCGACGTCTTTCCGAATGAGTTGCCTGGCCACCTTGTCGATAGAGAAATAGAGTTTACTGTGGACGTCTTGCCAGGAACACAACCTATCTCCAAAACACCCTACAGAATGGCTCCAGCCGAACTTAGAGAACTGAAATCGCAATTACAGGAATTGTTGGATAAGGGATTCGTCAGGCCGAGCACTTCACCGTGGGGAGCACCCGTTCTATTTGTTAAGAAAAAGGATGGCACCCTTCGTCTTTGCATTGACTACAGAGAACTTAATAAGGTGACCATTAAGAACAAATACCCATTGCCAAGAATCGATGATTTGCTTGATCAACTACGAGGAGCACGAGTCTTTTCCAAGATTGACCTTAGGTCAGGCTACCACCAGTTGAAGGTTAAAGCCGAGGACATTGAGAAAACCGCTTTTCGGACAAGATATGGCCACTACGAATTTTTGGTAATGCCCTTCGGAGTAACCAATGCCCCAGCAGCATTCATGGACTTGATGAACAGAGTCTTTAAGCCGTACCTAGATGAGTTTGTCATTATTTTTATCGACGACATATTGATCTATTCCGGGAGTGCGAGCGAGCACGAGAATCATCTGAGACTTGCCCTGCAGACCTTGAGAAATAAGAAGTTGTACGCCAAGTTAAGTAAATGCGAGTTTTGGCTTTCCAGCATTTCATTTCTAGGACATGTGATTAATGAAGACGGTATATCAGTTGACCCCAGTAAGATTGAAGCCGTTGTGAATTGGCCGACGCCGACCAACGTGTCCGAGGTTCGTAGTTTCCTGGGTTTGGCAGGTTATTACAGAAAGTTTGTGAAGGATTTCTCGAGGATTGCAGTGCCATTGACACAACTAACGAAGAAGGGAGCAGCTTATGAATGGACCGACGAAAGAGAATCAGCTTTCCAGGAGCTGAAGACGAGGTTAGTTACAGCACCAGTTCTGGTACTACCATCAGCTAATGAAGAATTTCAGATTTACAGCGATGCTTCACACAAAGGTTTGGGTTGCGTTTTAATGCAAAAAGGTAAAGTCATAGCGTACGTGTCTCGTCAGTTGAAGCCCAATGAAAAGAATTATCCTACCCATGACCTGGAGTTAGCTGCCGTGGTTTTTGCTCTGAAGATCTGGCGTCATTACCTGTACGGAACATCTTGCCAAGTTTTCACCGACCACAAGAGTCTGAAATACTTGTTCACCCAGAAAGAGTTAAATATGAGGCAGAGAAGATGGCTCGAGCTGTTGAAGGACTACGACATGCAGATTCAGTATCACCCAGGTAAGGCAAACTCCGTAGCCGACGCATTAAGCAGGAAACTAGTCGGGAGTTTGGCGTGTCTGACAGCGGTTTCGGTGGAACCAACCATTATTGAGGAAGTGAAGACCAGACAGAGGGAGGATAAATTCCTCAAGAAGGTAATTGATGAATTCGTCACCAAGCCGAGGCCGGGGTACACTATGGAGAATCAAGTGCTTAAGTTTGAAGGGAGATTGTGCGTGGCCGACGTACCAGAGTTAAAAAGGAAGATTTTGCAAGAGGCCCATAGTTCCAAATTTGCCATTCATCCAGGGAGCACCAAGATGTATCGGGACGTAAAGCGGACCTTTTGGTGGCCAAACATGAAAAGAGAGATAGCCGAGTTTGTATCTCAGTGTCTGTGTTGTCAGCGAGTGAAGGCAGAACACCAGAGACCAGCAGGACTTCTTCAACCCTTGTCAATTCCTGAGTGGAAATGGGAGCACATCTCCATGGATTTCGTAGTGGGTTTGCCGAGGACGCAAAGAGGTATGGATTCCATTTGGGTTATAGTCGACAGGTTTACTAAGTCAGCTCACTTTTTGCCGGTCAAGACTACATTCAATACCAACCGACTTGCCGAATTGTACATGAATGAGATCGTTAGGCTTCATGGTGTGCCGATGTCCATTGTGTCAGACCGAGACCCGAAGTTCGTTTCTAGATTTTGGCAGAGTCTACAAGGAGCCTTGGGAACAGAGTTGAGATTTAGCACAGCCTTTCACCCCCAGACCGACGGACAGACAGAAAGAACGATTCAGACACTCGAAGACATGCTTAGACTGTGCGTGTTGGACTTCCAGAGAAGTCGGGAATCGCATTTGCCATTAGTAGAGTTCGCGTACAACAACAGTTATCAAGCCAGCATTGGCATGGCGCCGTATGAAGCTTTGTATGGAAGGGAATGCAGATCGCCGATATGTTGGACTGAAGTAGGAGACAAAGCCCTAATTGGCCCCGAGTTGGTTCAGGTGACAACTGAAAAGATCAAACTCATTCAGCAGAGGATTAAAACTGCACAGAGTCGACAGAAGTGTTATGCCGACCAAAGAAGGAGGGAGTTAGAATTTGAAATTGGGGATCATGTATTTCTGAAGGTCTCGCCGATGACAGGAGTTTCGAGATTTGGGAAGAAGGGTAAACTTGCACCCCGATATATTGGGCCGTTTGAAATTCTTGAGAAAGTTAACACCGTTGCTTACAGACTCGCTTTGCCGCCAGATTTGAGCCAAGTCCACAGCGTGTTCCATGTTTCGATGCTGAGAAAATATATCCGAGACCCACTGCATGTAATAGATTACTCCGGGGTTGTAGTTAATGAAGACTTGGGCTACGAAGAGAAGCCGGTGAGAATTATCGACAGACAAGTGAGACAGCTGAGAAACAAGTCGATAGCAATGGTGAAAACCGAATGGGAGAAACATTATGGCGAGGAGGCCACATGGGAAAAGGAAGAGGAGATAAGAATCCGTTACCCGGAGTTATTCGTGGGACAAGGTAACTTAAGTTTGGGGACCAAACTTCTTTAAGGAGGGTAGACTGTAGGAACCCACACTTTATGTCCTCATCATGTTTATGAGCATCGGTATGATTATGACTTGTTTAGCTTGCATGTGTATGTTGTGGTTTGTTTCGCTTGAGCTAATGCGATCCATGTCTTGATTTGAAGCCTTGTGATTTGTCTAAGTGTAGTATGCTTGTCTTGTTCCTCCCTTAATGTGAAACTTAGGTTACGCCTTGCTTGAGTTATGCTAGCCGACGTTATTCCAATGCCGAGGTCATCCTTAGTCTAGTATTAGTATCTTGAAACCCCTTGTCGACCTCAGTCCTTGCCTTGACCACATTAGCCGAGATGTTGCCTTGCACCCAAAGTGATCTCGTCCTGGAGCGGTATGACCTAGGCCGAGGTGTGGCGCATCTAGGCCAAGATGTGGCACAGCTTAGTCAAGTGTTGTCCTTCCTAGCCGAGGTCATTGTCACCTTAATTGCCGAAGTCTTTTGTTAGCCGATGTCACCCCTTGCCGGAGTGCCACTCCGTGTAGCTTGTTAGATATGCCTTGTTGTTAGCCGATGTCATAGCCTGTCAGAGAGCCCATACCGCTTTGCTTGTTGAACACCCTTCCACCATGCTTTGTCTGGCCTGTCAGTCACCTTTTCAGGATGAACCCAACCAGTCGCCGCCACGTGTCTCAGCAGAGGGTTAACCCCAGAACCGGGTATAGAAAACTATTATTGGTATCATAAACTTGCCTTGTAGAGAGAGAAGCTCTAGGAGGAAGAAAGAGTTTTAGAGTGAGGAAGTAGATCTTCAAGCTTGATTCCTAGAGATCGAACCGTTAGATCCGTGTTCTAAGGTTAGATTCTTGATCTGCTCATGATGTTCTCTATGTTCATGTTATTGCATTGCATGATCGGATATGATTTGTAAGCCATGCATCGTTTTGAAGCTCGATTCTAGAAAGAGAAAATGACATTCATGTGTTCTTCAAGAAAGTCTTGTTTTGATCCGAAAGCTTTTCGCCTAGACTCAAGTTTTGTGTTTGTTCTTGCATGATTTTCAACTACGGGTACCCAGGTCCATGTTTTCAAACTCATAGCACGAAAATCCCAGATTTGTGATGGCAGATTATGATCAAACATTCGTATTTTTCATGTTTTCACACTCATGTTCTTCATGTTCATCAACAGAGGGAAACCCAGAGTTTCCCGACCTCTTTTCCTTGCATGTGGCCCTCGGGAACACACCTCGGCAAGGAGGTGTGGAACCTCGGCCTAGACCTGGTTGGTGCCCAGCATGTTTTTCGAAAACATTTGTATACAAGAGAGACTTGTTTGAAAGCGCATTCAATAGGCTTTGCCATGTGTTGTAGGACTTGGGCTTGTCTCGACCCCGACGTGTGAAGAAACGATGTGAGTGGTATTTCTAATAAAGCTATGTTACACTTATTTTGATAAATCTTGTTTTGCCTTGTCTTGAAAAGTATTTGATTTAGCATGAATGACTATCCCTACTTGTATATTAAACACTATCTTGTTTTGATGACATGTCTTGAAAGTCCTTAGCTGCAGGGGACTATAATGCAACTGCACTCTTGTCTTGACAGTCCTTAGTGCTAGAGGACTATAAACTTTCGCAGCACAGCTTGTCTTGACAGTCCTTAGTGCTAGAGGACTATAAACTTTCGCAGCACAGCTTGTCTTGAAAGTCCTTAGTTGCAGGGGACTATAATGCAACTGCACTCTTGTCTTGGGAATATCATCACCCTCTTGTATTAAGTAGATGTAATAACATCCAAAGAACTTGAAAGGCCGGCAATGAACTTGATTTCCCTCTTGATTGTAAAGTATGCTATGTATTGTTTTGAAAGAAATCTTGGATATCAATCATGCAAAACCTTTATTTCTAATATCATTCACTGAGTATCCAAGCTCACCATCTCTATATATATGTAGGTGATGAACAAGAAGGCATTGAGGCCTAGGCGTGATGCCGACGTGTTTGGGGCGCATAGCCGACATGTTTTGGATTAGCGTTTTGCATCGTCTTGAAGATTATGCTTCTCGGCTTATGTTTTCTTTGTTTGTTTTGGCATATGTCGGCTTGAGAAGCCTTTTGGTCAGGATGTGTTTTGTATCTCATTCTTGTTGTATCTAAATTGTAAGACTTGTAAAGATGTTTGATGTATGACATTCCATTGGACTTATGCACGGCTCTCATGGACTATTTAGATTTTGTATATGTATATATACTGCTTCCGCACTTGTAAGCCCCATGTTTTATACTCTGATTGTGTGTGATTTTTGTAAGACGGCCTTCGGTAACCTCGGGTTACTGGCCATCACGGCACCAAACTACTAGGGGCGGTTTGGGGGCGTGACAAATTTACTAAGAATTTAATTTAAATTTACTAAATACTTTAATAAGAATTTAATGGGAATTTACTGAGAATTTTCTGGAAATTTACCGAGAAATTTACTGGGAATTTGCAAAGAATTTATTGAGAATTTACTGAGTAATGTACTGAGAATTTTATGGAAATTTACTTAGTAATTTAATGAGAATTCACTTGAAATTTACTAAGTAATTTACTGGAAATTTATTGAGTAATTTACTGAGAATGTACTGGGAATTTACTCAGTAATTTATTAAGAATTTACATGGAATTTACTAAGAATTTTCTAGGAATATATTGGGAATTTACCGAGTAATTTTCTGAACATTTACTTGGAATTTACTGAGTAATTACAAGAGAATTTATTGCAAATTTACGAAGTAATTTATTAAGAATTCACTGGGAATTTACTCAATAATTTACTGAGAACTTTATGGGAATTTACTGAGTAATTTACTGGAAATTTACTGAGAATTTACTAGGAATTTACTCAGTAATTTATTGAGAATTTACTGGGAATTTACTGAGTAATTTATTGAGAATTTATTGGGAATTTACTCAGTAATTTACTGAGAATTTACTGGGAATTTACACAGTAATTTATGGAGAATTTATAGGGAATTTACTCAGTAATTTACTGAGAATTTACTCAGTAATTCACGGAGAATTTACTGAGTAATTTACTCAAAATTTAATTGGAATTTACTGAGTAATTTAATGAGAATTTACAAGGAATTTACTAAGTAATTTATTGAAAATTTAGTGGAAATTTACTGAGAATTTATAGGAAATTTACTGAGTAATTTTTTGAGAATTTACTGAGAATTTACAATGTAATTTACTGGGAATTTACTAAGAATTTTATGAGTAATTTACTGAAAATTTACACAGTAATTTAATGGAAATTTACTGAGAATTTACTGAGCAATTTACTTAGAATTTATTGGGAATTTACACTGTAATTTACTAAGAATTTACTGAAAATTTATTAAAAATTTACTGAGTAATTTACTAAGAACTTACGGGCAATTTGCTGAAAATTACTCAGTAATTTACTGAGAGTTTGTGGGGAATTTAATCCGAAATTTACTGAGAATTTACTCGGAATTTACTGAGAATTTACTGGGAATTTACTGAGACTTTAATGGAATTTAGTGAGTAATTTACTGAGAATTTGCTGGAAATTTTCTGAAAATTTACTAGGAATTTACAGAGTAATTTAGTGAGGATTTACTGGGTAATTTAATGAGAATTTTCTGGAAATTTACTGAGAATATACTCGAAATTTCCTCTGTAATTTACTAAAAATTTAATTTAAATTTACTGAGTACTTTAATGAGAATTTAATGGGAATTTACCGAGAATTTTGTGGTAATTTACTGAGTAATTTACAGTGAATTTATTGAGAATTTACTGAGTAATTTAATGAGAATTCACTGAAAATTTACTAAGTAATTTACTAGGAATTTATTGAGTAATTTACTGAGAATGTGCTGGGAATTTATTGAGTAATTTAATGAGAATTTACTGGGAATTTACAAGTATTTTACTGAGAAATTACTTGAAATTTACTCTGTAATTTACTAAGAATTTACTAAGAATTTTCTGGGAATTTATTGGGAATTTACCGAGTAATTTACTGAACATTTACTTGGAATTTACTGAGTAATTACAAGAGAATTTACTTGGAATTTACAAAGTAATTTACTGAGAATTCACTGGGAATTTACTCAATAATTTACTAAGAATTTTATGGGAATTTACTGAGTAATTTACTGGAAATTTACTGAGAATTTACTAGGAATTTACTCAGTAATTTACTGAGAATTTACTGGGAATTTACTGAGTAATTTTTTGAGAATTTATTGGAAATTTACTCAGTAATTTACTTAGAATTTACTGGGAATTTACACAGTAATTTACGGAGAATTTATAGGGAATTTACTCAGTAATTTACTCAAAATTTAATTTGAATTTATTGAGTAATTTAATGAGAATTAGAAGGAATTTACTAAGTAATTTATTGGAAATTTACTGAGAATTTATAGGAAATTTACTAGGTAATTTTTTGAGAATTTACTGAGAATTTACAATGTAATTTATTGGGAATTTACTTAGAATTTTCTGAGTAATTTACTGAGAATTTACACAGTAATTTAATGAGAATTTACTGAAAATTTACTTGTAATTTATTGGGAATTTACATTGTAATTTACTAAGAATTTACTGGAAATTTATTGAAACATTACTGAGTAATTTACTGAGAATTTGCGGGCAATTTGCTGAAAATTACTCAGTAATTTACTGAGAATTTTCGGGGAATTTACTCCGAAATTTACTGAGAATTTACTGGGAATTTACTGTGTAATTTAATGAGAATTTACTGGGAATTTACTGAGACTTTAATGGAATTTAGTGAGTAATTTACTGAGAATTTGCTGGGAATTTTCTGAAAATTTACTAGGAATTTACAGAGTAATTTACTGAGAATTTAGGAGGAATTTACTGAGTAATTTAGTGAGGATTTACTTGTAATTTACAGGGTAATTTAATGAGAATTTTCTTTAAATTTACTGAGAATATACTCGAAACTTTCTCTGTAATTTACTAAAAATTTAATTTAAATTTACTGAGTACTTTAATGAGAATTTAATGGGAATTTACTAAAAATTTGCTGGGAACGTACTGAGTAATTTACTGAGAATTTACTAGTAATTGACACAGTAATTTACTGAGAATTTACTGTGAATTTACTAAGTATTTACTGAGTGATTTAAAGACAATTTACTGGGAATTTACAGAGAATTTACTAGGAATTTACTTAGAATTTACTCTGTAATTTACTGGGAATTTATTGGGAATTTACTCAGAAATTTACTTATAATTTACTGGGAATTTACTGAGTAATTTACTGAGAATTTTCGGAGTAATTTAAATTGAATTTACTGGGAATTTATTGTGAATTTACTGTGAATTTACTGAGTAATTTATTGGGAATTTACTGAAAATTTAATGAGAATTTAATGGGAATTTACAGAGTAATTTACTAAGAATGTACTGGGAATGTACTCTGTAATTTACTAAGAATTTAGGGGAAATTTATTGAGTAATTTACTGGTAATTTACAAAGTAATGTACTGAGAAATTGCTGGGAATTTACTAAGTAATTTAATGAGAGTTTACTGAGAATTTTCTGGGAATTTACTGAGTAATTTACTGGGAATTTAGTGAGAATTTAAAAGGAATTTAATTAGTAATTTACTGAAAATTTACTGAGTAAATTTCTTAGAATTTATTGGGAATTTACTGAGTAATTTATTGAATGTTGCTGAATTTGCTGAGTAATTTGCTGAGAATTTACTGAAAATTTACTGAGTAATTTACTGAGAATTAATAGGGAATTTTCTAAGTAATTTACTGATTATTTAATGGGAATTTACTAAGTAATTTAATGAGGATTTACTTGTAATTTACTGAGTAATTTAATGAGAATTTTCTGGAAATTTACTGAGAATATACTCAGAATTTCCTCTGTAATTTACTGAAAATTTAATTTCAATTTAATGAGTAATTTACTAGGAATTTACTGGGAATTTACAGAGTAATTTACTGAGAATTTACTGCTAGTTTACTAAGTTATTTAATTATAATTTACAGAGAATTTACTGAGTAATTTAACGAGAATTTAGTGGGAATTTAATGAGAATTTACTGGGAATTTACTGAGTACTTTAATAAGAATTTAATGGGAATTTACCGAGAATTTGCTGGGAACGTACTGAGTAATTTACTGAGAATTTACTAGTAATTGACACAGTAATTTACTGAGAATTTACAGGGAATTTACTAAGTAATTTACTGAGAATTTACAGTGAATTTACTAAGTATTTACTGAGTGATTTAAAGACAATTTACAGGGAATTTACTGAGAATTTACTCTGTAATTTACTGAGAATTTATTGAGAATTTACTCAGAAATTTACTTAGAATTTACTGAGAATTTACTGGATATTTATTACGTAATTTACTAAGAATTTACTGTGTAATTTAAATTGAATTTACTGTGAATTTTCTGAGTAATTTATTGGGAATTTACTGAGTCAATTTAATGAAAATTTACTGGGAATTTACAGAGTAATTTACTAAGAATGTACTGGGAATATACTCAGTAATTTACTAAGAATTTACGGGAAATTTACTGAGTAATTTAAAGAGAATTTACTTGCAATTTATTGTGTAATTTACAGGGAATTTACAGAGTAATGTACTGAGAAATTATTAGGAATTTACTGAGTAATTTAATGAGAATTTACTGGAAATTTACTAAGTAATTTAATGAAATTTTTTTGGGAATTTACTAAGTAATTTACTGGGATTTTAGTGAGAATTTAAAAGGAATTTAATCAATAATTTACTGAGAATTTATTGGAAATTTACTAAGTAAATTTCTTAGAATTTATTGGGAATTTACTGAGTAATTTATTGAGATGTTACTGGGAATTTGGTGAGTAATTTGCTGAGAATTTATAGAAAATTTACTGAGAATTTACAAGGAATTTTTTGAGTAATTTACTGATAATTTAATGGGAGTTTACTGTGTAATTTAGTGAGAATTTGCTTGTAATTTACTGAGTAATTTACTGAGAATTTTCTGGAAATTTACTGAGAATATACTCGGAATTTCCTCTGTAATTTACTGAAAATTTAATTTAAATTTACTAAGTAATTTACTAGGAATTTACTGGGAATTTACAGAGTAATTTACTGAGAATTTACTGGTAGTTTACTAAGTTATTTAATTATAATTTACAGAGAATTTACTGAGTAATTTAACGAGAATTTAGTAGGAATTTAATGAGAATTTTATGGAAATTTACTGAGAATTTGCTAGGAACGTACTGAGTAATTTGCTGAGAATTTACTAGTAATTGACACAGTAATTTACTGAGAATTTACTAAGTAATTTACTGAGAATTTACTAAGTATTTAATGAGTGATTTAAAGACAATTTACTGGGAATTTAATGAGAATTTACTCTGTAATTTACTGGGAATTGGTTGGGAATTTACTCAAAAATTTACTTAGAATTTACTGGGAATTTGCTGAGTAATTTACTGGATATTTTCTGCGTAATTTACTAAGAATTTATTGAAAATTTTTTGAGCAATTTAAATTGAATTTACTGGGAATTTATTGAGAATTTACTGTGAATTACTGAGTAATTTATTGGGAATTTACTGAGTAATTTAATGAGAATTTACTGGGAATTTACTGAGAATTTAATTAGAATTTAATGAGTAATTAACTAAAAATGTACTGGGAATGTACTCAGTAATTTACAAAGGATTTACGGAAAATTTACTCAGTAATTTACAGAGAATTTACTTGTAATTTGCTGAGTAATTTACTGGGAATTTACAGAGTAATGTATTGAGAAATTACTGGGAATTTACAGAGTAATTTAATGAGAATTTACTGATAATTTACTTAGTAATTTAATGAGAATTTACTGGGAATTTAATGAGAATTTAAAAGGAATTTAATCAGTAATTTACTGAGAATTTACTGGGAATTTACTGAGTAAATTTTTTAGAATTTATTGGGAATTTACTGAGTAATTTATTGAGATGTTACTGGGAATTTGCTAAGTAATTTGCTGAGAATTTGCTGAAAATTTATTGAGAATTTACAGGGAATTTTCTGAGTAATTCATTGATAATTTAATGGGAATTTACTGAGTAATTTAGTGAGGATTCACTTGTAATCTATTGAGTAATTTAATGAGAATTTTCTAGAAATTTACTGAGAATATACTCGGAATTTCCCCTGTAATTTACTAGAAATTTAATTTAAATTTATAGAGTAATTTACTAGGAATTTACAGAGTAATTTACTGAGAATTTCCGGTAGTTTACTGAGTTATTTAATGATAATTTACAGAGAATATACTGAGTAATTTAACGAGAATTTAGTGGGAATTTAATGAAAATTTACTGAGAATTTACAGGGAACGTACTGAGTAATTTACTGAGAATTTACTATTAATTGACAGTAATTTACTGAGAATTTACTGGGAATTTACTAAGTAATTTACTGAGAATTTACTAAGTATTTACTGAGTGATTTAAAGACAATTTACCGGGAATTTACTGGGAATTTACCGACAATTTACTCGGTAATTAACTGGGAATTTATTGGGAATTTACTCAGAAATTTACTTAGAATTTACTGGGAATTTAGAAATTAATTTACTGAGAATTTACTACGTAATTTACTAAGAATTTGCTGGGAATATTCTGAGTAATTTAAATTGAATTTACTGGGAATTTATTGCGACTTTACTGTGAATTTACTGAGTAATTTATTGGGAATTTACTGAGTAATTTAATAAGAATTTACTGGGAATTTACTGAGAATTTAATGGGAATTTACAGAGTAATTTACTAAGAATGTACTGGGAATTTACTTAGTAATTTACAAAGAATTTACGGGAAATTTACTGAGTAATTTACAGAGAATTTACTTGCAATTTATCGAGTAATTTATTGGGAATTTACAGAGTAATGTACTGAGAAATTACTGGGAATTTACTGAGTAATTTACTGGGTATTTTAATGAAAATTTACTGGGAATTTAATGAGAATTTAAAAGGAATTTAATCAGTAATTTACTGAGAATTTACTGGGAATTTACTGAGTAATTTATTGAGATGTTACAGGGAATTTGCTGAGAATTTACTGAAAATTTACTGAGTAATTTACTGAGAATTTACAGGGAATTTTCTGAGTAATTCACTGATAATTTAATGGGAATTTACTAAGTAATTTAGTGAGGATTTACTTGTAATTTACTGAGTAATTTAATGAGAATTTTCTGGAAATTTACTGAGAATATACTCGGAATTTCCTCTGTAATTTACTGGAAATTTAATTTAAATTTATAGAGTAATTTACTAAGAATTTACAGAGTAATTTACTGAGAATTTCCCGATAGTTTACTGAGTTATTTAATGATGATTTATAGAGAGTATATAGAGTAATTTAACGAGAATTTAGTGGGAATTTAATGAGAATTTACTGGGAATTTACTGAGTATTTTAATGAGAATTTACTGAGAATTTACAGGGAACGTACTGAGTAATTTATTGAGGATTTACTATTAATTGACACAGTAATTTACCGAGAATTTACTGGGAATTTACTAAGTAATTTACTGAGAATTTACTAAGTATTTACTGAGTGATTTAGAGACAATTTACCGGGAATTTACTGAGAATTTACTGGAAATTTACTGACAATTTACTCGGTAATTTGCTGGGAATTTATTGGGAATTTACTTAGAAATTTACTTAGAATTTACTGGGAATTTAGAAATTAATTTACTGAGAATTTCCTGCGTAATTTGCTAAGAATTTGCTGGGAATATTCTGAGTAATTTAAATTGAATTTACTGGGAAATTATTGCGACTTTACTGTGAATTTACTGAGTAATTTATTGGGAATTTACTGAGTAATTTACTGAGAATTTACTGGGAATTTACTGAGAATTTAATGGGAATTTACTGAGTAATTTACTAAGAATGTACTGGGAATTTACTCAGTAATTTACAAAGAATTTACGGGAAATTTACTGAGTAATTTACAGTGAATTTACTTGCAATTTACCGAGTAATTTACTGGGAATTTACAGAGTAATGTACTGAGAAATTACTGGGAATTTACTGAGTATTTTAATGAGAATTTACTGAGAATTTAATGAGAATTTAAAAGGAATTTAATCAGTAATTTACTGAGAATTTACTGGGAATTTACTGAGTAAATTTCTTAGAATTTATTGGGAATTTACTGAGTAATTTATTGAGATGTTACTGGGAATTTGCTGAGAATTTACAGGAAATTTTCTGAGTAATTCACTGATAATTTAATGGGAATTTACTGAGTAATTTAGTGAGGATTCACTTGTAATTTACTGAGTAATTTAATGAGAATTTTTTGGAAATTTACTGAGAATATACTCGGAATTTCCTCTGCAATTTACTGGAAATTTAATTTAAATTTACTGAGTAATTCACTAGGAATTTACTGGGAATTTACAGAGTAATTTACTGAGAATTTTTCGGTAGTTTACTGAGTTATTTAATGATAATTTACAGAGAATATACTGAGTAATTTAACGAGAATTTAGTGGGAATTTAATGAGAATTTACTGGGAATTTACTGAGAATTTACAGGGAACGTACTGAGTAATTTACTGAGAATTTACTATTAATTGACACAGCAATTTACTGAGAATTTACTGGGAATTTACTAAGTAATTTACTGAGAATTTACTAAGTATTTACTGAGTGATTTAAAGACAATTTGCCAGGAATTTACTGGGAATTTACCGACAATTTACTCGGTAATTTACTGGGAATTTATTGGGAATTTATTCTGAAATTTACTTAGAATTTACTGGCAATTTACTGGGAAATTAGAAATTAATTTGCTGAGAATTTACTGCGTAATTTACTAAGAATTTGTTGGGAATATTCAGAGTAATTTAAATTGAATTTACTGGGAATTTATTGCGACTTTACTGTGAATTTATTGAGTAATTTATTTGGAATTTACTGAGTAATTTAATGAGAATTTACTGGGAATTTATTGAGAATTTAATGGGAATTTACAGAGTAATTTACTAAGATTGTACTGGAAATTTACTCAGTAATTTACAAAGAATTTACGGGAAATTTACTGAGTAATTTACAAAGAATTTACTTGCAATTTACCGAGTAATTTACTGGGAATTTACAGAGTAATGTACTGAGAAATTACTAGAAATTTACTGAGTAATTTACTGAGAATTTACTGAGTATTTTAATGAGAATTTACTGGGAATTTAATGAGAATTTAAAAGGAATTTAATCAGTAATTTACTGAGAATTTACTGGGAATTTACTGAGTAAATTTCTTAGAATTTATTGGGAATTTACTGAGTAATTTATTGAGATGTTACTGGAAATTTGCTGAGAATTTACTGAAAATTTACTGAGTAATTTGCTGAGAATTTACAGGGAATTTTCTGAGTAATTCACTGATAATTTAATGAGAATTTACTGAGTAATTTAGTGAGGATTCACTTGTAATTTACTGAGTAATTTATTGAGAATTTTTTGGAAATTTACTGAGAATATACTAGGAATTTCCTCTGTAATTTACTGGAAATTTAATTTAAATTTACTGAGTAATTTACTAGGAATTTACTGGGAATTTACTGAGAATTTCCCGGTAGTTTAGTGAGTTATTTAATGATAATTTACAGAGAATATACTGAGTAATTTAACGAGAATTTAGCGGGAATTTAATGAGAATTTACTGAGAATTTACTGAGTATTTTAATGAGAATTTACTGGAAATTTACTGAGAATTTACAGGGAACGTACTGAGTAATTTACTGAGAATTTACTATTAATTGACACAGTAATTTACTGAGAATTTACTAAGTAATTTACTGAAAATTTACTAAGTATTTACTAAGTGATTTAAAGACAATTTACCGGGAATTTACTAGGAATTTACCGACAATTTACTCGGTAATTTACTGGGAATTTATCGGGAATTTACTCAGAAATTTACTTAGAATTTACTGGGAATTTAGAAATTAATTTACTAAGAATTTACTGCGTAATTTACTAAGAATTTGCTGGGAATATTCTGAGTAATTTAAATTGAATTTACTGGGAATTTATTGCGACTTTACAGTGAATTTACTGAGTAATTTAATGAGAATTTAATGGGAATTTACAGAGTAATTTACTAAGAATGTACTGGGAATTTACTCAGTAATTTACAAAAAATTTACGAGAAATTTACTGAGTAATTTACAAAAAATTTACTTGCAATTTACCGAGTAATTTACTGGGAATTTACAGAGTAATGTATTGAGAAATTACTGGGAATTTACTGAGTAATTTAATGAGAATTTACTGAGTATTTTAATGAGTATTTACTGGGAATTTAATGAGAATTTAAAAGGAATTTAATCAGTAATTTACTGAGAATTTACTGGGAATTTACTGAGTAAATTTCTTAGAATTTATTGGGAATTTACTGAGTAATTTATTGAGATGTTACTGGGAATTTGCTGAGAATTTACTGAAAATTTACTGAGTAATTTACTGAGAATTTACAGGGAATTTTCTGAGTAATTCACTGATAATTTAATGGGAATTTACTGAGTAATTTAGTGAGGATTCACTTGTAATTTACTGAGTAATTTAATGAGAATTTTCTGGAAATTTACTGAGAATATACTCGGAATTTCCTCTGTAATTTACTAGAAATTTAATTTAAATTTACTGAGTAATTTACTAGGAATTTACTGGGAATTTACTAAGTAATTTACTGAGAATTTCCCGGTAGTTTACTGAGTTATTTAATGATAATAGACAGAGAATATACTGAGTAATTTAACGAGAATTTAGTGGGAATTTAATGAGAATTTACTGGGAATTTACTGAGTATTTTAATAAGAATTTACTGAGAATTTACTGAGAATTTACAGGGAACGTACTGAGTAATTTATTGAGAATTTACTATTAATTGACACAGTAATTTACTGAGAATTTACTGGGAATTTACTAAGTAATTTACTGAGAATTTACTAAGTATTTACTGAGTGATTTAAAGACAATTAACCGGGAATTTACTTGGAATTTACCGACAATTTACTCGGTAATTTACTAGGAATTTATTGGGAATTTACTCAGAAATTTACTTAGAATTTACTGGGAATTTACTGAGAATTTACTGGGAATTTAGAAATTAATTTACTGAGAATTTACTGCATAATTTACTAAGAATTTGCTGGGAATATTCTGAGTAATTTAAATTGAATTTACTAGGAATTTATTGCGACTTTACTATGAATTTACTGAGTAATTTATTGGGAATTTACTGAGTAATTTACTGAGAATTTACTGGGAATTTACTGAGAATTTAATGGGAATTTACAGAGTAATTTACTAAGAATGTATTGGGAATTTACTCAGTAATTTACAAAAAAATTTGCGGGAAATTTACTGAGTAATTTACAAAGAATTTACTTGCAATTTACCGAGTAGTTTACTGGGAATTTACAGAGTAATGTACTGAGAAATTACTGGGAATTTACTGAGTAATTTAATGAGAATTTACTGAGTATTTTAATGAGAATTTACTTGGAATTTAATGAGAATTTAAAAGGAATTTAATCAGTAATGTACTGAGAATTTACTGGGAATTTACTGAGTAAATTTCTTAGAATTTATTGGGAATTTACTGAGTAATTTATTGAGATGTTACTGGGAATTTGCTGAGAATTTACTGAAAATTTACTGAGTAATTTACTGAGAATTTACAGGGAATTTTCTGAGTAATTCACTGATAATTTAATGGGAATTTACTGAGTAATTTAGTGAGAATTCACTTGTAATTTACTGAGTAATTTAATGAGAATTTTCTGGAAATTTACTGAGAATATACTCGGAATTTCCTCTGTAATTTACTGGAAATTTAATTTAAATTTACTGAGTAATTTATTAGGAATTTACTGGGAATTTACTGAGTAATTTACTGAGAATTTCCTGGTAGTTTACTGAGTTATTTAATGATAATTTACAGAGAATATTCTGAGTAATTTAACGGGAATTTAGTGGGAATTTAACGAGAATTTACTGGGAATTTACTGAGTATTTTAATGAGAATTTATGGGGAATTTACTATTAATTGACACAGTAATTTACTGGGAATTTACTGAGAATTTACTAAGTATTTTCCGAGTGATTTAAATACAATTTACCAGGAATTTACTGAGAATTTACTAGGAATTTACTGACAATTTACTCGGTAATTTACTGGGAATTTATTGGGAATTTGCTTAGAAATTTACTTAGAATTTACTGAGAATTTAGAAATTAAGTTACTGAGAATTTACTCCGTAATTTACTAAGAATTTGCTGGGAATATTCTGAGTAATTTAAATTGAATTTACTGGGAATTTATTGCGACTTTACTGTGAAGTTACTGAGTAATTTAATCAGAATTTACTAGGAATTTACTGAGAATTTTATGGGAATTTACAGAGTAATTTAGTAAGAATGTACTGGGAATTTACTCAGTAATTTACAAAGAATTTACGGGAAATTTTCTGAGTAATTTTCAGAGAATTTACTTGCAATTTACTGAGTAATTTGCTGGGAATTTACAGAGTAATTTGCTGGAAATTAACAGAGTAATGTACTGAGAAATTGCTGGGAATTTACTGAGTAATTTAATGAGAATTTTCTGGGAATTTACTGAGTAATTTAATGAGAATTTACTAGGAATTTAGTGAGAATTTACAAGGAATTTAATCAGTAATTTATTGAGAATTTGCTGGGAATTTTCTGAGTAAATTTCTTAGAATTTATTGGGAATTTACTGAGTAATTTATTGAGATGTTACTGGGAATTTGCTGAGAATTTACTAGAAATTTACTGAGTAATTTACTGGAATTTGCTGGGAATTTTTTGAAAATTTACAAAGAATTTACTGAGTAATTTACTGAGAATTTAGTGGAAATTTACTGAGTAATTTAGTGAGGATTTACTTGTAATTTACTGAGTAATTTAATGGGAGTTTTCTGGAAATTTACTGAGAATTTACTCGGAATTTCCTCTGTAATTTACTGGAAATTTAATTTAAATTTACTGAGTAATTTATTAGGAATTTACTGGGAATTTATAGAGTAATTTACTGAGAATTTCCCCGTAGTTTTCTGTCTTATTTAATGATAATTTACAGAGAATTTACTGAATAATTTAACGAGAATTTAGTGGGAATTTACTGAGTACTTTAATGAGAATTTACTAGGAATTTACTAGGAACGTACTGAGTAATTTATTGAGAATTTATTAGTAATTGACATAGTAATTTATTGAGAATTTACTGGGAATTTACTAAGTAATTTACTGAGAATTTACTGTGAATTTACCACGTATTTACTGAGTGATTTAAAGACAATTTATCGGGAATTTACTGAGAATTCACTGGGAATTTACCGAGGTAATTTACGAGGAATTTATTGGGAATTTACTCAGAAATTTACTTAGAATTTACTTGTCACGACCCCAAACCGCCCCTAGTAGTTTGGTGTCGTGATGGCCAGTAATCCGGGATTACCGAAGGCCAACTTTCAAAAGTTTAACAAGATCAGAGTATAATAAACGGGGCTCACAAATGTGGTAGCAATAATCTAAGATACAAGTAGTCCATAAGAGCAGTGCATAGATCCAATGTAATGTCAATCATCTTACAACTTGAATACAACAAAACAGAATATGTGTTACATCTTGATCAAAAGGCTTCTCGAGCCGACCTATACAATATGCAGTGGGTACAAGCCAAGAAGCAAAATTTTCAAGAAGTGCCGACGTGAATACAAAATAACGCCGACATAATCATGGATCCAAAACAAGCTTTCAAAAACACATTCTAGGCGTCGCCGACGTCCTGCTCATCACCTACATATATATAGAGAGGGTGAGCTTGGATACTCAGTGAATGGTACTAAAAATAAAGGTTTTTGCATGAATACAGCCGAAGTCTTTCAAAACAAAACACGCCAAAACTATACAGATATTAGCCGAGGTTCCTTCAAAGCAAAACACATCAAACTCTATCAACAAGGGATGAACTGTATTCATCAATCAAATCTTACAAGTCTCAGGGGATGCTTACTTACATCGGCAAAGCAAGGGATGAACCGTATTCATCAATCAAATCTTACAAGTCTCAGGGGATGCTTACTTACATCGACAAAGCAAGGGATGAACCGTATTCATCAATCAAATCTCGTTGAGTCAAAGGTACTGTGAAAGTTTATAGTCCTCCAGTACAAGGGACTTGTGTTACTTAAGCCCGTAGCTCCTTTCAACACGATGATCTGGTGTTACTTAGGCCCGTAGCCCGATTTAACATTATGGCACTTGTTACTTAGGCCCGTAGCCCGATTTAACATTCTAGTGCTCCCAATAAAGGACCGTATCCTTTTAAACTTAGTGCTGCGAAAGTTTAGAGTCTTCCAGCACGAGGGACTTTTGCACTTGGTACTGCGAAAGTTTAGAGTCCTCCAGTACAAGGGACTTTTCAAGGATGACATCAAAACAAAACTTATACTGATACATCAACACAGGGCTATTCATTCATGCTTAGCAAATACATTCATCAAAACAAGCAAAACAAGATTTATCAAAACAGTGTAACATAGCTTTATTAAAAGCACCACTCACCTAGTTCTTCAGGTGTAGGCTCAAAGCAAGGATCAAGGTCCTACAATCACATGGCAAATCATATACTCAAAACAAGCCTTATATATATACGAATGATCTCGGCATTCTTGCCAGATCCAAGTAATTAACAAAGAAACACATGCTGGGAGTTTAAACACTGCTCCCGTCTTATGAAAACACATTGGGTACCAACCAGGTCTTTGCCGAGGTCCCACACATCCTTGCCGAGGTGTGGTCCCGCTGGCCTTATCAAAAGCAAAGTCGGGAAACCAGGGTTCCCTTAGGAGAAAAAAAAATATGAAGAACAAGATTATTTGGAAGATGGATGCAAGTTCACAACTTGTTACAAAAATCTGAGTTTTCAAGCCAAGAGTTCAAAACATGGACCTGGGTACCCATATAAGAAGGTCATGCAAGAACAAACACAAAAACATGGGTTTCGTTCCAAACTTTCGGATCAAAACGAGACTTGCTTCAAGAATATATGAAAACCATTTTCTCTTTTCAAAACCAACTTCAAAGCAATGCATGACATGCAAAACGAATCCGATCACGCAATGCAGCTAGATGATCAACAATAACAATCAAAGTAGATTAAGATTCTAACCTCAAAACTCGAATCCAACGGATCAAACCACGAAGATCAAGCTTGGAAGACTTACTCTCACTCAAGAACTTCTCTTCCTTCTCTCTAGAGCTTCTCTCTCTATAGGCAAGATTTGAGACAAAGAAGTGATTTGTTTCTAGGCCTGCCGGCTGTCTTAACAATCAGCTCGGACACGTGGCGCTATCGGGTTGGCTCAACTCAAAAAGGTGATTGATAGATAAGACAAGTCTCTGACAAAGCGTATGCAGCAAGCTGGGTAAGACACATCGGCAAGTAATGATATCGGCTCAAATCAAGGATCCGGCAACAGGTTAACAAAGACATCAGCTAGGGAGGACGACACTTGACTAAGCTGTGCCACACCTTGGCCGGGGTGTGCCACATCTCGGCCTAGGCCATACCTGCCTGCGGACAAGGTGCACTGAGTGCAAAACACTTTAGCAAAAAGCCCGAGATGAAGATGGGGATCGACCAAGGTCCCAAAACAGTTCTAAGTACCAAGGTTCAAGGGCGAACTAAGTTCAAGGTGACCTCGGCCACACACACACCGAACAAGGACAAAACCACGCAAGCAATACTTCAACAAAACAAGGCAAGGCAAAACCTTCAAATTATCATAACAAGGCAAGATCATGCATGAATGTATGCAAGTATGACAAGAGTAAGGTGAGGGTTGTTACATCCTACCCCCCTTAAAGAAGTTTGGTCCCCAAACTTAAATTACCTTGTTCCCGGAACAATTCTGGATAACGGATTCTCACATCCTCTTCCTTTTCCCACGTGGCCTCTGTGCCATAATGTTCCTTCCATTCGACCTTTACCATCGGTATCGATTTGTTTCTCAACTGCCTCACTTGTCTGCCAATAATCCTCATTGGCTTCTCCTCGTAGCCCAAATCCTCATTAACCGAAATCTCGGAATGATCAATTATATGCAGTGGATCTCGGACGTACTTCCTCAACATCGAAACATGAAACACATTGTGGACTTGGCTCAAATATGGCGGCAAAGCAAGTCTGTAGGCAACGGGGTTAATTCTCTCAAGAATTTCAAACGGTCCAATATATCGTGGTGCCAATTTACCCTTCTTGCCAAATCTTGAAACTCCTTTCGTTGGTGAAACCTTCAGGAATACATGATTCCCAACTTCGAATTCTAACTCATTCCTTCTCTGGTCGGCGTAGCTCTTTTGTCGGCTCTGGGCAGTTTTAATCCTCTGTTGGATAAGTTTAATCTTCTCTGTTGTTACTTGAATCAATTCGGGACCAAACAGGGCTCTGTCTCCGACTTCGGTCCAACATATCGGCGACCTACATTTTCTTTCGTACAAGGCTTCATACGGCGCCATGCCAATGCTAGCTTGATAACTGTTGTTGTAAGCGAATTCCACTAAAGGTAAATGCGTTCCCCAACTTCCTAGGAAGTCCAATACACAAAGTCTAAGCATATCTTCAAGTGTCTGAATAGTCCTCTCTGTCTGCCCATCCGTTTGGGGATGAAAAGCTGTGCTAAATCTCAGCTCGGCTCCGAAAGCCCTCTGTAGACTCTGCCAAAATCTAGAAACAAATTTAGGATCTCGGTCTGACACAATTGACATCGGCACTCCATGAAGTCTGAAAATCTCGTTCACGTATAACAAGGCAAGTTGATCGGCGTTGAAGGTAGTCTTAACAGGTAAGAAGTGTGCTGATTTAGTTAATCTATCAACAACGACCCAAATCGAATCCATACCTTTCGGTGTCTTCGGCAAACCAATCACAAAATCCATGGAGATGTGTTCCCATTTCCACTCAGGAATCGGCAAAGGTTGAAGAAGTCCTGCCGGTCTTTGATGTTCTGCTTTCACTTGTTGACAATGCAAACACTGGGACACAAATTCGGCTATTTCTCTCTTCATATTTGGCCACCAGAACGTCTGCTTCACATCCTGATACATTTTGGTGTTCCCTGGATGAACAGCAAACTTGGAACCGTGAGCTTCCTGCAAAATTTTCCTTTTTAACTCTGGGATGTCGGCTACGCATAACCTTCCTTCAAACTTAAGCACTTGCTTTTCGATAGTATATCCTGATCTCGGCTTTGTGTCAATTTCCTCGGCTATTCTCTTGAAAAATTTGTCCTCCATCTGTCTTGTCTTTACCTCATCAACAATAGTCGGTTCCACTGTCATCATGGTCAAACACGCCAAATTTCCATCTGACTTTCTACTCAAAGCGTCGGCCACACTGTTAGCCTTACCGGGGTGATATTGAATTTGCATATCATAGTCCTTCAATAACTCAAGCCACCTTCTCTGCCTCAAATTCAATTCCTTCTGAGTGAACAGGTACTTTAAACTCTTATGATCTGTAAAAACCTGACAAGAAGCTCCATACAAATAATGACGCCAAATCTTCAAAGCAAATACCACGGCCGCTAATTCTAGATCATGTGTAGGATAGTTCTTCTCGTGGGGTTTCAACTGGCGAGATGCATAAGCTATAACCTTACCCCCTTGCATTAACAAACAACCCAAACCCTTATGCGATGCATCACTATAGACATGAAACTCTTCATTACCTGATGGAAGTACGAGTACTGGTGCTGTAACTAACCTCGACTTCAGTTCCTGGAAGGCTGACTCTCGATCTTTAGTCCATTCATACAGTGTTCCCTTCTTAGTCAGTTGCGTCAATGGAATTGCAATCTTTGAGAAATCTTTCACAAACTTCCTGTAATAACCTGCCAAACCCAGAAAACTACGAATCTCGGATACATTAGTCGGCCTCGGCCAATTAACCACGGCTTCAATTTTGCTAGGATCCACCGAAATACCCTCTTCACTAATCACATGACCCAAGAACGAGATAGTAGAAAGCCAAAATTCACACTTGTTAAACTTAGCATACAATTTCCGTTTTCTCAGAATCTGTAAGGCAAGTCTTAAATGATTTTCATGTTCAGTTTTACTCTTGGAATAGATTAGTATATCATCAATGAAGACAACTACAAACTCATCCAAATATGGCTTGAAGACTCTGTTCATGAAATCCATAAATGCAGCAGGGGCATTGGTCACTCCAAAAGGCATTACTAAAAACTCGTAGTGGCCATATCTTGTCCGAAAAGCGGTCTTCTCAACATCTTCGGTTGTAACTTTAAGCTGATGGTAACCAGACCTAAGGTCAATCTTAGAAAAGACTTGGGCTCCTTGTAATTGGTCAAGCAGATCATCAATCCTAGGTAACGGGTACTTGTTCTTGATAGTGACTTTATTAAGTTCTCTATAATCGATGCAAAGGCGGAGTGTGCCATCCTTTTTCTTAACAAATAAAACAGGTGCTCCCCATGGTGAAGTGCTCGGCCTAATAAATCCCTTATCCAACAATTCTTGTAACTGCAGTTTTAATTCTCTAAGTTCGGCTGGGGCCATCCTATAAGGTGTTTTGGAGATCGGCTGTATTCCCGACACGATGTCAACAGTAAACTCTATTTCTCTATCGGTTAAGTGGCCAAGCAATTCATTTGGGAAGACGTCGGAAAATTCACTAACGATTGGGATGTCGGCTAAATTAACATTTCCATCCTGATCACTCAGTATACTACACAGGTAGCCTCGGCACCCCTTCTGAATTAATTTACAAGCCTTAATGGACGAAATCAAGTAAGGTGGGGGCACTATCCCTTTACCCTGGAAAATAACCTTGGCTAGGTTCGGGGGTCTCAATGTGACACTTTTCGAAACACAGTTAATAGATGCATGATTTGTGACCAACCAATCCATTCCCAGTATAACATCAAAATGGGCTATGTCTAGAGGCATTAAATGTACTAATAATTCCACATTCTCAATCACAACACATGCTTTATAGATGGATGCAACAATCATAGATCTCCCAGATGGAGTAGACACAGATAACATGTAATCAAGGGGCTCTAGTCCTCTATCAATTTTCTCGGCAAACTTAGTAGATATAAACGAATGAGTAGAACCCGAATCAATCAACACATAGGCATCTTGGGAGCAAATTAGAAGTATACCTGACACCACTGTCCCAGCATTCTGAGTGTCTCCTGGTACTAACGCAAATACTCTGCCCTGTCTCATCTGCCCTTTCCCAGCATCGCCCTTCAGAACGGAACCCGAGGTATTCTCACCCTTCTTGTTGTTATCAGCCTTAGTCTTGGGGCAATCTCTCACATAATGGCCCATCTCGCCACATTCATAACAAGCTCCAGATGTCCGGCGACAAACCCCGAAATGTTGCCTCCCACAGTCCGAGCACGTCGGTTTAGCATTACCTTCCTGCCTTAGGTTACTAGTACTACCCATGTTCGTCTTCTTCTTGGTGCCCAGCTATCCTCGGCGGTTGTCATAGTTCTGTCTCTTTCGGTGGTTCTCTCCCGAGCTCTGGTATCGATTTAGGTTAGCTTCGGCCTGAATGGCCTTGTCCAATACTTCGGCATAAGTCGGCATATTGTGTAAATTTACTCGGTCTTGAATCGGTCCACGAAGCCCACACTCGAACTTCCTGGCCTTCATGTATTCATCGTTGGCCATGTGAGGCACAAACCTCGCCAATTCAGTAAAAGCGCGGTCGTATTCCGCCACTGTTCGGTTGCCTTGCGTCAAGGTATGAAATTCGGTAGCCTTCCGGTTTCGAACACTTAGGGGAAAATGTTTGTTGTAGAACAACTCTAGAAATCGAGTCCAGGTCAGATCTGGATTGCTCTCTCTAACCATCATCCACCACCTGCGAGCGTCATCATCTAATGTGAATGCTGCCAACGTCACTTTCTGAGCGTTGGTGCTAGGGAAGACCTCGAACAACTTTTCCATTTCCAAAACCCATGCCTCAGCCTTCATCGGCTCTATACCCCCAGAGAATCTCGGTGGTTTCATTTTCTTGAACTCCCTAATCAAAGCTATCGTACTATCCCCATATAAGGCTGGCTGCGGGGGAACTTGCGGCACTGGAGGAGGTGGAGGCGGAACTACATTTCGGCCGTTGGTCTGCTCGGCCTGAGTCGACGTAGCACTAGCGAACTGCTGCCTTGTTTGCCTCAATTCGCGGGCCAAACCTTCAACTAATCTTTCCAGTCTATCCATTCTGTCTTCGGGCTGATCCCGGCCAATTGGAGGTCTACCTCTCCTCATGATGCTATGAGCGTGCAAGGTATGACTTTAAAACAAATAAGCAAATAACCACGTAGGCAAGCAACGAATAAGTATATCAAGAAAATGCACACCTTGTTCAAATAGCAAACACCATGGTGCAATCCTAACATCTTTCTAAGGCAAATCCTATGCTCTTTAGGACTCAAAGTGTGTGAATAACGTATACCGAGGAACTTGTGCTCTGATACCATTCTGTCACGACCCCAAACCGCCCCTAGTAGTTTGGTGCCGTGATGGCCAGTAATCCGGGATTACCGAAGGCCAACTTTCAAAAGTTTAACAAGATCAGAGTATAATAAATGGGGCTCACAAATGTGGAAGCAATAATCTAAGATACAAGTAGTCCATAAGAGCAGTGCATAGATCCAATATAATGTCAATCATCTTACAACTTGAATACAACAAAACAGAATATGTGTTACATCTTGATCAAAAGGCTTCTCGAGCCGACCTATACAATATACAGTGGGTACAAGCCAAGAAGCAAAATTTTCAAGAAGTGCCGACGTGAATACAAAATAACGCCGACATAATCATGGATCCAAAACAAGCTTTCAAAAACACATTCTAGGCGTCGCCGACGTCCTGCTCATCACCTACATATATATAGAGAGGGTGAGCTTGGATACTCAGTGAATGGTACTAAAAATAAAGGTTTTTGCATGAATACAGCCGAAGTCTTTCAAAACAAAACACGCCAAAACTATACAGATATTAGCCGAGGTTCCTTCAAAGCAAAACACATCAAACTCTATCAACAAGGGATGAACCGTATTCATCAATCAAATCTTACAAGTCTCAGGGGATGCTTACTTACATCGGCAAGGCAAGGGATGAACCGTATTCATCAATCAAATCTTACAAGTCTCAGGGGATGCTTACTTACATCGACAAAGCAAGGGATGAACCGTATTCATCAATCAAATCTCGTTGAGTCAAAGGTACTGCGAATGTTTATAGTCCTCCAGTACAAGGGACTTGTGTTACTTAAGCCCGTAGCTCCTTTCAACACGATGATCTGGTGTTACTTAGGCCCGTAGCCCGATTTAACATTATGGCACTTGTTACTTAGGCCCGTAGCCCGATTTAACATTCTAGTGCTCCCAAGAAAGGACCGTATCCTTTTAAACTTAGTGCTGCGTGTAGACACCCCATTTTTGACCGTCCTCAAGACTTGGACGTCACCGTTTGAACACTCGGTGATTATCCATGTTTGTGTTTGTTTGGAGTTCCCGGAGGTCTCGGCTCGCGCGCCTTGCCTCAGGATCCCCGAACTCGACCGTTTAGTGTCTGGTTTCACACCAAACACTTGTGTCTTGCCTTTGAGAGGTAGGGTAGGGCTTGTAGACCATCCCCACCCATCACCGGCAGTGGCTAGAGGCCACCGGCTGGTTTTTGCTGCCACCGACAATGTATATTGCCGGCCGGCACTATTTGTTGCCGGTCAGCACTATTTAGTGCCGGTCGGCACTTTTTTTTTGCCAAGATGACCTTTTTGACCGGCCGACTACTGTGCATCTGCTTTTGCAGATATTTTAAGACAGCTGTCTTGCTTTTGGCTCCCCTCCATACATGTGTATGGAGGGATCTCCCTCTTATGAAGCTTGTCTTGTAAGCTTTACAAGACAAGAAGTGCCATAAAGGGAGGGGTGGGTCTCTTGGCTTAAGGGTTAGACACTTAGGATATTTTGGAGAGCATATACAGCCATTGTTAGGGTTTGAGTTCTAGGGTTAGGGTTTGTTACACCTTATCTCTCTCTTTTTCCCTCTTGTGTGTGTTTTAGTGTGTTTAGTCCATACTATTGCACACAAACACATAGTATTTCACCTTCCTTTAGCTCTTGAGGTTCTAAGGGACTGATTTTGAAGTTTTGGTGTTGGATTCAAGCCAAAGAAGGCCATTGGAGCACCATTGTTGAAGAAGTCTTCAAGGGTAAGAACTTCCCCCCTTTTTACCCCATTTTTGTACCTTATTTCTACCTGTCTTAAATTCGTTTTTGAGCTTGGTATATAATACAAAAAAGTTCTGTTTTTAGACCCTCTTTATTTTTTATTAAGAGTGTTTTTTGGTTTGGGGGTGGTTGATCCCTCTTAGGCCTTGAAAGGCCTCATTTTGAGCCATTTTGTGCTAGTTTCGGGACTTTGGTGTTTGGGCCTCTTCACCACTGAAATCTTGAGGGATTTCAGTGGTGGAGATGGTGCCTTGAAGTCTCTAGAAGGAGGGGGCCACCCCCTCTCCTTGTTGTCCTTGAAAAGGACATGTTTTGGCCTCCTGAGGGAGCACCATGTTAGAGTGTGTATTGACCATGACTTGGCTGCTTTTTATGCTTAATATGTCATGTTATACCTCTGTTTTTACTTGGTTTTTGTACCCCATGCATGCTTAGCATAGTTGCCATGTAATGCCTTGTTTATGCCTTAATATGCCTTAGGTTGTTAGCCTTTGTTGGAGCATGTTTTAGGCTTGCATTTGTGAAGGTTTTGTGCTCACTTTGCCATGTTTTAGCTCTGTCCATAGTCGTTTGGGTTGATCTTGGCATGCATAGTATAGCTCATTTGCATTTGAGTTTGTATGCTTCAAGCATGTGAATGTGTAGAATGTGTTTCTTGCATCATTTTGGTGGTTTGGAACCACCCACCATGTCATTTCAGTCCTTTTAGCATGCCTAAATGTTTGCATTTTGTGGCCCTTTTGTTGCTCCAAGAATTGGTGCTCCATGCTTCATATTTGTGCCATGATGTATACCTCTAGGATTAGGTTGCTTAGATGCCATTTAAGTGATTCTTGAGGTTTGTTTTTGCATGATTTGGGACTGTTTTGCCTCGATTTGGTCATTTGCATCATGAGTCTTATGATCATGCTTTAAGTCCTTGGGCCTCGTTGCATATATAGCTTGCATGAGTAGGTTAATTTGGCATGATCTCCTACATGTTTCCAAAGCTTATAATGTATGCTAATTGTCCATGAGATTTCTTTTCAAGTGTGCTTGAATGTTGCTTGCTTAATGCTTGAGTGTTGGGCCTTAACATGTGCATGTGTGTATATGTGTTTTGGTCTCTTCTTTTGGTCGTTTTAGCCACTGTTTTGGGCCTTATTAGAGCCGCCCAAATCATGCTTTAAACCACCTTAGCATTGGTTAGCATTGCTTCATGTTTGTTTGCATGCTTGCATAAGTTTGTTGCCATGCCATGTTGCATCCTTAGCTTGTACGCCTAGGTTGCATTGCATCTTGCATGCATGCCTTGTTCCTTGAATTGGTGATAGGAATTGGGCCTAGTTTGTTTGATTGGTTTGCATGCATTTGAAATCAAAGTTGCATACTTGATAACTTGGGCCATCACGCATGGGAATGTGTGATTGGTGGTCCGAGAATCGAGGCACATGCCCCTTTGAGTCATTACAATGATAAGGGACATGGTCGATGCATATATGCCTTGAAATGTGCTGCCATGCTTTGCCTTGCCCTCTGTTGCTGTCATTTGCAGATTCCGCAGGAACATTCTGCCGACCGGCAGTGTAAAGTGCCGACCGGCAACAATTTCTCTGCCGACAGCTTCATTTTGTGCCGATGGCCACATTTCACTGCCGGTGGCAATTCCATGCAGCCGGTGATGTCTCCCAGCATCCAAGAAAGTAGTCCTGAGGTTTTGGCAGCCTCCAGAGGAGTGAAGGAAGGAAAACAGAGGCAGTCTACGCATGGCGGCGCATTTCCCGAGGCGGTTACCTGTTTTCCTAGATTTGTTAATTTGTTATTTAATTAATTAATTAATTTGTAATCTTAATTAGCTTGAGTAGTTAATTAATTTGTAATATTCATTTGGTCCCTCCGAGCGAGGGCAAATCTGTAATAAGCGTGTGTGGGTGGTGTGTATGTCTTCCAATCCCCACTTCTTTCTTCCCTTTTATTTACCTGCTTGTGATGGTAGATTAGGGCATTTTAAATTTAGCATGCCTTATGCTATGCATGCGTGCATTCATGCATTTGTATTGCATACATTAGGCTCGGTACATCACACTAACTGCATTTGTACTTCGAATTCAAAAACTGAATATGTGATAGTTGCGCATTTTCACACGCCATGTTTAGGATAGCCGAGCCTATTCTAGCAACATTTTGTATGCGATGCATTAGGCACTTAACATGGACTTGGATCATGCATGTTTGCTAACGAGTTCTTTGTTTTGGCACGGAGTACTATGTAAGTATTTTAATGCTTTAGCATATCGCATGAGTGTGAATGCTACCATGACAACATGTTTACCATGTGGCTAGATGCTTATGTGATAAACTGTTTTAAATGCCTGTGGGTGGAGGTTGGATTGCTTGAGTTGGAAAAACTCGTTGAAATCCGTATTTTAGCCTACTTGCGGGTAGCAAGTTCCAAAGCACTTTTCAAAACCGAACGGATATGCAATGCTTATTTCCAAATTAGGCAATCTAGTCTATACTTGTTTGCTGCGCGCGTAACATAGTAATTCTAGGCTAATAATTGGTTTAAGAACACATAAACATTTTCAAAATCGGATATCATGGTTAGTAGAGGCCGGTCTTCGGACCGGGCGAAAGGGGGTGCTCATAGCTGACCTTCCCCGATCGTACCCAAGCTCCCGAGCCGAGACAACTCCGGTGATGACGGACATGTGGCCTTCGGCACCGAGTCAGGGTTTCCTAAATTTCCCCATTAAAAAACATTTAGGTGGCGACTCTGTATCTGGCAAAGCAGTCCATGTTTGGCACTACGTTTTTTCAAAAATCTGTTTTCTCAAACGATTTGCCAGATTTGGACTCTTTGGTTCAAGATTAAGAACCGTGACACGAATCGAGTCCGAACTGTAGTGAGGGCCCCCTCCGCGGGCGCGTCTACAGTTTTTGGCGACTCTGCTGGGGATTTAGAGTGCTTGACTCGAACTCGTGATATCCTGTTTTGATTTCACTTATGTGTTTCTTTGCATCGCATGTGCATTGGTGCGCCTAGGACACCGTGTTTGCCATCTGCCATTCCTGAACGGTTTGCCGGAGGCTTGTCTTGTCAAGGCATGACCATAAGGCTGATCGGTTATGGGCTCTGACAGTATGGGAACACAAACCTCGGTTTTACTGGGGCACCCTTTTTGACCATTCGACCTAGTGCATATTCGGATCCATAGTGACCATTCCAAATTAGGACAGGCTGCTTACCCGATGTTAGGTTGTTTGAAAACTGCTGTGTGCATAGTGAAACCCTAGTTCCTGACAAAATAGGACAGGGAAACCCTACCCCAACATAGGGGTGTTTTGGCTCTCTCTTACTTGCTATGTGCTTTTAGAGTGTATCTCTACAGGAATGCATATACCAGTTTACAAGTTTGGGCATTAGGCCTGTGGGCATCAGCATCAGTATTTGGGGAATCAGTTTTACCTGAGGGTATCAGTTTACAGGCAGATATTTGGGAAACAGTGATCAGTATTGGGTACATTCATCCTAGTATGCTCAAATCTGTTCTAGTGAAATTAGGCTGAGATGCTCTCTGTTTTCCCTTTTGCAGGGTAGTCCTGGAACCATAGCTTCAGAAGGCTCCGATATCCCCCGAGGTTCATCGGACTTGTGCTGATAGACTTTGTCAGGTCAGAGATTCAGTTCAAGGGTAATCAGGGCCAGAGCAGGTTAGTCAGGCACAGATCATCAGTTCAACAGTCTTCAGATCAGCAGTCATTATCCATCTCACCTGTGTGCAGTTGGGTTGAGATATCTGCTTTTGCCACAGAGACAGATATACCGGTTGCTCAGTTAGATCAGGACAATATGTCGAGTCTGGAAGAGATGGTGCGCCAACTCCAGGATAGTATGAAAGCCATGCAGCAAGACACTGTCCGTCAAGCAGAATTCGCCAAGCAACATGCTGTGGTCATAGCCCAACAGGCAGAGACAATTGCCAGATTAGAGCAGCAAACTGGAGTATCTACTTCGCACCAGGCTCCTCCCCCACCAAGAGTTCCCATACTCGGGGAGGCAACCCACGTCCAGGATGATACGGACATTCCAGTCGGGCCAGCTCCACCCCCGATTCTGCCTCAACCATCCAAGGCACCCACTCCTATCAACCAATCAAATTCTCCCTTCGAGCCCGAGGTGGAGCCCGTGGCATTAAAAATGCACAAGCTTGAAAAGCTGTTCAAGAAGTCTCAAGGTGTGAAGTCCATTCCGGACATTGGAGACGGATACACTGACACAACCGTGACGCTGCCAGATCGGTTTAAGATGCCACAAATTGATCGTTTTGACGGGTCTGGGGATCCCATGGTGCACCTATGACTATTTTCAGACGTCCTATGGCCAATGGGCCTCACTAGACTGCAGAAGCTATCTTTATTTGGCCGGACCCTGTCGGGTGTAGCGGCCGCATGGTATGCCAAATTGGAGGATTCAGTGAAACGAAGTTGGGACGAGATGGCTGAGGCCTTCGTCGCACAATATTCATACAATACACAAATCGAGATTACGACCCGTGATCTTGAGACGACGAGGCAGGAGCCTAAGGAGAGCTTCTCAGAGTTCGTGGCCCGCTGAAGGGCCAAGGCCTCAATGATGACCATTAGGCCAACAGATAAGGATCAGATACGGATGGTTGTGCGCAACCTCCAGCCCAAACTAATGCAGAAAATGATCGTGATCCCCTTCCCTACCTTTTCAGATTTGTATGAGATGGGAGTGCAGATCGAGGATGCTATGAAGCAGGGCCTTTTTGACCAGGAGAAGGAGCAGCCCAGGAGGGCGTTTTCCCGCAGTTCGAATGCGACCACCAGTGGTGATGCAGCTGCAAGATCTTCTGATGTGGGCATGGTGGCTACCACTGTATCAAAAACAGCTACCCCCTTCACCGGTGCGTCCGGAAGTAGCTCACAAGGAACCAAATACCCACCTCGAGTCAAGAGGGTTTTTACCCCACTTCACATGCCTTTGTCAAAGGCTCTAGAGGTCTTAATCCGGAAAGGGCATCTGAAACCGTTGGAACAACGGCCCCTACCCGATCCTATCCCTGCAAAGCATGACCATACCAAGTACTGCGCCTACCATCAACAAACCGGTCATGACACTGACAGTTGCTTTCGTCTGCGCCATGATGTACAAGATCTGTTTGACAACAGGGTTATCCCCGCGCCAGTCCAGCAAAGTCCATCGGCACTTGATCAGTGAACCTGTGGGGGGTAATGTGATCTGACCAGAGATTGAACCAGCTGCGGATGGCGCTCAGATTACTCCAGCTGTGGTGGATGGCATGCACTGTTTTGAGCAATGTACAAGTGCTGTTAATTTTGCATTCTGACCTGGGTATTGGGACAGTCTTGTTGTTTTGTTTTCGAGTCTGTCTTTTGTTTTGAGTTAGTCCCTTTTTGGTTTTGGGTCTGTCTTGTTGTATCGAGTCAGTCCTGTTGTATAGGAGTCGGGTGATTCCGGGGGGGGGGTGTTACCTCGGGCATCACCATTTTGTTTTGTGTCTGTCTTTTTCGTTTTGTTTTGAGTCTGTTTCTGCCAAGGAGCCAATAACACCACCAGCTTTGAATGAAACAGCAGTAATTTTTGCACTTCTGTGTTCGCTTCTGCCGTGTGCTAGTTGTGACGGAATCTGAATGAAATGGCAGTGCATTCCACCTGCTCTCTTGTGCCCCAGAATCATTGCATCGACCTAAGTTTTCCAAAACGTTTTGAACACTGCGGTGAAAATGAAGAGGAAGGAATTCCTCGGGTTTTGCAAAACTTGATCATTTGAGAGAAAGAGAGGCGTGCTAAGCCCTTAATGAATAAAATCATGCTTGTTAGCGTGAGTACTGAGAAGGACCCTGGCTTGATCCAGACTGGTTTCACACTATCTTCAACGCGAGCGATTTGTCGCTTTCTTGAAAACTTTCAAAAATAAAATGTTTTGCACGGTCCTGCGAAGACCTGTGTGGAATCGCTCCTGAGATTGTGCAGCCTAAGATCGCTCTCAGCCTCGAGACTCAACCCCTTTGCTTCCAAACCTTGAACTTGAATTCAGAAGGTTCAACGATTAACTACGATGTAAGGCCTGTGTGGCCGGATTTGAAGCAGCCCTCGAACAAGAGGCCAGGAAAGTCAGGTCAAGAAGATCAGATCTCATCAGAAGAAGCTTACAAAGCAAAACAGCAGCCATTCTCCTGGATTCAGATGACTTCAGGATCTCAAAACCATTTGACATGGACAAAGCTACACTTTTACCCTTGAGAGGCTCGCTGGGCTGAAAACCCGGAAGGGCGGCCCAGGCAAAAGTTAGAGCAAGAGAAAAATACAAAAAAAAAGAAGCAAAAAAAAGAAATGTAAAAGAAAAAAGAAAAAAAAGAGAACAAAAAAAGAAAGATGCAAAGAAAAGAACAAAAAAAAGAAAATCAAAAAAAAAAAGGAAAAGAAATGAAAAGAATTGAAAAGAAAAGAAGAACAAAGCTCGCAAGGTCGAAAACCCGCAACGGGCGCCTTGGCAAAAGTTAGAGCCTAAAAAGGAGAGGTTAATACCCGAGTGTACCTTAACCCCGAACTACGTGAGGCTTGATTCCCATCTTTGGGATACGTAGGCAACTTCATTCTGAAGTCCAGCCGTAAAACAATTCGATTGTGTCCATGCGATGGTTCTGATCATCTTTGCCTTCTCTGTATCCGAGAGTCGGGTTGTGTTCGTCGCTCTGAGGACTGCCTACAATGCGCTGCGGTGCTATCCAAACAAGGGGCAACTTTCCGTTGCCATTCCATGCGCTGCGGTGCCATCCAAACAAGGGGCAACTTTCCGTTGCCATTTAATGCGCTGCAGTGCCATCCAAACAAGGGGCAACTTTCCGTTGCCATTCAATACGCCGTGGTGCCGTCCAAACAAGGGGCAACTTTCCGTTGCCATGCAGTGTCCTTCAGACAAGGGGCAATTTTCCATTGCTATGGATCCGAGGTTGTGCATCTCGAGAGTAGGTTCCGTGCTCGTTGAGCAGTGGTCGTCTGCAAAAATAGTTTTGAGAATTTTTACTGAGGTTGACTAATCTTCTTGAAAAGTACTCCATTTTTCAAAACTGGACCATTTCTCAGACCCAAAAAAAGAAAATTTTCAGTGCTCATGGCCTAACTTGCATGATTTTAAATCAGAAAATTGAACAAGTATGTAATCTAACTCTCATTTTGGTCAAAATTTTTTTAGGAGAAAACTAAAACAAAAAATGGTCAAAATGATGAACTAGGGGCACAGTTGAGTCAGGCTTCCTGTCTTTCCCAATGTCAACATACTTGCCAAGAAGGGCACAACAAAGGGCAGAAAGCTCTCTCATCCTCCAAGCAGCGAGGTATCAAGCCGAGTGCAAAGTACGAATTGGAATGGATCGAGATGCTCCATTCCCTCATCCGGCGCATCGACAGATGTCACCGAAGGAAATAGCCGCGAGCTGATTATGTTGGGTGTGAGCCCGCAACTTCCTGTTCATCCATCAACCACCCAGGGGAGGGATGAAAAATGAGAGATTGAAGAATAGAAAGATGTGCGATGAGAGAAAAAGTGAGAAAAGGGCTTTTTCAGAAAAATGGAGCTTGAGGGCCGAGTGATGTGAGGACCACAAATGAGAAAGGGTGGGAAACACTACCCGGTGAAACAGGCTCCCTGTGCACGTCTGAGTGTCGTGTCTTTTTGTTTTATCTCGATTCTTGTTTTGAGTCGTTTCGAGTGTTACTCGATGTGTCTAGGTTGTGTGCCTTTTATTTCCTTGCTGAGTTGTCTTGCTGTGTTCAGTCGTAGGCTCGATACCCGGTCAAAAGCTCATTTATCAATTCAAAAATAAAATCGTTTTGCGCTCCGAGTGCCGTGCCGTTCTCCACATCTGTGCAAAACAAGATTCGTTCTTTCATAAAACTGCAGGGTTCAACCCAGGTCATGCGAGAACAGTAAAACTAGGACCTAGTTGAAGCTATATGGGTTCCAGACTACAAAGCAAAAGTAAAAGAGGAAATGTCGAGCATCTGAGTTTGTTTCAACTTCAGTAAGTTCCAAGACTACATTCCGTGTGTACCCCTTCAAGTCTTGCCAAAGCTCCGAAATATGAGTGTACCTCTACCTCAAGCGCAAGATCAATCCTGCTTCAAGGTTATACACTCTCCCACTTACATTGTTATGCACCCACTTCACTTGCATTGTAATGCATTATACCTATCAAGTTTCTTCCTCAGTCATGCACGATATTGTATGCACGGTTCATTCAAAGAAGTTCCGTTTTAAGGTCATTCACTTTTGTGTATCAATCACACACACTCACTTTAGTGTATCAATCACACTTCATTCGCTTAGTGTATCAATCACACTTCATTCACCTAGTGTATCAATTACACTCTAATTTCAATTATACTCTAATCTACTTAGTGTATCAATCACGCTTTAGTTACGCTCTCATTCATATAGCGTATCAATCACACTTCATTCGCCTTAGTGTATCAATCACACTTTACTCGCTTTGAGTATCTATCACTCACATTCTCATTTAGTGTATCAATCACACTCTCTTCACTTAGTGTATCAATCACATTTCTTTCATTTTGTGTATCTATCACACACATTCTCATTTAGTGTATCAATCACACTCTCTTCACTTAGTGTATCAATCACATTTCTTTCATTTTGTGTATCTATCACACACATTCTCATTTCGTGTATCTATCATGCACATATTCGCTTTTGTGTCTATTGCACTCTCACTTAGTGTATCAATCACACTTCTTTCATTTTGTGTATCTATCACACACATTCTCGTTTTCTGTATCACACTTTATTGATTTAGTATATCAATCATACTTGTTCACTAAGTGCATCTATCACACTTTGTGTTCACCTTTAGTATATTAATCATACTTGTTCACTGAGTGCATCTATCACACTTCGTGTTCACCTTTAGTATATCAATCATACTTTGTTCACACTGTGCATCTATCACACTTTGTGTTCACCTTTAGTGTATCAATCACGCTCTGTTCACATAGTGCATCTATCACACTTTGTGTTCACCTTTAGTGTATCAATCACACTCTGTTCACATAGTGCATCTATCACACTTTGTGTTCACTTTTAGTGTATCAATCACACTCTGTTCACATAGTGCATCTATCACACTTTGTGTTCATTTTCAGTATATCAATCATACTTTGTTCACACTGTGCATCTATCACACTTTGTGTTCACCTTTAGTGTATCAATCACACTCTGTTCACATAGTGCATCTATCACACTTTGTGTTCACCTTTAGTGTATCAATCACACTCTGTTCACATAGTGCATCTATCACACTTTGTGTTCACTTTTAGTGTATCAATCACACTCTGTTCACATAGTGCATCTATCACACTTTGTGTTCATTTTCAGTATATCAATTATACTTTGTTCACACTGTGCATCTATCACACTTTGTGTTCACCTTTAGTGTATCAATCACACTCTGTTCACATAGTGCATCTATCACACTTTGTGTTCACTTTTAGTGTATCAATCACACTCTGTTCACATAGTGCATCTATCACACTTTGTGTTCATTTTCAATATATCAATCATACTTTGTTCACACTGTGCATCTATCACACTTTGTGTTCACTTTTAGTGTATCAATCACACTCTGTTCACATAGTGCATCTATCACACTTTGTGTTCACTTTTAGTGTATCAATCACACTCTGTTCACATAGTGCATCTATCACACTTTGTGTTCACTTTCAGTATATCAATCATACTTTGTTCACACTGTGCATCTATCACACTTTGTGTTCACTTTTAGTGTATCAATCACACTCTGTTCACATAGTGCATCTATCACACTTTGTGTTCACTTTTAGTGTATCAATCACACTCTGTTCACATAGTGCATCTATCACACTTTGTGTTCATTTTCAGTATATCAATCATACTTTGTTCACACTGTGCATCTATCACACTTTGTGTTCCCTTTTAGTATATCTATCATACTTGCTTACTAAGTGCATCTATCACACTTCGTGTTCGCTTTCAGTATATCTATCATACTTGTTCACTAGGTGCATCTATCACGCTTTGTGTTCACCTTTAGTGTATCCATCACACTACGCTTACCTAGTGTATCCATCACACTCTCTTCACTTTTGTGTATCTATCACGCATGTTTGTCCACTTAGTGTATCTATCACACTTCGTTCACTTTTGTGTATCTAACGCACATATTCGTGAGAATTGCATAATTCTCTTACATCCTTTCTGCATGAGATGTAGTTTGGTTCATGTCTACTTGCTGGCATAGCATTCGCTTAAAATGTTGCATTTATTTTGCATAATTGCTTCATCACAGCTACATTCGCGCTATTTTGCGCATCGCACTGTTTTGTGCAGTTTACATTCGCGCTATTTTGCGCACCTCACTTGTACTTGTTAGTACATTGCATTGTTTTGAGTGCAAACTAGCTTCGCGTGGCGTATAAGTCCAATTATCAAAGTCTTCCTGCATATCATTTGCATCCTGCCCCTGAACTACGCTGGTTTGATTCCTTGCAAAGGGATACGTAGGCAGCCTATGGGCACAACCATTTATTTATCGGTATTTTGTTTGTTTGTCCAAGTCTTCGGCCTTGTCAAAAATGGGTCGTCTATGGGCTTTGACATTCACTCCCGTCATTGTTATGACTTTCGAGTTCTGTCAAAGAGGGGCAACTGTAGACACCCCATTTTTGACTGTCCTCAAGACTTGGACGTCACTGTTTGAACACTCGGTGATTATCCATGTTTGTGTTTGTTTGGAGTTTCCGGAGGTCTCGGCTCGCGCGCCTTGCCTCAGGATCCCCGAACTCGACCGTTTAGTGTCTGGTTTCACACCAAACACTTGTGTCTTGCCTTTGAGAGGCAGGGTAGGGCTTGTAGACCATCCCCACCCATCACCGGCAGTGGCTAGAGGCCACCGGCTGGTTTTTGCTGCCACCGGCACTATTTGTTGCCGGTCAGCACTATTTAGTGCCGGTCGGCACTTTTTTTTTGCCAAGATGACCTTTTTGACCGGTCGACTACTGTGCATCTGCTTTTGTAGATATTTTAAGACAGCTGTCTTGCTTTTGGCTCCCCTCCATACACGTGTATGGAGGGATCTCCCTCTTATGAAGCTTGTCTTGTAAGCTTTACAAGACAAGAAGTGCCATAAAGGGAGGGGTGGGTCTCTTGGCTTAAGGGTTAGACACTTAGGATATTTTGGAGAGCATATACAGCCATTGTTAGGGTTTGAGTTCTAGGGTTAGGGTTTGTTACACCTTATCTCTCTCTTTTTCCCTCTTGTGTGTGTTTTAGTGTGTTTAGTCCATACTATTGCACACAAACACATAGTATTTCACCTTCCTTTAGCTCTTGAGGTTCTAAGGGACTGATTTTGAAGTTTTGGTGTTGGATTCAAGCCAAAGAAGGCCATTGGAGCACCATTGTTGAAGAAGTCTTCAAGGGTAAGAACTTCTCCCATTTTTACCCCATTTTTGCACCTTATTTCTACTTGTCTTAAATTCGTTTTTGAGCTTGGTATATAATACAAAAAAGTTCTGTTTTTAGACCCTCTTTATTGTTTATTAAGAGTGTTTTTTGGTTTGGGGGTGGTTGCTTCCTCTTAGGCCTTGAAAGGCCTCATTTTGAGCCATTTTGTGCTAGTTTCGGGACTTTGGTGTTTGGGCCTCTTCACCACTGAAATCTTGAGGGATTTCAGTGGTGGAGATGGTGCCTTGATGTCTCTAGAAGGAGGGGGCCACCCCCTCTCCTTGTTGTCCTTGAAAAGGGCATGTTTTGGCCTCCTGAGGGAGCACCATGTTAGAGTGTGTATTGACCATGACTTGGCTACTTTTTATGCTTAATATGTCATGTTATACCTCTGTTTTTACTTGGTTTTGGTACCCCATGCATGCTTAGCATAGTTGCCATGTAATGCCTTGTTTATGCCTTAATATGCCTTAGGTTGTTAGCCTTTGTTGGAGCATGTTTTAGGCTTGCATTTGTGAAGGTTTTGTGCTCACTTTGCCATGTTTTAGCTCTGTCCATAGTCGTTTGGGTTGATCTTGGCATGCATAGTATAGCTCATTTGCATTTGAGTTTGTATGCTTCAAGCATGTGAATGTGTAGAATGTGTTTCTTGCATCATTTTGGTGGTTTGGAACCACCCACCATGTCATTTCAGTCCTTTTAGCATGCCTAAATGTTTGCATTTTGTGGCCCTTTTGTTGCTCCAAGAATTGGTGCTCCATGCTTCATATTTGTGCCATGATGTATACCTCTAGGATTAGGTTGCTTAGATGCCATTTAAGTGATTCTTGAGGTTTGTTTTTGCATGATTTGGGACTGTTTTGCCTCGATTTGGTCATTTGCATCATGAGTCTTATGATCATGCTTTAAGTCCTTGGGCCTCGTTGCATATATAGCTTGCATGAGTAGGTTAATTTGGCATGATCTCCTACATGTTTCCAAAGCTTATAATGTATGCTAATTGTCCATGAGATTTCTTTTCAAGTGTGCTTGAATGTTGCTTGCTTAATGCTTGAGTGTTGGGCCTTAACATGTGCATGTGTGTATATGTGTTTTGGTCTCTTCTTTTGGTCGTTTTAGCCACTGTTTTGGGCCTTATTAGAGCCGCCCAAATCATGCTTTAAACCACCTTAGCATTGGTTAGCATTGCTTCATGTTTGTTTGCATGCTTGCATAAGTTTGTTGCCATGCCATGTTGCATCCTTAGCTTGTACGCCTAGGTTGCATTGCATCTTGCATGCATGCCTTGTTCCTTGAATTGGTGATAGGAATTGGGCCTAGTTTGTTTGATTGGTTTGCATGCATTTGAAATCAAAGTTGCATACTTGATAACTTGGGCCATCACGCATGGGAATGTGTGATTGGTGGTCCGAGAATCGAGGCACATGCCCCTTTGAGTCATTACAATGATAAGGGACATGGTCGATGCATATATGCCTTGAAATGTGCTGCCATGCTTTGCCTTGCCCTCTGTTGCTGTCATTTGCAGATTCCGCAGGAACATTCTGCCGACCGGCAGTGTAAAGTGCCGACCGGCAACAATTTCTCTGCCGACAGCTTCATTTTGTGCCGATGGCCACATTTCACTGCCGGTGGCAATTCCATGCAGCCGGTGATGTCTCCCAGCATCCAAGAAAGCAGTCCTGAGGTTTTGGCAGCCTCCAGAGGAGTGAAGGAAGGAAAACAGAGGTAGTCTACGCATGGCGGCGCATTTCCCGAGGCGGTTTACCTGTTTTCCTAGATTTGTTAATTTGTTATTTAATTAATTAATTAATTTGTAATCTTAATTAGCTTGAGTAGTTAATTAATTTGTAATATTCATTTGGTCCCTCCGAGCGAGGGCAAATCTGTAATAAGCGTGTGTGGGTGGTGTGTATGTCTTCCAATCCCCACTTCTTTCTTCCCTTTTATTTACCTGCTTGTGATGGTAGATTAGGGCATTTTAAATTTAGCATGCCTTATGCTATGCATGCGTGCATTCATGCATTTGTATTGCATACATTAGGCTCGGTACATCACACTAACTGCATTTGTACTTCGAATTCAAAAACTGAATATGTGATAGTTACGCATTTTCACACGCCATGTTTAGGATAGCCGAGCCTATTCTAGCAACATTTTGTATGCGATGCATTAGGCACTTAACATGGACTTGGATCATGCATGTTTGCTAACGAGTTCTTTGTTTTGGCACGGAGTACTATGTAAGTATTTTAATGCTTTAGCATATCGCATGAGTGTGAATGCTACCATGACAGCATGTTTACCATGTGGCTAGATGCTTATGTGATAAACTGTTTTAAATGCCCGTGGGTGGAGGTTGGATTGCTTGAGTTGGAAAAACTCGTTGAAATCCGTATTTTAGCCTACTTGCGGGTAGCAAGTTCCAAAGCACTTTTCAAAACCGAACGGATATGCAATGCTTATTTCCAAATTAGGCAATCTAGTTTATACTTGTTTGCTGCGCGTGTAACATAGTAATTCTAGGCTAATAATTGGTTTAAGAACACATAAACGTTTTCAAAATCGGATATCATGGTTAGTAGAGGCCGGTCTTCGGACCGGGCGAAAGGGGGTGCTCATAGCTGACCTTCCCCGATCGTACCCAAGCTCCCGAGCCGAGACAACTCCAGTGATGACGGACATGTGGCCTTCGGCACCGAGTCAGGGTTTCCTAAATTTCCCCATTAAAAAACATTTAGGTGGCGACTCTGTATCTGGCAAAGCAGTCCATGTTTGGCACTACTTTTTTTCAAAAATCTGTTTTCTCAAACGATTTGCCAGATTTGGACTCTTTGGTTCAAGATTAAGAACCGTGACACGAATCGAGTCCGAACTGTAGCGAGGGCCCCCTCCGCGGGCGCGTCTACACTGCGAAAGTTTAGAGTCCTCCAGCACGAGGGACTTTTGCACTTGGTACTGCGAAAGTTTAGAGTCCTCCAGTACAAGGGACTTTTCAAGGATGACATCAAAACAAAACTTATACTGATACATCAACACAGGGCTATTCATTCATGCTTAGCAAATACATTCATCAAAACAAGCAAAGCAAGATTTATCAAAACAGTGTAACATAGGTTTATTAAAAGCACCACTCACCTAGTTCTTCAGGTGTAGGCTCAAAGCAAGGATCAAGGTCCTACAATCACATGGCAAATCATATACTCAAAACAAGCCATATATATATACGAATGATCTCGGCATTCTTGCCAGATCCAAGTAATTAACAAAGCAACACATGCTGGGAGTTTAAACACTGCTCCCGTCTCATGAAAACACACTGGGTACCAACCAGGTCTTTGCCGAGGTCCCACACATCCTTGCCGAGGTGTGGTCCCGCTGGCCTTATCAAAAGCAAAGTTGGGAAACCAGGGTTCCCTTAGGAGAAAAAAAAATATGAAGAACAAGATTATTTGGAAGATGGATGCAAGTTCACAACTTGTTACAAAAATCTGAGTTTTCAAGCCAAGAGTTCAAAACATGGACCTGGGTACCCATATAAGAAGGTCATGCAAGAACAAACACAAAAACATGGGTTTCGTTCCAAACTTTCGGATCAAAACGAGACTTGCTTCAAGAATATATGAAAACCATTTTCTCTTTTCAAAACCAACTTCAAAGCAATGCATGACATGCAAAACGAATCCGATCACGCAATGCAGCTAGATGATCAACAATAACAATCAAAGTAGATTAAGATTCTAACCTCAAAACTCGAATCCAACGGATCAAACCACGAAGATCAAGCTTGGAAGACTTACTCTCACTCAAGAACTTCTCTTCCTTCTCTCTAGAGCTTCTCTCTCTATAGGCAAGATTTGAGACAAAGAAATGATTTGTTTCTAGGCCTGCCGGCTGTCTTAACAATCAGCTCGGACACGTGGCGCTATCGGGTTGGCTCAACTAAAAAAGGTGATTGATAGATAAGACAAGTCTCTGACAAAGCGTATGCAGCAAGCTGGGTAAGACACATCGGCAAGTAATGACATCGGCTCAAATCAAGGATCTGGCAACAGGTTAACAAAGACATCGGCTAGGGAGGACGACACTTGACTAAGCTGTGCCACACCTTGGCCGGGGTGTGCCACATCTCGGCCTAGGCCATACCTGCCTGCGGACAAGGTGCACTGAGTGCAAAACACTTCGGCAAAAAGCCCGAGATGAAGATGGGGATCGACCAAGGTCCCAAAACAGTTCTAAGTACCAAGGTTCAAGGGCGAACTAAGTTCAAGGTGACCTCGGCCACACACACACCGAACAAGGACAAAACCACGCAAGCAATACTTCAACAAAACAAGGCAAGGCAAAACCTTCAAATTATCATAACAAGGCAAGATCATGCATGAATGTATGCAAGTATGACAAGAGTAAGGTGAGGGTTGTTACATCCTACCCTCCTTAAAGAAGTTTGGTCCCCAAACTTAAATTACCTTGTTCCCGGAACAATTCTGGATAACGGATTCTCACATCCTCTTCCTTTTCCCACGTGGCCTCTGTGCCATAATGTTCCTTCCATTCGACCTTTACCATCGGTATCGATTTGTTTCTCAACTGCCTCACTTGTCTGCCAATAATCCTCATTGGCTTCTCCTCGTAGCCCAAATCCTCATTAACCGAAATCTCGGAATGATCAATTATATGCAATGGATCTCGGACGTACTTCCTCAACATCGAAACATGAAACACATTGTGGACTTGGCTCAAATATGGCGGCAAAGCAAGTCTGTAGGCAACGGGGTTAATTCTCTCAAGAATTTCAAACGGTCCAATATATCGTGGTGCCAATTTACCCTTCTTGCCAAATCTTGAAACTCCTTTCGTTGGTGAAACCTTCAGGAATACATGATTCCCAACTTCGAATTCTAACTCATTCCTTCTCTGGTCGGCGTAGCTCTTTTGTCGGCTCTGGGCAGTTTTAATCCTCTGTTGGATAAGTTTAATCTTCTCTGTTGTTACTTGAATCAATTTGGGACCAAACAGGGCTCTGTCTCTGACTTCGGTCCAACATATCGGCGACCTACATTTTCTTCCGTACAAGGCTTCATACGGCGCCATGCCAATGCTAGCTTGATAACTGTTGTTGTAAGCGAATTCCACTAAAGGTAAATGCGTTCCCCAACTTCCTAGGAAGTCCAATACACAAAGTCTAAGCATATCTTCAAGTGTCTGAATAGTCCTCTCTGTCTGCCCATCCGTCTGGGGATGAAAAGCTGTGCTAAATCTCAGCTCGGCTCCGAAAGCCCTCTGTAGACTCTGCCAAAATCTAGAAACAAATTTAGGATCTCGGTCTGACACAATTGACATCGGCACTCCATGAAGTCTGACAATCTCGTTCACGTATAACAAGGCAAGTTGATCGGCGTTGAAGGTAGTCTTAACAGGTAAGAAGTGTGCTGATTTAGTTAATCTATCAACAACGACCCAAATCGAATCCATACCTTTCGATGTCTTCGGCAAACCAATCACAAAATCCATGGAGATGTGTTCCCATTTCCACTCAGGAATCGGCAAAGGTTGAAGAAGTCCTGCCGGTCTTTGATGTTCTGCTTTCACTTGTTGACAATGCAAACACTGGGACACGAATTCGGCTATTTCTCTCTTCATATTTGGCCACCAGAACGTCTGCTTCACATCCTGATACATTTTGGTGTTCCCTGGATGAACAGCAAACTTGGAACCGTGAGCTTCCTGCAAAATTTTCCTTTTTAACTCTGGGATGTCGGCTACGCATAACCTTCCTTCAAACTTAAGCACTTGCTTTTCGATAGTATATCCTGATCTCGGCTTTGTGTCAATTTCCTCGGCTATTCTCTTGAAAAAGTTATCCTCCATCTATCCTGTCTTTACCTCATCAACAATAGTCGGTGGATGTCGGTTCCACTGTCATCATGGTCAAACACGCCAAATTTCCATCTGACTTTCTGCTCAAAGCGTCGGCCACACTGTTAGCCTTACCGGGGTGATATTGAATTTGCATATCATAGTCCTTCAACAACTCAAGCCACCTTCTCTGCCTCAAATTCAATTCCTTCTGAGTGAACAGGTACTTTAAACTCTTATGATCTGTAAAAACCTGACAAGAAGCTCCATACAAATAATGACGCCAAATCTTCAAAGCAAATACCACGGCCGCTAATTCTAGATCATGGGTAGGATAGTTCTTCTCGTGGGGTTTCAACTGGCGAGATGCATAAGCTATAACCTTACCCCCTTGCATTAACACACAACCCAAACCCTTATGCGATGCATCATTATAGACATGAAACTCTTCATTACTTGATGGAAGTACGAGTACTGGTGCTGTAACTAACCTCGACTTCAGTTCCTGGAAGGCTGACTCTCGATCTTTAGTCCATTCATACAGTGTTCCCTTCTTAGTCAGTTGTGTCAATGGAATTGCAATCTTTGAGAAATCTTTCACAAACTTACTGTAATAACCTGCCAAACCCAGAAAACTACGAATCTCGGATACATTAGTCGGCCTCGGCCAATTAACCACGGCTTCAATTTTGCTAGGATCCACCGAAATACCCTTTTCACTAATCACATGACCAAGAACGAGATAGTAGAAAGCCAAAATTCACACTTGTTAAACTTAGCATACAATTTCCGTTTTCTCAGAATCTGTAAGGCAAGTCTTAAATGATTTTCATGTTCAGTTTTACTCTTGGAATAGATTAGTATATCATCAATGAAGACAACTACAAACTCATCCAAATATGGCTTGAAGACTCTGTTCATTAAATCCATAAATGCAGCAGGGGCATTGGTCACTCCAAAAGGCATTACTAAAAACTCGTAGTGGCCATATCTTGTCCGAAAAGCGGTCTTCTCAACATCTTCGGTTTTAACTTTAAGCTGATGGTAACCAGACCTAAGGTCAATCTTAGAAAAGACTTGGGCTCCTTGTAATTGGTCAAGCAGATCATCAATCCTAGGTAACGGGTACTTGTTCTTGATAGTGACTTTATTAAGTTCTCTATAATCGATGCAAAGGCGGAGTGTGCCATCCTTTTTCTTAACAAATAAAACAGGTGCTCCCCATGGTGAAGTGCTCGGCCTAATAAATCCCTTATCCAACAATTCTTGTAACTGCAGTTTTAATTCTCTAAGTTCGGCTGGGGCCATCCTATAAGGTGTTTTGGAGATCGGCTGTGTTCCCGACACGATGTCAACAGTAAACTCTATTTCTCTATCGGTTAAGTGGCTAGGCAATTCATTTGGGAAGACGTCGGAAAATTCACTAACGACTGGGATGTCGGCTAAATTAACATTTCCATCCTGATCACTCAGTATACTACACAGGTAGCCTCGGCACCCCTTCTGAATTAATTTACAGGCCTTAATGGACGAAATCAAGTAAGGTGGGGGCACTATCCCTTTACCCTGGAAAATAACCTCGGCTAGGTTCGGGGGTCTCAATGTGACACTTTTCGAAACACAGTTAATAGATGCATGATTTGCGACCAACCAATCCATTCCCAGTATAACATCAAAATGGGCTATGTCTAGAGGCATTAAATCTACTAATAATTCCACATTCTCAATCACAACAACACATGCTTTATAGATGGATGCAACAATCATAGATCTCCCAGATGGAGTAGACACAGATAACATGTAATCAAGGGGCTCTAGTCCTCTATCAATTTTCTCGGCAAACTTAGTAGATATAAACGAATGAGTAGAACCCGAATCAATCAACACATAGGCATCTTGGGAGCAAATTAGAAGTATACCTGACACCACTGTCCCAGCATTCTGAGTGTCTCCTGGTACTAACGCAAATACTCTGCCCTGTCTTATCTGCCCTTTCCCAGCATCGCCCTTCAGAACGGAACCCGAGGTATTCTCACCCTTCTTGTTGTTATCAGCCTTAGTCTTGGGGCAATCTCTCACATAATGGCCCATCTCGCCACATTCATAACAAGCTCCAGATGTCCGGCGACAAACCCCGAAATGTTGCCTCCCACAGTCCGAGCATGTCGGTTTAGCATTACCTTCCTGCCTTAGGTTACTAGTACTACCCATGTTCGTCTTCTTCTTGGTGCCCAGCTGTCCTCGGCGGTTGTCATAGTTCTGTCTCTTTCGGTGGTTCTCTCCCGAGCTCTGGTATCGATTTAGGTTAGCTTCGGCCTGAATGGCCTTGTCCAACACTTCGGCATAAGTCGGCATATTGTGTAAATTTGCTCGGTCTTGAATCGGTCCACGAAGCCCACACTCGAACTTCCTGGCCTTCATGTATTCATCGTTGGCCATGTGAGGCACAAACCTCGCCAATTCAGTAAAAGCGTGGTCGTATTCCGCCACTGTTCGGTTGCCTTGCGTCAAGGTATGAAATTCGATAGCCTTCCGGTTTCGAACACTTAGGGGAAAATGTTTGTTGTAGAACAACTCTAGAAATCGAGTCCAGGTCAGATCTGGATTGCTCTCTCTAACCATCATCCACCACCTGCGAGCGTCATCATCTAATGTGAATGCTGCCAACGTCACTTTCTGAGCGTCGGTGCTAGGGAAGACCTCGAACAACTTTTCCATTTCCAAAACCCACGCCTCAGCCTTCATCGGCTCTATACCCCCAGAGAATCTCGGTGGTTTCATTTTCTTGAACTCCCTGATCAAAGCTATCGTACCATCCCCATATAAGGCTGGCTGCGGGGGAACTTGCGGCACTAGAGGAGGTAGAGGCGGAACTACATTTCGGCCGTTGGTCTGCTCGGCCTGAGTCGACGTAGTACTAGCAAACTGCTGCCTTGTTTGCCTCAATTCGCGGGCCAAACCTTCAACTAATCTTTCCAGTCTATCCATTCTGTCTTCGGGCTGATCCCGGCCAATTGGAGGTCTACCTCTCCTCATGATGCTATGAGCGTGCAAGGTATGACTTTAAAACAAATAAGCAAACAACCACGTAGGCAAGCAACGAATAAGTATATCAAGACAATGCACACCTTGTTCAAATAGCAAACACCATGGTGCAATCCTAACATCTTTCTAAGGCAAATCCTATGCTCTTTAGGACTCAAAGTGTCACATCCCGAACCCGCCCCCATGGGTTAAGGACGTAACCGGCCAGTAATCCTAAGATTACCTACGGCCTCAAACCAAAACAGACTTAACACATCAGAGTAAAGGGGCCAAAAGGGAAGCAAAATTTAAAACTTTGTCCATAGAGCTGTGCTTACATGGCACATCAAAACAAACCATACATATGTGCGTTAATAACTCACAACAGAAACATAGCGACATAGGTTTTGTACAGACAGGATCATCCAAAACTAAGTCAACCCATAAAAACTATAAGCAGACGTATACAAAACTTCGCCAACCTGACAAAATGTAAATACATAACGAAAGGGCGAAGACGGGTCTCGTGCGTGAGACACAAGGGCTGACTCTCTCAAAACCTTAGTTGTTCCATACAGACTTCACCGAGACTGGGCCTAGACTTCTCTTGGCTCACCTACAAACACATGAATGAGCGTGAGCGATAGCCCAGTGAATAATATCGGATATGACAGTTACATAACAATATGTAGAACAACATGCTCCAAATGGCCTTGGGCCCAATTCATACTTCTATTTAACAAATATATATATAACTATACAAATTCAAATCAAGTAACTGTAGTTCTAAACATTCTGGCCTTCGGCCATTCACTTATGTCGAAACGGCCTTCGGCCCATTCATTTCTGTCAAAATGGCCTTCGGCCCATTCATTCATGTCAAAATGGCCTTTGGCCTACTCGTTCATGTCAAACGACCTTCGGCCTACTCATTCATGTCAAAACGGCCTTTAGCCTACTCATTCATGTCAAACGACTTCGGCCCCTTTGGCCTACTCGTTCATGTCAAACGACCTTCGGCTCTTTTGGCCTACTCGTTCATGTCAAACGACCTTTGGTCCATTCAAGTTTATCAAAACGACCTTTGGTCCATTCATGTTCATCAAAACGACCTTCGGTCCATTCATTTATATCAAAACGACCTTCGGTCCATTCATTTATATCAAAACGACCTTCGGTCCATTCATTACATCAAAACGACCTTCGGACCATTCATTTATATCAAAACGACCTTCGGTCCATTCATTTATATCAAACGACCTTCGGTCCATTCATTTATATCAAAACGACCTTCGGTCCATTCATTTATATCAAACGACCTTCGGTCCATTCATTTATATCAAAACGACCTTCGGTCCATTCATTTATATCAAAACGACCTTCAGTCCATTCATTTATATCAAACGACCTTCGGTCCATTCATTTATATCAAAACGACCTTCGGTCCATTCATTTATATCAAAACGACCTTCGGTCCATTCATTTATATCAAAACGACCTTCGGTCCATTCATTTATATCAAAACGACCTTCGGTCCATTCATTTATATCAAAACGACCTTTGGTCCACAATCCCAATTAACAACTCATAAAGTTTATAAGGGAATAAACAATTGAACATTGACAAGCTTTCAAATATTGATATTACTCACAGTGAACGGCTTGTGGATTTGCCCTGGAACTTGACCCTACACATTTCATGAGCACAAAAGGGTCACTAACAGTTTAATCCGTTCTTTAATTCACATATTCCTCTTTAGGCTTTATTATTATCTCATTAACTCATTTACAATGCTTAACATATGCCTAAGAGTGCTTGCAAGTGAAAGAGAACGGAAAACAGAACACAAAATGCAAAAACAGGATTTCAGAAAATAGGGTCCCCGCTCGAGCGTGGACTTCCCCGCTCGAGCGGACCCTTAGGTCTGCAAAAGTACTGGTTGCCTTCAATTCCAGCTCGAGCGTGAACTCGGCCGCTCGAGCGGACTGCCTGTCTACATAGCTCCCCGCTCGAGCGTAAACTTCCCCGCTCGAGCGGGAACCATGTCTGCAGAAAGTGCTGGAAGCTCGATTTCTCCGCTCGAGCGGCACTTCACCCGCTCGAGCGTACATCGAAAATCTGGGTTTTCCAGATTGAGTTCTTGAGCTTCATCTCGACATTCAAAGGCTCTAAATGCATGATTTCGGTCCAAACTTTACATAATCATGTATTAACATGGTACAAACATAGAATTACAACATATTGAAGCTCAATTTCATAATTTATCCACATGCATGGCTCATTTTCCACCAACTCATTACCAATGTAACCATTTCATGCATTCAAAGCTTCTACTTCCATGGATTGTACATGCATGTGACATATAACCTTCATTCTCATCTCATATGATGAAAAGATGGTCAAATACATGGATTTCAACCAAAATTGCAACATGAGTCATGTAATTCAAGCTCAAATATGCAAATTCAAAACAATACATACATGCATGCATATATGGTCTTCAATTTCATCAAAACCAACTCCTTTCATGTTCTAGATCACAATTTAATCTTCAATTCACGAAATCACAGCCCAAATTCATGAGTTAGGGGTTGGTTACTCACCTAGGAGCTTTAATCTTCCAAATTCTAGTCAATTCTTGAGTTAAATCTTCAAGTTCCCAAGCTAGAGCCAAAAATTGCTCAAGTCTCTTCCTTCCTCTCTCTACAGCCGGCCTCTCTCTCACTCTTAATTGTCTAACTCAGATTTTGAGTCTTAAGAGAGCTAAAGGAGAGTGCAATGCAAATATACAACAAGCCCCACTAATATAATATTTTAATATAAAATATTTGGGCACTTAATTCATCAATTTAATCAGTTTAATCTGACCAGAATTAATTTCTAATTAAATTTCACCGTAGGCTCTAAAAATTATGCCAACCACAGTGGCGCAATCAATTTCGGGTTCTGTGGCCGATAAGGCCCTCAATTTAATTTTCGAAGCGGTAAAATCAAACAGATATTCCTACGGTGAACAGATAGAAATTCAAAACCACATATTTTCACATAATGGCATACAAAACCATGCTAAACACATAACCATAAACAACTTTAGGACCAATTAGCATAATACATGACAGGGATGTCACAGTCTTCCCCCCTTTAGGAAGTTTGGTCCTCCAAACTTATTTTACCTTCAGTCGAAACAATTCAGAACACTTTTCATTCAACGGTTCCAACCCTTCTTAATAGTCATTCGCTTAGTCTTGAAATCAAGCAACGCTCTATTCTCAATCAGTCATAGATTTACCTTTTTCCGCCATACAAGGCTTGTATGGTGCCATGCCCAAACTAGAGTGTGGGTTGTTGTTGGGAGCAAAGTTTGCCAATGATGGATAGACCTTTCCAACTCCCCCAAAAAAATCTAATGCATATCTTTGGAGCATTCCTCCCAAAAATCTAAAAAGTTCTTTCTGAGCATACTTCAATTTGCGGATGGTAAACAGCGCCGAATCATAATTTAGTTTCGTAACAAATTCATAATTTGTCCAGATCATTTACAGAAATCATAAGTCATGATTAAGTTTACGTGATACATCCATTAGCATTAACAGATCAGAACGGAACAGAATAGAACAGAACATATACACGTGAGGTTACGAATAACCAGTTCCATAAAGGAACCTCCGGATCCGGGTAACATAACAGAACAGAAGCTGAGCCCCCATTGCCTCTTGAAGGCTTTTCAAAATTCAAACACATTTAGAATTTCTGTCTAAACAATAGATACTGGGACTCCATGTAAACGAGCGATCTTATCGATGTAAACAGTGGTTAGTCTACAAGCATCCTACAAAATTTTATAGGGAGAAATGGGCAACTTCAATAATTTTACCTACAATAGCCCAAATGGGACTTATACCTTGGGTGCTCAAGGTAGCCCCACAACGAAATTCGTAGCCACATATTCCCATTTCCATTCCAAAATGGAGAGATTGAAGCAGTTCTGCCACCACTGATATTCGACTTCGACCTGTTGGTACCGAAAAATATTCAAACACAAATTCACTAACTGCCCTCTTCAAGGTAGGTCACCACATATTTATTTCAATGTCAGTTAACTTTATCACAGAAGTTCGGTCTATTCCGTGTCACAAAAGTTCAATTCATCCTTTAATAATTCCCCAATTCACGATCTGATTCGGTATTTAGTCCAGTGACTCATCACAATTATCCAAGGTCAATTAGCAGTCTTCAGGAACATAAGATGGATCCAGATACTGATTCCCGAAACAACAAAGGTAACATCGAAGTAATTACCCACACAATACACATAGTCCGTATATCCCCATAGTACCAATTGTAAAATACAACAACACTGAGGCAATCGACTTCTAATAGAATACACGTATTCTCAGTTCATTCAGCAGTTTACGGTTTGTAATTCACAATTCAGTTCAGTATTCAATTCTCTGTTCCATTGAGTCTTTCTACTTTATCTGGTAGTCGTTAAAAGCATAAGGCAATTCATATACGTAAATCCCCATGATGTCCAGGCATTATCAAAGGAGTCAATCGCATGTCAAACACAATTCACACATTCTCAGGGTTTCAATCATAGAATATTATGACACTGGGTGGTTATATACAAAGCGTACCGAATTTACGCACTTTTCAGACAATCAGGGTTTTTCAAAGTTTCTTGGATGTTAAAACATTTACATAATACCAAAGGATGACATTCCAAACAAAACAAAGGAATAATCGTCTCGGAATCGAAGCACACCCGTTCGCGACCGTCGGTGGCCGATTCCAGATCGATTAGTCAAACCCACCCGTACGAAACCGTCGGTGGCAAAAGGTATCTCAATCAAAAGTGCTACATAGGCTTAACGTCCCCTAACACAAAAGGACGCCCCAAGAATGTCATCAAACAAACATAGTACCACTCACCGTAACCTGATCTCCCAAAATCCGATAACACTGAAGCAACCACTCTCTCATACACAGCATATTCTGATCAGTCAAGGACAACCGTTCAGTACTGCTCAAAATCAAATCATTCTACCGTCATCGGTTCCCATAGCGTCAAACAAACAAAATGGAACAACACTCCTTACGACACCTAATCACGGGATTTGTACAATTCAGTTCATCTATAACACATATGTCCTCAATAGTTGAAGGTTGGTTCTCAATGGTGTTCATAGGTAGATCAATCTATTGATAGCCCACAAAGGTCTTTCAAATAAGTCAAGCACTCCAAACGGATTCAAGTTTTGGGTCCATCAGTTTTCCTGCCAATAATAATCCGGTCATTTATTTATAGACAATTCTTAACCCCCTTTTACAAAGTCGACTTAGATAGAGGTTCTTATCAATCAACCCAAGCAAAGGTCTTGTCAGATTAAATCAAACAAAGGTCCCGTCAAATTATATCCAATGAGGGTTCTATCGGGCCAATTCAGACAAAGGTTCTATTGGATCAAGTCAAATAGAAGTTTTCTCAAATAGGGCACATTTGATTCTGTAAAGCTCACTTCGTTTGCTTAGGCAAATGGCTGATAGTTTCACAACTGCCCTAAATTTATCAGTTCTCAAGGTCGTATCAGAATCATTCATCACAACTGTTCATATCAAAGTGTTTCAAATCACGTACAATACGGTATTGTCTACATGAGTTCAAGTATAGTTACATAAGCATGCAAGTGTTCATATTAGGAGGTATGTATCATAAGCAGTATAGCAGTTCCCAAATAAGCCTTATATGCAAGAACATGGTGCACGGTAATACATTATACAAAGTTCCTCGGGTACACATAGTATGGGATTGTTACGCAAAGTTCCAAAATAGTCATATCACCCAGTCAACTTTCTACCAATCAAAATATATGGTCTCACAATTATAGAGTTCATCATTTAGGCGCTCAATTTGGTCACACGATTACAGAATCATAATTCCAGTGGTTTAGTCATTGAAGGCGGTAACATAATAAATTACCCTGAGCATAGGTGTAGATATACATGTGCATGTGCAGAGTCAATCAATATCCCAAAACGTATTTCACAAATTTCCCAAACGGGGCATATACCTCCAATGAATACAGTCTTGATCATGTGGGTCTAACCAATCTAGATACACATGCAGCAGATATAAAATATATACCGATCCGAATCAAATAATATCCCAAGCGAAGATGTACAAACGTACTAATTCAGAATCAATCAACACATAAACATTCATTTGTAAACAGTATAGATACCTGGGATAATGGTTACAACATTCTGAGTGCTTTCTGGGATGAGTGTGATTACTCCATCCTGAGTAGCAATTCCTACCACTGGTACGGATTTAGCCAAGGCAGAGGATTCATTCACATTTCGTTCAATCCGGGGACAGTTCCTCGCCGTATGGTCCATTTTACCATATCTATAACGAGCCCCAGAAGTCTGATAACAAACTCTTCGGTGTTTCTCACACTGGTGGTGGCAAAAGTTCTTATCATAACAGTAACTGACGTTGTTGTCTTAAGATCTCTGCCATTTCTTGTACCATTCTTTCCAGTCTATCAGGTCGGGCTGTAAATGAGTCTGCCAACTCGCATGCCCTTACCTTATTCATACTTTACACAGATCCTTACTAAGCCCTGCCAAACACTGGGATGCCCAACACAAAGACAATCACAGATATACATGGGTACATTCGTACATTATTATATTCTCGTTTTATACATTGACAAGGCACAATTAATCACATACATAACAGATGATTGCATACTTATTAGTTATCGCATGCTGAACATTTACTAAGTAATCATATACTCAAATCATGTTCATATTTTACATAGACACCCGTAAGCAGAATTGAATGCACATAGACAACTTTTCATGATTGATATATTCATGTATGCGCATCATATCAAAACAAACTTGTTGTACACATTAGTGTAACGATTCATATTTCATATTCAAATCATGTGTGGTATTTCCTTGAGCGTAACATATCATGTTGGTCAAGCATATCAAGTTCCATGATGGAACCTCTAATACCAGGTAACATATCACATACATAGGCCACGGTATTATTTCCCCCGGTCTAGGGCCTCATGACCATAAGCCACAGTATTATGTCCCCTGGGCGAGGGCCTTTGCTAAGGATACCACAATTACGTTCCAGGAAATTTGGACAATCATTAATTCATTTCATATCATCATAACATAATTAAGACTAAACGTAACTTTATAGAGTTCTTACTCACCATCCGATTGAACTTGCATTATACTTTATACAAAAATTCACGAGTATGCATATACCGGAAAGCATACATATTTCGATGGTTTACAATGCACGCAATCCATAATTTATAGCCCATAATCGTTCACATTAAACATTTAGGCGTATTTCTGATGCTTCCAAATTCATACTTATCACATGAATGCATCCTAGATCTTTTCTAAACGCTTATTGCTCTTTTGGACAAGTGCGTGAGTTATTAACTCGTGCTCTGATACCACTCTGTCACATCCCGAACCCGCCCCCATGGGTTAAGGACGTAACCGGCCAGTAATCCTAAGATTACCTACGGCCTCAAACCAAAACAGACTTAACACATCAGAGTAAAGGGGCCAAAAGGGAAGCAAAATTTAAAACTTTGTTCATAGAGCTGTGCTTACATGGCACATCAAAACAAACCATACATATGTGCGTTAATAACTCACAACAGAAACATAGCGACATAGGTTTTGTACAGACAGGATCATCCAAAACTAAGTCAACCCATAAAAACTATAAGCAGACGTATACAAAACTTCGCCAACCTGACAAAATGTAAATACATAACGAAAGGGCGAAGACGGGTCTCGTGCGTGAGACACAAGGGCTGACTCTCTCAAAACCTTAGTTGTTCCATACAGACTTCACCGAGACTGGGTCTAGACTTCTCTTGGCTCACCTACAAACACATGAATGAGCATGAGCGATAGCCCAGTGAATAATATCGGATATGACAGTTACATAACAATATGTAGAACAACATGCTCCAAACGGCCTTGGGCCCAATTCATACTTCTATTTAACAAATATATATATAACTATACAAATTCAAATCAAGTAACTGTAGTTCTAAACATTCTGGCCTTCGGCCATTCACTTATGTCGAAACGGCCTTCGGCCCATTCATTTCTGTCAAAATGGCCTTCGGCCCATTCATTCATGTCAAAATGGCCTTTGGCCTACTCGTTCATGTCAAACGACCTTCGGCCTACTCATTCATGTCAAAACGGCCTTTAGCCTACTCGTTCATGTCAAACGACTTCGGCTCCTTTGGCCTACTCGTTCATGTCAAACGACCTTCGGCTCTTTTGGCCTACTCGTTCATGTCAAACGACCTTTGGTCCATTCAAATTTATCAAAACGACCTTTGGTCCATTCAAGTTTATCAAAACGACCTTTGGTCCATTCATGTTCATCAAAACGACCTTCGGTCCATTCATTTATATCAAAACGACCTTCGGTCCATTCATTTATATCAAAACGACCTTCGGTCCATTCATTACATCAAAACGACCTTCGGACCATTCATTTATATCAAAACGACCTTCGGTCCATTCATTTATATCAAACGACCTTCGGTTCATTCATTTATATCAAAACGACCTTCGGTCCATTCATTTATATCAAAACGACCTTCGGTCCATTCATTTATATCAAACGACCTTCGGTCCATTCATTTATATCAAAACGACCTTCGGTCCATTAATTTATATCAAACGACCTTCGGTCCATTCATTTATATCAAAACGACCTTCGGTCCATTCATTTATATCAAAACGACCTTCGGTCCATTCATTTATATCAAACGACCTTCGGTCCATTCATTTATATCAAAACGACCTTCGGTCCATTCATTTATATCAAACGACCTTTGGTCCATTCATTTATATCAAAACAACCTTCGGTCCATTCATTTATATCAAACGACCTTCGGTCCATTCATTTATATCAAAATGACCTTCGGTCCATTCATTTATATCAAAACGACCTTCGGTCCATTCATTTATATCAAACGACCTTCGGTCCATTCATTTATATCAAAACGACCTTCGGTCCATTCATTTATATCAAACAACCTTCGGTCCATTCATTTATATCAAAACGACCTTCGGTCCATTCATTTATATCAAAACGACCTTTGGTCCACAATCCCAATTAACAACTCATAAAGTTTATAAGGGAATAAACAATTGAACATTGACAAGCTTTCAAATATTGATATTACTCACAGTGAACGGCTTGTGGATTTGCCCTGGAACTTGACCCTACACATTTCATGAGCACAAAAGGGTCACTAACAGTTCAATCCGTTCTTTAATTCACATATTCCTCTTTAGGCTTTATTATTATCTCATTAACTCATTTACAATGCTTAACATATGCCTAAGAGTGCTTGCAAGTGAAAGAGAACGGAAAACAGAACACAAAATGCAAAAACAGGATTTCAGAAAATAGGGTCCTCGCTCGAGCGGACCCTTAGGTCTGCAAAAGTACTGGTTGCCTTCAATTCCAGCTCGAGCGTGAACTCGGCCGCTCGAGCGGACTGCCTGTCTACATAGCTCCCCGCTCGAGCATAAACTTCCCCGCTCGAGCGGGAACCATGTCTGCAGAAAGTGCTGGAAGCTCGATTTCTCCGCTCAAGCGGCACTTCACTCGCTCGAGCGTACATCGAAAATCTGGGTTTTCTAGATTGAGTTCTTGAGCTTCATCTCGACATTCAAAGGCTCTAAATGCATGATTTCGGTCCAAACTTTACATAATCATGTATTAACATGGTACAAACATAGAATTACAACATATTGAAGCTCAATTTCATAATTTATCCACATGCATGGCTCATTTTCCACCAACTCATTACCAATGTAACCATTTCATGCATTCAAAGCTTCTACTTCCATGGATTGTACATGCATGTGACATATAACCTTCATTCTCATCTCATATGATGAAAAGATGGTCAAATACATGGATTTCAACCAAAATTGCAACATGAGTCATGTAATTCAAGCTCAAATATGCAAATTCAAAACAATACATACATGCATGCATATATGGTCTTCAATTTCATCAAAACCAACTCCTTTCATGTTCTAGATCACAATTTAATCTTCAATTCACAAAATCACAGCCCAAATTCATGAGTTAGGGGTTGGTTACTCATCTAGGAGCTTTAATCTTCCAAATTCTAGTCAATTCTTGAGTTAAATCTTCAAATTCCCAAGCTAGGGCCAAAAATTGCTCAAGCCTCTTCCTTCCTCTCTCTATAGCCGGCCCCTCTCTCACTCTCAATTGTCTAACTCAGATTTTGAGTCTTAAGAGAGCTAAAGGAGAGTGCAATGCAAATATACAACAAGCCCCACTAATATAATATTTTAATATAAAATATTTGGGCACTTAATTCATCAATTTAATCAGTTTAATCTGACCAGAATTAATTTCTAATTAAATTTCACCGTAGGCTCTAAAAATTATGCCAACCACAGTGGCGCAATCAATTTCGGGTTCTGTGGCCGATAAGGCCCTCAATTTAATTTTCGAAGCGGTAAAATCAAACAGATATTCCTACGGTGAACAGATAGAAATTCAAAACTACATATTTTCACATAATGGCATACAAAACCATGCTAAACACATAACCATAAACAACTTTAGGACCAATTAGCATAATACAGGACAGGGATGTCACACAAAGTGTGTGAATAACGTATACCGAGGAACTTGTGCTCTGATACCATTCTGTCACGACCCCAAACCGCCCCTAGTAGTTTGGTGCCGTGATGGCCAGTAATCCGGGATTACTGTAGGCTAACTTTCAAAAGTTTAACAAGATCAGAGTATAATAAACGGGGCTCACAAATGTGGAAGCAATAATCTAAGATACAAGTAGTCCATAAGAGCAGTGCATAGATCCAATGTAATGTCAATCATCTTACAACTTGAATACAATAAAACAGAATATGTGTTACATCTTGATCAAAAGGCTTCTCGAGCCGACCTATACAATATACAGTGGGTACAAGCCAAGAAGCAAAATTTTCAAGAAGTGCCGACGTGAATACAAAATAACGCCGACATAATCATGGATCCAAAACAAGCTTTCAAAAACACATTCTAGGCGTCGCCGACGTCCTGCTCATCACCTACATATATATAGAGAGGGTGAGCTTGGATACTCAGTGAATGGTACTAAAAATAAAGGTTTTTGCATGAATACAACCGAAGTCTTTCAAAACAAAACACGCCAAAACTATACAGATATTAGCCGAGGTTCCTTCAAAGCAAAACACATCAAACTCTATCAACAAGGGATGAACCGTATTCATCAATCAAATCTTACAAGTCTCAGGGGATGCTTACTTACATCGGCAAAGCAAGGGATGAACCGTATTCATCAATCAAATCTTACAAGTCTCAGGGGATGCTTACTTACATCGACAAAGCAAGGGATGAACCGTATTCATCAATCAAATCTCGTTGAGTCAAAGGTACTGCGAAAGTTTATAGTCCTCCAGTACAAGGGACTTGTGTTACTTAAGCCCGAAGCTCCTTTCAACACGATGATCTGGTGTTACTTAGGCCCGTAGCCCGATTTAACATTATGGCACTTGTTACTTAGGCCCGTAGCACGATTTAACATTCTAGTGCTCCCAAGAAAGGACCGTATCCTTTTAAACTTAGTGCTGCGAAAGTTTAGAGTCCTCCAGCACGAGGGACTTTTGCACTTGGTACTGCGAAAGTTTAGAGTCCTCCAGTACAAGGGACTTTTCAAGGATGACATCAAAACAAAACTTATACTGATACATCAACACAGGGCTATTCATTCATGCTTAGCAAATACATTCATCAAAACAAGCAAAGCAAGATTTATCAAAACAGTGTAACATAGCTTTATTAAAAGCACCACTCACCTAGTTCTTCAGGTGTAGGCTCAAAGCAAGGATCAAGGTCCTACAATCACATGGCAAATCATATACTCAAAACAAGCCATATATATATACGAATGATCTCGGCATTCTTGCCAGATCCAAGTAATTAACAAAGCAACACATGCTGGGAGTTTAAACACTGCTCCCGTCTCATGAAAACACACTGGGTACCAACCAGGTCTTTGCCGAGGTCCCACACATCCTTGCCGAGGTGTGGTCCCGCTGGCCTTATCAAAAGCAAAGTTGGGAAACCAGGGTTCCCTTAGGAGAAAAAAAAATATGAAGAACAAGATTATTTGGAAGATGGATGCAAGTTCACAACTTGTTACAAAAATCTGAGTTTTCAAGCCAAGAGTTCAAAACATGGACCTGGGTACCCATATAAGAAGGTCATGCAAGAACAAACACAAAAACATGGGTTTCGTTCCAAACTTTCGGATCAAAACGAGACTTGCTTCAAGAATATATGAAAACCATTTTCTCTTTTCAAAACCAACTTCAAAGCAATGCATGACATGCAAAATGAATCCGATCACGCAATGCAGCTAGATGATCAACAATAACAATCAAAGTAGATTAAGATTCTAACCTCAAAACTCGAATCCAACGGATCAAACCACGAAGATCAAGCTTGGAAGACTTACTCTCACTCAAGAACTTCTCTTCCTTCTCTCTAGAGCTTCTCTCTCTATAGGCAAGATTTGAGACAAAGAAATGATTTGTTTCTAGGCCTGCCGGCTGTCTTAATAATCAGCTCGGACACGTGGCGCTATCGGGTTGGCTCAACTCAAAAAGGTGATTGATAGATAAGACAAGTCTCTGACAAAGCGTATGCAGCAAGCTGGGTAAGACACATCGGCAAGTAATGACATCGGCTCAAATCAAGGATCCGGCAACAGGTTAACAAAGACATCGGCTAGGGAGGACGACACTTGACTAAGCTGTGCCACACCTTGGCCGGGGTGTGCCACATCTCGGCCTAGGCCATACCTGCCTGCGGACAAGGTGCACTGAGTGCAAAACACTTCGGCAAAAAGCCCGAGATGAAGATGGGGATCGACCAAGGTCCCAAAACAGTTCTAAGTACCAAGGTTCAAGGGCGAACTAAGTTCAAGGTGACCTCGGCCACACACACACCGAACAAGGACAAAACCACGCAAGCAATACATCAACAAAACAAGGCAAGGCAAAACCTTCAAATTATCATAACAAGGCAAGATCATGCATGAATGTATGCAAGTATGACAAGAGTAAGGTGAGGGTTGTTACATTACTGGGAATTTACAGAGTATTTTACTGTGAATTTATTGGAAATTTTCTGCGTAATTTACTATGAATTTATTGGGAATTTTTTGAGTAATTTAAATTGAATTTACTGGGAATTAATTGGGAATTTACTAAGTAATTTAATGAGAATTTACTAGGAATTTACTGAGAATTTAATGGGAATTTACAGAGTAATTTACTAAGAATGTACTGGGAATTTACTCAGTAATTTACTAAGAATTTACGAGAAATTTACTGAGTAATTTATAGAGAATTTACTTGCAATTTACTGAGTAATTTACTGGGAATTTACAGAGTAATGTACTGAGAAATTGTTGGGAATTTACTGAGTAATTTTAATGAGAATTTATTGGGAATTTACTGAATAATTTAATTAGAATTTTCTGGGAATTTACTAAGTAATTTAACGAGAATTTAGTGAGAATTTACAAGAAATTTAAGCAATAATTTACTGAGAATTTACTGGGAATTTATTGAGTAAATTTCTTAGAATTTATTGGGAATTTACTGAGTAATTTATTGAGATGTTACTGGGATTTTGATGAGTAATTTGCTGAGAATTTACTGAGTAATTTACTGAGTAATTTACTGAAATTTACTTTGTAATTTACTGGGAATTTACTCAATATATTACCGAGAATTCACTGGGAATTTAATGGGAATTTACTGAGTAATTTACGGAAAATTTCCTGAAAATTTACAGAGTAATTTACTGAGAATCTACTAGAAACTTACTGAGTATTTTACTGAGAATTTACTGAGTAATTTACTTGGAATTTTACTGAGAATTTAATGGGAATTTATGGAGAAATTTATTGAGAATTTACAGGGAATTTACTCAGCAATTTACTTAGAATTTACTGGTAACTGAGAATTTACTGGGAATTTACTGAGTAATTTAATAAACTTTTTTTAGCAATTTACTCTGTAATTTACAGAGAATTTACTGGGAATTTATTGCGTAATTTACTGAGAATTTACTTGGAATTTACTCACTAATTTACTAAGTAATTTACTGAGAATTTACTGAAAATTTACTGAGAATGTATTGGGAATTTACTAAGTATTTACTGAGTAATTTAAGGACAATTTACTGGGAATTTACTGAGAATTTATTTGAAATTTCTTCATAATTTTGTTGAGAATTTACTGAGTAATTTATTGGGAATTTACTGGGAAATTTACTAAGAATGTACTGGGAAATTTAAATTGAATTTACTTGGAAGTTACTGAGAATTTATTGGGAATTTACTGCAAATTTACTCTGTAATTTAATGAGAATTTACTAGGAATTTGCTGAGTAATGTATTGGGAATTTACTAGACAACTTAATGAGAATTTACTAGGAATTTACTGAGAATTTAATGGGAATTTATAGAAGAATTTACTAGGAATTTACTCAGTAATTTACTGAGAATTTACTGAAAATTTACTGAGTAATTTACTGAGAATTTATTGGGAATTTACTGAGAATTCACTGGGAATTTACTGAGAATTTACTAGGAATTTACTGCGTAATTTAATGAGAATTTGCTGGAAATTTACTGAGTAATTTACTAAGAATCTGTTGGGGACTTACTAAGTAATTTACTGAGAATTTAATGGGAATTTACTGAGTAATTTAATGAGAATTTGCCAGAAATTTACTGAGAATTTAATGGGAATTTACGGAGTAATTTAATGAGAACTTACTGGGAATTTACACAGTAAGTTACTCAGAATTTACTGAGTAATTTACTGAGAATTTACTACCAAGTTACTGAGTAATTTCCTAGAAATTTACTGAGAATTTATTTGGAATTTACAAAGTAATTTACTAAGAACTTTCTGGAAATTTACTGGGAATTTACTAAGTAGTTTACTGATAACTTTCTATGATTTACTGAGTAATTTACTAGGAATTTATTGAGAATTTACAATGAATTTACTGAGTAATTTATTGGTAATTTACTAAGTAATTTTCTGAGAATTTACTGAGAATTTTTTGAGTAATTTACTGAGAATTTACTAGCAATTTACTTAGTAATTTACTGAGTATTTTCTAGAAATTTACTAGCAATTTACTGAGAATTTACAGAGAATTTACTGAGAATTAACTGGGAATTTATCGAGTAATTTACTGAGAATTTTCTGGGAATTAACTAAGTAATTTACTGTGAATTTACAAATAATTTACTGAGAATTTACAGAGAATTTATTGAGAATTTACTGAGTAATGTACTGAGAATTTTATCGGAATTTACTAAGTAATTTAATAAGAATTCACTGGAAATTTACAAAGTAATTTACTGAGAATTTATTGAGTAATTTACTGAGAATTTACTAGGAATTTACTGAGTAATTTAATGAGAATTTATTGAGAATTTACAAGTAATTTACTGTGAAATTACTAGGAATTTACTCAGTAATTTACTGAGAATTTACATGGAATTTACAAAGAATTTACTGGGAATTTACCGAGTAATTTACTGAACATTTACTTGGACTTTACTGAGTAATTTAAAGAGAATTTACTGAGTAATTTATTGAGAATTTACTAGGAATTTACTCAATAATTTACTAAGAATTTTCTAGGAATTTACTGAGTAGTTTACTGGAAATTTACTGAGAATTTACTAGGAATTTACTCAGTAATTTATTGGAAATTTACTGAGTAATCTAATCGGAATTTACTGACAATTTACTAGGAATTTACTGAGTAATTTACTGAGAATTTTCTGAGAATTTACTGAGTAATTTATTGAGAATTTACTGAGTAATTTACTGAGAATTTATTGGGAATTTACACAGAAATTTACGAAGAATTTATGGGGAATTTACTCAGTAATTTACTGAGAATTTACTCAGTAATTCAGGAAGAATTTACTGAGAATGTACTGAGTAATTTACTCAAAATTTAATTTGAATTTACTAAGCAATTTAATGAGAATTTACGAGGAATTTACTGAGTAATTTAATGAAAATTTAGTAGAAATTTACTGAAAATTTATAGGAAATTTACTTAGTAATTTTTTGAGAATTTACACTGTAATTTAATGAGAATTTACTGGGAATCTACATAGAATTTTCTGTGCAATTTACTGTGAATTTACACAGTAATTTAATGAGAATTTACTGGGAATTTACTGAGTAATTTACTTAGAATTTATTGGGAATTTACCCTGTAATTTACTAAGAATTTACTGGAAATTTATTGAGAATTTACTGAGTAATTTACTGAGAATTTACAGGCAATTTGCTGAGAATTACTCAGTAATTTAGTGGGAATTTTCGGGGAATTTACTCCGAAATTTACTGGGAATTTACTGAGTAATTTAATGATAATTTACTGGGAATTTATTGAGACTTTAATGGAATTTTTGAGTAATTTACTGAGAATTTGCTTGAAATTTTTTGAAAATTTACTAGGAATTTACTAAGAATTTAGTGGGAATTTACTGAGTAATTTAGTGAGGATTTACTTGTAATTTACTGAGTAATTTAATGAAAATTTTCTGAGAATATGCTCGAAATTTCCTCTGTAATTTACTGAAAATTTAATTTAAATTTACTGAGTAATTTACTAGGAATTTACTGGGAATTTACAGAGTAATGTACTGAGAATTTACTGGTAGTTTACTGAATTATTTAATGATAATTTACAGAGAATTTACTAAGTAATTTTACGAAAATTTAGTGGGAATTTAATGAGAATTTACTGAGTACTTTACTGACAATTTACTGGGAATTTACTGAGAATTTGCTGGGAACGTACTACTGTGTAAATTACTGAGAATTTACAAAAAAAAGTTACTGAGTAATTTACTAAGAACTTGCTGATAATTTACAGGGAATTTACTGTGTAAATTACTGAGAATTTATTGGTAATTTACTTTGTAATTTACTGGGAATTTAATAAGTAATTTACTGAGAATTTACTAGGAATTTACTGACTAATTTACTGAGAATTTACTGGAAATTTTTCGAGTAATTTACAGGGAATTTACAAAGTCATTTAATTGGTAATTTACTGGAATTTACAGAGTAATTTACTGGGAATTTACTGAGAATTTAGTGGGAATTTACTAAGTAATTTACTTAGAATTTACTGGGAATTTACTAAGGAATTTACTGAGAATTTATTGAGTAATTTACTTAGAATTTATTGGGAATTTACTGAGAATTTAGTGGGAATTTACTCAGTGATTTACTGGAAATTTTCTGAGTAATTTACTGAGAATTTAATTAGTAATTTACGGAGAACTTTCTGGGTATTTACAGAGTAATTTGCATACAATTTATTGGTAATTTATTGAGAATTTTATTTAGAATTTACTGAGTAATTTTCTGAGAATTTACTAGGACTTTATAGAGTAATTCACTAAGAATTTATTGGGAATTTAATGAAAATTTACAGGAAATTTACTGAGAATTTACTGGGAATTTATTGAGTAATTTGCTGGGAATTTACTGAGTAATTTGTTGAGAATTTATTTGAAATTTACTGAGTAATTTACTGGCAATTTACTGAGTAATTTACTGGCAATTTACTGAGTAATTTACTGAGAATTTACAGGAATTTACTGAGTAATTTAATAAGAATTTATTAGGAATTTACTAAGTAATTTATTAAGAATTTAATAGGAATTTACTCCGTAATTTACCTAGAATTTACTGTGAATTTACCGAGTAATTTTCTGAGAATTTACTCGGAATATACTGAGTAATTTAGTGAGAATTTTCTGAGTAATTTACAGAGAATTTACTCGGAATTTAGTGAGTAATTTACTGAGAATTTATTGACAATTTACTACGAATTTACTAAGTAACTTACTGAGAATTTACTGACTAATTTACAGAACAATTTTCTGAGAATTTCCCGGTAATATACTGAGTAATTTACTGGGTATTTACTGAATAATTTACTGAGAATTTACAAGGAATTTACTAAGTAATTAACTCAGAATTTACTGGGAATTTTCTGAGTAATTTACTGGGAATTTACTATGTAATTTACTGGGAATTTACTAAGTAATTTCCTGAGAATTTACTAAGTAATTTTTTGGAATTTACTCGAAATTTACTAAGTAATTTCCTGAGAATTTACTGGGAATTTACTAAGTAATTTACTATGAATTTACGGGGAATTTATCGAGTAACTTATTAAGTAATTTTCTGAGAATTTATTAGGAATTTACTCAGTAATTTACTGAGAATTTACTGGGAATATACTGAGTAATTTACTGGGAATTTATGTCACGACCCCATTCCGCCCCTAGTAGAATGGTGCCGTGATGGCCAGTAATCCGAGATTACCAGAGGCCAACTTACAAAGATTCACACACGATCAGAGTATACATATGGGGCTTACATGTGCAGAAGCAATAAATTTAAATCTAATTAGTCCATAAGAGCTGTGCATAGATTAAATGAAATGACATACATTTTAACATGGTTTATAACTTGGATACAAATAAAATAAAGTACATGTTACATCTTGATCAAAAGGCTTCTCAAGCCGACATAAACAAAATAAACTATAGCAACCAAGCCAAGAAGCATAATCTTCAAGATGCTACAAAAATGCGAATCCAAAATAAGTTGCAATAGTCAACTAGGCGTCATCGCCTTCTAGCTCGTCACCTATATATATATATATATAAGGAGAGGGTGAGCTTGGATACTGAGTGAATGGTATTAGTAATAAAGGGTTAAATAAATGATATCCAAGATTCTTTATCAAAACAATACATATCATAGCTTGTACAAAAAATCAAGGGATGAACTAAGTTCATTTATCAAGTCTTTCAAAGCTTCAAGGGATGCTCACTAGCATCAATAATACAAGGGATGACATTTCGGACAAACCCACGCGAAAAACCGTCGGTGGCAAAACAAGGGTACTAGTTGCATTATAGTCCCCTAGCACTAAGGACTTTCCCGAAATGTCATCAAAACAAATATAATACTTGATATAAAAGTTAGGGATAATCATTCATGCTTGATCAAATACTTTTCCAAAACAAAGCAAAGCCTTATCAAAACCTTATAACATAGCTTTATTAAAAATACCACTCACATAACTCTTCGGACGTCGGGGTTAAGGCAAGGGTCCAAGGCCTACAAGTATATAATAAATCCCATTGAATGCATTTCAAGAAGACAAGAAGAAATGCTCAAAGATGGATATGAAATGCATCCTTAAAACAAGCTTTACATGACAGGAAAGGATCTCGGCATTTCCTTCAAAAACCAAGTCAAGACAGGGTAAAACATGCTGGGAGTTAACTCACTGTTTCTCATCTCGGGAAAACATGCTCGGAGTTAACTCACTGTTTCTCATCTCGGGAAAACATGCTGGGTATCAACCAGCTCTTGGCCGAGGTCCCACACCTCTTGGCCGAGGTATGGTCCCGATGACCACATTTAGGGAAATGAAGTCTGGAAATTCTGGGTTTCTTTTTTTTTTTTTTTTGAAGAACATGAGAATTTACTTAGAATTTACAGAGTAATTTACTGGGAATTTACTCATTAATTTTCTGAGAATTTACAGAGAATTTACTGGGAATTTATTGGTAATTTATTGAGTAATTTACTGAGAATTTATTGGGAATTTACTAAGTAATTTACTTGGAATTTGCTGGGAATTTACTCAGTAATTTACAGAAAATTTATTGAATAATTTGCTGAAAATATCCTGGTAATTTACTACGTAATTTACTGAAATTTGCTGGGAATTTACTGATTAATTTACTAAGAATTTACTGAGTAATTTACTGAGAATTTTCTGAGTAATTTATTGAGAATTTATTGGGAATTTACCGAGTAATTTACTGAGAATTTATTGGGAATTTACTGGGAATTTATAAGTAATTTACCTAGAGTTTGTTGGGAATTTACTCAGTAATTTACTAAGAATTTACTGAAAATTTACTAAGTAATAAGCTGAAAATTTCCTGGTAATTTACTGAGAATTTTTAGAGTAATTTACTGAGAATTTACTGGAAATTTACTGAGTAATTTCCTGATATTTGCTGGGAATTTACTGATTAATTACTAAGAATTGACTGAGTAATTTACTGAAAAATTACTGGGAATTTACTTCGAATTTACTGAGTAATTTAATGAGAATTTATTGGGAATTTACTGAATAAATTACTGAGAATTTACTGATAATTTACGAGGAATTTACTGTGTAAATTACTGAGAATTTACAGATAATTTACAGAGTAATTTACTGAGAATTTACTTTGTAATTTACTGAGAATTTACTAAAAATTTTGTCACGACCCGAACCCGCCCCCGTGGGTTAAGGACGTAACCGGCCAGTAATCATGAGATTACCTACGGCCTCAAACTGTTCTAAACGTATTTTAACAGAGTTAATGGGGGCCAAACGGAAGCAAAATTAAAAACTTTGTCCATAGAGCCGTGCTTATATGCACATCAAACAAACCATACTCAGATACGTTAATAACTCACATCAAAAGTACAGCTTCACAAAATTCATTACAGACAGGATCGTCCAAAACGAGTCAACCTATAACAGACTATGTACAGACATGCACTGGGTCCTTGCCAACAAGACAAAACATAGGTACATAGTAAAAGGGCAAGGATGGTCTCATGCGCGAGGCACAAGGCTGACTCTCCCAAAACTCCTGTTGTTCCTAGCAGACTTCACTGGGGCTGGGTTTGGACTTCCCTTGGCTCACCTACAAATACATGAATGAGCGTGAGCGATAGCCCAGTGAATAATATCAAATATAACAGTTACATAACAATATGTAGATCAACATGCTCCAAACGGCCTTGGGCCCAATTCATACTTCTGTTTAACAGCAAAATATATATATAACTATACGAAATGCAAGTCAAGTAACTGTAGTTCCAAACATTCTGGCCTTTGGCCCATCCGGGTTTCCATTCATGGCAAAACGGCCTTCGGCCCATTCGTTCATGTCAAACGGCCTTTGGCCCATTCATTCATGTCAAACGGCCTTTGGCCCATTCATTCATGTCAAACGGCCTTTGGCCCATTCATTTATGTCAAACGGCCTTTGGCCCATTCATTCATGTCAAACGGCCTTTGGCCCATTCATTCATGTCAAACGGCCTTTGGCCCATTCATTTATGTCAAACGGCCTTTGGCCCATTCATTCATGTCAAACGGCCTTTGGCCCATTCATTCATGTCAAACGGCCTTTGGCCCATTCATTCATGTCAAACGGCCTTTGGCCCATTCATTCATGTCAAACGGCCTTTGGCCCATTCATTCATGTCAAACTTTTGTCCACAATCCCAATTAACAACTCATAATATTTATAGGGGAATAACAATTGGACATTGACAAGTTTTCAAATATTGATGTTACTCACAGTGATCGGCTTGTGGATGCGCCCTGGAGCTTGACCCTACACATTTCATGAATACATAAGGGTCACTAACAGTTCAATCCGTTCTTTAATTCACATATTCCTCTTTAGGCTTTGTTCTTATCTCATTAACTCATTTACAATGCTTAACACATGCCTAGGAGTGCTTACAAGTGAAAGAGAACGGAAAACGAATCACAAAATGCATGAACAAAATTCCAGGAAACAGGGTCCCCGCTCGAGCGTAAGATTCTCCGCTCGAGCGGACCCTTAAGGCCTGCAAGGTACTGGTTGCACAAAAGATGCGCTCGAGCTGAAGGTCCGTCTACAAAAATCCACGCTCGAGCGTGAAATGTCCCGCTCGAGCGGGCATCCAACTCTGCAAAAATGCTGGGAGCACGATTTTCCCGCTCGAGCGGCCATTACCCCGCTCGAGCGGACCTCAAAAATCTGGGTTTCCCAGATCGTGTTCTTGAGCTCCAAATCAGTTTTCCATCTACATTTCTTGCATGCAATGGTTCAAATTACATATTTACACATGCTAACATGCTACTAATGCAGATTACAACATTAGGAAGCTCAATTACATGAATTATCTACATGCATGTCCCAAATTGTCTCAAACCCATCATCAACATGCTCAAATTCAACATTCAAGACTTATACTCCCATGATTTGTACATGCATGTGGGAGATGCTCATCATTCTCAACTTAGATGGTACAAATGGTGACTACAATATGAGCTTTACCCAAAACTCCACATGAATCATGTGTTTCAAGCTCAAACATGCAAATTCAAAGTAATTTCTTACATGCATGAGTTCTAAGACTTCAATCTCAACAAAAATCAACTCATTACATGTTCTTGATCACAAACAACCCTTGAACTTACAAATTACAAGTAAGATTTCATGAAATCACTTACCTAAGAGCTTCAACACTCAAGCCCTAGCCAAATCTTGAGCTAGATCTTCAAATTCCCAAGTCTTGAGCCCAAATTACACAAATCTCTCCCTTTTTCTCTCCATGGCCGGCCTCTCTCTCACTCTCAATTGTCTAACTCAGATTTTGAGTTTTAAGAGAGCTAAAGGAGAGTGCAATACAAATATACAACAAGCCCCACTAACAAATATTTTAATATAAAATAATGGGGTACTTAATTTCTCAATTTAATCAGTTTAAATTGACCAGAATCAAATTTCAATTAAATTTCACCGTAGGCCCTAAAAATTATGCCAACCACAATGGCGTAATCAATTTCGGGTTCCGTGGCCGATAAGGCCCTCAATTAAATTTCCAAAACAGACTACTCAAACAGATATTCCTACGATGAACAGATAAAATTTCAAACCACATATTTTCACATAGTGGAACACAAAATCATATCAAAATACATAATCACATCATATTAAGGACTAATTAACATACTACGGAACAGGGGTGTCACAGTCTTCCCCCCTTTAGGAAGTTTGGTCCTCCAAACTTAACTTACCTTCGTCGGGAAACAAATGTGGATAGCGTAGACGCATTTCCTCCTCTTTTTCCCATGTAGCATCTGTCCCATAGTGTTCCTTCCATTCCACTTTCACCATTGGAATGGATTTGTTTCTCAATTCTTTCACTTGTCGGTCAACAATTCTTTCCGGCCATTCAGCATATTCCATATTTTCATCAATAGCAATCCGGTGATAATCAATCACATGCAACGGGTCTCGGAGGTAACCCCTCAACATTGACACATGAAACACATTGTGGATTTGCTCAAATCCCGGTGGCAAAGCAACTCTATAAGCAACTGGACCAAGTTTCTCAAAAATTTGAAACGGCCCAATATAACGGGGCGTCAACTTGCCCTTTTTCCCAAACCTGACTTGGCCTTTCATTGGAGAAACACGGATGAACACATGGTCGCCGACCTCATACTCAAGAGGTCTTCTCCGGACATCTGCATAACTCTTCTGTCGGTCTTGAGCTGTTTTGAGCCTTTGCCGAATAGTTTTGATCTTTTCAGAGGTGTCTTGTACAATTTCAGGCCCGAGCAAAGCTCTGTCCCCGACCTCTGTCCAACAAATAGGTGATCTACACCTCCTACCATACAAAGCCTCGTATGGTGCCATACCGATGCTGGAGTGGAAGCTATTATTATAGGCAAATTCTGCAAGAGGCAGGTAATCTTCCCAACTCCCCTGAAAATCCAAAGCACACATGCGAAGCATATCTTCCAAAGTCTGTATTGTTCGTTCTGACTGCCCATCTGTCTGTGGGTGGAATGCAGTGCTGAACCTTAGTTCTGTTCCCATAGCTTCCTGCAAACTCTTCCACAATCTAGATACAAACTTCGGATCTCTATCCGACACAATGGATACTGGAACTCCATGTAAGCGGACAATTTCATCAACATAAATAGTAGCCAACCTGTAAGCAGTAAGTGTAGTTTTGACAGGCAGAAAATGTGCAGATTTAGTCAGTCTATCAACTACAACCCAAACAGAATCCATACCGCGGGAAGTCCGAGGTAGGCCAACAACGAAATCCATGGTCACATGTTCCCACTTCCACTCAGGAATGGGGAGAGGTTGAAGTAGACCGCCTGGTTTCTGATGTTCAGCCTTAACTTGCTGACACTGAAGGCACTTGGACACATGTTCTGCAATCTCTTTCTTCATTTTAGGCCACCAATAGGTTTGTTTCAAATCCCGATACATTTTATTGTTACCCGGATGCATGGCAAATACGGATCTGTGGGCTTCATCTAAGACCCTCTTCTTTAGCTCCGGAATAACTGGAACACATATTCGGTTTCGAAATTTCAACATTCCATTCTCGATACTGAACTCTGCTTTTGGGCTGACTTCAAATTCATCAATTACCTTTCTGAGGAACTCATCCTCTTTCTGTTTTTGCTTGATTTCATCAACAATTGCCGGCTCGGCTGTAATAGCGGCTATCAATCCGCCCTGTTCGCACACTACCACTTCAATTTCAGACTTTTCAAAGTCTTGCAAAATCTCCCTTTGTTCAGTAAGAAAGCAAGCCATACTCCCGGTTGATTTCCTGCTCAATGCATCAGCCACTGTATTAGCTTTTCCGGGGTGATACTGAATTTCTAGGTTGTAATCTTTTATCAATTCCAGCCATCTTCTCTGACGCATATTCAACTCTTTCTGCGTGAAGAAGTATTTTAGGCTTTTATGATCTGTGTAGACTTCACACTTTGCCCCATACAAATAATGCCGCCAGATTTTCAAAGCAAAAACAACTGCGGCCAATTCTAGGTCATGTGTTGGATAATTCTTCTCATGTGGCCTCAACTGTCGGGAGGCGTAAGCAATAACCTTTCCGTTCTGCATTAACACACAACCCAAACCCTTATAGGATGCGTCACTGAAAATCACAAAATTTTCCGTACCTGAAGGTAGTGTCAAAATTGGTGCAGTGGTCAATCTTGTCTTCAATTCATGAAAGGCTGATTCTCTTTCACTATTCCACTCAAATGGTTGTCCTTTACGTGTCAATTGGGTAAGAGGCACAGCTAATTTCGAAAAGTCCTTTACAAACCTTCTGTAGTACCCAGCTAAGCCCATGAAACTGCGAACTTCTGTCACATTAGTTGGTGTAGGCCAATTTACAATTGCTTCTATTTTCTGCGGGTCCACTGAAATTCCTTCCTTGTTGACCACGTGCCCTAAGAAAATAACTTCATCCAACCAAAACTCACATTTCTTTAACTTAGCAAATAGTTTTCTTTCCCTAAGTATTTGTAAAACAGTCCTCAAATGATGTTCGTGTTCAAGTCTATCTTTAGAGTATATTAAAATATCATCGATGAAGACAACAACAAACTCATCAAGGTAGGTTTTAAAAATTCTATTCATTAAGTCCATAAATGCTGCCGGAGCATTAGTCACTCCAAATGGCATAACAAGAAACTCAAAATGACCATACCTCGTTCTGAATGCGGTTTTCTCAACATCTTCTGCCTTAACCTTCAGCTGATGATACCCGGATCTCAAATCAATCTTAGAAAACACCTGTGATCCCTGCAACTGGTCAAATAAGTCATCAATACGGGGTAAGGGATATTTATTCTTTATCGTTACCTTGTTCAATTCCCGGTAATCAATACATAGGCGTAAGGTACCATCCTTTTTCTTTACAAATAACACTGGTGCGCCCCAAGGCGAAGTACTGGGCCGGATAAACCCTTTATCAGGTCTTGCAACTGTTCTTTTAATTCTTTCATTTCGGCTGTAGCCATCCTGTAGGGAGTTTTAGAAATAGGTTGGGTGCCTGGCACAGTTTCAATAGTAAACTCTATCTCCCTGTCTACCAATTCCCCTGGTAATTCATTTGGAAACACATCTGGGAATTCTCTAACGATGGGAATATCATTCAATTCAACATTCACGGATTGTTCAGTCAATACATAACACAAATAACCCTGGCATCCCTTCCTGATCAATTTACATGCTTTCATTGCAGATATCAAATATGGTGGAGGTACTACCCCATTTCCCACAAATACAATTTCTTTCTGTTCTGGTGGTTTAAATACAACCCTCTTTGTCACACAATCTATAGTGGCACAGTATTTGGTCAACCAATCCATGCCCAAAATTACATCAAAGTGTCTAAAGTTTAAGGGCAACAAATCTACATACAGGGTAGCATCCTCAATATGCATGTCACAAAACCGATATATATAGTCACATAACACAGATTCCCCCGATGGAGCAGACACACATAACAAATATGGCAACAATTCTAGGGGTCTTTTCAGTCTAGATGCAAATGCATATGTCACAAATGAATGCGTTGATCCAGAATCAATTAACACAAAAGCATCCTGATTACATATCGAGATAGTACCTGAGACAACGGCATTGGCATTCCGTGTATCACCCGGAACGAGTGCAAAGACTCTCCCTTGTCTCACTGTATCCCCAGTAGTAGCAGATCTCAAAGTGTTTCCCGGCTTCGGGATCGATGCAGTGGAGCTAGCAGCTATCTTCCCACTATTCTGATTACAATCTCGGGCTATATGCCCTTGTTTCCCACACTTAAAACAGGCTCCCGATGCACGGTAACAAACTCCACGGTGCCTTTTGCTACAAGTGTTGCACATGGGAGTCGTGTCTCGGGAAGAACTTGAGGTAGTTGAGGAGCCCGTGTTTTGCTTTTTCAGAAATTTCTTCTTCAAAAAGAAGCCTTGTCTTTTGTTGCCTCTCCATTCGGTTGTTGGCTTAGCTTGTCTAGCTATATTAGCCTCTGATATGATGGCCCGGTCAAGCACCCCAATGTAGGTCTCCAATTTCAGGACATTCACCCGCTCTAGGATGTCACTTCGGAGCCCACCTTCAAAATGCCTTGCCTTCTTATAATCAGTGTCAATTACGTGTGGTGCAAACCTGGCCAACTCAGTAAATTTGGCCTCATACTCAGCTACAGTCATACTGTCTTGTTTGAGTTCCACGAACTCTGCCACTTTCCTGTCCCGGACACACTGCGGGAAGTACTTGTCATAGAAGATTTCCAAAAATTTCGCCCAATCAATATCTCTGTGGTTTTCCCTCATCAACATCCACCATCTTCTCGCTTCATCTTCTAGCATAAAGGTGGCTAGAAGCACTTTCTGTGTATCCGAGCACGGAAACACCTCAAACAGTTTTTCAATCCCAAGTACCCAAGCTTCGGCTTTTAAGGGATCTAGTCCACCATGGAACTGTGGTGGTTTCATTTTCTTGAATTCCTTGGTGAGAGCGATTATCCGATCATCATTTTGATTATCTGGCACAGGTGGTGCCGGAGGTGGAGGTGGCGGATGTGGTTGCTGCTACTGTTGTTGCCACTCCTGTTGCTGTCTCAAAGCTTCTGCCATTTCCTGAATCAGTCTTTCCATTCTGTCCAGTCTGGCAGCAGAGGATTCCTCTAACTCATCACCTCTGGTTCTCACCATCTAATTAAACTTGCATTATATTCCATACCAAAGGTACACAAGTACACATACACTAAGGAGCACATATTTCCAGATAATTCGTAATGCAAGTAGTTCACAACTTACACATATAATTATTCATAACAAAACATTTAAGCATATAATCAATGCTTCCAAACTCGTATTTATCACATGAATGCATCCTAGATCTTATCTAGACGCTTATTGCTCTTTTTGGACAAGTGTGTGAGTTATTAACCCGTGCTCTGATACCACTCTGTCACGACCCGAACCCGCCCCCGTGGGTTAAGGACGTAACCGGCCAGTAATCATGAGATTACCTACGGCCTCAAACTGTTCTAAACGTATTTTAACAGAGTTAATGGGGGCCAAACGGAAGCAAAATTAAAAACTTTGTCCATAGAGCCGTGCTTATATGCACATCAAACAAACCATACTCAGATACGTTAATAACTCACATCAAAAGTACAGCTTCACAAAATTCATTACAGACAGGATCGTCCAAAACGAGTCAACCTATAACAGACTATGTACAGACATGCACTGGGTCCTTGCCAACAAGACAAAACATAGGTACATAGTAAAAGGGCAAGGATGGTCTCATGCGCGAGGCACAAGGCTGACTCTCCCAAAACTCCTGTTGTTCCTAGCAGACTTCACTGGGGCTGGGTTTGGACTTCCCTTGGCTCACCTACAAATACATGAATGAGCGTGAGCGATAGCCCAGTGAATAATATCAAATATAACAGTTACATAACAATATGTAGATCAACATGCTCCAAACGGCCTTGGGCCCAATTCATACTTCTGTTTAACAGCAAAATATATATATAACTATACGAAATGCAAGTCAAGTAACTGTAGTTCCAAACATTCTGGCCTTTGGCCCATCCGGGTTTCCATTCATGGCAAAACGGCCTTCGGCCCATTCGTTCATGTCAAACGGCCTTTGGCCCATTCATTCATGTCAAACGGCCTTTGGCCCATTCATTCATGTCAAACGGCCTTTGGCCCATTCATTTATGTCAAACGGCCTTTGGCCCATTCATTCATGTCAAACGGCCTTTGGCCCATTCATTCATGTCAAACGGCCTTTGGCCCATTCATTTATGTCAAACGGCCTTTGGCCCATTCATTCATGTCAAACGGCCTTTGGCCCATTCATTCATGTCAAACGGCCTTTGGCCCATTCATTCATGTCAAACGGCCTTTGGCCCATTCATTCATGTCAAACGGCCTTTGGCCCATTCATTCATGTCAAACTTTTGTCCACAATCCCAATTAACAACTCATAATATTTATAGGGGAATAACAATTGGACATTGACAAGTTTTCAAATATTGATGTTACTCACAGTGATCGGCTTGTGGATGCGCCCTGGAGCTTGACCCTACACATTTCATGAATACATAAGGGTCACTAACAGTTCAATCCGTTCTTTAATTCACATATTCCTCTTTAGGCTTTGTTCTTATCTCATTAACTCATTTACAATGCTTAACACATGCCTAGGAGTGCTTACAAGTGAAAGAGAACGGAAAACGAATCACAAAATGCATGAACAAAATTCCAGGAAACAGGGTCCCCGCTCGAGCGTAAGATTCTCCGCTCGAGCGGACCCTTAAGGCCTGCAAGGTACTGGTTGCACAAAAGATGCGCTCGAGCTGAAGGTCCGTCTACAAAAATCCACGCTCGAGCGTGAAATGTCCCGCTCGAGCGGGCATCCAACTCTGCAAAAATGCTGGGAGCACGATTTTCCCGCTCGAGCGGCCATTACCCCGCTCGAGCGGACCTCAAAAATCTGGGTTTCCCAGATCGTGTTCTTGAGCTCCAAATCAGTTTTCCATCTACATTTCTTGCATGCAATGGTTCAAATTACATATTTACACATGCTAACATGCTACTAATGCAGATTACAACATTAGGAAGCTCAATTACATGAATTATCTACATGCATGTCCCAAATTGTCTCAAACCCATCATCAACATGCTCAAATTCAACATTCAAGACTTATACTCCCATGATTTGTACATGCATGTGGGAGATGCTCATCATTCTCAACTTAGATGGTACAAATGGTGACTACAATATGAGCTTTACCCAAAACTCCACATGAATCATGTGTTTCAAGCTCAAACATGCAAATTCAAAGTAATTTCTTACATGCATGAGTTCTAAGACTTCAATCTCAACAAAAATCAACTCATTACATGTTCTTGATCACAAACAACCCTTGAACTTACAAATTACAAGTAAGATTTCATGAAATCACTTACCTAAGAGCTTCAACACTCAAGCCCTAGCCAAATCTTGAGCTAGATCTTCAAATTCCCAAGTCTTGAGCCCAAATTACACAAATCTCTCCCTTTTTCTCTCCATGGCCGGCCTCTCTCTCACTCTCAATTGTCTAACTCAGATTTTGAGTTTTAAGAGAGCTAAAGGAGAGTGCAATACAAATATACAACAAGCCCCACTAACAAATATTTTAATATAAAATAATGGGGTACTTAATTTCTCAATTTAATCAGTTTAAATTGACCAGAATCAAATTTCAATTAAATTTCACCGTAGGCCCTAAAAATTATGCCAACCACAATGGCGTAATCAATTTCGGGTTCCGTGGCCGATAAGGCCCTCAATTAAATTTCCAAAACAGACTACTCAAACAGATATTCCTACGATGAACAGATAAAATTTCAAACCACATATTTTCACATAGTGGAACACAAAATCATATCAAAATACATAATCACATCATATTAAGGACTAATTAACATACTACGGAACAGGGGTGTCACAAATTTACTAAGTAATTTACTGAAAATTTATTGGGAATTTACTGAAAATTTATTGGGAATTTACTGACTAATTTATTAGGAATTTAGTGAGTAATTTACTGAGAATATACTAGCAATTTATTGAGAATTTACTGGGAATTTACTGAGGAATTTTATGGGAATTTACTGAGTAATTTACTGGGAATTTACTACGTAATTTACTGAGAATTTAGTGGGAATTTACTGGAAATTTACCGAGTAATTTGTTGGGAATTTACCGAGTTATTTACTAGGAATTTACTGAAAATTTATGAGAATTTACTAAGTAATTTGCTGAGAATTTACTTGGAATTTACTCAGTAATTTATGGAGAACGTACTGGGAATTTACTGAGAATTTACTTAGAATTCACTGGGAATTTACTGGTAATTTTCTGAATAATTTACTGAGATTTTAATGAGTAATTTACAGAGAATTTTTTGGGATTTTAATGAGTAATTTACTGAGAATTTACTGGTAATTTACTAAGAATTTACTGGGCAATTACTGAGTAATTTACTGAGAATTTACTACGACTTTATAGAGTAATTTACTAAGAATTTCTTGGGAATTTACTGAGTAATTTACTGAGAATTTACAGGAAATTTACTGAGAATTTGCGGGGAATTTACTGAGTAATTTACTAAGAATTCACTGACTAATTTACTGAGAATTTACTGGGAATTTATTGAGTAATATACTGAGAATTTATTAAGTAATTTATTGGGAATTTACTGAGTAATTTAATGAGAATTTACTAGGAATTTATTGATTAATTTATAGAGAATTTACTCGGAATTTACTGAGTAATTTACTGAGTAATTTACAGAGAATTGTCGTGGAATTTAGTGAGTAATTTACTGAGTAATTTATTTGTAATTTTCTGATAATTCACTGGGAATTTACTGAGTAATTCACTGAGAATTTACTAGGAATTTATTGAGCAATTTATTGAGAATTTACTAAGAATTTACTAAGTAATTTACTGAGAATTTACTTAGTAATTTACTGGAAATTTGTTGAGTAATTTACTAAGAATTTATTAGAAATGTACTGAGTAATTTACTAGGAATTTACTCAGTAATTTACTGGGAATTTACGGAGAATTTACTGGGAGTTTACTGAGTGATTTACTTAGAATTTTCTTGGAATTTACTCAGTAATTTACTGAGAATTTACAGAGTAATTTACTGGGAATTTTCTAAGTAATTTACTCAGAATTTGCTGATAATTTACTGGATCTTTATTGAGAATTTATCGGGGATTCATTGAGTAATTTACTCAGAATTTACTGTGAATTTACTGAGTAATTTTCTGAAAATTTACAGGGAATTTACTGAGAATTTACTGGAATTTTTCCAGTAATTTACTTAGAATTTACTGAGTAATTTACTAAGAATTTACTGAGAATTTTCTAAGTAATTTACTGGGAATTTACTAGGAATTTACTAAGTAATTTACTGGCAATTTACTAAGAATTTACATGAAATTTACAGAGAATTTAATGGGAATTTACTGAGTAATTTACTAAGACTTTACTGGGAATTTATTGAGTAATTTAATGAGAATTTACTGGGAATTTAGTGTGTAATTTACTGAGAATTTACTGGAAATTTGTTGAGGAATTTACTGGGAATTTACTTAGAATTTATTGGGAATTTACTAGAATTTAAGGAGAATTTACTGAGTAATTTACTGGAAATTTACCCAGTAATTTACTGACACTTTTCTGGGAATTTACTTACTAATTTACTAAGAATTTATAGAGAAATTTCTGGGAATTTACTGAGTAATTTACTGAGAATTTACTGATAACTTACTAGAAATGTACTAAGTAATTTACTGAGAATTTACTAGGAATTCACTGAGTAATTTACTAAGAATTTACTGAGTAATTTCTTTAGAATTTACAGAGAATTTACTGCGTAATTCACTGAGAATTTCTGAGAATTTACTTAGTAATTTACTGAGAATTTACTTGGAATTTACTGAGTAATTCTCTAGGAATTTATTGAGTAATTTACTGAAAATTTTCTAAAAATTTACTAAGTAATTTACTGGGAATTTTCTGAAAATTTACTGGGAATTTACTGAGTAATTTACTGAGACTTTACTGGGAATTTATTGAGTAATTTACTGAGAATTTACTGGGAATGTAGCGACCCTGATTTTTCGTAAGTCATTATTTAGTTTTATTACTTTATTTTATTTTTGTCTTTATTAATTACATGGTTACATGAGAATTTAAGGTGGTATTTAATTAATTAAATGTGTTATTTAATTATATATAATTAATCCAAATATTTATATATTTATATTATTATACAAAAAAAGAAAAGAAAAGAAAGAGGTGTTATATATATATATGTATATATATATATTTAATCTTATATTTATATTTATATATATTATAATTATGTTGTATTATATAATATAATATATTATAATAGTTTATTAGGTTATATAAGTGAAAGAACCTCATTAAACAAAAAAAAGAGAGCAGGCACAGCAGCGGAAAGTCGAGAGAGAGAGAAAAGAGAGAGACGACGGGGAAGAAAAAGAAAAAGAAAAAAGAAAGATTAGTGTTAGAATTTTGTTTTGGTGGCTTCATTAGTTCTCCAAATAATTCTTTGATTTTCAAAAATAATTGTGAGTACAAAACTCACTTTTCTTGATTTATGTTTAATTTGTTGTTTTTATTTATTTAATGTTAGTTTGATTTTGTTTTTACGTAAAGATAGTAGATTGATTTTAATTATTTTGATTAGTTGTGTATGTAAAGTTTAGGATTTTTAGATGATAGATTAACTTTAATTATTTTGATTAGTTGTGTATGTAAAGTGTAGGGTTTTTAGATGCTTAATTGATTTTAATTACTTTGATTAGGTGTCTATGTAAGGATTAGGGTTTTTAGATAATTGATTGATTTTAATTATTTTGATTAGTTGTGTATGCTAGGTTTATGTTTTTATATGGATTTATTTTATGGTTATAATCACACTCATGGTTATATGAAATTAAAATTAATTAGAAACCGATAGATAAATTCCTTATACTCCACTATGACTCCATAGATTGTTGTTTTATTTGAGTGATGGTGAAAAAGAGTGTATAAAAAAAAAATTGAGGATTATGAGATTTATTTGAATGCCTTAGGCTTGGCATTGTTATGTTTGTTCTCATGAGTGAGATGTTTTGTGTATATATATATATATTGTTATCTCGTTCTCATGATTAGACGAGTGCTTTGATTTACACGCGTACGTATATGGTAACCATCCGGGGAGTGTGAGTCAAATTCGGGATGATATCCTTGTGCAAGTTTGGCTTCGGAGCGGTGTTTTAGGTATACGGGAGGCACATGGGATATATGTGTAGGCCGGAAGTGGAGGCCGAAGTGGTGGAGTTAAGGTATAAAGAATTTAATTATGAGTTTATTGGTATAGTGTGAATTGTATTGATTTGTACATGTTGAAAAATAGTAAACAGCCTCGATAAATTATGAAATTTGAGCAGAGGCATGTATATGTGATTCTAGACAACTTTTGTGTTTTAACTTTTTATTTAAAAGATCAATTAGAACTTATAATCGGATGATCTTGGTTTTGCAGTTTTGATTCATTTTAGCAATGCAGATTTAGAAGCTATTTTAACCCATGAAACGAGCTCATTTTTATTGGTTTCGCGTAAACTGAAGTAAAAAATTATTCTGAAGATTTTTTCGTGTTTTGAACTTTTTCGAAAAAATTCATCTTACAGCAGTTTATTTTCGTTTTCAGTTCCAGATTTTTCGATCGAATTTTGGTTAGGATTTTCTATTAAGTTTTTCTCTCAACCTGTTCAGTTTATATTAAATTCGCTCACGTTACCTTTTAGGAAATTTGATTCTGTGCATGTTTTGTTCTTTGAGTTTTGATCAATTTGAATTATTTAAGCATGAAATGGTGCATTTTTATACTTCTTCAGCAAGTTACTTAGGATTAAATTATACTAACTTTATTTTTTTTGTAGAATGGTGGGTCTTACTAACTTTTTTATGCAGGGTTGACTCACCATATTTTTATTTCTATTTTGTTTATGTTATACTCAATTTATATTTCGTTGTGTACGGGTAAGAAACTAAATGCCACTGTATCTCGGGAAACTATCCATTTGTCTCGGTGCGGATGGAACTACTTGTCTTGTCCCATAACAAGAATTAAATATATTTTTGTTTGTGTCTGGTGGGCACGTGGGTGTTAAATCTTGTACTCATACCAGTATACCTGTATACTGACCCGTTTTGTCTCTTGGCAACTCGGATGCGTTCTATTTGAGCGCACCCGAGCTTCCTTTGCAAGATTAGTTGGCGCTACGGTGGTGACGTGGATTAACTATAGTTGTTGGACATGTCTCTTGGATTTCTTTTGTTTTCTTGAGCTTATTGTTGGTATTAGTTTATGTATTTATTATTTTTTTTTATGACTTTAGTATTGGGATAATTTGGCATGGTTTGTAACCGTACATTATTTAAGTTATTTTGACTATGTATTGTTACTTTAATGTTAGAGGTATTGGTTAGTTATGAAATTATGGTGGATGGTTTGGTTGGCGTTTAGTTTTTTTTTTTATTTGTTTCACCCCTAGGATTTGGATGATGGAATATTGATTGGGGTGTAGTCCTAATTTAATATTTAATTATCCAAATTTTTGGGCATGACACTTTGGTATCAGAGCTCTAGGTTACCTTGGACTTGTGAGAGTTTAGGTGATCCTCGGATTGTGGAAACATGGGTTAGCTGGTTTAGTTTGGTGGTTGAGTTTATTCTGAGCAGTTATGAACGGATTCTTTTTGTGTGTTTAACTTGAAGGTGATGGCTGGAAGGTATAATTTGAGAAGTGTTGAGTCCAATGGCACAGAGAAAGAAACAACTGCTAATGCGGAGGCGGCAGCGGCAGCGGCAGCAACAGCTGCTGCCGAGAAAACCAATACGGTGCAGGTTAATGTGGGGGAGATGATGGCTCAGTTACTTTAGGTTGTTCAGAACAATAATAAAGGCCACCAAGGAGATCCCTTTGCGAAGAGAAACAAAGACTTTGGTTCTTTGGGAGGTCAAAAATTCTCTGGAGATGGAGAACCCATTGTTGCTGATGCTTGGGTTAAAAAATGTGAGATGGTGTTTGATCGTATACAGCTCACCGAGGTTCAAAAACAGGAGTTGGCGACACATCAGCTTGAGGGAGCAACCCTATTTTGATGGAACTCGTGGAAGGAGGGTCTAGATTTAACGACTTTGACTTGGGCAGATTTCAAGACTCGATTTGACCCAAAGTTTGTTCCTGCTGCTATTCGGTTTCAACTGAGTGATGATTTTTCAAAGTTGACACAAGAGGGTAGAACAGTGATCGAGTATATCACCAAGTTTAATGAGTTGTCTCGATATGCCCCTTGCTTGGTTGACACGCAGGAGAAGAAGAATGAGAAGTTTATTAAGGGATTAAATCATCACCTGCCTAAGTCCTTTATTCCCTTTGATGCTGAACCGTTTGACAGAGTTCTTGACTTGGCACTGAAGTATGAGGAAAAGGAGAAGCAGTTTAAAGAAAGAAAGGCCAAGGTCAGAGAGACTTCTAGAGGGAGTCACTTCCAGCAGCGGGATGGGAACAGATACCGACCCTATGATTAAAGGCATAGGGGTCAGCAGTTTCAAAGGCCACAGTAACAAGGTAGTCAGGGAAATTTCAGACCTCAGGGTAATTTCTGGCCTTAGGGCAATTTCCATTCCCAGGGGCACTATTTTCAGTGACACGGTGGTCCGCGCCCACAAGGTTATCAAGGACAGTGGCAGCAAGTGCCACAGTTGGGTTATCGTCCTCCCGTACCTCAGTTAGAGGGGCCCCCACCTATCAGACCAGTAGCACCTCAATCGATCAATAGGAAATGTTTTGGGTGTCGGCAGTTGGGGCATGTAATCAAGGATTGCCCTCAGAGACAGCAGGCGCGACAGGGTTAGGCAGCTCCAGCCAGGGCATTTGCAGTGATGTCAGGAAATGACAAAGTGCAAGGTACTTTTAATCATTTTCAAAAACCTATTAGAGTACTTTTGATACTGGTGCCTCTCATTCTTTTATATCTAGACAGTTTGTAGAAAGAGAACATATTGTAACTACCTCATTCTCTAGACCTATTCGTGTTGAGACCCCTTTAGGAGGGGCAGTTACTCTTTATGAGATGTGTAAATATTTTGAGATTGACTTTGCGGGTAGAGTCTTGTATGCAGACCTAATTGTTTTAGGGTTTGAGGGGTTTGCAATTATTTTGGGTATGGATTGGCTGCGAAAATACTTTGTGACTCTAGATTGTGCTGAAAAGACTGTAAATATAGATATTCCCGGTATGCCACGGCTTATCCACACTTCTAGCGGTGGAGAAGAGATGGTGATGACGAGTTTTATATGCTCGGTAGAAATGCCAAAGCAGGGTATTAGTGAGGTAGATGTGGTACATGAGTTTGAGGATGTATTTCAAGAGATACCTGGACCTCCACCTCGACGGGTAGTAGAATTTTGCATTGACCTAGTGCTAAGAATTACACCGATTTCTAAGGCGGCATATAGAATGGCACCTAAAGAGCTTGTGGAGATGAAGAAGCAGCTAGAAGAGATACTTCTGAAAGGGTTCATACGTTCAAGTAACTCCCTATAAGGAGCACCTGCGATCTTTGTCTCCAAGAAAAATGACACTCTCAGCATATGCATAGATTACAGAGATATCACGACCCTATTCTGGCCCTAGTAGAATGGTGCCATGACGGCCAGTAATCCGAGATTACCAAAGGCCAACTTACCAAGTTCACACATAATCAGAGTATACACATGGGGCTTACATGTGCAGAAACAACAAATTTAAATCTAAATAGTCCATAAGAGCGGTGCATAGATCAAATGAAATGTCATACACTTTAACATGGTTTACAACTTGAATACAAATAAAATAAGGTACATATTACATCTTGATCAAAAAGCTTCTCAAGCCGACATATACAAGAGAGGTGAAATACAAAGCCAAAAAGCATAATCTTCAAGATGCTAGCAAAAGTATGAATCCAAAACATCATGCAAAACACATCTAGGCGTCACCGCCTTCTTGCTCATCACCTACATATATATAAGTTGAGGGTGAGCTTGGATACTCAGTGAATGATATTAGAAATAAAGGTTTGCATGACTGATAATCAAGACTTTTATCAAACAATACATAGTATAACTTGTACAAAATCAAAGGATGAACCAAGTTCATCTGTCAAATCTTTCAAAGCTTCAAGGGATGCTTACTAGCATCAATATAATGCAAGGGATGACATTTCGGACAAACAAACTCACGCAGAAAACCATCAGTGGCAAAACAAGGGTGCAGTCGCATTATAGTCCCCTGGCACTAAGGACTTTCAAAACAAGGGTGCAGTTGCATTATAGTCCCTTGGCATTAAGGACTTTCAAAACAAGGGTGCAGTTGCATTATAGTCCCCTGGCACTAAGGATGTAACAACCCTCACTCTACCCTAGTCATGCTTGCATATATTACATGATCTTGTCTTGATATGTTGCATTTTTGCAAACCTTGATTCGTCTTGCTTAAGTGTTTCTCGCATGTTTTGTACCTTGCTTGGTGTGAGTTTAACCGAGGTCATCTTTAGTCTAGAACTTCCTTGGAACCACTTTGTTTGACCTCCACCTTCGCCCTGACATATTGGCCGAGATGTCATTATCTAGGCCAAGGTGTTCATCACCAAGGCCGAGATGTGTATTATCTAGGCCGAGATGTTACCTTTACACCTAAGTGATCTTGTCCTAGAGTGGTGTGACCTAGACCAAGGTGTGGCACAGCTTAGTCAAGTGTTGTCCTTCCTAGTCGAGATCATTGTTCCCCTACTTGCCGATGTCTTGTTCTTAGCCAAGATCATTACCCGCCGGAGTGCCCATGCCATCTTGCTTGTTGAACACACTTTGTCATAGTCTTGTCTTTTCACTCAGCCACCTTTTTGAGGAGAACCAACCCGGTAGTACCACGTGTCCCAGCTGAGTGTTAAGTCAGCCAGTAGACCTAGAAATGTATCATTTGCTATATGTCTTTGTTTGTGAGGAGAGAGAAGCTCTAGAAGAAGAAGAAAAAGTTTTAGAGTGAGAGAGTGGGCTTTCGAGCTTGATTCCTAGAGATCAAACCGTTAGATTCGCGTATTGAGGTTAGATTCTTAATTTACTTTTGTTGTTCCTTATGTTTATCTAGCTGCATTACACGATCGAACCTGTTCTGCATGTTATGCATTGGTTTAAAGTTGGTTTTAGAAAGAGAAGATAGTGTTCATGTGTTTTTGAAGAAAAAGTCTTGTTTGATCTGAAAGTTTGCCTTAAGATTCATGTTTTGTGTTTGTTCTCGCAAGATCCTTGAATATGGGTACCTAGGTCCATGTTTTTGAATTCATAGCATGAAATCTCAGATTTTGTAATAGCAAATTATGATCTTGCATTCATCTTTCTCATGTTCATGTTCTTCATGTTCGACATGTTCTTCAAGAGAGGGAAACCCAGATTTTCCCGACCCCATTTCCTTGAATGTGGCCATCAAGGCAACACCTTGGCAAGAAGGTGTGGGACCTCGGCCTAGACCTGGTAGTCGCCCAGCATGTTTTCCCGAGATGAGAAACAGTGTTTTGTTTTGACTTAGCTTGGTTTTGAAGGATGCCGAGATCATCTGTATGCATGTGAACTTGTTTGAAAGTGCATTCAACAGACTTTGCCATGTGTTTGTAGGACTTGGACTTGCCTTGACCCCGACGTCTGAAGAGCTATGTGAGTGGTATTTTTAATAAAATTTTGCCTTACTTGTTTTGGAAAAGTATTTTGTGAAGCATGAATGATGATCTCTATTTTGTATATCAAGTATTAGCCTTGTTTTGAATGACAATCTTGAAAAGTCCGTAAGTGCTAGGGGACTATAAGCATTTGTAGCACAATCTTGAAAAGGCCGTACGTGCTAAGGGACTACAAGCATTTGTAGCACAATCTTGAAAAGTCCGTACGTGCTAGGGGACTATAAGCATTTGTAGCACAACCTTTGTTAATGTCACCCCTTGGAACTTGAAAGCCTTGAAAGACTTAAATTATTGAGACTTGAAAGATTGTTAGATAAACTTGACTTGCCCTTGGATTTTGTACAAGTTGTGATGTGCCTTGATTTGATAAAGATTTCGGATATCATTCATGCAAACCCCTTTATTATTTATATCATTCACTGAGTATCCAAGCTCACCCCTCTCTATATATATGTAGGTGACAAGCAGGACGGCGGTGACGCCTAGATGTACTTGCTACTTGTTTTGGATTATGCACTTTTGCCGCATCTTGAAGATTATGCTTCTTAGTTGTATTTTATTGTATTTTGTATTTGATAGCTGAGAAGCCTTTTGGTCAAGATGTATTTTTGTACTTCATTTTGTTGTATTAAAGCTATGTACGAATGTATGCCATTCCATTTAATTTATGCACAGCTCTTATGGACTAATTAAATTTGTATATATTGCTTCCGCACATGTTAGCCCCATATGTAATACTCTGATTGTGTGTGAATTTAGAAAGTTGGCCTTCGGTAAATCTCGGATTACTGGCCATCATGGCATTATTCTACTAGGGGCGGAATGGGGTCGTGACAAAGGACTTTCCCAGAATGCCATCAAAACAAATATAATACTAGATACAAAACTAGGGACAATCATTCATGCTTGATCAAATACTTTTCCAAAACGAAACAAAGCTTTATCAAAACTTTATAACATAACTTTATTAAAAATACCATTCACATAGTTCTTTGGGTGAGAATTACAAGCAAGGATCCAAGGCCTACAAGCACATAATAAATTCCATTAAATGCATTTCAAAAAGACAAGGAGAGATGCTCAAAGATGGGTATGAAATGCATTCTTAAAACAAGCTTTTCATGAGAGGAAAGGATCTCCGCGTTTCTTTCAAAACTAGGTCAAGTCAAAGCAAAACATACTGGAAGTTAAAACACTGTTTTTTATCTCGGGGAAAACATGCTGGGTACCAACCAGGTCTTGGCCGAGGTTCCACACCCCTTGGCCGAGGTATGGTCCCAACGGCCACATTCGAGGAAATGAAGTCGGGAAAACCTGGGTTTCTTTTCGAAGAACATGAAGGACAAGAACATGAAGAACATGAATGCTAAAATCTTAACTTATTTATTCAAAATTTGAGATTTTATCCACCTAAAAATTTTTTATATCCACCCAAAAAAAAATCTGAGATTTCATGAGATGAGTTCGAAAACACGGACTTGGGCACCCATACTTGAAGATCTTAAGAAAACAAACACAAAAACATGGATCTTGATACAAACTTTCGGATCAAAACATGGTTTTCTTTCAAGAACACAAGAACATCATTTTCTCTTCCTAAAACCGAATTTCAAAACAATGCATGGCTCATGAATCATGCTAGATCATACAATGTAGTTAGATGAGCATAAAGAACAACAAGAGCAAAACAAGAATCTAATCCAATGGTTCAAACTCTAAGGATCAAGCTTGGAAATCTATTCTCAATCTAAGAACTTCTTCCTCTTCTTCCTAGAGCTTCTCTCTCTACCATGCAAAATATGACACACAATGATATGTTTTCTCCCATTGCCGGCTGACTTAACCCTCTGCTGGGGCACGTGGCACTACCGGATTGGGTTTCCTAAAAAAGGTGACTGAATGACAAGACAAGAGGATGACAAAGGGTGTTCAACAAGTAAGGTGAGATGGGCACTCCGGCAGGTAAGGACCTCGGATTAGGACAAGGCTTCGGCAAGTAAGGTCTCAATGATCTCAGCTAGGAATGTTAACACTTGGCCTAGCTGTGCCACACCTCGGCCTAGATGTGCCACACCTCGGTCTAGGTCATACCAGTCCAGGAACAAGATCACCAGGTGCAGGGATCAAAGATCTAAAATACCTAAAGGATAACATCTCGGCTTAGATGATACATATCTCGGCCTCGGTGATGCACACCTCGGCCTAGATGATGACATCTCAGCCAATATGCTAGGGTGAAGGTGGAGTTCAGCCAAAGTGGTTCCAAGATGGTCCTAGGTGTAAAAGGCCCAAAGGCGTGACCTAGGCTTAAGATGACCTCGGCTACACACACCAAGCAAGGGACAAAACGTACAAACAATACTCAAGCCAAAACACATAGGTACAAAACAAGACAGAAACCTTACTTTAGGCAAAACAAGTCAAAACCACAAGTGCAAGCTTAACAAAACAAAACATGCAGATGCACATGAACATGACTAAAATGAGGATGAGGGTCACTATAGTCTACCCTTCTTAAAGAACTTTGGTCCCCAAACTTAAGTTACCTTGCCCTGAAAATAACTCCGGATGTTGGATTTTCATTTCTTCTTCCATTTCCCATGTAGCATCCTTGCCATAATGCTCTTTCTATTCAACTTTCACCATCGGTATTGACTTGTTCCTCAATTGCTTCACTTGCCTATCAAGAATCCGTATCGGCTTCTCCTCATAACCCAAATCTTCATTAATCACAATCCTGAACTGATCAATCACATGCAAGGGATCCCGAATATACTTCCTCAACATCGAAATGTGAAACACATTGTGGACTTGACTTAATTCTGGCGGCAAAGCAAGTCTGTAAGCAACTGGGTTAACTCTTTCAAGGATTTCAAACGGTCCAATATAACGAGGCACTTATTTACCTTTCTTCCCAAATCTTGAAACTCCCTTCATCGGCGAAATCTTTAGGAATACATGATCCCCAACTTCAAATTCTAATTCTCTTCTTCTCTGGTCGGCGTAACTCTTCTGTCGACTCTGAGCAGTCCTAATTCTTTGCCGGATAAGTTTAATCTTCTCAGTTGTCACTTGAATCAGTTCGGGACCGATTAAAGCTTTGTCTCCTACTTCGGTCCAACATATCAGCGATCTGTACTTCCTTCCATACAGAGCTTCATACAGCGCCATGCCAATGCTAGCTTGATAACTATTGTTGTAAGCAAATTCTAACAATGGCAAATGCACTTCCCAACTTCCCTTGAAGTCCAATACACATAGTCTGAGCATAGCTTCAAGCGTCTGAATTGTTCTTTCTGTTTGCCCATCGGTCTAGGGATGAAAAGCTGTGCTAAACCTCAACTCGGTTCCCAAAGCTCCCTGTAGACTCTGCCAAAATCTAGAAACAAACTTCAGATCTTGGTCTAACACAATGGACATCGGTACTCCATGAAGTCTAATGATCTCATTCATATACAACAAAGTGAGTTGATCGGCATTAAAGGTAGTCTTAACAGGCAAGAAGTGTGCTGACTTAGTTAATCTATCAACTACAACCCAAATTGAATCCATACCCCTCTGTGTCCTCGGCAAGCCAACCACAAAATCCATGGAGATGTGTTCCCATTTCCACTTGGGAATTGACAAAGGTTGAAAAAGTCCTGCTGGCCTCTGGTGCTCTGCTTTCACTTGTTGACAATATAGGCACTGAGATACGAACCCGATTATTTCTCTTTTCATATTTGGCCACCAAAAAGTTTGCTTCACGTCTTGGTACATCTTCGTATTTCCTGGATGAACAGCAAATTTGGAACCATGAGCTTCCTGTAAAATTCTTTTTTTCAACTCGGGGACATCGGCCACGCACAATCTTCCTTCAAACTTAAGTACCTGATTCTCAATGGCGTACCCTGACCTCGGCTTGGTGACAAATTCATCAATCACCCTTTTTAAGAATTCATCCTCCATCTGCCTGGTCTTCCCTTCCTCAATAATAGTCGGCTCCACTGAAATCATTGCTAAACATGCCAAACTCCCAACTAATTTCCTGCTTAAAGCGTTGGCCACCGAGTTTGCTTTACCTGGATGGTACTGAATCTGCATATCGTAGTCTTTCAATAACTCAAGCTACCTTCTCTGGCTCATATTTAATTCCTTCTGGGTGAACAAGTACTTCAAACTCTTGTGATCTGTGAAAACTTGGCAAGAAGCTCCATACAAGTAATGACGCCAAATCTTCAAAGCAAATACTACGGCTGCTAATTCTAGATCATGGGTGGGATAGTTCTTCTCATGGGGTTTCAATTGACGAGATGCATATGCTATGACTTTACCCCCTTGCATTAATACACAACCCAAACCCTTATGTGATGCATCACTATAAATCTGAAATTCCTCATTACCTGACGGTAGTACAAGAACTGGTGCAGTCACTAACCTCATCTTGAGTTCCTGGAAGGCTGCTTCTCTACCCTCGGTCCATTCCTATGTCACTCATTTTTGAGTCAATTGTGTCAATGGTACTGCAATCTTTGAGAAGTCCTTCACAAACTTCCTATAATAACCCGCCAAACCCAGAAAACTACGAACCTCGGATACATTAGTCGGCCTCGGCCAATTTACAACGGCTTCAACCTTGCTAGGATCAACTAAAATACCTTCTTCATTAATCACATACCCCAAATATGCAATGCTGGAAAGCCAAAACTCACACTTGCTAAGCTTGGAATACAACTTCCTGTCCCTCAAAAATTTGTAAGGCAAGTCTCAGATGCTTCTCATGCTCAACTTCACTCTTGGAATAGATCAATATATCGTCGATGAAGACAACCACAAACTCATCTAGGTAAGGCTTAAAGACTCTGTTCATCAAGTCCATGAATGTTGCAGGAGCATTAGTCACTCAAAAAGGTATTACCAAAAATTCGCAATGGCCATACCTCATCCGAAAAGCAGTCTTCTCAACATCTTCGGCCTTAACCTTAAGCCGATGGTAGCCCGACCTGAGATGAATTTTAGAAAAGAATCGTGCTCCTTGTAGTTGATCAAGCAAATCATCGATCCTCGGCAACGGGTACTTATTCTTAATGATTACTTTGTTCAGTTCTCTGTAATCAATGCAAAAACGAAGTGTACCATCCTTTTTCTTAACAAATAGAACTAGTGCTCTCCAAGGTGAAGTGCTCGGCCTGATGAAGCCCTTATCTAACAGCTCTTGTAATTGCAGCTTCAACTCTTTAAGCTCGGCTGGGGCCATTCTATAGGGTGTTTTGGAGACAGGCTGGGTTCCCGACATAACGTCAATAGTAAAGTCTACTTCTCTATCAACTAAGTGGCCAAGCAAATCATTTGGAAAGACGTCGGGGAATTCATTAACAATTGGGATATCAGCCATTTCAACGTTTCCATTCGGATTACTTAGTACACTACACAGGTAACCTCGACACCCTTTTTGGATTAACTTATAAGCTTTCATGGATGAGATCAAGTAAGGTGGGGGTACAACTCCCTTACCCTGAAATGTAACCTCAGCTTGGTTTGGGGGTTTTAGTGCGACACTTTTGGAAACACAATTAATGGATGCATGGTTTTCCACTAACCAGTCTCCATTCCCAATACAACATCAAAATGAGTTATGTCCAACGGCATCAAATCAACTAATAATTCAACATTCTCAATCATAACAACACATGCTCTATAAATGGATGCAACAATCATAGTTCTTCTAGACGGAGTAGACACAGATAACACATAACCTAGAGGTTCTAGTTCTCTATTTAACTTCTCGAAAAATTTAGCAGATACAAATGAATGCGTAGAACCCGAATCAATCAATATATATGCACCTTGAGAGCAAATTGGAAGGGTACCTGACACTACTGTCTCGGCACTCTGGGTGTCTCCTGGCACTAATGCAAAAACTTTGCCCTGCCTCGCCTGCATCCTTCTAACATTGTTTTTCTGTGCAGAGCCCGAAGTGTTCCCATTCCTCTTACCATCGTCAGCCTTTGTCTTTAGGCAGTCCTTCACACGATGACCTACCTCTCCACATTCAAAGCAAGCTCTTGACGCCCAACGACAGACTCCAAAATGTGGCTTCCCACAACTTGCACACGTCGGCTTAGTATCACCTCCCTGATTTGAGTTGTTGGAACTGCCCATATTCGCCTTCTTTTTGGCATTAAACGGTACTCGGCGATTCTCGTAGTTTTGTCTCTTCCTCTGGCTCTCTGCTGAACTCTGGTATCGGTTCAAGTTAGCTTCTGCTAGAATGGCCTTGTCCAACACTCCGGCATAAGTCGGCATGTTGAGCATGTTAACTCGATCCTGTATCGGTCCACGCAGTCCACTTTCAAACTTCCTAGCTTTTCTATATTCGTCATCGACCATGTGAGGCGCATATCTCGCCAATTCAGTAAAAGCACGGTCGTATTCTGCCACTGTCTTGTTGCCTTGTGTCAGAGTCTGGAATTCCGTGGTCTTGCGATCTCGGACACTAAGGGAAAAATGCTTGTTATAAAACAACTCTAAAAATCTGGCCCAAGTTAAACCTGGATTGCCTTCTCGGATCATCATCCACCATCTTTGAGCATTGATGTCCAATGTGAATGCTGCTAATGACACCTTCTGAGCGTTGGTGCTGGGAAAAATCTCGAACAACTTCTCCATTTCCAAAACCCATGCTTCGGCTTTCATCGGCTCTATACCCCCTTGGAATCTCGGCGGGTTCATCTTCTTGAACTCTTTGATCAAGGTTATCGTTCCGTTCCTATATAAAGCTTGCTGTGGAGGCACTTGCGGCACTGGAGGAGGTGGAGGTAGAGGCGGAGTTGCATGTCGGCTGTTTGTCTGCTCGGCCTGAGTAGAGGTTGTAAGGACCCCAAAATCCATATAAGAAATCATTGGTATTTAACTATGAGATGAGGTGTTTTAATTTAATTATATCTTTTGGAATTGAAGCATTATCTATTGAGTTACGGATTTAAAATTGAAATTACCGACCTATATGGGTACAGAAATCAAAATTGAGTACTTGGATATGTTAATGGGAATTTTTGGAACTATTTGGGACAATTAATTGGAAATCTAATTTGTCTGATTCGTTAATGCACGTTTGGGTAGTTAACTTTATACTACAAATTGAAGGCATTAGAGGCTTCAGAAACCAGAACAGGGGACATATTTATGATCCTCATAATTTTTAGAGTTATCTGGGAAGTTTAATTGAAATTTGATTTTGTACGAATCGTAAGGCCACGTTTGGCTCTCTCTATTGTGTTATGTTGGTGTGTATGTGTATACTTATATTATGGGTGCCTTATGAGTGGATGGACTCATCTCTTAGAATAAAAAAAAAATATCTAGAGGAAAGGGGGAGCCACGTGAGAGAGGGAGAGATAGAGAACTCAAGGAGAAGAAGGAAAGAAGAGCTTGAGAATGAAGAGGAAAGATGGGAAAATTGATGGAATTACTTCAAGAGATTGGCTCTAGGTATGTGAAATCAACTTAACCCCTTAAGATTGATCTATTACTAGTTTAAATTCATGATCTCAAATGAAGAGAAACCACCTAATTGAGTTTTGGTTGATAGATATAAGTTTAGATGAACTCTTTTCATGAATTGAACCTTGATTCCTTAAGAGTTGGTTAATTGAAGAATTAAAGTCATTATATTTGTTTATTTTGAGGTTATGATGTTTGATGGAGAATAATAATGTGAAATTGGTCATGTATTAAAGGGTTTTGGGCTTTGATTTACATGTAATTAAGGTTTGATTTTGAAAATGAGAAGTCCCAAATTTTCTGCCATTTTCGGACTGCAAACTGTCCAGGGCCGCACGTGCGGCACTGTTTTCCCGCATGTGCGGGGACAGCTCTGTTCAGCCAACTTTGAACAAGCATATCTTTTGCATCCGGACTCCGTTTTGAGTGATTCTTGAGCCTAAAATCAAGCCCCGGAAGTTTAGTTTTCAATGGTGGTGGTCTCACTTCCAAATTCTAAATAAAAAAATAGTTATGTCCCAATTAGTGACGACTGTTCACTTTCTGTTTACCGGTTTGTACCGTTTCTTCGTCTGAACCTTTCTCCTATCGATTCCTCCTATCTTATGAGGAATGAATTATAACCTATGGAGGACTAATGAGTCTAGAACCACCATAGCTATTGAGTGAAGAATAAAAAGAGATTGGTTTTATTCTCATAATCTGTTATATGTATTGTGTTTGTAGGTCAAGACGAGGACATCGTTCCACCGCTATCAGAGACCTACCGCTGTGAGTAGTAGTACTATAGTCGCACGTTCAAGTATTGTTAATGATTCTCATTGTTAACATTCTATCCCTTGCAAGTAATTAAGTTAACAATATGTTGATTGGAAAATCTGGAGGCATTATTGAGCAGTCCATTCTGTTTACTGTTGACAATGAATACTAACTTTTTGTTATTTGCAAGATAGCTATAGTGATTCATGACGAACAAATAGAACGTATGAGGATTATGGAACTATGGTATTCCGGTATCTCTAGAATCATTCAATCGGTAAAATGTGTTTACCTTTCGTTAATAATTATCAAGAGCGTTCTGTTAAACTTAAGTTAGCTGCATTAACTCATATGAATGATGCAATGGTTACCATTAGCACTCTGTTAATTGCAGGTCAACCATGTTAACATATGTGAACGATTAAAGAAAGGGGTATGTTACTGATTAACAGCTCAAGTGAACCATGTCATTTCTTAATGAATAAAGAGAATTTGTGTTCATCTTCGAAGAATCAGAATAATTGGAAAGTTATGTGAATCCATATGAATTTGAAGTTATTTTGTTGTGTTACATATGAACTCGAAGTTATTCAGAATCTATGACATGAACGCAAAAGTTTAACATCATTATGTGACCCACATAAGAATGTGAATTATTCTATTTTCTTAAGCGCGCGGTAATGACATGATATACCAAGAAATGCTCTATTTTATGATATGTGACTCTATGAATTAATGAATGATTATCCATATATGTAAAAGTATTCATGGCATCCTTAGCACAAGGCCCTTACCCGGGGGTAATAATACCGTGGTCTTATGGCCCTTGCCCGGGGGTAATAATACCGTGGTTCAAGTATGTTACAAGATATCTCTTGCCATCGACGGTCTCGTACGGATGGTACCACCGACGGTCTTGTACGGGTGGATTATGTTTTACCATCGACGGTCTTGTACGGATGGTACCACCGACGGTCTTGTACGGGTGGGTTATGATCAAGCATGAACTCTGATTTCTGTTTCTGATTCAAGCATAAGTAAGAATATGTATGAATATGTTTCTATTTTTCCGTTCCGTTTATGCCATGTTATAACATGATATGAATTGATCGGTCTTTAAGACCTAATGATTTCTGGTATGGAACAAAGTGCTGTACGGAACTAAGTGCTGCAATGCGAGTCACCTCTAGAATCCGTACGAGCCACCTCTTGAGTCCATACATATGTTCAAAGGCTTAATCCCAACTTTTCAAGGGCTTCATGCCAAATGTACAAGGGCTATATGCCAACATGTTTAAGGGCTTCATGCCAAATGTTCAAGGGCTATATGCTAACATGTGTAAAAGCTTAATGTTAATATGTTCAAGGGCTATCGCCAATCCATTCAAAGGCTTAAAGCCATTATGTTTCAAGATTGGGCCTAAGGCCATTCTAAAATTAGTATAGAATCAGATTAATTATATGATCTCCGCATTTACATACGCATTGATATGCATTATGATTAAGTTGAATATTGAATCATTTATATACTATTATTCACTGAGCTTCGCTCACTTTGTGTTTTGTCTGTTCTGTAGGTAATTACTTTGGGAGTCCGTCTTAACCCTTGATGCTTACCCTTCAATTGTCAACCTCAGTATGCCTAGACTCCCAGACCAAGCCCATGCATTTATGTGAAGTTTTGTTAAGATTTTGTCATGCACTTTAATTATTTACTTAAGGTTAAAATGTATGTATATACCCCCTTTCTTTACCAATGTTCGGATATACGCTCATTTATATGTATGGGTATGTATATAGATAAATGGCTCTCACGTATGTGATCCTAGCAAGTTAGTTTTAGCTCAATGGATGTTATTCTATGTTACTTTGTAATATTAAATGCTTCCGTTCAGGCCCCGTATATTATGTATATCAGGTCATGTGTCCGTATCTGCATAGGTCATGCCCGAACTTTTAGGGGCGAGTTTGGGGCATGACAAGTGGTATCAGAGCACGAGTTGCTATCTCACACACGAATCCATTGGGCTTAGGATGTCTAGAAAAGACTTAGGTATCATGCATGACATCCTTACTGCATATGAAAAGATGGATAGCAACGTTAAGTGTATCTGGTAACGCTAATGATCATGATCCATGTCTATTGTACTTTCTTTGTGTATATGGCGATTGGTTGTGATGCAGAATACGGTAAGTATAAAGACGGAAGATCTGGAGGGTTCGACCCCCGCACGGTTAGACAAAATGGAAAGGAAAATTATGGGATTAAATTAACAAAGTTGCGCAGCGGAAGCGCAGTGAGGGTTCGAACTCATCGGTAAGATAATTTATATGCCAATGCGTGACATCTGTTGTTATTTTGGGTTGGTAATTACCCGTAAGAAACGATAATAACGTGATTGTGCTTCCTAACATCTGTTTAGATGGAGTGATTAAACTCTAAGTATGGAATATTTCTAAGATCAAAGAAAACGATATATGTGATCCTCTAACCTTTATGCTATAGTTATGTCTTCCTTGCCAAAATAATGTCTAGATCTTTGATTTTGAGAGGTTACTGTATTTGAATATTTGATAAGATGTGTTTTGCAGAATAATTGAAATCATGTTGAGTATGATTGGCTGTAAGAAGAAGTTATGCATATTGAGCTTGAAACAACATGTAAAAAAAAAATGTGATTTTGTGAACTGAGGAAATTATTGACGATTTCTGCTGGGGAACCGAGAGGATTATTGATGATGTCGAATGAGTTTTGTTTATGGGCTAACGGGATTTGTTTACGGAAATCTGTAATCTGTTTTGTTTATGAGTGGTCTGTAATCTATAATCAGGATATTTTATAAGGAATGGTTAAATGACATGAAGGATTATCCAGGTTATGTGTTTGTCCACATGATACTTGTAAGAAAATGGGTAGTTATTGACTACTTTGAGATCAATTAAATAAATAGGGATATGGTATTTTCACATAAGAACAAAAACCCTGCCTACGGGTATTAATGACTTAAGATTGAGAAGTCATTTCTATGATATATTTCTGTGTAAACATGCAAATGTTAGATATTGCAAATTGTCAAATTAAGGGTGAAATATTTGTATGCGAATTAATTCAAGGCTTGTTCCTTTAATGTGATCTGCAAATGAGTGATCATTGGAATGGAACTTATGTGATCTGTGTTATTTAGAGGTGTCATACTACCAATTACGTTCGGTACTTCTGACATAGATGAATAATGTGTTATCCTGTGTGAGTTGACTATAGACCTGAGTAAGTAATGTCTTTGTAAAAGATACTTTTGTATAAAGGATTTTGAAAATGACTATGTTATACGATGTTTATGAAATTTATATTTTGGGTTATGAAATGTTTTATATGATGTATTTTCTGAAATGATAAAGAATGCTAAGAACTTCTACCATGTGTATGATATGATAAGCTTTCCGAATAATTTCTTCAAGATGACTAAGTATGTTACGAAACTCCGAATGTTCAGGATGTGACAAGTTTCCTGAAAGAGATATTTTGCTATACATGAATGAGTTTTCCATTTGATAATTCAGTGTAGCATGCTTGATGAATGCTCTGTGTTGAACTTGAAGTCATTCTGTCTTATCTATTATAAGTTGGATCAAAGATTGTTCTGTCAAAGTTTAAATAAGTTTAATGCTATTGGGAATTATTCCATCATCTAATAATCTTTGAAAGGTCTGATAAGTTTCTGGGTAATGTCTCTGAACAACGTATTTTATGTAATTATGAAAGGTTTGATATTACATATTTTTGGAAATGTTTTGTTCATGATAAGAACATTTTACTAAATATGGAACAAGAATATAATAGCTTTATGGTAAATGTATTATGTGTTTGATGTCATGATGTTGACTTTAAGATCTTCCAAGCAAACATGGATTTTAAATGATTATACCTTATTGTAATTCGGGAATTGTGATCATTAAGGTTGGATACGTATTTGGTTTTACTGATAATTTACTCTGAACATGTAATTCCTTGATATGGGATTTGAGTTGTCATTTGGAGTCTGTTAGAAATCTGATTTGAACTGATAAGTCTAATTCTGAGAGTAAGCAAGGAGCCACAAAGTCATTGATCTAGAACTTATTTGTTATTCTGGGTTTAATTGTTGTAAGATGCATGTGCCTTTGAAACATGATTATCTAGTAAACATTTCCTTAACCTTCGAGGGAGTAGGAGTTGGGGTTGTTTGTGAACCTAAAGAGTTTGAACTATGTATGACAGCTCATGAGTCTCATGTAATCGAATACTTGAGTGAATCCATTTCTGAATGTCCTTAAGTTGTTATAGTATCTGAAAGGTATGGCCTTTGAATCAATAACTTGAAATGTACCAGGATTGTGAATGATGAGACGATGCTTTGATGTTATTAAGTATTATTATCAATTGGGTTACCAATTAGTCAGTAAAGATGAATTACGTGTAGTTTTGGGAGCAAACTCCATTGAAATTGACTGTATAGGATTGTGAATGGCTAAATAATAGAGAAATATTATATGTCTAGGACAGAACTAGACTTATGACAAGGTGAATCAAGTTTGGAGGACCAAACTTCTTAAGGTGGGGAGAATGTAAGGACCCCAAAATGCATATAAGAAATCATTGGTATTTAACTATGAGATGAGGTGTTTTAATTTAATTATATCTTTTGGAATTGAAGCATTATCTATTGAGTTACGGATTTAAAATTGAAATTACCGACCTATATGGGTACAGAAATCAAAATTGAGTACTTGGATATGTTAATGGGAATTTTTGGAACTATTTGGGACAATTAATTGGAAATCTAATTTGTCTGATTCGTTAATGCACGTTTGGGTAGTTAACTTTATACTACAAATTGAAGGCATTAGAGGCTTCAGAAACCAAAACAGGGGACATATTTATGATCCTCATAATTTTTGGAGTTATCTGGGAAGTTTAATTGAAATTTGATTTTGTACGAATCGTAAGGCCACGTTTGGCTCTCTCTATTGTGTTATGTTGGTGTGTATGTGTATACTTATATTATGGGTGCCTTATGAGTGGATGGACTCATCTCTTAGAATAAAAAAAAAATATCTAGAGGAAAGGGGGAGCCACGTGAGAGAGGGAGAGATAGAGAACTCAAGGAGAAGAAGGAAGGAAGAGCTTGAGAATGAAGAGGAAAGATGGGAAAATTGATGGAATTACTTCAAGAGATTGGCTCTAGGTATGTGAAATCAACTTAACCCCTTAAGATTGATCTATTACTAGTTTAAATTCATGATCTCAAATGAAGAGAAACCACCTAATTGAGTTTTGGTTGATAGATATAAGTTTAGATGAACTCTTTTCATGAATTGAACCTTGATTCCTTAAGAGTTGGTTAATTGAAGAATTAAAGTCATTATATTTGTTTATTTTGAGGTTATGATGTTTGATGGAGAATAATACTGTGAAATTGGTCATGTATTAAAGGGTTTTGGGCTTTGATTTACATGTAATTAAGGTTTGATTTTGAAAATGAGAAGTCCCAAATTTTCTGCCATTTTCGGACTGCAAACTGTCCAGGGCCGCACGTGCGGCACTGTTTTCCCGCATGTGCGGGGACAGCTCTGTTCAGCCAACTTTGAACAAGCATATCTTTTGCATCCGGACTCCTTTTTGAGTGATTCTTGAGCCTAAAATCAAGCCCCGGAAGTGTAGTTTCCAATGGTGGTGGTATCACTTCCAAATTCTAAATAAAAAAATAGTTATGTCCCAATTAGTGACGACTGTTCACTTTCTGTTTACCGGTTTGTACCGTTTCTTCGTCTGAACCTTTCTCCTATCGATTCCTCCTATCTTATGAGGAATGAATTATAACCTATGGAGGACTAATGAGTCTAGAACCACCATAGCTATTGAGTGAAGAATAAAAAGAGATTGGTTTTATTCTCATAATCTGTTATATGCATTGTGTTTGTAGGTCAAGACGAGGACATCGTTCCACCGCTATCAGAGACCTACCGCTGTGAGTAGTAGTACTATAGTCGCACGTTCAAGTATTGTTAATGATTCTCATTGTTAACATTCTATCCCTTGCAAGTAATTAAGTTAACAATATGTTGATTGGAAAATCTGGAGGCATTATTGAGCAGTCCATTCTGTTTACTGTTGACAATGAATACTAACTTTTTGTTATTTGCAAGATAGCTATAGTGATTCATGACGAACAAATAGAACGTATGAGGATTATGGAACTATGGTATTCCGGTATCTCTAGAATCATTCAATCGGTAAAATGTGTTTACCTTTCGTTAATAATTATCAAGAGCGTTCTGTTAAACTTAAGTTAGCTGCATTAACTCATATGAATGATGCAATGGTTACCATTAGCACTCTGTTAATTGCAGGTCAACCATGTTAACATATGTGAACGATTAAAGAAAGGGGTATGTTACTGATTAACAGCTCAAGTGAACCATGTCATTTCTTAATGAATAAAGAGAATTTGTGTTCATCTTCGAAGAATCAGAATAATTGGAAAGTTATGTGAATCCATATGAATTTGAAGTTATTTTGTTGTGTTACATATGAACTCGAAGTTATTCAGAATCTATGACATGAACGCAAAAGTTTAACATCATTATGTGACCCACATAAGAATGTGAATTATTCTATTTTCTTAAGCGCGCGGTAATGACATGATATACCAAGAAATGCTCTATTTTATGATATGTGACTCTATGAATTAATGAATGATTATCCATATATGTAAAAGTATTCATGGCATCCTTAGCACAAGGCCCTTACCCGGGGGTAATAATACCGTGGTCTTATGGCCCTTGCCCGGGGGTAATAATACCGTGGTTCAAGTATGTTACAAGATATCTCTTGCCATCGACGGTCTCGTACGGATGGTACCACCGACGGTCTTGTACGGGTGGATTATGTTTTACCATCGACGGTCTTGTACGGATGGTACCACCGACGGTCTTGTACGGGTGGGTTATGATCAAGCATGAACTCTGATTTCTGTTTCTGATTCAAGCATAAGTAAGAATATGTATGAATATGTTTCTATTTTTCCGTTCCGTTTATGCCATGTTATAACATGATATGAATTGATCGGTCTTTAAGACCTAATGATTTCTGGTATGGAACAAAGTGCTGTACGGAACTAAGTGCTGCAATGCGAGTCACCTCTAGAATCCGTACGAGCCACCTCTTGAGTCCATACATATGTTCAAAGGCTTAATCCCAACTTTTCAAGGGCTTCATGCCAAATGTACAAGGGCTATATGCCAACATGTTTAAGGGCTTCATGCCAAATGTTCAAGGGCTATATGCTAACATGTGTAAAAGCTTAATGTTAATATGTTCAAGGGCTATCGCCAATCCATTCAAAGGCTTAAAGCCATTATGTTTCAAGATTGGGCCTAAGGCCATTCTAAAATTAGTATAGAATCAGATTAATTATATGATCTCCGCATTTACATACGCATTGATATGCATTATGATTAAGTTGAATATTGAATCATTTATATACTATTATTCACTGAGCTTCGCTCACTTTGTGTTTTGTCTGTTCTGTAGGTAATTACTTTGGGAGTCCGTCTTAACCCTTGATGCTTACCCTTCAATTGTCAACCTCAGTATGCCTAGACTCCCAGACCAAGCCCATGCATTTATGTGAAGTTTTGTTAAGATTTTGTCATGCACTTTAATTATTTACTTAAGGTTAAAATGTATGTATATACCCCCTTTCTTTACCAATGTTCGGATATACGCTCATTTATATGTATGGGTATGTATATAGATAAATGGCTCTTACGTATGTGATCCTGGCAAGTTAGTTTTAGCTCAATGGATGTTATTCTATGTTACTTTGTAATATTAAATGCTTCCGTTCAGGCCCCGTATATTATGTATATCAGGTCATGTGTCCGTATCTGCATAGGTCATGCCCGAACTTTTAGGGGCGAGTTTGGGGCGTGACAGAGGTAGTACTAGTGTCTTGAGGCCTAGGTTGTCTCAATTCACGGACCAAACCTTCAACCAATCTCTCTAATCTGTCCAATCTATCCTCAGAATGATCTTGGCCAACTGGAGGTCTACCCTTTCTCATGATGCTAGAAGTATACAAAATGTGACTTTAAAACGAAATGAACAAATAGACATGCATGCAAGCAACAAATGATCATGCCGAGATGATGCACACATTGTCAAGTAGCAAGCAATATGATGCAATCCTAATATCATTCTAAGGGAAATCCTATGCTCTTTAGGACTCAAGTGTGTGTGAGTAAAGTACTATAAGGAACCGAAGCTCTGATACCAATCTGTCACGACCCCATTCCACCCCCAGTAGAATGGTGCCATGATGGCCAGTAATCCGAGATTACCAAAGGCCAACTTACCAAGTTCACACACAATCAAAGTATACACATGGGGCTTACATGTGCGGAAGCAACAAATTTAAATCTAAATAGTCCATAAGAGTGGTGCATAGATCAAATGAAACATCATACACTTTAACATGGTTTACAACTTGAATACAAATAAAATAAGGTACATATTACATCTTGATCAAAAGGCTTCTCAAGCCGACATATACAAGAGAGGTGAAATACAAAGCCAAGAAGCATAATCTTCAAGATGCTAGCAAAAGTATGAATCCAAAACATCATGCAAAACACATCTAGGCGTCACTGCCTTCTTGCTCGTCACCTACATATATATAAGGAGAGGGTGAGGTTGGATACTCAGTGAATGATATTAGAAATAAAGGTTTGCATGACTGATAATCAAGACTTTTATCAAACAATACATAGTATAACTTGTACAAAATCAAAGGATTAACCAAGTTCATCTGTCAAATCTTTCAAAGCTTCAAGGGATGCTTACTAGCATCAATATAATGCAAGGGATGACATTCCGGACAAACAAACCTGCGCAGAAAACCATCAGTGGCAAAACAAGGGTGCAGTCGCATTATAGTCCCCTGGCACTAAGGACGTTCAAAACAAGGATGCAGTTGCATTATAGTCCCCTGGCACTAAGGACTTTCCCAGAATGTCATCAAAACAAATATAATACTAGATACAAAACTAGGGACAATCATTCATGCTTGATCAAATACTTTTCCAAAACGAAACAAAGCTTTATCAAAACTTTATAACATAACTTTATTAAAAATACCACTCACATAGTTCTTCCGGTGAGGGGATTACAAGCAAGGATCCAAGGCCTACAAGCACATAATAAATTCCATTGAATGCATTTCAAGAAGACAATAAGAGATGCTCAAAGATGGGTATGAAATGCATTCTTAAAACAAGCTTTTCATGAGAGGAAAGGATCTCGGTGTTTCTTTCAAAACTAGGTCAAGTCCAATCAAAACATACTGGAAGTTAAAACACTGTTTTTTATCTCGGGGAAAACATGCTGGGTACCAACCAGGTCTTGGCCGAGGTTCCACACCCCTTGGCCGAGGTATGGTCCCAACGACCACATTCGAGGAAATGAAGTCGGGAAAACCTGGGTTTCCTTTCGAAGAACATGAAGGACAAGAACATGAAGAACATGAATGCTAAAATCATAACTTCTTTATTCAAAATCTGAGATTTCATGAGATGAGTTCGAAAACACGGACCTAGGCACCCATACTTGAAGATCTTAAGAAAACAAACACAAAAACATGGATCTTGATACAAACTTTCGGATCAAAACATGGTTTTCTTTCAAGAACACAAGAACATCATTTTCTCTTCCTAAAACTGAATTTCAAAGCAATGCATGGCACATGAATCATGCTAGATCATACAATGTAGTTAGATGAGCATAAAGAAGAACAAGAGCAAAACAAGAATCTAACCTCAAAACACGAATCCAACGGTTCAAACTCTAAGGATCAAGCTTGGAAATCTATTCTCACTCTAAGAACTTCTTCCTCTTCTTCCTAGAGCTTCTCTTTCTACCATGCAAAATATGACACACAATGATATGTTTTCTTCGACTGTCGGCTGACTTAACCCTCTACTGGGGCACGTGGCACTACCGGATTGGGTTTCCTCAAAAAGGTGACTGAATGACAAGACAAGAGCATGGCAAAGGGTGTTCAACAAGTAAGGTGACATGAGCACTCCGGCAGGTAAGGACCTCGGATTAGGACGAGGCTTCGGCAAGTAAGGTCTCAATGATCTCGGCTAGGAAGGTTAACACTTCAGCCTAGATGTACCACACCTCGGTCTAGGTCATACCAGTCCAGGAACAAGATCACCAGGTGCAGGGATCAAAGATTTAAAATACCTAAAGGATAACATCTCGACTTAGATGATGCATATCTCAGCCTCAGTGATGCACACCTCGGCCTTGATGATGACATCTTGGCCAATATGTCAGGGTGAAAGTGGAGGTCAGCCAAAGTGGTTCCAAGATGGTCCTAGGTGTAAAAGGCCCAAAGGCGTGACCTAGGCTTAAGATGACCACGGCTACACACACCAAGCAAGGGACAAAACGTACAAACAATACTCAAGCCAAAACACATAGGTACAAAACAAGACGAAAACCTTACTTTAGGCAAAGTAAGTTAAAACCACAAGTGAAAGCTTAACAAAACAAAACATGCAGATGCACATGAACATGACTAAGACGAGGATGAGGGTCACTACAAGAGAGCTGAACAAGGTGACTATCAAGAACAAGTATCCCCTACCTAGAATTGATGACTTGTTTGATCAGTTGAAGGGGGCAGCCATGGTCTCTTAGTTTGATCTCAGAACGGGTTACCATCAGATGGGTGTGTCAGAGGAAAGTATATCGCTTACTGCTTTTCGGACCCGGTATGGGTTGTACAAATTTCCTGTAATGCCTTTTGGTTTGACAAATGCTCCTGCCTATTTCATGGACTTGATGAACAGAATTTTTCAACCGTATCTGGATAAATTTGTGATTATCTTCATAGATGATATCCTGGTGTAGACACCCCATTTTTGACCGCCCTTAAGACTTGGGCACTACTGATGGTTTACTAGGTGGTGAAAGGTGTGCAGGGCAAAAGTTCGATTTCTTCGGTAAGAGGAGAGTCAAATCCTAACCTCACACCCCATTTTGGACCAAAGCTATTTTGAATGGTTTTTAGACCTTAAAACCCTCTCTTTCAAAACCTTTTTGAAAATAGGTTCCTACGATATCCCGACACTCGCATTTTGTTAAATGTTGCGTTTTTCGGCAAAACCGAGCGAGGACAAAGTGGAAATGAATGAAAGAGAGATGAACTCTTTGAAAAATATTTCAAAACACCTTGTTTAGGGGTTTGGAGCTGAAGAAAATGGGAAAGGAGAGAAGAGAACTAGTTTGGGAGAAGTTCGGCATGACTCCGGGTAGGACCAAAACTGCGCGGCTTCACCAAAAGAGGGATATCTCTTAGCACAATTGGAGTTTTGATGCAAGGCTGCCACCATTGGAAATCTTACTTCCGGGGCTTCAATTTTCATACAAGAATGACCTGAAAAGGCATCCAGATGAAGAAGTTAGGCTTTCTTCAAGTCGGGGACTAAGGCTGTTTTTTTATGCTGGCCTCTATGGAAGTGTGCCGGCCAAAAATGGTAGGGTTCCGGCCAACAATGATAAGGTGCTGGCCATTGATGCCAGAAAGCAGATTTCAACAGATATTTTATCTCCAACTGGCACAGCTGTCTTGGCTGAGATATTTTTGACCAAACCTTTGCTTTTTGCTATATATGAGGCCATATATCATATATTCAAGAAGGTTAGAACACTTAGAACTTCTTGAGCAAGTTTTGAGAGCCTATCTCTCTACACCTCTCTCTCCTCTTCCATTCCAAGGGTTGAAGATTTTTGGCCTCAAGCATACATAACTCTCCTCCATATCCCTCTATTCCAAGCTTCAAACTCCATAGTTCTTGACCACTTTGCCTACCACCTCACAACCACACCTCCTCATCATCCATCTAAACATCTTGGAGCTTGTTTTTAGAGGCTAAGGAGTCACATTGTTGGTCCAGAGCTGCTGGAGTTGCTGTGCTACAAGGGTAACACATTTATTCTCTTTCAAGCACTCTTTTTGCTTCATATCTTAGCTCTATTTGCAAGCATCTTTGGGTTTCATCATAAACTGAAAAAAGTTTTGTTTTGAGCTTATAAACATGTTTGTTTAAGGTCATTTTTCTGTCGGGGGTCGTCTACCCCTTTGCATGCTTCATTTCCTCATGTTTTGAGCTATGCATTAGAGCATTCATGATAGCCTTGGTTTGGCCTTTTAGCCAATAAAATTCAGTGGATTTTCAGTGGCTAACATGTGGTTTTGAACTTCAAAATCAGAGAGGGGTGACCCTCTCACCCCTTGTTCTCTTTACTAGCTTTGTTGGCCTTCCAAAGGAGCTCCATTTTGTATGCTTTGAAGTCTTATTTCAGGCCATTATTCGTGAGTTTTAAGGTCTGCATGAACTCTGTCCAGAGCCCCTTTTGCCATATTTTATGTCTATCATGCATGTGTAGAGTAATCTTATTCAAGGTCTTTCAAAGGGGCTTTCATTTGCATGCTTCCTAGCCATATTCCAGGACCTTTTTGGTGGGTTTTAGGACCCTCATAACCTATTCCCAGAGTTGGTTTTTCCATTTGGTGTGTCCATCATATAGGTGTGGAACAACCCCTTGCATGGCCCTCCAAAGGAGCCTATCATTTTTGCATGCATTGACTGAGTTTCAGTGGTTATTCGGGCATATTTTAGCATGGCATACTTCTGTTTTTGGTTGGTTTGGTGAGCGCTCATATGCTTCATATAGTAGTACAACTCATGGTTCACTAGCTTTCTTTGCATGCTTTGTTGACCCTTGATTTTAGCACTTTTTAGCCATGCCTTAAACTGATGTTATGCATATTTTGGACTGCCTTAGCTCTGTTTTTGGGTCTTATGGTCGAATGATGTTTGTTTTGCATGCTTGTAGTTCAATACCCATGCTTAACTTTGAGTTTTGAGGCTCATTCCATGCATATACTGATGCTTTAGGGTCATTTTGCATCATATTTCAGAGCTTGTATGAATGCCATATTTCCATGTTTTCTACTCCTTAAGTGTGCTTGAGAGTTGTCCACGAGTGCCTTGTTTTCTGACCATTGAATGAGCTTCATTTCTTTGCATTCCGAGCCATCATTTTAGGCCATTTCCCCACTGTTTCAAACCTGCCTAGGGTCTGTTTGGGGTTAGTTTTTCCATTTGTGCATTGCTTTGGGTACCTCTAGTGTAACGCACTTCACTAGTTTCGGTACCCGAGACCCCTAGCATGCATTGTGTGACATATTTGCATATTTCGGGACCATCCTTTGTGCCATTTCAGAGTTGTATCATATGTCATTCTATGCCATACTTCATCCTCTGCAATGCTTAGTTAAAGTTGCATGCTTTGTCTTAGGATCGGTCCTTTGCATCCGTGCATGTTTGCATGTGTTTCGGTCGCCTCATTTCCATCATATGGCCACTGATTTGGGCTTAGTTGAGAGCCGCCCACATTAGTTTAAGCCCACCCCTTTGCATGTTGTCGCATACCTGTCTTGCATATTGTTGTATCCTTGCTCCATCTTTGCATGTTGTCGCATGCTAGCCCCATTACATGCCGTTGTATGTCCATGTTGCATTTTGTCATGTTGTCCAAGGTTGTCACGTCACATCATGCCTATTGCTTGTTGCATGTCATTAGCCTTGTTAGGTTGTTCATATTACATGTTTGTCATCCTTACGTGTTGCATTGTTTGGATTAAGTGCTAATCTGAATACGAGGAACGAGGGGCGTTTCATACTCCGAGTGATGGAACGTGTCTCAATTCTCAGTCGCCGAAGCTCTTGATGATTCATGATAGAGTTCTAGGCTTTACTTGCTTTATTTGTGCATTCATTTTCATATTGATTTACACAAGTTGGATCTTTGGCCATTATGCGTCGGGATGCGTGATTGATGGTCGTGGATCCGACTAGGCCTCTCCCTTGATGTTTTGAGGTGATATGGGGTAGCATAGTGCATACATGCCCTTGGGAGACCCTCCATTTCCTCTATTTTGTGCTTTGTTGCAGCTTGGTGTCATACCACACCAGTGGCCGACAGTGCACCACTGATGGCCGGTAGACTCCCATTCTTGGCCGACAATGCCCTGTTTTTGGTCGGCAGTGCACCTTTTATGGCCGGCAGGCCATTGGTGAACCCTCCAGCAGTGTTTTGGTAAGTTTCAGCAACAAACACTGGAAGACACCCTGCAAACAGAGCCTCTAAAGAGCAACCGGAAGGCATTCTGAGGCGAGGAACCAAAGCCAGCATGCATACCTTCCTTCTTCGAACAGAGCTAGAGCATCTTCATTTGTTGCTCTTCATTTGTTGTTTATTAGTTAATTTGTAATTAATTAAAGTTGTGTAAATAATTAGTTGTAGCTAGTTATTCATTCGGTTTTATAATTAATTAGCTTGTTAGTTAGTTAATTAGGCGGCCTGTATTACTTATTCGGACCCTCCAAGCGAGGGCACAATTGTAATAAGTGTGCGTGCGTGTGATGCATGTCTTCCAACCCCACTTCTTTCTCCCTTTTACTTACCTGCTTTTGATGGTTAGTTTAGGGCATGTTTTTATTAGCATACTTATGCTTCGCATGTTTGCATTCATTCATCTATCTTGCATGCACCGGGCTCAGCGCATCATACTAACTGCATTGTATTTCAAATCCAAAGTTGAATACGTGTCAGCTGTAGTATCATCATATGCCATGTTTAGAATAGCCGAGCCTATTGTAGTTGCATTTCTTGCATGTATTGCATTAGGCATTTCTGTATAGTTAGGATCATGCATGGATTTCTAACATAGTTTCTGCTTTGGCTTGGAGTACTCGGTAAGTATTTATTTTTTAGCATCCTTGCATGTTTGTGAGTGACTGCCATGATAGCATGCTTACCATGAGGCTACCTGCTTATGTGATATAACTGCCTGAATGCCTGTGGGTGAAGGTTGGGTTATTTGGATTGGAACAATTCATCAATTGTGAGTTTTAAGCCCACTTGAGAGTGGCAAATCATCATGTTTTTTCTAAGCCCACCCGAGGGTGGCAAATCCACGTCTTAGCCTACTTACGAGTAGCACCATCAAACTATTTTCAAATAAACAAACATGAGATGTTTTGTTTCAATTTAGGCGATCCAGTCTATACTTGTATGCTATGCGCATCACATAGTAAATCTTGGCTAATAACCGAAATAAGAACGCATAATGTTTTCAAAACTCGATATCATGGTTAGTAGAGGCCGATCTTTGATCGGGCAAGTGGGGGTGCTCACGAAGTGACCTTCCCCAATCGTACCCAAGTTCCCGAGCCGAGGCAACTTTGGTGATGATGGACACGTGGCCTTAGGCATGAGTCAGGGTTTCCTACATTTTCCCCAAAATAAAATATTTAGGTGGCGACTCTGTATCTGGCAAAGCAGTCCATGTTTGGCACTTCTTTCAAAAAAAATCTATTTTCAAAAACAATTTGCCGAATTTGGACTCTTTGACAATTCATCGATCTTGCATTGTACTCTACAAGATTAGATACAAAACCGTGACTTTGAGTCCTGAACTGTAGTAAGCCCCATATGAACAAAATGGGATTTCCCTTCCGGGACGTTCGGGGACGTCTACTGTTTCTGGCGACTCTGCTGGGGATTTAGAGAACTTGACTCGAACTCATGATATCTGGTTTTGATTGCACTTATGTGTTTCTTTGCATTGCATTTGCATTGGTGCGCCTAGGACACCGTGTTTGCTGTATGCTATTCCTGAACGGTTTGCCGGAGGCTCGCTTTGCGAAGCGTGCCATAAGGCTGACCAGTTGCGGGCTTTGCCACGACGGGAACACAAACCCCGATTTTATCGAGGCACCCTTTTTGACCATTCGACCTAGTGCATATTCAGAATCCATAGTGACCATTCCAAACTAGGACAGGTTGCTTACCCGATTGTAGGTTGTTTGAAACCACTGCGTGCGTAGTGAAACCCTAGCTCCAGACAAAATAGGACAGGGAAACCCTACCCCGACATAGGGGTGTTTTGGCTCTCTTTGCTTGCTATGTGCTTTTAGAGTGTGCCTCTACAGGGAATGCATGTATCAGTTTGCAAGTCTAGGTCTCCAGCCTGAGGGCATCAGTATTTGGGGAATCCGTTTTACCCGAGGGTATCAGATTTGAGGCAGAATTTTGGGCAGAATTCAGTAGAGAGTGTAGTCATTCAGCTGTGCTCATATCTGTTTCGGTGAAATCAGGCTAAGATGCTATCTGTTTTCTCTTTTGCTAGGTAGTCTGGGAACCATAGCTTCAGAAGGCTCCGATATCCCCCGGGTACATTGGACTAGTGCTGATAGACTTTGTTAGGTCAGAAATTCAATTCAAGGGCAACTAGTGTTCTTTCGCTGAGGCAAGGCAAAGAAAGGCCAGTCAGGGCTCACTGGTTCATCTGATCCGTCAGTCGCCAGTCACATCACCTTTGTTCGGACTCAGCAGACCGTGATGGCACAGGGTTCGGAAGAATTTGTGGCCGTGATAGCAGCGTTAAATTAGGGAACTGCCATGCAGGCCGAGACCAGTATTGAAACGCAGCACCCATCTGGGGCATATGCCTCACATCCAGCTTTGGGACCCCAGCCGAACTTTGACCCACTTTCGCCAGTTGAAGATTTGCAGTGTCCGAATCCTCGAGAAAGGTTGACTCGAGCTCGAGTTTTCAAACCCCTGGTGCAGCCTAATGAGAGGCTTTATCCCCTTGATGCTAATGAGCTCGATCTAACTGCAGTGAAAATTGCGAACCTTGAGAAGCAATTCAAAAAGGCACAGGGCCTTAACTCCATTCCCGATATTGAGGATGGACACACCAAGGCTGCCGTACGACTCCCAGACAGATTCAAAATGCCATATATTTATCGTTTCGACGGGTCTGGAGATCCAATGGTACATATCCAACTCTTCTTGGATGTCCTGAAGCCGATGGGTCTGACTAAGCCACAGAAACTCTCTCTGTATGGAAGAACCCTGTCGGGTGTAGCAGCCACTTGGTACGCTAAGTTGGAAAATAAAGTGAAGCAAAACTGGGAAGAACTGGTTGAGGCCTTTGTCGATCAATATTCGTACAACACCCAAGTTGAAATGACCACCCAAGAGCTTGAAGCAACCCGCCAGAACCCAACAGAGCCTTTTGTGGAATTTGTTGCGAGATGGAGAGCAAAGGCAGCACAGATGACAAATCGTCGCCCTTCTGAGAGGGATCAAGTGCAGATGATGGTGCGAAACCTCGAGCATGATATGTTGCAAAAGTTGATAGTCGCTCCACTATTCACTTTCAAAAGTTTGCATGAACTGGGGGTTCAGATCGAGAATGCGTTCAACAGTGGGATCATTCCCAGAACAAGTGAACCGATAAGGAGGGTGATTTCAGGGAGTACCAATGCTGGTAGTAGCGTTGTTCCCAAACCCACCGAAATCAATACAGTTGCCACAGCCGACCCTTTTGCCAATCCAAGCCTACAAACCGCCGGCCCAGCTCGAGCTCAAGGCAGAACTTTCAACCCCCTCTATATGAGCTTGACTAGCGCACTAAAAGTCTTGATGGAAAGAGGGTATCTCAAACCCCTCGATTCTCAACCTCTGCCTGACCCACCCCCAGCCAAACATAACCCCTCCAAGTACTGTATGTACCATCAGCAGCGCGGTCATGGCACCGACCGTTGCTACCGCCTTCGTCATGAGGTCCAAAATCTCATCGACAACCGGACGATAGCTCCACCTTCAGCCCCCAATGACCAAGTACCTCATCTGCATCTCAACCTAATCCACACACTGGCCGTCCCTTACGACCCCAGCGTATACATCACCCCAACCCATTTACCCAAACCGGAGGTGTTCATTCCAGTCAGCATGGACTTATGCATGATGGATGCACCCGGACCCCAATCATCTCAAACCCATGAGCCCACTACTTCTGAGCTAATGAGAATGATCGAAGATCTTCAGAGAACTGTGACAGATTTAGCCTTTGGGGTCCCATCATCGACCACGTCACGTACCAGGGAGTTCATGTCTAAAGGCTCCCTAACCTTGGGACGGGTTGCATTGGAAGAAGGCCAATCCTTTGGCCAAGTTAAGGCAAGTGGTAAGAACAAGGTAGGGGCAGGCATTGGTCCCCATGAACACCTTCTATGGGATATTGAGGCTTTGAAAGCCAAAGGGCTGAACAAACAGCAAGTACTCGCAGTTATTGCAAAAACTGTGGATGACACTTTCTCCACTCAGAATGAGAGCAGTCTGAATCGAGGGGCAAGCCGGGAGAAGAGCCGTTGTACTAGGAATGTTCCTTTTAGCTCTAATCCCGTGCTCGGAAGAGATCAGTAAACCCAGTCAGTGCCTGTCAATCGCTTTACTGGTGCATCTAGCAAAAAGCCACAAACCTCAAAACACCCACCTCGGGGCCAGAGGGTGTTCACCCCACTATACATGTCTCTATCAACGGCCTTAAGGGTCCTGATCAGAAAGGGGGATCTGAAACCCCTGGAGTTGCGGCCATTGCCGGATAAACTTCCTCTCACCCATGATCCGGCCAAGTATTGCGCCTTTCATCAACAAACCGGTCATGGCACTGATAGTTGTTACCATCTCTGACATGAAATACAAGATCTGATTGACAATGGAATCATCGTCGCGCCGGGTCCTGCAAAGTCTATCGGCACCGGGTTAGTGAACTTGGGGGATAATGTGATGTGATCAGGGGATGAACCACCTACGGGCGGCACTCGATTTACTCCAGATGTGGCGTATGACACGCACTATTTTGAGCATTTGTGAATGCTAGTTTCTGACTTGGGTATTTAGGTCAGTTTTGTTGTGTTGTTTTGAGTCTGTCTCTTTGTTTTGAGTCAGTCTTTTTGTTTCGGGTCTGTCTTGTTGTATCGAGTCAGGTGATTCCGGGGGTGTTACCTCGGGCGTCACTATTTTTGTTTTGTGTTTGTCTTTTTGCTTTCTTTTGAGTTTGTTTCTGCCAAGGAGCTAGTTGTACCAATAGATCTCAATGAAACGACAAAAGTTTTCACACTCTTGTGTTTGCTTCCGCCTTCCGCCAGTTATGCCAGAAACTTGAATGAAACGGCAGTGCATTCCACTTGCTCTTTTGTGCTCTGAAATCATTGCATTGACCTAAGTTTTTCAAAAACTTTTTGAACATTGTGATGGAAACAAAGAGGAAGGAATTTCTCAAGTTTTGCAAATTTTGATCATCTGAGAAAAAGAGAGGCGTGCTAAGCCCTTAATGATTGAGATCATGCTTGTTAATGTGAGTATTGAGAAGGATCCTGGCTTGATCCAGATTGGTCCTACACTGTCTTCAGCGCGAGCGATTAGTCACTTTCTTAAAAGGTTTCAAAAATGTTTTGCGCCATCCTGCGAAGACCTGTGTGGAATCGCTCTTGAGATTGTGTAGCCTAGGATCGCTCTCAGTCTCGAGACTCGACCCTTTGCTTTCGAACCTTGAACTTAGATTCAGAATGTTCAACTGTCAACCACCATGTAAGGCCTGTGTAGCCGAATCAGAAGCGCCCCTCGAACTAGGGGCAGGGAAGTCAGATCAAGAAGATCAGATGTCATCAAAAGGAGCTTGCAAAGTTAGATCAGAAGCACCCCTTGAACTAGGGGCAAAAGAATTTCAAGTGTGCTCGAAGAGTCAAAGATGAAGATCGGCAAGAATGCCAAATCCCAAAAGGGAGGAAAGAAGAAAGTATTGCTGAAGGACAACTGAGTCCCTATCCGCAACACTAGGGGCAATTCAGACCCCATTGGATGGACTCCTGCATCGTCAGTGAACAACAACCATTCTCCTAGATTCAGATGACTTTAGGATCTCAAAACCATTTGACATGGACAAAGCTACACTTTTACCCTTGAGAGGCTCGCTAGGTCGAAAACCCAGAAGGGTGACCCAAGCAAAAGTTAGAGCAAAAAAAAAAAGAGAAAAGAATGCAAAGAAGAAAAATGAAGAAAAACGAAAAGAAAAAATGCAAAGAATGAAAAAAAAGAAAAAAAGATGAAAAGAAAAAAGCTCGCAAGGCCGAAAACCCGGAAGGGCGGCCTTGGCAAAAGTTAGAGCGCAAAATGAGAGGTTAATACACGAGTGTACCTTATCCTGAACTACGTAAGGCTTGATTCCCATCTTTGGGATACGTAGGCAACTTCATTCTGAAGTCCAGCCGAAAAACACTTCCAAATCAATTGTGTCCATGTAATGGTTTTAATCATCTTTGCCTTCTCTGTATCCGAGAATTTGGTTGTGTTCGTCACTCTGAGGACTAACTACAATGCGCTGCGGTGTCATTCAAACAAGGGGCAACTTTCCGTTGCCATGCAGTGTCCTTCAGACAAAGGGCATTTTTCCTTCGGATTCGAGGTTGTGCATCTCAAGGGTAGGTTCCGCGCTCGTTGAGCATTGGCCATTTGCAAAAATAGTTTTTGAGAATTTTCATTGAGGTTGACTAATTTTCTCGAAAAGTTATTCCATTTTTCCAAAATCAGACCATTCCTTGGACCCAAAAAAGGAAAATTTTCAGTGCTCATAGCCTGATTTGCATGATTTTAAATCAAAAAATTGAACAAGCATGTTAATCTATCTCTCATGTTGGTCAAAATTGTTTTAGTGGAAAACCAAAACAAAAAATGGTCAAAATGATGAACTAGGGGCACAGTTGAGTCAGGCTTCCTGTCTTTTCCCTGTTGTCATTGCATTTGCCAGGAAGGGCACCATACTTGCCAAGAAAGGGCACTCTACTTGCCAGAAAGGGCACCACTGATGCTGACCACAAAAGGGCAGAAAGCTCTCATATCCTCCAAGCAAGAGGTATCAAGCCAAGTGCGAAGCACGAGCTGGAATGGGGCAAGATACCCCACTCCCTCATCTAGACAGATCTGATCACATCCAAACTCCCCAGCAGAGCATCGTCAATCGATGTCTGCTGCAGATTTGCTACACACTCAGTTGTAGCGCAACTCCTCTGTGGGAGGAATTCACTAGCTATGCGTAGAAGAAAGAGAATCTAGCAGAATGATAGGGGCAAGAGCCCGCAACTTCTTGTTTATCCATCAACCACCCAGGGGAGAGATAAAAAAAAATGAGAGATTAAAGAATAGAGAGATGTGCGCTAAGAGAAAAAGTGAGGAAAAGGGTTTTGTGAGAAAAGCCGAGCCTGAGGGCCGAGTGATGTGAGAATCACAAATAAGAAAGGGTAGGAAACAATACCTGGAGAAACTGGCTCCTCATGCACCAAGAGGTATCTTGCCTTTGTAACACAGCTGAGTGTTGTGTCTATGTGTTTTGTTTGTCTCGATTCTTGTTTTGAGTTGTTTGAGTGTCAATAGATGTGTTTAGGTTGTTTTACCTTGTTTTTCCTTTGTTGAGTTGTGTTTAGGTTGTTCTACCTTTGTTTTCCGTTGTTGAGTCATTTTGGCTGTGGTCAGTTGTAGGCTCAATACCCGGTTGAGAACCCTTTTCTCATTTCAATTTCAAAAAGGAATCGTTTTGTGCTCAGAGTGCTGTGTCATTCTCTATATTTGTGCAAAACATGATTTGTTCTTTCATAAAATTACAGGGTCCACCCCCGATAAGTGTGAACAGAAGAACAAGGACCTATCTGAAGCTATTTAGGTTCTAGACTGCAAAGCAAAAGAAAAGAGGGAAAATTTGGAGCATCTTAGCATGTTTCAACTTTAGGAAAATCCGAGACTGCATTCCAGGTGCACCTTCTTAGGCCTCGCCATTTCTCTGGAGTATGAGTGTACCTCGACCCCAAGTGTAAGCCTGCTTCAAGTCAGAATGGCAGTCTAAGCAGCACCCGAGGGTTTCACATGCAGATGTTATCTCTCGCCAATATGAACAGGGTGTGCCCTTTTTGAGCTAAGTGTGTTGCAAAGTCCTCTAAGAAGCAAATCAGAGGCACCAGAGTACATATTTGATACTCCTCTATTGCGTAGAATGTGAACTTTCATATACACTGTTGTTGCATGCGTGCCGCGTATCGTTATGATTCATGCATAGAACATGCTTGCTTTCGATTCCGCATAGAATATGCTTTGCTTGTCTCATACATAGAATATGCTTTCAATATTGCATAGAATGTGCTTCCATACTTGCATAGAAGATGCATTTTATCGCACTTTCTTGTGCATTTTATCTCACTCGCACTGTCTTGTGCACTTACACTTTGTATCTCACTAGCACTGTCTTGTGCATTTTGTGGTTGTATCTCACTCGCACTGTTTTGTGCATTTCAAATCAATCGCGCTGTTTAGCGTATCGCACTGTTTAGTGCATTTCAAATCATTCGCGCTGTTTAGCATATCGCACTGTTTTGTGCATTTCAAATCAGTCGCACTATTTTGTGCATTTCAAATCAATCGCGCTATTTAGCGTATCGCGCTGTTTAGCGTATCGCACTATTTAGTGCATTTCAAATCATTCGCGCTGTTTAGCGTATCGCACTATTTAGTGCATTTCAAATCATTCGCGCTGTTTAGCGTATCGCACTATTTTGTGCATCTCAAATCAATCGCACTATTTTGTGCATTTCAAATCAATCGCGTTGTTTAGCGTATCGCACTGTTTTGTGCATTTCAAATCAACCGCGTTGTTTAGCGTATTGCACTGTTTTGTGTATTTCAAATCAATCGCGTTGTTTAGCGTATCGCACTGTTTAATGCATTTCAAAACAATCGCGCTGTTTAGCGTATCGCATTGTTTAGTGCATTTCAAATCATTCGCGCTGTTTTGTGCAGGTTCAGGTTCGCGCTATTTTGCGCATCGCACTGTCTTGTGCACTTCCGCATTTGTAATCACTCGCGCTTTCTTGCGCATCGCATTGTTTTGTGCAGTTTACACTCGCGCTATTTAGCGTATCGCACTGTTTTGTGCAATTTACTTTTGCGCTTTCTTGCGCATCGCACTGTTTTGTGCATTACATTGTATCATTCGCGCTATCTTGCGCATCCCACCTGCACTTGTTAGTGCATTACATTTCATTCGCGCTATTTTGCGCACCTTACTTGCATTGTGCATGCATTTTATCGCGCTATCTTGCGTACCTTACCTGCACTTGTTAGTGCATTCACCCTGCTCGCACTATTTTGTGTACCTTTAGCTCGCACTGTCTTGTGCACTCACCTGGTTTGGGAGACCTTAAATCCTCTGGTCTAGGAGACTTTAAATCCTGCATCTTTATTCGCACTGTCTTGTGCACTCTCTGGTTTAGGAGACCTTAAATCCTCTAAAGGTGCAATTCCTTTGGCGTCTGTCGTGCCCGAACGACTTCTGGTGGTCTGGTATAGCCACCTGCCTGTGTTTGCGGTGAATTCCTAGGAGACCAATTGAGACGGTGGAAATTGGAGTTCGAATGGCTCTTGCCTAGAACGTAAAGGTTCAGAATTTCCGAGACTAAAGTCTGGTTTAAATACCCAGGGGTATATCCTCAGCTTGAAATCTGTATGGCAGCCCCATAGATTGAGATAGCATATGCATGCGCCTCAATTCTGGATACCGAATCAACCTAGTCTGTCACCCTGTTGGAGAATAGGGAAAACTGCAACCATAGTTAGGGAGAAAAGTAGTACCCATGGTTCAATTGAGAAGAAGAGGAAGATTCCCACATCAGCATGAGGTAGGACATTGCCGAGGTAAGTCATTGCCAATTGCCCCTGTAAGGTACCTTCACTTCCTATCTATTGCATCACATTATGTTTATTGCATTGCATATAGCATCCATCGCATGCATCCTTTCCATGTTAAGCCTGGTCTGGCATGTACCCATACTTTTCACGTCAAAGCATGGTTATGTGATTATGTGTACGCGCCTATTCCACTGAGGGAATTGTGGTTTGAGGGTGACGGCACCATTTCTGTGCTAGACATGGTTTGTTTGTGTCCATGCCTTGTCAAGGCAGGATAACGTTTGGCCGCGCGCCTTATCCATTGCATTCATTACATTGTAGTGTAGTGTGTTGCATCCAGCATTTAGGATCACGATCTTTCCTCAACAGATCATTCCTCGCTTATATCATGCCACCCAATTACTTGTATCTTGTATTCCGTCTACACACACATAGTTCTGCATGTGTACGCGCCTATTTCACTGAGGGGATTGTGGTTTGAGGGTGTCGGCACCTTTTCTATGGTAGACAGAGTTTGATTTTGCATCTCCATCCTCTTCATGATATTTTTGTGGTTTTGTACTGCTTTTGGTTTGATCATCCCGAATGCATTGCATATCATTTGCATTGTTTCATTACATTGCATTGCATAAATCTTGAATTTTCAAACCGGCTTCGCTTAGCGTATAAGTCCAAATATCAAACCGGCTTCGCATAGCCTATAAGTCCAATTATCAAACCGACTTCGCGAAAACGTATAAGTCCAATTTTCAAACCGGCTTCGCGAAGCGTATAAGTTCAATTATCAAAATATTCCTGCATATCATTTTGCATCCTGCCCCTGAACTACGCTGGTTTGATTCCATGTAGAGGGATACGTAGGCAGCCGGCGAGCACAACCATTCATTTGTCTGTACTTTGTTTGTTTGTCCAAGTCTTCGGCCTTGTCAAAAATGGGTCGTCTCTAGGTTTTGACATTCACTCGTGTCGTTTTATGACTTCCGAGTTTTGTCAAAGAGGGGCAACTGTAGACACCCCATTTTTGACCGCCCTTAAGACTTGGGCATTACTCATGGTTTACTTGGTGGTGAAAGGTGTGCAGGGCAAAAGTTTGATTTCTTCGGCAAGAGGAGAGTCAAATCCTAACCTCACACCCCATTTTGGACCAAAGCTATTTTGAATGGTTTTAGACCTTAAAACCCTCTCTTTCAAAACCTTTTTGAAAATAGGTTCCTACGATGTCCCGACACTCGCATTTTGTTAAATGTTGCGTTTTTCGGCAAACTGAGCGAGGACAAAGTGGAAATGAATGAAAGAGAGATGAACTCTTTGAAAAATCTTTCAAAACACCTTGTTTAGGGGTTTGGATCTGAAGAAAATGGGAAAGGAGAAAAGAGAACTAGTTTGGGAGAAGTTCGGCATGACTCCGGATAGGACCAAAACTGCGCGGCTTCACCAAAAGAGGGATATCTCTTAGCAAAGTTGGAGTTTTGATGCAAGGCTGCCACCATTGGAAAGCTTACTTCCGGGGCTTCAATTTTCACACAAGAATGACCTGAAAAGGCATCCAGATGAAGGAGTTAGGCTTTCTTCAAGTCGGGGACTAAGGCTGATTTTTTATGCTGGCCTCTATGGAAGTGTGCCGGCCATTTATGGCCAATGCCTGCCCCATGCCGGCCAAAAATGGTAGGGTGCCAGCCAACAATGATAAGGTGCCGGCCACTGATGCCAGAAAGCAGATTTCAACAGATATTTTATCTCTAGCTGGCACAGCTGTCTTGACTGAGATATTTTCGACCAAACCTTTGCTTTTTGCTAAATATGAGGCCATATATCATATATTCAAGAAGGTTAGAACACTTAGAACTTCTTGAGAAAGTTTTGAGAGCCTCTCTCTCTACACCTCTCTCTCCTCTTCCATTCCAAGGGTTGAAGATTTTTGGCCTCAAACATACATACACTCTCCTCCATATCCCTCTATTCCAAGCTTCAAACTCCATAGTTCTTGACCCCTTTGCCTACCACCTCACAACCACACCTCCTCATCATCCATCTAAACATCTTGGAGCTTGTTTTTAGAGGCTAAGGAGTCACATTGTTGGTCCAGAGCTGCTGGAGTTGCTGTGCTACAAGGGTAACACATTTATTCTCTTTCAAGCACTCTTTTTGCTTCATATCTTAGCTCTATTTGAAAGCATCTTTGGGTTTCTTCATAAACTGAAAAAAGTTTTGTTTTGAGCTTATAAACATGTTTGTTCAAAGTCATTTTTCTGTCGGGGGTCGTCTACCCCCTTGCATGCTTCATTTCCTCATGTTTTGAGCTATGCATTAGAGCATTCATGATGGCCTTGGTTTGGCCTTTTAGCCACTGAAATCCAGTGGATTTTCAGTGGCTAACATGTGGTTTTGAACTTCAAAATCAGAGAGGGGTGACCCTCTCACCCCTTGTTCTCTTTACTAGCTTTGTTGGCCTTCCAAAGGAGCTCCATTTTGTATGCTTTGAAGTCTTATTTCAGGCCATTATTTGTGAGTTTTAAAGTCTGCATGAACTCTGCCCAGAGCCCCTTTTGCCATATTTTGTGTCTATCATGCATGTGTAGAGTAATCTTATTCAAGGCCTTTCAAAGGGGCATTCATTTGCATGCTTCCTAGCCACATTCCAGGGCCTTTTTGGTGGGTTTTAGGACCCTCATAACCTATTCCCAGAGTTGGTTTTTCCATTTGGTGTGTCCATCATATAGGTGTGGAACAGCCCCTTGCATGGCCCTCCAAAGGAGCCTATCATTTTTGTATGCATTGACTGAGTTTCAGTGGTTATTCGTGCATATTTTAGCATGGTATACTTCTGTTTTTGGCTGGTTTGGTGAGCTCTCATATGCTTCATATAGTTGTAGTACAACTCATGGTTCACTAGCTTTCTTTGCATGCTTTGTTGACCCTTGATTTTAGCACTTTTTGGCCATGCCTTAAACTGATGTTATGCATATTTTGGACTGCCTTAGCTCTGTTTTTGGATCTCATGGTCGAATGATGTTTGTTTTGCATGCTTTTAGTTCAATACCCATGCTTAAATTTGAGTTTTGAGGCTCATTCCATGCATATACTGAGGTGTTTTCATGCTTTGGGGTCATTTTGCATCATATTTCAGAGCTTGTATGAATGCCATATCGCCATGTTTTCTACTCCTTAAGTGTGCTTGAGAGTTGTCCACGAGTGCCTTATTTTCGGACCATTGAATGAGCTTCATTTTTTTGCATTCCGAGCCATCATTTTAGGCCATTTCCCCACTGTTTCAGACCTGCCTAGGGTCTGTTTGGGGTTAGTTTTTCCATTTGTGCATTGCTTTGGGTACCTCTAGTGTAACGCACTTCACTAGTTTCGGTACCCAGGCCCCCTAGCATGGATTGTGTGACATATTTGCATATTTCGGGACCATCTTTTGTGCCATTTCAGAGCTGTATCATATGTCATTCTATGCCATACTTCATCCGCTGCCATGCTTAGTTAAAGTTGCATGCTATGTCTTAGGATCGGTCCTTTGCATCCGTGCATGTTTGCATGTGTTTCGGTCGCCTCATTTCCATCATATGGCCACTGATTTGGGCTTAGTTGAGAGCCGCCCACATTCGTTTAAGCCCACCCCTTTGCATGTTGTCGCATACCTGTCTTGCATATTGTTGTATGCTTGCTCCATCTTTGCATGTTGTCGCATGCTAGCCCCATTACATGTTATTGCATGTCCATGTTGCATTTTGTCATGTTGTCCAAGGTTGCCACCTCACATCATGCTTATTGCTTGTTGCATGTCATTAGCCTTGTTAGGTTGTTCATATTACATGTTTGCCATCCTTACGTGTTGCATTGTTTGGATTAAGTGCTAATCCGAACACGAGGAACGAGGGGCGTTTCATACTTCGAGTGATGGAACGTGTCTCAATTCTCAGTCGCCGAAGCTCTTGATGATTCATGATAGAGTTCTAAGCTTTACTTGCTTTATTTGTGCATTCATTTTCATATTGATTTGCACAAGTCGGATCTTTGGCCATCATGCATCGGGATGCGTGATTGATGGTCGTGGATCCGACTAGGCCTCTCCCTTGATGTTTTGAGGCGATATGGGATAGCATAGTGCATACATGCCCTTGGGAGACCCTCCCTTTTCTCTATTTTGTGCTTTGTTGCAGCTTGGTGTCACAGCACACCAGTGGCCGACAGTGCACCACTGATGGCCGATAGACTCCCATTCTTGGCCGGCAGTGCACCTTTCATGGCCGACAGGCCATTGGTGAACCCTCCAGCAGTGTTTTGGTAAGTTTCAGCAACAAACACTGGAAGACACCCTGCAAACAGAGCCTCTAAAGAGCAATCGGAAGGCGTTCCGAGGCGAGGAACCAAAGCAAGCATGCATACCTTCCTTCTTCAAATAGAACTCGAGCATCTTCATTTGTTGCTCTTCATTTGTTCTTTATTAGTTAATTTGTTAATTAATTAAAGTTGCGTAAATAATTAGTTATAGCTAGTTATTCATTCGATTTTGTAATTAATTAGCTTGTTAGTTAGTTAATTAGGCGGCCTGTATTACTTATTCGTACCCTCCGAGCGAGGGCACAATTGTAATAAGTGTGCGTGCGTGTGATGCATGTCTTCCAACCCCACTTCTTTCTCCCTTTTACTTACCTGCTTTTGATGGTTAGTTTAGGGCATGTTTCAATTAGCATACTTATGCTTCGCATGTTTGCATTCATTCATCTATCTTGCATGCACCGGGCTCAGCGCATCATACTAACTGCATTGTATTTTAAATCCAAAGTTGAATACGTGTCAACTGTAGCATCATCATATGCCATGTTTAGAATAGCCGAGCCTATTGTAGTTGCATTTCTTACATGTATTGCATTAGGCATTTCTGTATAGTTAGGATCATGCATGGATTTCTAACATAGTTTCTGTTTTCACTTGGAGTACTCGGTAAGTATTTATGTTTTAGCATCCTTGCATGTTTGTGAGTGACTGCCATGACAGCATGCTTACCATGAGGCTACCTGCTTATGTGATATAACTGCCTGAATGCCTGTGGGTGAAGGTTGGGTTATTTAGATTGGAACAATTCATCAATTGTGAGTTTTAAGCCCACTTGAGAGTGGCAAATCATCATGTTTTTTTCTAAGCCCGCCCGAGGGTGGCAAATTCACGTCTTAGCCTACTTACGAGTAGCACCATCAAACCATTTTCAAATAAACAAACATGAGATGTTTTGTTCCAATTCAGGCGATCCAGTCTATACTTGTATGCTGTGCGCATCACATAGTAAATCTAGGCTAATAACCGGAATAAGAACGAATAATGTTTTCAAAACTCGATATCATGGTTAGTAGAGGCCGATCTTTGATCGGGCGAGCGGGGGTGCTCACGAAGTGAGCTTTCCCAATCGTACCCAAGTTTTCGAGCCGAGGCAACTTTGGTGATGACGGACACGTGGCTTTAGACACGAGTCAGGGTTTCCTACATTTCCCCCAAAATAAAATATTTAGGTGGCGACTCTGTATCTGGCAAAGCAGTCCATGTTTGGCACTTCTTTAAAAAAAAATCTGTTTTCAAAAACGATTTGCCAGATTTGGACTCTTTGACGATTCATCGGTCTTGCATTGTACTCTGCGAGATTAGATACAAGACCGTGACTTTGAGTCCTGAACTGTAGTGAGCCCCATATGAACAAAACGGGATTTCCCTCTCGGGACGTTCGGAGACGTCTACACCTGGTGTATTCTAAGAATAAAGAAGAACACAAGAGAACACTTGAAAGTCGTGTTACAGACTTTGAGGGAGCAGCAGTTATATGCTAAGTTTAGTAAGTGCCACTTTTGGGAGAAAGAAGTTCGATTTTTGGGGCATGTTATGTCTAATCAGGGGATAACGGTAGATCTTGAAAAAGTTGTTGCGGTCAAAGAATGGAAGCAGCCCACAAACCCTACAGAGGTGAGAAGTTTTTTAGGACTAGCCAGTTATTACAAGAGATTTATAGAGAAATTTCCACTATTGCAGTACCCATGACCAAGTTGACGCACAAGAATGTGAAGTTTATATGGACAGATGATTGTGAAAAAGCTTTCCAAGAGTTAAAGCAGCGGTTGACTACAGCACCGGTGTTAACTATACCAATACAAGGGGAAAAGTTAGTAGTGTTTACTAATGCAAGTGGAACTGGGTTGGGATGTCTGTTGATGCAGCATCAAAAGGTTGTATCTTATGCTTCTCGATAGTTAAAACCTCATGAGAGACGATACCCTACTCATGACTTAGAGTTGGCAGCAGTTGTTTTCACGTTAAAAGTGTGGCGACACTACTTGTTTGGGGAGTGCTTTGAGTTGTACACAGATCAAAAGAGCCTCAAATATCTTTTTCCTCAAAAAGAGTTGAACATGAGGCAACAGAGGTGGGTTGAATTCGTCAGTAGTTATGATTTCGAGATCCTTTACCGCTCGGGGAAAGGAAATGTGGTCGCAGATGCACTTAGTCGACAACATGAGATTATAGCTTCTTTGATGATTCAAGAATGGAAGTCCTTGGAGTTAATTTTGATGCATGATGTTCAACCAATAGAGAGTGATAAGAAGGCATACATTGGTAGTTTGACCGTACAGTCGACGTTACTGGGTAAAGTTCGTCAAATATAGAATTTAGATGGGTTTCTCGTTAGCAAGCTCAATGACCTTGTAGTGGATTTGATCGATGATTGTCCTACTGATTGGTCTGTGGACTCAGATGGGGGATTGCAATTCAAGGACAGGTTGTGTGTACCTAACATTGTTGAATTGAAGAAAGAGATTATGGATGATGCCTATAGGTCCCGATATACCATTCACCCTGGTGGGACTAAGATGTATCATGACCTGAAGAGGACGTTTTGGTGAGAAGGTATGAAGAAAGACGTAGGAGAGTATGTTTTTCGATGTTATGTGTGCCAACAGGTTAAGGCAGAACACCAACGACCGTTTGGACTTTTGCAGCCTCACGAGATCCCTACTTGGAAATGGGAGTACATCTCTATGGACTTCGTGGATGGATTGTCGCGGTCTAAGTTAGGCAATGAATCTATTTGAGTGATAGTGGATCGACTCACCAAGTCTGCTCATTTTATTCCTATCCGTGTTCACCGAACATCGGATAAACTAGCTAGACTGTATATTTAAGAGGTGGTGCGACTTCTTGGCGCACTAGTTTCTATAGTTTCAGATCGTGATCCGTTGTTTGTGGCAGAGTTTTGGGAGAGTTTTCAACATGCTTTGGGTGCTAGGTTAGACCTGAGCACTGCTTATCATCCTCAGACGGATGGGCAAACTGAGCAGGTAAATCAAATCTTGGAGGATATGTTGAGAGCTTGTGTTCTCGATCTTGGTGGTAGTTGGGAAGAACACTTGCCATTGGTGGAGTTTTCTTATAATAATAGCTATCACTCCAGTATCGGGATGGCATCTTTTGAGGCTTTGTACGGGAGGCCATGTCGTTCACCTGCTTGTTGGATGGAGATAGGAGATACGCCATTGTTAGGTCCAGAGTTGGTAAGAGAGACCACGAAGAAGGTGAGCATTATTTGGGAACGTATTAAAACTGCAAAAAGCCGTCAGAAGAGTTACGCTGATAGAAAACATAAGGGGGTTGAGTTGAATATTGGAGATTTTGTGTTTTTGAAGGTCTCACCGATGAAGGGTATCATGCGGTTCGGAAAGAAGGGAAAGTTGGCACCTAGATTTGTGGGACCATATGAGATCACTGAGAGGATTGGTAATGTGGCTTACAAATTAGCTCTACCACCTGCTTTAGCTATGATTCACAACGTGTTCCATGTATCTTTATTGCGGAAATGTTTGCAAGACCCTTCCCAAGTAGTATCACCAGAAGTGTTGGAGATTAGTGACGATCTAATGTATGTGGTGCGACTAGTTAGATCGAGATGTAAAGCAGTTGCGGTGCAAGAAAGTGAACTTAGTTAAAGTGCAATGGAGCGAGGATGAGAATGATATCACTTGGGAATTAGAAGAGAAAGTTCGGCGTATGCACCCGGAAATTTGTGCTTAGTACTCTTTCCTATCGAATCTCGGGACGAGATTATTTTGAGTTGTGTATATTGTAGCGACCCTAATTTTTCATAAGTCTTTATTTAGTATTATTACTTCATTTTATTTTTGTCTTTGTTAATTATGTGGTTACATGAGAATTTAAGGTGGTATTTAATTAATTAAATGTATTATTTAATTAATTTAATGTGTTATTTAATTATATATAATTAATCCAAATATTTATATATTTATATTTGTTATATAAAAAAACAAAAGAAAGAGGTGTTATATATATGTATATTTAATCTTATATTTATATTTATATATATTATAATTATGTTGTATTATATAATATAATATATTATAATAGTTTATTAGGTTATATAAGTGAAAGAGCCTCATTAAACAAACAAAAAAAAAGAGCAGGTGCAACAGCGAAAAGTCGAGAGAGAGAGAGAAAAGAGAGAGACGGCGGGGAAGAAAAAGAAAAAGGAAAAAGAAAGATTAGGGTTAGGGTTTTGTTTTGGTGGCTCCATTAGTTCTCCAAATAATTCTTTGATCTTCAAAAATAATTGTGAGTACAAAACTCACTTTTCTTGATTTATGTTTAATTTGTTCTTTTTATTTATTTGGTGTTAGTTTGATTTTGTTTTTTCATAAAGATGGTAGATTGATTTTAATTATTTTGATTAGTTGTGTATGTAAGGTTTAGGATTTTTAGATGATAGATTGATTTTAATTATTTTGATTAGTTGTGTATGTAAAGTTTAGGATTTTTAGATGATTGATTGATTTTAATTACTTTGATTAGTTATGTATGTAAGGATTAGGGTTTTTAGATGATTGATTGATTTTAATTATTTTGATTAGTTTTGTATGCCAGGTTTATGTTTTTATATGAATTTATTTTATGGTTGTAATCAAACTCATGGTTATACGAAATTAAAATTAATTAGGAACCGATAGATAAATTCCTTATACTCACCATGACTCAATGGATTGTTGTTTTATTTGAGTGATGGTGAGAAAGAGTGTATAAGAAAAAAAAGTGAGGATTTTGAGATTCATTTGAATGCCTTAGGCTTGGCATTGTTATGTTTGTTCTCATGAGTGAGATGTTTTGTATATATATATTGTTGCCTCGTTCTCATGAGTAGACGAGTGCTTTGATTTACGCGCGTACGTATATGCTAATCATCCGGGGAGTGTGAGTCAAACTCAAGACGATATCCCCGTGCAAGTTTGGCTTTGGAGCGGTGTTAGGTATGCACGAGGCACATGGGATATATGTGTAGGCCGGAAGTGAAGGCTGAAGTGGTGGAGTTAAGGTATAAAGAATTTAATTATGAGTTTATTGGAATAGTGTAAATTGTATTGATTTCTACATGTTGAAAAATAGTAAACGACCTCGATAAATTATGAAATTTGAGCAGAGGCATGTATATGTAATTCTAGACAACTTTTGTGTTTTAACTTTTTATTTAAAACTGATTAAAACTTATAATCGGATGATCTTGGTTATTGTAGTTTTGATTCATTTTAGCAATGCAGATTTTAGAGGCTGTTTTAACCCATGAAACGAGCTCATTTTTATTAGTTTCACGTAAACTGAAGTAAAAAATTATTCTGAACACTTTTTCGTGTTTTGAACTTTTCCGAAAAAATTCATCTTACAGCAGTTTATTTTTCGTTTTAGTTTTAGATTTTTCGATCGAATTTCGGTTAGGATTTTCTATTAAGTTTTTCTCTCAACTTGTTAAGTTTATATTAAATTCGCTCACGTTGTCTTTTAGGAAATTTGATTCTGTATATATTTTGTTCTTTCAGTTTTGATCAATTCGAATTATTTAAGCATGAAACAGTGCTTTTTTATACTTCTTCAGCAAGTTACTTAGGATTAAATTATACTAACTTTATTTTTTTTTTGCAGAATGGTGGGTCTTACTAACTTTTTTATGCAGGGTTAACTCACCATTTTTTTATTTCTATTTTGTTTATTTCATACATAATTTATATTTCGTTGTGAACGGGTAAGAAACTAAATGCCACCGTATCACGGAAAACTATCCATTTGTCTCGGTGCGGATGGAACTACTTGTCTTGTCCCGTAACAAGAATTAAATATATTTTTGTTTGTGCCTGGTGGGCATATGGGTGTTAAATCTTGTACTCATACCAGTATACTTGTATACTGATTCATTTTGTCTCTTGCCAACTCGGGTGCGTTCTGTTTGAGCGCACCCGAGCTTCCTTTGCAGGATTAGTTGGGCTACGGTGGTGACTATAGTTGTTGGACATGTCTCTTGGATTTCTTTTGTTTTCTTGAGCTTAGGGTTGATATTAGAATTTACTTGGAATTTATAGAGAATTTACTGGAAATTTTTTGAGAATTTACTAAGCAACTTATTGAGAATTTTCTGGGAATTTATTGAGTAATTTACTTAGAATTTACTGGGAATTTACTGAGAATTTACTGAGTAACTTAAAGTGAATTTACTGGAAATTTACTGAGAATTTACTGGGAATTTACAGAGTAATTTAAAGAGAATTTACTCAGAATTTAGTGAGTAATTTAGTGAGTAATTTACTGGAAATTTACTGAGTAATTGACTGAGAATTTATTGGGAATTTACTAAGTAATTTACTGAGCATTTACTCAGTAATTTACAAAGAATTTAATGGGAATTTACTGAGTAATTTACAGAGATTTTACTGAGAATTCAAAGGGAATTTATTGAGTAATTTATAGAGAATTTACTGAGAATTCAAAGGGAATTTACTGAGTAATTTACTGAGAATTTACTGAGAATTTACCAAGTAATTTACTGAGAATATACTGGGAATTTATTTAGAATTTACTAGAAATTTACTAAGAATTTATTGCGAATTTACTAAGTAATTTAGAAATAATTTAATGGGAGTTTAGTCAGTAATTTACTGAGAATTTAGTGGGAATTTACTGAGTAATTTACTAAGAATTTACTGAGAATTTAAAAGGAATTTATTGAGAATTTACAGAGAATTTAGAGGTATTTCACAGAGTAATTTACTGAGAATTTACTGAGTAATTTACTGGGAATTTCATCAGTAATTTACTGAGAATTTAATGGGAATTTACCGAGTAATTTACAGAGAATTTACTGAGTAATTTACAAAGAATTTACTAAGTAATTTACAGAGAATTTATTGGGAATTTACTGAGTAATTTACTAGTAATTTACTGAGAATTTTCTGAGTAATTTACTGATAATTTACTGGAAATTCACTGAGAATTTACTGAGTAATTTACTGAGAATTTACTGGGAATTACTTAGAATTTACTGCGAATTTACTGAGTAATTTACTAAGAATTTACTGGGAATTTATTCAGTAATTTACAGAGAATTTACAGAGTAATTTATAGAGAATTTTCTGAGAATTTACTGAGTACTTTACTGAGAATTTACTGGTAATTTATTGAGAATTTACTGATAATTTACTGGGAACTTACTGAGCAATTTATTGAGAATTTACTGAGAATTCACTGAGAATTTAATAGGAATTTACTGAGAATTTACTGGTACATTACTAAGTAATTTACTGAGAATTTATTGGGAATTTAGTGAGTAATTTACTGAGAATTTCCTGGGAATTTACTGAGTAATTTACTTATAATTTACTGGGAATTTAATGATTAATTTACCGAGAATTTACTGGGAATTTACTGAGTAATTTGTTAAGAATATGTTTGGAATTTACTGAATAATTTACTTAGAATTTTACTGGGAATTTACTAAGTAATTTTCTGAGAATTTACTAGGAATTGTTTGAGTAATTTATAGAAAATTTACAGAGAATTTACTAAGTAATTTACTTAGAATTTAAAGGGAATTTACTGAGTAATTTACTAAGAATTTGCTGGAAATTTACTTTATAAATTACTGAGAATTTACGGGAAATTCACTGAGTAATTTACTGAGAATTTACTAAGTAATTTACTGAGAATTTACAGGGAATTTACTGAATAATTTACAGGGAATTTACTTAATAATTTACTGAGAATTTATAGGAAATTTACTGAGTATTTTACTGAGCATTTACTAGGAATTTACTGAGTATTTAATGAGAATTTTTTGGGATTTTAATGGGAATTTACTGCGTAATTTACAGAGAATTTATTGAGACTTTACTGGGAAATTACTGAGTAATTTACAGAGTATTTACAGGAAATTTACTGAGTAATTTACTAAGAATTTACTGATAACTTACTGGGAATTCACCGGCTAATTTACTAAGAATTTATTAACTAACTAAATGAGTAATTTACTGAAAATTTATAGGGAATTTGCTGAGTAATTTTACTGAGAATTTTCTGAGAATTTACTTACTAATTTATAGAGAATTTACTGGTAATTTACTAAGTAATTTACTGAGAATTTATTGAGAATTTACTGAGTAATTTACTGAGAATTTACCGGGAATTTACTAAGTAATTTGCTGAGAATTTACTGTGAATTTATGGAGAATTTACTGGGAATTCACTGAGTTATTTACTGAGAATTTACAGGGAATTGTAGATACCCCATTTTTGACCGTCCTCAAGACTTGGACGTCACCATTGGAACACTTGGTGATTACCCTTGTTTGTGTTCGTCTTGAGTTCCCGGAGGTCTCGGTTGCGCGCCTTACCTCAGGATCTCTCGACTCGACCGTGTTGTGTCTGGTTTTGCACCAAACACTTGTGTTTTGCCTTAGAGGGGAAGGGAATGCCTTGTGAGGCATCCCCACACATCACCGGCCATGGCTTGAGGCCACCGGCCAGTGATTTTATGCCATCGACAATTTATATTGCCGGTCGGCACTCTTTGTTGCCAGTCGGCCATTTATTTTGCCAAAATGGCAATTTTGAATGGCCGATCACTGTTCATCTACTTTTGGTAGATATTTTGTGCCAGCTGTGATAGCTGGCACCCACTCTGCTCCCCTCCATACACGTGTATGGAGGGATTTCCCTCTTGGATGGCTTGTTTTGGAAGCCTTACAAGAGGGAGTTGCCTATAAGAAGAGGCTTCCTCCCTTGGCATTAGGGTTACAAAAATTTCAGAGGGAGCTCTGGATTAGGGTTAGGGTTGATACATATTTCCTATCTCTATATCTCTCTCTTGTGTGTGTCTACTGTGTGTTTGTCCATACTATTGCACACAAACACATAGTGTTACACCTTCTCTTCGTTGTTGAGGGACCAGAGGGTTGTTCTTGGTGTTCTTGACTGGATTTGAGCTCAGGGAGGCAACAAGATCATCATTTGTGAAGGAGGACTTCAAGGGTAAGAAACTAGTCCCTTTTTACCCCATTTTTGCACACTACTTTTACCTATCTTGCAACTATTTTTTGGCTTTGCATATAATACATAAAAGTTCTGTTTTTAAGGCCTCTAAATAGTTTGTTAAGAGTGTTTTAAGCTTTGGGGTTGTTTGACCCCTCTTAAGCCTTGTAAGGCTCCATTTTGTGCCATTTGGTGTGAGCTCCGGGACTTTGGTGTTTGGGCCTTCTCACCACTGAAATCTTGAGGGATTTCAGTGGTAAGGATAGTGCCTTGAGGTCCCAAGAAGGAGAGGGCCACCCCCTCTCCTTGTTGTCCTTGAAAAGGACCATTTTTGCCTCTTGAGGGAGCACCTAGCTTAGGCTCTTGTTGACCATGCCTTAGCTGTTATTTATGCTTATTTTGCCATGAAATAGCATTGTTTTAAGTTGATTTTGGTACACCATGCTTGCTTAGCATACATGCCTTGTAATGCCATTTTGTTGCCTTAACATGCCTTAGGTTGTAAACCATTGTTCTAGCATGTTTTAGGCTTGGCTTTATGAAGCTTTCATGTTTATTTTGCCATGATTAAGGTCTGTCCTTAGTTGTTTGAGTCGACTTTGGCATGCATTGTATAGCCCCTTTGCATTTTTGGCTTGTTGGCCTTAAGGGTGTGAGTGTATAGCATGCATTACTTGCTTTGATTTAGTGGGTTGGGACCATTTTTCATGTCATTTCAGTCCACTTAGTATGCTTGTATGCTTGCAATTCATGGTCCCTTTGATGTGTCAAAGGCTTGCGTTGCATGCTCCATGTTTTGGTCATTGTGCATGCTTTTGAATTCAAGTCATTTAGATGCCATCTAAGTAATCTTTTGGGTTTGGTTTTATGTGCTAAAACTCTGTTTTGGGTCATTGAATTTATGCCATGTTTGGTCTTGTTAAGTGTGGTTCAATACCCCTTTAGCTTGCTTTGAATCTTGGACTTTGCTTGCATACCTTGATTGCATTGTTTGGGTTGGTTTGGCACCATGTTCTTGCATGATTTTCAAAGCTTAATTTACATGCTAATTGTCCATGTTATGCCTCATTCAAGTGTGCTTGAGAGTTGCCCTTTTGTGCTTAAGTATTAGTCCTTTAACATGTGCATGTGTGTGCGTGTGTTGGCCTCCATGTTTGAGCACTTTGGCCACTGATTTAGGCTTGTTTGAGAATTGCCTAATCATGTTTAAGTCCATCTCTTTGCTTGTTTGCATGCTCACCTCGCATGGTTGCTTGCATACTTGCATGTACACATTGCATTGCCATGTTGCATCCTTAGCTCGCATGCCTAGGTTGCATTGCATTGTGCATGCTTTGCCTCACCTCTTGAAGTGAGTCATGATAGAGGTAGAAGCTCCTTGGTTTGACTATGTGCATTGCATTACATTTGAAATTAAAAATGCACAGCTTGGTCTATTGGGCCATCACGCATTGAAATGCGCAATTGATGGTCCGAGAACCAAGGACCATGTCCCTTTGAGTCATAAACATGATAAGGGATATGGTTGGTGCATACATTACTTGAATTGCATTGCCATGCAAAGCTCTGTCCTCTACTGCTGTCAAACAGATTCTGCAGTAACTTTTTTGTCGATCGACTTCACAGAGTGTCGATCGGCAATCCATCGGTGGCCGATGGATTCATTTTTGGCCGATCGACACCAAATCACAGCCGATGATGATTCCCTCCAGCCGGTGGCATTCCTCAACATCCAGTGAGCACATCCTGAGACTTTGGCAGTCTTCAGAGAAGTAGAGCAGGGAAAACAAAGGCAGTCTACGTATGGCAGTGGACTTCCGAGCAAGACCCGAGCACGCGTGCATTGAGCCCTCTTCCCGAGGCCCTTTTTCTTGCTTTCTTAAATTAATTAATTTGTTTAATTAATTTAGTTGGTTTGTAATAATTAATTAGCTTGCGAGTTAGTTAATTTGTACTATTCTTTCGGTCCCTCCGAGCGAGGGCAAATTTGTAATAAGTGTGGGTGAGTGTGTGCATGTCTTCCAACCCCCACTTCTTTCTCCCTTTTACTTACCTGTTTTGATGGTTAGTAATAGGTCGTGTTTAATTTAGCATACCTTATGCTATGCATGCGTGCATCATTCATCAGTATTGCATGCACCGGGCTCGGCGCATCATGCTAACTGCATTAGTATTTCAAATCTAACTTGAATACATGCTACTTGTGCATTTTCACATGTCATTCATAGACTAGCCGAGCCTACTCTAGTGACATTCCGTATGCGTTGCATTAGACATTTAAACATGGACTTGGATCATGCATTGATTGCTAACTAGTTCTTTGTTTTGGCACGGAGTACGATGTAAGTATTTATGCTTTAGCATCCTTGCATGCGTGTGAGTGTTGCCATGATAGCATGATTATTATGAAGCTAGCTACTTATGTGATATAACTGCTTGAATGCCTGTGGGTGAAGGTTGGATTGTCTAAGTTGGAATAGCTCATTGAAATCCGTGTTTTAGCCTACTTGCGAGTAGCAAATTCCAAAACATTTTTCCAAAACAAACGGATATGCAATGCTTATTCCCAAATTAGGCAATCTAGTCTATACTTTTGTGCTGTGCGCATAACATAGTAATTCTAGGCTAATAATCGGGATAAGAACACATAACGTTTTCAAAAACGGATATCACGATTAGTAGAGGCCGATCTTCGGATCGGGCGAGAGAGGGTGCTCATAGCTGACCTTCCCCAATCGTACCCTAGCTCCCGAGCCGAGGCAACTTTGGTGATGACAGACACGTGGCCTTTGGCACCGAGTCAGGGTTTCCTAAATTCCCCCTTAAAAAATATTTAGGTGGTGACTCTGTATCTGGCAAAGCAGTCTATGTTTGGCACTTCTTTTCAAAAATCTGTTTCTCAAAACGATTTGCCGGATTTGGACTCTTTGGTTCAGATTAAGAACCGTGACAATTTGAGAGTCCTGAACTGTAGTGAACCCAATATGAACAGAACGGGACTCGTCCTCCCGGGGCGTTCGGGGACGTCTACAGTTTCTGGCGACTCTGCTGGGGAGTTTAGAGAGCTTGACTCGAACTCGTGATATCCTGTTTTGATTTCATTTATGTGTTTCTTTGCATTGCATGTGCATTGGTGCACCTAGGAACACAGTGTTTGCCATCTGCCATTCCTGAACGGTTTGCTGGAGGCTTGTCTTGTCAAGGCATGACCATAAGGCTGACCGGTTGTGGGCTCTGACAGTATGGGAACACAAAGCCCGGTTTTACCGGGGCACCCTTTTTGACCATTCGACCTAGTGCATATCGAAATCCATAGTGACCATTCCAAATTAGGACAGGTTGCTTACCCGATGTTAGGTTGTTTGAAAACTGCTGCGTGCATAGTGAAACCCTAGCTCCTGACAAAATAGGACAGGGAAACCCTACCCCTCTATAGGGGTGTTTTGGCTCTCTTTATTTGCTATGTGCTTTTAGAGTGCATCTCTACAGGAACGTACATATCAGTTTGCAAGTTTGAGTATCAGGCCCGAGGGCACCAGTATCAGTGTTGTTGAGAAATCAGTCATCTGCGGGTATCGAGTTCAGTTTTGGGAACAGTGATTCTGGGGAATAGTGATCAGTAGTAGAGTGCAGTTGTTCGGCTACACCTGTGTTTGATCTGTTTGGGCTGAATTGCTGTTTGTTTTTCCTTTCAGTTCGGAGTGTCCAGAGAATTGATACAGAATAGCTAGTGTTCCCCCTTGCTGAGGCAGGACTTATGATGACGCAGAATTCAGAAGAGATTGTGGTTATGAAAGCTACGCTAGATCAAGGGATCACCCTGCGGGATGAAACCAATGTTGATGTATCGCATCCGCCTAGGTTGCCTGTCGCGCGCCCAGTCTGGACCCCCCAGTTGTATCAAGCTCGTGAGCCCACCACATTTGAATTGATGGGAATGATAGGCGACCTCCAGAGATTCGTGGCCGATCTGGCCGATGGAATGTCGGCTTCGCCGCCAGCGGCACTGTATGCCGGGAATTTCATACCACAGGAGCCCCCGCTACTAGGGCGGATTGTGATAGAGCTCAGCCAACCAGAGGTTGCCTCCAGCTACAACAACGACGTGTCAGCAACAACCGGGCTTCGCTCTGATGTAGTAACCCAAACCCCCGATCAGGCTAAGGCCAGAGGCAAGAACAAAATGAAGGCAGATGCCGATCCCATTGAACAACTGCTGCGGGCAGTCGAGGCTTTGAAAGCCGGGGGGATAAACAAGCAACAGATATCCGCAGTTGTGGCAAAAACTGTGGAGGATGCTTTCCCCACTCCACCTGAGGGTAGTTCAAGTCAGTCAGAAAATCGGGATAGACCCCGTCTTGCCAGAACAGTTCCTCCTATTTCCAACCCTGCACCTGGGAAAGATCATAAAACCAAGGCAGTGCCTGCCGACCTTTTTGCTAGTGCGTCTAGTAAGAATACTCAGACTTCAAAGTACCTGCCCCGAGGGCACAGGATCTTTCATGCTCTCTACATGCCTCTGTCTAAGGCACTTCAGATTCTTGCCGAAAGGGGGCACCTCAAACCCCTTGAACCTCGGCCTCTCCCGAAGAATCTCCCTCTCACACATGATGCTGCTTTGTACTACGCATACCACCAACAGACCGGTCACGCCACCGACAACTGTTTCCGCCTTCGCCATGAAGTGCAGGATCTGATCGATAATGAGGTCATTCTTCCACCTACCTCAGCAAAGTCTGTTACTGCCGAGCTGTTGGACTTTGAGGATACTGCAAGTATGTGATCAGGGGTTGGACCACCTGCGGGCGGCGCTCGGTGTATTTCAGATGTGGCGTCTGGCACGCACTTTTTGAGCATTTGTAAATGCAGTTTTGTAGCTTCTGGCTTGGGTTTTGAGTCAGTTCTCTGTTTTGTTTTTGAGTCTACCTCTTTGCTTTGAGCCAGTCTTTTTGTGTTTGGGTCTGTCTTGTGGTACCGAGTCAGTCCCGTTGTATAGGATGTCGAGTGATTCCGGGGTTGTTGCCTCGAACACCGTTTTTGTATTTAACCTTTTTGCTTTCTTTTTGAGTCTGTCTCTGTTGTGGAGCCAGTTACATCCGAGAAACCTGAATGAAACAGCTGCGGCTATCATGTTTCCGTGCTTATTGTTTGTTTTGGGCTAGTTGTGCCAGAGGTTTTGAATGGAACGGCCCTGCATTCTACCTGCTCTTCTGTGCCTTGAGAATTATTGCATTGACCTAAGTTCTTCAAAACGTTTTTCGAAACATTGTGATAAAAACGAAAAGGAAGGAATTCCTCGAGTTTTGCAAAACTTTGATCAATTTGAGAAAAGGAGAGGCATGCTAAGCCTTTAATGAATGAAACCATGCTTGTTAGCGTGAGTACTGAGAAGGACCCTGGCTTGATCCAGATTGGTTCCACACTATCTTCGGCGCGAGCGACTTGTCGCTTTCTTAAAAACTTTCAAAAACAAATGTTTTACGCGGCCCTATGAAGACCTGTGTGGAATCGCTCTTGAGATTGTGCAGCCTAGGATCGCTCTCAGCCTCAAGATCCAACCCGTTCGTTTTGAACCTTGAACCCGTTCAAAACGTTCAACGGTCAACCACCATGTAAGGTCTGTGTGGCTAGATTAGAAGCAGCCCTCGAACAAGAGGCACCAAAGTCGAATAAAAAAGATTAGATCTCACCAGAAGAAACTCATGGAGCAGCCATGATGGATTCTTCTGCAAATCATTGCAACAGCGGTTCTCCTAGATACAGAGAGGCTTCAACTTCAAAAACCATTTGGCATGGACTTGTTACACTTTTACCCTTTTGAGAGGCTCGCTAGGCCGAAAACCCGGAAGGGCAACCCAGGCAAAAGTTAGAGCAAGAGAAAAATACAAAAAAAAGAGAAGAAATAAAATCAAAAAAAAAGAAAGAAAAAAAAGAGAATGAAAAGATACAAAAAAAATCAAGAAAAAGAGAAGAAAAAAAGAAAAGAAGAACAAAGCTCGCAAGGTCGAAAACCCGCAACGGGCGCCTTGGCAAAAGTTAGAGCCTAAAAAGGAGAGGATAATACCTGAGTGTACCTTAACCCCGAACTACGTAAGGCTTGATTCCCATCTTTGGGATACGTAGGCAACTTCATTCTGAAGTCCAGCCATAAAATACTTCGAATTCAACTGTGTCCATGTGATGGTTCTAGTCATCTTTGTCTTTTCTGTATCCAGGAGTTCGGTTGCAATCATCGCTCTGATGACTGATTACAATACACTACAGTGCCATTCAGACAAGGGGCAACTTTCTGTTGCCATTCAATGCACTGCGGTGTCATTCAAACAAGGGGCAACTTTCCGTTGCCATTCAATGCGCTGCTGTAACAACCCTCACCTTACTCTTGCCATACTTGCATACATTCTTGCATGGTCTTGCTTGTCATGATAACTTGAGGGTTTTATCTTGCCTTGATTTGCTTAAGTTGCTTGCATGATTTTGTTCCTTGCTTAGTGCGTGTGCGTAGCCGAGATCACCTTGAGCTTAGTCCGCCTTTGACCCCTTTGTACTTAGAACTATCTTGAGGTCTTGTTCAACCCCATCTTCACCTCGGGCATTCTTTGCCGAGATGTTTCGCACTTGAACCTTGTCCGCAGGCAGGTATGGCCTAGGCCGAGATGTGGCACCCCCCGGCCAAGGTGTGGCACAGCTTAGTCAAGTGTCGTCCTCCTTAGCCGATGTTTTTCTATCCTGTTGCTGGATCCTTGTTTTGAGCCGATGTCATCTCTTTGCCGATGTGTCTTACCCGAGCTTACTGCATACGATTTGTCAGAGACCTGTCTTGTCTATCAATCACCTTTTTGGAGCTGAACCAACCCGATTATGCCACGTGTCCGAGCTGTTTGTTAAGGCAGCCGACAGACCTTGAAACAAATCATTCTTGTCTCAAATCTTTGTTTTAGAGAGAGAAGCTCTAGAAAGGGAGGAAGAAGAGTTCTTGAGTGAGAGTAGTCTTCCAAGCTTGATCTTTGTGGGTTGAACCGTCGGATCCGAGTTTTGAGGTTAGAATCTTGATCTCCTTTGGTTGTTCTTGCTGATCATCTAGTTGCATTGCATGATCGGATTTGTTTTGCATGTCATGCATCGTTTTGAAGTTGGTTCGGAAAGAGAAAATGGTTTTTCATGTGTTTTTGAACAAAGTCTCATTGTGATCGAAGAGTTTGGAACGAAAATCATGTTTTGTGTTTGTTCTTGCATGCCTTTCTTTGATGGGTACCCAGGTCCATATATTTTGAACTCTTGGCATGAAAACTCAGATTTTTGTAACAAGTTGTGAGCTTGCATCCATCTTTCAATGATCATGTTCTTCATATTCTTCAAAGGAAAACCCAGATTTTTCCTGACCTTGTTTAGCGGGACCTCGGCTTAGCCTTGGACTGTACCCAGTGTGTTTTCGAGGAACGGGAGCAGTGTTTAAGCTCCCAGCTTGTTTTGTTTTGTCTTTGACTTGGATCTGGCAAGAATGCCGAGATCATTTGCATGTATATATATAGAGCTTGCTTTGAGAATGTGACTTGCCATGTGATTGTAGGTCCTTGATATTTGCTTTGAATCTACACCTGAAGAACTAGGTGAGTGGTATTATTGATAAAGCTATGTTATACTTATTTTGATAAACCTTGCTTGCCTTGTTTTGACAAAAGTATTTTGTTAGCATGAATAAATAGCTCTTGTTTGATGTGCCAAGTATACTCCTTGTTGATACCACCTTTGAAAAGGATACGGTCCTTGTTAAATCGGGCTACGGGCCTAAGTAACACAAGTCCCTTGTGCTGGAGGACTCTAAACTTTCGCAGTACTAAGTATAAAAGGATACGGTCCTTGTTAAATCGGGCTACGGGCCTAAGTAACACAAGTCCCTTGTACTGGAGGACTCTAAACTTTCGCGGTACCAAGTGCACAAGTCCCTTGTATTGGAGGACTCTAAACTTTCGCAATACTTTTGACCAAACGATTACGGATCGTACAGCCCTTGATACTTGAATGATGAATACGGTTCATCCCTTGTTTCGCCGATGTTATGATAATTGAATGATGAATACGGTTCATCCCTTGCTTCGCCGATGTTATGATACTTGACTGATGAATACGGTTCATCCCTTGCTTCGCCGATGTTATGATAATTGAATGATGAATACGGTTCATCCCTTGTTTCGCCGATGTTATGATACTTGTATGATGAATACGGTTCATCCCTTGTTTTGCCTATGTCAGTAAACACCTTTGGATACTTGTAATATTTGATTGATGAATACGGTTCATCCCTTGCCTTGCTAAGTTTGATGTGTTTCGTTTTGAAGGACTCCGGCCTTATTCATGCAAACCTTTATTTTTAGTACCATTCACTGAGTTTTGTACTCACCCCTCTATATATATGTAGGTGATGAGCAGGACGGCGGCGACGCCTAGTTCGTTTTGGATGCTTGTTTTGGATTCGTGTATATGTCGGCCTTACTTTTGTATTTACGTCGGCGATGCCCTGTTTTGCACGTCGGCAGATCTTGAAAATCATGCTTCTTGGCTTATATTAGCTGTATTTTGTATATGTTGGCTCAAGAAGCCTTTTGATCAAGATGTAACATGTATTTTACCTCGTTGTATTTAAGTTGTAAAGTTAATTGGAATGTTTGGCATTGCTTTGATCTACGCACAGCTCTTATGGACCACTTGTGTTTGATTTATTGCTTCCGCATTTGTGAGCCCCCTATATCCATACTCTGATTGTGTTGAGTTTTGAAAAGTTGGCCTTCGGTAATTACGGATTACTGGCCATCGCGGCACCAAACTACTAGGGGCGGTTTGGGGTCGTGACAGAATGGTATCAGAGCACAAGTTCCTCGGTATACGCTATTCACACACCTTAAGTCCTGAAGAGCATAGGATTTCCCTTAGAAAGATGTTAGGGTTGCATCATGGTATTTGTTGTTTGAGTGAAGTGTGCATTGTCTTGATATGCTTATTTGCTATTTGCCTATGTGGTTATTTGCTTAATTGTTTTAAAGTCATACCTTGCATACTCATAGTATCATGAGGAGAGGTAGACCACCACTTGGCCGAGATCAGCCCGAAGACAGAATGGACAGATTGGAAAGATTAGTTGAAGGTTTGGCCCGCGAGCTGAGGCAAACCAGACAGCAGTTCGCTAGTGCTACATCGACTCAGGCCGAGCAGACCAACGGCCGAAATGTAGCTCCACCTCCACCTCCTCCCGTGCCGCAGGTTCCCCCGCAACCAGCCTTATATGGGGATGGCACGATAGCTTTGATCAGGGAGTTCAAGAAGATGAGACCACCGAGGTTCTGTGGGGGTATAGAGCCGATGAAGGCTGAAGCATGGGTTTTGGAAATGGAAAAGTTGTTTGAGATCTTCCCTAGCACCGACGCACAGAAAGTGACGTTGGCAGCATTCACATTAGATGATGACGCCCGCAGGTGGTGGATGATGGTTAGAGGGAGCAACCCAGATTTAACCTGGACCCGATTCTTAGAGTTGTTCTACAAGAAACATTTTCCCCTAAGTGTTCGAAACCGCAAGGCTACCGAATTTCATACTCTGACGCAAGGCAACAGAACAGTGGCGGAATATGACCGCGCTTTTACTGAATTAGTGAGGTTTGTACCTCACATGACCAACGATGAATATATGAAGGCCAGGAAGTTCGAGTGTGGGCTTCGTGGACCGATTCAAGACCGGGTGAGTTTACTCGATATGCCGACTTATGCCGAAGTATTGGACAAAGCCATTCACGCCGAAGCTAACTTGAACCGATACCAGAGCTCGGGAGAAAACCAGCGAAAGAGGCAGAGCTATGACAATCGCCGAGGACAGCTGAACACCAAGAAGAGAACGAACATGGGCAGTACTAGTAACCTAAGGCAGGAAGGGAGTGCTAAACCGATGTGTTCGGATTGTGGGAAACAGCATTTCGGGATCTGCCGACGAACGTCTGGAGCCTGTTATGAATGTGGCGAGATGGGCCATTATGTGAGAGATTGCCCCAAGACAAAGGTCGATAACAGCAAGAAAGGAGAGAATACCTCGGGTTCCGTTCAAAAGGGAAATGCCGGGAAAGGACAGATGAGGCAGGGCAGAGTGTTTGCATTAGTACCAGGAGACACTCAGAATGCTGAGGCAGTAGTGTCAGGTATACTTCTAATTTGCTCCCAAGATGCTTATGTATTGATTGATTCGGGTTCTACTCATTCGTTTATATCTACTAAGTTTGCCGAGAAAATTCATAGAGAACTAGAACCCCTTGATTATGTGTTGTCTGTATCTACTCCATCTGGGAGATCTATGATTGTTGCATCCATTTACAGAGCATGTGTTGTTGTGATTGAGAATGTTGAACTGCCAATAGATCTTATGCCTCTAGACCTAGCTCATTTTGATGTTATACTGGGAATGGACTGGTTAGTTGCAAACGATGCATCTATTAATTGTGTTTCGAAAAGTGTCACACTGAGACCCCCAAACCTAGCCGAGGTTAGTTTCCAGGGTAAAGGGATAGTGCCCCCACCATACTTGATTTCGTCCATCAAGGCCTGTAAGTTAATTCAGAAGGGGTGTCGAGGTTACTTGTGTAGTATACTGAGTGATCAGAATGGAAATGTTAATTTAGCCGACATCCCGATTGTTAATGATTTTCCCGACGTCTTTCCGGATGAATTGCCTGGCCACTTGACCGATAGAGAAATAGAGTTTACTGTTGACATCATATCGGGAACGCAGCCGATCTCCAAAACACCTTATAGGATGGCCCCCGCTGAACTTAGAGAATTGAAACTGCAATTGCAAGAGCTGTTAGATAAGGGATTTATTAGGCCGAGCACTTCACCATGGGGAGCACCTGTTTTATTTGTTAAGAAGAAGGATAGCACACTCCGTCTTTGTATTGACTATAGAGAACTCAATAAAGTCACCATTAAGAACAAGTACCCGTTACCTAGAATTGATGATTTGCTTGATCAGCTACAAGGAGCACGAGTCTTTTCTAAGATCGACCTTCGGTCTGGTTACCATCAGCTTAAAGTTAAAGCCGAAGATGTTGAGAAGACTGCTTTTCGAACAAGATATGGCCACTACGAGTTTTTAGTAATGCCTTTTGGAGTGACCAATGCCCCTGCCGCATTTATGGATTTAATGAACCGAATCTTCAAACCATATTTAGATGAATTTGTAGTTGTTTTCATTGACGATATCTTGATCTATTCCAAGAGTAATGTTGAACATGAAAACCATTTGAGACTTGCCTTACAGATTTTGAGAGAACGGAAGTTGTATGCTAAGTTTAACAAGTGTGAGTTTTGGCTTTCTACCATCTCATTTTTGGGTCATGTGATTAATGAAGAGGGTATTGCAGTAGATCCTAGCAAAGTTGAAGCCGTAGTAAATTGGCCGAGGCCGACTAATGTGTCCGAGATTCGTAGTTTTCTGGGTTTGGCAGGTTATTACAGAAAGTTTGTGAAAGACTTCTCAAGGATTGCAATTCCATTAACGCAACTGACTAAGAAGGGAACACTGTATGAATGGACTAAAGATCGGGAGTCAGCCTTCCAGGAACTGAAGACGAGGTTAATTACAGCACCAGTACTTGTACTACCATCAGGTAACGAAGAGTTTCATGTCTATAGTGATGCATCACATAAGGGTTTGGGTTGTGTATTAATGCAAAAGGGTAAAGTTATAGCTTATGCATCTCGTCAGTTGAAACCTCATGAGCAAAACTATCCTACCCATGACTTAGAATTGGCAGCCGTAGTATTTGCTTTAAAGATTTGGCGTCACTATTACTTGTCAGGTTTTTACAGATCATAAGAGCTTAAAGTATCTATTCACTCAGAAGGAATTGAATTTGAGGCAGAGACGGTGGCTTGAGTTGTTGAAAGACTACGATATGCAGATTCAATATCACCCCGGGAAAGCTAACAGTGTAGCCGACGCTTTGAGCAGGAAGTCAGATGGAAATTTGGCATGTTTAACCGTGATGTCAGCAGAGCCGACTATTGTTAATGAAGTAAAGACAAGACAGATGGAGGATAACTTCCTCAAGAAAATAGCCGAGGAAATTGGCACGAAGCCGAGACCAGGATATACCATCGAGGACCAAGTACTCAAGTTTGAAGGAAGGTTATGCGTGGCCGACATTCCAGAGCTGAAGAAAAAGATTTTGCAGGAAGCTCATGGTTCTAAGTTTGCTGTCCATCCAGGGAACACCAAAATGTATCAAGATGTGAAGCAGACTTTCTGGTGGCCAAATATGAAGAGAGAAATAGCCGAATTCGTGTTCCAGTGTTTACATTGTCAGCAAGTGAAAGCAGAACATCAAAGACCAGCAGGACTTCTTCAACCTTTGCCGATTCCTGAGTGGAAATGGGAACACATCTCCATGGATTTTGTGATTGGTTTGCCGAAAACACCAAAGGGTATGGATTCAATTTGGGTTGTTGTGGATAGGTTAACTAAGTCAGCACACTTTCTACCCGTTAAGACTACCTTCAACGCCAATCAACTTGCCTTGCTATATGTGAACGAGATTGTCAGACTTCATGGAGTGCCGATGTCAATTGTTTCAGACCGAGATCCTAAATTTGTTTCTAGATTTTGGCAGAGTCTACAGAGGGCTTTTGGAGCCGAGCTGAGATTTAGTACAGCCTTTCATCCCCAGACAGATGGGCAGACTGAGAGGACAATTCAGACGCTTGAAGACATGCTTAGACTTTGTGCACTGGACTTCCAAGGAAGTTGGGGTACACATTTGCCCTTAGTAGAATTCGCTTACAATAACAGTTATCAAGCTAGCATTGGCATGGCGCCGTATGAAGCCTTGTATGGAAGAAAATGTAGGTCGCCGATATGTTGGACCGAAGTCGGAGACAGAGCTCTGCTTGGTCCCGAATTGATTCAAGTGACAATAGAGAAGATTAAACTTATCCAACAGAGGATTAGGACTGCCCAGAGCCGACAAAAGAGCTACGCCGACCAGAGAAGGAATGAGTTAGAGTTCGAAGTTGGGAATCATGTATTCCTGAAGGTCTCACCAATGAAAGGAGTTTCCAGATTTGGAAAGAAAGGTAAGTTAACACCTCGTTATATTAGGCCATTTGAAATTCTTGAGAGAATTAATCTCGTTGCCTACAGACTTGCTTTGCCGCCAGATTTGAGCCAAGTCCACAATGTGTTTCATGTTTCGATGTTGAGGAAGTACATCCGAGATCCACTGCATGTAATTGATCATTCCGAGATCACAGTTAATGAAGATTTAGGCTACGAGGAGAAGCCAATGAGGATTGTTGATCGACAAGTGAGGCAATTGAGGAACAGATCGATACCGATGGTAAAGGTCGAATGGAAGGAGCATTATGGCACAGAAGCCACGTGGGAAAAGGAAGAGGACATGAGAGTCCGTTATCCGGAGTTGTTCTGGGAACAAGGTAATCTAAGTTTGGGGACCAAACTTCTTTAAGGGGGGTAGGATGTAACAACCCTCACCTTACTCTTGCCATACTTGCATACATTCTTGCATGGTCTTGCTTGTCATGATAACTTGAGGGTTTTATCTTGCCTTGATTTGCTTAAGTTGCTTGCATGATTTTGTTCCTTGCTTAGTGCGTGTGCGTAGCCGAGATCACCTTGAGCTTAGTCCGCCTTTGACCCCTTTGTACTTAGAACTATCTTGAGGTCTTGTTCAACCCCATCTTCACCTCGGGCATTCTTTGCCGAGATGTTTCGCACTTGAACCTTGTCCGCAGGCAGGTATGGCCTAGGCCGAGATGTGGCACCCCCCGGCCAAGGTGTGGCACAGCTTAGTCAAGTGTCGTCCTCCTTAGCCGATGTTTTTCTATCCTGTTGCTGGATCCTTGTTTTGAGCCGATGTCATCTCTTTGCCGATGTGTCTTACCCGAGCTTACTGCATACGATTTGTCAGAGACCTGTCTTGTCTATCAATCACCTTTTTGGAGCTGAACCAACCCGATTATGCCACGTGTCCGAGCTGTTTGTTAAGGCAGCCGACAGACCTTGAAACAAATCATTCTTGTCTCAAATCTTTGTTTTAGAGAGAGAAGCTCTAGAAAGGGAGGAAGAAGAGTTCTTGAGTGAGAGTAGTCTTCCAAGCTTGATCTTTGTGGGTTGAACCGTCGGATCCGAGTTTTGAGGTTAGAATCTTGATCTCCTTTGGTTGTTCTTGCTGATCATCTAGTTGCATTGCATGATCGGATTTGTTTTGCATGTCATGCATCGTTTTGAAGTTGGTTCGGAAAGAGAAAATGGTTTTTCATGTGTTTTTGAACAAAGTCTCATTGTGATCGAAGAGTTTGGAACGAAAATCATGTTTTGTGTTTGTTCTTGCATGCCTTTCTTTGATGGGTACCCAGGTCCATATATTTTGAACTCTTGGCATGAAAACTCAGATTTTTGTAACAAGTTGTGAGCTTGCATCCATCTTTCAATGATCATGTTCTTCATATTCTTCAAAGGAAAACCCAGATTTTTCCTGACCTTGTTTAGCGGGACCTCGGCTTAGCCTTGGACTGTACCCAGTGTGTTTTCGAGGAACGGGAGCAGTGTTTAAGCTCCCAGCTTGTTTTGTTTTGTCTTTGACTTGGATCTGGCAAGAATGCCGAGATCATTTGCATGTATATATATAGAGCTTGCTTTGAGAATGTGACTTGCCATGTGATTGTAGGTCCTTGATATTTGCTTTGAATCTACACCTGAAGAACTAGGTGAGTGGTATTATTGATAAAGCTATGTTATACTTATTTTGATAAACCTTGCTTGCCTTGTTTTGACAAAAGTATTTTGTTAGCATGAATAAATAGCTCTTGTTTGATGTGCCAAGTATACTCCTTGTTGATACCACCTTTGAAAAGGATACGGTCCTTGTTAAATCGGGCTACGGGCCTAAGTAACACAAGTCCCTTGTGCTGGAGGACTCTAAACTTTCGCAGTACTAAGTATAAAAGGATACGGTCCTTGTTAAATCGGGCTACGGGCCTAAGTAACACAAGTCCCTTGTACTGGAGGACTCTAAACTTTCGCGGTACCAAGTGCACAAGTCCCTTGTATTGGAGGACTCTAAACTTTCGCAATACTTTTGACCAAACGATTACGGATCGTACAGCCCTTGATACTTGAATGATGAATACGGTTCATCCCTTGTTTCGCCGATGTTATGATAATTGAATGATGAATACGGTTCATCCCTTGCTTCGCCGATGTTATGATACTTGACTGATGAATACGGTTCATCCCTTGCTTCGCCGATGTTATGATAATTGAATGATGAATACGGTTCATCCCTTGTTTCGCCGATGTTATGATACTTGTATGATGAATACGGTTCATCCCTTGTTTTGCCTATGTCAGTAAACACCTTTGGATACTTGTAATATTTGATTGATGAATACGGTTCATCCCTTGCCTTGCTAAGTTTGATGTGTTTCGTTTTGAAGGACTCCGGCCTTATTCATGCAAACCTTTATTTTTAGTACCATTCACTGAGTTTTGTACTCACCCCTCTATATATATGTAGGTGATGAGCAGGACGGCGGCGACGCCTAGTTCGTTTTGGATGCTTGTTTTGGATTCGTGTATATGTCGGCCTTACTTTTGTATTTACGTCGGCGATGCCCTGTTTTGCACGTCGGCAGATCTTGAAAATCATGCTTCTTGGCTTATATTAGCTGTATTTTGTATATGTTGGCTCAAGAAGCCTTTTGATCAAGATGTAACATGTATTTTACCTCGTTGTATTTAAGTTGTAAAGTTAATTGGAATGTTTGGCATTGCTTTGATCTACGCACAGCTCTTATGGACCACTTGTGTTTGATTTATTGCTTCCGCATTTGTGAGCCCCCTATATCCATACTCTGATTGTGTTGAGTTTTGAAAAGTTGGCCTTCGGTAATTACGGATTACTGGCCATCGCGGCACCAAACTACTAGGGGCGGTTTGGGGTCGTGACAGCTGCGGTGTCATTCAAACAAGGGGCAACTTTCCGTTGCCATTCAATACGCTGAGGTGCCATTCAAACAAGGGGTAACTTTCCGTTGCCATGCAGCTCTCTTCGAGCAAGGGGCAACTTTCCATTGTTTTGGATCCGAGGTCGTACATCTCAAGAGTAGGTTCCGTGCTCGTTGAGCATTGGCTGTTTGCAAAAATAGTTTTTGAGAATTTTTACTGAGGCTGACTAATTCTCTCGAAAATTATTCCATTTTTCTAAAATTGAACCATTTCTTGGACCTAAAACAGGAAAATTTTCAGTGCACACAGCCTGACTTGCATGATTTTAAATCAGAAAATCGAACAAACATGTTAATCTAACTCTCATGTTGGTCAAAATTGTTTTAGTAGAAAATCAAAACAAAAAATGGTCAAAATGATGAACTAGGGGCACAGTTGAGTCAAGTGTCCTGTCTTTCCCCTATTATCAACATACCTGCCAGAAAGAGCACTCTACTTGCCAAGAAGGGCAACCCCGAAGCTGACCACAAAAGGGCAGAAGGCTCTCACATCCTTTGAGCAGCGAGGTATCGAGCCAAGTGCGAAGCACAAACTGGAAAGGATCAAGATATTCCACTCCCTTGTCTGGACAGATCTGATCACGTCCAAACTCCCCAGCAGAGCATCATCGACCGATGTCTGCTATAGATTTGCTACACACCCAATTGTAGCGCAGCCCCTCTGTGGAAGAAACCCACTATTGTGAACAAGAAGAAGAATCTAGCAGAATGCTAAGGACAAGAGCCCGCAACTTCCTGTTTATCCATCAACCACCCTAGGAAGGGATGAAAAATGAGAGAATAAAAAATAGAGAGATGTACGCTGAGAGAAAAAGCAAGAAAAGGGTCATGAGAGAAAAATCGAGCTTGAGGGCCGAGTGATGTGAGAATCACAAATGTGAAAGGGTGGGAAACACTACCCGGAGAAACTGGCTTCTCGCGAACTGAGAGGTCTCTTGTCTTTGTAACACGTCTGTGTGTCGTGTCTTTTGTTTTGTTTACCTCAACTTTGGTTTGAGTCTTTTTCGAGTGTTACTCGATGTGTTTAGGTCGTGTACCTTTTGATTGAGTCATAGTATACTGTGTTCAGTTGTAGGCTCAATACTCGGTTGAGAACCCTTTTCTCATTTTCAAAAAAAAAATCCCATTGTGCTCAGAGTGCTGTGCCATTCTTCACATTTGTGCAAAACAAGAATTTGTTCTTTCTTAAAACCGCAGGGTTCAACCTAGGTCATGCAAGAACAGTAAAACAAGGACCTATTTGAAGCTATATAGGTTCCAGACTACAAAGCAAAAGAAAAGAGGGAAAACCTAAGCATCTGAGTGTGTTTCACCTTCAGCAAATTCCGTGATTGTACTCCGGATGCACCTCTTCAGGCCTTGTCAGTGCTCCGAAGAATGAGTGTGCCTCTACTTCAATCTTAAGCCTGCTTCAAGTCAGAATGGCAATTAAAGTAGCAGCAGATGTTATCTCTTGCCAATATAAACAGGGTGTCCCCTTTTCAGGCGGAGTGTGTTACAAACCCCTTCGAGAGATAAATCGGAGGTCGCGTTTGGATTTGGCCTCGTTAAGGCTTGTATTTCCTCATTCGGCATTTTGTTTCAAACGCGCTTTTGAAGTTGCACATTCGTCGCATCGTTATGCACACCATTTCTCGCATTGTTACGCACACCATTCGTTGCATTGTTATGCACATCTATCTAGCATTGTTATGCACCGTTACACCTGCATTGTTATGCACATTATACTTGCATTATCATGCACCTCTTTAACTTGCGTTATCACGCACGTTCTACTTGCATTGTTATGCACAGTTCAATCGCATTGTTATGCACACTCTACTTCCTTCCGAAACTCCGGGATACGTCCTTACGTTTCTCCTTCTTTCCGAAACACCGGGATACGTCCCTATGTTTCTTCTCCTTTTCTGAAACACCGGGATGCGTCCCTATGTTTCTCTCTTCTTTCCGAAACACCGGGATACGTCCCTATGTTTCTTTCTCTTTTTCTGAAACTTCGGGATACGTCCCTATGTTTCTCATTCCTTCCGAAACTTCAGGATACATCCCTATGTTTCTCGTTCCTTGCGAAACTTCGGGATACGTCCCTATGTTTCTCATTCCTTCCGAAACTCCGGGATACGTCCCTATGTTTCTCGTTCCTTGCGAAACTTCGGGATACGTCCCTATGTTTCTCATTCCTTCCGAAACTTCGGGATACGTCCCTATGTTTCTCATTCCTTGCGAAACTTCGGGATACGTCCCTATGTTTCTCGTTCCTTGCGAAACTTCGAGGTACGTCCCTATGTTTCTCATTCCTTTCCGAAACTCCGGGATACGTCCCTATGTTTCTTTTCCTTTTCCAAAACACCGGGATACGTCCCTATGTTTCTCATTCCTTCCGAAACGCCGGGATACGTCCCTATGTTTCTTTTCCTTTTCTGAAACACCGGGATACATCCCTATGTTTCTCCATCTTCGGTTAAAAGCGTTCGGAATACGTTCCAATGCTCACACCATTCTGAAACACCGGGATACGTCCCTATGTTTCTCACTCAATCCGAAACAGCGGGATATGTCCTAATGTTTCTCCTTCTTTGGTTACGAGCATTTGGAATACGTTCCAATGCTTATACCTTTTCGAAACACCGGGATACGTCCCTATATTTCTCTCTCTTTTCAAAACACCAGGATACGTCCCTACGTTTCTCTCTCTTTCCGAAACACCGGGATACGTCCCTATGTTTCTCCTACTTTTCCGAAGCGCCGGGATACGTCCCTATGTTTCTTCTTCCATTCCGAAACAATAGGATACGTCCCTATGTTTCTCTTTCCATTCCGAAACAACGGGATACGTCCCTATGTTTCTCTTTCTCGCCGAAACACCGGGATACGTCCCTATGTTTCTCCTCCTTTCCGAAACACCGGGATACGTCCCTAATCCTTGGGATACGTCCCTAACCTTCGGGATACGTCCCTAATCCTCGGGATGCGTCCCTATGTCTCTCCCTCTTCGGTTAAAAGCGTTCGGAATACGTTCCAAAGCTCACACCATTCCGAAACACCGGGATATGTCCCTATGTTTCTCCCTGTCCCATTTCCCCACATGATTTCAGTGTGTTTGGAATTCATCTTAGGTTGCATTGTCATGCACACCTCTTCACTTGCGTTGTCACGCACATTCCACTTGCATTATTTTATCAAACCGGCTTTGCGAAAGCATATAAGTCCAATTACAAGCCGGCTTCGCGTAGCGTATAAGTCCAATTATCAAAATCTTCCTGCATATCATTTGCTTCCTGCCCCTGAACTACGCTGGTTTGATTCCTTGCAAAGGGATACGTAGGCAGCCTGCGGGCACAACCATTCATTCATTTGTATTTTGTTTGTTTGTCCAAGTCTTCGCCTCATCAAAAATGGGTCGTCTCTGGGCTTTGACATTCACTCACGTCATTTCATGACTCATGAGTTCTGTCAAAGAGTGGCAACTGTAGACACCCCATTTTTGACCGTCCTCAAGACTTGGATGTCACCATTGGAACACTTGGTGATTACCCTTGTTTGTGTTCGTCTTGAGTTCCTGGAGGTCTCGGTTGCGCGCCTTGCCTCAGGATCACTCGACTCGACCGTGTTGTGTCTGGTTTTGCACCAAACACTTGTGTTTTGCCTTGGAAGGGCAGGGAATGCCTTGTGAGGCATCCCCACACATCACCGGCCATGGCTTGAGGCCACCGGCCAGTGATTTTATGCCATCGACAATTTATATTGCCGGTCGGCACTCTTTGTTGCCGGTCGGCCATTTATTTTACCAAAATGGCAATTTTGAATGGCCGATCACTGTTCATCTACTTTTGGTAGATATTTTGTGCCAGCTGTGATAGCTGGCACCCACTCTGCTCCCCTCCATACACGTGTATGGAGGGATTTCCCTCTTGGATGGCTTGTTTTGGAAGCCTTACAAGAGGGAGTTGCCTATAAGAAGAGGCTTCCTCCCTTGGCATTAGGGTTACAAAAATTTCAGAGGGAGCTCTGGATTAGGGTTAGGGTTGATACATATTTCCTATCTCTATATCTCTCTCTTGTGTGTGTCTACTGTGTGTTTGTCCATACTATTGCACACAAACACATAGTGTTACACCTTCTCTTGGTTGTTGAGGGACCAGAGGGTTGTTCTTGGTGTTCTTGACTGGATTTGAGCTCAAGGAGGCAACAAGATCATCATTTGTGAAGGAGGACTTCAAGGGTAAGAAGCTAGTCCCTTTTTACCCCATTTTTGCACACTACTTTTACCTATCTTGCAACTGTTTTTTGGCTTTGCATATAATACATAAAAGTTCTATTTTTAAGGCCTCTAAATAGTTTGTTAAGAGTGTTTTAAACTTTGGGGTTGTTTGACCCCTCTTAAGCCTTGTAAGGCTCCATTTTGTGCCATTTTGTGTGAGCTCCGGGACTTTGGTGTTTGGGCCTTCTCACCAATGAAATCTTGAGGGATTTCAGTGGTAAGGATGGTGCCTTGAGGTCCCAAGAAGGAGAAGGCCACCCCCTCTCCTTGTTGTCCTTGAAAAGGACCATTTTTGCCTCTTGAGGGAGCACCTAGCTTAGGCTCTTGTTGACCAAGCCTTAGCTGTTATTTATGCTTATTTTTCCATGAAATAGCATTTTTTTAAGTTGGTTTTTGTACACCATGCTTGCTTAGCATACATGCCTTGTAATGCCATTTTGTTGCCTTAACATGCCTTAGGTTGTAAACCATTGTTCTAGCATGTTTTAGGCTTGGCTTTGTGAAGCTTTCATGTTTATTTTTCCATGATTAAGGTCTATCCTTAGTTGTTTGGGTCGACTTTGGCATGCATTGTATAGCCCCTTTTCATTTTTTACTTGTTGGCCTTAAGGGTGTGAGTGTATAACATGCATTACTTGCTTTGATTTAGTGGGTTGGGACCATTTTCCATGTCATTTCAGTCCACTTAGTATGCTTGTATGCTTGCAATTCATGGTCCCTTTGATGTGTCAAAGGCTTGCGTTGCATGCTCCATGTTTTGGTCATTGTGCATGCTTTTGAATTCAAGTCATTTAGATGCCATCTAAGTAATCTTTTGGGCTTTGTTTTATGTTCTAAAACTCTATTTTGGGTCATTGAATTCATGCCATGTTTGGTCTTGTTAAGTGTGGTTCAATACCCCTTTAGCTTGCTTTGAATCTTGGACTTTGCTTGCATACCTTGATTGCATTGTTTGGGTTGGTTTGGCACCATGTTCTTGCATGATTTTCAAAGCTTAATTTACATGCTAATTGTCCATGTTATGCCTCTTTCAAGTGTGCTTGAGAGTTGCCCTTTTGTGCTTAAGTATTAGCCCTTTAACATGTGCATGTGTGTGCGTGTGTTGGCCTCCATGTTTGAGCACTTTGGCCACTGATTTAGGCTTGTTTGAGAATTGCCTAATCATGTTTAAGTCCATCTCTTTGCTTGTTTGCATGCTCACCTCGCATGGTTGCTTGCATACTTGCATGTACACATTACATTGCCATGTTGCATCCTTAGCTCGCATGCCTAGGTTGCATTGCATTGTGCATGCTTTGCCTCACCTCTTGAAGTGAGTCATGATAAAGGTAGAAGCCCCTTGGTTTGACTATGTGCATTGCATTACATTTGAAATGAAAAATGCACAACTTGGTCTCTTGGGCCATGTCCCTTTGAGTCATAAACATGATAAGGGATATGGTTGGTGCATACATTGCTTGAATTGCATTTCCATGCAAAGTTCTATCCTTTACTGCTGTCAAACAGATTCTGCAGGAACTTTTTGTCGATCGACTTCACAGAGTGCCGATCGGCAATCCATCGGTGGCCGATGGATTCATTTTTGGCCGATCGACACCAAATCACAGCCGGTGATGATTCCCTCCAGCCGGTGGCATTCCCCAACATCCAGTGAGCACATCCTGAGACTTTGGCAGTCTTCAGAGAAGCAGAGCAGGGAAAATAGAGGCAGCCTACGCATGGCAGTGGACTTCCGAGCAAGACCCGAGCACGCGTGCATTGAGCCCTCTTCCCGAGGCCCTTTTTCTTGCTTTCTTAAATTAATTAATTTGTTTAATTAATTTAGTTGGTTTGTAATAATTAATTAGCTTGCGAGTTAGTTAATTTGTACTATTCTTTTGGTCCCTCCGAGCAAGGGCAAATTTGTAATAAGTGTGGGTGAGTGTGTGCATGTCTTCCAACCCCCACTTCTTTCTCCCTTTTACTTATCTGCTTTGATGGTTAGTAATAGGTCATGTTTAATTTAGCATACCTTATGCTATGCATGCGTGCATCATTCATCAGTATTGCATGCACCGGGCTCGGTGCATCATGCTAACTGCATTAGTATTTCAAATCTAACTTGAATACATGCTACTTGTGCATTTTCACATGTCATTCATAGACTAGCTGAGCCTACTCTAGTGACATTTCGTATGCGTTGCATTAGACATTTAAACATGGACTTGGATCATGCATTGATTGCTAACGAGTTCTTTGTTTTGGCACGGAGTACGATGTAAGTATTTATGCTTTAGCATCCTTGCATGCGTATGAGTGTTGCCATGATAGCATGATTACCATGAGGCTAGCTGCTTATGTGATATAACTGTTTGAATGCCTGTGGGTGAAGGTTGGATTGTCTGAGTTGGAATAGCTCATTGAAATCCGTGTTTTAGCCTACTTGCGAGTAGCAAATTCCAAAACATTTTTCCAAAATAAACGGATATGCAATGCTTATTCCCAAATTAGGCAATCTAGTCTATACTTTTGTGCTGTGCGCATAACATAGTAATTCTAGGCTAATAATCGGGATAAGAACACATAACATTTTCAAAAACGGATATCACGGTTAGTAGAGGCCGATCTTCGGATCGGGCGAGAGGGGGTGCTCATAGCTGACCTTCCCCAATCGTACCCTAGCTCCCGAGCCGAGGCAACTTTGGTGATGACGGACACGTGACCTTTGGCACTGAGTCAGGGTTTCCTAAATTCCCCCTTAAAAAATATTTAGGTGGCGACTCTGTATCTGGCAAAGCAGTCCATGTTTGGCACTTCTTTTCAAAAATCTGTTTCTCAAAACGATTTGCCAGATTTGGACTCTTTGGTTCAGATTAAGAACCGTGACAATTTGAGAGTCCTGAACTATAGTGAACCCAATATGAACAGAACGGGACTCGTCCTCCCGGGGCGTTTGGGGACGTCTACAGGAATTCACTGAGTACTTTATAGGGAATTTACTAAGTAATTTACTGAGAATTTATTAGGAATTTACTGAGTAATTTAATGAGAATTTACTGGGAATTTACTGGGAATTTACTGAGAATTTTCTGGGAATTTACAGGGAATTTACTAAGACTTTGCTGGGAAATTATTGAGTAATTTACTAAGAATTTACTGATAACTAATTGTGAATTTATTGAGTAATTTACTTTGAATTTACTGGGAATTCACTGGGAAATTTTCTGAGAATTTACTGGAAATTTACTGAGAATTTACTAAGTAATTTAATGAGTAATTTATAGAGAATTTACTGTGTAATTTACTGAGAATTTTTTAAGAATTTACTTAGTAATTTTTTGAGAATTTACTTGGAATTTACTGAGTAATTTACTAAGAATTTACTGTGTAATTTACTGAAAATTTACTAAGTAATTTGCTAAGAATTTTACTGAGAATTTACTGAGAATTTACAGCAAATTTTCTGAGAATTTACTAGTAATTTACTGAGAATTTACCGAGTAATTTACTGAGTACTTACTGGGAATTTACTGAATAGTTTACTGAGAATTTACAGGGAATTTACTAATAATTTGCTGGGAATTTACTGAGTAATGTACTATGAATTTACTGAGTAATTTACTTAGAATTTACTGGGAATTTACTGAGTAATTTAATGAGAATTTACTCAGAATTTATAAAGAATTTATTGAGTAATTTACTGGAAATTTTCTGAGAATTTACTCAGTAATTTACTGATAATTTGTTGGGAATTTATTGAGTAATTTATTGAGAATTTACTAGGAATTTACTGAGAATTTGCTTGGAAACAACTGGAAATTTACTGAGTAACTTACAATGAATTTACTGAGTAATTTGCTGAGAATTTTACTAGGAATTTGTTGAGAATTTACTAGGAATTTAATGAGAATTTAGTGGGAATTTACCGAGTAATTTACTGAGAATTTACTGGGAATTTACAAAGAATATAGTGGGAATTTACTGAGTAATTTAATGGGAATTTACTCAGTAATTTAATGAGAATTTAATGGGAATGTACAAAGAATTTACTAAGTAATTTACAAAGAAATTATTAGGAATTTACTTAGCAATTTACTAAGAATTTAATGGGAATTTACTGATTAATTTTATGTGAATTTACTGGGAATTCAATGAGTAATTTAATGAGAATTTACAGAGTAATTTGCTGAGAATTTACTGGGAATTTATTTAGAATTTACTGGAAATTTACTAAGTAATTTACTGAGAATTTACTTTGAATTTACTGAGAATTTAAAGGGAATTTACTTAGTAATTTACATAGAATTTACTGGTAATTTACTGGGTAATTTACGGAGAATTTAAATGGAATTTATTAAGTAATTTACTGAAAATTTACATGAAATTTACAGAGAATTTAAAGGGAATTCAATGAGTAATTTACTGAGTAATTTACAAAAAATTTACTAAGTAATTTATTGAGCAATGTAATGAGAATTTAATGGGTAATTTTTACTTAGAATTTACAAGGAATTTATTGAGTAATTTACAGAGAATTTACTTAGTAATTTACTTTGAATTTACAGGGAATTTACTGATTAATTTACTGAGAATTTATTGGTAATTTACTGAGTATTTTACTGAGAATTTAATAGGAATTTATTGAGTAATTTACTGAGTAATTTGCTGAGAATTTACTAGGAATTTACTGAGTAATTTACTGAAAATTTATTGATGATTTATTGAAAATTTACTTGAAATTTACTAAGTAATTTACTTAGAAATTACGGATAACTTACTTGGAATTTATCGAGAATTTTCTGGAAATTTACTGAGTAATTTACTAATAATTTAATTAGTAATTTGCTGAGAATTTACAGGGAATTTGCTGAGTAATTTACTGAGAATTTCTTGGGAATTTACTTAGTAATTTACTGAGAATTTACTTGGAATTTGCTGAGTAATTTACTGAGAATTTACAGCGGATTTTCTGAGAATTAACTGGGAATTTACTGCGTAATTTACTGGGAATTTACGGAGTAATTTACTAAGAATTTACAGTGAATTTACTGAGTAATTTATTCAGAATTTAAAGGGAATTTACTGAGAATTTACAGGGAATTTATTGGGATTTTCTTGAGTAATTTACTGAAAATTTACTGGGAATTTACGGAGTAATTTACTGAGAAATATACTGAGAATTTACTGCGAATTTACTGCAATTTACTGAGTAAGTTACAATGAATTTACTACGAATTTTTTGAGTAATTTACTGAGAATTTACTAAGTAATTTAGTAAGAATTTAAAGAAAATTTACTGGGTAATTTATTGATAATTTATAGGAAATGTACTAAGTAATTTACTAAGAATTTAATAGGAACTTACTGGGAATTTATTGAGTAATTTACTCGGAATTTACTGAGGGCTTTACTAAAAATTTACTGGGAATTTAACGAACAATTTACTAAGAATTTACTTTTTTCTAAGTAATTGACTGTGAATTTATTGAGAATTTACTGGGAATTTACTGAGTAATTTACTTCGAATTTTCTTTGAATTTACTGAGAATTTACTGGGAAATTACTGAGTAATTTACTGAGAATTTACTGAGTAATTTATTGGGATTTTACTGAGAATTTACTAAGTAATTTACTGAGACTTTACTAGAAATTTACCGAGTATTTTACTCAGAATTTACTGAGTAATTTACTGAGAATTTACTGGAAATTTACTCAGTAATTTACTGAAACTTTACGGGGAATTTAATAAGTAATTTACTGGGAATTTACTGAGAATTTACTAGAAATTTAATGAGTAATTTACTGGGAATTTATTAAGTAATTCACTTAGAATTTACTGCGAATTTACTGAGTAATTTATAGGGAATTTACTCAGTAGTTTACTGAGCCTTTACTGGGAATTTACTGAGTAATTTACTGAAAATTTACTGAGAGTTTACTTAGTAATTTGCTGAGATTTTACTGGGAATTTACAAAATAATTTATTGTGAAATTACTGGGAATTTTCTGAGAATTTAAAGAGTAATTTACTGAGAATTTACAGAGTAATTTACTGAGATTTTTCTGGGAATTTACTTAGTAATTTCCTGAGGATTTACTCAGAATTTACTGGGAATTTACTAATAATTTACTGACAAATTTACTGAAAATTTACAGGGAATTTACTGAGAATTTACTAGGAATTTTCTGGGTAATTTACTGAGAATTTACCAGGAATTTACTAAGTAATTTACACAGTAATTTACTAGGACTTTACTGGGAATTTATTGAGAATTTACTGGGAATATACTGAGTAATTCACTGGTAAATTACTGCGAATTTACTGACAATTTATTGAGTACTTTACTAGAAATTTACTGACTAATTTACTGAGAATTTACAAGGAATTTGCAACGTAATATACTGATAATTTACTGGGAATTCACTGAGTAATTTACCAAGAATTTACTGGGAATTTACTAACTAATTTGCTGAGAATTTACAGGAAATTTTCTGAGTAATTTACTAATAATTTACTGGGAATTTACTGACTAATTACTGAGAATTTACATGGAATTTACTGGGAATTTACTGAGTATTTACTAATAATTTACTGAGAATTTACTAAGAATTTATTGGGAATTTACTCCGTAATTTTCTGAGAATTTACGGGGAATTTACTAAGTAATTTACAGAGAATTTACTAGTAATTTACTGAGAATTTACAAGGAATTTACTGTGTAATGTACTGATAATTTACTGGGAATTTACTATATAATTTACAGAGAATTTACTGAGTAATTTACTGGGAATTTAGTGAGTAATTTATTGAGAATTTACTGGAATTTTCTGAGTAATTTACTAAGAATTTATCGAGAATTTGCTGAGTAATTAATTGAGAATTTACTAGGAATATACTGAGTAATTTACTGAGAATTTACTGCGAATTTACCGAGTAATTTACTGAAAATTTACTGGTAATTTACTGATAATTTACTGGGAATTTACTGAGTTATTTAATGAGAATTTGTTGCGAAATTACTCAGTAATTTACTGAAAATTTACTCGAAGTTTGCCGAGTAATTTACTGAAAAATTACTGGGAATTTACCGAGAATTTTCTGGGAATTTACTGAGTAATTTACAGAGAATTTACTGGGAATTTACTGAAAATTTGTGGAGTTATTTACAGAGAATTTACTAGGAATTTACTTAGTAATTTACTGGTAATTTACAAAGTAATTTACTGAGAATTTACTGAAAATTTTTCAAGCAATTTACTTAGAATTTACTGGTAATTTACAGATAATTTACTGAGAAATTATTGGAAATTTTCTGAGAATTTAAAGTGTAATTTACTGAGAATTTACTGAGTAATTCACGGAGATTTTTCTGGGAATTTACGTAGTAATTTCTTGAGAATCTACTTGGAGTTTACCAAGTAATTTACTGAGAATTTACTGGGAATTCACCAATAATTTACTGGCTAATTTACTGAGAATTTACTAGGAATTTACTAACTAATTTACTTAGAATTTACAGGGAATTTACTGACTAATTTACTAAGAATTTATTGGGAATTTTATGAGTAATTTACTGAGAATTTACTAGGAATATACTGAGTAATTCACTCGTAATTTACTAAGAATTTACTGACAATTTTTGAGTACTTTACAAGGAATTTACTGACTAATTAACTGAGAATTTAATGGGAACTTACTCAGAATTTATTGGGAATTTACTGAGTATTTTACTGAGAATTTATCGAGTAATTTACTGAGAATTTACTGAGAACTTAACGAACAATTTACTGAGAATTTACTGAGTAATTTACTGTGAATTTATTGAGAATTTAATGCGAATTTACTGAGAATTTACTAAGAATTTACTGAGTTATTTATTGGGATTTTACTGAGAATTTACTAAGTAATTTACTGAGACTTTACTGGAAATTTACCGAGTAATTTACTCAGAATTTACATGGAATTTACTGAGTAATTTACTGAGAATTTACTCAGTAATTTACTGAAACTTTACGAGAAATTTAATGAGTAATTTACTTGGAATTTACTGAGAATTTACTGGGACTTTAATGAGTAATTTACTGGGAATTTACTAAGTAATTCACTTAGAATTCACTGGGAATTTACTGAGTAATTTACAGGGAATTTACTAGGAATTTACTTAGTCGTTTACTGAGCCTTTACTGAGAATTTACTGAGTAATTTACTGGAAATTTGCTTAGTAATTTACTGAGAATTTACTTAGTAATTTACTGAGATTTTACTTGGAATTTACATAGTAATTTACTGAGAAATTACTAGGAATTTTCTAAGGATTTAAAGAGTAATTTACTGCGTAATTCACTGAGATTTTTCTGGGAATTTACTGCGACTTTACTGACAATTTATTGAGTACTTTGCTAGAAATTTACTGACTGATTTACTGAGAATTTACAAGGAATTTGCTGAGTAATATACTGAGAATTTACTAGGAATTCACTGGGAATTTACTGAGTAATTTACCGAGAATTTACTGGGAATTTACTATGAATTTACTGACAAATTTACTAAGAATTTACAGGGAAGTTTCTGAGTAATTTACTGATAATTTATTGGGAATTTATTGACTAATTTACTGAGAATTTACACAAAATTTACGGAGTAATTTACTAAAAATTTACTAGGAATTTACTAAGAATTTACTGGGAATTTACTCCATAATTTTCTGAGAATTTACGGCGAATTTACTAAGTAATTTACTGAGAATTTGCTGAGTAATTTATCGAGAATTTACAAGGAATTTACTGTGTGATGTACTGAGTAATTTATTGAGAATTTACTGTATAATTTATAGAGAATTTAGTGAGTATTTTACTTTGAATTTATTGGAATTTACTGAGAATGTTCTGAGTAATTTACACGGAATTTACTGAGTACTTTACTAAAAATTTATTAGGAATTTACTAAGAATTTATTGAGAATTTACTGGGAATTTACTTAGTAATTTAATGAGAATTTACTAGGAATATACTGAGAATTTACTGTGAATTTACCGGAAAATTTACTGAAAATTTTCTGGTAATTTACTCAGAATTTACTAGGAATTTACTGAGTTATTTAATGAGAATTTACTGCGAAATCACGCTGTAATTTACTGAAAATTTACTGGGAATTTGACGAGTAATTTACTTAGAAATTACTAGGAATTTACTGAAAATTTTCTGGAAATTTACTGAGTAATTTACAGAGCATTTACAAGGAATTTACTGAGAATTTGCGGAGTTATTTCTAGAGAATTTACTTGGAATTTACTTAGTAATTTACTGAGAATTTTTTGGTAATTTACAAAGTATTTTACTGGAAATTTACCGAGTAATTTACTGAGAATTTACTGGTAATTTATAGATAATTTACTGAGAAATTTCTGAAAAATTTTTGAGAATTTAAAGTGTAACTTACTAAGAATTCACTGAGTAATTCACTGAGATTTTTCTGGGAATTTAGTTGGAATTTACTGAGAATTTACTAGCAATTTACTAATAATTTACTGGCTAATTTGCTGAGAATTTACAGGGAATTTACTGACTAATTTACTGAGAATTTACTAGGAATTTACTAACTAATTTACTTAGAATTTACAGGGAATTTACTGAGTAATTTACTGAGAATTTTTTGAGTAATTTATTAAGAATTTACTGGGAAATACTGAGTAATTTACTGAGAATTTACTACGAATTTACTGAGAATTTACTAGGAATATACTGAGTAATTCACTGGTAATTTACTAAGAATTTTTTGACAATTTATTGAGTACTTTACTAGGAATTTACTGACTAATTTACTGAGAATTTACAGGAAATTTGCTGAGTAATATACTGAGAATTCATAGGGAATTTTCTGCGTAATTTACTGATAATTTACTGGGAATTTACTCACTAATTTTCTGAGAATTTACACGGGATTTACTGAGTAATTTACTGAGAATTTATTGGGAATTTACTAAGAGATTACTGGGAATTTAATCTGTAATTTTCTGAGAATTTACGGGGAATTTACTAAGTAATTTACAGAGAATTTACTAGTAATTTACTGAGAATTTACAGGGAATTTACTGTGTAATGTACTGATAATTTACTGGGAATTTACTATATAATTTACAGAGAATTTACTAAGTAATTTACTGGGAATTTAGTGAGTAATTTACTGAGAATTTACTGGAATTTTCTGAGAATTTTCTGAGTAATTTTCACGGAATTTACTGAGTAATTTACTAAGAATTTATCGGGAATTTGCTAAGTAATTTATTGAGAATTTACTGAAAATTTACTAGGAATATATTGAGTAATTTACTGAGAATTTGCTGAGTAATTTACTGAGAATTTATAGGAAATTTACTCTGTAATGTACTAAGTAATTTACTGAGAATGTACTGATAATTTACTGTGTAATTTACTGAAAATTTACTAAGTAATTTACTAGAAATTTTGTGAGTAATTTACTGGAATTTACTGAGAATTTTCTAAGCAATTTACATGGAATTTACTGAGTAATTTACTAAGAATTTATCGTGAATTTACTAAGTAATTTACTGAGAATTTATTAAGAATTTATTGGAAATTTACTAAGTAATTTAATGAGAATTTACTAGGAATATACTGAGTAATTTACTGAGAATTTACTGCAAATTTACCGAATAATTTACTGAAAATGTACTGGTAATTTACTGATAATTTACTAAGAATTTACTACGAATTTACTGAGTTATTCTACGAGAATTTACTAAATTACTCAGTAATTTACTGAAAATTTACTGGGAATTTATCGAGTAATTTATTTAGAATTTACTGGGATTTTATCGAGAATTTTCTGGGAAGTTACTGAGTAATTTACTGAGAATTTACTGGGAATTTACCGAGAATTTGCGGAGTTATTTACAGAGAATTTACTAGGAATTTACTAAGACTTTACTGGTAATTAACAGAGTAATTTACTGGGAATTTACCGAGTAATTTACTAAGAATTTATTGGTAATTTACAGATAATTTATTGAGAAATTACTTGGAAATTTCTGAGAATTTAAAGAGTAATTTACAGAGAATTTACTGAGTAATTCATTGAGATTTTTCTGGGAATTTACTTAATAATTCCCTGAAAATTTACTTGGAATTTACCAAATAATTTACTAAGAATTTACTGGAAATTTACTAATAATTTACTGACTAATTTATTGAGAATTTACAGGGAATTTACTGACTAATTTACTGAGAATTTATTTGGAATTTACTAACTAATTTACGTAGAATTTACAGGGAATTTACTTTGTAATTTACTGAGAATTTACTGAAAATTTTTTGAGTAATTTACTAAGAATTTACTGGGAATTTACTGAGTAATTTACATAGTAATTTACTGAGGCTTTACTGGGAATTTACTGAGTAATTTGCTGAGAATTTACTACGAATTTACTGAGAATTTACTGGGAATATATTAGGTAATTCACTGGTAATTTACTAAGAATTTACTGACAATTTATTGAGTACTTTACTCGGAATTTACTGACTAATTTACTGAGAATATAGGGAATTTGCTGAGAATTTATCGAGAATTTACAGGGAATTTACTAGGAATTTACTGACTAATTTACTCAGAATTTACAGGAAATTTTCTGAGTAATTTACTGGGAATTTACTGACTAATTTACTGAGAATTTACAGGGAATTTACTAAGTAATTTACTGAGAATTTACGTAGAATTTACTAAGAATTTATTGAGAATTTACTCCGTAATTTTTTAAGAATTTATGGGTAATTTACTGAGAATTTGCTAAATAATTTACAGAGAATTTACTAGTAATTTACAGAGAAATTACTGTGTAATGTACTGAGTAATTTACAGATAATTTAGTGGGAATTTACTGTGTAAGTTACTGAGAATTTAGTGAGTAATTTACTGAGAATTTACTATAATTTACTGAGAATTTTCTGAGTAATTTACACGAAATTTACTTAGTAATTTACTAAAAATTTATCAGAAATTTACTGAGTAATATACTGAGAATTTATTGAGAATTTATGGGGAATTTACTGAGTAATTTAATGAGAATTTACTAGGAATATACTGAGTAATTTACTGAGAATTTACTGCGAATTTATCGAGTAATTTACTGAAAATTTACTGGTAATTTACTAGTAAATTACTAAGTAATTTAATGAGAATTTACAGCGAATGTTGGCAGTTCGAGCAACCCAAGGCAGGAAAGTGGTACTAAGCCAACATGTTCCAGTTGTGGGAAGCCACATTTCGGGGTCTATCGTCGGGTGTCTGGAGCTTGTTATGAATGTGGTGAAATAGGTCATTTTGTGAGGGACTGTCCAAAAAAAAGGGCTGAAGATAGTAAGAAAGATGAGAATACCTCGGGTTCCGTACAGAAAGGTAACGTTGGGAAAGGACAGATGAGGCAAGGCAGAGTTTTTGCACTAGTACCAGGAGACACTCAGAATGCTGAGACAGTGGTGTCAGGTATACTCCCAATTTGCTCTCAAAATGCATATGTATTGATTGATTCGGATTCTACGTATTCATTCATTTCTGCTAAGTTTGCCGAGAAGATTAATAGGAAACTAGAACCCCTTGATTATGTGTTATCTGTATCTACTCCATCTGGGAGATCTATGAATGTTGCATCCATCTATCGAGCATGTGTTGTTGTGATTGAGAATGTTGAATTGTTAGCTGATTTAATACCATTGGACATAACTCATTTTGATGTTATATTGGGGATGGATTGGTTAGTGGCAAATCACGCATCCATAAATTGTGTTTCTAAAAGTGTCACGTTAAAACCCTCAAACCTAGCCGAGGTCACGTTTCAGGGTAAAGGAGTAGTGTCCCCACCTTACCTAATTTCATCCACGAAAGCATATAGATTGATCCAAAAAGGGTGTCATGGTTATTTGTGTAGTGTACTAAGTAATCTGAATGGAAGCATTGAGTTAGCCGACGTCCCAGTTGTTAATGAATTTCCCGACGTCTTTCCAAATGATTTGCCTGGTCACTTAGTCGATAGAGAAGTAGAATTTACTGTTGACGTCATGTCGGGAACCCAACCTATCTCTAAAGCACCCTATAGGATGGCCCCCGCCGAGCTTAAGGAATTGAAACTTCAACTACAATAGTTGCTAGATAAGGGTTTTATTAGGCCGAGCACTTCACCTTGGGGAGCGCCCGTCTTGTTTGTTAAGAAGAAGGATGGCACACTTCATCTTTGTATTGATTACCGGGAACTGAATAAGGTAACCATTAAGAATAAGTACCCGTTACCGAGGATAGATGATTTGTTTGATCAGTTGCAAGGAGCACGAGTCTTTTCCAAGATTGACCTTAGGTTGGGTTACCATCAGCTTAAAGTCAAAGCCAATGATGTTGAGAAGACCGCTTTTCGGACGAGGTATGGCCACTACGAGTTTTTAGTAATGCCTTTTGGAGTGACCAATGCCCCTGCAGCATTTATGGATTTGATGAACAAAGTCTTTAAGCCATATCTAGATGAGTTTGTGGTTGTCTTCATCGATGATATATTGATCTACTCTAAGAGTAAAGCTGAACACGAGGATCATTTGAGACTTACCTTACAGACTTTGAGGGATCGGAAATTGTATGCTAAGTTTAACAAGTGTGAGTTTTGGCTTTCCACTATTTCATTTTTGGGTCATGTAATTGATGAAGATGGTATTTCGATCGATCCTAGTAAAATTGAAGCCGTTGTGAATTGGTCGAGGCCGACTAATGTGTCCGAGGTTCGTAGTTTTCTGGGATTGGCAGGTTATTACAGAAAATTCGTGAAGGATTTCTCAAGGATTGTAATTCCGTTGACACAACTGACTAAGAAGGGAGCGGCTTACGAATGGACTAAGGATAGGGAAGCAGCCTTCCAGGAGTTAAAGACGAGGTTAGTCGCAGCACCAGTTCTTGTACTACCATCAGGTAATGAAGAGTTTCATGTTTATAGTGATGCTTCGCATAAGGGTCTGGGTTGTGTATTAATGCAAAAAGGTAAGGTCATAGCATATGCCTCTCATCAATTGAAGCCACATGAAAAGAACTATCCCACCCATGATTTAGAATTAGCAGCCGTGGTATTTGCTTTGAAGATTTGGCGCCACTACTTGTATGGAGCTTCTTGTTAGGTTTTTACAGATCATAAAAGTTTAAAGTACTTGTTCACTCAGAAGGAATTGAATATGAGGCAAAGAAGATGGCTTGAGTTGTTGAAAGATTACGATATGCAGATTCAATATCATCCAGGTAAAGCTAACACCGTAGCCGACGCTTTGAGCAGAAAGATGGTTGGAAATTTGGCATGTCTAACCGCGATCTTAGTGGAGCCGACTATTGTTGAGGAAGTAAAGACAAGACAGATGGAGGATGAATTCTTCAAGAAGGTAGCCGATGAGATTAACACAAAGCCGAGATCAGGGTACACCATAGAAAATCAAGTGCTCAAGTTTGATGGAAGATTGTGTGTAGCCGACATCCCAGAGTTGAAAATAAAAATTTTACAGGAAGCTCATGGTTCCAAGTTTGCTGTTCACCCAGGGAACACCAAGATGTATCAGGATGTGAAGCAGACGTTTTGGTAGCCGAATATGAAAGGAGAAATAGCCGAGTTCGTGTCCCAGTGTCTGTATTGTCAACAAGTGAAAGCAGAACATCAAAGGCCAGCAGGACTTCTTCAACCTTTACCGATTCTTGAGTGGAAATGGGAGCACATCTCCAAGGACTTTGTGGTTGGTTTGCCGAAGACACAAAAGGGTATGGATTCGATTTGGGTTATCGTGGATAGACTAACTAAGTCAGCACACTTCTTGCCTGTTAAGACCACCTTCAACGCCGATAAACTTGCTTTGTTGTATGTGAATGAGATTGTTAGACTTCATGGAGTGCTGATGTCAATTGTGTCGGATCGAGATCCGAAGTTGGTTTCCAGATTTTGGCAGAGCCTACAAAGAGCTTTCGGGGCTGAGTTGAGGTTTAGCACAGCTTTTCATCCCCAAACTGATGGGCAAACAGAGAGGACGATTCAAACACTTGAAGATATGCTTAGACTATGTGTATTGGACCTCCAAGGAAGTTGGGGAGCACATTTGCCATTGGTGGAATTTACCTACAACAGCAGTTATCAAGCTAGCATTGGCATGGCGCCGTATGAAGCACTGTATGGAAGAAAGTGCAGGTCGCCGATATGTTGGACCGAGGTAGGAGACAAAGCTCTGCTTGGTCCCGAGTTAATTCAGGTAACAACCGAGAAAATTAAGCTCGTTCAGCAAAGAATCAAAACCGCACAGAGTCGACAGAAGAGTTATGCCAACCAAAGAAGAAGAGAGTTGGAATTTGAAGTCGGGGACCATGTGTTCCTAAAGATTTCGCCGATGAAGGGAGTTACAAGATTTGGGAAGAAGGGTAAGTTAGCACCCCGTTACATCGGGCCTTTTGAAGTTCCTGAGAAGGTTAACCTCGCTGCCTACAGACTTGCCTTGCCGCCAGAATTGAGCCAAGTCCATAATGTGTTTCATATTTCGATGTTGAGGAAGTATATTCGAGATCCACTACATGTGATCGACTATTTCAGAATTGTAGTTAATGAGGATTTAAGCTACGAAGAGAAGCCGATACGGATTATCGATAGGCAGGTGAAACAGTTGAGAAGTAAGTCGATACCAATGGTGAAAGTTGAATGGAAGGAGCATTACGGTGAGGATGCTACATGGGAAATGAAAGAGGAAATGAAAGTCCGACATCCAGAATTGTTTTTGGAACATGGTAACTCAAGTTTGGGGACCAAACTTCTTTAAGGGGGGTAGGATGTAACGACCCTCACTTCAACTTAGTCATACTTGCATACGCTTATGTGTGATCTTGTTTTGTTATGTGCATTTGCAAATCTTGTCTTGTTTTACTTGAGTGTTGCTTGCATGCTGTGTTCTTGCCTAGTGTGTTGCCGAGGTCATCTTAAGCCCAGTCACCTTCGAACCCTTTTTCACTTAGAACTATCTTGGAACCCCTTCGGTTGACCTCCATCTTCACCCTGGCATATTAGCCGAGATGTCACCATCTAGGCCAAGGTGCGCGTCGCCTAGGCCGAGATGTGCATCATCTAGGCTGAGATGTTATTATCTAAGCGTTCTAGATCCTTGATCCTTGCACTCAGTGATTTTGTTCCTGGAATGGTATGACCTAGACCGAGGTGTGGCACATCTAGGCCAAGGTGTGGCACAGCTTAGTCAAGTGTTGTCCTTCCAAGCCGATGTCGTTGTCACCCTACTTGCCGAAGCTTTGCCCTTAGCCGAGATCATCACTTGCCGGAGTGCTCTTGCTGTCTAGCTTGTTGAACACACTTTGTCATGGTCTTGTCTTGTCAGTCAGTCACCTTTTTGAGTAGAGCCAATCAGCCGATGCCACGTGTCCCAGCAGAGGGTTAAGTCAGTGATTGTCGAGAGAAACATATCTTTTTGTATCAAATCTTGCCTTTAGAGAGAGAGACTCTAGGGAGAAGAAGGTGAAGCCTTTAAGTAAGAGAGTGAACTTCCAAGCTTGATCGTTGGAGTTTGAACCGTTAGATTCGAGTTCTGAGGTTAGAATCTTAATCACCTCTTGTTGTTCTTATTGATCATCTAGCTGCATTGCACGATCAAACCTGTTCTGCACGTCAGGCATTGATTTAAAGTTGGTTTTAGAAAGAGAAAATGGTTTTCATGTGTTCTTGAAGAAAAGCCTCGTTTGATCCGAAAGTTTGCATTAAGACTCATGTTTTTGTGTTTGTTTTGATAAGATCCTTGAATATGGGTACCCAGGTCCATGTTTTTGAATTCATAGCATGAAATCTCAGATTTTGTAATAGTAAGTTATAATCTTTGCATTCATCTTCCTCATGTTCATGTTCGTCATGTTCTTCAAGAGAGGGAAACCCAGATTTTCCTGACTTCATTTCCTTGAATGTGGCCATCGAGGCCACACCTTGGCAAGGAGGTGTGGGACCTCGGCCTAGACCTGGTAGTTGCCCAGCATGTTTTCCAGAGATAAGAAACGGTGTTTTGATTTGATTTGACTTAGTTTTTGAAGAATGCCAAGGTCATTTGCATGCATGCAAGACTTGTTTTGAGAAGTGCATTCAATAGACTTTGCCATGTGTTTGTAGGATTGGGACTTGCCTTGACCCGACGTTTGAAGAACTATGTGAATGGTATTTTTAATAAAGCTATGTTATCAATGTTTTGATGAGCTTTGCTTTGCTTTGTTTTGAAAAGTATTTGTTAAGCATGAATGATTGTCCATATTTTGTATATCAAGCATTATCTTGTTTTGATGACATTCTCGGAAAGTCCTTAGTGCCAGGAGACTATAATGCAACTGCACATCTTGTTTTGGAAGTCCTTAGTGCCAGGGGACTATAATGCAACTGCACATCTTGTTTTGAAAGTCCCTCGTGCTGGAGGACTCTAAACTTTCGCAGTACTCTCGTGTTAAGGGGCTACGGGCCTCTGTAACATAGGTCCTTTGTGCTAGAGGACTCTAAACTTTTGTAGCACCCTTGTTTGAGATATCTCCCTTGCTTTGTTTTGTTTTGCCACTGACAGTTTACCGCGTGGGTTTGTTTGTCCGGAATGTTATCATTTGTAATATGTTGATGCTAGTAAGCATCCCTTGAAGCTTTAAAGATTTGCTAGATGGACGAGGTCCATCCCTTGTTATATAAAGTTTTGATATGTATCGTTTTGAAAAGACTTCGGCTATTATTCATGCAAACCCCTTTATTACTTGTACCATTCACTGAGTATCCAAGCTCACCCTCTCTATATATATGTAGGTGATGAGCAAGAAGGCGATGACGCCTAGATGTGATTCGCGAGCTTGTTTTGGATTTTTGTTATGTCAGCTTGACTTGTATTTACGTCGGCAGTCTTGAAAATTATGCTTCTCGGCTTGTAATACTTGTATTTTGCACACGTCGGCTTGAGAAGCCTTTTGATTAAGATGTAATAAGTACTTTACTTCATTTGTACTAAGTTGTAATTCATGTGAAGATGTTTGCCATTTCATTTGACTTACGCACAGCTCTTATGGACTAATCTGTTTGTATGTATTGCTTCCGTACTTGTGAGCCTCATGTATTTATATACTCTGTTGTGTGTGGATTTTTGAAAGTTGGCCTTCGGTAATCTCGGATTACTGGCCATCACGGCACCAAACTACTAGGGGCGGTTTGGGGTCGTGACAAAATTACTCAGTAAATTCCCAGTAAATTCTTAGCAAATTACTCCGTAAATTTCCATTAAATTCTCAGTATATTGAACAGTAAATTCCCTATAAATTATCATTAAATTAGTTACTACATTCCTAGAAAATTCTCAATAAATTACTCAGTAAATTCCAAGTAAATTCTCAATAATTTACTCAGTAAATTCATAGTAAATTACTCAGTAAATTCTCAGTAAATTACTCAACAAATTCCCAGTAAATTCTCATAAAATTACTCAGTAAATTTCTAGAAAATTCTTTGTGAATTACTCAGTAAATTACCTGTAAATTCCTCATTAAATTCTCAGTAAATTTCTAATAAATTCTATGTAAATTACTCACTAAATTCCCATTAATTCTCAGTAAATTACTCAGAATATTTCCAGTAAGTTATCATTAAATTCTATGTAAATTACTCACTAAATTACCAGTAAATTCCCAGTAAATTATTCAGTAAATTCCAAGTAAAGATACAGAAAATTACTGAGTGAATTCCCAGTAAAGTCTCACTAAATTACTGAGTAAATTCGCAGTAAATTACTCGGTAAATTCCCAGCAAATTCTCAGTAAATTCCTTGTAAATTCTAACAAAATTACTCAGTAAAATCCCAATATATTCTCAGTAAATTACTAGTAATTTACTAAGAATTGACTCGAAATTTCATGTTTAATTTACGGGGAATTTACAGGGAATTTACTAAGTAATTTATTAAGAATTTATAGTGAATTTACACAGTAATTTATTGGGAATTTACTGAGAATTTAATGGGAATTTACTAAGTAATTTACTGGGAATTTACTGAGTAATTTACTGAGAATTTTCTGAGTAATTTGTTGGGAATTTACTGAAATTTAAAAATTTATTTGGAATTTACTAAATAATTTACTAAGAATTTACAGGGAATTTACTGGTAATTTACTTAGTAATTTACTGAGAATTTATGAGAAATTTGCTGAGCAGTTTATAGAAAATTAGCTGAGTAATTTACAGAGAATTTACTGGGAATTTACTAAGTAATTTATTGAGAATTTACTAATAACCTACTTGAAATGTACTAAGTAATTTACTGGGAATTCACTGAGCAATTTTTTGAGAATTTAGTGGGAATTTACAGAGAATTTACAGAGTAATTTACTTAGAATTTAATGAGAAATTTACTGAAAATTTACATGAAATTTACTGAGTAATTTTCTGAAAATTTACTTGGAATTTACTGAGAAATTTACTGAGTAATTTTTTGGGAATTTACTGAGAATTTACTGGTAATTTACTGAGAATTTACTGGTTATTCACTAATTAATTTACTGAGAATTTAATGATAACTTACTAGAAATGTACTGAGTAATTTACTGAGAATTACTGGGAATTCAGTGAGTAATTTATAGAGAATTTATTGGGAATTCACTGAGAAATTTACTGAGAATTTAGTAACTAATTTACTGAGAATTTACAGGTAATTTACTGAGTAATTCACAGGGAATTTTCTTGAAATTTACTGAGTAATTTACTGAGAATTTACTAGGAATTTGTTGATTAATTTATTGAGAATTTACTGGGAATTTACTGCATAATTTATTGACAATTTACTGGGAATTTGGTTTGTAATTTATTGAGAATTTATTATCAATTTACTGACAAATTTACTGAGAATTTATAGGGAATTTACTGTTCAATATACTGAGAATTTAATGGAAATTTACGAAGTAATTTACTGAGAATTTACTGAGAATTTACTGGAAATTTACTGAGAATTTACAGAGTAATTTACTAAGAATTGACTGGGAATTTACTAAGAATTTACTGAGAATTTACTGAGTAATTTGCTGAGAATTTGCAGGGAATTTACTGAGTAATTTATTAAGAATTTACAGTGAATTTACACAGTAATTTACTGAGAATTTATTAGAAAATTGCTGAGAATTTACTTTAAATTTACTGAGAATTTATTTGGAATTTGCTGAGTAATTTACTGAGAATTTATTACGAACTTACTGAGTAATTTACTGAGAATTTACTGAGTAATTTACAGAGAATTTGCTGAGTAATTTGCTGGGAATTTACTACGAATTTAAAATTTTATTTTTAATTTACTGAGTAATTTACTAAGAATTTACAAGAAATTTACAGAGAATTTACTCGAAATTTACTGGTAATTTACTGAGAGTTTATGAGAAATTTACTGAGTAATCACAGAGAATTAACTGAGTAATTTACAGAGATTTTGCTGGGAATTTACTGAGTAATTTTTTTTTTTTTTATCAGAAGATGAATATCATTAAAGTAGCCAAACGACACTTACAATGAGAGAATCCATCCAAAAAAAACACTTACACCATCAAAGGAAAGATGAGAAACAAAGAAAACATAGGAGTAAAACTATGAAAAAAACCCAGCTGCACAACAAGTGCTTGTGCTCGTACTGCAAGCAGAGGCCAACAAATGGTCGTAGAGCATGCCAAGAATAGATCATAAAATTCAACCACAAAGTGGGTAAGCATCATCAAGCACTTATGGATTCCATAGGCAAAACCAAACCAAAAAACAAAGCAAAAAGACTAAAACTCAACCTCAAACCAGTGGGTTAGCACACTTCCACCATGGGCTTGTACATAAGCTCCTATAAGCCAAAACCGAGGAGGTCGATGTGTGGAGGCAACAGATCCAGCGAGAAATGGCAGAGTTGGGGTCGATATGGTGTTGGCGACACCGGCATGAAGCACAGAGGAGGTAGACGGCGGGTCTAGGGAGGGCTACGGCTGAAGTGAGGCAGAGTGAAGAAAGAGTAGAGAAAGACAGACTGTACACCCACCAAAAGGGGAAACACACCTCACAAGGAGAGAGAAGATGGAAAGCAAAGCTTCCAAAGCTTATTGACCAAAAAATGGCAGAGGAAAACGGAAGAGAAATGGGGTAGAGAGGAGGAGAGAGAATGTGGTTGAAATGTTAGTACAAGTATCATGTTAGTACAAGTATATGTGAAATTGGAGCCATAATATGCAAGAATGTGGTTGAAATGTCAAATTTGAGCTCAAGAACACAATCTAGGAAAACCCAGAAATTTGATGTCCGCTCGAGCGGGGAGCTATGTGGAATGAACTTCCGCTCAAGCGTCCAAGTTCACGCTCGAGCATAAAAATGATACATCCAGTACTTTTTGCAGACATGGTGTCCGCTCGAGTGGAGAAGTTCACGCTCGAGCGGGAAGCCATGTATAGAGGCCTTCCGCTCGAGCGCCAGAATGAACACTCGAGCGTAATTTTCACCTATCCAGTACTTTTGCAGGCCTCAAGGGTCCGCTCGAGCAGGGAAGTCCACGCTCGAGCGGGGACCCTGTTTTCTGAAATTTTAAAAATGCATTCTATGTTTTTTTTTCTGTTCTCTTTCACTTCTAAGTACTCTTAGGCATGCATTGAGCATTGTAATTGAGTTAAAGAGATAAGAATAAAGCCTAAAGAGGAAAATGTGAATTTGGGAACGGATTGAATGGTTGTTGACCCTAAAGTTCATGGACTGTGTAGGGTCGAGCTCTAGGGCAAACCAACCAACTGATCACTGTGAGTAATATCGATATTTGAAACTTATCAGTTGTCCAATTGCTTATTTCCTTATAAGCCTTGTGAGATTGCCAGTTTGAATTATGGACAAATGTTTGATACGAATGAACGAATGGGCCGAAGGCCGTTTTGACAAGAATGAATGGGCCAAAGGCCGTTTTGACATGAACAAATAGGCCGAAGACCATTTTGACATGAATAAATGGGCCAAAGGCCGTTTTGATATGAATGAATGGGCTAAAGGCCGTTTTGACATGAATGACTGGGCTGAAGGCCGTTTTGACATAAATGGATGGGCCGAAGACTGTTTTGACATGGATGGATGGGCCAGAGGCCGTTTTGACATATATAAGTGGGCCAGAGGCCGTTTTGATAGGAATGAAGAATAAATGTTAAATAAAAATGTGAATTGGGCCCAAGGCCGTTCGGAGTATGTTGTTCTACATATCGTTTGTGTCTTCTTATTTGATATTATTCATTAGGCTATTGCTCACGCTCATTCATGTGTTTGTAGGTGAGCCAAGAGAGGTCCAGACCCAGCCCCAGTGAAGTTTGTGTGGAACAACCGAGTTTTGGAGAGTCAGCCCATGTGTCTCACTCATGAGACTCGCCTTCGCCTTTTGTCATTTTGTTTTATGTTGTTATATTGGCGAAGTCTTTGTATATGTTGTATATAAGAATTTATTGGGAATTTACTGAGTAATTTACTGAGAATATACTTAGAATTTGCAGGGCATTTACTAAGTAATTTACTGGAAATTTATTGAGTAATTTACTGAGAATATACTGAGAATTTATTGAGTAATTTACTGGGAATTTACTAAGTGATTTATAGGGAATATACTGAGCAATTTACTGAGAATTTTTTGGGAATTTACTGAGTATTTTGCTGAGAATTTACTTGGAATTTACTACGTAATTTACTTGGAATTTACTGAGGAATTTACAGGGAATTTACTAAGTAATTTACTAAGAATTTGCTGGGAATTTACTTAATAATTTTTAGAGAATTTACAGGGAATTTACTGAGTAATTTAATCAGAATTTACTGAGAATTTACTAGGAATTTACTAAGTAAATTATTGGGAATTTACTTAATAATTTACTGAAAATTTACTGGGAATTTACTGAGTAATTTACGGAGAATTTACTAAGTAATTTACAGAGAATTTCCTGGGAATTTACTAAGTAATTTACGGAGAATATTTACTTGAATTTACTGAGAATTTACTGGTAATTTATCGAGTAATTTACTGCGAATTTACTAGGAATTCACTCCGTAATTTAATGAGAATTTACTCAGAATTTACTGAGAATATACTTGGAATTCACCGAGTAATTTACTAAGAATTTATGGGGCATTTACTGAGTAATTCACTGGGTATTTATTGAGTAATTTACTGAGAATTTATTGAGTAATTTACTGAGAATTAACTGGGAATTTACTAAGTGACTTACAGGGAATATACTGAGTAATTTACTGGGAATTTACTGAGTAATTTACTAAGAATTTATTGGGAATTTACTAAGTAATTTACTTAGAATTTACTGGGAATTTAATGAGTAATTTACTGAGAATTTACTGAGTATTTTACATATAATTTATTGGGAATATACTAAGTAATTTACTGAGAATTTACTGGGAATTTACTTAGTAATTTACTGATAATTTACTGGGAATTTGCTGAGAATTTTATGAGAATCACTGAGAATTTACAAAGAAATTTACTAAGTAATTTGCTAAGAATTTAATAAGTAATTTACTGAGAATTTACTAGGAATTTATTGAGTAATTTAATGTGAATTTCCTAGGTATTTACTGAGTAATTTACCTGAAATTTACCGAGTAATTTGCTGAGAATTTTACTGACAATTTACAAAGTAATTTTCTAAGAATTTAAGGGAAAGTTATTGAGTAATTTACTAAAAATTTACTGGGAATTTACTAAGTAATTTACTCAGAATTTATGGGAATTTACTGGAAATTTTTTGAGGAATTTTTTGAGAATTTACTAGGAATTTACTGAGTAATTTGATGAGAATTTGAAGGGAATTTGTTACGTAATTTACTGAGAATTTACTGGGAATTCACTGAGTAATTTACTATGAATTTACTAGGAATTTACTGAGTAATTTACTGAGAATTTAATTAGAATTTTTAGAGTAATTTACTGAGAATTTACTGTGAAATTTACTCAACATTTATTGAGAATTTACTTTATTGAGCATTTACTGGGATTTTATTGAGTAATTTACTAGAAATTTACTGAAAATTTTACTAAGAATTTACTGAAATTTACCGAGTAATTTACTGGGAATTTGCTGAGTAATTTACTTAGAATTTTACAGAGAATATACTGGGAATTTACTAAGTGGTTTACAGAGAATTTATTGGGAATTCACTGAGTAATTTATAGAGAATTTACAAAGAATTTACTGAGTAATTTATAGAGAAATTACTGTGTAATTTTCTCATAATTTAATGTGAAATTTACTGAGAATTTATAGGGAATTTACTGAGTAATAAACTTAGTAATTTATTGAGAATTTACTGAGTAATTCACTTAGAATTTACTCAGAATTTACTGAGTAATTTACGGAGAATTTAGTGGAAATTTACTCAGTAATTTATGAGAATTTACTAAGTAATTTACAGAGAATTTACTATGTAATTTACTGACTATTTACTATGTAATTTACAGAGAATTTACTAGGAATTTATTGGGATTTTACTTAGAATTTACTGAGTAATTGACTGAGAATTTACAGGTAATTTACTAAGAATTGGCTGGGAATTTACTGAATAATTTAATGAGAATTTATAGGGAATTTACTGAGTAATTTAATGAGAATTTACTGAGTAATTTACAAAGAATTTACCAAAAATTTACTGAGTCATTTATTGAGAATTTACTGGAATTTACTGAGTAATTTACTGTGTAATTTTCTACGAATTTACTGAGTAATTTATTGAGAATTTACTAGGAATTTACGTAGTAATTTATTGAGAATTTATTGGGAACTTACCGAGTAATTTTACTGAGAATTTATTGGGAATTTACTTGGAATTTAATGAGTAATTTACTGAGAATTTATTTGGACTTTATTGAGTAATTTACTGGGAATTTACTAAGTGATTTACAGGGAATTTACTGAGAATTATTAGGAATTTACTGAGTAATTTACTGAGAATTTAATGGGAATTTACTGAGTAATTTACTGAGAATTTACTGGTAATTCATTGAGTAATTTACTGGAATTTACTGAGTAATTTACTGAGAATTTTTTGGGAATTTACTCAGTAATTTACTTAGTAATTTACTGGTAATTTTGCCAGCAATTTATTTAGAATTTAATGGAAATTTACTGAGAATTTATTGGGAGTTTAATGAGTAATTTACACAGAATAAACTGAGTATTTTACCGAGAATTTACTAGGAATTTTCTAAGTAATTTACTAAGAATTTATTGGGAATTTACAAATAATATACTAAGAATTTACTGATAATTTACCGGAAATTTATTGAATAATTTGCTGGGAATTCACTGAGAATTTACAAGGAATTTACTGAGCAATTTGCTCAGAAATTAAAGAATAATTTACTGAGAATTTACCGAGAATTTACTGTGTAATTTATTAGGAATTTACATAGTAATTTACTTAGATTTTACAAGCAGTTTACTGAGTAATTTACAAACAATTTACTGGGAATTTATTGAGCAAATTACGGAGAATTTACTGTGAATTTACTAAGTAATTTACTGAGAATTTACTAAGAATTTTCTGAAAATTTACTGAGAATTTTCTCGGAATTTACTGAGTAATTTATTGGAAATTTAATGAGTAATTTACTGAGAATTTACTGGGAATTTATCGAGTAATTCACTAAGAATATATGGGAATTTACTAGGAATTTTCTGAGTAATTTACTGAGAATTTTTTGAGTAATTTACTGAGAATTTGCTCGAAATTTATTGAGTAATTTACTGAGAATTTACTATGAATTTACTGAGTAATTTAATGAGAATTTATTGGGAATTTACTGAGAATTTACTAGGAAATTATTGAGAATTTACTGGAAATTTACTGAGTAATTTACTGAGAATTTACATGGATTTTACTCAGTAATTTACGGAGAATTTACTGAGTAATTTACAGAGAATTTACTAGTAATTTACTAAAAAGTTATTAATAATTTACTTGGAATTTACTGAGAATTTTCTAAGAATTCACTGAGTAATTTATTGAGAATTTACTAGTAATTTTCTGAGTAATTTTCTGGGAATTTATTGAATAATTTACTTAGAATATAAAAAGAATTTACTAAGAATTTACAAGGAATTTATTGAGCAATTTACAAAAAATTTACTGAGAATTCACAGGAATTTATTGAGTAGTTTTCTGGGCATTTACCTGGAATTCACTGAGAATTCACAAGGAATTTACTCGGTAATTTACTGAGACTTTACTGGGAACTTACAGAGAATTTAATGGGAATTTCATGAGTAATTTACTGAGAATTTACTGATAACTTACTGGAAATGTACTGAGAATTTAATTGGAATTCTATGATTAATTTACTGAGAATTTAATGGGAATTCTCTGAGTAATTTACTGAGAATTTACTGAGTAATTTAATGAGATTTTACCAGGAATTTACGGGGTAATTTATTGACAATTTACTGGGAATTTATTGAGTAATTTACAAGGACTTTACTGAGAATTTACTGAGTAATTTATTGAGAATTTACTGAGTAATTTATTGGAAATTTACTGAGTAATTTGCTGAGAATTTACTGGAATTTACTGAGTAATTTACTTTGTAATTTACTGAGAATTTACTGAGTAATTTACTGGGAATTTAGTGATTAATTTATTGAGAATTTACTAGGAATTTATCGAGTAATTTACTAGGAATTTACTGGAAATTTACTGGGAATTTACTAAGTGATTTACAGGGAATTTACTGAGTAATTTACATAGAATTTATGGGAAATTTACTAAAAAATGTACTGAGAATTTACTGGTAATTGACTGAGTAATTTACTCAAAATTTACATGGAATTTACTGATAATTTGTTTTGAATTTAATGAGTAATTTACTGAGAATTTACTAGGAATTTACGGAGTAATTTACGGAGAATTTACATGGAATTTATTGAGAATTTTTTGGAAATTTAATGAGTAATTTGGTGAGAATTTACTTAGAATTTACTGAGAATTTATTAGGAATTTATTGAGAATTTAATGGGAATTTACTGAGTAATTTACTTATAATTTACAGGAAATTTTCTGAGTAATTTACTAAGAATTTACTGGGAATTTAAAAGGAATTTATTGAGTAATTTGTTAAGAATTTAATGAGTAATTTACTGAGAATTTACTAGGAATTCACTAAGTAAATTACTGAGAATTTACGGGAAATTTGCTGAGTAATTTACTGAGAATTTACTCGGAATTTACTGAGTAATTTACTAAGAATTTACTAGGAATTTACTGAGAATTTACTAGAAATTTACTTAGTAATTTACTGCGAATTTACTGAGTAATTTGTTGGGAATTTACTGTGAATTTATTGAGTAATTTATGGAGAATTTACTGGGAATTTAATGGGAATTTATTGAGTAATTTACTGAGAATTTACAAGGAATTCACCGAGTAATTTAGTGAGAATTTACTGAGAATTTATAGTGAATTTACTGGAATTTACTAAGAATTTATTGATTAATTTATTGAAAATTTGCTGAGAATTTACTTAGTAATTTACTGAGAATTTACGTGGATTTTACTCAGTAATTTACTGAGAATTTGCTTGGTAACGTTTACGTTTTCAGTTTATATTTACAAAAATTTTATAAACTGGTTTTTGTTTATTTTTAGAAAAACATAAACTACAAACGCGTTTAGTAATTGACAAAATGTTTTTAAAAATTTTAAAATATAAAAAAGAGTGAAAAATGGCAAGTGGTGGCAAGTGGCGGCGGAAGACAGTGGTGAAAAGTGGTAACGGTGGGTGGTGGGTAACTGGTGGTGGTAGGTGGTGGCAGGTGGGTGGTGGTGATGGGTGGATGGGTGACGGTGCGCGGGTGGTAGGTGGTAGCGAGTGGTGGTGGCGGTGGCGGTGGCGGGTGGTGGGTGGCGGATGGAGGGTGGTGGTGACGAGTGGGTGGTGGTGGCGAGTGGTGGTGGTGGTGGATGGGTGGGTGACGGTGGTGGGTGGTAGCGAGTGGGTAGTGGTGGCGGGTGGTGGTGGCATGTGGGTGGCGGATGGCGGGTGGTGGTGGGTGGTGGCGGGTGGGTGGTGATGGTAGGTGGGTGGGTGACGGTGGCGGGTGGTAGGTAGTAGCGAGTAGGTGGCGGTGGTGGTAGTGGGTGGTGGTGGCAGGTGGGTGGCAGATGGCGAGTGGTGACGGGTGGTGGCAGGTAGGTAGCGGGTGGTAGTGGTGGTGGGTGAGTGGGCGACGGTGGCGGGTGGTAGCGAGTAGGTGGTGGTGGTAGGTGGGTGGTGAGTGGGTGGTGGTGGTGGTGGTGGTGGTGGTGGGTGGATGGCAGGTGGCTGGTGGTGGATGGTGGTGGCAGGTGGCTGGTGAGTGGTGGTGGCAAGTAGGTGGCGGGTGGTGGTGACGGGCGGTGAATGGTAGTGGCGGATGGTGAGTGGTGGCGAGTGGATGTGTCACGACCCCAAACCGCCCCTAGTAGTTTGGTGCCGTGATGGCCAGTAATCCGTAATTACCGAAGGCCAACCTTTCAAAACTTAACACAATCAGAGTACGAATATAGGGGGCTCACAAATGCGGAAGCGATAAATCAAATACAAGCGGTCCATAAGAGCTGTGCGTAGATTAAAGCAGTGCCAAACATTTCCAATTAACTTCACAATTTAAATACAACAAGGTACAAAAATACATGTTACATCTTGATCAAAAGGCTTCTCGAGCCGACATATACAAAATACAACTAGTACAGGTCAAGAAGCATGATTTTCAAGAATCCGCCGACATGCAAAACAGGGCATCGCCGACGTAAATACAAAGTAAGGCCGACAAATACACGAATCCAAAACAAGTATCCCAACGAACTAGGCGTCGCCGCCGTCCTGCTCATCACCTACATATATATAGAGGGGTGAGTACAAAACTCAGTGAATGGTACTAAAAATAAAGGTTTTACATGAATAAAGCCGAGGTCCTTCAAAACGAAACACACCAAAACTTTAACAAGGCAAGTGATGAACCGTATTCATCGTCAAATATCGTAACATCGGCGAGACAAGGGATGAACCGTATTCATCATCAGATATCGTAACATCGGCGAGACAAGGGATGAACCGTATTCATCATCAAATATCGTAACATCGGCGAGACAAGGGATGAACCGTATTCATCATCAAATATCGTAACATCGGCGAGACAAGGGATGAACCGTATTCATCATCAGATATCGTAACATCGGCGAGACAAGGGATGAACCGTATTCATCATCAAATAACAAAAGCTGTACGATCCGTAATCGTTTGGTCAAAAGTATTGCGAAAGATTAGAGTCCTCCAATACAAGGGACTTGTGCACTTGGTACCGCGAAAGTTTAGAGTCCTCCAGTACAAGGGACTTGTGTTACTTAGGCCCGTAGCCCGATTTAACAAGGACCGTATCCTTTACACATAGTACTGCGAAAGTTTAGAGTCCTCCAGCACAAGGGACTTGTGTTACTTAGGCCCGTAGCCCGATTTAACAAGGACCGTATCCTTTCCAAAGATGGCATCAAAACAAGGAGTATACTTGACTCATCAAACAAGAGCTATTTATTCATGCTATCAAATACTTTCGTCAAACAAGCAAGCAAGATTTATCAAAACGAGTATAACATAGCTTTATCAATAATACCACTCACCTAGTTCTTCAGGTGCAAACTCAAAGCAATATCAAGGACCTACAATCACATGGCAAGTCACATTCTCAAAGCAAGCTCTATGTATACATGCAAATGATCTCGGCATTCTTGCCAGATCCAAGTCAAAGACAAAGCAAAACAAGCTGGGAGTTTAATCACTGCTCCCGCTCATAAAAACACACCGGGTACTGACCAGGATTAAGCCGAGGTCCCGTTAAACAAAGTCAGGAAAAATCTGGGTTTTCCTTTGAAGAATATGAAGAACATGATCATTTGAAAGATGGATGCAAGTTCACAACTTGTTACAAAAATCTGAGTTTTCATGCCAAGAGTTCAAAATATGGACCTAAGTACCCATTCAAGAAGGTCATGCAAGAACAAACACAAAAACATGGTTTTCGTTCCAAACTCTTCGATCAAAATGGGACTTTGTTCAAGAACACATGAAAAACCATTTTCTCTTTCTAAAACCAACTTCAAAACGATGCATGACATGCAAAACAGATCCGATCATGCAATGCAGCTAGATATTCAGCAAGAACAACCAAAGGAGATCAAGATTCTAACCTCAAAACTCGGATCTAACGGTTCAAGCCACAAAGATCAAGCTTGGAAGACTACTCTCACTCAAGAACTCTTCTTCCTCCTTTCTAGAGCTTCTCTCTCTAAAACAAAGATTTGAGACAAGAAATGATTTGTTTCCAAGGTCTGTCGGATGCCTTGACAAACAGCTCGGACACGTGGCATTACCGGGTTGGTTCAGCTCCAAAAAGGTGATTGATGGACAAGACAAGCCTCTGACAAAGCTTATGCAGCAAGCTCGGGTAAGACACATCGACAACAAGATGACATCGGCTCAAAACAAGGATCCAACAACGGGATGGAAAAACATCGGCTAGGGAGGACGACGCTTGACTAAGCTGTGCCACACCTTGGCCGGGGTGCGCCACATCTCGGCCTAGGCCATACCTGCCTGCGGACAAGGTTCAAGTGCAAAACATCTCGGCAATGAATGCCCGAGGTGAAGATGGGGTTGAACAAGATCTCAAGATGGTTCTAAGTACAAAGGGTCAAAGGCGGACTAAGCTCAGGATGATCTCGGCTACACACACACACTAAGCAAGGAACAAAATCATGCAAGCAACTTAAGCAAATCAAGCCAAGATAAAACCTTTAAATTAACATAAGCGGCAAGACCATGCAAGAACGTACGTAAATATGGCAAGAGCAAGGTGAGGGTTGTCACAACCTACCCCCCTTAAAGAAGTTTGGTCCCCAAACTTAGATTACCTTGTTCCCAGAACAACTCCGGATAACGGACTCTCATGTCCTCTTCCTTTTCCCACGTGGCTCCTGTTCCATAATGCTCCTTCCATTCGACCTTTACCATCGGTATCGATCTGTTCCTCAATTGCTTCACTTGTCGGTCGATAATTCTCATTGGCCTTTCTTCGTAGCCCAGATTCTCATTAACTGCGATTTCAGAATGATCAATTGCATGCAGTGGATCTCGGATGTACTTTCTCAACATCGAAACATGAAACACATTGTGGACTTGGCTCAAATCTGGCGGCAAAGCAAGTCTGTAGGCAACGGAATTAATTCTCTCAAGAATTTCAAATGGCCCAATATAGCGGGGTGCTAACTTACCTTTCTTTCCAAATCTGGAAACTCCTTTCATTGGTGAGACTTTCAGGAATACATGATTCCCAACTTCGAACTCTACCTCATTCCTTCTCTGATCGGCGTAGCTCTTTTGTCGGCTCTGGGCAGTTTTAATCCTTTGTTGGATAAGTTTAATCTTTTCTGTTGTCACTTGAATCAATTCGGGACCAAGCAAAGTTCTGTCCCCGACTTCGGTCCAACATATCGGCGACCTACATTTTCTTCCATACAAGGCTTCATACGGCGCCATGCCAATGCTAGCTTGGTAACTGTTATTGTAAGCGAATTCCACTAAAGGCAAATGTGTTCCCCAACTTTCTTGGAAATCCAATACACAAAGTCTCAGCATATCTTCAAGCGTCTGAATTGTCCTCTCTGTCTGCCCATCTGTCTGGGGATGAAAGGCTGTACTAAACCTCAGCTCGGCTCCGAAAGCTCTCTGAAGACTCTGCCAAATACCAATCTGTCACGACCCCAAACCGCCCCTAGTAGTTTGGTGCCATGATGGCCAGTAATCCGTAATTACCGAAGGCCAACCTTTCAAAACTTAACACAATCAGAGTACGAATATAGGGGGCTCACAAATGCGGAAGCGATAAATCAAATACAAGCGGTCCATAAGAGCTGTGCGTAGATTAAAGCAGTGCCAAACATTTCCAATTAACTTCACAATTTAAATACAACAAGGTACAAAAATACATGTTACATCTTGATCAAAAGGCTTCTCGATCTGAAACAATTGACATCGGCACTCCGTGAAGTCTGACAATCTCGCTCACATATAGCAAGGCAAGTTGATTGGCGTTGAAGGTAGTCTTAACGGGTAGAAAGTGTGCTGACTTAGTTAACCTATCCACAACAACCCAAATTGAATCCATACCCTTTGGTGTCTTCGGCAACCCAATCACAAAATCCATGGAGATGTGCTCCCATTTCCACTCAGGAATCGGCAAAGGTTGAAGAAGTCCTGCTGGTCTTTGATGTTCGGCTTTTACTTGCTGACAATGTAAACACTGGGACACGAATTCGGCTATTTCTCTCTTCATATTTGGCCACCAGAAGGTCTGCTTCACATCTTGATACATTTTGGTGTTCCCTGGATGGACAGCAAACTTGGAACCATGAGCTTCCTGCAAAATCTTTTTCTTCAGCTCTGGAATGTCGGCCACACATAACCTTCCTTCAAACTTGAGTACTTGGTTTTCGATGGTATACCCTGGTCTCGGCTTCGTGTCAATCTCCTCGGAAATTTTCTTGAGGAAGTTATCCTCCATCTGTCTTGTCTTTACTTCATTAACGATAGTCGGTTCTGCTGACATCACGGTTAAACACGCCAAATTTCCATCTGACTTCCTGCTCAAAGCGTCGGCTACACTGTTGGCTTTACCGGGGTGATATTGAATTTGCATATCGTAGTCTTTTAACAACTCAAGCCACCTTCTCTGCCTCAAATTCAGTTCCTTCTGAGTGAATAGATATTTTAAGCTCTTATGATCTGTGAAAACCTGACAAGTAGCTCCATACAAATAGTGACGCCAAATCTTTAAAGCAAATACCACGGCCGCCAATTCTAAGTCATGGGTAGGATAGTTTTTCTCATGAGGTTTCAACTGACGAGATGCATAAGCTATAACTTTACCCTTCTGCATTAATACACAACCCAAACCCTTATGCGATGCATCACTATAGACATGAAACTCTTCGTTACCTGTTGGGAGTACGAGCACTGGCGCTGTAACCAACCTCGTCTTCAGTTCCTGGAAGGCTGACTCCCGATCTTTAGTCCATTCATACAGTGTTCCCTTCTGAGTCAGTTGCGTCAATGGAATTGCAATCCTGGAGAAATCTTTCACAAACTTTCTGTAATAACCTGCCAAACCCAGAAAACTACGAATCTCGGACACATTAGTCGGTCTCGGCCAATTCACTACGGCTTCGATTTTGCTAGGATCAACTGAGATACCCTCTTCACTAATCACATGACCTAAGAATGAGATAGTAGGAAGCCAAAACTCACACTTGTTAAACTTAGCATACAATCTCCGTTCTCTCAAAATCTGCAAGGCAAGTCTCAAATGATTTTCGTGTTCAGTCTTACTCTTGGAATAGATCAAGATATCGTCAATGAAGACAACTACAAACTCATCTAAATACGGCTTGAAGACTCTGTTCATCAAATCCATAAATGCAGCAGGGGCATTAGTCACTCCAAAAGGCATTACTAAAAACTCGTAGTGGCCATATCTTGTTCGAAAGGCAGTCTTCTCGACATCTTCGGCTTTAACCTTAAGCTGATGGTAACCAGACCTAAGGTCGATCTTAGAAAAGACTCGCGCTCCTTGTAATTGGTCAAGCAGATCATCAATTCTAGGTAACGGGTACTTGTTCTTAATGGTGACCTTATTAAGTCCTCTATAATCGATACACAAACGGAGTGTGCCATCCTTCTTTTTAACAAATAGAACAGGTGCTCCCCATGGTGAAGTGCTCGGCCTAATAAATCCCTTATCTAACAACTCTTGCAATTGCAGTTTCAATTCTCTAAGTTCAGCGGGGGCCATTCTATAAGGTGGTTTGGAGATCGGCTGCGTTCCCGATATAATATCGACCGTAAACTCTATTTCTCTATCGGTCAAGTGGCCAGGCAATTCATCCGGAAAGACGTCGGGGAAATCACTAACAATCGGGATGTCGGCTAAGTTAACATTTCCATTCTGATCACTCAGTATACTACACAAGTAACCTCGACACCCTTTCTGAATCAACTTACAGGCCTTAATGGACGAAATCAAGTATGGTGGGGGCACTACCCCTTTACCCTGGAAAGTAACCTCGGTTAGGTTTGGGGGTCTCAAGGTGACACCTTTCGAAACACAATTAATAGATGCATTGTTTGCAACTAACCAGTCCATTCCCAGTATAATATCAAAATGAGCTAGGTCTAGAGGCATCAGATCTACTAGCAATTCAACATTCTCAATCACAACAACACATGCTCTGTAAATGGATGCAACAAACATAGATCTCCCAGATGGAGTAGATACAGACAACACATAATCAAGGGGCTCTAGTTCTCTATTAATTTTCTCAGCAAACTTAGTAGATATAAACGAATGAGTAGAACCCGAATCAATTAACACATAAGCATCTTGGGAGCAAATTAGTAAAATACCTGACACCACTGCCTCAGCATTCTGAGTGTCTCCTGGTACTAATGCAAACACTCTGCCCTGTCTCATCTGTACTCTCCCAGCATTTCCTTTCTGAACGGAACCCGAGGTATTTTCTCCTTTCTTGTTGTTATCAGTCTTTGTTTTGGGGCAATCCCTCACATAATGGCCCATCTCGCCACATTCATAACAGGCTCCAGACGTTCGTCGGCAGATCCCGAAATGCTGTTTCCCACAATCCGAACACGTCGGTTTAACACTCCCTTCCTGCCTTAGGTTACCAGTACTGTCCATGTTCGTTCTCTTCTTGGTGTTCAGCTGTCCTCGGCGATTGTCATAGTTCTGCCTCTTTCGCTGGTTTTCTCCCGAGCTCTGGTATCGGTTCAAATTAGCTTCGGCGTGAATGGTTTTGTCCAATACTTCGGCATAAGTCGGCATATCGAGTAAACTCACCCTGTCTTGAATCGGTCCACGAAGCCCACACTCGAACTTCCTGGCCTTCATATATTCGTCGTTGGTCATGTGAGGTACAAACCTTACCAGTTCAGTAAAAGCGCGGTCATATTCCGCCACTGTTCTGTTGCCTTGCGTCAGAGTATGAAATTCGGTAGCCTTGCGGTTTCGAACACTTAGGGGAAAATGTTTCTTGTAAAACAACTCTAAGAATCGGGTCCAAGTCAAATCTGGATTGCTCCCTCTAACCGTCATCCACCACCTGCGGGCGTCATCATCTAATGTGAATGCTGCCAACGTCACTTTCTGAGCGTCGGTGCTAGGGAAGATCTCGAACAACTTTTCTATCTCCAAAACCCATGCCTCAGCCTTCATCGGCTCTATACCCCCAGAGAATCTCGGTGGTCTCATCTTCTTGAACTCCCTGATCAAAGCTATCGTCCCATCCCCATACAAGGCTGGTTGCGGGGGAATCTGCGGCACAGGAGGAGGTGGAGGTGGAGCTACATTTCGGCCGTTGGTCTGCTCGGCTTGAGTCGACGTAGCACTAGCGAACTGCTGTCTGGTTTGCCTCAACTCGCGGGCCAAACCTTCAACTAATCTTTCCAATCTGTCCATTCTATCTTCGGGCTGATCTCGGCCAAGTGGTGGTCTACCTCTCCTCATGATACTATGAGTATGCAAGGTATGACTTTAAAACAATTAAGAAAATAACCACATAGGCAAGCAACAAATAAACACATCAAGACAATGCACATTTCGTTCAAATAACAAATACCATGATGCAACTCTAACATCTTTCTAAGGGAAATCCTATGCTCTTCAGGACTCAAAGTGTGTGAATAACGTATACCGAGGAACTTGTGCTCTGATACCAATCTGTCACGACCCCAAACCGCCCCTAGTAGTTTGGTGCCGTGATGGCCAGTAATCCGTAATTACCGAAGGCCAACCTTTCAAAACTTAACACAATCAGAGTACGAATATAGGGGGCTCACAAATGCGGAAGCGATAAATCAAATACAAGCGGTCCATAAGAGCTGTGCGTAGATTAAAGCAGTGCCAAACATTTCCAATTAACTTCACAATTTAAATACAACAAGGTACAAAAATACATGTTACATCTTGATCAAAAGGCTTCTCGAGCCGACATATACAAAATACAACTAGTACAGGTCAAGAAGCATGATTTTCAAGAATCCGCCGACATGCAAAACAGGGCATCGCCGACGTAAATACAAAGTAAGGCCGACAAATACACGAATCCAAAACAAGTATCCCAACGAACTAGGCGTCGCCGCCGTCCTGCTCATCACCTACATATATATAGAGGGGTGAGTACAAAACTCAGTGAATGGTACTAAAAATAAAGGTTTTACATGAATAAAGCCGAGGTCCTTCAAAACGAAACACACCAAAACTTTAACAAGGCAAGTGATGAACCGTATTCATCGTCAAATATCGTAACATCGGCGAGACAAGGGATGAACCGTATTCATCATCAGATATCGTAACATCGGCGAGACAAGGGATGAACCGTATTCATCATCAAATATCGTAACATCGGCGAGACAAGGGATGAACCGTATTCATCATCAAATATCGTAACATCGGCGAGACAAGGGATGAACCGTATTCATCATCAGATATCGTAACATCGGCGAGACAAGGGATGAACCGTATTCATCATCAAATAACAAAAGCTGTACGATCCGTAATCGTTTGGTCAAAAGTATTGCGAAAGATTAGAGTCCTCCAATACAAGGGACTTGTGCACTTGGTACCGCGAAAGTTTAGAGTCCTCCAGTACAAGGGACTTGTGTTACTTAGGCCCGTAGCCCGATTTAACAAGGACCGTATCCTTTACACATAGTACTGCGAAAGTTTAGAGTCCTCCAGCACAAGGGACTTGTGTTACTTAGGCCCGTAGCCCGATTTAACAAGGACCGTATCCTTTCCAAAGATGGCATCAAAACAAGGAGTATACTTGACTCATCAAACAAGAGCTATTTATTCATGCTATCAAATACTTTCGTCAAACAAGCAAGCAAGATTTATCAAAACGAGTATAACATAGCTTTATCAATAATACCACTCACCTAGTTCTTCAGGTGCAAACTCAAAGCAATATCAAGGACCTACAATCACATGGCAAGTCACATTCTCAAAGCAAGCTCTATGTATACATGCAAATGATCTCGGCATTCTTGCCAGATCCAAGTCAAAGACAAAGCAAAACAAGCTGGGAGTTTAATCACTGCTCCCGCTCATAAAAACACACCGGGTACTGACCAGGATTAAGCCGAGGTCCCGTTAAACAAAGTCAGGAAAAATCTGGGTTTTCCTTTGAAGAATATGAAGAACATGATCATTTGAAAGATGGATGCAAGTTCACAACTTGTTACAAAAATCTGAGTTTTCATGCCAAGAGTTCAAAATATGGACCTAAGTACCCATTCAAGAAGGTCATGCAAGAACAAACACAAAAACATGGTTTTCGTTCCAAACTCTTCGATCAAAATGGGACTTTGTTCAAGAACACATGAAAAACCATTTTCTCTTTCTAAAACCAACTTCAAAACGATGCATGACATGCAAAACAGATCCGATCATGCAATGCAGCTAGATATTCAGCAAGAACAACCAAAGGAGATCAAGATTCTAACCTCAAAACTCGGATCTAACGGTTCAAGCCACAAAGATCAAGCTTGGAAGACTACTCTCACTCAAGAACTCTTCTTCCTCCTTTCTAGAGCTTCTCTCTCTAAAACAAAGATTTGAGACAAGAAATGATTTGTTTCCAAGGTCTGTCGGATGCCTTGACAAACAGCTCGGACACGTGGCATTACCGGGTTGGTTCAGCTCCAAAAAGGTGATTGATGGACAAGACAAGCCTCTGACAAAGCTTATGCAGCAAGCTCGGGTAAGACACATCGGCAACAAGATGACATCGGCTCAAAACAAGGATCCAACAACGGGATGGAAAAACATCGGCTAGGGAGGACGACGCTTGACTAAGCTGTGCCACACCTTGGCCGGGGTGCGCCACATCTCGGCCTAGGCCATACCTGCCTGCGGACAAGGTTCAAGTGCAAAACATCTCGGCAATGAATGCCCGAGGTGAAGATGGGGTTGAACAAGATCTCAAGATGGTTCTAAGTACAAAGGGTCAAAGGCGGACTAAGCTCAGGATGATCTCGGCTACACACACACACTAAGCAAGGAACAAAATCATGCAAGCAACTTAAGCAAATCAAGCCAAGATAAAACCTTTAAATTAACATAAGCGGCAAGACCATGCAAGAACGTACGTAAATATGGCAAGAGCAAGGTGAGGGTTGTCACAGGATGGCAGGTGGGTGGTGGTGGGTGGTAGGTGGTGAGTGGTGGTGGTGGGTAGGGGGGTGGCTGAAGACGGTGGTGGAAAATGATGGCGGGTGGTGGCTAGTGTTGGGTGGTAAAAAAAAAAAAAAAAAAAACTGAAAACTCAAAATGGAAACAAATTTTTTGTGTTTTCATTTTTTGGCTAAATTTATAAACTGAGACCACTGATTTATAAATTAAAAATTTTACCAAATAAGTTTTTATTTGAGTTTTTAAAATTTTTGTAAATATAAACAGAAAACTGAAAACGTAAGTGTTATCAAACGACACCTCAGAATTTACTAGGAAGTTATTGAGTAATTTATTGGAAATTTACTAAGTGATTTACAGGGAATTTACTGAGTAATTTACTCAAAATTTACATGGAATTTATTGATAATTTGTTTTGAATTTAATGAGTAATTTACTGAGAATTTATTAGGAATTCATAGAGTAATTTACGGAGAATTTATATAGAATTTACTGAGAATTTGTTGGGAATTTAATGAGTAATTTGGTGAGAATTTACTTAGAATTTACTAGGAATTTACGGAGAATTTAATGGGAATTTACTGAGTAATTTACTGATAATTTACAGGGAATTTTCTGAGTAATTTACTGAGAATTTACTGGGAATTTAAAAGGAATTTATTGAGTAATTTGTTAAGAATTTAATGAATAATTTACTGAGAATTTACAAGGAATTTACTAAGTAAATTACTGAGAATTTATGGGAAATTTGCTAAGTAATTTACTGAGAATTTACTGGGAATTTACTGAGTAATTTACTGAGAATTTTCTTGGAATTTACTAAGTAAATTACTGAGAATTTACTAGAAATTTACTTAGTAATTTACTGCGAATTTACTAAGTAATTTGTTGGAAATTTACTGTGAATTTATTGAGTAATTTATGGAGAATTTAATGGGAATTTATTGAGTAATTTACTGAGAATTTACAAGGAATTCAGCGAGTAATTTAGTGAGAATTTACTTGGAATTTACTGAGAATTTACTCAGTAATTTGCTGAGAATTTATTGATTAATTTACTGAGAATTTGCTGAAAATTTACTTAGTAATTTACGGAGAATTTACGTGGAATTTACTCAGTAATTTACTGAGAATTTACTGAGTAACTTACAGATAATTTACTGAAAATTTACTGGGAATTCACTGAGTAATTTACAGAGATTCACTAACAATTTTCTGAGTAATTTTCTGGGAATTTTTTGAATAATTAACAGAGAATTTACAGGGAATTTATTTAGAATTTACATGGAATTTATTGAGTAATTTACAAGGAATTTACTAAGTAACTTACTGAGAATTTACAAGGAATTGATTGAGTAATCTACTGAAAATTTACTAAGTAATTTACTGTGTAACTTACTCAGAATTTACAGCGAATTTAATAAGTAATTTACCGAGACTTTACAGGTAATTTACTAAGTAATTTACGGGGAATTTCATGAGTGATTTACTGATAACTTACTAGAAATATACTGAGTAATTTACTGAGAATTTACAGAGAATTCATTGAGTAATTAACTGAGAATTTACTGAGAAATTACTGGAAATTTTCTAAGTAATTTACTGAGAATTTACTGGGAATTTACTGAGTAATTTACAGAGAATTTACAAGGAATTTATTGAGTAATTTACAGAAAATTTACTGGAAATTTAATGCATAATTTACTTAGAATTTGCTGGCAATTTACTGAGTAATTTAGCGAAAATTTACTGAGTAATTTACTGAGAATTTATTGGGAATTTACTCATTAATTTATTGAGAATTTACTGAGTAATTTATTGGAAATTTACTGAGTAATTTACAAAGAATTTACTGACTAGTTTACAGAGAATTTACTGGGAAATTACTGCGTAATTTACTGAGAATTTACTGGGAATTCAGTGGGTAATTTACTGAGAATTCGATGGGAATTTACTGTGTAATTTGTTGAGAATTTTCTGGAAATTTACTGAGTAATGTAATGAGAATTTATTTGGAATTTGCCGAGAATTTACTAGGAATTTACTAAGTATTTTATTGGGAATTTCCTCAGTAATCAATTGATAATTTACTGGAAATTTACTGAATAATTTGCTGAGAATTTACTAGGAAATTACTAAGAATTTACTGAGTAATTTACAGAGAATTTACTGGAAATTTACTGAGTAATTTACTGAAATTTACTGAGTAATTTACTTATATTTTACTTGGAATTTTCTGTGTAATTTACTGAGATTTTACATAGTAATTTATTGAGAATTTACTGAATAATTTACTGGGAATTTAGTAAGAATTTATTGAGTAATTTACTGGGAATTAACTAAGTGATTTACAGGGAATTTATTAAGTAATTTACTAAGAATTTAGTGGGAATTTATTGAGTAATTTATTGAGAATTTACTGGCAATTTACTCAGAAATTTTATAGAATTTAATGGGAATTTACTGAATAATTTACTGAGAATTTACAGAGTAATTTAAAGAGAATTTACAGGGAATTTACTAAGTAATTTACTGAGTAATTTACTGATAATTTACAAGGAATTTACTGAGTAATTTACTAGGAACTCACTGAGAATTTACAAAGAATTTACTCAGTAATTTGTTGAGAATTTAATAAGTCATTTACTGAGAATTTACAAGGAATTTATTGAGTAATTTACTCGGAATTCAAAGAGTAAATCACTGAGAATTTACAGGGAATTCACTAAGTAATTTACTGAAATTTTTTTGATTAATTTACTGCGAATTTACTTTGAATTTACCAAGTAATTTACTTAGAATTTACTGAGTAATTTATGGAGAATTTACTCTGTAATTTACTAAGAATTTACTTGGAATTCACCGAGTAATTTACTGAGAATCTACTGAGAATTTATTGAGAATTTACTGGTAATTTACTGAGTAATATACTAAAAATTTACTTGGTATTTACTGAGAATTTACTGAGTAATTTACTGATAATTTATTTGAAATTTACTGAGAATTTACTGGGAATTCACTGAGTAATTTACTGAGAATTTACTAGGAATTTTCTGAGTAATTCACTGAGAATTTATTGAATAAATTACTGATAATTTACAGGAAATTTACCGAGAATTTACAAGGAATTTATTCAGTAATTTACAGGGAATTTACTATGTAATTTACTGAGAATTTACAAGGAATTTATTGGGTAATTTACTGAGAAATTACTAGGAATTTACTAAGTAATTTACCGAGAATTTACTAAGTAATTTACAGAGAATTTACAGAGTAATTTACTGAGAATTTACTGGGAATTTATTCAGTAATTTTTCGAGACTTTACTGGCAATTTACTAAATAATTCGCTGAGAATTTACTGCATAATTTACAGAGAATTTAATGGAAATTTCATGTGTAATTTATAGAGAATTTACTGATAACTTACTGGAAATGTACTGAGAATTTGCTGGGAATTCACTAAGTAATTTACTAAGAATTTAATGGGAATTTTCTGAGTAATTTACTGATAGTTTACAAGGAATTTACTGAGTAATTACTAAGAATTTAATGGGAATTTGCTTAGTAATTTACTGAGAATTTACTGAGTAATTTACTGAGAATTTTCTGTTAAATTACAGAGTAATGGAATTTACAAAGGAATTTACTAAGTAATTCAAAAAGAATTTACTGGCAATTTACTGTGTAATTTACTAAGAATTTACTAGGAAATTACTGGGCAATTTACTGAGAATTTACTGGGAATATGCTGAGTAATTAACTGAGAATTTACTGAGTAATTTATACATAATTTACTAGAAATTTACTGCGTAATTTACTGAGAATTTGCGGGGAATTTACTGAGAATTTACTGAATATTTTGTTGGGAATTTATTGGGAATTTACTCTGAAATTTTCTGAGAAATTACTGGAAATTTACTGAATAATTTACTGATAATTTACTTGGAATTTACTGAATAATTTATTGAGAATTTACTGGGAATTTACTGAGTGATTGACTGAGAATTTATTCGAAATTTATTGAGTAATTTACAGAGAATTTACTGAGTAATTTACTGGGAATTTACTGGGAATGTGCTGAGTAATTTGCTGAGAATTTACTGAGAATTTGCTAGGAATTTACTGAGCAATTTGTTGAGAATTTACAGGGAATTTACTGAGTAATTTAATGAGAATTTACTGAGAATTTACTTAGAATTTACAGAATAATTTATTCAGAATTTACTGGGAATTTAATCAGTAATTTACAGAATAATTTACTGAGAATTTACAGGGAAATTACTGAGTAATTTACTTAGAATTTACTAGAATTCACTGCGTAATTTACTGGTAATTTACTTGGAATTAGTCAGTAATTTGCAAATAATTTACTGAGAATTTACTGAGTAATTTACTGAGAATTTACAGGGAATTTACCGAGTAATTTACTGAGAATTTACGAACTAATTTTCAGAGAATTTTCAGAAAATTTATAGAGTAATTTACTAAGAATTTACTGGTAATTTTCTGAGTAATTTGTTGGGAATTTACTGAGTAATTTAGTGAGAATTTACTGAGAATTTATTGAGAATTTACTGATAATTTATTAGGAATTTACTGAGTAATTTACTGAGAATTTATTGAGAATTTACTGATAATTTATTAGGAATTTACTGAGAATTTACTGGGAATTTATTCAGTAATTTACTTGGAATTTTCTGAGTAATTTACTAAGAATTTACCGGTAATTTACTCAGAAGTTTACTAAGAATTTAATGGGAATTACTAAAAATTTACTGGGAATTTCATAAGTAATTTACTGAGACCTTATTGGAAGTAATTTACTGGGAATTTCATAAGTAATTTGCTGATAACTTACTGGAAATATACTGAGTAATTACTGGGAATTTTTCGAGTAATTTTCTAAGAATTTTCTGGGAATTTACTCAGTAATTTACTGAGTAATTTACAGAGAATTTACTGGGAATTTAATGCGTAATTTACTTAGAATTTGTGGGGATTTTACTAAGTAATTTAGTGGGAATTTACTGAGTAATTTACTAGGAATTTACTCATTAATTTATTGAGAATTTACTGAGAATTTACTTAGTAATTTACAGAGAATTTCCTGAATAATTTACACGAATTTACTAGGAAATTACTGCGTAATTTACTCAGTATTTATTGGGAATTCACTAGGTAATTAACTGAGAATTTACAGGAAATTTTCTAGGTAATTTACAGAGAATTCGATGGGAATTTGCTGTGTAATTTGTTGAGAATTTTCTTGTAATTTACTGAGTAATTTAATTAGAATTTATTGGAAATTTACTGAAAATTTACTTGGAATTTACTAAGTATTTTATTGGGAATTTCCTCAGTAATCTATTGATAATTTACTAGGAATTTACTAAGTAATTTATTAGAATTTACTGAGTAATTTACTGAGAATTTACTGATATTTTACTTGGAATTTTTTGTGTAATTTACTGAGTAATTTACTGAGAATTTACTTGGAATTTACAGAGTAATTTACTGGCAATTTACTAAATAATTTAGTGGGAATTTATTGAGTAATTTACTGAGAATTTACTTGGAATTTACAGAGAATTTACTAAATAATTTACAGGGAATTTACTGAGAATTTACTGGAAATTTACTTGGAAATACAAAGTAATTTGCTGAGAATTTACAGAGTAATTTACTTAGAATTTACTGGGAATTTACTTAGTAATTTACTGAGAATTTACTAGCAATTTACTCAGAAATTTTCTGAGAATTTAATTGGAATTTACTGAGAATTGGTTGGGAATTTACTGAGTAATTTACAGAGAATTTACTGAGAATTTTTTAAGAATTTACTGAGTAATTTACTGATAATTTATAAGGAATTTACTGAGTAATTTATTAGGAATTCACTGAGAATTTACAAAGAATTTACTCAGTAATTTGTTTAGAATTTAATGAGTCATTTAATGTGAATTTACAAGGAATTTATTGAGCAATTTACTGGGAATTTACTGAGTAAATTATAGTGAATTTTTACTTGGAATTTACCGAGTAATTTACTTAGAATTTACTGAGTAATTTATGGAGAATTTTTTGGGAATTTAATGGGAACTTACTGTGTAATTTACTGAGAATTTACTTGGAATTCACCGAGTAATTTACTGAGAATCTACTGGAAATTTATAGAGAATTTACTAAGTAATTTGCTGAGAATTTACTTGGTATTTACTCAGTAATTTATTAAGAATTTACTTGGAATTTACTCAGTAATTTACTGAGAATTTAATGAGTAATTTACTGATAATTTACTTGAAATTTACGGAGTAATTTACTGAGAATTTACTAGGAATTTTCTGAGTAATTCACTGAGAATTTATTGAATAAATTACTGATAATTTAGCAGGAATTTTTCGAGAATTTACAAGGAATTTATTGAGTAATTTACAGGAAATTTACTGAGTAATTTACTGAGAATTTACAGGGAATTTATTGAGTAATTTACTAAGAAATTACTGAGAAATTAGTGGGATTTTACTCAGTAATTTACCGAGACTTCAGTAGGAATTTATTGAGTAATTTACTGAGAATTTAAAGCGTAATTTACATAGAATTTTCATGAGTAATTTACAGAGGATTTACTGATAACTTACTAGAAATGTACTGAGTAATTTACTGAGAATTTAATAGAAATTTTTTGAGTAATTTACTGACAATTTATAAGAAATTTACTATATAATTACTGAGAATTTAAGGCGAATTTGCTGAGTAATTTACTGTGAATATACTGAGTAATTTACTGTGAATTTTCTGGAAATTTACAGAGTAAGGGAATTTATAGAGGAGGAATTTACTAAGTAATTCAAAAATAATTAACTGGGAATTGACTGGGAATTTACTTCGTAATTTACTGAGAATTTACTAGGAAATCACTGAATAATTTACTAAGAATTTACTGAGTAATTTACTGGGAATTTACTCAGTAATTTACTGAGAATTTACTTGGAATTTACTGAGTAATTTACTGTGAATTTTCTGGGAATTTACAGAGTAAGGGAATTTACAGAAGAGGAATTTACTAAGTAATTCAAAAATAATTTACTGGGAATTGATTGGAATTTACTCCGTAATTTACTGGGAAATCACTGAATAATTTACTAAGAATTTACTGAGTAATTTACTAAGAATTTACTGAGTAATTTATAAACAATTTACTGGGAATTTACAGCGTAATTTACTGAGAATTTACTGTGAATTTAGTAAGTAATTTGCTGAGAATTTACAGGTATTTACTGAGGAATTTACTAAGTAATTTGTGGAGAATTTACAGGGAATTTACTAAGAATTTACTGAATAATTTGTTGGAAATTTACTCAGTAATATACTGAGAATTTACTGGGAAGTTACTGAATAATTTACTGGGAATTTACTGAATAATTTATTGCGAATTTACTGGGAATTTACTCAGTAATTGTCTGAGAATTTATTTGGAATTTACTCAGTAATTTACTGATAATTTACTAGGAAATTTACTCAGTAATTTACTGAGAATTTTCTGAGTAATTTACAGAGAAATTACTAAGTAATTTGCTTGGAATTTACTGGGAATTGATTAAGTAATTTACAGGGTATTTTCTGAGTAGTTTAGAGAAAATTTACTGAGTAATTTACTGAGAATTTACTGGAAATTTAATGAGTAATTTGCTGGAAATTTATAGAATAATTCATTGGGAATTTACTTAGTAATTTATAGAATAATTTACTGAGAATTTACAGGGAATTTACTGAGAATTTACTGAGTGATTTTTCTAGAAATTTACTGAGTAATTTACTGGCAAATTTACTAAGTAATTTACTTGGAATTTACTGAAAATTTACTGGCATATTTACTAAGTAATTTACCTGGAATTTACTCAGTAATTTATTGAGAATTTACAGGGAAGTTACCGAGTAATTTACGGAAAATTTACTGGGAATTTACTGAGTAATTTACTGTGAATTTACTGAGTAATTTTCTGAGAATTTACTGGGAATTTTTTGATTAATTTTTTGCATATTTACTACGAATTTACTAAGTGGTTTTCCAGGAATTTAGTAAGTAATTTACTGAGAATTTTCTGGAAATTTACAGAATAATTTACTAAGAATTTATCGGTAATTTTCTGAGTAATTTTGTGGGAATTTACTGAGAATTTTTTGACATTTTACTGAGTAATTTACTAAGAATTTATTCAGTAATTTACTTGGAATTTATGAGTAATTTACTGGTAATTTATTAAGAAGTTTACTGAGAATTTAATGGGAATTTACTAAGAATTTACTGCGAATTTACCGAGTAATTTACTGAGAATTTGCTGAGAATTTACTGAGTAATTTACTGAGAATTTACTGGGAATTTAATAAATAATTTACTGAGACTTTACTGGTAATTTACTAAGTATTTTACTGGGAATTTCATGAGTAATTTACTGATAACTTACAGGAAATATACTGAGTAATTTACTGAGAATTTTTAGGGAATTCACTAAGTAATTTACTGAGAATTTACTGGGAATTTAGTGAGTAATTTACGGAGAATTTAGAAAGGAATTTACTAAGTAATTTACAGAGAATTTGCTGGAAATTTAATGTGTAATTTACTTAGAATTTCCTGGGAATTTACTAAGTAATTTAGTGAGAATTTACTGTGTAATTTATTGAGAATTTACTCATTAATTTATTGAGAATTTACTGAGTAATTTACTTGAAATTTACTGAGTAATTTACAGAGAATTTACTGAGCAGTTTACTGCGAATTTACTGGGAATTCACTTGGTAATTTGCTGGGAATTTACTTAGAATTTATTGGGAATTTACTGAGGAATTTATTGAGAATTTACTGGGAATTTGATCAGTCATTTTCTGAGAATTTAATGGAAATTTACTGAATAATTTACAGAGAATTTACGTAATAATTTACTAAGAATTTACTGAGAATTTTTTGATAATTTACTGGGAATTAACTGAATAATTTATTCAGAATTTACTGAAGATTTACTCAGTAATTTACTGAGAATTTACTGGGAATTTACTAGGAATTTACTTAGTAATTTACTCAGTAATTTACTAAGAATTTACAGAGAATTTACTTGAAAATTACGGATAATTTACTCTGTAATTTTCTAAAAATTTATAGGGAATTCACTGTGTAATATACTGAGAATTTATTAGGAATTTTCTGAGTAATTTACTGAAAATTTACAGGGAATTTACTGAGTAATTTGCTGAGAATTTACTGGAAATTTATTGAGAATTCACAAGGAATTTATTAAGTAATTTACTGTGAAATCAACAGAGAATTTACTGGTAATTTACTGAGTAATTTATGAGAATTTAATGGGAATTTACTGAGTAATTTACTAGGAATTTTCTGAGTAATTTACTGAAAATTTACTCGAAATTTACTGAGTAATTTACTGAGAATTTAAAGAGAATGTATAGTGTAATTTACTAAGTAATTTACTATGAATTTACTGAGTAATTTATGAAGAATTTACTTAGAATCTACCGAGTAATTTTCTTAGAATTTATTGAGAATTTACTAAGTAATTTACTTAGAATTTACTGTGAATTTGCTGAGCATTTACTGTGAATTTACTTGTAATTTATTGAAAATTTACTGAGTAATTTACAGTGAATTTACTGGGAATTTACTGAGAATTTACTTGGAATTCACCTACTAATTTATTAAGAATTTACTGGGAATTTACTGAAAATTAACTAGGAATTTACTGAGAATTTACTCAGTAATTTACAGAGAATTTATTGAGTAATTTACAGAGAATTTACTGAAAATTTACTGATAGTTTACTTGTAATTTGCTGAGTAATTTACTAAGAATTAACTGAGTAATTTGGTGAAAATTTATTGGCAATTTATTGAATAATTTACTAAGAATTTATAAGGAATTTACTTAGAATTTATTGAGTGATTTACAGGGAATTTATTGAGTAATTTTACGAGTAATTGACTGAGAATTTACTCAGAATTTACCGAGTAATTTACTCAGAATTTACTGGGAATTTTCAGAGAATTTACTAGGAATTTACTGAGTAATTTACTAAAAATTTACTAGGAATTTCCTAAATAATTTACTGGAAATTTACTGAGTAATTTACTGAGAATTTTCTTGTATTAACAAAGAAATTTACAAAGGAATTTACTGAGTAATTTGCTAGGAATTTATTGCTTAATTTACAGAGAATTTACTGGTAATTTACTAAGAATTTATTTGAAATTTACTGAGTAATTTACTAAGAATTTATTAGGAATTTGCTGAGCAATTTACTGAGAATTTACTTATAATTTATCGAGTAATTTACTCAGAATTTACAGGGATTTATTGAGTAATTTACTAAGAATTTACTTGGAATTTATTGAGTAATTTGCTGAGAATTTACTGGGAATTTGCAAAGTAATTTGCTAAGAATTTACTGAGTAATTTATAGGGAATTTATTGAGTAATTTACCGAGAATTTACTGGGAATTTACTGAGTAATTTTCTGGGTAATTAATTGAGAATTTACTAGGAATTTACTGAGAATTTATGGGAATTTATTGGGAATTTACTGAGTAATTTACTTAGAATTTACTAGCAATTTTCTGAGTAATTTACTAAGAATTTAAATAGAATATATTGTGTAATTTACAGAGAATTTTTGTGGAATTTGTTGAGTAATTTACTGAGAATTTACCAAGTAATTTACTGAGAATTTAACGAGAATTTACCGAGAATTTTCTAGGAATTTACTAAGTAACTTACTGAGAATTTAATCCGAATTTACTGAGCATTTTCTGAGAAATTTAATGAGAATTTACTCTGAATTTACTGGGAGTTTACTTAGTAATTTACTAGGAATTTAATGAGTAATTTACTGAAAATTAACCGGGAATTTACTCCGTAATTTACTGAGACTTTACTGGGATTTTACTAAGTAATTTACTGAGAATTTACTGGGAATTTACTTAGTAATTTCCTGAAAAAGTTTTGAGCAATTTAGAGAAAATTTACTGGTAATTTACAGGGAATTTGCTATGTAATTTCCTGAGAATTTACAAGGATTTTACTGAGTAATTTACTGTGAATTACAAGGAATTTACTTAGTAATTTACTGAGAATTTACGTGGAATTTACTGAGTCATTTACTGGGAATTTACTGAGAATTTACTGAGGAATTTATTATAATTTACTGGAAATTTACGGAGTAATTTACATGGAATTTACTGATAATTTACTGGGAATTTATTTAGTAATTTACTGAGAATTTACTAAGAATTTACTGAGTAATTTATTGAGAATTTTACTGATAATTTAAGTAGTAATTTCGTGATAATTTACAGAGAATTTACTGAGTATTTTACTAGTAATTTACTTAGTAATTTACTGAATAATTTATTGGGAATTTACTGAGTAATTTACTTAGAATTCACTGGGAATTTATTGAGAATTTTTTGGGAATTTACTCAGAATTTACTGGAAATTTATTGGAAATTTACTGGGAATTTATTATGAATTTACTAAGTAATTTACTGAGAATTTACTGGTATTTTACTCTAAATTTTCTCAGTAATTTACTAAGAATTTACTCAGTAATTTACTGAGAATTTACTGGGAATTTACTGAGAATTTACTGATAATTTAATGAGTAATTTACAGATAATTTACACAAAATTTACTGAGTATTTTACGGGGAATTTACTTAGTAATTTGCTAAGAATTTACTAGGAATTTACTAAGAATTTACTTGGAATTTACTGAGTAATTTACTGGGAATTTACTGGGAATTCACTGAGTGATTTACTGAGAATTTACTACGAATTTGCTAAGTAATTTACTGATAATTTATAGGGACATTTACTGAGTATTTTACTAGAAATTTACTTGGTATTTTACGGAGAATTTACAAGGAATTTACTGAGAATTTATTGGCAATTTACGGAGAATTTACAGGGAATTTTCTAATTAATTTGCTGGGAATTTACTGGGTAATTTTCTGAGAATTTACTAGGAATTTACTGAGTAATTTACTGGGAATTTACTGAATAATTTAATGAGAATTTACGAGGAATTTACTGGGAATTTACTAAGTAATTTACTGAGAATTTATTGGAAATTTAGCGAGCAATTTACTGAGAATCTACTGGGAATTTACTAAGTAATTTACTGAGAATTTATTGTGCAATTTGTTGAGAATTTACTGCGAATTCACTGAGTAATTTTCTGAAAATTTAGAGGGAATTTACTTTAATTTATTGACAATTTACAATTAATTTATTTAGTAATTTATTGGGAATTTACTGCGAATTTTCTGAGTAATTTACTAACAATTTACATGGAATTTACTTTGTAATTTGCTGAGAATTTACTGGAAATTCACTGAGTAATTTACTGAGAATTTACAGTGAATTTATTGAGTAATTTACAAAGAATTTTTTGGTAATTTACTAAGTAATTTACTGAGAATTTATTGGGAATTTACTGAGTAATTTACTTAGAATTTATCGAGAATATACTGTGTAATTTACTGATAATTTACTGTGAATTTACAAAGTAATTTACTGAGAATTTTCTTGAAATTTCCTCAGTAATTTACTGATAATTTATTCTGGAATTTACTGAGTAATTACTAAGAATTTATTGGGAATGTACTGAGAATTTATTGGGAATTTACTGGGAATTTGTTGAGAACTTACTGAGATTTTATTGATAATTTACCGAGTAATTTAATGAAAATTATCTAGCATTCTACTAAGTAATTTACTCTGAATATACTGACATATTCACAAAAAAATTTATTAGGTAATTTATTGGGAATTTAGTGAGTAATTTACTGAGAATTTATTGGGAATGTACTGAGTAATTCACTGAGAATTTACTGCGAATTTACTTAGTAATTTACTGGGAATTTACTGAGTAATTTACTGAGAATTTACTTAGAATTTACCGAGTAAATTACTAAGAATTTATTGGGAATTTACAGAGTAATTTATAGAGAATTTACTGGGAATTTACTCAGTAGTTTACTGAGAATTTAATGGGAATTTACTAAGTAATTACGCAGAATTTACTGGGAATTTACTAGGTAATTTACAAAGAATTTACTGGGAATTTACGGAGTAATTTACTGAGAATTTACTGGGAATTTACTGAGTAAATTACTGAGAATTTACTCAGAATTTTCTGAGTGATTTACTGAGAATTTATTGAGTAATTTTTTGAGAATTTACTTAGTAATTTACAGAGAATGTACTGGGCATTTACTGTGTAATTTACAGTGAATTTACTGTAAATTTATTGGTAATTTATTGTTTAATTTATTTATAATTTACTGGGTAATTTTCTGAGAATTTATTAGGAATTTACTGAGTAATTTACAAGGAATTATTTTGTAATTTGCTGAGAATTTACTTAGAATTTACAGAGTAAATCACTGAGAATTCACTGGGAATTTACCGAGTAATTCACTAAAAATTTATTGAGTAATTTACTGGTAATTACTGAGAATTTAATGGAAATTTATTGAGTAATTCACAGAGAATTTTCTGGCAATTTTCTGGGTAATTTACATAGAATTCACTAAGTAATTTAAAAATAATTTACTGGGAATTTACTTATTAATTTACTGAAAATTTATGTAGTAATTTACTGAGAATTTACTAGGAATTGAGTAAGTAATTTACTGGGAATTTACAGGGAATTTACTAAGTAATTTTACTTAGAATTTACTGGGAATTTATTGAGTAATTTTATGACAATTTACGGAGTAATTTACTGGGAATTTAGTGAGTAATATACTGAGAATTTACTAGGAATTTGTTGAGAATTTACTTGTAATTTATTGGAAATTTACTGGGAATTTATTTAGAATTTATTGAAATTTACTGAGTAATTTATTGAGAATTTAATGGTATTTTACTGAGTAATTTACTCTGAATTTACTATGTAATTTACTGAGGATTTACTGAGAATTTATAGGGTAATTTATAGAGAATTTGATGAGTAATTTACTGAGAATTTACTGTGTAATTTACTGAAAATTTACTGAGTAATTACTAGGAATTTACTGAGAATTTACTAGAAAATTTTTGGGAATTTACTGATAATTTATTGAGAACTTCAGAGAATTTATTGGGAATTTGCCGAGTAATTTACTGACAATTTACTACTATTTTACTAAGTAATTTACTTTGAATATACTGGGATATTTATTGAGAATTTACTGGGAATTTACTTGAAATTTACTTAGTAATTTACTGATAATTTACTTGGAATTTACTGACAATTTACTTAGAATTTACCGAGTAATTTACTAAGAATTTACTGAGAATTTACTCTGTAATTTACTGAGAATTTAATGCGAATGTACTAGAATTAACTGGGTAATTTACAGAGAATTTACTGAGTAATTTATAGAGAATTTACTGAAAATTTACTGATTAATTTACTAGGAATTTACTAAGCAATTTACTGAGTAATTTACTAGGAATTTACTGAGAATTTACTGGGATATTTCTACTTAATTTACTGAGAATTTACTGTGTAATTTTCTGAGAATTTACTAGGAATTTAATGGGTAATTTACAGAGAATTTACTGAGTAATTTGCAGAGACTGTACTAGGAATTTGCTGAGTAATTTACTGAGAATTTAGTTGAAATTTACCGGGTAATTTACAGAGAATTTACTGAGTAATTTACATTGAATTTACTGGAAATTTATTGAGTAATTTCCTTAGAATTTACTGGAAATTTACTGAGAAATAACTGTAAATTTATTGGTAATTTACTGTGTAATTTACATATAATTTACTGGAAATTTACTGAGAATTTACCGAGTAATTTACTGAGAATTTACTCAGTAATTTACTGAGTAATTCACTGAGAATTTACCGAGTAATTCACTAAGAATTGACAAGGAATTTACTGAGTAATTTACTGAGAATTTATGGGTAATTTACTCAGTAATTTGCTCGGAATGTACTGTGTAAATTACTGAGGATTTACAGGAAATTTTATGAGAATTTACTTAGAATTTACTAAGTAATTTACTGAGAATTTATTAGAAATTTACTGAGTAATTTTCTAAGAATTTACTTGGAATTTAGCGAATAATTTACTGAGAATTTATTGGGAATTTACTGAGAATTTACGGAAAATTTACTAAGTAATTTACAGAGAATTTACTGGTAATTTACTGAGAAATTTATTGGGAATTCAGCAAGTAATTTTCTGAGAATTTACTAGTTATTTACTGAGTAATTTTCTCGAAATTTACTGAGTAATATTCTAAGAATTTCCTGGTAATTTACTGAGTAATTTTCTGAGAATTTACTAGAAATTCACTGAGTAATTTATTGAGAATTTACAGGAAATTTACTGGGTAATTTACTGAGTAATTTATTCAGAATTTACTGAGTAATTTACTGAGAATTTACCTGGATTTTACTGAGTAATTTTCTAAGAATTTACTGAAAATTTATTGAGGAATTAAATGAGAATTTACTCAAAATTTTCTGAGTAATTTACGGGGAATTTACTCAGTCATTTACTAAGAATTTACTGAGTAATTTATGGAGAATTTACTGGTAATTTACTAAGTAATTTACTGAGAATTTACTGAGTAATTTCCTAAGAATTTACCGGGAATTTACTGAGTAATTTAATGAGAATTTACTGGGAATTTACTGAGAATTTTTTGGGAATTTACTGAGTAATTTACTGAGAATTTACTTAGTAATTTTCTGATAATTTACTAGGAATTTACTGAGTAATTTACTGATACTTTATTGGGAATTTACTGAGTAATTTACTGGGAATTTACTAGAAATTTACTCAGTAATTTACTTTGAATTTACAACGATTTTACTTAGTAATTTACAAAAATTTACTGGGAATTTAGTGAGAATTTACTAGGAATTTACTGAGTAATTTGTAGAGAATTTATTGGAAATTTACTCAGTAATTTACTTAGAATTTACTGGGACTTTATTGAGTACTTTACTGGGAATTTTCTGAGTAATTTAATGAGAATTTGCTGATAATTTATTAGGAATTTACTGAATAATTTACTGAAAATTCACTGGGAATGCACTGAGTAATTTACTGAGAATTTACTAAGAATTTAATGAGTAATTTACTGGGAATTTACTTAGTAATTTACTGGCAATTTACTCAGTAATTTACTGAGAATTTACAGGAAATTTACTGTGAATTTACTGAGAATTTACACCGAATTTACTGGGAATTTACATAGTAATTTTGTAACGCCCCGAAATTTATTCAACATGAACTACCCATACTAATTAGCCATCCCACATTAATTACAACAATTCTTCCATCTTTGCATAATTAATAAAAGAGTCGTTACAAAAGTTCTACATGCGGATATACATTCAATGATAAGAAAACACATGAATCTATAGCATGTGAAGCATCTATTCTCAAAACAACAAAATGCCCTTAAGGGCTTACATCTTCCAAGGCAATAGCATGGTTATACCAAAATGGTCGCTCGGACCCATACATGTTAGCCCTTGGCTTTACAAAAATTACAACAAAAAGGAGAGTTATCTACTCTTCACAAAAAAATATCCTCGCCCTTAGTTCAGCGGGATCACCATATCTTTACCTGCACCAAAACCCATAGGGGTGAGCACAAAGCCCAGTAGAGAAATTCTCACAAAGTATATACAGTTATGCTTCTTCCTCAACACAAAAGTAAATGAAGTGCAATGCTATGCCAAGGTTAGTCAAAGAGGAAAAATAGTCATTTCAATGCATTGCTTCAAAATCACCATGTTCTCAATATCATCATGTGATCTCATCAATTTCAAACTTCCATTATTAATTCAATAGAGGCGGTAAATACGACACTGGTAATCCCTAGGCCGATGTCTGCAAGTAGACTCTACGAGTGCTACCAAACTGTCATTTTTACCGGTGTTAACCGGAAGGCTCGACACCTATCTGCGCAGTTTTTTGGTCTTTCACCAAGGACACTCAAGCCAACTTATCAAATCATCTACACCCCCTATTCGGACTTACCACCGTATTTACCCCATACACATTGCGATAGTTCTTAATGCACATCACTTTTTTTCATGAAATAAATATCATTAATCAAAATTTACAATGCAAAAATAATAATTTAATGCATATGCAATGCAGTGATTTTCCATAACTCATAACATTTCCCATTTCCAAGTCTCTACAACAATGCCAACAATCATATTTTCCATTTTCTCTTTTCATTACTCTTTCCCATGATAATCATGTGTCTTCAATACACAACATCAATTTCTCATCAATTTAATCCTTTCAAGCCACATATGAGGTTTTCAAATACTAACCTCCACCATTCAACATTCTCACCATCCATTATGTACAACAATTACCATTTCTCAATTAAATATTTTTCATGCATCTAACAACAACTTAAAGAAAATAATTCCTCCATTTAGCATAAGAAAAGAAGTTATTCCCTAGATTTTTTTCATGTTTTCAAAAAGTCCCGATTTTCTAAGTCTTCACAAAAACCCTAACATTGTTCACCTCTTTTATAAAATCTCATCCTACACTTCAATCTCAACTCAAGTTGTCCAAAATTTCAAGAAAATCTCTAAATGAACACAAGATAGAGTTTGTTTTATAAAATCACCAACCTCTTGAGCCACCAAACCCATTTTCAAAATTTTCAAGGAGAGTTACAAAATCAGCTAAAAACTTATATAAATATATGTATAACTCAAAGGAAAACCCTCTAGGATTTATAAAAGAGTTGAGGAACAACCCACATTTAAAACTCTCTACATTTTTGAAACACAAGATCGAAATCAACAAGGAACTAGAAGAAACTCTTAAAACCATCATCAAATAGAAAAACTTGTATATATAACTCAAGAATATCCCTACCTCAAGTTTAGAAGAGGAGATGAGCAAAAGGTTGTAACTCCAAAGTTGACGAAACCAACTTTTACTTGGATCAAAGTGAAGCTCTTGACGAGATCTACAATCTTTCTCAAAGGAGCTAGGCGAGGAGATGCCTCCAAGTGAGTAGATCTAAGGATCTTTGAGCAAAAAGTGATTTTGAAGAGGGAAAAAGGGTTTCACGATTTGGGGAAAGAAAAAGAGGGGAAAAAGTAAATAAAAAGTTAGGTGAGGGACCTATTTATAGTACAAGGTCAACAAGAAATAAAGTCCCAAAGTCAACCCAAAAGACCAAGTCAAAACCCCCAAAAGTTGAACCCAAAACCGGACTGAAAATCTGGAGTAAAGTTCACAGGTGTGGACCCTTGCAGCATAGGTGTCAACCCTTATGAAGAAAATCTTGAACTTTTGCTGGACAACAACACAGGTGTCGACCCCCTCCAAGTCTGGTGTCGACACCAAAAAACAGTAAGCAAAATCTGGACAAGGGTCGACCCTTACAGCAGAGGTGTCGACCCTTCAGGCAGAAAAACAAAGAGTGCACAGGCATGGTGTCGACCCTTCCCAGGCTGGTGTCGACACTAAAAAGCAGTGGGCAATTTCAGAACAAGGGTCGACCCTTCCCAGATTGGTGTCGACCCTTGTGACCAATAAAAAGAGAAGGTGTTGACACTACCAAGACCGGTGTCGGCCCCAGAACAAGCTTTTTAAGCTTCCAAACAACTTTTCAACGTAAACAAGCATGAACGAGCAACCCTAACAAGTTTAAATAAATTTTCACTCATCCAAAACCAAGATACAACAACACCCAAGATTACCAAAACATATTAAATTATTCAAATACACTTCCCAAAAGCTTAAAAAGGGTACAAGTGCTACAATTTACTGAGTATTTATAGGGAATTTATGGAATAATTTACTGAGAATTTACTAGGAATTTACTGAGTAATTTGCTGAGAACTTACAGGGAATTTAATGAGTAATTTACTAAGTAATTTAATGAGAATTTGCTGGTAATTGACTGAGTAATTTACTAATAATTTGCATAGTAATTTGCAGAGAATTTACTGAGTAATTTACTGATTAATTTATTTAGAATTTACTAGGAATTTATGGGTAATTTAATTAGCTGAGAATTTTTTGGGAATTTATTGAGTTATTTAATGGGAATTTTCTAAGTAATTTACTGAGAATTTACTGATTATTTAGTGGGAATTTACTGAGTAATTTACTGGGAATTTACTAGGTAATTTACTGAGAATTTTCTGAGTAATTTACGGGGAATTTACCGAGTAATTTTTTGAGAATTTACTGGTTATTTACTGAGTAATTTACGAGCAATTTACTACAAATTTACTGAAAATTTAATGAGAATTCACTTAGAATTTACTGTGTAATTTACTAGTAATTTACTCAATAATTTACTGAGAATTTTCGGAGTACTTTATTGAGAATTTACTGGGAATTTACTGAGTAATTTTCTGAGAATTTTCTGGGAATTACCGAGTAATTTACTAAGAATTTACTGGAAATTTACAGAGTAATTTATTGGGAATTTATTGAGTAATTTACTGGTAATTTACGGAGAATTTACTAAGTAATTTACTAGGAATTTACCAAGTAATTTTATGAGAATTTATCGGTTATTTACTAAGTAATTTAATGGGAATTTACTGAGTAATTTATCAAGAATTTACTAGGAGTTTACAGTGTAATTTACTGGGAATTTACTGAGTAATTTATTGAGAATTTCTGGGTAATTGACTGATAATTTATTGAGAATTTACTGGGAATTCACTGAGTAATTTACTCAGAATTTGGAGATAATTTACTGAGTAATTTATTGAGAATTTACAAAGAATTTACTGTGTAATTTGCTGAGTAAATTATTGAGAAATTAGTGAAAATTTACTGAGCAATTTACTAAGAATTTACCGGGATTTCACTGAGTAATTTTCAGAGAATTTACTTGGAATTTACTGAGTAATTTACTGAGAATTTATCGAGAATTTATTAGAAATTTACTGAGTAATTCACTGGGAATTTTCTTAGTAATTTACTTAGTATTTACACTGATTTTACTGAGTAATTTACTGAAAGTTTACTTAGAATTTAGTGAGAATTTACTTTGAATTTACTAAGTAATTTATAGAAATTTTTTTGGGAATTTACTGAATAATTTACTTATAATTTATTGGAATTTATTGAGTAATTTATTGAGAATTTACTCGGAATTTACCGAGTAATTTACAGAAAAATTACTGAGTAATTTACAGAGAATTTAGAGGGAATTTATTGAGAAATTTACTAAGAATTTGTTGATAATTTATTGGGAATTTACCGAGTAATTTACTGAGAATTTACTTGAAATTCACTGAGTAATTTACTGAGAATATACTTGGAATTTACTAAGTAATTTACTGAGAATTTAATGAGTAATTTACAGAGAATTTGCGGAGTAATTTACTGAGAATTTACTGTAAATTTACTGAGTAATTTACTGAGAATTTACTGGGAATTTGCTGATAATTTACTGGGAATTTACTGCGTAATTTACGAGGAATTTACCGAGTAATTTTCTGAGAATTTACTGGTTATTTACTGAGTAATTTGCTAGCAATTTACTGAGAATGTACTGGAAATTTAATGAGAATTTAGTATGAATTTACTTAGTAATTTACTGGGAATTTACTCAGTAATTTATTGAGAATTTTCTGGAAATTTCAAGAGTAATTTACTGGGAATTTACTGAGTAATTTTCTGAGAATTTACGGGGAATTTACCGAGTAATTTATTGAGAATTAACTGGGAATTAACTGAGTAATTTACTAATAATTACTTGAAATTTACAGAATAATTTACTAGGTAATTTACTGGTTATTTACTAGGTAATTACTGGAAATTTACTGAGAATTTACTGGGAATTTACTGAGTAATTTATTGAGAATTTCCTGGTAATTTAGAGAGAATTTGCTGAAAATTTACTGAGAATTCATTGAGTAATTAACTCAGAATTTATAGGAAATTTACTAAGTAATTTAAAGAGAATTTATAGGGAATTTACTGGGCAATTAACTGAGTAATTTATTGAGAAATTACTGAGTAATTTATTGATAATTTACTGGGATTTTACTGAGTAATTTTTTGATAATTTAATGGGAATTTACTGAGTAATTTACTGAGAATTTTACGCGAATTTATTCAGAATTTACTAAGAATTTACTGAGCAATTTACTGGGAATTTACTCAGTAATTTACTGAGTAATTTACTAGGAATTTACTAGAAATTTAATGAGAGTTTAGTGGGAATTTACTGATTAATTTAATTAGAATTTACTAAAAATTTACTGAGAATTTATACGAAATTTACTAGGAATTTAGTGAGAATTTACTGGGAATTTACTTAGGAATTTACTTAGAATTTACAGGGATTTTATTGAGTAATTTACTAAAAATTTACTGAAAATTTACTAGGAATTTAATGAGTAATTTACTGAGAATTTAATTGGAATTTACTGAGTAATTTACGGAGAATTTACTGAGAATTTACTCAGTAATTTACTCAGAATTTACTGGGAATTTACTCAAAATTTACTAGCAATTTACTGAGTAATTTACTTGGAATTTACTCTGAATTTAATGAGAATTTAGTGGGAATTTACTGAGTAATTTAATGCAAATTTACTGGGAATTTATTAAGAATTTATAGGAAATTTACTGGGAATATACTGAGTAATTTACTGCGAATTTACTGAGAGTTTACTCAGTAATTTACTTAGAATTACAAGGATTTTGCTGAGTAATTTACTAAAAATTTGCTAGGAATTTACTGATAATTTACTGGTAATTTACTGAGTAATTTACTTAAAATTTACTGGGAATTTATTAAGTAATCTATTGAGAATTTACTTGGAATTTACTAAGTAATTTATAGAGAAATTAGTGAGTAGTTTACTGAGAATTTTCTGAGTAATTTGCTGAGAATTTACTAATAATTTATTGGAAGTTTATTGAGTAATTTACTGAGAATTTACTGGGAATTCACTGAGTAATTTACTGAGAATTTAATAAGTAATTTACTGGGAATTTACTTAGTAATTTATTGAGAATTTACTAGGAATTTACTTGGGAATTTACTGGAAATTTGCTGAGAAATTTTACGAGAATTTACAGCGAATTTACTAAGTAATTTTCGAAGAATTTACTGGGAATTTAGTGAGTAATTTACTGGGAATTTACTTAGTAATTTACCGAGAATTTACTGGGAATTTACTGAGAAATTTTATGAGAATTTACAGTGAATTTACTATGTAATTTTCTGAGAATGTACTGGAAATTTACTAGGTATTTACTGAGTAATTCAATGAGAATTACTGGGAATTTACTGTCACGACCCCATTCCGCCCCTAGTAGAATGGTGCCGTGATGGCCAGTAATCCGAGATTACCGAAGGCCAACTTTTAAAATTCACACACAATCAGAGTATTACATATGGGGCTAACATGTGCGGAAGCAATATACACAAATCTAATTAGTCCATAAGAGCAGTGCATAAGTTAAATAGAATGGCATACATCTTTACTTAACTTTAATACCACAAAATGAAGTACAAAAATACATCTTAACCAAAAGGCTTCTCAGCCATCAAATACAAAATACAATGAAATACAACTAAGAAGCATGATCTTCAAGATGCTGCAAGAGTGCAAAAATCCAAAACAAGTGGCAAGTACATCTAGGCGTCACCGCCGTCCTGCTCGTCACCTACATATATATAGAGAGGGGTGAGCTTGGATACTCAGTGAATGGTATAAATAATAAAGGGGTTTGCATGAATGATATCCGAAATCTTAATCAAATCAAGGCACACCACATCTTGTACAAAATCCAAGGGCAAATCAAGTTTATCTAACAATCTTTCAAGTCTCAATAATTTAAGTCTTTCAAGGCTTTCAAGTTCCAAGGGGTGACATTAGCAAAGGTTGTGCTACAAATGCTTATAGTCCCCTAGCACGTACGGACTTTTCATGATTGTGCTACAAATGCTTATAGTCCCCTAGCACGTACGGACTTTTCATGATTGTGCTACAAATGCTTATAGTCCCCTAACACGTACGGACTTTTCAAGATTGTGCTACAAATGCTTATAGTCCCCTAGCACATACGGACTTTTCAAGATTATGCTACAAATGCTTATAGCCCCCTAGCACGTATGGACTTTTCAAGATTGTCATTCAAAACAAGGCTAATACTTGATATACAAAATAGGAATCATCATTCATGCTTCACAAAATACTTTTCCAAAACAAGCAAGCCAAAACTTTATCAAAACTTAATAACATAACTTTATTAAAAATACCACTCACATAGTTCTTCAAACGTCGGGGTCAAGGCAAGTCCACGTCCTACAAACACATGGCAAAGTCTATTGAACGCACTTCTCAAAATAAGTCTTGCATGCATGCAAATGATCTCGGCATTCTTCAAAAACTAAGTCAAATCAAAACAAAACACAGTTCCTTATCTCGGGAAAACATGCTGGGCAACTACCAGGTCTAGGCCGAGGTCCCACACCTCCTTGCTGAGGTGTGGCCTCGATGGCCACATTCAAGAAAATGAAGTCGGGAAAATCTGGGTTTCCCTCTCTTGAAGAACATGACAAACATGAAGAACATGAACATGAGGAAGATGAATGCAAGGATCATAATTTGCTATTACAAAATCTGAGGTTTCATGCTATGAATTCAAAAACATGGACCTGGGTACCCACATTCAAGGATCTTGTGAGAACAAACACAAAAACATGAATCCTAATGCAAACTTTCGGATCAAACAAGACTTTCTCTTCAAGAACACATGAACACTATTTTCCCTTTCTAAAACCAACTTTAAATCAATGCATGACGTGCAGAACAGGTTCGATCGTGCAATGCAGCTAGATAAACATAAAGAACGACAAGAGTAAATCAAGAATCCAACCTCAATACACGAATCTAACGGTTTGATCTCTAGGAATCAAGCTCGAAAGCCTACTCTCTCACTCTAAAACTTCTTCTTCTTCCTAGAGCTTCTCTCTCTACAAGGCAAAGATATAATAAAAAATGTATATTTTCTGGGTCTGTCGGCTGACTTAACCCTTTGCAGGGGTACGTGGCAACGGGTGATTGGTTCTACTAAAAAAGGTGACTGAGTGAAAAGACAAGACTATGACGAAGTGTACTCAACAAGCTAGGCGGCAAGAGCACTCTGACAAGTAACGACATCAGTTAACAATAAGACTTCGGCAAGCAAAAGGGCAAGGACATCGGCTAGAAAGGACAACACTTGGCCTAGCTGTGCCACACCTTGGTCTAGATGTGCCACACCTCGGTCTAGGTCGTACCAATCCAAGAACAAGATCACTAGGGTTCAAGGGTAACATCTCGGCCTAGATAATACACATCTCGACCTCGGCGATGAACACCTCGGCCTAGATAGTGACATCTCGGCCAACATGTCAGGGCGAAGGTGGAGTCAACCAAAGTAAATTTCCAAGATATAAGGGGTTCAAAGGTGACCTAGGCTCAGGATTACTTCGGCTAAATTCACACCAAGCAGGGTACAAAGCATGCCGCAACACTTAAGCAAAACAAGGACAAGACTTGAAATTCAAGCTAAACAAAACAAAATCATATAAATGCATATGAGTGTGGTTAGGACAGTGTGAGGGTTATTACATCCTACCCTCCTTAAAGAAGTTTGGTCCCCAAACTTGAGTTATCTCGATTCAAGAATAACTGCAGATATCGGACTCTCATTTCCTCTTCCATTTCCCATGTAGCATCCCTGCCGTAATGCTCCTTCCACTCAATTTTCACCATCGGTATTGCCTTGTTTCTCAATTGCCTCACTTGTCTATCGATAATACGCATCGGCTTTTCTTCATAGCTTAAATCTTCATCAACCACAATTTCAAAATGATCAATCACGTGCAGTGGATCCCGAATATACTTCCTCAACATCGAGATATGAAACACATTATGAACCTGACTTAATCTCGACGACAAAGCAAGTCTGTAGGCAACTGGGTTAACTTTCTCAAGAATTTCGAACGGTCCAATGTAACGGGGTGCCAATTTACCCTTCTTCCCGAATCTTGAAACTCCTTTCATCGGCGAGGTTTTCAGGAATACATGATCCCCAACTTCAAACTCTAACTCCTTTCTTCTCTGGTCGGCGTAACTCTTTTGTCGACTCTGAGCGGTTCTGATTCTCTGTTGAATAAGCTTGATCTTTTCGGTTGTCCTTTGAACTAGATCGGGGCCGATCAAAGCTTTATCTCCTACCTCAGTCCAGCATATCGGCGATCTGCATTTTCTTCTATACAGTGCTTCATACGGCGCCATGCCAATGCTAGCTTGATAACTGTTGTTGTAAGCGAATTCTACTAGTGGCAAATGCTCTTCCCAACTTCCCTTGAAGTCCAATACACATAGTCTAAGCATATCTTCAAGTGTTTGAATTGTTCTCTCTATTTGGCCATCGGTCTGGGGATGAAAAGCCGTACTAAACCTCAATTCGGTCCCCAAAGCCCTTTGTAAACTCTACTAAAATCTAGAAACAAACTTTGAATCTCGGTCTGACACAATGGACATCGGCACACCATGATGTCTAACAATCTCATTCATATACAACACAACAAGTCGATCAGCATTAAATGAAGTTTTAACAGGCAAGAAGTGTGCTGACTTAGTTAATCTGTCGATTATAACCCAGATCGAATCCATTCCTTTCTGTGTCTTCGGCAAACCAATCGCAAAGTCCATGGAGATGTATTCCCATTTCCACTCAGGAATCGAAAAAGGTTGGAGAAGTCCTGCTGGCCTCTGATGTTTTGCTTTCACTTGTTGACAATACAAACACTGGGACACGAACTCGGCTATCTCTCTTTTTATATTCGGCCACAAAAAGTCTGTTTTACATCTTGATACATCTTGGTGTTCCCTGGGTGAACTGCAAATCTGGATCCATGAGAGTCTTGCAAAATCTTTCCTTTCAACTTTGGGATGTCGGCCACGCACAATCTTCCTTCAAACTTAAGCACTCCATTCTCAAGGGTGTAACCTGACCTCGGCCTGGTGATAATCTCGTCGGCTACCTTCTTCAGGAATTCATCCTCCATTTGCCTTGCCTTTACTTCCCCAATAGTAGTCGGCTCCACTGAAATCATGGCTAGGCATGCCAAACTTCCCACTGACTTTCTACTCAATGCGTCGGCTACCGAGTTTGCTTTACCTGGGTGATACCGAATCTGCATGTCGTAGTCCTTCAATAATTCAAGCCACCTTCTCTGCCTCAAATTCAGTTCCTTTTGAGTGAACAAGTACTTCAAGCTCTTGTGATCGGTAAAAACTTGGCAAGAGGCTCCATACAAGTAGTGACGCCAAATCTTCAAAGCAAACACCACGGCTGCTAGCTCTAGATCATGGGTTGGATAGTTCTTTTCATGAAGTTTCAACTGACGAGATGCATATGCTATGACTTTGCCCCCTTGCATTAATACACAACCCAAACCTTTATGTGAAGCATCACTGAAAATCTGAAATTCCTTATTACCTGATGGGAGTACAAGAACTGGTGCCATAACTAACCTCGTCTTTAACTCTTGGAAGGCTGATTCTCTATCATCAGTCCATTCATATGCTGTTCCCTTCTTGGTCAGTTGTGTCAATGGTACTGCAATCCTTGAAAGGTCCTTCACAAACTTTCTGTAATAACCTGCCAAGTCTAGAAAACTACGAACCTCGGACACGTTGGTCGGCGTCGGCCAATTCACAATGGCTTCATTCTTACTGGGATCAACTGATATACCCTCTTCATTAATCACATGCCCTAAAAATGAAATGCTGGAAAGCCAGAACTCGCACTTGCTCAACTTGGCGTACAACTTCTTGTCTCTCAAGATTTGCAGGGCAAGTCTCAGATGATTCTCTTATTCAATTGTACTCTTGGAGTAGATCAGTATGTCGTCAATAAAAACAACTACAAACTCATCTAGATACGGCTTAAAGACTCTATTCATCAAGTCCATGAACGTTGCAGGAGCATTGGTCACCCCGAAAGGCATTACAAAAAATCCGTAGTGGCCATACCTTGTCCAAAAAGCAGTCTTCTCAATATCCTCGGCTTTAACCTTCAGCTGATAGTAGCCCGACCTAAGGTTAATCTTGGAAAAGACTCGTGCTCCTTGTAGTTGATCAAGCAAATCGTCAATCCTAGGCAATGGGTACTTGTTCTTGATGGTTACCTTATTAAGTTCTCTGTAATCAATGCAAAGGCGAAGTGTGCCATACTTTTTCTTAACAAATAGAACCGGGGCTCCCCATGGTGAAGTGCTCGGCCTAATGAAACCCTTACCCAACAATTCTTGTAATTGCAGTTTTAGTTCCTTAAGTTCAGTTGGGGCCATTCTATAGGGTGTTTTGGAGATAGGTTGCGCTCCCGACATGATGTCCACAGTAAACTCTATTTCTCTATTGACTAAGTGGCCAGGCAATTCATCTAGAAAAACGTCAGGGAATTCCTTAACAACTGGTATGTCGGCCAACTCAACACTTCCATTCAAACCACTTAGTACACTGCACAAATAACCCTGACACCCTTTTTGGATCAACTTATAGGCTTTCATGGATGAGATTAAGCAAGGTGGGGGTACTACTCTCTTACCCTGGAAAATGACCTCGGCTTGGTTTGGGGTCTTCAATGTGACGCTCTTAGTAACACAATTAATGGATGCATGATTCGCTACTAACCAATCCATTCCCAATATGACATCGAAGTGAGTCATGCTTAATGGCATCAAATCAACTAATAACTCTAGACCCTCAATCACTACAACACACGCCATATATATGGATGCAACAACTTTTGTTCCCCTAGATGGAGTAGATACAGATAACACATAATCAAGGGGTTCTAGCGGTCTGTTCAACTTCTCGGCAAATTTAACAGATACAAATGAATGTGTAGAGCTCGAATCAATCAAGATGTATGCAACTTGAGAGCAGATTGAGAGTGTACCTGACACTACCGTTTCAGCATTCTGGGTGTCTCCTGGCACTAGAGCAAAAACTCTGCCCTGTCTCATCTGTGTCCTTCCGATGTTGCTTCCGTGTGCAGAGCCCGAGGTGCTCCCATTTTTCTTACCATCATCGGCCCTTGCCTTCGGACAGTCTTTCACGTGGTGGCCTGTCTCGCCACATTCAAAGTAGGCTCCAGTTGCCCAACGGCAAACCCCGAGATGTGGCTTCCCACAACTCGCACACGTCGGCTTAGCATTACCATCCTGATTTGAGTTGCTGGAACTGCCCACATTCGCCTTCTTCTTGGCATTAAACGGCATCCGACGACCTTCATAGTTCTGTCTCTTCCTCTGACTCTCTCCTGAATTTTGATATCGGTTTAAGTTGGCTTCCGCCAGAATGGCCTTGTCTAACACCTCGGCGTAAGTCGGCATATTGAGCATGTTGACTCGATCCTGGATTGGTCCACGTAGTCCACTTTCAAACTTTCTGGCTTTCCTATATTCATCACTGACCATATGAGGCGCGTATCTCGCCAATTCGGTGAAAGCACGGTCGTATTCTGCCACTGTCCTATTGCCTTGCGTCAGAGCTTGAAACTCGGTGGTCTTGCGATCTCGAACGCTAAGGGGAAAATGCTTGTTGTAAAACAGCTCCAAAAATCTTGCCCAAATTAAACCAGGATTAGCTTCTCGGATCATCATCCACCACCTTTGAGCGTCATCGTCTAATGTGAATGCTGCCAATGTAACCTTCTGAGCGTCGGTGCTGGGAAAGATCTCGAACAACTTCTCCATTTCCAAAACCCACGCCTCGGCCTTCATCGGCTCTATACCCCCTGAGAATCTCGGCGGCTTCATCTTCTTAAACTCCCTAATCAAGGCGATTGTGCCGTCCCCATACAAGGCTGGCTGTGGAGGCACTTGAGGCACTGGGGGAGGTGGAGGCGGAACTGCATGTCGGCCATTTGTCTGCTCGGCCTAGGTAGATGTAGCACTAGCATTCTGTTGCCTCATTTGTCTCAACTCACGGGTTAAGCCTTCAACTAGTCTTTCTAGTCTGTCCAGCCTATCCTCTGATTGATCTCGGCCAGCTGGTGGTCTACCTCTCCTCATGATGCTATGAGTATGCAAAGTGCAACTTTAAAACAAACTGGACCAAGAATCATGTATGCAAATAACAAATGATCATGCCGAGATGATGCACACCTTGTCAAATAGCAAGCAATATGATGCGATCCTAACATTTTTCTAAGGGAAATCCTTTGCTATTTAGGACTCAAGTGTGTGAATAACGTACTATAAGAAACTTGTGCTCTGATACCAATCTGTCATGACCCCATTCCGCCCCTAGTAGAATGGTGCCGTGTTGGCCAGTAATCCGAGGTTACCGAAGGCCAACTTTTAAAATTCACACACAATCAGAGTATTACATATGGGGCTAACATGTACGGAAGCAATATACACAAATCTAATTAGTCCATAAGAGCAGTGCATAAGTTAAATGGAATGGCATACATCTTTACATAACTTTAATACCACAAAATGAAGTACAAAAATACATCTTAACCAAAAGGCTTCTCAGCCATCAAATACAAAATGCAATGAAATACAACTAAGAAGCATGATCTTCAAGATGCTGCAGGAGTGCAAAAATCCAAAACAAGTGGCAAGTACATCTAGGCGTCACCGCCGTCCTACTCGTCACCTACATATATATAGAGAGGGATGAGCTTGGATACTCAGTGAATGGTATAAATAATAAAAGGGTTTGCATGAATGATATTCGAAATCTTTATCAAATCAAGGCACACCACATCTTGTACAAAATCCAAGGGCAAATCAAGTTTATCTAACAATCTTTCAAGTCTCAATAATTTAAGTCTTTCAAGGCTTTCAAGTTCCAAGGGGTGACATTAGCAAAGGTTGTGCTACAAATGCTTATAGTCCCCTAGCACGTACGAACTTTTCAAGATTGTGCTACAAATGCTTATAGTTCCCTAGCACGTACGGACTTTTCAAGATTGTGCTACAAATGCTTATAGTCCTCTAGCACATACGGACTTTTCAAGATTGTGCTGCAAATGCTTATAGTCCCCTAGCACGTACGGACTTTTCAAGATTGTGCTACAAATGCTTATAGTCCCCTAGCACGTACAGACTTTTCAAGATTGTCATTCAAAACAAGGCTAATACTTGATATACAAAATAGGGATCATCATTCATGCTTCACAAAATACTTTTCCAAAACAAGCAAGGCAAAACTTTATCAAAACTTAATAACGTAACTTTATTAAAAATACCACTCACATAGTTCTTCAAACGTCGGGGTCAAGGCAAGTCCACGTCCTACAAACACATGGCAAAGTCTATTGAATGCACTTCTCAAAACAAGTCTTGCATGCATGCAAATGACCTCGACATTCTTCAAAAACTAAGTCAAATCAAAACAAAACACAGTTCCTTATCTCGGGAAAACATGCGGGCAACTACCAGGTCTAGGTCGAGGTCCCACACCTCCTTGCTGAGGTGTGGCCTCGATGGCCACATTCAAGGAAATGAAGTTTGGAAAATCTGGGTTTCCCTCTCTTGAAGAACATGACAAACATGAAGAACATGAACATGAGGAAGATGAATGCAAGGATCATAATTTGCTATTACAAAATCTAAGGTTTCATGCTATGAATTCAAAAACATGGACCTGGGTACCCACATTCAAGGATCTTGTGAGAACAAACACAAAAACATGAATCCTAATGCAAACTTTCGGATCAAACAAGACTTTCTCTTCAAGAACACATGAACACTATTTTCCCTTTCTAAAACCAACTTTAAATCAATGCATGACGTGCAGAACAGGTTCGATCGTGCAATGCAGCTAGATAAACATAAAGAACGACAAGAGTAAATCAAGAATCCAACCTCAATACACGAATCTAACGGTTTGATCTCTAGGAATCAAGCTCGAAAGCCCACTCTCTCACTCTAAAACTTCTTCTTCTTCCTAGAGCTTCTCTCTCTACAAGGCAAAGATATAATACAAAATGTATATTTTCTGGGTCTGTCGGCTGACTTAACCCTCTGCAGGGGTACGTGGCAACGGCTGATTGGTTCTACTAAAAAAGGTGACTGAGTGAAAAGACAAGACTATGACAAAGTGTACTCAACAAGCTTGGCGGCAAGAGCACTCCGACAAGTAGCGACATCGGCTAACAATAAGACTTCGGCAAGCAAAAGGGCAAGGACATCGGCTAGAAAGGACAACACTTGGCCTAGCTGTGCCACACCTTGGCCTAGATGTGCCACACCTCGGTCTAGGTCGTACCAATCCAGGAACAAGATCACTAGGGTTCAAGGGTAACATCTCGGCCTAGATAATACACATCTCGACCTCGGCGATGAACACCTCGGCCTAGATAGTGACATCTCAGCCAACATGTCAGGGCGAAGGTGGAGTCAACCAAAGTAAATTTCCAAGATATAAGGGGTTCAAAGGTGACCTAGGCTCAGGATGACTTCGGCTAAATTCACACCAAGCAGGGTACAAAGCATGCCGCAACACTTAAGCAAAACAAGGACAAGACTTGAAATTCAAGCTAAACAAAACAAAATCATGTAAATGCAAGTAGTTCACAACTTACACATATAATTGTTCATAGCAGAACATTTAAGCATATAATCAATGCTTCTAAATTCGTGTTTATGAATGCATCCTAGATCTTATCTAGACGCTTATTGCTCTTTTGGACAAGTGTGTGAGTTATTAACTCGTGCTCTGATACCACTCTGTCATGACCTGAACCTGCCCCTATGGGTTAAGGGCATAACCGGCCAGTAATCCTGTGATTACCTACGGCCTCAAACCAAAACAACATGACTTGTCAGAGTAAAGGGGCCAAACGGAAGCAAAAATTTAAAACTTTGTCCATAGAGCCGTGCTTATATGCACATCAACAAACCATACCCAGATACGTTAATAACCCACATCAAAAGTACAGTTTCACAAAATTCATTACAGACAGGATCATCCAAAACGAGTCAACCTATAACAGACTATGTACAGACATACACTAGGCCCTTGCCAACAAGACAAAACATAAGTACATAATAAAAGGGCAAGGATGGTCTCATGCATGAGGCACAAGGCTGACTCTCCAAAACTCATATTGTTCCTAGCAGACTTCACTGGGGCTGGGTTTGTGCATCTCTTGGCTCACCTACAAACACATGAATGAGCGTGAGCGATAGCCCAGTGAATAATATCAAATATGACAGTTACATAACAATATGTAGAACAACATGCTCTAAACGACCTTGGGCCCAATTCATGTTTCTACTTAACATATATACACTTATACAAAATTTAGTTCAAGTGACTGAAATTTCAACATACTGGCCTTCGGCCCATTCGGATTCCCATTTTTGTCAAAACGGCCTTCGGCTCATTCCCTTTTGTCAAAATGGCCTTCGGCCCATACATTTCTGTCAAAACGGCCTTCGGCCCATACATTCGTATCTAAACAGCCTTCGGCCCACTCATTCATATTCAAAACGACCTTTGGTCCACTCATTTACGCCAAAACGGCCTCTAGCCCATATACTTTTGTCAAAACGACCTTCGGTCCATTCATTTCTATCAGGACGACCTTCGGTCCATGCATTTCTTATCAAGGCGACCTTCGGTCCATTCATTTATTCATGTCAGACTTTTGTCCACAATCCCAATTAGCAACTCATAAAGCTTATAAGGGAATAAACAATTGGACATTGACAAGATTTCGAATATCGATATTACTCACAGTGATCGGCCTGTGGATTTCCCCTGGAACTTGACCCTACACATTTCATGAACACAAAAGGGTCACTAACAGTTCAATCCGTTCTTTAATTCACATACTCCTTATTAGGCTTTATTCTTATCTCATTAACTCATTTACAATGCTTAACATATGCCTAAGAGTGCTTACAAGTGAAGGAGAACGGAAAACGAAACACGGAATGCAAAAAAACAAAATTCCAGAAAACAGGGTCCCCGCTCGAGCGTCAACTTCCTAGCTCGAGCGGACCCTTAAGGCCTGCAACAGTACTGGTTGCATGAAAAATGCGCTCGAGCATGAAATGGGCGCTCGAGTGGAAGGCCTGTCCACAAAAGCTCCCTGCTCGAGCGTGGAATATCCCGCTCGAGCAGACACCAACTCTGCAAAAGTGCTGGGGGCACGATTTTACCGCTCGAGCGTCTATTCCTCCGCTCGAGCGGACATCAAAAATCTGGATTTTCCAGATTGAGTTCTTGAGCTCCAATTCGAATTTCAACCAACAAAACATGCATGTTATGGCTCAAATCTCAAATATACACATACTAACGTGGCACCAATGCAAGATTATAACATTATGGTGCTCAATTTCTTGATTTATCCACATGCATGTCCCAAAATATGTCAAACTCAACATCAACATAACAAACTCATGCATTCAAGCTCATATCTTCTCAAATTGTACATGCATGTGATGAATTAGCCACATTCTCTACTTACATAACACAAAGGGTGATCAAGACATGAGTTTCCTTTAACATTTCACATGGACTATACACGTTTGTGCTCAAACATGCCATATCAAGGTGATTTCCTACATGCATGCACATATTAAGCTTCAATTCAGCAAATACAACCCAATTTCATTTCAATCTTACTCTTGATCACCAAATTAGTTTGAGCACACAAAAATTACAAACTATAATCCAAGAATTACTCACCTAGGAGCTTGATTCTCACAATCTATGATTAAATCTTGAATTAGACTTCCAACCTCCAAGTTTCAAGACCACAATTGCACAATCCCTCTTTCTCCCTCTCTATAGTCGGCTCTCTCTCTCAAATTGAGTCCAAGAATCAGTCAAAATGAGCTAAAGGAGAGAAATGAGGTGTAGTGCTCAAATACATCAAGTCCCACTAAGTCAATATAATAATAATAAGGCAATTGGGCACTAATCCACCAATTTAATCGATTTAATCTGACCCGAATCAATTTTTCAATTAAATTTTACCGTAGGCTCTAAAATTATGCCAACCACAATGGCGTAATCAATTCCGGGTTCTGTGGCCGACATGGCCCTCAATTTAATTTTCAAAGCGGATTATTCAAACAGATGTTCATACGGTGAACAGATAGAGTTCCAAAATCACATATATCCATATAATGGCACACAAATCATATCAAAACATATAATCACATACGTATTAGGGACCAATTAACATAATACAGGACAGGGGTATCACAAAATTAGTGGGTAGTTTACTGAGAATTTACTAATAATTTATTGGGAATTTATTGAGTAATTTGCTGAGAATTTACTACGAATTTACTTAGTAATTTACTGAGAATTTAATGAGTAATTTACCGGGGATTTACTTAGTAATTTACTGAGAAATTTTATGAGAATTTACAGCGAATTTACTAAGTAATTTTCTGAGAATTTACTGAATAATTTGCGGGAAATTTACTAAGTAATTTACTGAGAATTTACTGAGACATTCAATGAGAATATACTGGGAATTTTCTAAGAATTTAGTTGAAATTTATTTGGAATTTACTGAGAATTTAAATAGTAATTTATATAAAATTTATTGAGTAATTTACTGATTAATTTATTAAAAATTTACATGGAATTTATTTCAAATTTATTGAGAATTTAATGAGCATTTTCTACGAATTTACTGAGTAATTTACTCAGAATTTACTGAGTAATTTATAGAGAATTTACTGAGTAAGTTACTGAGAATTTACTGAAAAATTTACTGAGAATTTACTGAGTAAATTACTGGGAATTTACCGAGCAATTTTTTGAGAATTTACTTGTTATTTACAGAGTAATTTACTAGCAATTTACTGAGTAATTTACTGAGAATTTAGTGAAAATTTAATGAGAATTTACCGAAAATTTATTGAGAATTTACTGGGAATTTACTGAGTAATTTGCTGAGAATTTACTGAGTAATTTTCTAGTAATTTACTTAGAATTTACTAAGTAATTTACTTAGAATTTACCGAGTAATTTTATGAGAATTTACTTGTTATTTACTAAGTAATTTACTGGGAATTTATTGAGTAATTTATTGAGGATTTCCTGGTAATTTACTGATAATTTACTAAGAATTTAGTAATTTACTAAGAATTTACTGGGAATTCACTAGGTAATTTTATCATAATTTAAAGGGAATTTACTGAGTAATTTATTGTGAATTTACAGGGAATTTAAATTGGTAATTTATTGAGTAATTTGTTTAGAATTTACTGAGTAATTTTTTGAGAATTTACTGAGTAATTTACTAAGAATTTATTGGGATTTTACTGAGTAATTGTCTGAGAATTTACTACTAATTTTCTGAGTAATTTAATTAGAATTTATTAGGAATTTATTGAGTAATTTACTGAGAATTTACAGAGTAATTTAAAGAGAATTTAATGGGAATTTTCAGAGGAATTTTTTTAGAATTTATTGGTAATTTACTGAGAATTTACTGAGTAATTTACGAAAAATTTACTGAGTAATTTACAGAGAATTTATTGCTAATTTATTTGGAATTTACTGGGAATTTAATGAGAATTTAGAGGGAATTTACTGAGAATTTACTTAGTAATTTTCTGAGAATTTCCTACGAATTTACTGAGAATTTACTAGGAATTTACTTAGTAATTTACTGAGAATTTACTGAAAATTTACTGAGAATTTATTGGGAATTTACTCAGTAATTTACTTAGAATTTACAAGGATTTTACTGCGTAATTTACTAAAAATTTACTGATAATTTATTGGGAATTTACTGTGTAATTTACCGAGAATTTATTGGGAATTGACTCAGTAATTTACTTAGAATTTACTTGGAATTTATTGAGTAAACTACTTGGAATTTACTAAGTAATTTACAGAGAAATTAGTGAGTAGTTTACTGAGAATATACTGGGAATATACCGAGTAATTTACTGAGAATTTACTAATAATTTATTGAGTAATTTACTGAGAATTTGCTGGGAATTCACTGAGTAATTTACTAAGAATTTACTAGAAATTTACTGAGTAATTTATTGAGAATTTAATGAGTAATTTACTAGGGATTTACTTAGTAATTTACTGAGAATTTACTGGAATTTACTCAGAAATTTACTGAGAATTTTTTTGAGAATTTATAGCGAATTTACTAAGTAATTTACTGAGAATTTATTGGGAATTTACTGAGTAATTTACTAAGTAATTTACTAAGAATTTACTGAGTAATTCAATGAGAATTTACAGGGAATTTGCTGAGTAATTTACTGAGAATTTACCTAGTAATTTACAGAGAATTTACTGAGTAATTTTGTCACGACCCGAACCCGCCCCCGTGGGTTAAGGACGTAACCGGCCAGTAATCATGAGATTACCTACGGCCTCAAACTGTTCTAAACGTATTCTAACAGAGTTAATGGGGGCCAAACGGAAGCAAAATTAAAAACTTTGTCCATAGAGCCGTGCTTATATGCACATCAAACAAACCATACTCAGATACGTTAATAACTCACATCAAAAGTACGGTTTCACGAAATTCATTACAGACAGGATCGTCCAAAACGAGTCAACCTATAACAGACTATGTACAGACATGCACTAGGTCCTTGCCAACAAGACAAAACATAGGTACATAGTAAAAGGGCAAGGATGGTCTCATGCGCGAGGCACAAGGCTGACTCTCCCAAAACTCCTGTTGTTCCTAGCAGACTTCACTGGGGCTGGGTTTGGACTTCCCTTGGCTCACCTACAAATACATGAATGAGCGTGAGCGATAGCCCAGTGAATAATATCAAATATAACAGTTACATAACAATATGTAGAACAACATGCTCCAAACGGCCTTGGGCCCAATTCATACTTCTGTTTAACAGCAAAATATATATAACTATACGAAATGCAAGTCAAGTAACTGTAGTTCCAAACATTCTGGCCTTTGGCCCATCCGGGTTTCCATTCATGGCAAAACGGCCTTCGGCCCATTCATTCATGTCAAACGGCCTTTGGCCCATTCATTCATGTCAAACGGCCTTTGGCCCATTCATTCATGTCAAACGGCCTTTGGCCCATTCATTCATGTCAAACGGCCTTTGGCCCATTCATTCATGTCAAACGGCCTTTGGCCCATTCATTCATGTCAAACGGCCTTTGGCCCATTCATTCATGTCAAACGGCCTTTGGCCCATTCATTCATGTCAAACGGCCTTTGGCCCATTCATTCATGTCAAACGGCCTTTGGCCCATTCATTCATGTCAAACTTATGTCCACAATCCCAATTAACAACTCATAATATTTATAGGGGAATAACAATTGGACATCGACAAGTTTTCAAATATTGATATTACTCACAGTGATCGGCTTGTGGATGCGCCCTGGAGCTTGACCCTACACATTTCATGAATACAAAAGGGTCACTAACAGTTCAATTCGTTCTTTAATTCACATATTCCTCTTTAGGCTTTGTTCTTATCTCATTAACTCATTTACAATGCTTAACACATGCCTAAGAGTGCTTACAAGTGAAAGAGAACGGAAAACGAATCACAGAATGTATGAACGAAATTCCAGAAAACAGGGTCCCCGCTCGAGCGTAATCTTCTCCGCTCGAGCGGACCCTTAAGGCCTGCAAGGTACTGGTTGCACAAAAGATGCGCTCGAGCTGAAGGTCCGTCTACAAAGATCCACGCTCGAGCGTGAAATGTCCCGCTCGAGCGGGCATCCAACTCTGCAAAAATGCTGGGAGCACGATTTTCCCGCTCGAGCGGCCATTACCCCGCTCGAGCGGACCTCAAAAATCTGGGTTTCCCAGATCGTGTTCTTGAGCTCCAAATCAGTTTTCCATCTACATTTCTTGCATGCAATGGTTCAAATTACACATTTACACATGCTAACATGCTACTAATGCAGATTACAACATTAGGAAGCTCAATTATATGAATTATCTACATGCATGTCCCAAATTGTCTCAAACCCATCATCAACATGCTCAAATTCAAACATTCAAGACTTATACTCCCATGATTTGTACATGCATGTGGGAGATGCTCATCATTCTCAACTTAGATGGTACAAATGGTGACTACAACATGAGCTTTACCCAAAACTCCACATGAATCATGTGTTTCAAGCTCAAACATGCAAATTCAAAGTAATTTCTTACATGCATGAGTTCTAAGACTTCAATCTCAACAAAATCGACTCATTACATGTTCTTAATCACAAACAACCCTTGAACTTACAAATTACAAGTAAGAGTTCAAGAAATCACTTACCTAAGAGCTTCAACACTCAAGCTCTAGCCAAATCTTGAGCTAGATCTTCAAATTCCCAAGTCTTGAGCCCAAATTACACAAATCTCTCCCTTTTTCTCTCCATGGCCGGCCTCTCTCTCCCTCTCAATTGTCTAACTCAGATTTTGAGTTTTAAGAGAGCTAAAGGGGAGTGCAATGCAAATATACAACAAGCCCCACTAACAAATATTTTAATATAAAGTAATGGGGTGCTTAATTTATCAATTTAATCAGTTTAAATTGACCAGAATCAAATTTCAATTAAATTTCACCGTAGGCCCTAAAAATTATGCCAACCACAATGGCGTAGTCAATTTCGGGTTCCGTGGCCGATAAGGCCCTCAATTAAATTTCCAAAACAGACTACTCAAACAGATATTCCTACGATGAACAGATAAAATTTCAAACCACATATTTTCACCTAGTGGAACACAAAATCATATCGAAATACATAATCACATCATGTTAAGGACCAATTAACATACTACGGAACAGGGGTGTCACAGTCTCCCCCCCTTTAGGAAGTTTGGTCCTCCAAACTTAACTTACCTTCGTCGGGAAACAAATGTGGATAGCGTAGACGCATTTCTTCCTCTTTTTCCCATGTAGCATCTGTCCCATAGTGTTCCTTCCATTCCACTTTCACCATTGGAATGGATTTGTTTCTCAATTCTTTCACCTGTCGGTCAACAATTCTTTCCGGCCATTCAGCATATTCCATATTTTCATCAATAGCAATCCGGTGATAATCAATCACATGCAACGGGTCTCGGAGGTAACCCCTCAACATTGACACATGAAACACATTGTGGATTTGTTCAAATCCCGGTGGCAAAGCAACTCTATAAGCAACTGGACCAAGTTTCTCCAAAATTTGAAACGGCCCAATATAACGGGGCGCCAACTTGCCCTTTTTCCCAAACCTGACTTGGCCTTTCATTGGAGAAACACGGATGAACACATGGTCGCCGACCTCATACTCAAGAGGTCTTCTCCGGACATCTGCATAACTCTTCTGTCGGTCTTGAGCTGTTTTGAGCCTTTGCCGAATAGTCTTGATCTTTTCAGAGGTGTCTTGTACAATTTCAGGCCCGAGCAAAGCTCTGTCCCCGACCTCTGTCCAACAAATAGGTGATCTACACCTCCTACCATACAAAGCCTCGTATGGTGCCATACCGATGCTGGAGTGGAAGCTATTATTATAGGCAAATTCTGCAAGTGGCAGGTAATCTTCCCAACTCCCCTGAAAATCCAAAGCACACATGCGAAGCATATCTTCCAAAGTCTGTATTGTTCGTTCTGACTGCCCATCTGTCTGTGGGTGGAATGCAGTACTGAACCTTAGTTCTGTTCCCATAGCTTCCTGCAAACTCTTCCACAATCTAGATACAAACTTCGGATCTCTATCCGACACAATGGTTACTGGAACTCCATGTAAGCGGACAATTTCATCAACATAAATAGTAGCCAACCTGTAAGCAGTAAATGTAGTTTTGACAGGCAGAAAATGTGCAGATTTAGTCAGTCTATCAACTACAACCCAAACAGAATCCATACCGCGGGAAGTCCGAGGTAGGCCAACAACGAAATCCATGGTCACATGTTCCCACTTCCACTCAGGAATGGGGAGAGGTCGAAGTAGACCGCCTGGTTTCTGATGTTCAGCCTTAACTTGCTGACACTGAAGGCACTTGGACACATGTTCTGCAATCTCTTTCTTCATTTTAGGCCACCAATAGGTTTGTTTCAAATCCCGATACATTTTATTGTTACCCGGATGCATGGCAAATACGGATCTGTGGGCTTCATCTAAGACCCTCTTCTTTAGCTCCGGAATAACTGGAACACATATTCGGTTTCGAAATTTCAACATTCCATTCTCGATACTGAACTCTGCTTTTGGGCTGACTTCAAATTCATCAATTACCTTTCTGAGGAACTCATCCTCTTTCTGCTTTTGCTTGATTTCATCAACAATTGCCGGCTCGGCTGTAATAGCGGCTATCAATCCGCCCTGTTCGCCCACTACCACTTCAATTTCAGACTTTTCAAAGTCTTGCAAAATCTCCCTTTGTTCAGTAAGCAAGCAAGCCATACTCCCTGTTGATTTCCTGCTCAAGGCATCAGCCACTGTATTAGCTTTTCCGGGGTGATACTGAATTTCTAGGTCGTAATCTTTTATCAATTCCAGCCATCTTCTTTGACGCATATTCAACTCTTTCTGCGTGAAGAAGTATTTTAGGCTTTTATGATCTGTGTAGACTTCACACTTTGCCCCATACAAATAATGCCGCCAGATTTTCAAAGCAAAAACAACTGCGGCCAATTCTAGGTCATGTGTTGGATAATTCTTCTCATGTGGCCTCAACTGTCGGGAGGCGTAAGCAATAACCTTTCCGTTCTGCATTAACACACAACCCAAACCCTTATAAGATGCGTCACTGAAAATCACAAAATTTTCCGTACCTGAAGGTAGTGTCAAAATTGGTGCAGTGGTCAATCTTGTCTTCAATTCATGAAAGGCTGATTCTCTTTCACTATTCCACTCAAATGGTTGTCCTTTACGTGTCAATTGGGTAAGAGGCACAGCTAATTTCGAAAAGTCCTTTACAAACCTTCTGTAGTACCCAGCTAAGCCCATGAAACTGCGAACTTCTGTCACATTAGTTGGTGTAGGCCAACTCACAATTGCTTCTATTTTCTGCGGGTCCACTGAAATTCCTTCCTTGTTGACCACGTGCCCTAAGAAAATAACCTCATCCAACCAAAATTCACATTTCTTTAACTTAGCAAATAGTTTTCTTTCCCGAAGTATTTGTAAAACAGTCCTCAAATGATGTTCGTGTTCAAGTCTATCTTTAGAGTATATTAAAATATCATCGATGAAGACAACAACAAACTCATCAAGGTAGGTTTTAAAAATTCTATTCATTAAGTCCATAAATGCTGCCGGAGCATTAGTCACTCCAAATGGCATAACAAGAAACTCAAAATGACCATACCTCGTTCTGAATGCGGTTTTCTCAACATCTTCTGCCTTAACCTTCAGCTGATGATACCCGGATCTCAAATCAATCTTAGAAAACACCTGTGATCCCTGCAACTGGTCAAATAAGTCATCAATACGGGGTAAGGGATATTTATTCTTTATCGTTACCTTGTTCAATTCCCGGTAATCAATACATAGGCGTAAGGTACTATCCTTTTTCTTTACAAATAACACTGGTGCGCCCCAAGGCGAAGTACTGGGCCGGATAAACCCTTTATCAAGAAGGTCTTGCAACTGTTCTTTTAATTCTTTCATTTCGGCTGTAGCCATCCTGTAGGGAGTTTTAGAAATAGGTTGGGTGCCTGGCACAGTTTCAATAGTAAACTCTATCTCCCTGTCTACCAATTCCCCTGGTAATTCATTTGGAAACACATCTGGGAATTCTCTAACGATGGGAATATCATTCAATTCAACATTCACGGATTGTTCAGTCAATACATAACACAAATAACCCTGGCATCCCTTCCTGATCAATTTACATGCTTTCATTGCAGATATCAAATATGGTGGAGGTACTACCCCATTTCCCACAAACACAATTTCTTTCTGTTCTGGTGGTTTAAATACAACCCTCTTTGTCACACAATCTATAGTGGCACAGTATTTGGTCAACCAATCCATGCCCAAAATTACATCAAAGTGTCTAAAGTTTAAGGGCAACAAATCTACATACAGGGTAGCATCCTCAATATGCATGTCACAAAACCGATATATATAGTCACATAACACAGATTCCCCCGATGGAGCAGACACACATAACAAATATGGCAACAATTCTAGGGGTCTTTTCAGTCTAGATGCAAATGCATATGTCACAAATGAATGCGTTGATCCAGAATCAATTAACACAAAAGCATCCTGATTACATATCGAGATAGTACCTGAGACAACGGCATTGGCATTCCGTGTATCACCCGGAACGAGTGCAAAGACTCTCCCTTGTCTCACTGTATCCCCAGTAGTAGCAGATCTCAAAGTGTTTCCCGGCTTCGGGATCGATGCAGTGGAGCTAGCAGCTATCTTCCCACTATTCTGATTACAATCTCGGGCTATATGCCCTTGTTTCCCACACTTAAAACAGGCTCCCGATGCACGGTAACAAACTCCACGGTGCCTTTTGCTACAAGTGTTGCACATGGGAGTCGTGTCTCGGGAAGAACTTGAGGTAGTTGAGGAGCCCGTGTTTTGCTTTTTCAGAAATTTCTTCTTCAAAAAGAAGCCTTGCCTTTTGTTGCCTCTCCATTCGGTTGTTGGCTTAGCTTGTCTAGCTATATTAGCCTCTGATATGATGGCCCGGTCAAGCACCCCAATGTAGGTCTCCAATTTCAGGACATTCACCCGCTCTAGGATGTCACTTCGGAGCCCACCTTCAAAATGCCTTGCCTTCTTATAATCAGTGTCAATTACGTGTGGTGCAAACCTGGCCAACTCAGTAAATTTGGCCTCATACTCAGCTACAGTCATACTGTCTTGTTTGAGTTCCATGAACTCTGCCACTTTCCTGTCCCGGACACACTGCGGGAAGTACTTGTCATAGAAGATTTCCAAAAATTTCGCCCAATCAATATCTCTGTGGTTTTCCCTCATCAACATCCACCATCTTCTCGCTTCATCCTCTAGCATAAAGGTGGCTAGAAGCACTTTCTGTGTATCCGAGCACGGAAACACCTCAAACAGTTTTTCAATCCCAAGTACCCAAGCTTCGGCTTTTAAGGGATCTAGTCCACCATGGAACTGTGGTGGTTTCATTTTCTTGAATTCCTTGGTGAGGGCGATTATCCGATCATCATTTTGATTATCTGGCACAGGTGGTGCCGGAGGTGGAGGTGGCGGATGTGGTTGCTGCCACTGTTGTTGCCACTCCTGTTGCTGTCTCAAAGCTTCTGCCATTTCCTGAATCAGTCTTTCCATTCTGTCCAGTCTGGCAGCAGAGGATTCCTCTAACTCATCACCTCTGGTTCTCACCATCTAATTAAACTTGCATTATATTCCATACCAAAGGTACACAAGTACACATACACTAAGGAGCACATATTTCCAGATAATTCGTAATGCAAGTAGTTCACAACTTACACATATAATTATTCATAACAAAACATTTAAGCACATAATCAATGCTTCCAAACTCGTATTTATCACATGAATGCATCCTAGATCTTATCTAGACGCTTATTGCTCTTTTTGGACAAGTGTGTGAGTTATTAACTCGTGCTCTGATACCACTCTGTCACGACCCGAACCCGCCCCCGTGGGTTAAGGACGTAACCGGCCAGTAATCATGAGATTACCTACGGCCTCAAACTGTTCTAAACGTATTCTAACAGAGTTAATGGGGGCCAAACGGAAGCAAAATTAAAAACTTTGTCCATAGAGCCGTGCTTATATGCACATCAAACAAACCATACTCAGATACGTTAATAACTCACATCAAAAGTACGGTTTCACGAAATTCATTACAGACAGGATCGTCCAAAACGAGTCAACCTATAACAGACTATGTACAGACATGCACTAGGTCCTTGCCAACAAGACAAAACATAGGTACATAGTAAAAGGGCAAGGATGGTCTCATGCGCGAGGCACAAGGCTGACTCTCCCAAAACTCCTGTTGTTCCTAGCAGACTTCACTGGGGCTGGGTTTGGACTTCCCTTGGCTCACCTACAAATACATGAATGAGCGTGAGCGATAGCCCAGTGAATAATATCAAATATAACAGTTACATAACAATATGTAGAACAACATGCTCCAAACGGCCTTGGGCCCAATTCATACTTCTGTTTAACAGCAAAATATATATAACTATACGAAATGCAAGTCAAGTAACTGTAGTTCCAAACATTCTGGCCTTTGGCCCATCCGGGTTTCCATTCATGGCAAAACGGCCTTCGGCCCATTCATTCATGTCAAACGGCCTTTGGCCCATTCATTCATGTCAAACGGCCTTTGGCCCATTCATTCATGTCAAACGGCCTTTGGCCCATTCATTCATGTCAAACGGCCTTTGGCCCATTCATTCATGTCAAACGGCCTTTGGCCCATTCATTCATGTCAAACGGCCTTTGGCCCATTCATTCATGTCAAACGGCCTTTGGCCCATTCATTCATGTCAAACGGCCTTTGGCCCATTCATTCATGTCAAACGGCCTTTGGCCCATTCATTCATGTCAAACTTATGTCCACAATCCCAATTAACAACTCATAATATTTATAGGGGAATAACAATTGGACATCGACAAGTTTTCAAATATTGATATTACTCACAGTGATCGGCTTGTGGATGCGCCCTGGAGCTTGACCCTACACATTTCATGAATACAAAAGGGTCACTAACAGTTCAATTCGTTCTTTAATTCACATATTCCTCTTTAGGCTTTGTTCTTATCTCATTAACTCATTTACAATGCTTAACACATGCCTAAGAGTGCTTACAAGTGAAAGAGAACGGAAAACGAATCACAGAATGTATGAACGAAATTCCAGAAAACAGGGTCCCCGCTCGAGCGTAATCTTCTCCGCTCGAGCGGACCCTTAAGGCCTGCAAGGTACTGGTTGCACAAAAGATGCGCTCGAGCTGAAGGTCCGTCTACAAAGATCCACGCTCGAGCGTGAAATGTCCCGCTCGAGCGGGCATCCAACTCTGCAAAAATGCTGGGAGCACGATTTTCCCGCTCGAGCGGCCATTACCCCGCTCGAGCGGACCTCAAAAATCTGGGTTTCCCAGATCGTGTTCTTGAGCTCCAAATCAGTTTTCCATCTACATTTCTTGCATGCAATGGTTCAAATTACACATTTACACATGCTAACATGCTACTAATGCAGATTACAACATTAGGAAGCTCAATTATATGAATTATCTACATGCATGTCCCAAATTGTCTCAAACCCATCATCAACATGCTCAAATTCAAACATTCAAGACTTATACTCCCATGATTTGTACATGCATGTGGGAGATGCTCATCATTCTCAACTTAGATGGTACAAATGGTGCCTACAACATGAGCTTTACCCAAAACTCCACATGAATCATGTGTTTCAAGCTCAAACATGCAAATTCAAAGTAATTTCTTACATGCATGAGTTCTAAGACTTCAATCTCAACAAAATCGACTCATTACATGTTCTTAATCACAAACAACCCTTGAACTTACAAATTACAAGTAAGAGTTCAAGAAATCACTTACCTAAGAGCTTCAACACTCAAGCTCTAGCCAAATCTTGAGCTAGATCTTCAAATTCCCAAGTCTTGAGCCCAAATTACACAAATCTCTCCCTTTTTCTCTCCATGGCCGGCCTCTCTCTCCCTCTCAATTGTCTAACTCAGATTTTGAGTTTTAAGAGAGCTAAAGGGGAGTGCAATGCAAATATACAACAAGCCCCACTAACAAATATTTTAATATAAAGTAATGGGGTGCTTAATTTATCAATTTAATCAGTTTAAATTGACCAGAATCAAATTTCAATTAAATTTCACCGTAGGCCCTAAAAATTATGCCAACCACAATGGCGTAGTCAATTTCGGGTTCCGTGGCCGATAAGGCCCTCAATTAAATTTCCAAAACAGACTACTCAAACAGATATTCCTACGATGAACAGATAAAATTTCAAACCACATATTTTCACCTAGTGGAACACAAAATCATATCAAAATACATAATCACATCATGTTAAGGACCAATTAACATACTACGGAACAGGGGTGTCACAAATTTACTAATTAATTCACAGAGATTTTACTCGGAATTTACTGAGAATTTAATGCGAATTTACTGGGAGTTTACTGAGAATTTAATGAGCATTTTATGGGAATTTACTGAGTAATTTATTAGGAATTTACTGTGTAATTACAGAGAATTTACGGAGTAAGTTACTAATTAATTTACTGAGCAATTCACTGGGAATTTACTGAGAATTCATTGGGTAATTACTGAGAGTAATTTAGAGGGAATTTACCGAGTAATTTTTTGAGAATTTATGGGTTATTTACTGAGAATTTAGTAGAAATATGATGAGAATTTACTTGAAATTTACCGAGAATTTACTGTGAATTTACGAGTAATTTTCAGAGAAATTACTGGTTATTTACTCAGTAAATATTACTGAGTAATTTATTGAGGATTTTGTGATAATTTACTAAGAATTTACTGAGAATTCACTAAGTAATTTACTCAGAATTTAATAGGAACTTACTGAGTAATTTATTATGAATTTACAGGGAATTTAAATTTGTAATTTATTGAGTAATTCATTTAGAATTTACTGAGTAATTTTTTGAGAATTTACTGAAAATTTACTGAGCAATTTACAGAGAATTTATCGGGATTTTACTGAGTAATTGTCTGAGAATTTACTGGTAATTTACTAAGTAATTTAATGAGAATTTATTAGGAATTTATTGAGTAATTTACTGGAATTTACTTAGTAATTTACTGGTAATTTACTGAGTAATTTACAGAGAATTTAATGGGAATTTACCGAGTAATTTACTGGGAAATTACTAAGAATTTACTGAAAATTTATGTCGAATTTATTAGGAATTTACTGGTAATTTACTGAGTAATTTACTAAGAATTTACTTTGTAATTTGCTCAGAATTTACTAGGAATTTAATGAGTAATTTACTGAGAACATATTGGGAATTTGCTGAGTAATTTATTGAGAATTTACTGGAAATTTACTCAGTAATTTACTTAGAATTTACTGAGTAATTTACAAGGAATTATTGAATAATTTACTGGGAATTCACTGAGTAATTTACTTATAATTTATTTAAAATTTACTGAGTAATTTACTGAGAAGTTACTGGCAATTCACGGAGTAATTTACTGAGAATTTACTAGGAATTTACTGAGTAATTTACTGAGGATTTACAGAGACTTTAATGAATAATTTACTGGGAATTTACTTACTCCCTCCGTCCCAAAATAATGGTCCCTTTTGGGGAATCCAACTTTTTTTGGTAGTACAATTATTGTACTTTAAAAAAGTTGATTTTCCAAAATTACCCTTTAATAGTACATTTTTTTGAGAATATCAATATCATAATTGTACTTTTTATATTATTTATGAATTTAAAAGAAGGGCAAAATAGGAAATTTATATTATTTTTGTACTTGATTTTTGAAGAGGGACTAATATTTTGGGACAATGAAAAATGGAATAAGGGACTAATATTATGGGACGGAGGGAGTAGTAATTTACTAAGAATTTACTTAGTAATTTACTGAAAATTTAATCAGTAATTTACTTAGAATTTACTGAGAATTTACTGCGAATTTACTAGGGATTTACTGAGTAATTTATTGAGAATTTAAAGGTAATTTACGAAGTAATTTATTGAGAATTTACTCAAATTTACTGAGTAATTTACTGAGAATTTACTGAGCAATTTTCTGAGAATTTAATGGGAATCTACTGAAAGTTTGCTGGGAATTTACTGAAAATTTATTGAGTAAATTACTGACAATTTACATAGTAATTTACTGATTAATTTACTGAGAATTTGCTGGGAATATACTGAGAATTTACTGGGAATTTACCGAGCAATTTACTGAGAATTTATGAGTAATTTAATGAGAATTTATTGAGAATTTTTTGGGAATTTACTGAGAATTTATTGAGAATTTGCTGAGTAATTTTTAGAGAATTTACTGAGTAAGTTACTGAGTAATTTATTGAGAATTTACTGATAATTTGCTGGGAATTTACTGAGAATTTATTGAGTAATTTTCTGAGAATTTACTGGTTATTTACTGAGTAATTTACTAGCAATTTACTGAGTAATTTATTGAGAATTTACTAAAAATTTAATGAGAAGTTACTTGGAATTTACTCAATAATTTACTGGGAATTTACTCAATAATTTACTGAGAATTTACTGTGAATTTACTGAGTAATTTACGGAGAATTTACTAATAATTTATTATGAATTTACTGGGAATTTACTGAGCAATTTACAGAGAATTTACGGATTAATTTTCTGAGAATTTACTGAGTAATTTATTGAGATTTTACTGGTAATTTATAGAGTAATTTACTTGGAATTTACCGAGTCATTTTCTGAGAATTTAATGAGTAATTTACTAGGAATTTACCGAGAATTTACTACGAATTTACTAGAAACTTACTTAGTAATTTATTGAAAATTTCCTGGTAATTTACGGAGTAATTTACTGAGAATTTACTAGAAATTCACGGAGCAATTTACTCAAAATTTACAGGAAATTTACTGAGTAATTTATTAAGAATTTATAGGGAATTTACTGGGTAATTGAATGAGAATTTACTGAGAATTTGCTAAGAATTTATTTGAAATTTACTGACAATTTACTTAGTAATTTGCTGAGATTTTACTAGGAATTTACTGATTAATTTACAGAGAATTTATTAGGTATTTACTGAGTAATTTACTAGGAATTTATTGGGATTTACTTAGATTATACGGAGAATTTACTGGAAATTTACTGAGTTATTAATAAAGAATTTATGGGAATTTACTCAGTAATTAACTTGGAATTTACTAGGAATTTATTGAGTAATTTACTGAGAATTTACTAGGAATTTACTGAGTAATTTACAGAGAAATTACTGAGTAATTTACTAAGAATTTACTGGGAATTTACGGAGTAATTTCCTGATAATTTATTGGGAATTTACTGAGTAATTTACTGAGAAGTTACTAGCAATTCACTGAGTAATTTACTGAGATTTTACTAGGAATTTACTGAGTAATTTCTTGAGAATTTAATGAGTAATTTACTGGGAATTTACTAAGTAATTTATTGAGAATTTACTGGGAATTTACTAAGTAATTTAATGCAAATTTTCTGGGAATTTTCTGAAAATTTACTAAGTAATTTACTAAGAATTTACTCCGTAATTTTTAGAGAATTTACTGAGTAAGTTACTGAGTAATTTAGTGAGAATTTACTGATAATTTACTGGAAATTTGCTGAGTAATTTACTGGGATTTACTGAGAATTTATTGGGTAATTTACTGAGTAATTTACTGGGAATTTACCGAGTAATTTTCTGAGAATTTGCTTGTTATTTACTGAGAATTTACTAGGAATTTACATTGTAATTTTCTGTGAATTTTTGGAGTAATTTGATGAGAATTTACTGGGAATTTATTGAGTAATTTTCTGAGAATTTACTGGTAATTTACCAAGTAATTTATTGAGAATTTACTGAGAATTTACTTAGAATTTACATTGTAATTTACTGATTAATTTTCTGAGAATTTTCTGATAATTTACTTGAAATTTACGGAATAATTTACTGAGTAATTTATTAAGAATTTATTGGCAATTTACTAAGAATATACACAGTAATTTACTAGGAACTTACTGAGTAATTTTCTGAGAATTTGCTGGTTATTTACTGAGTAATTTCCTGGAAATTTACCTAGTAATCTACTGAGAATTTACTTAGTAATTTACTAATAATTTACTAAGAACTTACTGAATAATTTACTGAGAATTCACTGGGAATTCACTGTGTAATTTACTCAGAATTTATAGGGAATTTACTGAGAATTTACAGGGAATTTATAGAGAATTTACGGAGTAATTTACTTGGAATTTACTGGGAATTTACTGAGTAATTTCCTGAGAATTTACTGATAATTTACATGGAATTTGCTGAGTAACTTACTGAGAATTTACTAATTAATTTACGGAGAATTTACAGGGAATTTACTGAGTAATTTACTGAGAATTTACTAGGAATTTATTGAGTAATTTACCGAGAATTTATTTTGAACTTATTGAGTAATTTACTGGGAATTTACTGATAATTTACCGGGAATTTCCTAAGTAATTTGCTGGAAATTTACTCAGTAATTTATTTAGAATTCATTGGTAATTCATTGAGTAATTTACTGAAAATTTACTAGGAATTTAGTGAGTAATTTATTGAGAATTTACTAAGAATTTAATTAGTAATTTGCTGGTAATTTACAGGGCATTCACTAAGTAATTTACAGGGAATTTACTGATAATATATTGAGAATTTACTGAGTAATTTACTCAGAATTTTCTGGGAATTTACTTAGAATTTATTGGGAATTTACTAAATAATTTACTCAGAATTAACTGAGAATGTAGTGAGTAATTTATTGAGAATTTACAGGGAATTTATTTATTAATTTACAAAGAATTTATTTGAAATTTACTGAGTAATTTACTGAGAATTTACCAAGTAATTTACTGCGAAATTACCAAGTAATTTTTTTTATAATTTATTGGTAATTTACAGGGTAATTTACTGAGAATTTATTGATAATTTACTGGGAACTTACTAAGTAATTTACAGAGAATTTACTACGAATTTCCTGAAAATATTTTGTGAATTTACTGAGTAATTTTTTGAAAATTTACTGAGTAAATTATTGGGAATTTACTGAGAATTTACGAGAAATTTACTGATAATTTTCTTAGAATTTACTGAGTAATTTATTGTGAATTTACTGAGAATTTACTGGGAATTTACTGAGTAATTTACTGAGAATTTACTGATTAATTTACTGATAATTTAATGGGAGTTTACTGAGTAATATACTGCTAATTTACCGAGTAATTTTTTGTGAATTTAATGGTAATTTACGAAATAATTTACTTGGAATTTATTGAATAATTTACTGAGAATTTTCTGGGAATTTACTCAGTAATTAACTAAGAATTTAGTGAGTAATTTACTGATAATTTAGTGGAAATTTACTAGAAATTTACTCAGTAATTTACTGAGAATTTAATAGGAATTTATTGAGCAATTTACTAGGAATTTACTAAGTAATTTAAAGACAATTTAGTGTCTAATTTAAAGGGAATTTACTGATTAATTTTTTGAAAATTCATTGATAATTTATTGGGAATTTACGGGAAGTCGCTAATTTATTGGGAATTTACTAGGAATTTAATGAGTAATTTACTGAGAATTTACAAGGAATTTACTTAGAATTTATTAAGAATTTACAAGGAATTTATTCAGTAATTTACTTAGAATTTTCTAAGAATTTATTGAGTAATTTGCTGCGAATTTACTGAGAAATTAATTAGAATTAATGATAATTTGCTGATAATTTTCAAGGAATTTACTGAGAAGTTACTGAGAAATGAATGAGTAATTCACTGATAATTTACAAAAAATTTACTGAGCAATTTACTGAGAATTTACTAGCAATTTACTTAGTAATTTACGGAGAATTTACTGAGTAATTTACTGAGCAATTTGCAATGTAATTTACTTAAAATCTACTGGGAATTTACTAAATAATTTACCGAGAATTTACTGATAATTTACAAAGAATTTATTGTCTAACTTACTGCAAATTTACTGGGAATTTACTGAGTAATTTACTGAGAATTTACTAGGAATTTACTGAATAATTTACTAAGAATTTGCTGATTAATTATCAGAAAATTTACTGCGAATTTACTGAGTAATTTTCTGAGAATTTACCATGTAATTTGCTAAGAGTTTACTGGGAATTTACTAGGTAATTTCAAGAGAATTTATTGGTAATTTGCTCAGTAATTTACTTAGAATTTACTGAGTAACTTAATGAGAATTTACTGGTAATTTACTGAGTAATTTACTGAGAATTTCTGAGTAATTTACTGAGAATTTCTAGAAATTTTTTTGAGTAATTAATGGGGAATTTACTGCGAATTTATTGACTAATTTACTAAGAATTTAAGGGGAATTTACTGCCAATTTACTGGGATTTTACTAACTAATTTACTAGAAATTTACAGGAAATTTAAAGAGAATTTACTGGAAATTTATTGAGTAATTTACGGAGAATTTACTGGGAATTTACTGAGTAATTTACTGAGAATTTACTGGGAATTTACCGAGTAATTTATTGAGAATTTACTAGGAATTTACTGAGAATTTTCTGAGAATTTACTTAGTAATTTAATGAGAATTTATTGAGAATTTACTGAGCAATTTACTGCAAATTTATTGGGAAGTTATCGAGTAAGTTACTGAGAATGTACTGCGAATTTACTAAGTAATTTACAGAGTAATTTACTGAGAATTTACTGAGTAATTTATTGATAATTTACTAAGTAATTTACTAAAAATTCACTGAGTAATTTATCAAGAATTTACTTGGAATTTTATGAGTAATTTATTGGGAATTTACTTAGTAGTTTATTGGGAATTTACTGAGTAATTTACTGAAGATTTATTGAGAATTTACAGAGTAATTGTAACAACCCTCACCTTACTCTTGTCATACTTGCATACATTCTTGCATGATCTTGCTTTGTTATGTTAAATTGAAGGTTTTGTCTTACCTTGATTTGCTTACAGTTGCTTGCATGATTTTGTTCTTTGCTTCGTGTGCGTGTGTGGCCGAGGTCGCCCTGAGCTTAGTTCGCCTTTGAACCCTTGTACTTAGAACTGTTTTGAGACCTTGGTCGACCCCCACCTTCACCTCGGGCATTTATTGTCGAGATGTTTTGCACTCAGTGAACCTTGTCTGCAGGCAGGTATGGCCTAGGCCGAGATGTGGCACACCCCGGCCAAGGTGTGGTACAGCTTAGTCAAGTGTCGTCCTCCCTAGCCGATGTTTTGTTACCCCGTTGCCTTATCCTTGATTCGAGCCGATGTCGTTCATTGCCGATGTGTTGTACCGAGCTTGCTGCATACGCTTTGTCAGAGACTTGTCTTATCAATCAATCGCCTTTTTTTGAGCTGAACCAACCCGGTAGCGCCACGTGTCCAAGCTGATTGTTAAGACAGCCGGCAGACCTAGAAACAAATCATTCTTGGTCTCAATCTTTGTTTTAGAGAGTGAAGCTCTAGAGAGAAGGAAGAGGAGTTCTTGAGTGAGAGTGAGTCTTCCAAGCTTAATCTTCGTGGTTTGAACCGTTGGATTCAAGATTTGGGGTAAGATTCTTGATCTACTTTGAATGTTGTTATGGATTATCTAGCTGCATTGCATGATCGGATCTGTTTTGCATGTCATGCATCGTTTTGAAGTTAGTTTTGGAAAGAAAAAATGGTTTTCATGTGTTTTTGAAGAAAGTCTCGTTTTGATCCGAAAGTTGGAACGAAAAACCATGTTTTTGTGTTTGTTCTTGCATGACCTTCTTACATGGGTATCCAGGTCCATATTTTGAACTCTTGGCATGAAAACTCAGATTTTTGTAACGAGTTGTGAACTTGCATCCATCTTTCAAATGATCATGTTCTTCATGTTCTTCAAAGGGAAACCCAGGTTTTTCCTGACCTTGTTTAACGGGACCTCGGCATAGTCCTGGACGGAACCTAGTGTGTTTTTATGAGACGGGAGCAGTGATTAAGCTTCCAGCTTGTTTTGCTTTGTCTTTGACTTGGATCTGGCAAGAATGCCGAGATCATTTGCATGCATATAGAGCTTGTTTTGAGAATGCGATTTGCCATGTGATTGTAGGTCCTTGATATTTGCTTTAAGCCTACACCTGAAGAACTAGGTGAGTGGTATTGCTAATAAAGCTATGTTACACTTGTTTTTAATGAATCTTGTTTTGTTTTGTTTTGACGAAAGTATTTGCTAAGCATGAATGAATAGCCTGTTTTGATGTGTCAAATGTAAGCCTTGTTTTGATGTATCTCTTGGAAAGTCCCTTGTGCTGGAGGACTCTAAACTTTCGCAGTACTAAGTATAAAAGGATACGGTCCTTGTTAAATCGGGCTACGGGCCTAAGTAACACAAGTCCCTTGTGCTGGAGGACTCTAAACTTTCGCAGTACTAAGTATAAAAGGATACGGTCCTTGTTAAATCGGGCTACGGGCCTAAGTAACACAAGTCCCTTGTGCTGGAGGACTCTAAACTTTCGCAGTACTAAGTATAAAAGGATACGGTCCTTGTTAAATCGGGCTACGGGCCTAAGTAACACAAGTCCCTTGTGCTGGAGGACTCTAAACTTTCGCAGTACTAAGTATAAAAGGATACGGTCCTTGTTAAATCGGGCTACGGGCCTAAGTAACACAAGTCCCTTGTGCTGGAGGACTCTAAACTTTCGCAGTACCACTTGATGATGAATACGGTTCATCCCTTGCTTCGCCGATGTTATGATACTTGATTGATGAATACGGTTCATCCCTCGTCTTGCTAAAGTTTGATGTGTTTCGTTTTGAAGGACCTCGGCTATATTCATGCAAAACCTTTATTATTAATACCATTCACTGAGTGTTTGTACTCACCCCTCTATATATATGTAGGTGATGAGCAGGACGGCGGCGACGCCTAGATCGTTTTGGATGCTTGTTTTGGATTCGTGCTTATGTCGGCTTTGCTTTTGTATTTACGTCGGCGATGCCCTTCATTGCATGTCGGCAAATCTTGAAAATCATGCTTCTTGACTTGTATTTATTGTATTTTGTATATGTCGGCTCGAGAAGCCTTTTGATCAAGATGTAACACATGTTTTGCTTACTGTATTCAAATTGTAAAGATGAATGACATTGCATTTGATCTATGCATAGCTCTTATGGACCACTTGTATTTTGAATTATTGCTTCCGCATTTGTTAGCCCCGATTATTATACTCTGATTGGGTTAAGTTTTGAAAGTTGGCCTTCGGTAATTACGGATTACTGGCCATCACGGCACCAAACTACTAGGGGCGGTTTGGGGTCGTGACAGTAATTTGCTGAGAATTTACAGAGAATTTACTGAGTAATTTACTCAGAATTTACTGGGAATTTACTCAGTAATTTACTAAGTAATATACTAAGAATTTATTTGGAATTTACTGAGAATTTAAAGGCATTTTTCTGAGTAATTTACTGAAAATTTATTTGGAATTTACTGAGAATTTACTAGGTATTTACTTAGTAATTTACAGAGAATTTATTGAGAATTTACTCAGTAATTTACTTAGAATTTATTGGGAATTTATTGAGTAATTTTTTGAGAATTTAATAATAATTTATTGAGTAATTTACAGAGAATTTTCTTTGTAATTTACTGAGAATTTACTGGTAATTTACGGAGTAATGTACTTAGAATTTACTAGAAGTTCACTGAGTAATTTAATGAGAATTTATTAGGAATTTACTGAGAATTTACTAAGTAATTTACTAAGAATTTACTGGGAATTTACTCAGTAATTTACTGGGATTTACTAAAAATTTACTGGGAATTTACTAAGGAATTTATTGAGAATTTACTGGGAATTTACTAGTAATTTACTAAGTAATTTTCTGGTAATTTAATGGGAATATACTGAGTATTTACTTAATAATTTACAGAGAATTTACTGTGTAATTTACTTATTAATTTATTGAGAATTTACTGCGATTTTACTAAGTAATTTACTGAGAATTTACGGAGTAAGTTATTGAGAATTTACTGATAATTTTCTGAGTAATTTGCTCGGAATATACCGAGTAATTTTTTTAGAATTTACAATTATTGTCACGACCCGAACCCGCCCCCGTGGGTTAAGGACGTAACCGGCCAGTAATCATGAGATTACCTACGGCCTCAAACTGTCCTAAACGTATTTTAACAGAGTTAATGGGGGCCAAACGGAAGCAAAATTAAAAACTTTGTCCATAGAGCCGTGCTTATATGCACATCAAACAAACCATACTCAGATACGTTAATAACTCACATCAAAAGTACAGCTTCACAAAATTCATTACAGACAGGATCGTCCAAAACGAGTCAACCTATAACAGACTATGTACAGACATGCACTGGGTCCTTGCCAACAAGACAAAACATAGGTACATAGTAAAAGGGCAAGGATGGTCTCATGCGCGAGGCACAAGGCTGACTCTCCCAAAACTCCTGTTGTTCCTAGCAGACTTCACTGGGGCTGGGTTTGGACTTCCCTTGGCTCACCTACAAATACATGAATGAGCGTGAGCGATAGCCCAGTGAATAATATCAAATATAACAGTTACATAACAATATGTAGATCAACATGCTCCAAACGGCCTTGGGCCCAATTCATACTTCTGTTTAACAGCAAAATATATATATAACTATACGAAATGCAAGTCAAGTAACTGTAGTTCCAAACATTCTGGCCTTTGGCCCATCCGGGTTTCCATTCATGGCAAAACGGCCTTCGGCCCATTCATTCATGTCAAACGGCCTTTGGCCCATTCATTCATGTCAAACGGCCTTTGGCCCATTCATTCATGTCAAACGGCCTTTGGCCCATTCATTCATGTCAAACGGCCTTTGGCCCATTCATTCATGTCAAACGGCCTTTGGCCCATTCATTTATGTCAAACGGCCTTTGGCCCATTCATTCATGTCAAACGGCCTTTGGCCCATTCATTTATGTCAAACGGCCTTTGGCCCATTCATTCATGTCAAACGGCCTTTGGCCCATTCATTTATGTCAAACGGCCTTTGGCCCATTCATTCATGTCAAACGGCCTTTGGCCCATTCATTTATGTCAAACGGCCTTTGGCCCATTCATTCATGTCAAACGGCCTTTGGCCCATTCATTCATGTCAAACTTTTGTCCACAATCCCAATTAACAACTCATAATATTTATAGGGGAATAACAATTGGACATTGACAAGTTTTCAAATATTGATGTTACTCACAGTGATCGGCTTGTGGATGCGCCCTGGAGCTTGACCCTAAGAGCTTCAACACTCAAGCCCTAGCCAAATCTTGAGCTAGATCTTCAAATTCCCAAGTCTTGAGCCCAAATTACACAAATCTCTCCCTTTTTCTCTCCATGGCCGGCCTCTCTCTCCCTCTCAATTGTCTAACTCAGATTTTGAGTTTTAAGAGAGCTAAAGGGGAGTGCAATGCAAATATAAAACAAGCCCCACTAATAAATATTTTAATATAAAATAATGGGGTACTTAATTTATCAATTTAATCAGTTTAAATTGGCCAGAATCAAATTTCAATTAAATTTCACCGTAGGCCCTAAAAATTATGCCAACCACAATGGCGTAATCAATTTCGGGTTCCGTGGCCGATAAGGCCCTCAATTAAATTTCCAAAACAGACTACTCAAACAGATATTCCTACGGTGAACAGATAAAATTTCAAACCACATATTTTCACATAGTGGAACACAAAATCATATCAAAATACATAATCACATCATGTTAAGGACTAATTAACATACTACGGAACAGGGGTGTCACAGTCTTCCCCCCTTTAGGAAGTTTGGTCCTCCAAACTTAACTTACCTTCGTCGGGAAACAAATGTGGATAGCGTAGACGCATTTCCTCCTCTTTTTCCCATGTAGCATCTGTCCCATAGTGTTCCTTCCATTCCACTTTCACCATTGGAATGGATTTGTTTCTCAATTCTTTCACTTGTCGGTCAACAATTCTTTCCGGCCATTCAGCATATTCCATATTTTCATCAATAGCAATCCAGTGATAATCAATCACATGCAACGGGTCTCGGAGGTAACCCCTCAACATTGACACGTGAAACACATTGTGGATTTGCTCAAATCCCGGTGGCAAAGCAACTCTATAAGCAACTGGACCAAGTTTCTCCAAAATTTGAAACGGCCCAATATAACGGGGCGTCAACTTGCCCTTTTTCCCAAACCTGACTTGGCCTTTCATTGGAGAAACACGGATGAACACATGGTCGCCGACCTCATACTCAAGAGGTCTTCTCCGGACATCTGCATAACTCTTCTGTCGGTCTTGAGCTGTTTTGAGCCTTTGCCGAATAGTTTTGATCTTTTCAGAGGTGTCTTGTACAATTTCAGGCCCGAGCAAAGCTCTGTCCCCGACCTCTGTCCAACAAATAGGTGATCTACACCTCCTACCATACAAAGCCTCGTATGGTGCCATACCGATGCTGGAGTGGAAGCTATTATTATAGGCAAATTCTGCAAGAGGCAGGTAATCTTCCCAACTCCCCTGAAAATCCAAAGCACACATGCGAAGCATATCTTCCAAAGTCTGTATTGTTCGTTCTGACTGCCCATCTGTCTGTGGGTGGAATGCAGTGCTGAACCTTAGTTCTGTTCCCATAGCTTCCTGCAAACTCTTCCACAATCTAGATACAAACTTCGGATCTCTATCCGACACAATGGATACTGGAACTCCATGTAAGCGGACAATTTCATCAACATAAATAGTAGCCAACCTGTAAGCAGTAAATGTAGTTTTGACAGGCAGAAAATGTGCAGATTTAGTCAGTCTATCAACTACAACCCAAACAGAATCCATACCGCGGGAAGTCCGAGGTAGGCCAACAACGAAATCCATGGTCACATGTTCCCACTTCCACTCAGGAATGGGGAGAGGTTGAAGTAGACCGCCTGGTTTCTGATGTTCAGCCTTAACTTGCTGACACTGAAGGCACTTGGACACGTGTTCTGCAATCTCTTTCTTCATTTTAGGCCACCAATAGGTTTGTTTCAAATCCCGATACATTTTATTGTTACCCGGATGCATGGCAAATACGGATCTGTGGGCTTCATCTAAGACCCTCTTCTTTAGCTCCGGAATAACTGGAACACATATTCGGTTTCGAAATTTCAACATTCCATTCTCGATACTGAACTCTGCTTTTGGGCTGACTTCAAATTCATCAATTACCTTTCTGAGGAACTCATCCTCTTTCTGTTTTTGCTTGATTTCATCAACAATTGCCGGCTCGGCTGTAATAGCGGCTATCAATCCGCCCTGTTCGCACACTACCACTTCAATTTCAGACTTTTCAAAGTCTTGCAAAATCTCCCTTTGTTCAGTAAGCAAGCAAGCCACACTCCCTGTTGATTTCCTGCTCAAGGCATCAGCTACTGTATTAGCTTTTCCGGGGTGATACCGAATTTCTAGGTCGTAATCTTTTATCAATTCCAGCCATCTTCTCTGACGCATATTCAACTCTTTCTGCGTGAAGAAGTATTTTAGGCTTTTATGATCTGTGTAGACTTCACACTTTGCCCCATACAAATAATGCCGCCAGATTTTCAAAGCAAAAACAACTGCGGCCAATTCTAGGTCATGTGTTGGATAATTCTTCTCATGTGGCCTCAACTGTCGGGAGGCGTAAGCAATAACCTTTCCGTTCTGCATTAACACACAACCCAAACCCTTATAAGATGCGTCACTGAAAATCACAAAATTTTCCGTACCTGAAGGTAGTGTCAAAATTGGCGCAGTGGTCAATCTTGTCTTCAATTCATGAAAGGCTGATTCTCTTTCACTATTCCACTCAAATGGTTGTCCTTTACGTGTCAATTGGGTAAGAGGCACAGCTAATTTCGAAAAGTCCTTTACAAACCTTCTGTAGTACCCAGCTAGTACCCAGCTAAGCCCATGAAACTGCGAACTTCTGTCACATTAGTTGGTGTAGGCCAATTCACAATTGCTTCTATTTTCTGCGGGTCCACTGAAATTCCTTCCTTGTTGACCACGTGCCCTAAGAAAATAACCTCATCCAACCAAAATTCACATTTCTTTAACTTAGCAAATAGTTTTCTTTCCCGAAGTATTTGTAAAACAGTCCTCAAATGATGTTCGTGTTCAAGTCTATCTTTAGAGTATATTAAAATATCATCGATGAAGACAACAACAAACTCATCAAGGTAGGTTTTAAAAATTCTATTCATTAAGTCCATAAATGCTGCCGGAGCATTAGTCACTCCAAATGGCATAACAAGAAACTCAAAATGACCATACCTCGTTCTGAATGCGGTTTTCTCAACATCTTCTGCCTTAACCTTCAGCTGATGATACCCGGATCTCAAATCAATCTTAGAAAACACCTGTGACCCCTGCAACTGGTCAAATAAGTCATCAATACGGGGTAAGGGATATTTATTCTTTATCGTTACCTTGTTCAATTCCCGGTAATCAATACATAGGCGTAAGGTACCATCCTTTTTCTTTACAAATAACACTGGTGCGCCCCAAGGCGAAGTACTGGGCCGGATAAACCCTTTATCAAGAAGGTCTTGCAACTGTTCTTTTAATTCTTTCATTTCGGCTGTAGCCATCCTGTAGGGAGTTTTGGAAATAGGTTGGGTGCCTGGCACAGTTTCAATAGTAAACTCTATCTCCCTGTCTACCAACTCCCCTGGTAATTCATTTGGAAACACATCTGGGAATTCTCTAACGATGGGAATATCATTCAATTCAACATTCACGGATTGTTCAGTCAATACATAACACAAATAACCCTGGCATCCCTTCCTGATCAATTTACATGCTTTCATTGCAGATATCAAACATGGTGGAGGCACTACCCCATTTCCCACAAACACAATTTCTTTCTGTTCTGGTGGTTTAAATACAACCCTCTTTGTCACACAATCTATAGTGGCACAATATTTGGTCAACCAATCCATGCCCAAAATTACATCAAAGTGTCTAAAGTTTAAGGGCAACAAATCTACATACAGGGTAGCATCCTCAATATGCATGTCACAAAACCGATATATATAGTCACATAACACAGATTCCCCCGATGGAGCAGACACACATAACAAATATGGCAACAATTCTAGGGGTCTTTTCAGTCTAGATGCAAATGCATATGTCACAAATGAATGCGTTGATCCAGAATCAATTAACACAAAAGCATCCTGATTACATATCGAGATAGTACCTGAGACAACGGCATTGGCATTCCGTGTATCACCCGGAACGAGTGCAAAGACTCTCCCTTGTCTCACTGTATCCCCAGTAGTAGCAGATCTCAAAGTGTTTCCCGGCTTCGGGATCGATGCAGTGGAGCTAGCAGCTATCTTCCCACTATTCTGATTACAATCTCGGGCTATATGCCCTTGTTTCCCACACTTAAAACAGGCTCCCGATGCATGGTAACAAACTCCACGGTGCCTTTTGCTACAAGTGTTGCACATGGGAGTCGTGTCTCGGGAAGAACTTGAGGTAGTTGAGGAGCCCGTGTTTTGCTTTTTCAGAAATTTCTTCTTCAAAAAGAAGCCTTGTCTTTTGTTGCCTCTCCATTCGGTTGTTGGCTTAGCTTGTCTAGCTATATTAGCCTCTGATATGATGGCCCGGTCAAGCACCCCAATGTAGGTCTCCAATTTCAGGACATTCACCCGCTCTAGGATGTCACTTCGGAGCCCACCTTCAAAATGCCTTGCCTTCTTATAATCAGTGTCAATTACGTGTGGTGCAAACCTGGCCAACTCAGTAAATTTGGCCTCATACTCAGCTACAGTCATACTGTCTTGTTTGAGTTCCATGAACTCTGCCACTTTCCTGTCCCGGACACACTGCGGGAAGTACTTGTCATAGAAGATTTCCAAAAATTTCGCCCAATCAATATCTCTGTGGTTTTCCCTCATCAACATCCACCATCTTCTCGCTTCATCTTCTAGCATAAAGGTGGTTAGAAGCACTTTCTGTGTATCCGAGCACGGAAACACCTCAAACAGTTTTTCAATCCCAAGTACCCAAGCTTCGGCTTTTAAGGGATCTAGTCCACCATGGAACTGTGGTGGTTTCATTTTCTTGAATTCCTTGGTGAGAGCGATTATTCGATCATCATTTTGATTATCTGGCACAGGTGGTGCCGGAGGTGGAGGTGGCGGATGTGGTTGCTGCCACTGTTGTTGCCACTCCTGTTGCTGTCTCAAAGCTTCTGCCATTTCCTGAATCAGTCTTTCCATTCTGTCCAGTCTGGCAGCAGAGGATTCCTCTAACTCATCACCTCTGGTTCTCACCATCTAATTAAACTTGCATTATATTCCATACCAAAGGTACACAAGTACACATACACTAAGGAGCACATATTTCCAGATAATTCGTAATGCAAGTAGTTCACAACTTACACATATAATTATTCATAACAAAACATTTAAGCATATAATCAATGCTTCCAAACTCGTATTTATCACATGAATGCATCCTAGATCTCATCTAGACGCTTATTGCTCTTTTTGGACAAGTGTGTGAGTTATTAACTCGTGCTCTGATACCACTCTGTCACGACCCGAACCCGCCCCCGTGGGTTAAGGACGTAACCGGCCAGTAATCATGAGATTACCTACGGCCTCAAACTGTCCTAAACGTATTTTAACAGAGTTAATGGGGGCCAAACGGAAGCAAAATTAAAAACTTTGTCCATAGAGCCGTGCTTATATGCACATCAAACAAACCATACTCAGATACGTTAATAACTCACATCAAAAGTACAGCTTCACAAAATTCATTACAGACAGGATCGTCCAAAACGAGTCAACCTATAACAGACTATGTACAGACATGCACTGGGTCCTTGCCAACAAGACAAAACATAGGTACATAGTAAAAGGGCAAGGATGGTCTCATGCGCGAGGCACAAGGCTGACTCTCCCAAAACTCCTGTTGTTCCTAGCAGACTTCACTGGGGCTGGGTTTGGACTTCCCTTGGCTCACCTACAAATACATGAATGAGCGTGAGCGATAGCCCAGTGAATAATATCAAATATAACAGTTACATAACAATATGTAGATCAACATGCTCCAAACGGCCTTGGGCCCAATTCATACTTCTGTTTAACAGCAAAATATATATATAACTATACGAAATGCAAGTCAAGTAACTGTAGTTCCAAACATTCTGCCCTTTGGCCCATCCGGGTTTCCATTCATGGCAAAACGGCCTTCGGCCCATTCATTCATGTCAAACGGCCTTTGGCCCATTCATTCATGTCAAACGGCCTTTGGCCCATTCATTCATGTCAAACGGCCTTTGGCCCATTCATTCATGTCAAACGGCCTTTGGCCCATTCATTCATGTCAAACGGCCTTTGGCCCATTCATTTATGTCAAACGGCCTTTGGCCCATTCATTCATGTCAAACGGCCTTTGGCCCATTCATTTATGTCAAACGGCCTTTGGCCCATTCATTCATGTCAAACGGCCTTTGGCCCATTCATTTATGTCAAACGGCCTTTGGCCCATTCATTCATGTCAAACGGCCTTTGGCCCATTCATTTATGTCAAACGGCCTTTGGCCCATTCATTCATGTCAAACGGCCTTTGGCCCATTCATTCATGTCAAACTTTTGTCCACAATCCCAATTAACAACTCATAATATTTATAGGGGAATAACAATTGGACATTGACAAGTTTTCAAATATTGATGTTACTCACAGTGATCGGCTTGTGGATGCGCCCTGGAGCTTGACCCTAAGAGCTTCAACACTCAAGCCCTAGCCAAATCTTGAGCTAGATCTTCAAATTCCCAAGTCTTGAGCCCAAATTACACAAATCTCTCCCTTTTTCTCTCCATGGCCGGCCTCTCTCTCCCTCTCAATTGTCTAACTCAGATTTTGAGTTTTAAGAGAGCTAAAGGGGAGTGCAATGCAAATATAAAACAAGCCCCACTAATAAATATTTTAATATAAAATAATGGGGTACTTAATTTATCAATTTAATCAGTTTAAATTGGCCAGAATCAAATTTCAATTAAATTTCACCGTAGGCCCTAAAAATTATGCCAACCACAATGGCGTAATCAATTTCGGGTTCCGTGGCCGATAAGGCCCTCAATTAAATTTCCAAAACAGACTACTCAAACAGATATTCCTACGGTGAACAGATAAAATTTCAAACCACATATTTTCACATAGTGGAACACAAAATCATATCAAAATACATAATCACATCATGTTAAGGACTAATTAACATACTACGGAACAGGGGTGTCACAATTATTTACTAAGTAATTTATTGAGAATTTACTGGGAATTTACTAAGTAATTTACTAGGAATCTATTGAGTAATTTACTGAGAATTTATTCTGAATTTACTGAGAATTTACTCAGTAATTTACTAAGTAATTTATTGTGAAATTATTGAGTAATTTAATGAGAATTTACTGGGAATTTACTGGAAATTTACTGAGAATTTACTTAGTAATTTGCTTAGAATTTACTACAAATCTATTAAGTAATTTACTGAAAACTTATTAAGAATTTATTGACTAATTTACTTAGAATTTGCAAGGATTTTACTAAGTAATTTACTGGAAATTTACTCAGTAATTTATTGAGAATTTTTTGGGAATTTACTGATTAATTTTTTGGGAATTAACTCAATAATTTACTTAGAACTTAATGGGAATTTATTGAGTAATTTATTGAGAATTTACTGTGAATTTACAATGTAATTTACAGAGAAATTATTGAGTAATTACAGAGAATTTACTGAGTAATTTTCTGAGAATTTACTGAGTACTTTAGTGATAATTTACTGAGAATTTACTGAGTAATTCACAGAGAATTTACTGGAAATTCACTGAGTAATTTACTAGGAAATTACTGAGTAATTTACTGAGAATTTAATGTGTAATTTATTGATAATTTACAAGAAATTTACTGAGTAATTTACTCTGAATTTGCTAAGAATTTGCTGGAAATTTACTGTGTAATTAACTAGGAATTTATTCAGTAATTTACTGAGAATTTACTATGTAATTTACTGAGAATTTACTTGGAAGTCACTGAGTAATTTACTGAGAATTTACTAGGAATTTACTGTGTAATTTACAAAGAATTTACTGATTAAGTTATTGAGAATTTACTGGTAATTTACTGATTAATTTTCTTAGAATTTAATGAGTAATTTCCAGAGAATTTACTGAATAATTTACTGGGAATTTACTCAGTAATTTACTGAGAATTTATAAGGAATTTACTGAAAATTTACTGCGACCTTACTCTGAATTTACTAAGCAATTTATTCAGAATTTATTGGGAATTTACTCAGTAATTTAGTGAGAACTTACTGGGAATTTACTGAGTAATTTACTGAGAATTTTTTGGGAATTCACTAAATAATTTACTGAGAATTTACTAGGAATTTAAGAGTAATTTACTGAGAATTTAATGAGAATTTCTAGGAAATTTAGGAAGAATTTACTAATCAATTTGCAGAGAATTTACTAGGAATTTAGTTTGTAATTTACTGAGAATTTACTGAGTAATTTACTAGGAATTTAGTGAGTAATTTACTGAAAATTTTCTGGAAATTTCTTGAGTAATTTACTGAGTATTTACTGGGAATTTACTGAGTAATTTACTGGGAATGTACTGAGTAATTTATTGAGAATTTACTAGGAATTTACTGAATAATTTACTTAGTAATTTACTAATAATTTACTGAGAATTTTATCAGTAATTTATTGAGAATTTACAGTGAATTTACTCAGTTATTTACTTATAATTTATCTGGAATTTATTGAGTAATTTACTGAGAATTTACCGGGAATTTACTAAGTAATTTACATAAAATTTACTGAGTAATTTACAAAGAATTTACTGTGAATTTATTGAGAATTTACTCAAAATTTTCTAAGTAATTTACTAAGAATTTACTTGGAATTCACTAAGTAATTTACTGAGAATTTACTTGGAATTTACTGAGAATTTGCTGAAAATTTAATGAGTAATTTTCTGATAATTTACAAGGAATTTTCTGAGTAATTTACTGAGAATTTACTAAGGATTTACTTGGAATTTATAGACTAATTTACTAGTAATTTATTGAGAATTTGCAAAGTAATTTACTGAGAATTTACAGGGAATTTACTGTGTAGATTACTGAGTAATTTACTGAAAATTTATTGAGTAATTTATTTGGAATTTACTGGATATTTACTGAGTAATTTACTATGTAATTACTGAGAATTTATAGAGTACTTTACTCATTAATTTATTGAGAATTTACGGAGAATTTATGGGTAATTTACTGAGAATTTACTAAGAATTTTCTAGGAATTTACTGAGAATTTATTGGGAATTTACTGAGTAATTTACTGAGAATTTGCTAAGTAATTTACAAGAATTTGCTGAGAATTTTCTTGGAATTTACAGAGTAATGTACTGAGAATTTACTAAGTAATTTACTAAGAATTTACTGAGAATTTCCTGGTAATTTACTGAGTAATTTACTTGTAATTGACGGAGAATTTTCTGGGAATTCAGCGAGTAATTTACTCAAAATTTACAAGAAATTTACTGAGTAATTTATTTAGAATTTACGGGCAATTTACTGAGTAATTTATTGGGAATTTATTGAATAATTTATTGAGAATTTACTGAAAATTTACTCAGAATTTACTGAGTCATTTTTTCAGAATTTACACGGAATTTACTGATTAATTTACTAAGAATTTACTGGGAATTCACTGAGTAATTTACTGAGAATTTAATGAGTAATTTACTGATAATTTACAAGTAATTTACTGGGAATTTACTTAGCAATTTACCGAGAATTTACTGTGAATTTACTGGGAATTTACAAAGTAATTTACAGAGAATTTGTAGAGTAATTTACAGGAATTTTCTAGGAATTTACATTGTAATGTATTGAGAATTTACTAAGTAATTCACTAAGAATTTATTGAGAATTTCCTGGTAATATATTGAGTAATTTACTGGTAATTTAATGAGAATTTTCTAGGAATTCACCGAGTAATTTACTCAGAATTTACAGGGAATTTTCTGAGTAATTTATTTAGAATTTACGGGCAATTTACTGAGTAATTTAATTAGAATTTAATGGGAATTTACTGAATAATTTATTGAGAATTTATTGGAAATTTACTACGTAATTTACTCAGAATTTAATCGGAATTTACTGAGCTCTTTTTTCAGAATTTACAAGGAATTTATTGGGAATTTACTGAATAATTTACTGAGAATTTAATGAGTAATTTACTGATAATTTACAAGTAGTTTACTGGGAATTTACTTAACAATTTACCGAGAATTTACTGAAAATTTAATTGAAATTTACTCAGTAATTTACTGAGAATTTACAGGGAATTTACTGAGTAATTTACTAAGAATTTACTGGGAATTTACTGAGTAATATATAGAGAATTTACTGGGAATTTACTGAGTAATTTATTGAGAATTTAATGGGAATTTACTGAGTAAATTACTGAGAATTTAATTAGTAATTTACAGAGATTTTATTGAGTAATTTATTGATTAATTTGCAGAGAATTTATTGGGAATTTACTGAGTAATTTTCTAAGAATTTACGAGTAATTCACTGAGAATTTACTGAGAATTTTCTTGGAATTTACTTAGTAATTTGCTGAGAATTTATAGAGAATTTACTGAGTAAGTTACTGAGTAATTTACTGGGAATTTACCGAGTAATTTTCTGAGAATTTACTAGAAATTTAATTAGAATTTACTGAGAATTTATTAGAAATTTTCTGGGAATTTTCTGAGTAATTTATCGGGAATTTACTTAGTAATTTTTTTAGAATTTACTGGGAATTTACCGAGTAATTTACTGAGAATTTACTGGGAATTTACTCAGTAATTTACTTATAATTTACTAGGAATTTACTAAGTAATTCACTGAGAATTTACAGAGAATTTACTGAGTAATTTATTGGGAATTTACTCAGTAATTTACTGAGAATTTTCTGAGAATTTACTATGTAATTTACTGAGAATTTACCGAGTAATTTACTGATAATTTACTAGGAATTTACTGAGAAATTTTCTGGGAATTTACTCAGAAATTTACTGGGAATTTACTAAATAATTCATTGAGAATTTAATGAGTAACTTACTGAGAATTTCCTGGTAATTTGCTGAGTAATTTACTGATAATTTACTAATAATTTACTAGGAATTCACCGAGTAATTTACTCATAATTTAAAAGGAATTTACTGAGTAATTTATTTATAATTTATGGGCAATTTATTGAGAATTTACTTGAAATTTACTAAATAATTTATTGAGAATTTACTGGAAATTTTTTGAGTAATTTACTCGAAATTTACTGGGAATTTATTGAGTTATTTTCTGAGAATTTACAAGGAATTTACTGGGAATTTACTGAGAATTTGCTGCGAATTTCTTGAGAATTTACTTGGAATTTACTAGGAATTTAGTAGGAATTTTTTGAGTAATTTACTTAGAATTTTCTGTGAATTAATTGAGTAATTTTCTGAGAATTTATTATCAATTTACTTTGTAATTTACTGAGAATTTATTGTGAATTTACCCGGTAATTTATTGAAAATTTACAGAGAATTTTCATAATAATTTAATGAGAATTTACTGTGAATTTAATTTCAATTTAATGGGAATTTACTAAGAATTAACTGTGAATTTACTCAGTAATTTGCTGAGAATTTACTTGGAAATCAGGAAGTAATTTACAAAGAATTTATTGAAAATTTTCAGAGTAATTTGCTGAGAATTTACTGGCAATTTACTAAAAATTTACAGGGAATTTACTGAGAATTTATTGGGAATTTACTGAGTAATTTACTAAGAATTTCTTGGGAATTTACTGAGAAATTTACTAAGTAATTTACTGAGAATTTACTAGGAATTTAGTCAGTAATTCACTGAGAATTTACTGAGTAATTTACAAAGAATTTACTGGGAATTTACGGAGTAATATACTGAGAATTTAAAGGAAATTTACTGCGAAATTTACTGAGAATTTATAGTGAATTTATTGAGTAATTTATTGAGAATTTCCGTGAAATTTACTGAGTAATTTACTGAGAATTTATTTCGAATTTACTAGGAATTTGCTAAGTAATTTATAGAGAACTTACAGAGTAATTTACTGCGTAATTTTTTGATTAATTTGCTAAGAATTTACAGATAATCTACTGAGTAATTCAATGAGAATTTACTGGGAATTTACGGAGAATTTACTGCGTAATTTACTGAGAATTTACTAGTAATTTACATAGAATATACTGAGAATTTACTATGTAATTTACTGAGAATTTACTGACTAATTTACTGGAAATTTACTTAGTAATTTACTGAGTAATTTACAGATTAATTTACTGAGAATTTACTGATAATTTACTGGAAATTTACCAAGTAATTTACTGAGAATTTACTGGTAATTTACTGAAAATTTACTGAGAATTTTTTGGAATTTAGTGAGTAATTTACTGAGAATTTACCAGGAATTTAGTGGGAATTTACTGAGTAATTTACTGAGAATTTTCTAGGAATTAACTGAGTTATTTACAGAGGATTTACAGGGAATTTAAGGAGTAATTTACTCGAAATTTACAGGATAATTTACTGGTAATTTACTGAGTAATTTATTGGGAATAAATCGAGTAATTTACTGGGAATTTACTGAGAATTTATTGGAAATTTATTGAGTAATTTACTGAGAATGTATTGAGTAATTTACTGAGAATTTACTGGGAATTTTCTAAGTATTTTACTGAGAATTTACAGAGAATTTACTGATAATTAACATGGAATAATGAGAATTTATTGAGAATTTACTTAGTAATTTATTGAGAATTTACTATGAATTTATTGGGAATTTACTGAGTAATTTACTGAGAATTTATTGAGTAATTAACTGAGAATTTACTTAGAATTTTACGAGTAATTTACTCGGATTACAAAGAATTTATTGGGAATTTACTGAGTAATTTACTGAAAATTTACTGAGTAATTTACTGAGAATTTACTGCGAATTTACTGAGAATTTACTTAGAATTTAATAGGAATTTACTCAGTAATTTACCTAGAATTTACTGAGAATTTGAAGGGAATTTACTGTGTAGTTTACTGAGAATTTACAGTGAATTTATAGAGAAATTTACAGAGAATTTACTAGGAATTTATTGAGTAATTTACTGAGTAATTTAATGAGAATTTATTAAGAATTTACTGAGAATTTACTGAGTAATTTACTAGGTAATTTACAGAGAATTTACTGAGTAATTTACTAATTAATTTACTGAAAATTTAGAGATAATTTTTTGGAAATTTACTGCGTAATTCAATAAGAATTCACTGAGAATTAACTGGGAATATACAGAGTAATTTACTGTAAATTTACTAAGTAATTTACCGAGTAGTTTAAACATCAATTTGCTGAGAATTAACTGACAATTTACTGGGAATTTGCTGTGTAATTTACTGTGAATTTATTGGGAATTTACTGATTAATTTACTGAGAATTTGCTGGTAATTTACTGAAAATTTACTGAGAATTTACTGTAATTTACAGGGATTTTACTAAGTAATTTACTGAGAGTTTACTAGGAATTTACTGAGAATTTACTGGGAATTTACCCAGTAATTTTGTCAAGCCCCCAAACCGCCCCTAGTAGTTTGGTGCCGTGATGGCCAGTAATCCGAGATTACCGAAGGCCGACTTACAAGAATCACACACAATCAGAGTATAAAATATGGGGCTTACAAGTGCGGAAGCAACATATATATATATATATATATATACAGAATCTAAATAGCCCGTGAAAGCCGTGCTTAAGTCCAATGAAATGACATACACTTTTACAAAGTCTTACAACTTAGATACAATAAGGAAATGAGATACAAAATACATCTTGACCAAAAGGCTTCTCAAGCCGACATATACAAGTGCACATGAAATATAAGCTAAGAAGCATAATCTTCAAGATGGTACAAAATGCTAATCCAAAACACGTCGGCAATGCACCCAAAAACACATCGGCTACACGTCTAGGCCTCATTGCCTTCTTGCTCATCACCTACATATATATAGAGAGGGTGAGCTTGGATACTCAGTGAATGATATTAGAAATAAAGGTTTTGCATAATTGATATCCAAGATTTCTTTCAAAACAATACATAGCATACTTTACAATCAAGGGGAAAAATCAAGTTCATTGCCGGCCTTTCAAGTTCCTTGGATGTTAATAACATCTACACATTACCAGGGGTGATGGCATATCAAGACAAGAGTGCAGTTGCATTATAGTCCCCTGCAACTAAGGACTTTCAAGACAAGAGTGCAGTTGCATTATAGTCCCCTGCAACTAAGGACTTTCAAGACAAGAGTGCAGTTGCATTATAGTCCCCTGCAACTAAGGACTTTCAAGACAAGAGTGCAGTTGCATTATAGTCCCCTGCAACTAAAGACTTTCAAGACATGCCATCAAAACAAGATAGTGTTTGATATACAAATAGGGATGGTCATTCATGCTAAAATCAAATACTTTTTGTCAAAACCAAGCAAAACGAGATTTATCAAAACAAGTATAACATAGCTTTATTAAAAATACCACTCACATAGTTCTTCACACGTCGGGGTCGAGACAAGCTCAAGTCCTACAAACACAAGGCAAAGCCTATTGAATGCACTTTCAAACAAGTCTCTTATGTATGCAAATGATCTCGGAAAAGCATGCTGGGCACTAACCAGGTCTAGGCCGAGGTTCCACACCTCCTTGCCGAGGTGTGTTCCCGAGGGCCACATGCAAGGAAAAGAGGTCGGGAAACTCTGGGTTTCCCTCTGCTGATGAACATGAAGAACATGAGTGTGAAAACATGAAAAATATGAATGTTCAATCACAATCTGTTATCACAAATCTGGGATTTTCATGCTACGAGTTTGAAAACATGGACCTGGGTACCCGTACTTGAAGTTCTTGCGGAAATAAACACAAAAACATGATTCTTTATGCAAGCTTTCGGATCAAAACAAGACTTTTTCTTGAAGAACACATGAATGTCATTTTCTCTTTCTAACACCGAACTTCAAAACAATGCATGGCTTACAAATCGTATCCGATCATGCAATGCAATAACATGAACATAAAGAACATTATGAGCAGATCAAGGATCTAACCTTAGAACACGGATCTAACGGTTCGATCTCTAGGAATCAAGCTTGAAGATTTACTTTCTCACTCTAAAACTCCTTCTTCCTCCTAGAGTTTCTCTCTCTACAAGGCAAGGTTATGATACCAAATGATAGTTTTCTTTACCCGGTTCTGGGGTTAACCCTCTGCTGAGACACGTGGCGGCGACTGGTTGGTTTCCCCTGAAAAGGTGGCTGACAGACCAGACAAAGCATGGTGGAAGGGTGTTCAACAAGTAAAGCGGTATGGGCTCTCTGACGGGGCAATGACATCGGCTAATAACAAGGCGTATCTAACAAGCTACACGGAATGGCACTCCGGCAAGGGGTGACATCGGCTAACAAAAGGACTTCGGCAACTAAGGTGACAATGACCTCGGCTAGGTAGGACAACACTTGACTAAGCTGTGCCACATCTTGGCCTAGATGCGCCACACCTCGGTCTAGGTCATACCACTCCAGGACGAGATCACTTGGGTGCATGGTAACATCTCGGCTAATGTGTCAAGGCAAGGACGGAGGTCAACAAGGGGTTCCAAGATACTTCTAGACTGAGGATGACCTCGGCTTGGAATGATCTAGGCATAACGTAACCTAGGCTTGGAATAACATCGGCTTACATAACTCATTCAAGGCGTGACCTAAGTTTCACATCAAGGAAGGAACAAGACAAGCACACAACACTTAGACAAATCACAAGGCTTCAAAACAAGGCATGGATCTCACTCGCTAAAGCGAAACAAGTCACAAACATACACATGCAAGCTTAACAAGCCATAATCATACAGATGCTCATGAACATGACGAAGACATAAAATGTGGGTTCCTACAAATTTACTGGGAATTTACTGAATAATTTTCTGAGAATTTACTGGGAATTTTCTGAGTAATTTACTAGGAATTTACTAAAAATTTACTAGGAATTTAATCAGTAATTTACGGAGAATTTACTGTTAATTTACTAAGAATTTACTGGGAATTCACTGAGTAATTTACTCAAGATTTACTGGGAATTTACTAAGTAATTTATGTAGAATTTACATGCAATTTATTGAGAATTTACTTGGACTTTTCTGAATAAATTTCTGAGAATTTGCTGGTAATTTAATGAGTAATTTACTGAGAATTTACTGGAGATTAAATGGGAATTTATTGAGTAATTTACTGAGAATTTTCTGGGAATTAACTCAGTAATTTACTGAGAATTTACTGGGAATTTTTCGAGTAATTTATTGAGAATTTGATAGGATTTAACTGAGTAATTTATAGGGAATTTTCTAAGTAATTTACTGAGAATTTGCTGGGAATTTACTGAGAATTTACAATGAATTTACTGAGTAATTTATTGAGAATTTACACGAAATTTACATAGTAATTTACTAAGTGATTTATTGAGAATTTACTCGGCATTTACTGAGAATTTACTAGGAATTTACTGAGTAATTTTATGATAATTTACTGGGAATTTTCTAAGTAATTTACTGAGAATTTACTAAGTAATTTAATGAAAATTTACTGGAATTTACTGAGTAATTTGTTGAGAATTTACCTGAAATTTTATGAGAATTTACCTGGAATTTCATGAAAATTTAATGGGAATTTACTGGGAATTTCGTGGGAGTTTACTCAGTAATTTACAGAGAATTTACTGGGAATTTATGGAGTGATTTACTGAGAATTTACGGGTAATTTACTGAGTAATTTACTGGAAATTTAAAGAGTATTTTACTGAGAATTTACTAATAACTTACTAGAAATGTACAGAGTAATGTACTAAAAATTTACTGAGAATTTAATTAGTAATTTATTGTGAATTTATTGGAAATTTACTGAGTCTGGGAATGTACATAGTAATTTACTGAGAAATTACTCGGAATTTATTAATTAATTTACTGAGTAATTTGCTGGGAATTTACTGGGAATTTATTGCGTATTTTACTGAGAATTTATAGGGAATTTACTAAGTAATTTACTAAGAATTTACTGGGAATTTACTGAGAATTTATAGGCAATTGACTGAGAATTTACTGGGATTTTACTAAGTAGATTAATGAGAATTTATTAAGAATTTACTGCGAATTTACTAAGTAATTTATTGGGAAATTACTTAGTAATTAACTCAGAATTTACAGGAAATTTACAAAGAATTTACTAAAAATTTACTGATAATTTATTGGGAATTTACTGAGAATTTACTGGTAATTTACTGTGTAATTTATTGAGAATTTTCAGGAAATTCACTGAGTAATTTACTAAGAATTTACTTCGAATATTCAGAATAATTTACAGAGAATTTACAAGGAATTTACTAAGTAATTTACTGGGAATTTACAGAGTAATTTTCTGAGAATTTACTGTGTATTTACTGAGTAATTTATTGATAATTTACTGGTAATTTACAAAGTAATTTACTGGAAATTTACTGAGAATTTATTGAGAATTTATTAGTAATTTGCTGAGTAATTTACTTAGAATTTACTGAGAATTTGCTGGGAATTTACTATAAATTTCTAAATAATTTTCTAAGAATTTACTTAGAATTTACTGAGAATTTAATGAGTAATTTACTGCAAATTTACTGGGAAGCTACTAAGTAATTTACTTAGAATTTACTAGGAATTTCTAAGTAATTTATTAAGAATTTACTGAGTCATTACTGAAAATTTACTGGGAATTTAATGTGAATTTACTAAGTAATTTCTGAGAATTTATAGCAAATTTACTAAGAAATTTACTGAGAATTTACTAGGAATCTACTAAATAATTTACTGAGAATTTACTGGAAATTTATTGAGTAATTTACTGAGAATTTATTGAAAATTTACATGGAATTTACTGAGTAATTTACTGAGAATTTCTTGAGAATTTATTGTGTAATTTAATGGGAATTTACTTCGAATTTACTTGGAATTTAATTAGTAATTTAATTATAATTTACTAGGAATTTACTGGAAATTTACTGAGTAATTTCCTAGGAATTTACTGAGAATTTTCTGGAATTTGCTTATTAATTTACTGGGAATTTACTGAGTAATTTACTTGAAATTTACTGAATAATTTACTGACTAATTTGTTGAGAATTTATTGCGTAATTTACTAAAAATTTACTAGGAATTTTCTGAGAATTTACTAGGAATTTACTAACTAATTTATTAAGAATTTACAGGGAATTTACTAAGTAATTTACTGAGAATTTACAGGGAATTTATTGAGAATTTACAGAGAATTTACTGAGAATTTGCAGGGAATTTACTGAGAATTTACTGGGATTTTACTGAGTAAATTAATCAGAATTTACAAGGAATATACTGGAATTTTACTGAGTAATTTATTTGGAATTTTCTCAGTAATTAACTCAGAATTTATGGGAAATTTACTCAGAATTTACTAGGAATTTTCTGAGTAATTTACTGAGTATTTACTAAGTAATTTACTAAGAATTTACTGGGAATTTACTGAGTAATTTACTTGGAATTAACTGAGTAATTTACTTGGAATTTACTGGGAATTTACTAAGAATTTATTAGGAATTCACTGAGTAATTTACTTAGAATTTACTATGAATTTAAGAATAATTTACTGAGAATTTACGGTGAATTTACTGAGAATTTACTAAGTAATTTACTAAGAATTTACAGGAAATTTACTGAAAATTTACTGCAAATTTACTGTGTAATTTACTAAGTAATTTGCTGAGAATTTATTGGGAATTTACTGAGCAATTTACAAATAATTTTTTGAGAATTTACTGAGTAATTTACTGGAAATTTACTGAGAATTTACTGGGAATTTACTGAGTAGTTTACTGAGAATTTACTTGGAATTTACTGAGTAATTTACTTAGAATTTACTTGAAATTTGCTGAGATTTTACGGAGAATTTACTGAGAATTTAATGAGTTATTTACTGAAAATTTACTGGGAATTTACTGAGTAATTTACTGAGAATTTAATAAGAACTTCATGAGTAATTTACCGAGAATTTGCTAAGTCGTTATTGGGAAATAACTGAGTAATTTACTGGGAATTTATTAGTAATTTACTGAGTAATTTTATGAGAATTTACTATGAATTTACTAAGTAATTTACAGAGAATTTACTGAAAATTTACTAAGTAATTTACTTTGAATTTTTTGAGTAATTTACTTGGAATTTATTTGGAATTTACCTAGTAATTTACTGAGAATTTACTGAAAATTTACTTAGAATTTAATGGGAATTTACTGCAAATTTACTGAGAATATACCTGAAATTTACTCGGTAATTTATTTAGAACTTATTGGGAATTTACTGAGTAATTTACTTAGAATTTACTGAGTAATTTACGGACAATTTACTGGGAATTTATTGAGAATTTACTGAGTAATTTAATGAGAATTTACAGTAAATTTACTGAGTAATTTACTAGGAATTTACTCAGTAATTTACTGAAAATTTATTGAGAATTGAAGTACAATTGATTGAGAATTTACTGGAAATTTACTGAGTAATTTATGGAGAAATTACTGGGAATTTACTCGATAATTTACTGAGACTTTACTGGGAATTTACAGAGATTTTCTTGGGAATTTATTGAGTAATTTTCTGAGAATTTATTGATAATTTAAAGAGTAATTTGCTGAGAATTTACTGGGAATTCACTTAGTAATTTACTCAGAATTAACTAGGAATTTTTAGAGAAATTTATTGAGAATTTACTGAGTAATTTACTGTGAATTTACTGAGAATTTACTGGGTATTTACTGAGTAATTTACTGAGAACTTACTGAAAATTTACTGAGTAATTTACTGAGAACTTACTGGGAATTTACTGAGTAATTTACTTAGAATTTATTTGGAATTTACCTAGTAATTTACTAGGATTTACTAAGTAAGTTTGTAAGAATTTATTGGTAACTTACAGAGTAATTTGCTGGGAATTTACTGGGAATTCACTCAGTAATTTACTCATAATTTATTAGGAATTTTCAGAGTAATTTATTGAGAATTTCCTGGGAATTTAATGAGAATTTACTAGGAATTTACACAAAATCTACTAAGTAATTTACTTAGAACTTACAGAAAATTTACTAAGTAATTTACTGAAAACTTACTGAGTATTTTACTAGTAATTTATTGAGAATTTACTAGGAATTTACTGACTAATTTACTAAGTAATTTACTGGGAATTTATAGAGAATTTACTTGGAATTTACTAAGTAATTGCCTGAGAAGTTACTGGAAATTTACTGTGTAATTTACAGAGAATTTTCTGAAAATTTAATGGGTAATTTACTGAGAATTTAAGAATTTACATGTAATTTATAGAGGAATTTACTAAGTAATTTCCTGAAAATTTACTGGGAATTTACTGAGAATTTAATGATAACTTATGGAAATGTACTGAGTAATTTACTGAGAATTATTTGGAATTTACTAGGTAATTTACGGAGAATTTACTAGAAATTTACTAAGTAATTTAATGGAAATTTACTGAGAATTTACTGAGTAATTTACTTAGAATTTACTGAGTAATTTACTGGAAATATGCTGAGTCATTTATTGGGAATTTACTGAATAATTTACTCAGAATTCACTCGGAATTTACGAGTAATTTACTAAGAATTTACTAGGAATTCACAAGGAATTTACTCAGCAATTTAGTGAGAATTTACTAGGAATTTACTAATTAATTTACTGAGAATTTACTGAAAATTTAATGAGTAATTTAATAAGAATTTACTGGGAATTTACTGAGTAATTTACTCAGAATTTATTGGGAATTTACTGAGAATTTACTGTGAATTGACTGAGTAATTTACTGAAAATTTAATGGGAATTTACTGTGTAATTTTCTGAGAATTTACATAGATTTTACAATGAAATTTACTGAGAATTTACTGGGAATTTACTAGGAGTTTTGCTGGGAATTTACAAAGAATTTACTTGAAATTTTCTGAGTAATTTACCAAGAATTTACTGAGTAATTTACTGAGAATTTACTAGGAATTTACTGAATAATTTTGTAGCAACCCTCACCTTACCATTGTCATACTTGCATACATTCATTCATGATCTTGTCTGGTTATATTGTTTTGCAAGTCTTGCCTTGCCTTGTTTTGTTTAAGTACTGCTTGCATGATTTTGTTGCTTGTTTGGTGTGTAGCCGAGGTCATCTTGAGCTTAGTTCACCTCTGAACCTTTGTACTTAGAATTGTTTTGGAACCACTTAGTCGACCCCATCTTCACCCCGGGTATGTTTGCCGAGGTGTTTTGCACTTAGAGATCCTTGCCCTGGGGCAGGTATGGCCTAGACCGAGGTGTGGCACACCCCGGCCAAGGTGTGGCACAACTTAGTCAAGTGTCGTCCTCCCTAGCCGATGTCTTTGTTACCCTGTTGCCGAGCTTCTACCTTAGCCGATGTCATTACTTGCCGATGTGTCTTGCCTTAGCTTGCTGTGTATACTTTGTCATAGACTTGTCTTATCAATCAATCACCTTTTGAGTTGAACCAACCCAGTAGCGCCACGTGTCCGAGCTGATTGTTAAGACAGCCGGCAGACCTAGAAACAAATCATTTTTGTCTCAAATCTTTGTCTTTAGAGAGAGAGAAGCTCTAGAGGAAGGAGGAGAAGTTCTTGAGTGAGAATAGGTCTTCCCAGCTTGATCTTCGAGGTTTGAGCCGTTAGATTCGAGCTTTGGGGTAAGAATCTTAACCTACTCTTGTTGTTCTCATTGATCATCTAGCTGCATTGCATGATCGGATCTGTTTTGCATGTCATGCATCGATTTGAAGTTGGTTTTGAAAGAAAAAAGGAGTATTCATGTGTTCTTGAAGAAAAGTCTCGTTTTGATCCGAAAGTTTGGAACCAAAACCATGTTTTTGTGTTTGTTCTTGCATGACCTTCTTGTATGGGTACCCAGGTCCATGTTTTGAACTCATGGCATGAAATCTCTAGTTTTTGTAACAAGTTATGATCTTTGCATTCATCTTCTTCATGATCATGTTCTTCAAAGGGAAACCCAGGTTTTCCCGACTTTGCTTTTGAATGAGGCCATCGGGACCGCACCTCGGCAAGGAGGTGTAGGACCTCGGCAAAGACCTGGTTGGTACCCAGTGTGTTTTCATGAGACGGGAGCAGTGTTTAAACTCCCAGCATGTTTTGCTTTGTTATTGACTTGGATTTGGTGAGAACGCCGAGATCATTTGCATTAATAAAGCTTGTTTTGAGAATGTGATTTGCCGTGTGATTGTAGGACCTTGATCTTTGCTTTGAGCCTACACCTGAAGAACTAGGTGAGTGGTATTTTTAATAAAGTTATGTTATACTGTTTTGATAAATCTTGCCTTGCTTTGTTTTGACGAAAGTATTTGCTAAGCATGAATGAATAGCTCTGTCTAATGTATCAAGTATAAGCTTTGTTTTGATGTCATTCTTGAAAAGTCCCTTATACTGGAGGACTCTAAACTTTCGCAGTACCAAGTATAAAAAGTCCCTTGTGCTGGAGGACTCTAAACTTTCGCAGCACTAAGTATAAAAAGGATACGGTCCTTTCTTGGAAAGACTAACGTGTTAAAGCGGGCTACGGGCCTAAGTAACACAAGACCATCGTGTTAAAAAGAGCTACGGGCTTAAGTAACACAAGTCCCTTGTGCTGGAGGACTATAAACTTTCGCAGTACCTTTGGCTAATCGATTACGGATCGTGCAGTCCTTGTTTTGCCACTGACGGTTTACCGCGTGGACTTGTTTGTTCGGAAAGCTTGAATGGTGTTTTGCCGATGCCAGTGAGCATCCCTTGAGACTCGTAAGACTTGATATATGGATACGGTTCATCTCTTATTTTGATAAAGTTTTGATGTGTTTTGCTTTGAAAAGATCTCGGCTAATGTTTACATGGTTTTGTCCATGTTTTGTTTTGAAAGACTTCGGCTATATTCATGCAAAACCTTTATTACTAGTACCATTCACTGAGTATCCAAGCTCACCCTCTCTATATATATGTAGGTGATGAGCAGGACGTCGGCGACGCCTAGAATGTGTTTTTGAAAGCTTGTTTTGGATCCATGATTTCGTCGGCTTTGTTTTGTATTCACGTCGGCGATGTCATTTCTTTTATGTCGGTAAATCTTGAAAATCATGCTTCTTGGCTTGTATTCATTGTCATTTTGTATATGTCGGCTCGAGAAGCCTTTTGATCAAGATGTAATAAGTATTTTGCTTTGTTGTATTCAAGTTGTAAAGGTGTATGCCATTTCATTGAACTTATGCACTGCTCTTATGGACCACTTGCATTTTGATTTATTGCTTCCGCATTTGTGAGCCCCGTTTATTATACTCTGATTGTGTTAAACTTTTGAAAGTTGGCCTTCGGTAATCTCGGATTACTGGCCATCACGGCACCAAACTACTAGGTGCGGTTTGGGGTCGTGACAGAATGGTATCAGAGCACAAGTTCCTCAGTGTACGTTATTCACACACTTTGAGTCCTAAAGAACATAGGATTTCTCTTAGAAAGATGTTAGGATTTGCATCATGGTACTTTCTATTTGAACGAGGTGTGCATTGTCTTGACATACCTATTTGTTACTTGCCTACGTGGTTATTTGCTTATTTTTTTTAAAGTCACACTTTGCATGCTCATAGCATCATGAGGAGAGGTAGACCTCCAATTGGCCGGGATTAGGCCGAAGACAGATTGGACAGACTAGAAAGATTAGTTGAAGGTTTGGCCCGCGAGTTGAGGCAAACAAGACAGCAATACGCTAGTGCTACGTCGACTCAGGCCGAGCAGACCAACGGCCGAAATGTAGTTCCGCCTCCACCTTCTCCAGTGCCGCAAGTTCCTCCACAGCCAGCCTTATATGGGGATGGCACAATAACTTTGATCAAGGAGTTCAAGAAAATGAAACCACCGAGATTCTCTGGGGGCATAGAGCCAATGAAGGCTGAGGCGTGGGTATTGGAAATGGAAAAGTTGTTCGAGATCTTTCCTAGCACCGACGCTCAGAAGGTGACGTTGGCAGCATTCACCTTAGATGATGACGCTCGAAGATGGTGGATGATGGTTCGAGAAAGCAATCCAGATCTGACCTGGACCCGATTCTTAGAGTTGTTCTACAACAAACACTTTCCCCTAAGTGTTCGAAACCGCAAGGCTACCGAATTTCAGACTTTGACGCAAGGCAACCGAACAGTGGCGGAATACGACTGCGCTTTTACTGAATTGGCGAGGTTTGCACCTCACATGGCCAACGATGAATACATGAAGGCCAGGAAGTTCGAGAGTGGACTTCGTGGACCGATTCAAGACCGGGTTAACTTGCATAATATGCCGACTTACGCCGAAGTGCTGGACAAAGCCATTCTGGCCGAAGCTAACTTGAACAGATACCAGGGTTCAGGAGAGAGCCAGAGGAAGAGGCAGAGTTATGACAATCGCTGTGCACAGTTTAGTACCAAGAAGAAAGCGAACGTCGGCAGTTCGAGCAACCCAAGGCAAGAGAGTGGTTCTAAGTCGATATGTTCCAGTTGTGGGAAGCCACATTTCGGGGTTTGTCGTCGGACGTCTGGAGCTTGTTATGAATGTGGCGAAATGGGTCATTATGTGAAAGATTGCCCTAAGACGAAGGCTGTTAACAGCAAGAAAGATGAAAATATCTCGGGTTCCGTTCAGAAGGGTAATGTTGGAAAAGGACAGATAAGACAGGGCAGAGTATTTGCGCTAGTACCAGGAGACACTCGGAATGCTGAAACAGTGGTGTCAGGTACACTCCTAATTTGCTCCCAAAATGCCTATGTGTTGATTGATTCGGGTTCTACGCATTCGTTTGTGTCTACTAAGTTTGCTGAGAAAATTAATAGAGAACTAGAGCCCCTTGATTATGTGTTATCTGTGTCTACTCCATCTGAGAGATCTATGATTGTTGTATCAATTTATAGAGCATGTGTTGTTGTGGTTGAGAATGTCGAACTGTTAGTAGATTTAATGCCTCTGGACATGACTCATTTTGATGTTATACTGGGAATGGATTGGTTAGTCGCAAATCATGCATCTATTAATTGTGTTTCAAAAAGTGTCACACTGAAACCCCCAAAGCTAGCCAGGTTATTTTCCAGGGTAAAAGGGTAGTGTCCCCACCTTACTTGATTTCGTCTATTAAAGCCTATAAGTTAATTCAGAAAGGGTGTCGAGGCTACTTGTGTAGTATTCTGAGTGACCAGAATGGAAGTGTTAATTTAGCCGATATCCCAGTCGTTAATGAATTCCCCGACGTCTTTCCAGACAAATTGCCTGGCCACTTAGCCGATAGAGAGATAGAGTTTACTGTTGATATCATGCCGGGAACCCAGCCGATCTCCAAAACACCCTACAGGATGGCCCCAGCTGAACTTAGGGAATTGAAACTGCAATTACAAGAATTGTTGGATAAGGGATTTATTACGCCGAGCACTTCACCATGGGGAGCACTTGTTTTATTTGTTAAGAAAAAGGATGGCACACTCCGTCTTTGTATCGATTACAGAGAACTTAATAAGGTCACCATTAAGAACAAGTACCCGTTAACTAGGATTGACGATTTGCTTGATCAATTACAAGGAGCACGAGTCTTTTCTAAGATCGACCTTAGGTCTGGTTACCACCAGCTTAAAGTTAAAGCTGAAGATGTTGAGAAGACTGCTTTTCGAACAAGATATGGTCACTACGAGTTTTTAGTAATGCCTTTTGGGGTGACCAATGCCCCTGCTGCATTCATGGATTTAATGAACAGAGTCTTCAAGCCATATTTAGACGAGTTTGTAGTTGTCTTCATCGATGATATATTGATCTATTCCAAAGGTAAAGCTGAACATGAAAATCATTTGAGAGTTGCCTTATAGATTTTGAGAAAACGGAAATTGTATGCTAAGTTTAACAAGTGTGAGTTTTGGCTTCCTACTATCTCATTCTTGGGTCATGTGATTAATGAAGAGGGTATCTCGGTTGATCCTAGCAAAATTGAAGCCGTAGTAAATTGGCCGAGGCTGACTAATGTGTCCGAGATTCGTAGTTTTCTGGGTTTGGCAAGTTATTACAGGAAGTTTGTGAAGAATTTCTCAAGGATTGCAATTCCATTGACGCAATTGACTAAGAAAGGAACACTGTATGAATGGACTAAAGATCGGGAGTCAGCTTTCCAGGAACTGAAGACGAGGTTAGTTACAGCAACAGTACTCGTACTTCCATCAGGTAACGAAGAGTTTCATATCTATAGCGATGCTTCACATAAGGGCTTGGGTTGTGTGTTAATGCAAGGGGGTAAGGTTATAGCTTATGCATCTCGTCAGTTGAAACCCCATGAGAAGAACTATCCTACCCATGACTTAGAATTAGCGGCCGTGGTATTTGCTTTAAAGATTTGGCGCCACTATTTGTATGGAGCTTCTTGTCAGGTTTTTACAGATCATAAAAGTTTAAAGTACCTGTTCACTCAGAAGGAATTGAATTTGAGACAGAGAAGGTGGCTTGAGTTGTTGAAGGACTATGATATGCAAATTCAATATCACCCAGGTAAAGCTAACAGCGTGGCCGACGCTTTGAGCAGAAAGTCAGATGGAAATTTGGCGTGTTTGACCATGATAGCAATGGAGCCGACTATTGTTGATGAGGTAAAGACAAGACAGATGGAGGATAAATTCTTCCAGAAAATAGCCGAGGAGATTGTCACAAGGCCGAGATCAGGGTATACCATCGAAAATCAAGTGCTCAAGTTTGAAGGATGGTTATGCGTGGCCGACATCCCAGAGTTGAAAAGGAGAATTTTGCAGGAAGCTCATGGTTCCAAGTTTGCTATTCATCCAAGGAGTACCAAGATGTATCAAGATGTGAAGCGGACCTTCTGGTGGCCAAATATGAAAAGAGAAATAGCCGAATTCGTGTCCCAATGTTTGCATTGTCAACAAGTGAAAGCAGAACACCAAAGACCAGCAGGACTTCTTCAACCTTTGCCGATTCCTGAGTGGAAATGGGAACACATCTCCATGGATTTTATGGTGGGTTTGCCGAAGACGCGAAGAAGTATGGATTCAATTTGGGTTATCATTGACAGGTTAACAAAGTCAGCACACTTCTTGCCAGTTAAAACTACGTTCAATGCCGACCGACTTGCCGAATTGTATATGAATGAGACTATTAGACTTCACGGTATGCCAGTGTCCATTGTATCAGACCGAGATTCGAAATTCGTTTCTAGATTTTGGCAGAGTGTAGACAAGCGCCCGCGTGGGACCTCGTGCTACAGTTCGGACTCGATTTGTGTCACGGTTCTTAATCTGAACCAAAGAGTCCAAATCTGGCAAATCGTTTGAGAAAACAGATTTTTTGAAAAAGTAGTGCCAAACATGGACTGCTTTGCCAGATACAGAGTCGCCACCTAAATATTTTAAAATGGGGGAATTTAGGAAACCCTGACTCGGTGCCGAAGGCCACATGTCCGTCATCACCGGAGTTGTCTCGGCTCGGGAGCTTGGGTACGATTGGGGAAGGTCAGCTATGAGCACCCCCTTTCGCCCGGTCCGAAGACCGGCCTCTACTAACCGTGATATCCATTTTTGAAAACTTTATGTGTTCTTAAACCAATTGTTAGCCTAGAATTACTATGTTATGCGCGCAGCAAACAAGTATAGACTAGATTGCCTAATTTGGAAATAAACATTGCATATCCGTTTGGTTTGAAAATGCTTTGGAATTTGCTACTCGCAAGTAGGCTAAAATACGAATTTCAACGAGTTTTTCCAACTCAAACAATCCAACCTTCACCCACAGGCATTCAAAACAGTTTAACACATAAGCATCTAGCCACATGTTAAGCATGCTGTCATGGTAACATTCACACTCATGTGATATGCTAAAGCGGAAATACTTACATAGTACTCCATGCCAAAACAAAGAACTTGTTAGCAAACATGCATGATCCAAGTCCATGTGAAGTGCCTAATGCATCGCATACAAAATGTCGCTAAGATAGGCTCGGCTAATCCTAGACATGTCATGTGAAAATGCACGATTAACACATATTCAATTTTTGAATTGAAGTACTGATGCAGTTAGCGTGATGTACCGAGCCTAATGCATGTAATACAAATGCATGGATGCACACATGCATAGCATAAGGTATGCTGAAATAAATGTGCCCTAATCTACCATCATAAGCAGGTAAATAAAAGGGAAGAAAGACGTGAGGTTGGAAGACATACACACCACCCACACACACTTATTACAGATTTACCCTCACTCGGAGGGACCGAATAAATATTACAAATTAATTAACTACGCAAGCTAATTAATATTACAAATTAACTAATTTAATTAACTAATTAAATAAATTAATTAAAGCAGGAAAACGCCTCGGAAAGCGCGCCACCATGCATGAGCTGCCTCTGTTTTCCTTCCTTTCCTCCTTTGGAGGCTGTCAAAGCCTCAGGACTGATCCCTTGGACAGAGAGGATCACCACCGGCTGATTAAAATTGCCACCGGCAGTGTGGTATGGCCATCGGCACAAAATTGAATCTGTCGGCAGAGAAAATGGTGCCGGTCGGCACATTACACTGCCGGTCGGCAGAGTATTTCTGCAGAACCTGCAACTCACAGCAACAGAGGGCAAAACAAAGCATGGCAACATATTTCAAGGCATGTATGCACCAACCATGTCTCTTATCATTGTAATGACTCAAAGGGACATGTGCCTCGGTTCTCGGACCACCAATCACGCATTTCCATGCATGATGGCCCGAGGAACCAAGCATGCAACTTTGGTTTCAAATGTATGCAAACCAATCAAACAAAACTCCCAATCCCTATCACCCAAGCCAAGGGACAAGGAATGCATGCAAGATGCAATGCAACCTAGGCATACAAGCTAAGAATGCAACATGGCATGGCAAGGCACTTATGCAAGCATACAAGCATACATATGGCAATGCAAATAGATGGCAAGATGGACTTATACATGAATTAGGCAACTCTAAAATAGGCCTAAAACAGTGGCCAAAATGACCAAAACAAGAAGCCAAAACACATGCACACATACACATGATGGAAGGCCTACACTTGGGCACAATTTAAACAACCCTCAAGCACACTTGAAAGGGAGGAAACATGGACAATTAGCATGCAACATGAGCCCTAAAATCATGTTATAAAATGATGCCAAACCAAGCAACAAATCAAGCCAAGCATGCACCAAACATGGTCTAAATACTTGAGGCGAATCATGAAGCTTTGAAGCATGTTTTACCACAACAAACATGGCATGCATTAAACAACTAAAAACAGATTTTTAGCATGTTAAAACAAGGCCAAAGGACTCCTTAGATAGCATCTAAGTGGCCCAAATTCAAAGGCATACATCATGACCAAAACATGGAGCATTGCAACACATGCTTTCAAAGCATTAAAGAGGCATGCAAGGCAATCAAACAAGCATGGAAATAGGACTGAAATGGCATACAAGGTGACCCCAATTCATCAAATTCATGCAAAGATGTCATGCTACACATGCACATACTCAAGGCCAACAAGCCCAAATGCAAAGGAGCCATATAATGCAAGCAAAGATCAACCCAAACGACTATGGACAGATCTAAAACATGGCAAAATAAGCATATAATCTTCACAAATACAAGCCTAAAACATGCTCCAACAAAGGCTAACAACCTAGACATGTCAAGGCACAAACATGGCATTACAAGGCAACTATGCTAAACATGCATGAAGTTCCAAAACCAACTTTAAATCATGTTATATCATGGATATATAAGCATGAAAAACAAACCAAACATGCTCAACACACACTTAAGCATAGGCTTCCTTAAGAGGCCAAAATGTGTCCTTTTCAAGGACAACAAGGAGAGGGGATGGCCCTCTCCTTCTTGGGACTTCAAAGGATCATCTTCACCACTGAAATCCCTCAAGATTTCAGTGGTGAAGAGACCTCAACACCAAAATCCCGGAGCTAACACAAAATGGCTCAAAATGAGGCCTTTTGAGGCCTAAGGGTGGTCAACACCCCTCAAACAACAAAACACTCTTAATAAACAATAAAGAGGGCTCAAAAATAGAACTTTTTTATGTTATACAATAATCACAAAAACAGCTCTAAGACTAGTAGAAAATTGATGCAAAAAAGGGGGAAAAAAGGACTAGTTTCTCACCCTTGATGTCTTCTTCAACAAAGATGCTCCAATGGCCTCCTTGAGCTTGAATCCAAGACCAAAACTTCAAAACACACTCTTTAGAACCTCAGCTCCTAGAGGAAGGTGAAACACTAGGTGTTTGTGTGCAATAGTAAGGCACAAAACACCTAGTGAACAAAATGAAAGGGAAAGAGAGATAGATTGTGTATGTCTAACCCTAACCCTAGAAAACCAGAGCTCTTCTCTGTATTTTCCTCTCTCAAAAATGTCTAAGCCTCCTCTTTGCCTTAGAGAGAGCTCCTCTCTATAAGCCTCTTGTAAAGCTTACAAGACAAGCTTTGCAAGAGGGAGATCCCTCCATACACGTGTATGGAGGGGAGCAAAAGTTATACAGCTGTCCAAAAATATCTGCAAAAGCAGATGAACAGCAATCGGCCGGCAAAAAATGCCATCTTGGCCAAACAAAGTGCCGACCGGCACAAAAAAGTGCTGACCGGCAACAAATAGTGCCGACCGGCAAACTACATTGCCGGTGACAGCAAAAACCAGCCGGTGGCATCTAGCCACTGCCGGTGATGGGTGGGGATGGTCTACAAGCCCCACCCTGCCTCTCAAAGGCAAGATGCAAGTGTTTGGTGCAAAACCAGACACTAAACGGTCGAGTTCGGGGATCCTGAGGCGGGGCGCGCGAGCCGAGACCTCCGGGAACTCCAAACGAACACAAACATGGATAATCACCGAGTGTTCAAACGGTGACGTCCAAGTCTTGAGGACGGTCAAAAATGGGGTGTCTACAGTTGCCCCTCTTTGACAGAACTCGAAAGTCATAACAATGACGGGAGTGAATGTCAAAGCCCAGAGACGACCCATTTTTGACAAGGCCGAAGACTTAGACAAACATGCAATACAAATAAGATATGCGCCCGAAGGCAGGGGCAAAATGCAAGACAATGCACGGAGCCGAGCATAACTTATGATCATGCAAAGAAAGCTGTAACGAAGCAAACATGCAACAGTTTTAAGCTAGCATACCAAACTACACTACAATGCAGAAAGGATGTAAGAGAATTATGGAATTCTCAATACGTCTCACTCGGGAGATACAATACCTGTGCGGCTCGTCTGGTTGCACCAGCTTCAAATGAACCGTACATACAATATCGTGCCTGAAAAGAAAACAAACTTAACAGGTACAATATGGTTAGCAACATGCATGACAATGCAAATGTGGATGCAAAACGATATGCGATATATACAAAACAATGTATAAACAATGCAAATGTAGATGCAATGTAATTGAAACAATGCAAGCTACATGCAAAGCATTTGAATCGTGATCCAATCACGAGCGGTTCGAAACCACATCTATGTCAAATAGATTGATGGAGATAACAAGTCTGTCTACCACAGGACGGTCAACTGAACTGTGAGCATTGTAGACAGACGCAAGAACAAGTATTGGGTGGAATTGACATAAGTGGGGAAACAACCCGCTGGAGAAAGGACTACGATCCTAATGCCGGATGCAAAAATTACACTACAATGTAATGGATGAATATGACACGCAGGCCAAACCAAATCTTGCTTAGGAAAGGGATGTACTCATACAAGCCATGTCTAACACAGAAAAGGTGCCGCAACCCTCAACCAACATACCAGCGTGGAATCGGCGCGATACACATGCAGAACTGTGTTTTACGTGAAAAGTAAGGGCACATACCAGACCAAGCTCAACACGGAAAGGCGCAAGCCATAGATGGAAGGTGATGCAATGAATGCATGCAATCTACAATGCAATATCTACAAATATGCAATGGAATGGATATGGATACAATGGATATGGCACGCAAGCCAAACCAAATTTTGCCTAGGAAAGGCATGCACACGTACGAGCCATGTGTAACACAGAAAAGGTGCCGCAACCCTCAACCAACATATCAGCGTGGAATCGGCGCGATACACATGCAGAACTGTGTTTTATCATGAAAAGTAAGGGCACATACCAGACCAAGCTCAACCTGGAAAGGCGCAAGCCATAGGCGGAAGGTGATGCAATGAATGCATGCAAACTACAATGCAAATGCAATGACTATGCACTATGATGCAATGACTATGATTGCAACTTTCCCTATCTTACCAACAGGGTGATATACTAGGTTGGTTCAGTATCCAGAATTGAGGCGTAGACATGCCGCTTCAACCTATGGGGCTTCCATACAGATTTCAAGCCGAGGGTAAACCCCTGGGTATTTAAACCAGACTTTAGTCTCGGAACTCCTGAACCTTTGCGTTCTAGGCATAAGCCGTTCGAACTCTAGTTTCCACCGTCCCAGTTGGTCTTCTAGGAACTCATCGCAAGCACAGACAGGTGGCTTTACCAGACCACCGAAAATTCGTTCGGGCACGACAAACACCGAAGGAATTGCACCTTCAGAGGATTTAAGGTCTCCTAGACCGGAATGCAAAATGTATGCATGACAATGCATGTTTTTGGTTTTTTTTTTTTGAAATGCAAATGATGCACGTGATGCATGTTGCATGGAATGCGCGACTACACGCGGCTTAAGATATGTACAAAGCAATAGTGTGCACACCAATGCACTAAAGATCTTGCACCTTCCAAGGATTTAAGGTCTCCTAGACCGTACGTGTTTAAGGTCTCGCCAGACCGTGCGCGTTTAAGGTCTCGCCAGACCGTGGGGGTATTTACAAGACGCGTGACAATGCGCTGAAGGTTTTGCACCTCCAAAGGATTTAAGGTCTCCTAGACCGTGCGTGTTTAAGGTCTCGCCAGACCGTGCGCGTTTAAGGTCTCGCCAGACCGTGGTATTGCACGACGGTATGATGCGCAAAATAGCGTGATGCGTTAGGCAACGCGAGTGCACAGGACAGTGCGATGGAATGCATGCAAAATGCAATGAGATGCGCAAAATAGCGCGAAATTTGAAATGCACAAAACAGTGCAATGCGCAGAACAGCGCGAAGTTTGAAATGCACAAAACAGTGCAGTGCGCAGAACAGCGCGAACAATTTTGAAATGCACAAAACAGTGCGATGCGCAGAACAGCGCGAACAATTCAATGCACAAAACAGTGCGATGCGCAGAACAGCGCGAAGTTTGAAATGCACAAAACAGTGCGATGCGCAGAACAGCGCGAACAATTTGAAATGCATAAAAAAGTGCAATGCGCAGAACAGCGCGAACACATGCAATGCACAAACAAGTGCAATGCCAAGTGTGACATGCATGCCACACGGGGTGTAAATGGGCTTGAATGCGCAACAACGCACGTATCCCGGAATGCATGACAATGCATGGAATGGGAATGCAATGATGATGCATGAGAAATGTGCACGACAATGCAAAGGGGTGCGTGTTGCAACGCATGTAACACATGCATAACAACGCAAATGTGCGGCGCACGACAGTGCGATGTAATGCACCGAAGTAGTGTGATGAATTTGTGCAACACACATGGGGCAACCTTTGAATTCAAAAAGGATACAAAAAGGATACACCTTGCACGAATTCGAGTGCCACGCACTGGAGACACGGCCCGAAGTCAAAACGGAGGCCGGTTGAATGTCGGAGATGCACTTTCTTGCACTTTCTTCAGCTATGAAGACCAAAAACAATTCAAATGGCCTAAACAAGGCTGTGGGAACCCCAACGGCAGAAAGGGGAGGCCACCGGCTGGCCATCGGCACAAAAACAATTCCATCGGCACAAAAAAGTGCCGGCCGGCACAAAACATTGCCGACCGGCAAACAGTTGCTGGTGCGGGGCAGTTTTGTCTTTCCACCTCGAGTGTTATAAAATAGGGCTTCATGCCCTATTTTCTCACTTCTCCACCGCCGAAATCCCTTGTTCTCTCTCTCTAGAGTGCTTCTCTCTCATTTTTCGCCCGTTTCTTCGCGTTCTACGCCCGTTTCGTCGTCGGATTCGCGATCCTCTTCGCGTTTCGGACATTTTCCACCGATCACATTCTCGTTTCGGTGCCTCGTTCGGCGTTCTCGCCTTCTCGGGGTTTGTTCCCCTCACTTTCCTCTTCATTTCCGTGCCTCTTCACATTCCGGCCTTCCCGGCCATTTTCGACCCTCTCGGGAGTTGACTTTTCAGTTGACTCTTCATATTCCGGCTCGGTTTTCCTTTTCCGGCCATTTTCACACCACTTCCTACATGGCGGACGACATTCCACGTGGCGGGACTCCCCCGGACCACGAGATGGATCCCGGGGTCGAGCTCTTACCACTGAGCGAGCGCCCGTTCGACCCGGCGACCTACCGGCCGGCGATCCACGTTCTGCCCCCAGACGGCCTGCGTCAGTTCCGGAGCTTTGAGAGGTACGCGGCGCCTGAGCTACTACTACGCGAGCCTACCTCCCACCTTTCATTAGGCACTCCCGAGGTAACTCTTCATCTTCTGCTTTACTTTCTGCAATGTAGGATACAAAACTGCCATAGTTAGCTGTATTCTTTAATTGCTGAAATCTGATATGCCGTAGACCATAGTTGACTGTAAACATACATACAACTGATATCTGCTTGAGACTGACACATGCACGCACACTGCACTAGCCCTGAATCACCCAAACACACGGCACACACTGTATTCTACTGCACACACACTGGCACCCAGTATTTGTCTGAATCTGTCAAACTTGCATACATGCCATATCTGCTCTGAAACACCCAAACACGCTGACACATCACACGTATTTCACTGCAAGCACACCGGCACCTGGTATTTGCCTGAATCTGACAAACTTGCATACATGCCATATCTGTCTTTTCAAGACTGCATTTTGAATGTTGTCTTGCCATTGTTATTTTCTGTTTGCAGGAGGGTTCCCATACCATCCGTGGGTATGGGAATACTGGCGCACGGGAGTGGTATGACGAGCTCCCTGATGCGGTCCAGCGCATCGTGGACCGAGCGGGCTTCGGCACCTTCTGCCGAGGGCTCTCTAGGCTCTCCACATGCAGACCTCTCCTTGCCGCTCTGGCGGAGAGATGGTGGGACACCACCGATTCTTTCCACTTTTCTGCTGCAGGGGACATGACGATGACCCCTTATGACTTCTCGATGCTCACAGGCATCGGGGTAGGGGGTGATCCGATCCCTTTCGACACTGACATGGACGAGTGGACCGCCGCTCAGGTCCATCTACTGGGGGAGGCGCCACCACTAGCTCGTCCAGGCTTCGTCCGATACTCTTGGTTCGAGGTACAGTTCAGGGTCCAGCCCGCACTGGGGGAGGAGACTCAGATGACCGAGGAGGACGTGGAGAGGTATGCCCGCGGCTTCCTCATGTTCCTATTCGGGACTACTATCTTCGCCGACCGGGCGAACACCGTGCCTCTCTGCCTTCTCAGCGCACTGGTGGACGTCCGAGACATCTTGCACTACGACTGGGGCGGCGCTGCTCTGGCCACCCTGTACGGCTATATGAGCTCGGCTTCTCGCGGCAGCGGCCAGCTGCTCGGAGGTTACTGGCGGGCTTGGGAGGTACATTTCTTCTCCGCTTTTCATTTCTGTCTCGTACTTTCTGTACTCTGTATACTACACACACTGTAGTCTGCTTTACACTCACTGTATACTGTACACACGGCACACACATACATTCTACTTTACACTGACTGTACACTGCTCACACTGTACACTGTACACAATACACGGCTCAACACACGGCTCTGCCATTTCTGCTTCATTCTGTATATCCTGCTTTTTCTGATAGTCATACTGACATCTGTTTTGCAGCTGTGGGTTTACGCCTACTTCCCTAGGCTTGCACCTGTGCCAGTTGCGGAGCCTCCTCCGGCTGTTCCCTTCTCGAGTCGTTTTGACGGGAGATGCACCCGGCGACCACGGGAGACGTTCGGCTTCTTCCGCCGATATTTCGACACCATCACCCCCACGGAGGTATGCTTTACTTTCAGTTCATTTAGGCTTCGCTTTCCCACTGCATATTTCAATAACAGTAGATAACAAACTGTCTGTCACTTTCAGATCACATGGCGGCCATGGGCTTCGCTGCCGTCGGCGATGCGGGGTCGGTTCCCTGGTGCTGAGGAGACCTCGCGTTTCCGGATTCTACTTGAGGGCCCGGTCTGTCGGGCTTGGTACCTGGGGGAACGTTTTCTACGCCAGACCCGCGGGTTACCTGAGCAGATAGTCCCGGCTCACCCTCCTGCAGAGATGAGGGAGACCGAGGGGCTGACCCCTGAGCAGCTGGATGATTACTCCATCGGCTGGGAGGAGGCCGGCTTCCGAGGCACCGGCGACTATCAGGAGTACGTGCGGACGTACCTGATGCGACCTTTGAGCGGCCGTCGAGCAGAGGGGGCCAGGCCTGTAGCATCGGCGGCTGGGGCCGGAGCAGGAGTAGGGGCCGAATCTTCGAGGAGGGCCCGGGTCCGTGGCAGGGGCGGAGTGCGGGGTGGACGAGGAGCTGGGTGGCCTGCCCTGCCCGCTGTGCTGACTTTCCAGGGGCAGGGTGGGGCGACCTATCAGATCCCCTTCGCCCCTCCACCGGCTGGGCATGAGTTCACTGACATCCCCGACCTTCCGCCGGTATGTATCACTGCACTTCGTACAGTCATTTCATTTTAGTTTACTTGATATTCCACAGAATATTGATGCATCTGATACTTTTGCAGGCTTCTTCTGAGTACACCCGTCAGTCGTTGGCGATGAATGCCTCGATGATGGGGATGCTCCAGCGGACATTTGACCTCTTGGCCGTCTACAGCATACCGGTATGTCCTTCTGACACTGGCCTCAAACCATTCATACACTGCTTTGCATAATCTGATGCACGGCACAACACCTGACATACTGATCTCGCAGCATCTGATACACTGCATACACTGCATTCTGCACTGTTAAACTGCTCACGGCATTCATACACTGTATTCACACACTGCATTCTACACTGATAAACTGCTCACGGCATTCATACACTGTATTCACACACTGCATTCTGCACTGATAAACTGCTCACGACATTCACACACTGTACTCGACATTGCATTCTGCACTGATAAACTGTCTACAGTATACTGATGCATTTCACTTTTGTGCACTTTTTCAGCCTCCTTTCCAGATTCCCATGGCAGGAGGTGCTCCGGCTGGGCCTTCTGTCCCTGCTCGGGGGAGAGATGAGAGGGGCAGGATATTTCCCCGCACTAGGGGTGGGCGTACTCACGTTGGGAGCAGCTCGCGAGCTCCAACCCCGGACGATGATGACGACGAGGAGTCAGAGGCGGAGGCAGGGTCATCGGAGGAGGAGACCGGAGACGGCTCTAGCTCGGGCTCTGACGACGACGCTGTTGATGCTCCTGGACCTTCGTCCAGGAAGAGGACCAGGACGGACTGACAGCCTTCCGGAGTGCTCGGCAGAGATGCGGATTTTTGCTATCTTTTCCTCTTTGTACTTTTCTTTTTGTTGGTAGATAGATTACCTTGTACTGCCGCAGACAGATTTTTGTTTCCAAAACTTGTACACTTGAAAAGATAATGAAATGAAACGGACTTTTTATCTGAAAAAGTGTTTACATTTACACATCTCATGCATTGCATCGCATCTCATCATGTTACACCTCAATGTAAATGGAACTAATTAGCTGTCTGAAAATTGAACACTTGCACTGTAATAATCAGATAACTTAAACGGCCAACAACAAAATACACCCAAGCAACCCACTGCCTGATTCTGGACACACAGCCCTTGCTCTACTGGGGATTAGTCTGCATACAGCCCATAACACAGCATTCGATTCATTCTGCACACAGCAATTTCTGAACAAACAGCCCAATTTGACAGGACGGACCTCAAAGATGGAACCGGTTGGTGTCGAAATGCGTTCAAATGTAGAGAATGGCACAGCATTCTGAGCATAAGCGATTTTTGAAATCGAATGAGGGTTTTTCAAACCGGGATATCGAGCCTACCACTGAACACAACGGGGAGGACTCAAATACAAAGGTACACGACCTATCACGACGAGACATGCTCGGAAAAGACCAAAAACAAGGGTTGAGGTAAACAAAACCAAAGACACGACATACAGACGCGTTAGCGAAGATGGGAGACCTCGGACCACGAGGAGCCAGTTCAATCTGGGTATTGTTTCCCACCCTTTCTCATTTGTGATCCTCACATCACTCGACTCTCAAGCTCGGATTTTCTCTCAAAACCCTTTTCCTCACTTTTCTCTCAACTTACACCTCTCTATTCTTCAATCTCTCATTTTTCATCCCTCCCCGGGGTGATTGATGGATAACTAGAAAGGTGTGGGTTCATGCTCAATACCGTTAGCTCACAGCTATTTCTTCTGGTGGGCAGAGTGCTCTTCTGGCAAGTACGTCGATGACGGGGGAGAGACAGAACGCCTGGCTCAACTGTGCCCCTAGTTCATCATTTTAACCACTTTTCGTTTTTGCCTTCTACTAAAACGGTTTTGATCAAAACGAGAGTCAGATTAACGCACTTGTTCGATTTTTTGATTTGAAAAGCATGCAAGTCAGGCTGCAAGCACTAAAAATTTTCCTTTTTTGGGTCCAAGACAATGGTCCAATTTTGGAAAATGGAATAGTTTTCGAGAAAATAGTCAACCTCAGTAAAAATTTTCAAAAACTACTTTTCAAACAGCTGATGCTTAACAAGCATGGAACTTACTCTTCGAGATGCGCAACCTCGGATCGGAGGCAATGGAAAATTGCCCCTGGTTTGAAGGGGGGGTGGAGGCAACGGAAAGTTGCCCCTAGTTTGAATGGCGGCTCACGGCGGCTCGTGGCAACGGAAAGTTGCCCCTTGTTTGGGATAGTGCCGCAGCAATTCGCAGACAGTCTTCATTGGCGGTGGTCGAGCTCTCAGACACCGAGGTGACGAAGACGGTCACAACAAATATATGGACACAGTCGCCTTTGGAGGGTGTTGGCGGCTGGACTTTGAGATGAAATCGAAACCATTGCATGGACTGAGACACTTATGAAAGCGTTGGGGGCTGGACTTCATGATGAAGTTGCCTACGTATCCCAAACATGGGAATCAAGCCTTACGTAGTTCCGGTTAAGGTACACTCGGGTATTTTAACCTTCACTTTGTTTGGCTCTCATTTTTGCCAAGGCGCCCAATGCGGGTTTTCGACCTTGCGAGCTTCTTTTCATTTTCTATTTCTTCTTTCTTTTTTCTTTTTTCCTTTTTTTTCTTTTTTCTTTTTTTCTTTTTCTTTTCTTTTCTTCTTTCCTTTTTTGCTTTTTTGTATTTTTTCATTCTTTCTTTTGTATTTTTCTCTTGCTCTAACTTTTGCCTGGACCGCCCTTCCGGGTTTTCGGCCCAGCGAGCCTCTCAAAGGGTAAAAGTGTAGCAAGTCCATGCCAAATGGTTTCTTGAAATTGAAGCCTCTCTGTGTCTAGGAGAACGGCTGTTGCACTGATTTGCGGAGAATCCATCAGGGTTACTCTACGAGCTTCTCCCGACGAGATCTACTCCTTCTGATTCGACCTTGATGCTTCTTGATAGAAGGCTACCTCAAAACTGGCCACACGGGCCTTTCATGGCGTTTGTCCATTGAGCTTTCTGAACATTCTGAAAGGGTTCAAAGTCGGAAAACAAATAGGTTGAATCTTGAGGCTGAGAGCGATCCTAGGCTGCGCAATCTCAAGAGCGATTCCACACAGGCCTTCGCAGGGCCGCGTAAAACATTTGTTTTTGAAAGTTTTTAAGAAGGCGACGAATCGCTCGCGCCGAAGATAGTGTGGAACCAATCTGGATCAGGCCAGGGTCCTTCTCAGTACTCATGCCGACAAGCATGGCTTTATTCATAAAAAGACTTAGCACGCCTCTCTTTCTCTCAAAATGATCAAAATTTTACAAAACCCGAGGAATTCCTTCCTCTTCGTTTTCATCACCGCAGTGTTTAAAAAGTTTGTTTTTTGGAAAACTTAGGTTAATGCAATGAGTTTGACACACAGGAGAGCAGGCGAGATGTACTGTCAGCCCAATCAAATTCTCTGGCACTTATGCTGAAAGCAAGCATGAAGTTTGAGATAGCAACAGCTGTTTCAATCGGCTTTGTTGGTGCAACTGGCCCCTCGGCAGAAACAGACTCAAAACAAAAAAGATAATTACAAAACAAAACGGTGTTCGGGACAACAACCCCAGAATCACCAGGTATTATATACAACGGGGATTGACTCGATACAACCAGACAGCCCCTTAAGCAAAAAAGACTGACTCAAGACAAGGAGACAGACTCAAAACAAAAGACTGACTCGATATCCAAGCCAGGATTTACAAAACTCGGTTTCACCGATGCTCAAAAATGCGTGCCAGACGCTTCATCCAAAAATGTACCAAATGTTGCCCGCAGGCGATTCACTTTACATACTCGCAGTATCTGAGCCCTCGAAATCCAGCAACTGAGTGGTGACGGGCTTGCCCGAGGTGGGTGGTAGGATAACCTTGTTATCAATCAAATCCTGCACTTCATGACGAAGGCGGGAACATCCATCGGTGCTGTGACCGGACTGTTGATGGTACGCGCAGTACAAGGTAGCATCATGAGTGGCGGGGAGATTCTTCGGGAGTGGCCGGGGCTCCAAAGGCTTAAGATGCCCATTCTTCACCAATATTAGCAATGCCCTAGACAAAGGCATGTGGAGGTCGTGAAAGACCCTGCGCCCTCGGGGCAGGTACTTTGCAGTTTGAGGATTCTTGCCAGATGCGCTGGCGAAAGGATCAGCTGGCGCTGCCTTGGCTTTTTGAACCTTTCCCGGTGCAGGGTTGGGAACTATAGGAACTGTCTGGGCATGACGGGGCCCATCCCGGTTTTCTGTCTGGCTTGAACTGCCCTTGGTTGGAGCGGGGAAAGCATCATCTACAGCTTTGGTCACTATTGCAGATGTTTGTTGCTTGTTCATCCCTCTGGCCTTTAGAGCCTCGACTGCCCACAGCAGTTGTTCAATAAGATCGGCATTTATCTTTGCCTTGTCTTTCCCTTTGGCCTCAGCCTGATCAAGGGTCGGGGTTGGTCCTGACATGTCGTGGCTATAGCCGGAAGCCACCTCTGGCTGGCTGAGCTCTATCACAATCCGCCCCAGTAGCGGGGGCTCCTGTGGTACAAAATTCCCGGCGTACGGCGCCGCTGGCGGTGAAGCCGACATTCCATAGGCGAGGTCTGCCATAGACCTTTGGAGATCGCCTATCATCCCCATCAATTCGAAGGTGGTGGGCTCACGAGCCTGATATAACTGGGGAGCCCAAACCGGGTGCACAACGGGCGACCTGGGCGGGTATGACATACTGATATTGGCCTCACTCTGCGGAGCGGTCCCCTGCTCCGATACAGCTGCCATAACCACAATTTCTTCTGAACTCTGTGCCGCCATAAATCTTGCCTCAGCAAAGGGGAGACACTGGCTGTTCTGTATCAACTCTGCCACTCTGTAAACTGAAAGAAAAACAGACAGCATTTCAGCCCAAACTGATCGAACACGGGTGTAGCCAAACAACTGTTCCCTACTGTTGATCACTGTTCCCAGATTTCTGTTCCCCAAAATACTGAATCTGATACCCGCGGATAACTGATTCCTACAACTGATACTGATACTTGGTATCTTCTGGTTTGATCCTCAAACTTGCAAACTGATACGTACTTCCCTGTAGAAATACATTCTAGAAGCACATAGCAAGTAAAGAGAAGAAAACACCCCTATGTTGGGGTAGGGTTTCCCTGTCCTATTTTGTCAGGAGCTAGGGTTTCACTACGCACGCAGCAGTTTTCAAACAACTTAGCATCGGGTAAGCAACCTGTCCTAGTTTGGAATGGTCACTATGGATTCCGAATATGCACTAGGTCGAATGGTCAAAAGGGTGCCCCGGTAAACCGGGGTTTGTGTTCCCATGCTGTCAGAGCCCATAGCCGGTCAGCCTTATGGACATGCCTTGACAAGACAAGCCTCCGGCAAACCGTTCAGGAATGGCAGATGGCAAACACTGTGTTCCTAGGCGCACCAATGCACATGCAATGCAAAGAAACATATAAATGAAGTCAAAACAGGATATCACGAGTTCGAGTCAAACTCTCTAAAAATCCCCAGCAGAGTCGCCAGAAACTGTAGACAAGCGTCCGCGTGGGACCTCGTGCTACAGTTCGGACTCGATTTGTGTCACGGTTCTTAATCTGAACCAAAGAGTCCAAATCTGGCAAATCGTTTGAGAAAACAGATTTTTTGAAAAAGTAGTGCCAAACATGGACTGCTTTGCCAGATACAGAGTCGCCACCTAAATATTTTAAAATGGGGGAATTTAGGAAACCCTGACTCGGTGCCGAAGGCCACATGTCCGTCATCACCGGAGTTGTCTCGGCTCGGGAGCTTGGGTACGATTGGGGAAGGTCAGCTATGAGCACCCCCTTTCGCCCGGTCCGAAGACCGGCCTCTACTAACCGTGATATCCGTTTTTGAAAACTTTATGTGTTCTTAAACCAATTGTTAGCCTAGAATTACTATGTTATGCGCGCAGCAAACAAGTATAGACTAGATTGCCTAATTTAGAAATAAACATTGCATATCCGTTTGGTTTGAAAATGCTTTGGAATTTGCTACTCGCAAGTAGGCTAAAATACGGATTTCAACGAGTTTTTCCAACTCAAACAATCCAACCTTCACCCACAGGCATTCAAAACAGTTTAACACATAAGCATCTAGCCACATGTTAAGCATGCTGTCATGGTAACATTCACACTCATGTGATATGCTAAAGCGGAAATACTTACATAGTACTCCATGCCAAAACAAAGAACTTGTTAGCAAACATGCATGATCCAAGTCCATGTGAAGTGCCTAATGCATCGCATACAAAATGTCGCTAAGATAGGCTCGGCTAATCCTAGACATGTCATGTGAAAATGCACGATTAACACATATTCAATTTTTGAATTGAAGTACTGATGCAGTTAGCGTGATGTACCGAGCCTAATGCATGTAATACAAATGCATGGATGCACACATGCATAGCATAAGGTATGCTGAAATAAATGTGCCCTAATCTACCATCATAAGCAGGTAAATAAAAGGGAAGAAAGACGTGAGGTTGGAAGACATACACACCACCCACACACACTTATTACAGATTTACCCTCACTCGGAGGGACCGAATAAATATTACAAATTAATTAACTACGCAAGCTAATTAATATTACAAATTAACTAATTTAATTAACTAATTAAATAAATTAATTAAAGCAGGAAAACGCCTCGGGAAGCGCGCCACCATGCATGAGCTGCCTCTGTTTTCCTTCCTTTCCTCCTTTGGAGGCTGTCAAAGCCTCAGGACTGATCCCTTGGACAGAGAGGATCACCACCGGCTGATTAAAATTGCCACCGGCAGTGTGGTATGGCCATCGGCACAAAATTGAATCTGTCGGCAGAGAAAATGGTGCCGGTCGGCACATTACACTGCCGGTCGGCAGAGTATTTCTGCAGAACCTGCAACTCACAGCAACAGAGGGCAAAACAAAGCATGGCAACATATTTCAAGGCATGTATGCACCAACCATGTCTCTTATCATTGTAATGACTCAAAGGGACATGTGCCTCGGTTCTCGGACCACCAATCACGCATTTCCATGCATGATGGCCCGAGGAACCAAGCATGCAACTTTGGTTTCAAATGTATGCAAACCAATCAAACAAAACTCCCAATCCCTATCACCCAAGCCAAGGGACAAGGAATGCATGCAAGATGCAATGCAACCTAGGCATACAAGCTAAGAATGCAACATGGCATGGCAAGGCACTTATGCAAGCATACAAGCATACATATGGCAATGCAAATAGATGGCAAGATGGACTTATACATGAATTAGGCAACTCTAAAATAGGCCTAAAACAGTGGCCAAAATGACCAAAACAAGAAGCCAAAACACATGCACACATACACATGATGGAAGGCCTACACTTGGGCACAATTTAAACAACCCTCAAGCACACTTGAAAGGGAGGAAACATGGACAATTAGCATGCAACATGAGCCCTAAAATCATGTTATAAAATGATGCCAAACCAAGCAACAAATCAAGCCAAGCATGCACCAAACATGGTCTAAATACTTGAGGCGAATCATGAAGCTTTGAAGCATGTTTTACCACAACAAACATGGCATGCATTAAACAACTAAAAACAGATTTTTAGCATGTTAAAACAAGGCCAAAGGACTCCTTAGATAGCATCTAAGTGGCCCAAATTCAAAGGCATACATCATGACCAAAACATGGAGCATTGCAACACATGCTTTCAAAGCATTAAAGAGGCATGCAAGGCAATCAAACAAGCATGGAAATAGGACTGAAATGGCATACAAGGTGACCCCAATTCATCAAATTCATGCAAAGATGTCATGCTACACATGCACATACTCAAGGCCAACAAGCCCAAATGCAAAGGAGCCATATAATGCAAGCAAAGATCAACCCAAACGACTATGGACAGATCTAAAACATGGCAAAATAAGCATATAATCTTCACAAATACAAGCCTAAAACATGCTCCAACAAAGGCTAACAACCTAGACATGTCAAGGCACAAACATGGCATTACAAGGCAACTATGCTAAACATGCATGAAGTTCCAAAACCAACTTTAAATCATGTTATATCATGGATATATAAGCATGAAAAACAAACCAAACATGCTCAACACACACTTAAGCATAGGCTTCCTTAAGAGGCCAAAATGTGTCCTTTTCAAGGACAACAAGGAGAGGGGATGGCCCTCTCCTTCTTGGGACTTCAAAGGATCATCTTCACCACTGAAATCCCTCAAGATTTCAGTGGTGAAGAGACCTCAACACCAAAATCCCGGAGCTAACACAAAATGGCTCAAAATGAGGCCTTTTGAGGCCTAAGGGTGGTCAACACCCCTCAAACAACAAAACACTCTTAATAAACAATAAAGAGGGCTCAAAAATAGAACTTTTTTATGTTATACAATAATCACAAAAACAGCTCTAAGACTAGTAGAAAATTGATGCAAAAAAGGGGGAAAAAAGGACTAGTTTCTCACCCTTGATGTCTTCTTCAACAAAGATGCTCCAATGGCCTCCTTGAGCTTGAATCCAAGACCAAAACTTCAAAACACACTCTTTAGAACCTCAGCTCCTAGAGGAAGGTGAAACACTAGGTGTTTGTGTGCAATAGTAAGGCACAAAACACCTAGTGAACAAAATGAAAGGGAAAGAGAGATAGATTGTGTATGTCTAACCCTAACCCTAGAAAACCAGAGCTCTTCTCTGTATTTTCCTCTCTCAAAAATGTCTAAGCCTCCTCTTTGCCTTAGAGAGAGCTCCTCTCTATAAGCCTCTTGTAAAGCTTACAAGACAAGCTTTGCAAGAGGGAGATCCCTCCATACACGTGTATGGAGGGGAGCAAAAGTTATACAGCTGTCCAAAAATATCTGCAAAAGCAGATGAACAGCAATCGGCCGGCAAAAAATGCCATCTTGGCCAAACAAAGTGCCGACCGGCACAAAAAAGTGCTGACCGGCAACAAATAGTGCCGACCGGCAAACTACATTGCCGGTGACAGCAAAAACCAGCCGGTGGCATCTAGCCACTGCCGGTGATGGGTGGGGATGGTCTACAAGCCCCACCCTGCCTCTCAAAGGCAAGATGCAAGTGTTTGGTGCAAAACCAGACACTAAACGGTCGAGTTCGGGGATCCTGAGGCGGGGCGCGCGAGCCGAGACCTCCGGGAACTCCAAACGAACACAAACATGGATAATCACCGAGTGTTCAAACGGTGACGTCCAAGTCTTGAGGACGGTCAAAAATGGGGTGTCTACACAGAGCCTGCAAGGAGCCTTGGGAACTGAGTTGAGGTTTAGCACAGCTTTTCATCCCCAGACTGATGGGCAAACAGAGAGAACCATTCAGACACTTGAGGATATGCTCAGAATGTGTGTATTGGATTTCAAAGGAAGTTGGGAATCGCATCTGCCATTAGTAGAGTTCGCATACAACAATAGTTATCAAGCCAGCATTAGAATGGCGCCGTACGATGCCTTGTATGGAAGGGAGTGCAGGTCGCCGATATGTTGGACCGAGGTGGGAGATACAGCTTTGATTGGCCCCGAATTGGTTCAAAGAACGACCGAAAAGATTAAGCTCATTCAGCAGAGGATTAAAACCGCGCAAAGTCGACAGAAGAGTTATGCTGACCAGAGGAGAAGAGAGCTAGAATTCGAGGTTGGAGATCATGTGTTTTTGAGGATCTCGCCGATGACAAGAGTTTCAAGATTTGGAAAGAAAGGTAAATTAGCACCCCGATATATTGGACCTTTTGAGATTCTTGAGAGAATTAACCCCGTTGCCTACAAACTTGCTTTGCCGCCAGATTTAAGCCGAGTCCACAATGTGTTTCATGTTTCGATGTTGAGGAAGTACACCCGAGACCCACTACATATAATTGATCATTCTGGGATTACGATTAATGAGGATTTGGGCTACGAGGAGAAACCAATGAGGATTATTGACAGGCAAGTGAGGTAGCTGAGAAACAAATCGATACCCATGGTAAAGGTCGAATGAAAGGAGCATTATGGCACAGAAGCCACGTGGGAAAAGGAAGAGGATATGAGAATCCGTTATCCGGAGTTGTTCATAGGGAAAGGTAATTTAAGTTTGGGGACCAAACTTCTTTAAGGAGGGTAGACTGTAGCAACCCTCACCTTACCATTGTCATACTTGCATACATTCATGCATGATCTTGTCTGGTTATATTGTTTTGCAAGTCTTGCCTTGCCGTGTTTTGTTTAAGTACTGCTTGCAAGATTTTGTTGCTTGTTTGGTGTGTAGCCGAGGTCATCTTGAGCTTAGTTCACCTCTGAACCTTTGTACTTAGAATTGTTTTGGAACCACTTAGTCGACCCCATCTTCACCCCGGGTATGTTTGCCGAGGTGTTTTGCACTTAGAGATCCTTGCCCTGGGGCAGGTATGGCCTAGACCGAGGTGTGGCACACCCCGGCCAAGGTGTGGCACAGCTTAGTCAAGTGTCGTCCTCCCTAGCCGATGTCTTTGTTACCCTGTTGCCGAGCTTCTACCTTAGCCGATGTCATTACTTGCCGATGTGTCTTACCTTAGCTTGCTGTGTACGCTTTGTCATAGACTTGTCTTATCAATCAATCACCTTTTGAGTTGAACCAACCCAGTAGCGTCACGTGTCCGAGCTGATTGTTAAGACAGCCGGCAGACCTAGAAACAAATCATTTTTGTCTCAAATCTTTGTCTTTAGAGAGAGAGAAGCTCTAGAGGAAGGAGGAGAAGTTCTTGAGTGAGAATAGGTCTTCCAAGCTTGATCTTCGAGGTTTGAGCCGTTAGATTCGAGCTTTGGGGTAAGAATCTTAACCTACTCTTGTTGTTCTCATTGATCATCTAGCTGCATTGCATGATCGGATCTGTTTTGCATGTCATGCATCGATTTGAAGTTGGTTTTGAAAGAAAAAAGGAGTATTCATGTGTTCTTGAAGAAAAGTCTCGTTTTGATCCGAAAGTTTGGAACCAAAACCATGTTTTTGTGTTTGTTCTTGCATGACCTTCTTGTAGGGTACCCAGGTCCATGTTTTGAACTCATGGCATGAAATCTCTAATTTTTGTAACAAGTTATGATCTTTGCATTCGTCTTCTTCATGATCATGTTCTTCAAAGGAAAACCCAGGTTTTCCCGACTTTGCTTTTGAATGAGGCCATCGGGACCGCACCTCGGCAAGGAGGTGTAAGACCTCGGCAAAGACCTGGTTGGTACCCAGTGTGTTTTCATGAGACGGGAGCAGTGTTTAAACTCCCAGCATGTTTTGCTTTGTTATTGACTTGGATTTGGTGAGAACGCCGAGATCATTTGCATTAATAAAGCTTGTTTTGAGAATGTGATTTGTCGTGTGATTGTAGGACCTTGATCTTTGCTTTGAGCCTACACCTGAAGAACTAGGTGAGTGGTATTTTTAATAAAGTTATGTTATACTGTTTTGATAAATCTTGCCTTGCTTTGTTTTGACGAAAGCATTTGCTAGACATGAATGAATAGCTCTGTCTGATGTATCCAGTATAAGCTTTGTTTTGATGTCATTCTTGAAAAGTCCCTTATACTGGAGGACTCTAAACTTTCGCAGTACCAAATATAAAAAGTCCCTTGTGCTGGAGGACTCTAAACTTTCGCAGCACTAAGTATAAAAAGGATGCGGTCCTTTCTTGGAAAGACTAACGTGTTAAAGCGGGCTACGGGCCTAAGTAACACAAGACCATCGTGTTAAAAAGAGCTACGGGCTTAAGTAACACAAGTCCCTTGTGCCGGAGGACTATAAACTTTCGCAGTACCTTTGGCTAATCGATTACGAATCGTGCAGTCCTTGTTTTGCCACTGATGGTTTACCGCGTGGACTTGTTTGTTCGGAAAGCTTGAATGGTGTTTTGCCGATGCCAGTGAGCATCCCTTGAGACTCGTAAGACTTGATATATGGATACGGTTCATCTCTTATTTTGATAAAGTTTTGATGTGTTTTGCTTTGAAAAGATCTCGGTTAATGTTCACATGGTTTTGTCCATGTTTTGTTTTGAAAGACTTCGGCTATATTCATGCAAAACCTTTATTACTAGTACCATTCACTAAGTATCCAAGCTCACCCTCTCTATATATATGTAGGTGATGAGCAGGACGTCGGCGACGCCTAGAATGTGTTTTTGAAAGCTTGTTTTGGATCCATGATTTCGTCGGCTTTGTTTTGTATTCACGTCGGCGATGTCATTTCTTTTATGTCGGCAAATATTGAAAATCATGCTTCTTGGCTTGTATTCATTGTCATTTTGTATATGTCGGCTCGAGAAGCCTTTTGATCAAGATGTAATAAGTATTTTGCTTTGTTGTATTCAAGTTGTAAAGGTGTATGCCATTTCATTGAACTTATGCACTACTCTTATGGACCACTTGCATTTTGATTTATTGCTTCCGCATTTGTGATCCCCGTTTATTATACTCTGATTGTGTTAAACTTTTGAAAGTTGGCCTTCGGTAATCTCGGATTACTGGCCATCACGGCACCAAACTACTAGGGGCGGTTTGGGGTCGTGACAAATTTAATGAGAATTTACTGGTAATTTCCTAAGTAATTTACTGGAAATTTACTGAGTAATTTACAGAGAATTTTCTGAAAATTTAATGGGTAATTTACTGAGAATTTAAGAATTTACAGATAATTTATAGAGGAATTTACTAAGTAATTTCCTGAAAATTTACTGGAAATTTACTGAGAATTTAATGATAACTTATGAAAATGTACTGAGTAATTTACTTAGAATTTACTCAGTAATTTACTGATAATTATTTGGAATTTACTGGGTAATTTACGGAGAATTTAGGCCCCGTTTGGGGACTTACTTTTTTAGCCAATTAGTCAAAAAGTTACTAAATTAGCCAAAAAGCTAACAACTCATACCAAAAAGTTAAAGATTCTCTTTTCTCTCTACTTTTTGCACATCTTTTCGTAATTAGCCAAAAAGTCATCCCAAACATACAAAATTTTTTTACCTACCTTTTTAGCCAAATAGCCAAAAAGTTACTAAATTAGCCTATTCCCAAACGAGGCCTTACTAGAAATTTACTGAGTAATTTACTGGGAATTTACTGAGTAATTTACTGGAAATATGCTGAGTCATTTACTGAGAATTTACTGAATAATTTGCTCAGAATTCACTCAGAATTTACGAGTAATTTACTAAGAATTTACTAGGAATTCACAGGGAATTTACTCAGCAATTTAGTGAGAATTTACTAGGAATTTACTAATTAATTTACTGAGAATTTACTGAAAATTTAATGAGTAATTTAATAAGAATTTACTGGGAATTTACTAAGTAATTTACTCAGAATTTATTGGGAATTTACTGAGAATTTACTGTGAATTGACTGAGTAATTTACTGAAAATTTAATGGGAATTTACTGTGTAATTTTCTGAGAATTTACATAGATTTTACAATAAAATTTACTGAGAATTTACTGAAAATTTACTAGGAGTTTTGCTAGGAATTTACAAAGAATTTAGTTGAAATTTTCTGAGTAATTTACCAAGAATTTACTGAGTAATTTACTGAGAATTTACTGGGAATTTACTGAATAATTTAATGAGAATTTACTGGTAATTTACTAAGTAATTTATTGGAAATTTACTGAGTAATTTACAGAGAATTTTTTGAAAATTTGATGGGTAATTTACTGAGAATTTAAGAATTTACAGATAATTTATAGAGGAATTTACTAAGTAATTTCCTGAAAATTTACGGGGAATTTACTGAGAATTTAATGATAACTTATGAAAATGTACTGAGTAATTTACTTAGAATTTACTAAGTAATTTACTGATAATTATTTGGAATTTACTAGGTAATTTACGGAAAATTTACTAGAAATTTACTGAGTAATTTACTGGGAATTTACTGAGTAATTTACTTAGAATTTACTGAGTAATTTACTGGAAATATGCTGAGTCATTTACTGAGAATTTACTGAATAATTTGCTCAGAATTCACTCAGAATTTACGAGTAATTTACTAAGAATTTACTAGAAATTCACAGGGAATTTACTCAGCAATTTAGTGAGAATTTACTAGGAATTTACTAATTAATTTACTGAGAATTTACTGAAAATTTAATGAGTAATTTAATAAGAATTTACTGGGAATTTACTAAGTAATTTACTCAAAATTTATTGGGAATTTACTGTGAATTGACTGAGTAATTTACTGAAAATTTAATGGGAATTTACTGTGTAATTTTCTGAGAATTTACATAGATTTTACAATGAAATTTACTGAGAATTTACTGGAAATTTACTAGGAGTTTTGCTAGAAATTTACAAAGAATTTACTTGAAATTTTCTGAGTAATTTACCAAGAATTTACTGAGTAATTTACTGAGAATTTACTGGGAATTTACTGAATAATTTAATGAAAATTTACTGGTAATTTACTAAGTAATTTACTGGGAATTTACTCATTAATTTGCTGAGAATTTTCTAGGAATTTATTGCATAATTTACGGGGAATTTACTGCGTAATTTTCTGGGAATTTTACTAAGAAATTTACTGGCAATTTAGTGGGAATTTACCAAGAATTTACTACGAATGTACTGAGTAATTTAGTAAGAATTTACGGTGAATTTACTGGTAATTTACTGAGTAATTAACAGAGAATTTACAAATAATTTTTTGAATAATTTATTCAGAATTTAATGGTAATTTACTGAGTAATTTACTGGGAATTTACTAAGTAATTTACTCAGAATTCATTGGGAATTTACCGACTAATTTACTAAGAATTTTCTGAGAATTTACTCAGTAATTTACTAAGTAATTTACTAGGAATTTACTGAGTAATTTACAGTGAATTTACTAGAAATTTTCTGAGTAATTTACTGAGAATTTACAGGAAATTTACTGAGAAATTTACTCATAATTTATCTGGGAATTTATTGAGAATTTACTGGTTATTTACTGAGTAATATACTCAGAATTCACTGGGAATTTACCGAGTAATTTACTAAGAATTAGCTGGGAATATATTAAGAATTTACTGAGAATATATTGAGAATTTACTGAGTAATTTACTGGGAATTTATTGGTAATTTCCTGAGAATTTATTGAGTAATTTACTGGGAATTTACTGAGTAATTTACTGGGAATTTACTGAGTAATTTACTCATAATTCATTGGGAATTTAACGAATAATTTACTGAGAATTTACTGGAATTTACTGTGAATTTACGAAGAAATTTTCTAGGAATTTACTAAGTAATTTACTCAGAATTTACTTGAAATTTACTAGGAATTTACTGAGAATTTACTGGAAATTTACTGAGCAATTTACTGAGTAATTTATTCTGGGAATTTACTGAGTAATTTACTCATAATTCACTGGGAATTTACCGAGTAATTTACTAAGAATTTACTGGGAATTTAATAAGTATTTTACTGAGAATTTACTGTGAAATTACTGAGTAATTTACTGAGAATTTACTTAGAATTCCCTGGGAATTTACCAAGTAATTAATTGAGAATTTAATGAGCAATTTACTGGAAATTTACTGAGAATTTATTGAAAATTTAATGAGTAATTTACTGAGAATTTATTTGAAAATTACTGAGTAATTTACAAAGAATTTATTTGAAAATTACTGAGTAATTTATCGAGAATTTATTTGGAATTTTCTGGGAATTTACTGAGTAATTTATTGTTAATTTACTTACTAATTTACTGAGAATTTACTTTGAATTTACTTACTAATTTACTGAGAATTTACAGGGAATTTACTAAGTAATTGACAGAGAATTTACTGGAAATTTACTGATTAATTTACTTAGAATTTACTGGGAATTTGCTGAGTAATTTACTGAGAATTTACGCATAATTCACTGTGAATTTACCGAGTAATTTACTAGGAATTTATTGAATAATTTACTTAAAATTTACCGAGAATTTACTGAAAATTTACTGAGAATTTACAAGGAATTTACAAAGTAATTTACTAAGAATTTACTGGCAATTTACTGAGAATTAATTGAGTAATTTATTGAGAATTAACTTGAAATTTACGTAGTAATTTATTGAGAATTTACTGAGTAATTTACTCAGAATTCGCTGGGAATTTACCGAGTAATTTATCGGGAATTTACTGAGAATTTATTGGCAATTTATTGGGAATTTACTGAGTAATTTCTGAGAATTTACGAGAATTTACTAAGTAATTTACAGAGAATTTACTCGGAATTAATTAGTAATTTACTGGGAATTTACTGAGCAATTAGCTGAGAATTTAAAGGGAATTTACTGAGTAATTTACTGGGAATTTACTGCGTAATTTACTCAGGAATTTACTAAGTAATTTACTGAAAATTTACTGAGTACTTTACTGAGAATTTACTGAGAATGTATTTAGCATTTACTGGGAATTTACTGAGTAATTTAATGAGAATTTACTGGGAATTTACTGTGCAATTTACTGAGAATTTACGGCCAATTTACTAGGAATTTACTAAGTAATTTACTCAGAATTCACTAGGAATTTACTGAGTAATTTACTAGGAATTTACTGAAAAAATTTATCGGTAATTTACTGAGAAATTTACTGCAAATTTACTGAGAAATTTCTGGGAATTTACTCAGAAATTTATTGAGAATTTACTGGTAATTTACTGAGAAATTTACTGAGAATTTACTGGGAATTTATTGAGTAATTTACTGAGAATTACTAGGAATTTGCTGAGTAATTTACTTAGAATTTACTGGGAATTTATTGAGTAATTTACTGGGAATTTACTTCGAATTTATTAAGAAATTTACTGGGAATTTATTGAGAATTTACTGCGAATTTACTGAGTAATTTACTGAGCATTTACTGGAAATTTGCTGAGTAATTCACTGAGAATTTACTGGGAATTTACTCAGTAATTTAATGAGAATTTACTGTAAATTTACTTAATAATTTAATGAGAATTTATTGGAAATTTATTGAGTAATTTATTGAGAATTTACTGGGAATTTACGAAGTAATTTACTGAGAATTTACAGGGAATTTACTGAGTAATTTACTGAGAATTTACTAAGTAATTTACTGAGAAATTACTGGGAAGTTACTCAAAAATTTACTGAGAATTTACTGAGAAATTTAATGAGAATTTACTCAGTAATCTACTGAGAATTTCTAGGAATTTGCTGAGTAATTTACTTAGAATTTACTGGGAATTTATAGAGTAATTTACTGGGAATTTACTGAGTAATTTACTGAGAATTTACTGGGTAATTTACTAGGAATTTACTGAGTTATTTTCTGAGAATTTACTGAAAAATTTACTGAGAACTCACTCAGAATTTACTGAGAATTTACTGTGAATTTACTGAAAATTTACAGTAAATTTACTGAGTAATTTTCTGGGAATTTACTTCGAATTGACTGAATAATTTATGAGAATTTACTAAGTAATTTACTAAGAATTTACAGGGAATTTACGGAGAAATATACTGAGAATTTACTGGGAATTTATTGGAAATTTACAGCGAATTTACTGAGTAATTTTTTGAGAATTTGCTGGGAATTTACTGTGGAATTTACTGAGAATTTACTTGGAATTCACTGAGTAATTTACTGAGAATTTACAGGGAATTTACTGAGTAATTTACTGGGAATTTACTGAGTAACTTATTGAGAATTTACTGGCAATTTACAGAGTAATTGTCACGACCCCATTCCGCCCCTAGTAGAATGGTGCCGTGATGGCCAGTAATCCAAGATTACCAAAGGCCAACTTGCAAAGATTCACACACAATCAGAGTATACATATGGGGCTTACATGTGCGGAAGCAATAAATTTAAAACCAAATAGTCCACAAGAGCTGTGCATAGGTCAAATGAAATGACATACATCTTAATAAAGTTTACAACTTGGATACAATAAAATAAAGTACAAAATACATCTTGATCAAAAGGCTTCTCAAGCCGACATAACAAAATCCATGAAATACAAAGCCAAGAAGCATGATCTTCAAGATGTTACAAAAATGCGAATCCAAAACAAGTTGCAATTAATTATCTAGGCGTCGCCGCCTTCCTGCTCATCACCTACGTATATATAAGAGAAGGTGAGCTTGGATACTCAGTGAATGATACCAGTAATAAAGGTTTTTACATTAATGATATTCAAGATCTCTTTTCTAAACACTACATAGCATAAATAATACAAAATCAAGGGATGAACCTAGTCCATCAATCAAGTCTTTCAAATCTGCAAGGGATGCTTACTAGCATCAATACAATACAAGGGATGACATTCCGGACAAAACAAACCCACGCGGAAAACCCTCAGTGGCAAAACAAGGGTGCAGTTGTATTATAGTCCCCTGGCACTAAGGACTTTCCCAGAATGTCATCAAAACAAATATAATACTTGATACAAAACTAGGGACAATCATTCATGCTTGATCAAATACTTTTCCAAAACAAAACAAAGCTAAACAAAGCTTTTATCAAAACATTATAACTGTAACAACCCACATTTATGTCTTAGTCATGTTCATGAGCATTTGTATGATTATGACTCGTTAAGCTTGCATTTGCATGTTTATGACTTGTTTTGCCTAAGTAAGGTCCATGCCTTGTTTTGTGTTTATGTGATTTGCTTAAGTGTTGCTTGCATGCTTTGTCCCTTCCCTGATATGTTAAGCCTAGGTCATGTTACGCCTAGATCATTCCAAGCCGAGGTCACCTTCAGTCTAGAATTACCTTGGAACCACTTTGTTCAACCTCCACCTTCGCCCTAACATATTGGCCGAGATGTCATTATCTAGGCCGAGGTGTTCATCACCAAGGCCGAGATGTGTATTCTCTAGGCCGAGATGTTACCTTTGAACCTAGTGATCTTGTCCTGGAGTGGTATGACCTAGACCGAAGTGTGGCACATCTAGGCCAAGGTGTGGCACAGCTTAGTCAAGTGTTGTCCTTCCTAGCCGAGGTCATTGTCACCTTAGTTGCCGAAGCTTTGTCCTTAGCCGATGTCATCACTTACCGGAGTGCCTTACCGGGTAGCTTGTTAGATACACTTTGTCATAGTCTTATCTTGTCAATCTATCACCTTTTTTAGGAGAACCAACCAGCCGTTGCCACGTGTCCGAGCTGAGTGTTAAGTCAGCCGGCAGAGGGAGAAAACCTATCATTTCTATATCTTTGTTTTGAAAAAGAGAAAGAAGCTCTACAAGAGGGAGAGGAGTTCTTGAGGGAGAATAGATTTCCAAGCTTGATCCCTAGAGATCGAACCGTTAGATCCGTGTTCTAAAGTTAGATTCTTGATCTGCTCATGTTGCTCTTTATGTTCATGTTATTGCATTGCATGATTGAATATGATTTGCAAGCCATGCATTGCTTTGAAGTTCGGTTTTAGAAAGAGAAAATAGTATTCATGTGTTCTTCAAGAAAAGTCATGTTTTGATCCGAAAGCTCATGCCTAGATCCATGTTTTTGTGTTTGTTTTCATATGATTTTCAAGTATGGGTACCCAGGTCCATGTTTTCGAACTCATAGCATGAAATCCCAGATTTTGTAATAAAGAAGTTATGATTTTAGCATTCATGTTCTTCATGATCTTCATGTTCATGTTCTTCCTGTTCTTCACGGGTGGAAACCCAGATCTCCAGACCTCACTTCCCTAAGTGTAGTCGCCGAGATCACTCTTGCCTAGATCACACACGTAGGCCAAGCATCGTATCTCACCTTGGCCTACCTTGCATGATCACTTACACCTTTAGTTGTCTTGTGCGCACCTCGGCACGCAGCCGCACGCCGAAGCCTAGGTAGCCACACCTCGGCCAAGAGGTGTGGGACCTCGGCAAAGACCTGGTTGGTACCCAGCATGTCTTCCTGACATGTAAAACAGTGTTTTGACTTCCAGCATGTTTTCCCGAGATCATTTGCATGCATGTAAGACTTGTTTTGCGAAGTGCATTCAGTAGACTTTGCCATGTGTTTGTAGGACTTGGACCTTTGCCTTGATCCCGACGTCCCAAGAACTATGTGAGTGGTATTTTTAATAAAGTTATGTTATAAAGATTTGATAAAGCCTTGTTTCGTTTTGATAAAAGTATTTGATCAAGCATGAATGATTACCCCTATTTTTATGTATCAAGTAAGCTTTGTTTTGATGACATTCTCGGAAAGTCCTTAGTGCCAGGGGACTATAATGCGACTGCACATCTTGTTTTGAAAGTCCCTTGTGCTGGAGGACTCTAAAATTTCGCAGTACTCTCGTGTTAGGAGGCTACGGGCCTTTGTAACATAGGTCCTTTGTGCTAAAGGACTCTAAACTTTTGTAGCACCCTTGTTTGAGATATCTCCCTTGCCACCGACTGCCTTGTGCGGGTGGGTTTGTCTAATCGATTCCGGGTCGATTATTCCCTTGTTTTGAAAGTCCTTAGTGTCAGGGGACTATAATGCAGCTGCACATCTTGTTTTGAGAGTCCTTTCGTGCTAGGGAACTTTAAGCCTGGGTAGCACCGTCCTTTCGTGCTAGGGGACGTTAAGCCTAAGTAGCACCCTTGTTAAGATATCGGCCACCGACGAACTATGAACGGGTGTGCTCGATACCGAGGTTATGCTTTTGTTTTGCCGGAATGTCATCACCCCATGTTTTAAGTTGACGTATGTTAAGTAAGTAAGCAAGTTTTGAAAGATCAAGGTTCGATTGATGTTTTATTTCAAGCCAAGCTAAGCTATGTTATGTATGGTTTTGATAAAGATATACTATGTATTGTTTGAAAAGATCTCGGGTACCATTCATTTAAAACCTTTATTACTTGTACCATTCACTGAGTATCCAAGCTCACCCTCCCTATGTATATATGTAGGTAACAAGCAAGAAGTCGGCTACGCCGAGATGTATGTTTTGTATGCATGTTATGTCGGCAGTGAGGATGTCGGCAATCTTGAAGTTTATGCTCCTTAGTTGTATTTCATGTATTTTGTATATATGTCGGCTTGAGAAGCCTTTTATCAAGATGTAATATGTATTTTTGTACTTCATTTTATTTGTATTCAAGTTTTAAAGCTATGTAAAGATGTATGCCATTCCATTTGACTTATGCACTGCTCTTATGGACCACTTGTGTCATGACCCGAACCCGCCCCTATGGGTTAAGGACATAACCGGCCAGTAATCCTGAGATTACCTACGGGCTCAGACCAAAACAGACATAAGTTGTCAGAGTAAAGGGGCCAAACGGAAGCAATGAATAAAAACTTTGTCCATAGAGCCGTGCTTATATGCACATCAACAGACCATATTCAGTTACGTTAATAACCCACAGTTCAAAAGTACAGTTTCACAAAATTCATTACAAACAGGATCATCCAAAACAAGTCAACCTATGACAGACTATTACATATTTACATAAAGTCCCTGCCGGCAAGACAAGATATAATTACATAGCAAAAGGCAAGGGTAGGTCTCAAGAGTGAGACGCAAGGCTGACTTCCCCAAAACTCGGATTTTTCCTAGTAGACTTCACTGGGGCTGGGTTTGGACTTCCCTTGGCTCACCTACAAACACATGAATGAGCGTGAGCGATAGCCCAGTGAATAATATCAGACGTGACAGTTATATAACAATACGTAGAACAACATGCACCAAACGGCCTTGGGCCCAATTCATAATTCTATTTAACGAATATATATGTATATATCTATACAACATTCAAATCAAGTAACTGTAGTCCTAACATTCTGGCCTTTGGCCCATTCGGATTTCCATTCATGGCGAAACGGCCTTCGGCCCATTCACTTATGTCGAAACGGCCTTTGGCCCATTCTTTCATGTCAAAACGGCCTTTGGCCCACTCTTTCATATCAAAGCGGCCTTTGGCCCACTCTTTCATATCAAAACGGCCTTTGGCCCACTCTTTCATATCAAAACGGCCTTTGGCCCACTCATTCATGTCAAAACGACCTTTGGTCCATTCATTTACATCAAAACGACCTTCGGTCCATTCGTTCCTATCAAAACGACCTTCGGTCCATTTATACCAAAACGACCTTCGGTCTATTCCTATCAAAACGACCTTCGGTCCATTTATACCAAAACGACCTTCGGTCTATTCCTATCAAAACGACCTTCGGTCCATTCATTTACTCCTGTCAGACTTTTGTCCACAATCCCAATTAACAACTTATAGAGTTTATAGGGGAATAACAATTGGACATTTGACAAGCTTTCAAATATTGATATTACTCACAGTGATCGGCTTGTGGATGCGCCCTGGAGCTTGACCCTACACAATTCATGAGTACAAAAGGGTCACTAACAGTTCAATTCGTTCTTTAATTCACATATTCCTCTTTAGGCTTTATTTTTATCTCAATAACTCGTTTACAATGTTTAACATATGCCTAAGAGTGCTTACAAGTGAAAGGGAACGGAAAACGAAACACAGAACGCATAAACAAAATTCCAGGAAACAGGGTCCCCGCTCGAGCGTCAACTTATCCGCTCGAGCGGACCCTTAAGGCCTGCAAAAGTACTGGTTGCATGAAAATTACGCTCGAGCGTTAAATAGGGCGCTCGAGCGGGAGGCCTGTCTACAAAATTCCACGCTCGAGCGTGATATGTCCCGCTCGAGCGGACATCCAACTCTGCAAAAATGCTGGGACCACGATTTTCCCGCTCGAGCGGCCATTACCCCGCTCGAGCGGACATCAAAATTCTGGAAAACCCAGAACTGTGTTCTTGAGTTCCAACATCGAATTCAAGGGCCCCAAATGCATGATTTCGGCTCAAACTTCATATATATGTGTACTAACATGATATAGACACCAAATTACCACATATTGAAACTCAATTCCCATGAATCAATCACATGCAAACCCAAACTATACCAAACTTACTTCCAATACATTAAATTCATGCATTTAAGTTTCATATCTTCATCAATCATGCATGCATGTCAATTCTTGACTCCATTTCTATTCCAATCAATGCAAATGGTGTTCATTCTCATGGAACACAACAAAAACATGCTTGCATGTAGGATTTAACACTCATATTTCTATATTCATCCCAATACATGCTTGATTATGCAAAACCATGGTGATTCTATACATGCATGTGCATTTTAACTTCAATTTCATCAACTAGAGTACAACTCTTGTTCTTGATCACCAATTAACCTTTAATTCACAAAATCACAAGTTCAAACTCATGAATTCATAAACAATCACTTACCTAGAAGCTCAATCTATGGTCAGTTCTTGAGTTGGACTTCAAATTCGTGACCTTGGGCCAAAAATTACACAACTCTCTCCCTCACTCTCTCTAGCAGCCGACCTCCCCCCTTTCTTAGAGTTTGATCAGCCAAAAATGAAGGTATATGAGAGAATGAGAAGTGTAGTGCTCAAACACAAGAAGTCCCACTAGCCACAATTAAGATATTAAACAATTTGAGCACAATGCCATTAAATAATTCAATTTAATCTGGCCCGAATCAATTTTTCAATTAAATTTCACCGTAGGCTCTAAAAATTATGCCAATCACAATGGCGTAATCAATTCCGGGTTCTGTGGCCGATGAGGCCCTCAATTAAATTTCCAAAGCTGATTATTCAAACAGATATTCCTACGGTGAACAGATAAAACTTCAAAATCACATATATTCACATAATGGCACATAAAATCATGGTAAACACGTAATCATACTCAATTTAAGGACCAATTGGCATACTACGGAACAGGGGTATTACAACTTGTATTGTAAATTATTGCTTCCGCACTTGTGAGCCTCATATATTTATACTCTGATTGTGTGTGAACTTTGTAAGTTGGCCTTCGGTAATCTCGGATTACTAGCCATCACGGCAAGAACTACTAGGGGCGGTTTGGGGTCGTGACAGAATGGTATCAGAGCACGCGTTCCTTATAGTACGTTATTCACACACTTTGAGTCCTAAAGAGCATAGGATGTCCCTTAGAATGATCTTAGGATTGCATCATATTGCTTGTTACTTGACAAGGTGTGCATCATCTCGGCATGAGCATTTGTTATATCGGCATGATCATGTTCACTTGCATACATGTTCATTTGTTCATTTGTTTCTAAGAGTCACATCCTGCATACTCCTAGCATCATGAGAAGAGGTAGACCCCCAGTTGGCCGAGATCAGTCTGAAGACAGGTTGGACAGATTAGAAAGGATTGTTGAAAGTTTGGCCGATGAGTTAAGGCAAGCAAGGCAGCAGAACACCGTACCACCTCCACCCAGGCCGAGCAAACAGATGGCCGACATGCAGTTCCACCACCGCCAGTACCACAAGTGCCTCCGCAGCCAGCTTTGTATGGAGATGACACATTGACCCTGAACAGAGAATTCAAGAAGATGAAACTGCCAAAGTTCCAGGGAGGTATAGAACCGATGAAGGTAGAAGCACGGGTTCTTGAGATGGAGAAATTGTTCGAGGTTTTTCCCAGCACTGATGCTCAGAAGGTGTCATTAGCAGCATTCACATTGGAAGACGACGCTCGTAGATGGTGGATGATGACCCGAGAAGGTAACCCAGACTTGACTTGGGCCAGATTTTTGGAGCTGTTCTATGACAAGCATTTCCCACTCAGTGTCCGAGATCGCAAAACCACAGAATTTCAGATGTTGACACAGGGTAGCAAAACAGTGGCAGAGTATGATCGTGCTTTCACCGAGTTGGCAAGGTACGCACCTCACATGGTCGACAACGAATACAGGAAAGCTAGGAAGTTTGAGAGTGGACTTCGAGGGCCAATACAAGATCAGGTTAATTTGCTCAACATGCCGACGTATGCTGGAGTGTTAGATAAAGCCATCCTTGCAGAAGCCAACCCGAATAGAAGTCAGAGTTCAGTGAAGAATCAGAGGAAGAGGCAGACCTATGACAATCGCGAAGAAGAGGCAGACCCGAATGATGCCGAGGAGGAGACGAATGAGGATAGTCCCGATAACACGAATCAGGAAGGTGGCACCAGGCCGACATGTGCAAGTTACGGGAAGCTACATTTTGGAGTTTGTCTTCGGGCAACGGGAGCATGTTTCGGATGCGGTGAGAGAGGTCATCGTATTAAGGATTGTCCCAAGGTAAAAGCTAGAGATGATAAGAAGAGATGAGACTCGACATCCAGAGTCGTTTTGAGAACAAGGTAAGCGAAGTTTGGGGACCAAACTTCTTTAAAGGGGGAATGATGTAACAACCCACATTTATGTCTTAGTCATGTTCATGAGCATTTGTATGATTATGACTCGTTAAGCTTGCATTTGCATGCTTATGACTTGTTTTGTGTTTATGTGATTTGCTTAAGTGTTGCTTGCATGCTTTGTCCCTTCCCTTCTATGTTAAGCCTAGGTCATGCCAAGCCTAGGTCATGTTACGCCTAGATCATTCCAAGCCGAGGTCACCTTCAATCTAGAATTACCTTGGAACCACTTTGTTCGACCTCCACCTTCGCCCTGACATATTGGCCGAGATGTCATCATCTAGGCCGAGGTGTTCATCACCAAGGCCGAGATGTGTATTCTCTAGGCCGAGATGTTACCTTTGAACCTAGTGATCTTGTCTTGGAGTGGTATGACCTAGACCGAGGTGTGGCACATCTAGGCCAAGCTGTGGCACAGCTTAGTCAAGTGTTGTCCTTCCTAGCCAAGGTCATTGTCACCTTAGTTGCCGAAGCTTTGTCCTTAGCCGATGTCATCACTTACCGGAGTGCCTTACCGGGTAGCTTGTTAGATACGCTTTGTCATAGTCTTGTCTTGTCAATCTATCACCTTTTTTAGGAGAACCAACCAGCCGTTGCCACGTGTCCGAGCTGAGTGTTAAGTCAATCGGCAGAGGGAGAAAACCTATCATTTCTATATCTTTGTTTTGAAGAAGAGAGAGAAACTCTAGAATAGAGAGAGGAGTTCTTGAGGGAGAGTAGATTTCCAAGCTTGATCCCTAGAGATCGAACCGTTTGATCCGTGTTCTAAGGTTAGATTCTTGATCTGCTCATGTTGCTCTTTATGTTCATGTTATTGCATTGCATGATTGAATATGATTTGTAAGTCATGCATTGCTTTGAAGTTCAATTTTAGAAAGAGAAAATAGTATTCATGTGTTCTTCAAGAAAAGTCATGTTTTGATCCGAAAGCTCATGCCTAGATCCATGTTTTTGTGTTTGTTTTCATATGATTTTCAAGTATGGGTACCCAGGTCCATGTTTTCGAACTCATAGCATGAAATCCCAGATTTTGTAATAAAGAAGTTATGATTTTAGCATTCGTATTCTTCATGATCATCATGTTCATGTTCTTCCTGTTCTTCACGGGTGGAAACCCAGATCTCCAGACCTCACTTCCCTAAGTGTAGTCGCCGAGATCACTCTTGTCTAGATCACACACTTAGGCCATGCATCGTATCTCACCTTGGCCTACCTTGCATGATCACTTACACCTTTAGTTGTCTTGTGCGCACCTCGGCACGCAGCCGCACGCCAAAGCCTAGGTAGCCACACCTCGGCCAGGAGGTGTGGGACCTCTGCAAAGACCTGGTTGGTACCCAGCATGTCTTCCTGACATGTAAAACAGTGTTTTGACTTCCAGCATGTTTTCCCGAGATCATTTGCATGCATGTAAGACTTGTTTTGCGAAGTGCATTCAGTAGACTTTGCCATGTGTTTGTAGGACTTGGACCTTTGCCTTGATCCCGACGTCCCAAGAACTATGTGAGTGGTATTTTTAATAAAGTTATGTTATAAAGATTTGATAAAGCCTTGTTTCGTTTTGATAAAAGTATTTGATCAAGCATGAATGATTACCCCTATTTTTATGTATCAAGTAAGCTTTGTTTTGATGACATTCTCGGAAAGTCCTTAGTGCCAGGGGATTATAATGCGACTGCACATCTTGTTTTGAAAGTCCCTTGTGCTGGAGAACTCTAAACTTTCGCAGTACTCTCGTGTTAGGAGGCTACGGGCCTTTGTAACATAGGTCCTTTGTGCTAGAGGACTCTAAACTTTTGTAGCACCCTTGTTTGAGATATCTCCCTTGCCACCGACTGCCTTGTGCAGGTGGGTTTGTCTAATCGATTCCGGGTCGATTATTCCCTTGTTTCGAAAGTCCTTAATGTCAGGGGACTATAATGCAACTGCACATCTTGTTTTGAGAGTCCTTTCGTGCTAGGGGACTTTAAGTCTAGGTAGCACCGTCCTTTCGTGCTAGGGGACGTTAAGCCTAAGTAGCACCCTTGTTAAGATATCGGCCACCGACGAACTATGAACGGGTGTGCTCGATACCGAGGTTATGCTTTTGTTTTGCCGGAATGTCATCACCCCATGTTTTAAGTTGACGTATGTTAAGTAAGTAAGCAAGTTTTGAAAGATCAAGGTTCGATTGATGTTTTATTTCAAGCCAAGCTAAGCTATGTTATGTATGGTTTTGATAAAGATATACTATGTATTGTTTGAAAAGATCTCGGGTACCATTCATTTAAAACCTTTATTACTTGTACCATTCACTGAGTATCCAAGCTCACCCTCCCTATGTATATATGTAGGTAACAAGCAAGAAGTCGGCTACGCCGAGATGTATGTTTTGTATGCATGTTATGTCGGCAGTGAGGATGTCGGCAATCTTGAAGTTTATGCTCCTTAGTTGTATTTCATGTATTTTGTATATATGTCGGCTTGAGAAGCCTTTTATCAAGATGTAATATGTATTTTTGTACTTCATTTTATTTGTATTCAAGTTTTAAAGCTATGTAAAGATGTATGCCATTCCATTTGACTTATGCACTGCTCTTATGGACCACTTGTATTGTAAATTATTGCTTCCGCACTTGTGAGCCCCATATATTTATACTCTGATTGTGTGTGAACTTTGTAAGTTGGCCTTCGGTAATCTCGGATTACTGGCCATCACGGCACCAAACTACTAGGGGCGGTTTGGCGTCGTGACAACAACATAGATTTATTAAAGATACCACTCACATAGTTCTTCGGGTGTAGGAATTACAAGCAAGGATCCAAGGCCTACAAGCACATAATAAATCCCATTGATGCGTTTCAATTAGACAATGTGAGATGCTCAAAGATGGATATGAAATGCATCCTTAAAACAAGCTTTACATGACAGGAAAGGATCTTGGCATTTCTTTCAAAATCAAGTCAAAACAAAGCAAAACATGCTGGAAGTTACAGCACTGCCTTTTCATCTCGGGAAAACATGCTGGGTACTAACCAGGTCTAGGCCGAGGTCCCACACCTCTTGGCCAAGGTGTGTTCCCGACGACCACATTCAAGGAAATAAAGTCTAGGAAAAATCTGGGTTTCCCTCTTGAAAAACATGAAGAGCATGAATGCTAAATTCATAACTTCTTTATTCGAAATTTGAGTTTTCATGAGATGAGTTTGAAAACATGGACCTGGGTACCCATACTTGAAGATTTTAAGAAAATAAACAGAAAAACATGGAAATTGATACAAACTTTCGAATCAAAACACGGTTTTTCTTCAAGAACATATGAACATCACTTTCTCTTTCTAAAACAAACTTTAAATCAATGCATAGCTCATGAATCATGCTGGATCATGCAATGCAATCAGATTAACATAAAGAATAGCAAGAGTAAATCAAGATTCTAACCTCAAAACACGGATTAAACGGCTCAAACTCTAAAGATCAAGCTTGGAATCTAGCTCTCTCACTCTAACTTCCTCTCCTCTTCCTAGAGCTTCTCTCTCTACCATGCAAAGGATATGACACAAAATGATATGTTTCTAACTCTGCCGGCTGACTAAACCCTCTGCTGGGACATGTGGCAATGGCTGATTGGATCTCTTCAAAAAGGTGGTAGATTGATAAGACAAGAGCATGACAAAGTGTAAGCAACAAGTAAGGTGACATGGGCACTTCAGCGGGTAATGATCTCAGCTAGGACAAAGCTTCGGCAAGTAAGGTTTCAATGATCTCGGCTAGGAAGGACAACACTTGGCCTAGCTGTGCCACACCTTGGCCTAGATGTGCCACACCTCAGTCTAGGTCGTACCAGTCCAGTTACAAGATCACCTTGGTATAACTTCTCGGCCTAGATAATACACATCTCGGCCTTGGTGATGAACACCTCGACCTAGATAATGACATCTCGGCCAACATGTCAGGGCGAGGGTGGAGGTCAACCAAAGGGTTTCAAGATGGTCCTAGGTGTAAGAGGTTCAAAGGTGCAACCTAGGCTTAAGATGACCACGGCTAAACTCACACCAAGCAAGGAACAAGGCACGCAAGCAACACTTATGCGAAACAAATCAAGGTTTGTAAATGCAACTTAACAAGACAAGATCATGTAAATACATGCAAGCATGACTAGAGTAAAGTGAGGGTTGCTACAGCAATTTAACGAGAATTTACTTGAAATTTACTAAGTAATTTAATGAGAATTTACTGGGAATTTACTAAATAATTTACTAAAAATTTACGAGAAATTTACAGAGTAATTTATTAAGAATTTACTGAGAATTTACTGGGAATTTACTAAGTAATTTACTGGAAATTTACTCAGAAATTTACTGAGAGTTTACTGGTAATTTACTGAGAAATTTACTGGGAATTTACTGAGTAATTTATTGAGAAATTATTGGGAATTTACTCAGAAATTTATTGAGAATTTACTGGTAATTTACTGAGAAATTTACTGAGAATTTACTGGGAATTTACTGAGTAATTTAATGAGAATTTACTCAATAATTTACTGAGAATTACTAGGAATTTGCTGAGTAATTTACTTAGAATTTACTGGGAATTTATTGGGTAATTTACTGGGAATTTACTTCGAATTTACTAAGGAATTTACTGATAATTTACTGAGTAATTTACTGGGTTTACTGGGAATTTATTGAGAATTTGCTGAGTAATTTAGTGAGAATTTGCTAGGAATTTTCTGAGTAATTTACTGAGAATTTATTGGGATTTTACTAAGAATTTACTGGGAATTTACTGAGTAATTTACTAAGAATTTACTTTAAATTTACTTAGTAATTTAATGAGAATTTACTGGGAATTTACTGAGTAATTTATTGAGAATTTACTGGGAATTTACGGAGTAATTTACTGAGAATTTACCGGGAATTTACTGAGTAATTTACTAAGAATTCACTGGGTAATTAACTGATAAATTATTGGGAATTTACTCAGAAATTTACTGAGAATTTACTGATAATTTACTGAGAAATTAACTGAGGAATTTACTGGGAATTTACTGAGTAATTAAATGAGAATTTACTCAGTAATCTACTGAGAATTACTAGGAATTTGCTAAGTAATTTACTTAGAATTTACTAGGAATTTATAAAGTAATTTACTGAAAATTTACTGGGTAATCTACTGGGAATTTACTGAGTTATTTTCTGAGAATTTACTGGGAATTTACTGAAAAATTTACTGAGAACTCACTCGGATTTTACTTAGAATTTACTGAGTAATTTACTGTGAATTTACTGAGTAATTTTCTCGAAATTTACTTCGAATTGACTGAGTAATGTCACGACCCCAAACCGCCCCTAGTAGTTTGGTGCCGTGATGGCCAGTAATCCGTAATTACCGAAGGCCAACCTTTCAAAACTTAACACAATCAGAGTACGAATATAGGGGGCTCACAAATGCGGAAGCGATAAATCAATTACAAGCGGTCCATAAGAGCTGTGCGTAGATTAAAGCAGTGCCAAACATTTCCAATTAACTTCACAATTTAAATACAACAAGGTACAAAAATACATGTTACATCTTGATCAAAAGGCTTCTCGAGCCGACATATACAAAATACAGCTAATACAAGTCAAGAAGCATGATTTTCAAGAATTCGCCGACATGCAAAACAGGGCATCGCCGACGTAAATACAAAGTAAGGCCGACAAAAACACGACTCCAAAACAAGCATCCCAAACGATCTAGGCGTCGCCGCCGTCCTGCTCATCACCTACATATATATAGAGGGGTGAGTACAAAACTCAGTGAATGGTACTAAAAATAAAGGTTTTACATGAATAAAGCCGAGGTCCTTCAAAACGAAACACACCAAAACTTTAGCAAGGCAAGTGATGAACCGTATTCATCGTCAAATATCGTAACATCGGCGAGACAAGGGATGAACCGTATTCATCATCAAATATCGTAACATCGGCGAGACAAGGGATGAACCGTATTCATCATCAAATATCAAAAGCTGTACGATCCGTAATCGTTTGGTCAAAAGTATTGCGAAAGTTTAGAGTCCTCCAATACAAGGGACTTGTGCACTTGGTACCGCGAAAGTTTAGAGTCCTCCAGTACAAGGGACTTGTGTTACTTAGGCCCGTAGCCCGATTTAACAAGGACCGTATCCTTTACACATAGTACTGCGAAAGTTTAGAGTCCTCCAGCACAAGGGACTTGTGTTACTTAGGCCCGTAGCCCGATTTAACAAGGACCGTATCCTTTCCAAAGATGGCATCAAAACAAGGAGTATACTTGACTCATCAAACAAGAGCTATTTATTCATGCTATCAAATACTTTCGTCAAACAAGCAAGCAAGATTTATCAAAACGAGTATAACATAGCTTTATCAATAATACCACTCACCTAGTTCTTCAGGTGTAGACTCGAAGCAAATATCAAGGACCTACAATCGCATGGCAAGTCACATTCTCAAAGCAAGCTCCAAATACATGCAAATGATCTCGGCATTCATGCCAGATCTAAGTCAAAGACAAAACAAAACAAGCTGGGAGCTTAACCACTGCTCCCGTTTCTCGAAAACACACTGGGTACCGTCCAGGGCTAAGCCGAGGTCCCGTTATACAAAATCAGGAAAAACCTGGGTTTTCCTTTGAAGAACATGAAGAACATGATCATTGAAAGATGGATGCAAGCTCACAACTTGTTACAAAAATCTGAGTTTCATGCCAAGAGTTCAAAATAGGGACCTGGGTACCCGTTCAAGAAGGTCATGCAAGAACAAACACAAAAACATGGTTTTCGTTCCAAACTCTACGATCAAAATGAGACTTTGTTCAAGAACACATGAAAAACCATTTTCTCTTTCTAAAACCAACTTCAAAACGATGCATGACATGCAAAACAGATCCGATCATGCAATGCAGCTAGATATTCAGCAAGAACAACCAAAGGAGATCAAGATTCTAACCTCAAAACTCGGATCTAACGGTTCAAGCCACAAAGATCAAGCTTGGAAGACTACTCTCACTCAAGAACTCTTCTTCCTCCTCTCTAGAGCTTCTCTCTCTAAAACAAAGATTTGAGACAAGAAATGATTTGTTTCAAGGTCTGTCGGCTGTCTTAACAAACAGCTCGGACACGTGGCATTACCGGGTTGGTTCAGCTCCAAAAAGGTGATTGATGGACAAGACAAGCCTCTGACAAAGCTTATGCAGCAAGCTCGGGTAAGACACATCGGCAACAAGATGACATCGGCTCAAAACAAGGATCCAACAACGGGATGGAAAAACATCGGCTAGGGAGGACGACGCTTGACTAAGCTGTGCCACACCTTGGCCGGGGTGCGCCACATCTCGGCCTAGGCCATACCTGCCTGCGGACAAGGTTCAAGTGCAAAACATCTCGGCAATGAATGCCCGAGGTGAAGATGGGTTTGAACAAGATCTCAAGATGGTTCTAAGTACAAAGGGTCAAAGGCGGACTAAGCTCAGGATGATCTCGGCTACACACACACACTAAGCAAGGAACAAAATCATGCAAGCAACTTAAGCAAATCAAGCCAAGATAAAACCTTTAAATTAACATAAGCGGCAAGACCATGCAAGAACATACGCAAATATGTCAAGAGCAAGGTGAGGGTTGTCACATCCTACCCCCCTTAAAGAAGTTTGGTCCCCAAACTTAGATTACCTTGTTCCCAGAACAACTCCGGATAACGGACTCTCATGTCCTCTTCCTTTTCCCACGTGGCTTCTGTGCCATAATGCTCCTTCCATTCGACCTTTACCATCGGTATCGATCTGTTCCTCAATTGCTTCACTTGTCGGTCGATAATTCTCATTGGCCTTTCTTCGTAGCCCAGATTCTCATTAACTGCAATTTCAGAATGATCAATTACATGCAGTGGATCTCGGATGTACTTTCTCAACATCGAAACATGAAACACATTGTGGACTTGGCTCAAATCTGGCGGCAAAGCAAGTCTGTAGGCAACGGAATTAATTCTCTCAAGAATTTCAAATGGCCCAATATAGCGGGGTGCTAACTTACCTTTCTTTCCAAATCTGGAAACTCCTTTCATTGGTGAGACTTTCAGGAATACATGATTCCCAACTTCGAACTCTACCTCATTCCTTCTCTGATCGGCGTAGCTCTTTTGTCGGCTCTGGGCAGTTTTAATCCTCTGTTGGATAAGTTTAATCTTTTCTGTTGTCACTTGAATCAATTCGGGACCAAGCAAAGTTCTGTCCCCGACTTCGGTCCAACATATCGGCGACCTACATTTTCTTCCATACAAGGCTTGATACGGCGCCATGCCAATGCTAGCTTGGTAACTGTTATTGTAAGCGAATTCCACTAAAGGCAAATGTGTTCCCCAACTTTCTTGGAAATCCAATACACAAAGTCTCAGCATATCTTCGAGTGTCTGAATTGTCCTCTCTGTCTGCCCATCTGTCTGGGGATGAAAGGCTGTACTAAACCTCAGCTCGGCTCCGAAAGCTCTCTGAAGACTCTGCCAAAATCTAGAAACAAATTTAGGATCTCGGTCTGAAACAATTGATATCGGCACTCCATGAAGTCTGATAATCTCGTTCACATATAGCAAGGCAAGTTGATTGGCGTTGAAGGTAGCCTTAACGGGTAGAAAGTGTGCTGACTTAGTTAACCTATCCACAACAACCCAAATTGAATCCATACTCTTTGGTGTTCTCGGCAACCCAATCACAAAATCCATGGAGATGTGCTCCCATTTCCACTCAGGAATCGGCAAAGGTTGAAGAAGTCCTGCTGGTCTTTGATGTTCTGCCTTCACTTGCTGACAATGTAAACACTGGGACACAAATTCGGCTATTTCTCTCTTCATATTTGGCCACCAGAAGGTCTGTTTCATATCTTGATACATCTTGGTGTTCCCTGGGTGGACAGCAAACTTGGAACCATGAGCTTCCTGCAAAATCTTTTTCTTCAGCTCTGGAATGTCGGCCACACATAACCTTCCTTCAAACTTGAGTACTTGGTTTTCGATGGTATACCCTGGTCTCGGCTTCGTGTCAATCTCCTCGGCAATTTTCTTGAGGAAGTTATCCTCCATCTGTCTTGTCTTTACTTCATTAACGATAGTCGGTTCTGCTGACATCACGGTTAAACATGCCAAATTTCCATCTGACTTCCTGCTCAAAGCGTCGGCTACACTGTTGGCTTTACCGGGGTGATATTGAATTTGCATATCGTAGTCTTTTAACAACTCAAGCCACCTTCTCTGCCTCAAATTCAGTTCCTTCTGAGTGAATAGATATTTTAAGCTCTTATGATCTGTGAAAACCTGACAAGTAGCTCCATACAAATAGTGACGCCAAATCTTTAAAGCAAATACCACGGCCGCCAATTCTAAGTCATGGGTAGGATAGTTTTTCTCATGAGGTTTCAACTGACGAGATGCATAAGCTATAACTTTACCCTTCTGCATTAATACACAACCCAAACCCTTATGCGATGCATCACTATAGACATGAAACTCTTCGTTACCTGTTGGGAGTATGAGCACTGGCGCTGTAACTAACCTCGTCTTCAGTTCCTGGAAGGCTGACTCCCGATCTTTAGTCCATTCATACAGTGTTCCCTTCTGAGTCAGTTGCGTCAATGGAATTGCAATCCTGGAGAAATCTTTCACAAACTTTCTGTAATAACCTGCCAAACCCAGAAAACTACGAATCTCGGACACATTAGTCGGTCTCGGCCAATTCACTACGGCTTCGATTTTGCTAGGATCAACTGAGATACCCTCTTCACTAATCACATGACCTAAGAATGAGATAGTAGGAAGCCAAAACTCACAGTTGTTAAACTTAGCATACAATCTCCGTTCTCTCAAAATCTGCAAGGCAAGTCTCAAGTGATTTTCGTGCTCAGTCTTACTCTTGGAATAGATCAAGATATCGTCAATGAAGACAACTACAAACTCATCTAAATACGGCTTGAAGACTCTGTTCATCAAATCCATAAATGCAGCAGGGGCATTAGTCACTCCAAAAGGCATTACTAAAAACTCGTAGTGGCCATATCTTGTTCGAAAGGCAGTCTTCTCGACATCTTCGGCTTTAACCTTAAGCTGATGGTAACCAGACCTAAGGTCGATCTTAGAAAAGACTCGCGCTCCTTGTAATTGGTCAAGCAGATCATCAATTCTAGGTAACGGGTACTTGTTCTTAATGGTGACCTTATTAAGTTCTCTATAGTCGATACACAAACGGAGTGTGCCATCCTTCTTTTTAACAAATAGAACAGGTGCTCCCCATGGTGAAGTGCTCGGCCTAATAAATCCCTTATCTAACAACTCTTGCAATTGCAGTTTCAATTCTCTAAGTTCAGCGGGGGCCATTCTATAAGGTGGTTTGGAGATCGGCTGCGTTCCCGATATAATATCGACCGTAAACTCTATTTCTCTATCGGTCAAGTGGCCAGGCAATTCATCCGGAAAGACGTCGGGGAAATCACTAACAATCGGGATGTCGGCTAAGTTAACATTTCCATTCTGATCACTCAGTATACTACACAAGTAACCTCGACACCCTTTCTGAATCAACTTACAGGCCTTAATGGACGAAATCAAGTATGGTGGGGGCACTACCCCTTTACCCTGGAAAGTAACCTCGGTTAGGTTTGGGGGTCTCAAGGTGACACCTTTCGAAACACAATTAATAGATGCATTGTTTGCAACTAACCAGTCCATTCCCAGTATAATATCAAAATGAGCTAGGTCTAGAGGCATCAGATCTACTAGCAATTCAACATTCTCAATCACAACAACACATGCTCTGTAAATGGATGCAACAAACATAGATCTCCCAGATGGAGTAGATACAGACAACACATAATCAAGGGGCTCTAGTTCTCTATTAATTTTCTCAGCAAACTTGGTAGATATAAACGAATGAGTAGAACCCGAATCAATTAACACATAAGCATCTTGGGAGCAAATTAGTAAAATACCTGACACCACTGCCTCAGCATTCTGAGTGTCTCCTGGTACTAATGCAAACACTCTGCCCTGTCTCATCTGTACTCTCCCAGCATTTCCTTTCTGAACGGAACCCGAGGTATTTTCTCCTTTCTTGTTGTTATCAGTCTTTGTTTTGGGGCAATCCCTCACATAATGGCCCATCTCGCCACATTCATAACAGGCTCCAGACGTTCGTCGGCAGATCCCGAAATGCTGTTTCCCACAATCCGAACACGTCGGTTTAACACTCCCTTCCTGCCTTAGGTTACCAGTACTGTCCATGTTCGTTCTCTTCTTGGTGTTCAGCTGTCCTCGGCGATTGTCATAGTTCTGTCTCTTTCGCTGGTTTTCTCCCGAGCTCTGGTATCGGTTCAAATTAGCTTCGGCGTGAATGGCTTTGTCCAATACTTCGGCATAAGTCGGCATATCGAGTAAACTCACCCTGTCTTGAATCGGTCCACGAAGCCCACACTCGAACTTCCTGGCCTTCATATATTCGTCGTTGGTCATGTGAGGTACAAACCTTACCAGTTCAGTAAAAGCGCGGTCATATTCCGCCACTGTTCTGTTGCCTTGCGTCAGAGTATGAAATTCGGTAGCCTTGCGGTTTCGAACACTTAGGGGAAAATGTTTCTTGTAAAACAATTCTAAGAATCGGATCCAGGTCAAATCTGGATTGCTCCCTCTAACCATCATCCACCACCTGCGGGCGTCATCATCTAATGTGAATGCTGCCAACGTCACTTTCTGAGCGTCGGTGCTAGGGAAGATCTCGAACAACTTTTCTATCTCCAAAACCCATGCCTCAGCCTTCATCGGCTCTATACCCCCAGAGAATCTCGGTGGTCTCATCTTCTTGAACTCCCTGATCAAAGCTATCGTCCCATCCCCATACAAGGCTGGTTGCGGGGGAATCTGCGGTACAGGAGGAGGTGGAGGTGGAGCTACATTTCGGCCGTTGGTCTGCTCGGCTTGAGTCGACGTAGCACTAGTGAACTGCTGTCTGGTTTGCCTCAACTCGCGGGCCAAACCTTCAACTAATCTTTCCAATCTGTCCATTCTATCTTCGGGCTGATCTCGGCCAAGTGGTGGTCTACCTCTCCTCATGATACTATGAGTATGCAAGGTATGACTTTAAAACAATTAAGCAAATAACCACATAGGCAAGCAACAAATAAACACATCAAGACAATGCACATTTCGTTCAAATAACAAATACCATGATGCAACTCTAACATCTTTCTAAAGGAAATCCTATGCTCTTCAGGACTCAAAGTGTGTGAATAACGTATACCGAGGAACTTGTGCTCTGATACCACTCTGTCACGACCCCAAACCGCCCCTAGTAGTTTGGTGCCGTGATGGCCAGTAATCCGTAATTACCGAAGGCCAACCTTTCAAAACTTAACACAATCAGAGTACGAATATAGGGGGCTCACAAATGCGGAAGCGATAAATCAATTACAAGCGGTCCATAAGAGCTGTGCGTAGATTAAAGCAGTGCCAAACATTTCCAATTAACTTCACAATTTAAATACAACAAGGTACAAAAATACATGTTACATCTTGATCAAAAGGCTTCTCGAGCCGACATATACAAAATACAGCTAATACAAGTCAAGAAGCATGATTTTCAAGAATTCGCCGACATGCAAAACAGGGCATCGCCGACGTAAATACAAAGTAAGGCCGACAAAAACACGACTCCAAAACAAGCATCCCAAACGATCTAGGCGTCGCCGCCGTCCTGCTCATCACCTACATATATATAGAGGGGTGAGTACAAAACTCAGTGAATGGTACTAAAAATAAAGGTTTTACATGAATAAAGCCGAGGTCCTTCAAAACGAAACACACCAAAACTTTAGCAAGGCAAGTGATGAACCGTATTCATCGTCAAATATCGTAACATCGGCGAGACAAGGGATGAACCGTATTCATCATCAAATATCGTAACATCGGCGAGACAAGGGATGAACCGTATTCATCATCAAATATCGTAACATCGGCGAGACAAGGGATGAACCGTATTCATCATCAAATATCAAAAGCTGTACGATCCGTAATCGTTTGGTCAAAAGTATTGCGAAAGTTTAGAGTCCTCCAATACAAGGGACTTGTGCACTTGGTACCGCGAAAGTTTAGAGTCCTCCAGTACAAGGGACTTGTGTTACTTAGGCCCGTAGCCCGATTTAACAAGGACCGTATCCTTTACACATAGTACTGCGAAAGTTTAGAGTCCTCCAGCACAAGGGACTTGTGTTACTTAGGCCCGTAGCCCGATTTAACAAGGACCGTATCCTTTCCAAAGATGGCATCAAAACAAGGAGTATACTTGACTCATCAAACAAGAGCTATTTATTCATGCTATCAAATACTTTCGTCAAACAAGCAAGCAAGATTTATCAAAACGAGTATAACATAGCTTTATCAATAATACCACTCACCTAGTTCTTCAGGTGTAGACTCGAAGCAAATATCAAGGACCTACAATCGCATGGCAAGTCACATTCTCAAAGCAAGCTCCAAATACATGCAAATGATCTCGGCATTCATGCCAGATCTAAGTCAAAGACAAAACAAAACAAGCTGGGAGCTTAACCACTGCTCCCGTTTCTCGAAAACACACTGGGTACCGTCCAGGGCTAAGCCGAGGTCCCGTTATACAAAATCAGGAAAAACCTGGGTTTTCCTTTGAAGAACATGAAGAACATGATCATTGAAAGATGGATGCAAGCTCACAACTTGTTACAAAAATCTGAGTTTCATGCCAAGAGTTCAAAATAGGGACCTGGGTACCCGTTCAAGAAGGTCATGCAAGAACAAACACAAAAACATGGTTTTCGTTCCAAACTCTACGATCAAAATGAGACTTTGTTCAAGAACACATGAAAAACCATTTTCTCTTTCTAAAACCAACTTCAAAACGATGCATGACATGCAAAACAGATCCGATCATGCAATGCAGCTAGATATTCAGCAAGAACAACCAAAGGAGATCAAGATTCTAACCTCAAAACTCGGATCTAACGGTTCAAGCCACAAAGATCAAGCTTGGAAGACTACTCTCACTCAAGAACTCTTCTTCCTCCTCTCTAGAGCTTCTCTCTCTAAAACAAAGATTTGAGACAAGAAATGATTTGTTTCAAGGTCTGTCGGCTGTCTTAACAAACAGCTCGGACACGTGGCATTACCGGGTTGGTTCAGCTCCAAAAAGGTGATTGATGGACAAGACAAGCCTCTGACAAAGCTTATGCAGCAAGCTCGGGTAAGACACATCGGCAACAAGATGACATCGGCTCAAAACAAGGATCCAACAACGGGATGGAAAAACATCGGCTAGGGAGGACGACGCTTGACTAAGCTGTGCCACACCTTGGCCGGGGTGCGCCACATCTCGGCCTAGGCCATACCTGCCTGCGGACAAGGTTCAAGTGCAAAACATCTCGGCAATGAATGCCCGAGGTGAAGATGGGTTTGAACAAGATCTCAAGATGGTTCTAAGTACAAAGGGTCAAAGGCGGACTAAGCTCAGGATGATCTCGGCTACACACACACACTAAGCAAGGAACAAAATCATGCAAGCAACTTAAGCAAATCAAGCCAAGATAAAACCTTTAAATTAACATAAGCGGCAAGACCATGCAAGAACATACGCAAATATGTCAAGAGCAAGGTGAGGGTTGTCACAAGTAATTTATGAGAATTTACTGAGTAATTTTCTAAGAATTTACAGGGAATTTACTGAAAAATATACTGAGAATTTACTGGGAATTTATTGGGAATTTACTGAGAATTTAATGGTAATTTACTCAGTAATTTACTGAGAATTTACAGCGAATTTACTAAGTAATTTACTCATAATTTGCCGGGAATTTACTGAGTAATTTACTTGGAATTCACTGAGAATTTACAGAGAATTTACAGAGTAATTTATTGAGAATTTACTAGCAATTTACAAAGTAATTTAACGAGAATTTATTTGAAAGTTAATAAGTAATTTAATGAGAATTTACTGGAAATTTAATGGAAATTTACTGAGTGAGAATTACTGAAAATTTACTCAGTAATTTACTGAGAATTTAATGGGAATTTACTGACTAATTTACTGAAAATTTACTAAGTAATTTAATGAGAATTTCTTAGGAATTTACTGAAAATTTACTGGAAATTTACTCAGTAATTTACTGAAAATTTACTGGGAATTTACTCAGGAATTTACTGAGAATTTACTAGGAATTTACTGAGTAATTTACTGAGGATATACTGGGAATTTACTTAGTAATTTACTAGAAATTTACAGAGTAATTTACGGAAAACTTATTGAGAATTTATTAGAAATTTAGGGAGTAATTTACGAAGAATTTACTAGGAATTTACTGGATAATTTACTGCGAATTTACAGAGAATTTACTGAGAATTTACTGGGAATTGACTGAGTAATTTACTGAGAATTTCCTCAGAATTTATTGAGTAATTTAGTGAGAATTTACTGGTAATTTTCTTAGTAATTTACTGAGAATTTATTAGAAATTTACTGAGTAATTTATTGCGAATTTGTTAAGAATTAACAGGGAATTTATTGAAAATTTACTGGGAATTTACTGAATAATTTACTGAGAATTTACTGGGTAATTTATTGAGAATTTACTGGGAATTTACGGAGAATTTATTGGAAATTTACTGAACAATTTAATGAGAATTTATAGCGAATTCACTGGGAATTTTCTGAGTAATTTTATGTGAATTTACTGAGAATTTAATGGAAATTTACTGAGTACTTAATAAGAATTTACTGAGTAATTTACTAAGAATTTACTGGGAATTTACTGAGTAATTTAATGAGAATTTTCTGAGAATTTACTAAGTAATTTACTGAGAATGACAGGGAATTTGCTGAGTAATTTACTGAGAATTTACTGGGAATTTACTCAGTAATTTACTGAGAATTTATAACGAATTTACTAAGTAATTTACTAGGAATTTACTGCGTAATTTACTGGGAATTTACTAAGAATTTACAAAATAATTTAATTAGAATTTACTGAGCAATTTACTGGGAATTTACCAAGTATTTACTGGGAATTTACTGAGTAATTTAATGAGAATTTACTGGGAATTTACTAAGTAATTTACCGATAATTTACTCAAAATTTGCTAAGTAATTTACTGACAGTTTACTGAGAATTTATAGAGTAATTTACTAAGAATTACTGACAGTTTACTGGGAATTTACAGAGTAATTTACTGGAAATTTACTAAGAATTAACTTGGAATTTACTAAGTAATTTACTGTGAATTTATGGGGAATTTATTGACTAATTTACTAAGAATTAACTTGGAATTTATTGAGTAATTTACTAGGAATTTAATAAGTAATTTTTTGATAATTTACTGAGTAATTTACTGAGAATTTCCTGGGAATTTACTGAGAATTTATTGAGAATTTATAGAGTAATTTAATAAGAATTTACTAGGAATTTACTGTGTAATTTATTACGAATTTACTGAGTAATTTACTAAGAATTTACTAGGAATTTACTTAGTATAGCTGGGAATTTACTGAAAATTTACTGAGTAATTTACTGAGAATTTACTGGGAATTTACTTAGTATTTACTAGGAATTTACTGAGAATTTAATGGTAATTTCCTCAGTAATTTACTGAAAATTTACAGCGAATTGAGAAAGTAATTTACTGGGAATTTACTGAGTAATTTGCTGAGATTTTACTAGGAATTTACTCAGTAATTTACTGAGAATTTACTGAGAAATTTAATGAGAATTTACTAGGAATTTACTGAGTAATTTACTGGGAATTTCTTGAGTAATTTACTGTAAATTTACTGAGTAATTGAATGAAAATTTATTGGGAATTTACTGAGTACTTTAATTATAATTTATTGGAAATTTACTGAGTAATTTAATGAGAATTTACTGGGAATTTACTGAGTAATTTAATTAGAATTTACAGGGAATTTGTGCAGTAATTTACAGAGAATTTACTGGAAATTTATTGAGTAATTTAATGAGAATTTTCTGGGAATTTACTTAGTAATTTATTGAGTAATTTAATGAGAATTTACTTTGAATTTACTGGGAATTTACTGAGAATTTACTGGCACTTTACTGAAAATTTAATGAGAATTTTCTCAGTAATTAACTGATAATTTATTGAGAATTTACTAGGAATTTACTGAGTAATTTACTGAGAATTTACTGGAAATTTACTGCGAATTTACTAAGTAATTTATTAAGAATTTACTTGTAATTTAATGAGAATTTACTGGGAATTTTCTTAGTAATTTAATAAGAATTTATTGGTAATTTACTGATAATGTCACGACCCAAACCCGCCCCTAAAAGTTTGGTTCATGACTGGCCCGTACATAAGCCTCAAACAGAATTTAGAATAATATTTAATCACATACGGGGCCTTAAGCGGAAGCAATGCCAAAAAAAGACAACATCCATAGAGCTTGTGCATACATGATGGTTTAATTAGATTCAAGCATTTAAATACATTCCCAGAATTACACATACGATCACAGAATTTATATAGATCTCACACACACTTACATAAGACTTAATAATTTATATGACTCCCAACACAAATTAACGCCTCAACCCCAGGCGGCTTAGCAGACAGGTAGACCTCAATACCATTCTAGTGTCAATCTTCGATGGCTTACCTACATAAATATACATAAAAACGGAGTGAGAAAGGCTCAGTGAATAATAGCAATATAAGGAGGTGACTTAAACGGGTATAGGCTTGAAGAACGTAAACATGAATATCAAACCATACACAGACCTTATTCATAATCATATTTTAAAACGGTCTTAGACCCATGTGTAACACAGAACGGCCTCAGGCCCATATATAATACAGAGCGGCTGTAAGCCCAGATATGATGCAGGACGGCTGTAAGCCCAGATATAATACAGATCGGCTGTATGCCCAGATATAAGACAGAACGGCTGTGAACCCAGATATAATACAAATCGGCTGTAAGCCCAGATATAATACAGATTGGCTGTAAGTCCAGATATAAGACAGAACGGCTGTGAGCGCAGACATAATACAGATCGACTTTAAGCCCAGATGCGATACAGAACGTCTTAAAGCCCAAATATCAACAGGTTGGCCTCGGGCCCATCATTAGCAAAACAGAATGATTCTAGATACACAAAGATATCATTATTCCATAATACACGTGTTCCATTTGTTCATCACAAATTTAGATAGTTAACTTGCAGATAACAGAACGTCAGTATTAACTATTAACAGTAAGCAAAACGTACTGCTACAGTACTATTACTCAATAGTGTACAAAGATTTTCCCATGGTTTATTACAAGTCGACATAGTTGTCTTGCGGATAACAGAACATTAATAATAACTATTAAACAAAGACAAATGTATCACTGCATTAATAGGGACAGAACAATTCACATCATAACGGCCTCAGGCCCACTTCTATTAATAGGGACAAAACGGCCTTAGGTCCATACCAATGGCGTTGTTCAATCATATCCATTAAGTTAAGCAAAGCACAATATTAATGGAATAGGCCATTCACAAATGACAATACATATTATAATCAGAGGAAGTAAGTGAAACATATCGTTACACTACTATTACTCACAGTGATCGGCTCCCGGTAGTAATGGGATGGTGTCTTCGTCTTGACCTACAAGCACAGTGCACAACACATAATATGAGATTATAATCGATTCTTTACTTATTCTCTTTAATCATTCAATCAATTAGCCATGGTGGTACCAAGCTCATTATTCCTTAATAAGTTATAATCCATGTCTCAGAAAACAGGAGGAATCGATGGGAAATAGTTTAGGTGAAGAAATCGTACAAAACAGGTTGACAGAAAGTGAACAACCGTCACTAATTTTGGCATAACTATTTCTATATTTAGAATTTTGGAGTGAGACCACCACCATTGGAAACTAGACTTCTAGGGCTTAATTTTAGGCTCAAGAATCACTCAAAACGGACTCCGGAGGCAAAAGATATGCTTATTCAAAGTTGGCTGAACAGAGTTGTCTCCCACACGTGCGGGAAACAGAGACGCACGTGCGGGAATGGGGCCGTACGTGCGGGACGACGTGCCTTTTTAGCAGATTCAACTTTGGTTTTGGGACTAGACTGCCACACGTACGGGAAAACCCGCCGCACGTGCGGCTCTAGGCAATTTTCAGTCCGAAAATGGCTTTTTGATTTGGATCTTCTCATTCTCAAAGTTAAACCTCAAATTCATGCAAATCAAAGCCCAAAACCCATTAATGCATGCTAAATTCCACATTATTAATTTCCATTAAACATCATAACCTCAAAATATCATTCAATTCCCAAGCACAAGAACACAAGAGCATAAAATAGCTATAGTTTGGGGTTTAAAGCTCACATCTTTCTTATTTACATATATCTTCATTCACATATATGGCTAACTATGCAAAACCTCAAGATGGGAGCTCAACTTCCAATAATCAACCTCAAGATAAACCAATACAAAGAATTTAACTCTTCAATTAAATAACTCTTAAGAAATCAAGGTTCAATCAAATATATACATAGAACCCTAACTCAAATGGGTTCAAATCTTCCCTTATTATCATGATTCCATGAAATTGATGCTTCAAACTTAAGGGTTCAAGATAAATTATCATACCTTAGTTCACTCTTTATCTTTCTCATAGTTCCCTTTAATTTCCCCCAAGCTTCCATGGTTGATCTCCTTCTTCTCTCTTCAATCTCTTCATGCTATCTTCAAGCTCCCAACAATGGTGAGCTCTCACTCTCTCTCTCTCTCTCTTGGAGAAGCTTCCTCTCTCCTTTGGCCCCTCTTTCTCTCGGTTCTCTCTCCCTCAGATATTTTGTTTTGACTTCAAAAGATGAGTTCACAACTCATATGGCATCTCTCTCTCTCTCTCTCTCTCTCTCTCTCTCTCTCTCTATATATATATATATATATATATTATTCTATCACACACACAAGCTTAACACAAGGGAGAGCCAAACGTGGTCTTACGAATCATACGAAATCATACGAAATCAAATTCTAATTAAAATTTTCAAATGACTCTAAAAATTGTGCTGATCATAAATATGTCATCTGTTCTGGTTTCTGAAGCCTTTAAGGCCTTCAATTTGCAGTATAAAGTTAATCACCCAAACGCGCATTAACAAATCAGACAAATTAGATTTCCAATTAATTTTCCCAAATAGTTATAAAAATTCTCATTAACATACCCAAGTACTCAATTCGATTTATGAACCCGTAAAGGTCGGTAATCTCAATTCTAAAGCCGTAACTCAACAGATAATGCGTCAATTCAAACAGATATCAATAAATTAAGCTACGTTAACCCACAATGGTATAAAAGTAATTTTGGATACAGATTTTGGGGTCATTGCAGATAATTTACTGGGAATTTATTGAGTAATTTACTAGGAATCTACTGAGTAATTTACTGGGAATTTACTCAGTATTTACTGCGAATTTACTGAGTAATTTACTGAGAATTTACTTGGCATTTACTAAGTCATTTAACGAGAATTTATTGGAATTTAATGAGTAATTTACTGAGTATTTTCTAGGAATTTACTGAGTAATTTACTGAGAATTTACTGAGTATTTACTTGGAATTTCCTGAGTAATTTAATTAGAATTTACTGCGAATTTACTAGGATTTTACTGAGTAATTTATCGGGAATTTACTGAGTAATTTACTAAGAATTTACTGGAAAATTACTAAGTAATTTACTGAGAATTTATTGAGAATTTACTGAGTATTTGCTGAGAATTAACTGAGTAATTTACTGTGAATTTACTAAGTAATTTAATGACAATTTACAAGGAATTTACTAAGTAATTTACTGAGTATTTTTTGTGAATTTATTGAGTAACTTACTGAGAATTTACTGAAAATTTACTGCGAATTTACTTAGTAATTTACTGAGAATTTACTGTGTAATTTACTGAGAATTTATTGAGTATTTACTGAGAATTTACTGGGAATTTATTGAGTATTTACTCGAAATTTGCTGAGTAATTTACTGAGAATTTATAGGGAATTTACTGAGTAATTTATTTAGAATTCACTGGGAATTTACTAAGTAATTTATAGGGAATTTATTGAGTATTTACTGGGAATTTGTTGAGTAATTTACTGAGAATTTTTCTAAGAATTTACTATGAATTTACTGAGTAATTTATTGAGAATTTACTAGGAATTTACTGAGTAATTTACTGAGAATTAATTTGGAATTTACTGAGTAATTTCCAGGTAATTTACTGAGTAATTTATTGGGAATTTTCTGAGTAATTTACTGAGAATTTACTGCGAATTTATTAAGTAATTTACTGAGAATTTACTTAGTATTTACAGAGAATTTACTAGGAATTTATTGAGTATTTATTGGGAATTTACTGAGTAATTTATTAAGAATTTACTTGGATTTTACTGAGAATTTACCGGTAATTTACTGAGTAATATGCTGAGAATTTATTGAGTAATTTACTCAAAATTTTCTTAGTAATTTACTGAGAATTTACTGGGAATTTGCTGAGTAATTTAATGAGAATTTATTGGGAATTTACTTAGCAATTTACAGAGAATTTACCGGAACTTTACTGAGTAATTTGCTGAGAATTTGCTTGAATTTTACTAAGTAATTTAATGAGAATTTATAAGGAATTTACTGAGTAATTTAATGAGAATTTATTGGGAATTTACTGAGTATTTACTAACAATTTACTGGGAATTTACTCAATAATTTAATGCGAATTTACTGAGAATTTACTGAGTAATTTAATGAGAATTTACTCGGAATTTACTAGGACTTTACTGAGAATTTACTATGAATTTAGTCAGTAATTTACTTATAATTTACGGGAAATTTTACTGAGTAATTTACGCAGTAATTTACAGAGAATTTACTGGCAATTTACTGAGAATTTACAGAGTAATTTAATGAGAATTTACGTAGTAATTTACTGATAATTTATTGAGAATTTACAGAGTAATTTACTGAGAATTTACTTAGTAATTTAATGAGAATTTACTGGAAATTTACTGAATAATTTAATGAGAATTTACTGAGAATTTATTAGTATTTTTGTCACGACCCCAAACCGCCCCTAGTAGTTTGGTGCCGTGATGGCCAGTAATCCGTAATTACCGAAGGCCAACTTCCAAGGTTCACACACAATCAGAGTATATATATATGGGGCTCACAAATGCGGAAGCAATAATTCAAAATACAAGTGGTCCATAAGAGCAGTGCATAAGTCAAATGAAATGGCATACATCTTTACATAGCTTTACAACTTGAGTACAATAAAGAAATGAAATACAAAATGCATCTTGACCAAAAGGCTTCTCAAGCCGACATATGCCAAAACAACAAAAACATAAGCCGAGAAGCATAATCTTCAAGACGCCACAAAATATGAATCCGAGGAACATCGGTAATGCATCCAAAACACATCGGCAAAGCATCTAGGCCTCATCGCCTTCTTGCTCATCACCTACATATATATAGAGAGGGTGAGCTTGGATACTCAGTGAATGGTACAAGTAATAAAGGGGTCTGCATGCATGACATCCGAGATCCTTAACAATACAATGCATAAACATAGCTTATATCAAAACGTGGAAAAGAATCAAGTTTTTCTACAAATCTAACAAGCTTCATCAATCAAGTCTTTCGAGGCTTCCAAGTTCCAAGGGTGATATTTACAAGGTTGTGCTACAAATGCTTATAGTCCCTTAGCACGTACGGACTTTCAAATTAGGTGCTACTAATGTTTATAGTCCCCTAGCACGTACGGACTTGTGCCACAAATGCTTAAAGTCCCCTGGCACGTACGGACTTCCAAACCTTGTGCTACTAATGCTTATAGTCCCCTAGCACGTACGGACTTGTGCCACAAATGCTTAAAGTCCCCTGGCACGTACGGACTTCTAAAGATTGTCATCCAAAACAAAGCTCACTTGATAACTTGCCATTCAAAACAAGGCTTATACTTGCCACATAAAATAGAGAGGTCATTCATGCTTAACAAATACTTTTATCAAAACAAGGCAAAGCTTATCAAAACGTTATAACATAACTTTATTAAAAATACCACTCACCTAATTCTGCAATGTCGGGGTTACAGGCAAAGGTCCAAGGCCTACAAATACACAAGGGATCCCATTGAATGTACTAACAAACAAACTTTACATGTATGCAAATGATTTCGGCATTCATCAAAACCAAGTCGAACCAAGACAAATACTGTTTCTCCTTTTGGGAAAGTATGTTGGGTACCAACCAGGCTATTGCCGAGGTCCCACACCTCTTTGCCGAGGTGTGGTCCCAGCGGCCTTACCCAAGGAAATGAAGCCGGGAAACCTGGGTTTCCCTTTGCTGAAGAACATGGAGAACATGAAACACATGAATGCTCAATCTTAACTTGTCACTACGAAAATCTGGGATTTCATGCTATGAATTTCAAAACATGGACCTGGGTACCCAAACTCGAAGATCTTACGAAAACAAACACAAAAGCATGAATCTTGATGTAAACTTTCGGATTAAACAAGGCTTTTATTCAAGAACTCATGAACACTACTTATTCTTTCTAAAACCAGACTTTCAATCAATGCATGGCTAGCAAATCAAATTCAATCATGCGATGTAGTTAGATGATCATAAAGAATCACAAGAGAAGATCAAGAATCTAACCTCAAGACACAAATCTAACGGTTTGATCTCTAGGAATCAAGCTCAAGGATCTACTTTCTCACTCTACAACTTCTTCTTCTTCCTAGAGCTTCTCTCTCTAGAAGACAAGGACTTGATACAAAAATGATAGGTTCTTTGGCTGGTTTCAGACTTAACCCTCAGCTGGGACACGTGGCAGCGACTGGTTGGGTTTCCTCAAAAAGATGGCTGACAGGCCAGGCAAAAGCATGGCGATAGAGTGTTCAACAAGTAAAACGGTATGGGCGCTCTGGCAAGACGCTGACATCGGGCGAAACCATCGACTCCGGTAGGTAAGGTATCTATGACCTCGGCTAGAACGAACAACACTTGGCCTAGCTGTGCCACACCTCGGCCTAGGTCGCACCAATCCAGGAACAAGATCACTTGGGTTCAAGGTTAACATCTCGGCCTAGATGATACTTCTCGGCCTAGAAAATGACATCTCGGCCAAAATGCCAGGACGGAAACAAAGGTAAACCTAAGTGGTTTCAAGATGGTTTTAGTTTTAAAGTGACCTCGGCTAGGCTTACCAAGGGGAACAAGACCTAACGAGTAATTCACATGAGCACAAACCATGACAAGAATCTTATTCTAGATAAAACAAGTCGAGAAAATTCACTAATGCAAGTTTATCACAACAAGATTATACAAATGCTCGTGCTCGAGGCTAAGGTGGGGATTGAGGGTCTCTACAGTCTACCCTCCTTAGAGGAGTTTGGTCCCCAAACTTAAGTTACCTTGCTCTACAAATAACCCTGGATAACGGATTTTCATCTCCTCTTCTTTTTCCCATGTAGCCTCCTTGCCATAGTGCTTCTCCCATTCGATCTTCACCATAGGTATCGATTTGTTTCTCAATTGTCTCTCTTGTCTGTCGATAACTCTCACCGGTTTTTCTTCGTAGCCTAAACTTTCATCGACCACAATCCCAGAATGATCGATTATGTGCAGTGGATCTCGGTTATATTTCCTCAGCATCGAAACATGAAACACGTTGTGGACTTGGCTTAATTCTGGTGGCAGAGCAAGTCTGTAGGCAACGGGGTTGACCTTCTCAAGAATTTCAAATGGCCCAATATATCGGGGTGCTAACTTACCTTTCTTCCCAAATCTTGAAACCCCTGTCATCGGCGAGACCTTTAAGAATACATGATCCCCAATCTCAAATTCTAACTCTCTCCTTCTCTGGTCGGCATAACTCTTTTGCCGGCTCTGTGCGGTTTTAATCCTCTGCTGAATGAGCTTGATCTTCTCGGTTGTATCCTGAACCAGTTCGGGACCAATCAGAACATTATCTCCCACTTCAGTCCAACATATCGGCGATCTGCACTTCCTCCCATACAAAGCTTCGTACGGTGCCATGCCAATGCTAGCTTGATAGCTGTTGTTGTAAGAGAACTCTACTAACGGTAGATGTACTTCTCAATTTCCCTTAAAGTCCAATACACACAGTCTGAGCATGTCTTCAAGTGTCTGAATCATTCTTTCTGTTTGCCCATCGGTCTGGGGGTGAAAGGCTGTGCTAAACCTCAACTCGGTTCCCAAGGCTCCTTGTAAGCTCTGCCAAAATCTAGAAACGAACTTCGGATCTCGGTCTGAGACAATGGACATCGGCACACCATGAAGTCTAACGATCTCATTCATATACAATTCAGCAAGTCGGTCGGCATTGAATGTCGTCTTGACGGGCAAAAAGTGTGCTGACTTAGTGAATCTGTCGACTATAACCCAAATCGAGTTCATACCTTTTTGCGTCCTCGGCAAACCAATCACAAAATCCATGGAGATGTGTTCCTATTTCCACTCAGGAATTGACAAGGGTTGGAGAAGTCCTGCTGGTCTCTGGTGCTCTGCTTTCACTTGTTGACAATATAGACATTGGGACACAAACTCGGCTATTTCTCTCTTCATATTTGGCCACCAAAAAGTCCGCTTCACATCTTGATACATTTTGGTGCTTCCTGGATGGATGGCAAATTTGGAGTTATGGGCTTCTTGCAAAATTTTTCGTTTCAACTCTGGGACGTCGGCCACGCACAATCTTCCTTCAAACTTAAGCACTTGATTTTCAATGGTATATCCTGGCCTTGGCTTGGTGACGAATTCATCGATCACCTTCCTGAGGAATTTATCCTCCATCTGCCTGGTCTTCACTTCCTCAATTATGGTCGGCTCCACTGAAATCATTGCCAGGCACGCCAAATTTCCAGCTAACTTTCTACTCAACGCGTCGGCTACGGAGTTCGCCTTACCTGGATGGTACTGAATTTCCATGTCGTAGTCCTTTAGTAGTTCAAGCCATCTTCTCTGCCTCATATTCAACTCCTTTTGAGTGAACAAGTACTTCAGACTCTTGTGGTCTGTGAAAACCTGGCAAGAAGTTCCATACAAGTAATGACGCCATATTTTCAGAGCAAAAACCACGGCTGCCAGTTCTAGATCATGGGTGGGGTAATTCTTTTCATTGGTTTTCAACTGACGAGATGCGTATGCTATAACCTTACCTGCTTGCATTAACACACAGCCCAATCCCTTATGTGAAGCGTCACTATAGATCTGAAATTCCTCCTTGTCTGACGGTAAAACAAGTACCGGTGCTGTAACTAACCTCGCCTTTAACTTTTGAAAAGCGGATTCCCTATCCTTGGTCCATTTATACGCCACTCCCTTTTGAGTTAGTTGTGTCAATGGTACTGCAATCCTTGAGAAATCCTTCACAAATTTCCTGTAATAGCCGGCCAAACCCAGAAAACTACGAACCTCGGACACGTTAGTCGGCGTCGGCCAATTCACGACGGCTTCAATCTTACTTGGGTCGACTGAAATACCTTCTTCATTAATCACATGGCCCAAAAACGAAATGCTGGAAAGCCAAAATTCGCACTTGCTAAGCTTGGCATATAATTTCTTGTTTCTCAGGACTTGTAAGGCTAGCCTCAAGTGCTTCTCATGCTCAACTCCACCCTTGGAATAGATCAGTATGTCGTCGATGAAAACAACCACGAACTCGTCTAGGTACGGCTTGAAGACCCTATTCATCAAATCCATGAACGCTGCAGGAGCATTGGTCACTCCGAAAGGCATTACCAAAAATTCGTAGTGGCCATACCTTGTCCGGAAAGCAGTCTTCTCGACGTCTTCGGCCTTAACTTTTAGCTGATGGTAACCCGACCTGAGGTCAATTTTAGAAAAGACTCGTGCCCCTTGTAGCTGATCAAGCAAATCGTCGATCCTCGGCAACGGATACTTGTTCTTAATGGTTACCTTGTTCAGCTCTCGGTAGTCGATACAAAGACGAAGTGTGCCATCCTTCTTCTTGACAAACAGAACAGGTGCTCCCCATGGCGAAGTGCTCGGCCTAACGAAACCCTTATCTAACAATTCCTGTAGCTGTAGCTTCAACTCCTTAAGCTCGGCTGGGGCCATTCTATAAGGTGCTTTGGAGATAGGTTGGGTTCCCGATATGACGTCAATAGTAAATTCTATTTCCCTATCGACAAGGTGGCCAAGCAACTCATTTGGAAAGACGTCGGGGAATTCCTTAACAACAGGTATGTCGGCTAACTCTATACTTCCTTCCAAATCACTCAGTATGCTACATAGATAACCTCGGCACCCTTTTTGGATCAATTTATAGGCTTTCATGGATGAGATTAGGTAAGGTGGGGGTACCACTCCTTTACCCTGGAAAACAACTTCGGCTTGGTTTGGGGGTTTCAATGTAACATTTTTCGAAACACAGTTAATAGAGGCGTGATTCGCCACCAACCAGTCCATCCCCAGTATGACATCGAAGTGAGTCATGTTTAACGGCATCAAATCAACTAGCAATTCCACACCCTCAATCACAACAGTACACGCCCTAAAAATGGATGCAACAATCATAGTTCTCCCAGATGGAGTGGCCACATATAATACATAGTCGAGGGGTTCTTGTTCTCTATTTAACTTCTCAGCAAACTTAACAGATACAAATGAATGCGTAGATCCTGAATCAATCAATATGTATGCATCTTGAGAGCAGATGGAGAGTATACCTGACACTACTGTCTCGGCATTCGGGGTGTCTCCTGGTACCAATGCAAAAACTCTGCCCTGTCTTGCCTGGGCCCTCCCGATGTTATTTCTCTGTGCGGAGCCCGAGGTGTTTCCATCCTTCTTGCCATCGTCCGTCCTTGTCTTCGGACAGTCCTTCACGCGATGACCCATTTCACCACATTCAAAACAGGCCCCTGATACCCAACGGCAAATTCCAGAATGCGGTTTCCCACAACTAGTACACGTCGGCTTAGCATCATCTCCCTGGTTCGAGTTGCTGGAGCTACCCACGCTCGCCTTCTTCTTGGCGTTAAAAGGAGCTCGGCGATTATCATGGTTTTGCCTCTTCTTCTGATTTTCTCCTGAATTCTGATATCGGTTCAAGTTAGCCTCTGCTAGGATGGCCTTGTCCAACACTCCGGCGTAGGTCGGCATATTGAGCATGTTGACTCGATCCTGAATTGGCCCACGCAGTCCACTTTCAAACTTCCTGGCTTTCCTATATTCATCATCGACCATATGAGGCGCGTACCTCGCCAGCTCGGTAAAGGCACGATCATATTCTGCCACTGTCCTGCTGCCTTGTGTTAGGGTCTGGAACTCGGTGGTCTTGCGGTCCCTAACGCTGAGGGGAAAGTGTTTGTTGTAGAACAGTTCTAAAAATCTGGCCCAAGTCAGACCTGGGTTGCTTTCTCGGGTCATCATCCACCATCTTCGTGCATCGTCATCTAAGGTGAATGTTGCTAATGACACCTTCTGGGCATCAGTACTGGGGAAGATCTCAAACAGCTTTTCCATTTCCAAGACCCACGCTTCGGCCTTCATCGGTTCAATACCCCCGGAGAACCTCGGTGGTTTCATTTTTTTGAACTCTCTGATTAAAGCTATGGTGCCGTCCCCGTATAAGGCCTGCTGCGGAGGCACCTGCGGTACTGGAGGAGGCGGAGGCGGAGCTGCATGTCGGCCATTTGTCTGCTCGGCCTGAGTAGAAGTAGTACTAGTGTCTTGAGGTCTAGGTTGTCTCAGTTCACGGACCAGACCTTCGACCAATCTCTCCAATCTATCCAGTCTGCCTTCGGAATGATCTCGGCCAACTGGTGGTCTCCCTCTCCTCATGATGCTATGAGTATGCAAAATGTGGCTTTAAAACAAAACGATCAAATAACAGGTATGCAAGTAACAAATAGTCACGCCGAGATGATGCACACATTGTCAAGTAGCAAGCAACATGATGCAATCCTAGCATTCTTCTAAGGAACATCCTATGCTCTTTAGGACTCAAAGTGTGTGAATAACGTACTATAAGGAACACGTGCTCTGATACCAATCTGTCACGACCCCAAACCGCCCCTAGTAGTTTGGTGCCGTGATGGCCAGTAATCCGTAATTACCGAAGGCCAAATTCCAAGGTTCACACACAATCAGAGTATATATATATGGGGCTCACAAATGCGGAAGCAATAATTCAAAATACAAGTGGTCCATAAGAGCAGTGCATAAGTCAAATGAAATGGCATACATCTTTACATAGCTTTACAACTTGAGTACAATAAAGAAATGAAATACAAAATGCATCTTGACCAAAAGGCTTCTCAAGCCGACATATGCCAAAACAACAAAAACATAAGCCGAGAAGCATAATCTTCAAGACGCCACAAAATATGAATCCGAGGAACATCGGTAATGCATCCAAAACACATCGGCAAAGCATCTAGGCCTCATCGCCTTCTTGCTCATCACCTACATATATATAGAGAGGGTGAGCTTGGATACTCAGTGAATGGTACAAGTAACAAAGGGGTCTGCATGCATGACATCCGAGATCCTTAACAATACAATGCATAAACATAGCTTATATCAAAACGTGGAAAAGAATCAAGTTTTTCTACAAATCTAACAAGCTTCATCAATCAAGTCTTTCGAGGCTTCCAAGTTCCAAGGGTGATATTTACAAGGTTGTGCTACAAATGCTTATAGTCCCTTAGCACGTACGGACTTTCAAATTAGGTGCTACTAATGTTTATAGTCCCCTAGCACGTACGGACTTGTGCCACAAATGCTTAAAGTCCCCTGGCACGTACGGACTTCCAAACCTTGTGCTACTAATGCTTATAGTCCCCTAGCACGTACGGACTTGTGCCACAAATGCTTAAAGTCCCCTGGCACGTACGGACTTCCAAAGATTGTCATCCAAAACAAAGCTCACTTGATAACTTGCCATTCAAAACAAGGCTTATACTTGCCACATAAAATAGAGAGGTCATTCATGCTTAACAAATACTTTTATCAAAACAAGGCAAAGCTTATCAAAACGTTATAACATAACTTTATTAAAAATACCACTCACCTAATTCTGCAATGTCGGGGTTACAGGCAAAGGTCCAAGGCCTACAAATACACAAGGGATCCCATTGAATGTACTAACAAACAAACTTTACATGTATGCAAATGATTTCGGCATTCATCAAAACCAAGTCGAACCAAGACAAATACTGTTTCTCCTTTTGGGAAAGTATGTTGGGTACCAACCAGGCTATTGCCGAGGTCCCACACCTCTTTGCCGAGGTGTGGTCCCAGCGGCCTTACCCAAGGAAATGAAGCCGGGAAACCTGGGTTTCCCTTTGCTGAAGAACATGGAGAACATGAAACACATGAATGCTCAATCTTAACTTGTCACTACGAAAATCTGGGATTTCATGCTATGAATTTCAAAACATGGACCTGGGTACCCAAACTCGAAGATCTTACGAAAACAAACACAAAAGCATGAATCTTGATGTAAACTTTCGGATTAAACAAGGCTTTTATTCAAGAACTCATGAACACTACTTATTCTTTCTAAAACCAGACTTTCAATCAATGCATGGCTAGCAAATCAAATTCAATCATGCGATGTAGTTAGATGATCATAAAGAATCACAAGAGAAGATCAAGAATCTAACCTCAAGACACAAATCTAACGGTTTGATCTCTAGGAATCAAGCTCAAGGATCTACTTTCTCACTCTACAACTTCTTCTTCTTCCTAGAGCTTCTCTCTCTAGAAGACAAGGACTTGATACAAAAATGATAGGTTCTTTGGCTGGTTTCAGACTTAACCCTCAGCTGGGACACGTGGCAGCGACTGGTTGGGTTTCCTCAAAAAGATAGCTGACAGGCCAGGCAAAAGCATGGCGATAGAGTGTTCAACAAGTAAAACGGTATGGGCGCTCTGGCAAGACGCTGACATCGGGCGAAACCATCGACTCCGGTAGGTAAGGTATCTATGACCTCGGCTAGAACGAACAACACTTGGCCTAGCTGTGCCACACCTCGGCCTAGGTCGCGCCAATCCAGGAACAAGATCACTTGGGTTCAAGGTTAACATCTCGGCCTAGATGATACTTCTCGGCCTAGAAAATGACATCTCGGCCAAAATGCCAGGACGGAAACAAAGGTAAACCTAAGTGGTTTCAAGATGGTTTTAGTTTTAAAGTGACCTCGGCTAGGCTTACCAAGGGGAACAAGACCTAACGAGTAATTCACATGAGCACAAACCATGACAAGAATCTTATTCTAGATAAAACAAGTCGAGAAAATTCACTAATGCAAGTTTATCACAACAAGATTATACAAATGCTCGTGCTCGAGGCTAAGGTGGGGATTGAGGGTCTCTACAGTCTACCCTCCTTAGAGGAGTTTGGTCCCCAAACTTAAGTTACCTTGCTCTACAAATAACCCTGGATAACGGATTTTCATCTCCTCTTCTTTTTCCCATGTAGCCTCCTTGCCATAGTGCTTCTCCCATTCGATCTTCACCATAGGTATCGATTTGTTTCTCAATTGTCTCTCTTGTCTGTCGATAACTCTCACCGGTTTTTCTTCGTAGCCTAAACTTTCATCGACCACAATCCCAGAATGATCGATTATGTGCAGTGGATCTCGGTTATATTTCCTCAGCATCGAAACATGAAACACGTTGTGGACTTGGCTTAATTCTGGTGGCAGAGCAAGTCTGTAGGCAACGGGGTTGACCTTCTCAAGAATTTCAAATGGCCCAATATATCGGGGTGCTAACTTACCTTTCTTCCCAAATCTTGAAACCCCTGTCATCGGCGAGACCTTTAAGAATACATGATCCCCAATCTCAAATTCTAACTCTCTCCTTCTCTGGTCGGCATAACTCTTTTGCCGGCTCTGTGCGGTTTTAATCCTCTGCTGAATGAGCTTGATCTTCTCGGTTGTATCCTGAACCAGTTCGGGACCAATCAGAACATTATCTCCCACTTCAGTCCAACATATCGGCGATCTGCACTTCCTCCCATACAAAGCTTCGTACGGTGCCATGCCAATGCTAGCTTGATAGCTGTTGTTGTAAGCGAACTCTACTAACGGTAGATGTACTTCCCAATTTCCCTTAAAGTCCAATACACACAGTCTGAGCATGTCTTCAAGTGTCTGAATCATTCTTTCTGTTTGCCCATCGGTCTGGGGGTGAAAGGCTGTGCTAAACCTCAACTCGGTTCCCAAGGCTCCTTGTAAGCTCTGCCAAAATCTAGAAACGAACTTCGGATCTCGGTCTGAGACAATGGACATCAGCACACCATGAAGTCTAACGATCTCATTCATATACAATTCAGCAAGTCGGTCGGCATTGAATGTCGTCTTGACGGGCAAAAAGTGTGCTGACTTAGTGAATCTGTCGACTATAACCCAAATCGAGTTCATACCTTTTTGCGTCCTCGGCAAACCAATCACAAAATCCATGGAGATGTGTTCCCATTTCCACTCAGGAATTGACAAGGGTTGGAGAAGTCCTGCTGGTCTCTGGTGCTCTGCTTTCACTTGTTGACAATATAGACATTGGGACACAAACTCGGCTATTTCTCTCTTCATATTTGGCCACCAAAAAGTCCGCTTCACATCTTGATACATCTTGGTGCTTCCTGGATGGATGGCAAATTTGGAGTTATGGGCTTCTTGCAAAATTTTTCGTTTCAACTCTGGGACGTCGGCCACGCACAATCTTCCTTCAAACTTAAGCACTTGATTTTCAATGGTATATCCTGGCCTTGGCTTGGTGACGAATTCATCGATCACCTTCCTGAGGAATTTATCCTCCATCTGCCTGGTCTTCACTTCCTCAATTATGGTCGGCTCCACTGAAATCATTGCCAGGCACGCCAAATTTCCAGCTAACTTTCTACTCAACGCGTCGGCTACGGAGTTCGCCTTACCTGGATGGTACTGAATTTCCATGTCGTAGTCCTTTAGTAGTTCAAGCCATCTTCTCTGCCTCATATTCAACTCCTTTTGAGTGAACAAGTACTTCAGACTCTTGTGGTCTGTGAAAACCTGGCAAGAAGTTCCATACAAGTAATGACGCCATATTTTCAGAGCAAAAACCACGGCTGCCAGTTCTAGATCATGGGTGGGGTAATTCTTTTCATTGGTTTTCAACTGACGAGATGCGTATGCTATAACCTTACCTGCTTGCATTAACACACAGCCCAATCCCTTATGTGAAGCGTCACTATAGATCTGAAATTCCTCCTTGTCTGACGGTAAAACAAGTACCGGTGCTGTAACTAACCTCGCCTTTAACTTTTGAAAAGTGGATTCCCTATCCTTGGTCCATTTATACGCCACTCCCTTTTGAGTTAGTTGTGTCAATGGTACTGCAATCCTTGAGAAATCCTTCACAAATTTCCTGTAATAGCCGGCCAAACCCAGAAAACTACGAACCTCGGACACGTTAGTCGGCGTCGGCCAATTCACGACGGCTTCAATCTTACTTGGGTCGACTGAAATACCTTCTTCATTAATCACATGGCCCAAAAACGAAATACTGGAAAGCCAAAATTCGCACTTGCTAAGCTTGGCATATAATTTCTTGTTTCTCAGGACTTGTAAGGCTAGCCTCAAGTGCTTCTCATGCTCAACTCCACCCTTGGAATAGATCAGTATGTCGTCGATGAAAACAACCACGAACTCGTCTAGGTACGGCTTGAAGACCCTATTCATCAAATCCATGAACGCTGCAGGAGCATTGGTCACTCCGAAAGGCATTACCAAAAATTCGTAGTGGCCATACCTTGTCCGGAAAGCAGTCTTCTCGACGTCTTCGGCCTTAACTTTTAGCTGATGGTAACCCGACCTGAGGTCAATTTTAGAAAAGACTCGTGCCCCTTGTAGCTGATCAAGCAAATCGTCGATCCTCGGCAACGGATACTTGTTCTTAATGGTTACCTTGTTCAGCTCTCGGTAGTCGATACAAAGACGAAGTGTGCCATCCTTCTTCTTGACAAACAGAACAGGTGCTCCCCATGGCGAAGTGCTCGGCCTAACGAAACCCTTATCTAACAATTCCTGTAGCTGTAGCTTCAACTCCTTAAGCTCGGCCGGGGCCATTCTATAAGGTGCTTTGGAGATAGGTTGGGTTCCCGATATGACGTCACTAGTAAATTCTATTTCCCTATCGACAAGGTGGCCAGGCAACTCATTTGGAAAGACGTCGGGGAATTCCTTAACAACAGGTATGTCGGCTAACTCTATACTTCCTTCCAAATCACTCAGTATGCTACATAGATAACCTCAGCACCCTTTTTGGATCAATTTATAGGCTTTCATGGATGAGATTAGGTAAGGTGGGGGTACCACTCCTTTACCCTGGAAAACAACTTCGGCTTGGTTTGGGGGTTTCAATGTAACATTTTTCGAAACACAGTTAATAGAGGCGTGATTCGCCACCAACCAGTCCATCCCCAGTATGACATCGAAGTGAGTCATGTTTAACGGCATCAAATCAACTAGCAATTCCACACCCTCAATCACAACAGTACACGCCCTAAAAATGGATGCAACAATCATAGTTCTCCCAGATGGAGTGGCCACATATAATACATAGTCGAGGGGTTCTTGTTCTCTATTTAACTTCTCAGCAAACTTAACAGATACAAATGAATGCGTAGATCCTGAATCAATCAATATGTATGCATCTTGAGAGCAGATGGAGAGTATACCTGACACTACTGTCTCGGCATTCGGGGTGTCTCCTGGTACCAATGCAAAAACTCTGCCCTGTCTTGCCTGGGCCCTCCCGATGTTATTTCTCTGTGCGGAGCCCGAGGTGTTTCCATCCTTCTTGCCATCGTCCGTCCTTGTCTTCGGACAGTCCTTCACGCGATGACCCATTTCACCACATTCAAAACAGGCCCCTGATACCCAACGGCAAATTCCAGAATGCGGTTTCCCACAACTAGTACACGTCGGCTTAGCATCATCTCCCTGGTTCGAGTTGCTGGAGCTACCCACGCTCGCCTTCTTCTTGGCGTTAAAAGGAGCTCGGCGATTATCATGGTTTTGCCTCTTCTTCTGATTTTCTCCTGAATTCTGATATCGGTTCAAGTTAGCCTCTGCTAGGATGGCCTTGTCCAACACTCCGGCGTAGGTCGGCATATTGAGCATGTTGACTCGATCCTGAATTGGCCCACGCAGTCCACTTTCAAACTTCCTGGCTTTCCTATATTCATCATCGACCATATGAGGCGCGTACCTCGCCAGCTCGGTAAAGGCACGATCATATTCTGCCACTGTCCTGCTGCCTTGTGTTAGGGTCTGGAACTCGGTGGTCTTGCGGTCCCTAACGCTGAGGGGAAAGTGTTTGTTGTAGAACAGTTCTAAAAATCTGGCCCAAGTCAGACCTGGGTTGCTTTCTCGGGTCATCATCCACCATCTTCGTGCATCGTCATCTAAGGTGAATGTTGCTAATGACACCTTCTGGGCATCAGTACTGGGGAAGATCTCAAACAGCTTTTCCATTTCCAAGACCCACGCTTCGGCCTTCATCGGTTCAATACCCCCGGAGAACCTCGGTGGTTTCATTTTTTTGAACTCTCTGATTAAAGCTATGGTGCCGTCCCCGTATAAGGCCTGCTGCGGAGGCACCTGCGGTACTGGAGGAGGCGGAGGCGGAGCTGCATGTCGGCCATTTGTCTGCTCGGCCTGAGTAGAAGTAGTACTAGTGTCTTGAGGTCTAGGTTGTCTCAGTTCACGGACCAGACCTTCGACCAATCTCTCCAATCTATCCAGTCTGCCTTCGGAATGATCTCGGCCAACTGGTGGTCTCCCTCTCCTCATGATGCTATGAGTATGCAAAATGTGGCTTTAAAACAAAACGATCAAATAACAGGTATGCAAGTAACAAATAGTCACGCCGAGATGATGCACACATTGTCAAGTAGCAAGCAACATGATGCAATCCTAGCATTCTTCTAAGGAACATCCTATGCTCTTTAGGACTCAAAGTGTGTGAATAACGTACTATAAGGAACACGTGCTCTGATACCAATCTGTCACGACCCCAAACCGCCCCTAGTAGTTTGGTGCCGTGATGGCCAGTAATCCGTAATTACCGAAGGCCAAATTCCAAGGTTCACACACAATCAGAGTATATATATATGGGGCTCACAAATGCGGAAGCAATAATTCAAAATACAAGTGGTCCATAAGAGCAGTGCATAAGTCAAATGAAATGGCATACATCTTTACATAGCTTTACAACTTGAGTACAATAAAGAAATGAAATACAAAATGCATCTTGACCAAAAGGCTTCTCAAGCCGACATATGCCAAAACAACAAAAACATAAGCCGAGAAGCATAATCTTCAAGACGCCACAAAATATGAATCCGAGGAACATCGGTAATGCATCCAAAACACATCGGCAAAGCATCTAGGCCTCATCGCCTTCTTGCTCATCACCTACATATATATAGAGAGGGTGAGCTTGGATACTCAGTGAATGGTACAAGTAATAAAGGGGTCTGCATGCATGACATCCGAGATCCTTAACAATACAATGCATAAACATAGCTTATATCAAAACGTGGAAAAGAATCAAGTTTTTCTACAAATCTAACAAGCTTCATCAATCAAGTCTTTCGAGGCTTCCAAGTTCCAAGGGTGATATTTACAAGGTTGTGCTACAAATGCTTATAGTCCCTTAGCACGTACGGACTTTCAAATTAGGTGCTACTAATGTTTATAGTCCCCTAGCACGTACGGACTTGTGCCACAAATGCTTAAAGTCCCCTGGCACGTACGGACTTCCAAACCTTGTGCTACTAATGCTTATAGTCCCCTAGCACGTACGGACTTGTGCCACAAATGCTTAAAGTCCCCTGGCACGTACGGACTTCCAAAGATTGTCATCCAAAACAAAGCTCACTTGATAACTTGCCATTCAAAACAAGGCTTATACTTGCCACATAAAATAGAGAGGTCATTCATGCTTAACAAATACTTTTATCAAAACAAGGCAAAGCTTATCAAAACGTTATAACATAACTTTATTAAAAATACCACTCACCTAATTCTGCAATGTCGGGGTTACAGGCAAAGGTCCAAGGCCTACAAATACACAAGGGATCCCATTGAATGTACTAACAAACAAACTTTACATGTATGCAAATGATTTCGGCATTCATCAAAACCAAGTCGAACCAAGACAAATACTGTTTCTCCTTTTGGGAAAGTATGTTGGGTACCAACCAGGCTATTGCCGAGGTCCCACACCTCTTTGCCGAGGTGTGGTCCCAGCGGCCTTACCCAAGGAAATGAAGCCGGGAAACCTGGGTTTCCCTTTGCTGAAGAACATGGAGAACATGAAACACATGAATGCTCAATCTTAACTTGTCACTACGAAAATCTGGGATTTCATGCTATGAATTTCAAAACATGGACCTGGGTACCCAAACTCGAAGATCTTACGAAAACAAACACAAAAGCATGAATCTTGATGTAAACTTTCGGATTAAACAAGGCTTTTATTCAAGAACTCATGAACACTACTTATTCTTTCTAAAACCAGACTTTCAATCAATGCATGGCTAGCAAATCAAATTCAATCATGCGATGTAGTTAGATGATCATAAAGAATCACAAGAGAAGATCAAGAATCTAACCTCAAGACACAAATCTAACGGTTTGATCTCTAGGAATCAAGCTCAAGGATCTACTTTCTCACTCTACAACTTCTTCTTCTTCCTAGAGCTTCTCTCTCTAGAAGACAAGGACTTGATACAAAAATGATAGGTTCTTTGGCTGGTTTCAGACTTAACCCTCAGCTGGGACACGTGGCAGCGACTGGTTGGGTTTCCTCAAAAAGATGGCTGACAGGCCAGGCAAAAGCATGGCGATAGAGTGTTCAACAAGTAAAACGGTATGGGCGCTCTGGCAAGACGCTGACATCGGGCGAAACCATCGACTCCGGTAGGTAAGGTATCTATGACCTCGGCTAGAACGAACAACACTTGGCCTAGCTGTGCCACACCTCGGCCTAGGTCGCACCAATCCAGGAACAAGATCACTTGGGTTCAAGGTTAACATCTCGGCCTAGATGATACTTCTCGGCCTAGAAAATGACATCTCGGCCAAAATGCCAGGACGGAAACAAAGGTAAACCTAAGTGGTTTCAAGATGGTTTTAGTTTTAAAGTGACCTCGGCTAGGCTTACCAAGGGGAACAAGACCTAACGAGTAATTCACATGAGCACAAACCATGACAAGAATCTTATTCTAGATAAAACAAGTCGAGAAAATTCACTAATGCAAGTTTATCACAACAAGATTATACAAATGCTCGTGCTCGAGGCTAAGGTGGGGATTGAGGGTCTCTACAATTTTACTGAGAATTTACTAGAAATTTACTCAGTAATTTACTGATAATTTAGTTGGAATTTTACTGAGTAATTTTCTGGGAATTTTCTAGGAATTTACAGAGTAATTTACTGAGAATTTACCAAGTAATTTACTTAGAATTTACTGGAAAGATATTGAGTAATTTACTGGGAATTTACTAGAAAGATATTGAGTAATTTACTGAGAAGTTACTGGGAATTTACATTGTATTTTCTGGGAATTTACTGAGTAATTTACTAGGAATTTACTGAGTAATTTAGTAAGAATTTACTTAGTAATTTACTGATAATATACTGGGAATTTGCTAGGAATTTACTGGCAATTTATTGAGTAATTTAATGAGAAATTTCTACGAATTTACTAAGAATTTACTGAGAATTTACCGTGAATTTACTGAGTAATTTACTGAGAATTAACTTGGAATTTACTGGGAATTTACAGGAAATTTACTGAGTAATTTACTTAGTAATTTACTGGTAATTTACTCGCAATTTAATGAAAATTTTCTATGAATTTACTGAGTAATTTATCGTGAATTTACTGGGTAATTTACTGAGAATTAACTTGGAATTTACTGGGAATTTACAGGGAATTTACTGAGTAATTTACTAAGAATTTACTGAGTAATTCACTGAGAATTTACTTAGTAATTTACTGCCAATTTACAGAATAATTTACTGAGAATTTACTGAAATTTTAGTTAGTATTTACTGAGAATTTACTAGGAATTTACTGAGTATTTACTGGGATTTTATTGAGTGATTTACTCATAATTTACCAGGAATTTACTCAGTAATTTACTGAGAATTTACTGTAATTTAATCAGAATTTATAGGGAATTTACTCAGTAATTTACTGAGAATTTACTGGGAATTTACTGAGTAATTTACTAAGAATATACTGGGAATTTACTAAGTAATTTATTGAGAATTTTCTAGAAATTTACTGAGTATATACTGGAAATTTATTGAGTAATTTATTGAGAATTTAATGGGAATTTACCAAGCGATTTAATGAGAATTTGCCAGGAATTTATTGAGAATTTACTGAGTAATTTACTGAGAATTTAATGGAAATTTAATCAGTAATTTACTGAGAATTTACTGGTACTTTACTGAGTAATTTACTAAATATTTTCAGGGAATTTACAGAGTAACTTCCTGGGAATTTACTAAGAATTTACAGGGAATTTACTGAGTAATTTATTTAGAATTTACTGAGAATTTGCTGAGTATTTTACTGAGAATTTACTAGGAAATTACTGAGTATTTACTGAGAATTTACTGAGTATTTGCTAAGAATTTACTGGGAATTTACTAAGTAATTTAATGAGAATTTATTGGGAATTTATTGAGTAATTTAATTAGAATTTATTAGGAATTTACTTAGTAATTAAATGAGAATTTACAGTAAATTTACTGAGTAATTTAATTAGAATTTACTAGGAATTTACTCAATAATTTAAAGAGAATTTATCGGGAATTTACTGAGTAATTTACTGAGATTTTACTAGGAATTTACGGAGTAATTTACTGAGAATTTATTGAGATTTTACTGAGTGATTTAATGAGAATTTACTGAGTAATTTAATGAGAATTTTCTAGCAATTTACAGAGAATTTACTGGGAAATTACTCAGCAATTTATTGATAATTTACTAGGAATTTACTAAGTAATTTACTAGGAATTTACTGAGTAATTTACTGAGTGATTTTCTGGGAATTTACTGAATTTACTGGGAATTAACTGAGTAATTTACTGAGAAATTAGTGGGAATTTACTGAGTAATTTACTGGGAATTTACTAATAATTTACTGAGAATTTACAGGAAATTTACTTAGTAATTTACAGAGAATTTACAGGGAATTTGCTGAGTATTTACTGGGAATTTACAGAGTAATTTACTGAGAATTTACTTGGAATTTACTGGGTAATTTAATGAAAATTTACTGAGAATTTATTAGGAATTTACTTAGTAATTTACTAAGAATTTAATAGGAATTTACTAGAGAATTTAATAGGAATTTACTGGGATTTTACTAAGTAATTGACAAAGTATTTTCTGGGAATTTACTGAGTAACTTACTGAGAATTTACTGGGAATTTACTGATTACTTACTGAGAATTTATTGGGTAATTTACTGTTAATTTTCTCAGTAATTTACTGAGAATTTTCTGAATAGTTTACTGGGAATTTACTGAAAATTTACTGGGAAGTTTTTGAGTAATTACAAAGAATTTAATGGGAATTTACTGACAATTTACTGCGAATTTACTTAGTATTTACTTGGAATTTACTGAGTAATTTACTGAGAATTACTGAGAATTTACTTAGAGTTTACTGAGTAATTTACTGAGAATTTAATGGGAATTTACTGAGTAATTTACTGAAAATTTATTGGGAATTTGCGGAGTAATTCACTGGGAATTTAGTCAATAATTTACTGAGAATTTAATCAGAATTTACTCAGTAATTTACTGAGAATTTTCTGGGAATTTCCTGAGTAAATCACTTAGAATTTACAGGGAATTTGCTGAGTAATTTACTGAGTATTTTCTTAGAATTTATTGAGTAACTTATGGAGAATTTACTGGGAATTTACTGGAATTTACTGAGTAATTTACTAAGAATTAACTTGGAATTTATTGAGTAATTTACTGGCAATTTACTGAGAATTTACTCAGTAATTTACTAAGAATTTATTGAAAATTTGCTATGTAATTTATTGAGTAATTTTCTGAGAATTTACACAGTAATTTACTGGGAATTTACTAAGAATTTACTTTGTAATTTTCAAATAATTTACTAGGAAGTTATTAAGTAATTTACTGCGAATTTACTGAGTAATTTACTGGGAATTTATTGAGTATTTACTGGAAATTTAATGAGCAATTTACTGAGAATTTACTGAGAATTTACATGAAATTTAATGACAGATTTACTGAGAATTTACTCAGTAATTTACTAAGAATTTATTGAAAATTTGCTAAGTAATTTATTGAGTAATTTTCTGAGAATTTACTCAGTAATTTATTGAGAATTTACTTGGAATCTTCAAGGAATTTACTGAGTAATTTACTGGGAATTTGCTGGGAATTTACTGAGTAATTTAATGAGAACTTACTAAGAATTTCTTGGGAATTTACTGAGAATTTACTGAAAATTTATAGAGTATTTACTGAGAATTTACAGAGAATTTACTACTATTTTACGGAGTAATTTACTGGGAATTTTTTCAGTAATTTACTGAGAATTAACTGGGAATTTATTGAGTAATTTGCTAAGAATTTGCTGAGTAATTTAATGAGAATTTACTCATTAATTTATTGAGAATTTGTTGAGTAATTTACTAATAATTTACTTGGAATTTACTGAGTAATTTAATTAGAATTTACTTGAAATTTACTGAATAATTTAATTAGAATTTACTTGAAATTTACTTAGTAATTTATAAAGAATTTATCGGGATTTTTACTGAGTAATTTACTGGGAATTTACTGAGTATTTACTAAGAATTTAGTGGGAATTTACTAAGATTTTACTGAGTAATTTACTAGGAATTTATTTAGTAATTTACTGAGAATTTATCGGGAATTTACTAAGTAATTTACTGAGAATTTACGGGAAATTTACTGAGTAATTTACGAAGAATTTACTTGGAATTTTTCTGAGTAATTTACTGAGTATTTACTAGTAATTTACTAAGTAATTTACTGCGAATTTCCTCAGAATTTACTGAGAATTTAAAGGGAATTTATTGAGTAAGTTACTGAGAATTTACTTAGAATTTACTAAGTAATTTATTGATAATTTATTGAGTATTCACTAGGAATTTACTAAGTAATTTACTGAGAATTTACTAAGTAATTTAATTAGAATTTACGGAGTAATTTACTGTGAATTTACTAAGTAATTTACTGAGCAATTTCTGGAAATTTACTGAGTAACTTGCTGAGAATTTACTAAGAATTTACTAGGAATTTATTGAGTAATTTACTAGGAATTTACTGGGAATTTACTGAGTAATTTACTGAGAAGTTACTGGGAATTTACTAGGAATTTACTCAGATTTACTGAGTAATTTACTGGGAAGTTATTGAGTACTTTATTAAGAAATGTATGGGAATTTACGGAGTAATTTACTAGGAATTTACTGAGTAATTTAATGTGAATTTATAGGGAATTTACTGAGAATTTACTATCTAATTTACTAAGAATTTAATGGGAATTTACTGAGTAATTTAATTAGAATTTACTAAGTAATTTAAAGAGAATTTACTGAAAATTTACTGGGAATTTACAGATTAATTTACTGCGAATTTACTGAGAATTTACTAGGAATGTACTGAGTAATTTACTGGGAATATACTGAGTAATTTACTGGGAATTTACTGAGAATTTACTGAGTAATTTACTGTGAATTTACTATGTAATTTAATGAGAATTTACTGGGAATTTCTTGAGAATTTACTGAGTTATTTAATGAGAATTAAATGGGAATTTATTGAGTAATTTACTTTGAATTTACTAGGAATTTACTGAGTATTTTCTGAGAATTTACTGGAAATTTACTGAGTAATTTACTGTGAATTGACTGGAATTTTACTGAGAATTTACTCAATAATTTACTGAGAATTTACCTGGAATTTACTAAAAATTTAGTGCGAATTTTCAGAGGAATTTAATGAAAATTTACTGAAAATTTTTCTGAGTAATTTGGTAAGAATTTACTGGAAATTTATTGAGTAATTTACTGGAAATTTGCTGAGTAATTTACTTAGAATTTACTAGGAATTTACTGAGTAATTTAATTCGAATTTACTGGGAATTTACTCAGTAATTTATAGAGAATTTACTGAGTAATTTAATTAGAATGTACTGTGAATTTAATTGGTAATTTGCTATGAATTTACTGAGGAATTTACTGGGAATTTACTGAGTAATTTACTAGGAATTTACCGACTAATTTACTGAGAATTTAATGGGAATTTACTGAATAATTTAATGAGAATTTACTGAGTAATTTAATGAGAATTTACTGAGTAATTGCAAGAGAATTTACTGAGAATTTACTGAGTAATTTCCTAAGAATTTACTTGTAATTTATTCAGAATTTACTAAGTAATTTACTGAGAATTTACTGAGTAGTTTACTGAGAATTTACTGAAAATTTAGGGAGGAATTTACTGAAAATTTATGGAGTAATTTACTTAGAATTTACCGAGTAATTTACTAAGAATTTACTGGGAATTTGTTGAGAATTTACTGGAAATTTGCTGAGAATTTAATAGGAATTTACTGATAATTTACTGGAAAATTTAATGAGAATTTACCGAGAATTTACTAAGAATTTTCTGGGAATTTATAGAGTAATTTACTAAGAATTCAATGAGAATTTACTCAGTAATTTACAAAGAATTTGCTGGGAATTTACTCAGTAATTTACTGAGTATTTTTTGTGAATTTGTTGAGTAATTCACTGAGAATTACTCGGAATTTATAGAGTAATTTACTGAGACTTTACTGGGAATTTACTAAGGATTTACTATGAATTTACTGGGAATTTCTTGAGTATTTACTGGGAATTTACTAAATAATTTACTGAAAATTTTCGAAAATTTACTAGAATTTTTCTGAGTAATTTACTGGGAATTTCTGAGTAATTTACTAGGAATTTACTAAGTAATTTACTGAGTAATTTACTGGCAATTTACTGAGTAATTTACTGAGAATTGGCTAAGTAATTTACTAGGAATTTACTGAGTAATTTACTAGGAATTTACAAAGAATTTAATGGGAATTTACTAAAAATTTACTGAGTAATTTATTGAGAATTTACTAAGAAGTTATTGAGTAATTTACTGACAATTTACCAGGAATTTACTAAGTAATTTACTGATAATTTACTGGGAATTAAGTGAGTGATTTACTGAGAATTTACTGGAAATTTACTAAGTAATTTATTGAGAATTTACTGGGAATTTACTTAGTAATTCACTGAGAATTTGCTGAGTAATTTACTGGGAATTTACTGAGTATTTACTATGAATTTACTAAGTATTTTTCTGAGAATTTACTGTGAATTTACTAAGTAATTTAATGAGAATTTACTAGGTATTTGTTGAGAATTTACTTGGAATTTACTAAGTAATTTAATGGGAGTTTGTTGAGTAATTTACTGAGAATTTTCTAGGAATTTACTGTGTAATTTACTAACTATTTTCTGGGAATTTACTGAGCAACCTACAGGGAATTTACTAGGAATTCACTTAGTAATTAATTGAGAATTTACAGGGAATTTACTGATCAATTTACTGAGAAATTATTGGGTATTTACTGATTATTTAATGAAAATTTATTGTGACTTTACTAGGTATTTACTGGGAATTTACGGGGATTTTACTAAGTACTTTACGGAGAATTTATTGGGAATTTACTCAGTAATTTATTGATAATTTACCGGAAATTAACTTAGTAATTTAGTGAGAATTTACTGATAATTTACTAAGTAATTTAGAGGTAATTTACTCAGTAATTTACTGGGAATTTACTGAGTAATTTAATGAGAATATATTGGGAATTTACTCAGTAATTTACAGAGAATTTACAGGAAATTTATTGAGTAATTTTTTGAGAATTTACTGCGAATTTACTGATAATTTACTAGGAATTTATTTTTAATTTACTGGGTAATTTACTTAGAACTTAGAGGGAATTTACTGAGAATTTACGGGGAATTTACTCAGTAAATTACAGAGAATTTACTGAGTAATTTACTAAGAATTTACTGAGTAATTTAATGAGAATTTACTGGGAATTTGGTGAGAATTTATTGGGAATTTACTGGATAATTTACTTGGAATTTACTCAGTAATTTACTGACAATTTACTGGGATTTTATTGAGAATTTACAGAGAAATTTACTGAAAATTTACGGCGTATTTACTAGCAATTTACTAAGAATTTACTAAGTAATTTAATGTGAATTTACTGAGAATTTATTGAGTGACTTACTAAACATTTATTGAGAATTTACTTAGTAATTTACTAAGAATTTACTTGAAATTTACTGAGTAATTTACTGTTAATTTACTGAGTAACTGACTGAGAATTAACAGGTAATTTATTGAGTAATTTGCTGAGAATTTACTGAGTAATTTACTTCGAATTTATAAAGTCGTTTACTGGGAATTTACTGAATAATTTAATGAGAATTTACTGAGTAATATAATTAGAATTTACTGGAAATTTATTGGGAATTTACTGAATAATTTACTGCTAATTTACTGAGTATTTACTGGGAATTTACTGAGTAATTTACTATGAGTTTACTCGGAATTTACTGAGAATTTAATGGGAATTTACTGAGTAATTTACTAAGAAATTACTGAGAATTTAATGAGTAATTTAATGGAAATTTACTGAGTATTTATTGGAAATTTACTGAGTAATTTACTAAGAATTTACTGGGAATTTACTGAGTAATTTAATTAGAATTTTTTGAAAATTTACTGAGAATTTACATGGAATTTACTGAGTAATTTACGGAGAATTTAATGTGAATTTACTAAGTAAGTTACTGAGAATGTACTTGAAATTTACTAATTAACTTACTGAGAATTTACTGGAATTTACTGAGTAATTTACTAAAATTTACTTAGTAATTTATTGAGAATTTACTGGGAATTTACTGAGTCTTTACTGAGAATTTACTGAGTAATTTACTGAGAATTTATTGGGATTTTACTGAGTAATTTCATAGGAATTTACTGGGAATTTACTGGGATTTTGCTGAGTAATTTCATAGGAATTTATTAGGAATTTACTGAGTAATTTACTGAGAAGTTACTAGGAATTTTCTGAGTAATTTACTGGGAATTTACTTGGAATTTAATCAGAATTTACGGAGTAATTTATAGAGAATTTACAGGGAATTTACTGAGTAATTTACTGAGAATTTAATTGGAATTTACTCAGTAATTTAAAGAGAATTTACTCGGTATTTACGGACTAATTTATGAGTATTTTCTGAGAATTTACTGAGTAACTTACTGAGGAATTTACTGAGACTTTACTGGAAATTTACTAAGTATTTATTGGGAATTTTCTGAGTATGTAATGGGAGTTTACTGAGTAAGTTAATATGAATTTACTGAGAATTTACGAGAATTTTACTGAGTAATTTACTGGAAATTTACTGAGAATTTACTAAGTAATTTACTGAGTATTTACTAGGAATTTACTAAGTAATTTACTCAGCATTTACTGAGAATTTACTGAAAATTTACTAAAAATTTACTGAGTAATTTACTGAGAATTTACTTGGAAGTTATTGAGTAATTTACTAAGAAATTACTGGAAATTTACTAGAAATTTACTGAGAATTTACTGAGAATTTACCTTAAATTTACTCAGTAATTTACGGATAATTTACTGGGTATTTAGTGAATAATTTACTGAGAATTTAATAAAAATTTACTAAGTATTTTTCTTAGAATTTACTGGGAATTTACTAAGTAATTTAATGAGAATTTACTGAAAATTTATTGAGAAGTTACTTGGAAGTTACTGAGCAATTTACTGAGAATTTAACAGGAATTTACTCAGTAATTTACAGAGAATTTTCTGGAAATTTACTTAGTAATTTATTGAGAATTTATTGTTAACGTACTGATTAATTTACTGAGAATTTACCGGGAATTTACAGAGTAATTTATTGAGAATTTACTAAGTAATTTAACGAGAATTTGCTGAGTAATTTAGAGGTAATTTACTGATTAATTTGTTGAGAATTTACTGAGTAATTTACTGAGTAAATTTATTGGGAATTTGCTGAGTAATTTAATGAGAATTTGCAGTGAATTTACTTACTAATTTACTGAGAATTTACCAAGAATTTACCGGGAATTGACTAAGTAATTTCCTGGGAATTTACTAAGGAATTTACAAAGTAATATAATGAGAATTTACAGGGAATTTATAAAGTAATTTAATGAGAATTTACTGTGAATTTATTGATAATTTACTTGGAATTTACTGAGTAAGTTTCTGAGAATTTGTTGAGAATTTACTGAGTAAATTTATTGGGAATTTGCTGAGTAATTTACTACGAATTTATTGAAAATTTACTGGCAATTTACTGAGTAATTTAACAAGAATTTACAGAGAATTTCAAGAAAATTTACTGAGAATTTACCAAGAATTTACTGAGTAATTTCCTGAGAATTTACTAAGGAATTTACAGAGTAATATAATGAGAATTTACAGGGAATTTATAGAGTAATTTAATGAGAATTTACTGCGAATTTATTGATAATTTACTTGAAATTTACTTAGAATTTACTGAGTAATTTTCTGAGAATTTTCTAGAAATTTACTGAATAACTTACTTAGAATTTATTAGAAATTTACTGAGTAATTTACTAAGAATTTATTGGGAATTTACTGGGAATTTACTGAGTAATTTAATGAGAATTTATTGAGAATTTATGAGAAATTTACTGAGTAATTTACTGAGAATTTTCTTGGAATTTACTCAGTAATTTTCTGAGAATTTACTACGAATTTAATCAGTAATTTAATTTGAATTTGCTGAGTATTTACTGGGAATTTACTAAGTAATTTATTGAGAATTTACAAAGTAATTTAATGAGAATTTACTGGAAATTACTAAGAATTTAATGATAAATTTACTGAGAATTTACTGTGTAATTTACTGAGAATTTACTGGCAATTTACTGGGTAATCTAATGAGAATTTATGGGTAATTTACTGAGTAATTTAATGAGAATTTACTAAAATGTACTGAGAATTTATTAGGAATTTACTGATTAATTTACTGCAAATTTAGACAGTAATTTATTGAGAATTTACTGGTAATTTACAGAGTAATTTACTAATAATTTACTTGGAATTTACGGGGAATTTACTGAGAATTTACAGGAAGTTTATGCAATAATTTTCTGGAAATTTACTGAATAATTTACTGAGAATTTACTTGGAATTTCCTGCACAATTTAATGAGAATTTACTGAAAATTTACTCGGGAATTTTATTGAGAATTTACTCAGAATTTACAAAGTAATTTCCATGAAAACTTACTGAGTAATTTACTGATAATTTACTAGGAATTTACTGATTAATTGAATGAGAATTTACTGAGTAATTTACAGAAAATTAACTGGGAATTTACTCAATAATTTACTGAGAATTTACTCGATAATTTACTGAAAATTTGCTCGATAATTTACTGAGAATTTGCTTGGAATTTATAGAGTAATTTACTGGGAATTTACTGAGAATTTACTAAGAATTTCCTGTGTAATTTATTGAAAATTTACTAAGTAATTTACTGGAAATTTATAGAGTAATTTGCTGAGAATTAACTGGGAATTTACTGAGTAATTAAATGGGAATTTACTAAGTAATTTAATGAGAATTTACTGGGAATTTATTGAGTAATTTAATTAGAATTTACTGGGAATTTCCTTTGAATTTATTGGGACTTTACAGAGTAATTTGCTGAGAATTTACTGGGAAATTACTCAGTAATTTATTAATAATTTACAGGGAATTTACTGAGAATTTACTGGGAATTAACAGAGTAATTTACTGGGAATTTACTGGAAAGTTATTGAGTAATTTATTGAGAATTTACTGAGAATTTATACGGAATTTACTGAGAATGTAATGAAAATTTACTGGGTAATTTACTGAGAATTTACTAGAAATTTACTGAGTATTTTTCTGAGAATTTATCAGAAATTTACTAAGTAATTTAATGAGAATTTAGTGAGAATTTAATGGGAATTTACTCAGTAATTTACTGACTATTTTCTGGGAATTTACTGAGTAACTTACTGGGAATTTACTGAGAATTTACTTAGTAATTTATTGAGAATTTACAGGGAAATTACTGATTAATTTACTGCGAATTTACTTAGTATTTACTGAGAGTTTACTGAGTAATTTACGGAGAATTTATTGGGAATTTACTTAGTAATTTACTGAGAATTTACCAGAAATTTACAGAGTAATTTACTGAGAATTTACTGGGAATTTACTTAGTAATTTAATGAGAATTTATTTGGAATTTCCTGAGTAATTTAGAGGTAATTTACTGAGAATTTACCAGAAATTTATTGGGAATTTACTGAGAATTTACTGGGAATTTACTGAGTAATTTAATGAGAATTTTTTCGGAATTACTCAGTAATTTATTAAGAATTTATCGAGTAATATAGTGTGAATTTACTGGGAATTTACTTAGTAATTTAGTGAGAATTTACTGGGAATTAACTGAGTAATTTATTGGCAATTTACTAAGTAATTTACTGAGCATTTACTTAGTAATATAATGGGAATTTACGGAGAATTTATATAGTAATTTAATGAGAATTTACGTGGAATTTACTGAGAATTTGCTGAGGAATTTATAGGGAATTTACTGAGTAATTTAATGAGAATTTATTGGCAATTTACTGAGTAATTTACTGGGAATTTATTGAGTAATTTAATGAGAATTTATTGGCAATTTACTGAGTAATTTACTGGAAATTTACTAAGTAATTTACTATGAATTTATTGGGAATTTACTGAGCAATTTACTGGGAATTTACTTAGTAATTTAATGAAAATTTACTAGGAATTTGCTAAGTAATTTAATGAGAATTTACTGGGAATTTACTGGTAATTTACTGAGAATTTACTGGGTATTTACTCAATAATTTACTGAGAATTTATTGAGAATTTACTGGGAATTTGCTGAGAATTTGTTGAGAATTTACTGCGAATTTACTGGATATTTATTGGTAATTTACTGAGTAATTTAATGAGAATTTACTGGGAATTTACTGAGTAAATTTACATAGAATTTAATGGGAATTCACTCAGTAATTTACAGAGAATTTACTAGGAATTTACTGAGTAATTTAGTGAGTATTTTCTGTGAATTTACTGAGTAACTTACTGAGAATTTACTGTGAATTTGCTGAGTAATTTACTAAGACTTTACTGGGAATTTACTAAGTATTTAATGAGAATTTACTGGGAATTTACTGAGAATTTCCAAAGAATTTACTGAAATTTTACTGAGTAATTTACTAGAAATTTACTTAGTAATTTACTGGGAATTTACTACACAATTTGCTGAGAAGTTACTTGGAATTTGCTGAGTAATTTACTAAGTATTTAGTGGGAATTTACTGGGAATTTACCAAAAACTTACTGAGTATTTTACTAAGAATTTACTGGGATGTTATTGAGTAATTTACAGAGTATTTACTGAGTAATTTATTGAGAATTTACTGGAAATTTACTGAGAATTTACATAGTATTTACTCAATAATTTATAGATAATTTAGTGGGAATTTAGTGAGTAATTTGCTGAGAATTTACTGAGTAATTTACTAAGAATTTATTTAGAATTTAATGGAAATTTACTAGGAATGTACTGAGTAATTTACTGAAAATTTACTGGGTATTTTTCTGAGAATTTACTAGGAATTTACTAAGTAATTTATTGGGAATTTACTGAGATTTTACTTGAAATTTAATGAGCAATTTATCGAGAATTTAATGGGAATTTACTCCGTAATTTACTAAAAATTTTCTGAGAATTTATTGAGTAATTTACGAACTATTTTCTACGAATTTACTAAGTAACTTACTAGGAATTTACAAAGAATTTACAGATAATTTACTGATTAATTTACTAAAAATTTACTGAGTATTTACTGCGAATTTACTGAGAATTTGCTGAGAATTTACTGGGATTTTACTGTGTAATTGATGGAGAATTTACTGAAAATTTACTCTATAATTTACTCTGAATGTACTACGAATTTACTGAGTAATTTACCAGGAATTTACTATGTAATTTAATAGGAATTTATTGGGAATTTAATGATTAATTTAGAGGTAATTTACTGAGAATTTATAAGGAATTTACTGAGTAATTTCCAGGTAATTTACTGGGAATTTACTGAGTAATTTAATGAAATTTATTGGGAATTTACTCTGTAATTTACTGAGAATTTATCGGGAATTTACAGAGTAATTTACTGAGTAATATAATGAGAATTTATTGGGAATTTACTGAGTAATTTACTGAAAATTTACTAAGTAATTTACTGAGAATTTACTAAGTAATATATTCAGAATTTACGGAGAATTTACCGAGTAATTTGATGAGAATTTGCTGGGAATTTATTGAGAATTTACTTGTAATTTACTGAGAATTTACTCGGAACTTGCTGATTAATTTTCTAAGAATTTCCTAGGAATTTGCTGAGTAATTTACTGAGAATTTACTGGGAATTTATAGAGTAATTTGCTTGGAATTTACTCAGTAATTTACTGGGAATTTACTGAGTAATTTACTGAGAATTTACTCTGAATTTACTCAGTAATTTTTTGATAATTTACTACGAATTTACTCTGTAATTTACTTTGAATTTACTGGGAATTTACTAAGTGATTAATAAGAATTTACTGGAAATTTAATAAGTAACATACTGAGAATTTACTGGGAATTTACTGAGTTTTTTAATGAGAATTTTCTGAGAATTTACTGAGAATTTTCTGGGAATTTACTGGGAATTTACACAGTAATTTACTGAGTATTTACTTGGAATTTACTGAGTAATTTACTTAGAATTTACTGAGTAATTTACTAAGAATTTACGCACTAATTTACTGGGGATTTACTGTGTAATTTAATGGAAATTTACTGAGTAATTTATTAAAAATTTACTGGAAATTTACTCGGTACTTTACGGAGAATTTACTGAGAATTTACCGGGAATTTACCGAGTAATTTTCTGGGAATTTACTGAGTAATTTCTGAGAATTTACTAGGAATTTACTGATTAATTTAATGAGAATTTACTGAGTAATTTATTGAAAATTTACTAGGAATTTACTTTGTAATTTACTCCGTAATTTATTGGGAATTTACTGAGTAATTTACTGGAAATTTAATAAGTAATTTATTAAAAATTTACTGGGAATTTATTGAGTAATTTACTAAGAATTTATTGTGTAATTTATTGAGAATTAACTGAGAATTTACTCAGTAATTTAATGAGAATTTACTGAGAATTTACGGGGAATTTACTGAGTAATTTACTGAGAATTTACTGGATTTTACTGAGTAATTTACAGAGTATTTTCTTTGAATTTACTGAGTAACTTACTTAGAATTTACTGAAAATTTGCTGAGAATTTACTGGGAATTTACTGAGTATTTACTGAGAATTTACTGGTAATTTACTGCGTATTTATTGGGAATTTACTAAGTAATTTATTGAGAATTTACTGGGATTTTATAAAGTAATTTACTGAGAATTTACTGGGAATTTGTTGAGTAATTTACTGAGAATTTACTGAGTAATTTAATGAGAATTTACTGAGACTTTACTCAGTAATTTACCGATAATTTACTCAGTAATTTGCTGAGAATTTACTGGGAATTTTTTAAGTAATTTACAGAAAATTTACTGGAAATTTACTTAGTAATTTACTCATAATTTACTGAGAATTTACAGAGAATTTATTGAGTAATTTATTAGGAATTTGCTGAGTAATTTACTGTGAATTTACTGAGACTTTATTGGGAATGTCCTGTGTATTTACTGGGAATTTATTGATTAATTTACTGAGAATTTAATAAGTAATTTACTGAGAATTTACTGGGTAATTTACGGAGAATTTACTTAGAATTTAATGTGTATTTAATGAGAATTTACTGAGTAATTTACTAAGAATTTACGAGGAATTTACTGAGTAATTTAATGAAAATTTACTGGGAATTTACCGAGAATTTACTACGAATTTACTGAGTAATTTATAGAGAATTTAATGGGAATTTACTCAGTAATTTACTGAGAATTTACTGGGATTTTACTGAATATTTTACAGAGTATTTTCTAGGAATTTATTGAGTAACTTATTGAGAATTTACTAGAAATTTACTGAGTAATTTACTCATAATTTACAGGGAATTTACTGAGTATTTACAGAGAATTTACGGGTAATTTGCTGAGTATTTACTGGGAATTTACTAAGTAATTTATTGAGAATTTACTGGGATTTTACAAAGTAATTTACTGATAATTTACTGAGAATTTGCTGTGTAATTTACTGGGAATATACTGAGTAATTTACTCGAAATTTTCTGAGTAATTTATTGAGAATTTATTGGGAATTTATTAAGAATTTACTGTGTGATTTGCTGTGAATTTACTGGGAAGTTTTTAAGTAGTTTACAGAGAATTTACTGGAAATGTGAGGAGAATTTACTGCATATTTAGTAAGCATTTACTAAAAATTTACTAAGTAGTTTACAGAGAATTTACTAGAAATGTGAGGAGAATTTACTGCAAATTTAGTAAGCATTTATTGGGAATTTACTGAGTAATTTACCGAGAATTTACTGAAAATTTACTAAGTAATTTAATGACAATTTTCTGGGAATTTACTAAGAATTTACTTGAAGTTTACTGAGTGATTTACTGAGAATTTACTCAGTAATTTATTGACAATTTACTGGAAGTTTGCTGAATAATTTTCTGAGAATTTACTGGGAACTTACTAAGTAATTTACTGAGAATTTATTTGGAATTTACTGAGAATTTAATGGGAATTTACTTAGTAATTTACTGAGAATTTACTAGGAATTTATTGGGAATTTACTAAGTAATTTACTGAGTATTTTATGGGAATTTACTGAGTAACTTACAGAGAATTTACTGAGAATTTATTAGGAATTTACTGAGTAATTTACTAAATATTAACTTGGAATTTACTATGTAATTTACTGGGAATTTACTGATAATTTACTGGGAATTTACAGAGTAATTTACTGAGAATTTAATGGGAATTTAATGATTAATTTACTGAGAATTATTGGGAATTTACTAAAAATTTACCGTGTAATTTACAGAGAATTTACTAGGAAGTTATTGAGTAATTTACAGAGAATTTATTGGGAACTTATTGAGTATTTACTGGGAATTTACTGTGTAATTTACTAAGAGTTTACTGCGAATTTTCTGTGTAATTTGTTGAGAATTTACGGGGAATTTACTCAGTAATTTACTGGGATTTTTCTCAGTAATTTATTGGGATTTTATTGAGTATTTACTGGGAATTTACTGATTAATTTTCTAAGAATTTACGGGAAATTTACAAAGAATTTACTGGGATTTTACTGAGTAATTTACTGAGAATTTATTGGGAATTTACTCAGTAATTTATTGAGAATTTATCGGAAATTTACAGAGTAATTTAATGACAATTTACTGCAAATTTACTAAGTAGTTTACGGAGAATTTGCTAGGAATTTACTGAGAATTTATAGGGAATTTACTGTGAATTTTACTGAGAATTTATTGGAAATTTACTAAGTAATTTAATGAGAATTTGCTCGGAATTTACTGAGTAATTTACTGGGAATTTACTGCGTAATTTATTGAGAATTTACTGGGAATTTACTGAGAATTTGCAGGAAATTTACTGGGAATTTACTGAGTAATTTACTGGGAATTTACTACGTAATTTATTGAGAATTTACTGAGAATTTGAGGGAAATTTACTAAGTAATTTACGGAGAATTTACTGAGAATTTACTCGGTAATTTGCTGAAAATTTACTGCTAATTTACTGGAAATTTACTGAGAATTTAATGAAAATTTACTAAATAATTTACTGGGAATTTACTGAGTATTTACTGAGAATTAGTGAGTAATTTACGTAGAATTTAGTGAGTAATTTAATAAGAATTTACTGTGAATTTGCTGAGTAATTTACCGAGAATTTACTTAGTAATTTACTGAGAATTTAAAGAATAATTTACTGAGAATTTTCTAGGAATTGACTTGTTAATTTACTGAGAATTTACAGGAAATTTAATGAGTAAATTACTGAGAATTTAATGGGATTTTACTGAGTAATTTACAGAGAATTTACTTGGAATTTACTGAGTAATTTACTGGGAATTTATGAAGTAATTTTCTGGGAATTTACTAAGTAATTTAATGAGAATTTTCTAGGAATTTACTAAGTAATTTACTGGGAATTAACTGAGAATTTACTATGAATTTACTGAGTAATTTACTGAGAATTTGCAGGGAATTTACTGAATAATTATAGAGAATTTACTGGGAATTTACTGATAATTTATTGGGAATTTACTGAGTAATCTACTGAGAATTTATTTGGAATTTACTGGGAATTTATGGAGTAATTTACTGAGTATTTACTGGGAATTTACTGAGTAATTTACTGAATAATTTAATGAGAATTTAGGAGAATTTACAGAGAATTTACTAGGAATTTACTTAGTAATTTAATGAGAAATTACTAGGAATTTGCTGAGTAATTTAATGGTAATTTACTTAGTAAGTTACTGGGAATTTACTAAGTAATTTGCTGAGAATTTTCTAGGAATTTACTGGCTAATTTACTGAGAATTTACAGGAAATTTACTGAGTAATTTACTGAGAATTTGCTTAGAATTTACTGAGTAATTTAATGAGAATTTACTGAGTAATTTACTGAGAATTTACTGAGCAATTTACTGAGAATTGACTGGGACTTTACTGAATAATTTACAGAGAATTTACTGGGAATTTACTAAGTAATCTACTGAGAATATACTTGGAATTTACTAAGAATTTAGGGGATTTTACAGAGAATTTACTGGGAATTTACTTAGTAATTTACTGAGAATATAATGGGAATTTCCTCAGTAATTTACTGAGAATTTTTTGCGAATTTACTGACTAATTTTTTAAGAATTTACTGAGAATTTACTGGGAATCTACTAAGTAATTTATTGAGAATTTATTAGAAATTTACGTAGTAATTTAATGGGAATTTAGTGGGAATTTACTGAGTAATTTACTGAGAGTTTATTGGGAATTTGCTCAGTAATTTACTGAGAAGTTACTGGAAATTTGCTGAGTAATTTCCCGAGTAATTTACTGAGAATTTACTGGAATTTTATTGAGAATTTATTGGGAATTTATTGAGTAATTTACTTGGAATTGAGTGAGAATTTACTGGGAATTTGCTAAGTAATTTGTGAGAATTTACAAGGAATTTACTGAGAATTTACTAAGAATTTACTGAGAATTTACTAAGAATTTAGTGAGTGATTTGACAAGGAATTTACTGAGAATTTACTGAGTAATTTTCTGTAAATTTACTAAGTAATTTATTGAGAATTTTCTGGAAATTTAGTGAGTGATTTATTGGGAATTTACTCAGTAATTTACTGAGAATTTACTTAGTAATTTACTGAGATTTTACTGGGAATTTACTGAGTAATTTATTCTGAATCTACTGTGAAATTACTGAGTATTTACTAGGAATTTACTTAGTAATTTACGTAGAATTTACTGAAATTTGCTGAGTAATTTATTCAAAATTTACTAGGAAGTTACTAAGTAATTTACTGATAATTTAATGTGAATTTTCTCAGTAATTTACTGAGAATTTACCAAGTAATTTACTGAATATTTTTTGGGAATTTACTAGGTAATTTACTAGGACTTTACTGGGAATTTACTGAGTAATTTACTGGGAATTTACAAATTAATTTACAGAGAGTTTAACGGAAATTTACTGGAAATTTACTGAGTAATTTGCAGAGAATTTACTGGGAATTTACTGAGTAATTTAATGAGAATTTACTGAGTAATTTACAGAGAATTTATTGAGCAATTTATTGGGAATTTATTGAGTAATTTCATGAGAATTTACTGGGAATTTACTGACAATTTATGTGATAACCCTGCTCCATATTACGCTAATTAGTCTTAATTGTGATTGTGATTATGTGTTTGATATGATCTTGAATGCCATTTATATGAATATATGTGATTTTGAATTTATATCTGTTCACCTAGGAAAATCTGTTTGACTTTCTGCTTTGGAATTTAAATTGAAGGCCCTATCGGCCACAGGAATCAAAATTAACTACGCTCTTGTGATTGGCATAATTTTTAGAGCCTACGGTGAAATTTGATTGAAATTTGATTCGGATAAAATTAAATAGATTAAATTAATGAAATTGTGCTCAATTATTTAATATTAAAGAAATGTGTTTGAGAGGGAGCTTATAAGGGCCAATTTACACCCTCATTCACTTTGCTTGAGCTCAAAATCAGATTTTATACTTTAGAGAGAGAGAGAGGGTCAGTTAGAGAGAGATAGGGTGAAGGCAATTGAAGATTGTGCAAGAAACTTGAATAAATTGAAGACCAACTCAAAAATTAATCATAATTTGGAAGATTAAAGCTCCTAGGTGAGTAAATTCATGAGTTTGAGCTTGTGATTTTGTGAATTCAAGTGGTTTGGTAGCTCATGGCAAAGATTGAGTTGAAATTGGAGTTAGAATGTGCATGCATGCATAGAATTATCATGAATTGGCAAGAATTGTATAATCTATCATGTAGCTTGTTAATTATGAAGAATTGAGTTATTGGATCATACATGCAAGCATGATTTGGATGAGTTTTATGTGTGTAAGCATCACTTGAGCCATTTGAAACGAAATTGGAGTTAAAAGATTACATGCATGTTTGATTAATGAAGACATAGAGTAATGTGAAGTTGAATACACATGTTTTGAAACTATGAAGAGAAATGTTGGTTAATTTGAGAATTTGATCATGGTTTTAAATAATTGGTCCCAAACCTCCTATGATCTCATGCTAGGTATGCATTTCTCATGTTTTTGGTACCTAAATTCGAGCTTTGGAGCCTTTGAATATCAAGTTTGAGCCTCAAGAACAATTTTGGATTTTCCAGAATTTGGCATGTCCGCTTGAGCGGGGAAAGTGTCCTCGAGCAGGAAATACGAGCTCCAGAACTTTTGCAGACATGGATGTCTGCTTGAACGGGGAAGTTCACGCTCGAGCGTGGAGCTATGTAGAGTGACCTTCAGCTCGAGCTTCCGAATCCATGCTCGAGCATAAAAATGAGGCAACCAGTACTTTTGCAGACTTAATGGGTCCGCTCGAGCGGGAAAGTCCACGCTCGAGCGGGGACCCCTGTTTCAGAAATTTTATAAAAGTGTTCTATGTTTCATTTTCCGTTCTCTTTCACTTCTAAGTACTCTTAGGCATGCATTAAGCATTATGAACGAATTAAAAAGGATAAGAAAGAAACCTAAGAGGGGTGTATGAATTAAGAACGGATTGAATCATTTGTGACCCATGTGTGTTATGTAATGTGTGGAGTCGAGCTCAAGGGTGAATCCACCGGTAGAACACTGTAAGTAATATCTTAATAAAGATATTTTGAAGTATGTCATTTGTCCAATCCCTTATTTCCCTATAAGTCTTATAAGCTTGTTAATTTGAATTGTGGACAAATGGTTGCTATGCCATATGGTTGGGCCTAAGGCAGTCTGCTATGAATGAAAGAATGAATGGGCCAGAGGCCGTTGGATATGAATGAATGGGCCAGAGGCCGTTAGATATGAATAAATGGGCCAATGAATGGGCCGGAGGCCGTTTGATATGTTCGGGCTTGAATCGCCTAATGTACTGAATAGTACATGAAGTAGAATACTAAATAGGCCCAAGGCGGTTTGATATATGTTGTAACAACCCTCACCTTACTCTTGCCATATTTGCGTACATTCTTGCATGGTCTAGCTTGTTATGTTAATTTAAAGGTTTTATCTTGCCTTGATTTGCTTAAGTTGCTTGCATGATTTTGTTCCTTGCTTAGTGTGTGTGTAGTCGAGGTCATCTTGAGCTTAGTCCGTCTTTGACCCTTTGTACTTAGAACTATCTTGAGAACTTGTTCAACCCCATCTTCACCTCGGGCATTCTTTGCCGAGATGTTTTGCACTTGAACCTTGTCCGCAGGCAGGTATGGCCTAGGCCGAGATGTGGCGCACCCCGGCCAAGGTGTGGCACAGCTTAGTCAAGTGTCATCCTCCCTAGCCGATGTTTTTCTATCCTGTTGCTGGATCCTTGTTTTGAACCGATGTCATCTCTTTGCCGATGTGTCTTACCCGAGCTTGCTGCATACGATTTGTCAGAGGCTGTCTTGTCTATCAATCACCTTTTTGGAGCTGAACCAACCCGATAATGCCACGTGTCCGAGCTGTTTGTTAAGGCAGCCGGCAGATCTTGAAAACAAATCATTTTCCTTGTCTCAAATCTTTGTCTTAGAGAGAGAAGCTTTAGAGAGGAGGAAGAAGAGTTCTTGAGTGAGAGTAATCTTCCAAGCTTGATCCTTGAGGCTTGAACCGTTAGATTCGAGTTTTGAGGTTAGAATCTTGATCTCCTTTGGTTGTTCTTGCTGAATATCTAGCTGCATTGCATGATCGGATTTGTTCTGCATGTCATGCATCGTTTTGAAGTTGGTTTTAGAAAGAGAAAATGGTTTTCCATGTGTTCTTGAAGAAAATCTCGTTTTGATCCAAAAGTCTGGAACGAAAACCATGTTTTTGTGGTTGTTCTTGCATGACTTCCTTGAATGGGTACCCAGGTCCATATATTTTGAACTCTTGGCATGAAAACTCAGATTTTTTTTTATAACAAGTTGTGAACTTGCATCCATCTTTCAAATGATCATGTTCTTCATATTCTTCAAAGGGAAACCCAGGTTTTTCTGACTTTGTTTAGCGGGACCTCGGCGTAGTCCTGGACGGTACCCAGTGTGTTTTCTTGAACGGGAGCAGTGTTTAAGCTCCCAGCTTGTTTTGCTTTGCCTTTGACTTGGATCTAGCAAGAATGCCGAGATCATTTGCATGTATAAATAGAGCTTGTTTTGAGGATGTGGTTTGCCGTGTGATTTGTAGGACCTTGATCTTTGCTTTGAGTCTACACCTGAAGAACTAGGTGAGTGGTATTTCTAATAAAGCTATGTTACACTTGCTTTGATAAATCTTGTTTTGTTTGTTTTGACGTGGTATTTGCTAAGCATGAATAAATGGCCTTATTTGATTGCTAACCTCGGAAAGTCCCTTGTGCTGGAGGACTCTAAACTTTCGCAGTACTATGTGTAAAGGATACGGTCCTTGTTAAATCGGGCTACGGGCCTAAGTAACACAAGTCCCTTGTGCTGGAGGACTCTAAACTTTCGCAGTACTATGTGTAAAGGATACGGTCCCTGTTAAATCGGGCTACGGGCCTAAGTAACACAAGTCCCTTGTATTGGAGGACTTTAAACTTTCGCAATACTTTTGACCAAACGATTACGGATCGTACAGCTTATGATACTTGAATGATGAATACGGTTCATTCCTTGTTTCGCCGATGTTATGATACTTGAATGATGAATACGGTTCATTCCTTGTTTCGCCGATGTTATGATACTTGAATGATGAATACGGTTCATCCCTTGCTTTGCCTATGTCAGTAAACATCTCTGGATACTTGTAATAATTGATTGATGAATACGGTTCATCCCTTGTCTTGTTAAAGTTCTGATGTGTTTCGTTTTGAAGGACCTCGGCTTTATTCATGCAAAACCTTTATTTTTAGTACCATTCACTGAGTTTTGTACTCACCCCTCTATATATATGTAGGTGATGAGCAGGATGGCGGCGACGCCTAGACCGTTTTGGATGCTTGTTTTGGATTTGTACTTACGTCGGCTTTACTGTTGTATTTACGTCGGCGATGCCCTGTTTTGCATGTCGGCAAATCTTGAAAATCATGCTTCTTGACTTGTAATTGCTGTATTTTGTATATGTCGGCTCGAGAAGCCTTTTGATCAAGATGTAACATGTATTTTTACCTTGTTGTATTTAAGTTGTGAAGTTAATTGGAATGTTTGGCATTGCTTTGATCTATGCACAGCTCTTATGGACCACTTGTATATTGATTTATTGCTTCCGCATTTGTGAGCCCCCTATATTCATACTCTGATTGTGTTAAGTTTTGAAAAGTTGGCCTTCGGTAATTACGGATTACTGGCCATCACGGCACCAAACTACTAGGGGCGGTTTGGGGTCGTGACATATGTGATTCTCATTCATGTACTTTCTTTATTTGATATTATTCACTGGGCTTTCGCACATGCTCATTCATGTGTATGTAGGTGAGCCAAGGGATGTCCAAACCCAACCTCGGTGAAATATGTGACAAATAGTCAAGGTTTTGAAGAGTCAACCCAACGTCTCACGCACGAGACTTGTCTTTGCCGCTTTTGTTCTTTTGTTACAGTTTTGTTACGTTGGCGAAAACATTGAACTACTTTTGTATATAAACTTTGGATTTGACTGACTTAGACTTAAATGATCCTGTATGTACAGTTTATATGTTAACTTCCCTTTTGATGTGAGCTATTAACGAATACTTATGTGAAATGTTATGATGTGCATATAAGCACAGCTCTATAGATAAAGTTTTAAATTTGCTTCCGTTTGGCCCTTTTACTCTAATAAGTTATATCTTTTGTTTTGGTTTGAGGCCATAGGTAATTCCTCGATTACTGGCCGGTTATGACCTTAATCCATAGGGGCGGGTTCGGGTCGTGACAATTTACTTGGAATTTACTGAGTAATTTACTGAGAATTTAATGTGAATTTACTGGGAATTTACTGAGTAACTTACTGAGTATTTTCTGGGAATTTACTGAGTAATTTAATGAGAATTTATTGAAAATTTACACAGTAATTTACTGGGAATTTACTGAGTAATTTACTGAGAATTTACTAGGAATTTACGGGGAATTTACTGAGAATTTACTGGGAATTTACTCAGTAATTTTCTGAGAAGTTATTAGGAATTTACTGAGAATTTATTGAGAATTTACTCAGTAATTTACTGAGAAATTACCGGTAATTTACTGAGTAATTTAATAAGAATTTATTGGGAATTTACTGAGTAATTTACAGGTAATTTACTAAGAATTTACTGAAAATTTACTAAGTAATTTAATGAGAATTTACTGAAATTTGCTGAGTAATTTAATGAGAATTTACTGGAAATTTACTGAAAATTTATCCGAGCTGAGCCGTGCCGGGCGCGGGTGTGGGGTGTGGGGTGGGTCGGTTCTAATATTAATTTTTTGGACAAAAATTTATTTGAATTTTTCAAATTTCAAATTTAAATTTTTGTTTTCCTAAAGTTGTACCTCTTCCAAAACTATTCCAACAGTTTTAAAAAACTGTTTCAACAGTTTAAAACATTGTTCCAGCAATGGATATATTTTCAAACTGTTTGAAAAAAATGTTCCAAGAAGCAACGAATAGATTCAGTTTGTTCAAACAGATTCAAACTGTTTGACAGTTTGAGTTTCACACCTGTTGGTTTCAAAATAGCACTCGTTCGGATCAAAATTTTTTCCTATAAATACAGATCTGTTCCAGTAGTCTCTATATCCATAAAATCAATATGAAATATTGTTCTTGCTGTCCAGATTTTATTTATTTACATTATTCTTCATATTAGTTATTTAGAGAAAAATAAAGAGAGTATAAGAACACAAGGTTCTAGTTCGTCGTACAAATTTATTTGGAGTGCTACTACAAATTTGTGAAGATCATTGTATCATCAGAGCTAGACGCCACATAACCGTAAGCACCGTAGCGGGGCGAATCTGTCTTAAGGATAGAGTGTCACACACTCGACTTGATCTTTTATTTTTTGTTTGGTTCGACAAAATAAATTCTATAAGTTTTTATTTTATTTTGTTTGATTCAGTTTCAATTTATTTTATTTACACAGAAGATTGTTCCAACAACAACCACCTCACTACTGTTCAACAATGCATAGGACAATTGAATCTCATTTGGGTTATCTATGTATGCAAAGTAAGGGTACACATTGACTAGCAAAGGGCTCTTATTTTCTGCTAAAAATGAAGTGATTTGTCCCATTTCATAGCTCACATCCTCTGAGAATTCCCCTTTAGAAGGAGGGTACGAAATCCCAAGGATTTGTGTTGAAACCGATGTGCTTACTTGGATGTTTCTTAGATTAGCTGATTCTAAAGCTGTTTTGAGATTTTCCATGGCTGGGAAAACATATGCGGATAGGTCACCAGGGATGACTTGGTTGCCAGCAGATATGCAGAGGAATCGAATTGTGTCCGAGTATGGAAGCATGTCGGTGTTGATCCAAGTTGTGGCATGTGAAACCTTAGTTGGTAGGTCTTGGAGGTCTTGGTCTAATGTTCCGAGGATGACTTCAATTCTTGAATTTTTCAGAGCTGTGAGTACATCGAGGTTTGGGGCGAAGAGGCGTGTTTTCATTATGTTTCTTGATTTTAGAAGTGCAACGACTTGGTTTGGTGGTGGGAGGTTGTTTCCTAGTAGGCCATAGTTTACTCCAATTACTCCAGCTTCTGCATTAAGACGAATCATGATTTGCACAAATTGAACATGAAGTATAAATCTGTCTAAAAGCATAGAATTTTGTGAAAAATAGTATATAGAATACAGTTGGCTCCGCCATGATAAACACGACAGTATAGATATGTGCACAGAATTCATACACAGAAATAAACTTAGAAAAATGATGTTTATTTTTTGTAGTAGCCATACCTTATAAATCCGGACCATACATTAAACCTTTTGAATATTTTTTTGTGCAGCAATTCTATGTCCATGGCATTGTTCTAAGCACTTACAAGGAGTGTGTGGGATTGACTCCTTGTCTTGTGAGTGTTATGTGATCGATTTTATGACCGGTTTGTACATACTTTTTTGATTAAGTAAGAATTAAAAAATAAATAAAATGAAGGCAGAAATGAAGTGGTATACTAGCAGATATGTTCAACTGAAGCATATAGAAGGCAGCTGTGCAATGATAAAGCCAGCCCATTCTTGAGAATTCTCTATATAGGCTCTAAAGATGGGATTTATTTGGATAAACCCAAATGAAGTTGGAGAATTCTTTAACTGAAATGTGAATATGTAGAAAGATGATGAAACTCAACGCAAAATTAAAAAAATAAAAAAAAATAAAAAACAATTTTGCAGTGCTATATGGTACCCGTTAGTCTAAGTTATTTAACCATGATGGCTACGAAAGTGACTAGATGGACAATTTGTCTGCATATTTTACATTTTTTTTTGTTTTTTTTTTTTGGTAGGGACTCTGAAGGCTGCTAATCTCTCTTGAACAAGAAGCATTTTGTGTTGATCTAGTTTGGATTATTAAGAAGGAAAAATAGATGTTTGTACTCAATGAGGTGAAGAGTATTCTGTGATGGAAAAAGCAAACCTAGGCCATTCACCATCAAACATGGATGACTGTAAATAAGAGTTGCATTAGTAGTGTGAGATCCAAACATTGCATTTAGAATTGGATTTGAATAAGCTGCATTGGCTGTTTTTATTTTTTGCACAAACAAACAATTAATAAATAAACAACGATTTAACAATCTTCAATCATATATATTCATGTTTGTGTACTTTGCATTTGGTCAAGGGGCTCCTTGTTATCAAATTTTTCTGTTCTCTTACCTCAAAACACTTACAATACCATTGCATCATTGAAACTTTTGAATTACATTAATCTCGAAACATAATTCAATAAATGTAAATGTTCCGAGATAAGGGACGAATAGATTTAAGACAGTGAATCCCATGTCTTTGCATTCTACATTTTTTGTGTCAAAATATGTTTGCTATTGGACATTGACGAATATGCACATCACTTAGCATTGTAAATTAACTGAGGTAAGTCAAATTAAATAATAATTTGTTGGAAGTATACTTAAAATTTAACCAATTTCAAAATAAATTTAAGTTTGACTTGTTTACATAATAAGTTTGATAATTTTTAAAAAATCGACCAAAAATTGAGCTCGTAAAATATATAAATATATCAAGTTGAGTATTATATTATTCAAATTTAAATTAAAAATTTAACAAATTTTAAGCTGTAATAAAATTTAACTTAATTATATATTAATTAATCTTAAATCAACTTTTAACAAATTAACTCGAATTCGAATATTTTGATTGTTTTTACAAAATCTACGAATCACGTGATCATTAAGAGATAATGCAAAAGCATACACAAGTAATCAGATTGTAACCCAAACAGAATTTGCTTTTTTCTTCAATTACACAAGGAACAATTAGACTATACAACATAGGGGCTCCTTGTTATCAAATTTTTTCTTCTGTTTGATTGTCCCTGGACCAAGGCTGTGTGGTTTGGCAGCTCCTTAAATATGCGAATGGATCAAGGCTCGATAACAAATGTGACCAAGTGGACCAACGATCTGTTGCAAGGCGGTACTCCGAAGAATGAATCCAAACGTCTCATCAATATTGTTGCTATTGTTGCCTGGTTCATATGGAAATCCAGAAATGATTTTGTCTTTAACCATCACCCGGTGGACCCTCATGTCACTTTGCAAAAAATCACTCATTTTTGGAAGGAATTAGATGCTCTGTCTAGCCATCCCAACCCTCCCAACCAGGACTTAGCCGTCCCCAACCTTCACCCCTGTTTAAGTTGGCAGCCAGCTTCCCATGGTTTGGTCAAAATCAACTGTGATGCAGCTTTCTGTCAGCACTCTTCATCAGCTGCACTGGCTGTGATTCTTTGAGATTCAAAGGGCAACCTATTGGATGGTTGTGCTAAGTTTATTGCGGCTTCCTCTGCAGCACAAGCCGAGGCTCATGCAGTGCGTATGGCATGTCTCATGGCTCAAGCCCTCAATCTCTCACAAATGGAAATCGAAAGTGATAACAAAAGGGTGATCTCTCTTTGCGTTTCCAAAACAGTTCCACCATGGGAGTATAGTGCTGTTATCATGGATATTAGAGCTCTTGCTCCTCCAAATTCTATTTTGTTTTCCTGGACTAGACGCAACAACAATGGTGCAGCCCACTGGGTTGCAAAGTCGTGTCTTTCTAAGTCTTTACCTGTAAATTGGGTTGTATGCCCACCTGCAGCTCTTGTCTTCATACTCAACTCTGATGTATCCCAATTTCCTCTTTAATTGAAAGTTTGGGAATTCAAAAAAAAAAAAAAAAAACCATAGAGGAGAGAGAGGCAAAACAAACGAAGACATTCCTCTCTCTATTCTCCCTCTCCTTTGGGTTGTTTTGGGAAGATGGTAAAAAGTGATTTTTTGACTTTTAACCAAGTTTTTGACTTTTTTAGACAAATGATTTGAGAAGTTGCTAAAAAGTGACTTTTGACTTTTTTTATTAATGTTTGTTTATGATGTCAAATCATAATAAAATGATCAAACTACCCCCATTTATTTAAAAAATTTACAACTTCACCTATGTAACACATTTTGACTCATGAGGGGTAAAATTATAATTTCACCGTTGACTAAAAACCAACTTCCCAAATAAAAAAAAAAAAAGTTAACTTTTAACTTTTGCTACTAATCAAAAAAAGTGGCTATTGCCAAAACAACCCTTTATCTTCCAGAACCCTCCCCTGTACCTTCCAGGAGGATTAAAGACACGTTATTCCAGTTAATATTATTAATATTATTTTGCATAGACAATGCGAGTGACTTCAAAAATAATTAAAACTTATTTAGGTCAAGTTTGGCAAGTCTAGAATAAGTCAAAAAGTCAAAAAATTACTCAAAAAGTTAAAAAGTTAACACTATTCACCAAAAGTCAACAATTACGGCTGCACAACTCCCAATTCTAATTTTCTCTTACAAACCAATTTTTATAATTTTTTATTACATATTTTTCCATAAAAAGTAAAAAAATTAACCCAAACATCTATATTTTCTTTCTCAATTTTTTAGTTCAAAAAGACAAAATGTACACTTATTTAGGACACCCCAAACAACCCCTTAAAATCATAATTCCATTTGATTACTCAGTTTCAAGGTCTCTGAAGCTAAAATGAAATGTGGTTTAGAAATATATTATTTTAATATTTTTTTAACGTTTTATGACACGATTTAAAAAATAAAGAAATAAAGAGATTAATAATTTTTTTAACTTTTCGAGGAGTAGAAGTAAAGGACAGTGAGAGACACCCTTAAAGTATATTTGGTGACTTTTAGTTAAGAAAAAGGGAAAATATTTGAGCCACCCACTATTCTGAGGTCAAGTTTGGCTAAATTAAGTGCACTTATTTCATATTTTTATCTTTTTTAGGTCACATCAATCAATATTTCCTCTCTACTTTTTTTACACATAATACAAGAAAAGTCAAAAAGTACACTTATTTAGTCTTTCCAAACTTGACTTTATTGTCACGTGGATTAAAGATGTATTTATATATTTTTTTTCTTTTTCTTAGTGTAGGTTGTGGAAATGATGTTTTGCGGAGTCTAAATCATTACTAAAAAAAGATTTGGGGACTTTTATTGAGTAGTGGGCCTATCATTGAAGAACACGTGTACGGGTGCATGCGAGCATTAGCCGACCGAGAGGCATTCCCTGGGTAGCAGGCGATCGTAGTCCAAAAGATGGAAAGATGATCAGGTGCAGTGTGCAGTTTGAGTTTTTTAATTGAGTTGTGCAATATACATTAATTAGTTTATTAATTATTGTATTAATACTAATTAAATTGTGAAAGTAGAGAATAGTTATTGATTAGTTTAGAAGTAGTGCCATGTGATGCTCTGTGTGTACTATGATTAGTGAATAAAGTAAAATTTATAGTTTTATGTTAAATAATTAAATAATATGAAAAGACATAATATTTTATAATTTATCAATAATATAGTGACGTGATACCTTGGCAAATTAATAATTTTTCAAAAGTGAGACGCACCAATGTACGGCTTGCAAATGTGCCAGAAAAACAAAAAACAAAAAACAGGAAGATAATATATATACATATATATGCATGAATATTATTTTATTTAATTTTACAATTAAGGTAGTGTTTGGTTTAAAACTCAAATCATGACTTAGATTAAAAAAATTTAAAACTCTTTTCAAAATTTATAATTAAACTCTTTTTAAAACTCTATTTAAAAAAAAATTCAAATAAAATATTTTTTATTTTATTCTTTAAAATTGTTTTAATTTTTTAGAAAAAAATTAATTTTTATTTTATTTATGAAGAAAAATATATTTCATTTTTTAATTTTCTTAAATATTAGCCAAATAATTTGTTATGATTTAGATATATATTGGTAATCCAAAATTTTAAAAATTTAAAAAAAATTAAGAAAATTAAATATTTAAAAAGTAAATAAAAAATATTTCAAAATAAAATAAAATACTTAACATAAAAATTATATATTTAAAATAAAAAATAATTTTTTTTAAATTTCTAAATACTTAAAAATATATATTTGAAATATTTTGAAAAATACAATGTACAAATGTAATAAATACAACACACATTAAATAAAATATTTACCCTAAAAAAATAAAATTAAGAAAATCTTTAAATATTTAAAAAATATAAACCTAAAAAATTTCAAAATACAACTCAAAACTCAAAATACAAATCAAAACTCATTTCAAAACTCATAACTAAATAGTTTTTTTTCTTTTCAAAACTAATTTAAAAAACTCAAAACTCAAATCATGATTCAAAAATTAAACCAAAGGGAGCATAAGTTTTTTTTTTTTCTTTTTCCGAGTTATTATGTAGCATTTTTATTCTTTTAATCTCTTATTTTGTATCTCACCATTGTTTTGAGATTCAATAATTTCTCATTTAGAAAAAAAATACTATAGTAGAATAAACCATTAATTCATACTCTAATATTCTTTTCTCATTTACAAAAAATAGTATGTCTGGATAAACTATTAATTCATACTCCAATTTTCTTTTCCAAAACATGACATATGGTACTTATTAATGAATTTAAAATAATCTACAGATTTTGTGGTAATAGAGATTTTTTTAAGATAGGTGGTGGTAATGGAGATTCACACTCAAAAACAATTTAGTTAAAATTATTTCTTTCAAATAAAAAAAAAAAGAATAATTCTATGTATCTCATCTTAATTACTTTGAATTTATTTCGAAAGAGATTGTACGGTTGAGATTGAATTTGTATAGTGTAGGATCTATATATAAAATGAATTTGAATTAGTTTGTTTGGTTCGAGTTTTCTGAATTCATTTTATTTTTATTTTGACTTAATTTTTTTAATATTTTAAGCAAATTTTTTATTTTTATTTTTAGATACATCTAACATAAATATACTTTAAAGGTATAACATTTGTGAATTTTTTTTTAAAAAAAATACCAAATACCAAAAATGCAAACAAAAAAAATACAATACATATTTTTGTATTCCTGTGTACTTATTGATTTTTTAAAATATATTTTTTTATAAATATTTATTTTTTAGATACATCTAAGTAAGGTGCATCTAAAAAAGAAAAAAATTGCTTAGAATTAAAAAAATATTCATTAAAAAAAATACAAAAAATAAAAAAACTCAATTTTCAAAAAATTGAATCCAAAAATTGAAACCAAACACAAATGTTATAGTAGCTCATGTCCTATCCAAGATTTTTTGAATCAACAAGTCATAAGGGGTTGTTTGGGATGAACTATGTAAGTGCACTTTTTAACTATTTGGATAAAAAAGTAGAGGAAAAAAAGATGATTGTTTATGATGATTTTTTGTGTATTCAAATATTGTATAAAATAACAAAATTACCAGAATACCCCTAATTCCTCTATGCGTGTACTAACAGTGATTGTTTAGGAAGCCATATAGTACTCATTGTTTTGAAGTTGTGTGGTGGATTGAACGATACTATTCGGCCTGTGGGGGTCTACCACGGGTCCCGTTTTGATAATCTGAACCGTTCAATATGTACAACTCGTCGAGTACTATAGGCTGGTAAAAAATCAAGTTGATCGGATATCGATAGCTATCTCATCGGATCATTGTTTGTCAACCATTAATTTATTCACCGTCCATTTTTTTTATACAAAACTGATTTGATCATATAGCTATCGATATTCGATCAATGTCATTTTTTATAATAGTATAGTACTCGACGAGTTCTACATATTGAACGGTTCATATTATTAAAACGAGACCCGTGATAGGCCCCTACCGGCCGAACAGTACCATTTAGTGTAAATTTTTTGTGCGCCTGTGTAAATTTGTACCATCACTTCAATACACAATTGGCTTGTACGTGGCCATTTGATTTTTTATATATATTTTTTTGTGAATAGTGATAACTTTTTGATTTTTTTAGTAATTTTTTGACTTTTTGTCTTTCATAGAAGATGCCAAACAAGCACTTAGTAAAACTGAAAATATTATCAGTTTTTTTCAATTTTTAAAAACTAATATCATTATCAATTTTACATAGTAGTGTTCTAGATAATTATTTCACTAATTGATGAAAACAAATAGAGCATCAGATTAAACGTTTTTATCCTTCTACTTATTGGTTTGATTCAACTATCCAATACAACCGACAAAATTATAAATTTTTTTCAATTTTAAAATTGAAAACATTGTGTTTGATTTGAGTTTTCTGGATTAAGTTTTTTGAAAACTGAATTTTTTAGTTTTCATGTTTTTTTTATTTTTAGTGAATATTTTTAAAATTTTAAACAATTTTTTTTACTTTTTTAGATGCACCTTACTTAGATGTATCTAAAAAGTAAAAAAGTTGTGAAAAAATATTTTAAAAAATTAATATACAAAAAATGTACTAAATTTTCGTATTTTTTTATTTTATATTTTTGGTATTTACTGAATTTTTAAAAGGTTTTTTAACAATTTTTTTACTTTTTAGGTATATTTATGTTAGGTATATCTAAAAAGTAAAAAAAAAATTACTTAAAATATTTAAAAAATTCAGTAAAAACAAAAAAAAATATAAAAAATAAGAAAGTAGAATTTTCTGAAAAGTATTTTTGGAAAAATGAAACCGAGCAAGCTAGTTTTTTAATTTTTAAAGATTTTTTTTTTTTAAGTTTTGCATATCAATGTTTCATCAACATGCTTTTTATAGATACAAAATTTTCAGTTTTTCGAAGAAAAAAAAATCAGTTTTTTCAATTTTTATTTTTATTTTTTTTGTTTTTTCAATTTGAAAGTTTATATTTTAAAGTTTTAAAAATCAAAGTAAATGTCAAATTAATTAAACGTTAAGTAAAAATGATTTTTAAAAAATCATTTTGGTGAACAAAAAATTTTGTTATTTTTTTATTCACTAAAAACGGTATTGGTAAAGCCGTGTTCTAGAAAACGGCTTTGCTAAAGCCGATTTACCTATAATGGGAATAAAGTCAGAAACAAGAGATTCTATTTACACACCACCATCTGACTCAGTGGACACCACTTTCTTAGTTCACACTACACCCATTTTGAATTATTTGATGTTTTCTCAATTCACACCAACAATTTTTTGAAAAACCCAAAATACCCTAAATCTTCCAAACTTTCCAACCTTTACCAAATTCTAAGCCTAATCTTAACTACTACCATCACCAGCGACTGTCATCCCTTCCATCACTGCCCCCTTTTCCAACCTCCTTCTTCTTCTCATTCTCTGGCGACTCTAACAGCCCATCCCTCACCCATCAGTTGATACAAACATACTGTCACGACCCGAACCCGCCCCCATGGGTTAAGGACGTAACCGGCCAGCAATCCTAAGATTACCTACGGCCTCAAACCAAAACAGACTTAACACATCAGAGTAAAGGGGCCAAAAGGGAAGCAAAATTTAAAACTTTGTCCATAGAGCTGTGCTTACATGGCACATCAAAACAAACCATACATATGTACGTTAATAACTCACAACAGAAACATAGCGACATAGGTTTTGTACAGACAGGATCATCCAAAACTAAGTCAACCCATAAAAACTATAAGCAGACGTATACAAAACTTCGCCAACCTGACAAAATGTAAATACATAACGAAAGGGCGAAGACGGGTCTCGTGCGTGAGACACAAGGGCTGACTCTCTCAAAACCTTAGTTGTTCCATACAGACTTCACCGAGACTGGGTCTGGACTTCTCTTGGCTCACCTACAAACACATGAATGAGCGTGAGCGATAGCCCAGTGAATAATATCGGATATGACAGTTACATAACAATATGTAGAACAACATGCTCCAAACGGCCTTGGGCCCAATTCATACTTCTATTTAACAAATATATATAACTATACAAATTCAAATCAAGTAACTGTAGTTCTAAACATTCTGGCCTTCGGCCATTCACTTATGTCGAAACGGCCTTCGGCCCATTCATTTATGTCAAAATGGCCTTCGGCCTATTCATTCATGTCAAAACGGCCTTTGGCCTACTCGTTCATGTCAAACGACCTTCGGCCTACTCATTCATGTCAAAACGGCCTTTAGCCTACTCGTTCATGTCAAACAACCTTCGGCTCCTTTGGCCTACTCGTTCATGTCAAACGACCTTTGGTCCATTCAAGTTTATCAAAACGACCTTTGGTCCATTCATGTTCATCAAAACGACCTTCGGTCCATTCATTTATATCAAACGACCTTCGGTCCATTCATTTATATCAAAATGACCTTCGGTCCATTCATTTATATCAAAACGACCTTCGGTCCATTCATTTATATCAAACGACCTTCGGTCCATTCATTTATATCAAAACGACCTTCGGTCCATTCATTTATATCAAACGACCTTCGGTCCATTCATTTATATCAAAACGACCTTCGGTCCATTCATTTATATCAAACGACCTTCGGTCCATTCATTTACATCAAACGACCTTCGGTCCATTCATTTATATCAAAACGACCTTCGGTCCATTCATTTATATCAAATGACCTTCGGTCCATTCATTTATATCAAAACGACCTTCGGTCCATTCATTTACATCAAAACGATCTTTGGTCCACAATCCCAATTAACAACTCATAAAGTTTATAAGGGAATAAACAATTGGACATTGACAAGCTTTCAAATATTGATATTACTCACAGTGAACGGCTTGTGGATTTGCCCTGGAACTTGACCCTACACATTTCATGAGCACAAAAGGGTCACTAACAGTTCAATCCGTTCTTTAATTCACATATTCCTCTTTAGGCTTTATTATTATCTCATTAACTCATTTACAATGCTTAACATATGCCTAAGAGTGCTTGCAAGTAAAAGAGAACGGAAAACAGAACACAAAATGCAAAAACAGGATTTCAGAAAATAGGGTCCCCGCTCGAGCGTGGACTTCCCCGCTCGAGCGGACCCTTAGGTCTGCAAAAGTACTGGTTACCTTCAATTCCAGCTCGAGCGTGAACTCGGCCGCTCGAGCGGACTGCCTGTCTACATAGCTCCCCGCTCGAGCGTAAACTTCCCTGCTCGAGCGGGAACCATGTCTGCAGAAAGTGCTGGAAGCTCGATTTCTCCGCTCGAGCGGCACTTCACCCGCTTGAGCGTACATCGAAAATCTGGGTTTTCCAGATTGAGTTCTTGAGCTTCATCTCGACATTCAAAGGCTCTAAATGCATGATTTCGGTCCAAACTTTACATAATCATGTATTAACATGGTACAAACATAGAATTACAACATATTGAAGCTCAATTTCATAATTTATCCACATGCATGGCTCATTTTCCACCAACTCATTACCAATGTAACCATTTCATGCATTCAAAGCTTCTACTTCCATGGATTGTACATGCATGTGACATATAACCTTCATTCTCATCTCATATGATGAAAAGATGGTCAAATACATGGATTTCAACCAAAATTGCAACATGAGTCATGTAATTCAAGCTCAAATATGCAAATTCAAAACAATACATACATGTATGCATATATGGTCTTCAAATTCATCAAAACCAACTCCTTTCATGTTCTAGATCACAAATTAATCTTCAATTCACGAAATCACAGCCCAAATTCATGAGTTAGGGGTTGGTTACTCACCTAGGAGCTTTAATCTTCCAAATTCTAGTCAATTCTTGAGTTAAATCTTCAAATTCCCAAGCTAGAGCCAAAAATTGCTCAAGTCTCTTCCTTCCTCTCTCTATAGCCGGCCTCTCTCTCACTCTCAATTGTCTAACTCAGATTTTGAGTCTTAAGAGAGCTAAAGGAGAGTGCAATGCAAATATACAACAAGCCCCACTAATATAATATTTTAATATAAAATATTTGGGCACTTAATTCATCAATTTAATCAGTTTAATCTGACCATAATTAATTTCTAATTAAATTTCACCGTAGGCTCTAAAAATTATGCCAACCACAGTGGCGCAATCAATTTCGGGTTCTGTGGCCGATAAGGCCCTCAATTTAATTTTCGAAGCGGTAAAATCAAACAGATATTCCTACGGTGAACAGATAGAAATTCAAAACCACATATTTTCACATAATGGCATACAAAACCATGCTAAACACATAACCATAAACAACTTAAGGACCAATTAGCATAATACAGGACAGGGATGTCACAGTCTTCCCCCCTTTAGGAAGTTTGGTCCTCCAAACTTATTTTACCTTCAGTCGAAACAATTCGGAACACTTTTCATTCAACGGTTCCAACCCTTCTTAATAGTCATTCGCTTAGTCTTGAAATCAAGCAACGCTCTATTCTCAATCAGTCATAGATTTACCTTTTTCCGCCATACAAGGCTTGTATGGTGCCATGCCCAAAGTAGAGTGTGGGTTGTTGTTGGGAGCAAAGTTTGCCAATGATGGATAGACCTTTCCAACTCCCAAAAAAAAAATCTAATGCATATCCTTGGAGCATTCCTCCAAAAAATCTAAAAATTTCTTTCTGAGCATACTTCAATTTGCGGATGGTAAACAGCGCCGAATCATAATTCAGTTTCGTAACAAATTCATAATTTGTCCAGATCATTTACAGAAATCATAAGTCATGATTAAGTTTACGTGATACATCCATTAGCATTAACAGATCAGAACGGAACAGAATAGAACAGAACATATAGACGTGAGGTTACGAATAACCAGTTCCATAAAGGAACCTCCGGGTCCGGGTAACATAACAGAACAGAAGCTGAGCCCCCATCGCCTCTTGAAGGCTTTTCAAAATTCAAACACATTTAGAATTTCTGTCTAAACAATAGATACTGGGACTCCATGTAAACGAGCGATCTTATCGATGTAAACAGTGGTTAGTCTACAAGCATCCTACAAAATTTTATAGGGAGAAATGGGCAACTTCAATAATTTTACCTACAATAGCCCAAATGGGACTTATACCTTGGGTGCTCAAGGTAGCCCCACAACGAAATTCGTAGCCACATATTCCCATTTCCATTCCAAAATGGAGAGATTGAAGCAGTTCTGCCACCACTGATATTCGACTTCGACCTGTTGGTACCGAAAAATATTCAAACACAAATTCACTAACTGCCCTCTTCAAGGCAGGTCACCAACATATTTATTTCAATGTCAGTTAACTTTATCACAGAAGTTCGGTCTATTCCGTGTCACAAAAGTTCAATTCATCCTTTAATAATTCCCCAATTTACGATCTGATTCGGTATTTAGTCTAGTGACTCATCACAATTATCCAAGGTCAATTAGCAGTCTTCAGGAACATAAGATGGATCCAGATACTGATTCCCGAAACAACAAAGGTAACATCGAAGTAATTACCCACACAATACACATAGTCCGTATATCCCCATAGTACCAATTGTAAAATACAACAACATTGAGGCAATCGACTTCTAATAGAATACACATATTCTCAGTTCATTCAGCAGTTTACGGTTTGCAATTCACTATTCAGTTCAGTATTCAATTCTCTGTTCCATCGAGTCTTTCTACTTTATCTGGTAGTCGTTAAAAGCATAAGGCAATTCATATACGTAAATCCCCATGATGTCCAGGCATTATCAAAGGAGTCAATCGCATGTCAAACACAATTCACATATTCTCAGGGTTTCAATCATAGAATATTATGACACTGGGTGGTTATATACAAAGCGTACCGAATTTACGCACTTTTCAGACAATCAGGGTTTTTCAAAGTTTCTTGGATGTTAAAACATTTACATAATACCAAAGGATGACATTCCAAACAAAACAAAGGAATAATCGTCTCGGAATCGAAGCACACCCGTTCGCGACCGTCGGTGGCCGATTCCAGATCGATTAGTCAAACCCACCAGTACGAAACCGTCGGTGGCAAAAGGTATCTCAATCAAAAGTGCTACATAGGCTTAACGTCCCCTAGCACAAAAGGACGCCCCAAGAATGTCATCAAACAAACATAGTACCACTCACCGTAACTTGATCTCCCAAAATCCGATAACACTGAAGCAACCACTCTCTCATACACAACATATTCTGATCAGTCAAGGACAACTGTTCAGTACTGCTCAAAATGAAATCAGTCTACTGTCATCGGTTCCCATAGCGTCAAACAAACAAAATGGAACAACACTCCTTACGACACCCAATCACGGGATTTGTACAATTCAGTTCATCTATAACACATATGTCATCAATAGTTGAAGGTTGGTTCTCAATGGTGTTCATAGGTAGATCAATCTATTGATAGCCCACAAAGGTCTTTCAAATAAGTCAAGCACTCCAAACGGATTCAAGTTTTGGGTCCATCAGTTTTCCTACCAATAATAATCCGGTCATTTATTTATAGACAATTCTTAACCCCCTTTTACAAAGTCGACTTAGATAGAGGTTCTTATCAATCAACCCAAGCAAAGGTCTTGTCAGATTAAATCAAACAAAGGTCCCGTCAAATTATATCCAATGAGGGTTCTATCGGGCCAATTCAGACAAAGGTTCTATTGGATCAAGTCAGATAGAAGTTTTCTCAAATAGGGTACATTTGATTCTGTAAAGCTCACTTCGTTTGCTTAGGCAAATGGCTGATAGTTTCACAACTGCCCTAAACTTATCAGTTCTCAAGGTCGTATCAGAATCATTCATCACAACTGTTCATATCAAAGTGCTTCAAATCACGTACAATACGATATTGTCCACATAAGTTCAAGTATAGTTACATAAGCATGCAAGTGTTCATATCAGGAGGTATGTATCATAAGCAGTATAGCAGTTCCCAAATAAGCCTTATATGCAAGAACATGGTGCACAGTAATACATTATACAAAGTTCCTCGGGTACACATAGTATGGGATTGTTACGCAAAGTTCCAAATTAGTCATATCACCCAGTCAACTTTCTACCAATCAAAATATATGGTCTCACAATTATAGAGTTCATCATTTAGGGCGCTCAACTTGGTCACACGATTACAGAATCATAATTCCAGTGGTTTAGTCATTGAAGGCGGTAACATAATAAATTACCCTGAGCATAGGTGTAGATATACATGTGCATGTACAGAGTCAATCAATATCCCAAAACGTATTTCACAAATTTCCCAAACGGGGCATATACCTCCAATGAATACAGTCTTGATCATGTGGGTCTAACCAATCTAGATACACATGCAGCAGATATAAAATATATGCCGATCCGAATCAAATAATATCCCAAGCGAAGATGTACAAACGTACTAATTCAGAATCAATCAACACATAAACATTCATTTGTAAACAGTATAGATACCTGGGATAATGGTTACAACATTCTGAGTGCTTTCTGGGATGAGTGTGATTACTCCATCCTGAGTAGCAATTCCTACCACTGGTACGGATTTAGCCAAGGCAGAGGATTCATTCACATTTCGTTCAATCCGGGGACAGTTCCTCGCCGTATGGTCCATTTTACCATATCTATAACGAGCCCCAGATGTCTGATAACAAACTCTTCGGTGTTTCTCACACTGGTGGTGGCAAAAGTTCTTATCATAACAGTAACTGACGTTGTTGTCTTAAGATCTCTGCCATTTCTTGTACCATTCTTTCCAGTCTATCAGGTCGGGCTGTAAAAGAGTCTGCCAACTCGCATGCCCTTACCTTATTCATACTTTACACAGATCCTTACTAAGCCCTGCCAAACACTGGGATGCCCAACACAAAGACAATCACAGATATACATGGGTATATTCGTACATTATTATATTCTCATTTTATACATTGACAAGGCACAATTAATCACATACATAACAGATGATTGCATACTTATTAGTTATTGCATGCTGAATATTTACTAAGTAATCATATACTCAAATCATGTTCATATTTTACATAGACACCCGTAAGCAGAATTGAATGCACATAGACAACTTTTCATGATTGATATATTCATGTATGTGCATTATATCAAAACAACCTTGTTGTACACATTAGTGTAACAATTCATATTTCATATTCAAATCATGTGTGGTATTTCCTTGAGCGTAACATATCATGTTGGTCAAGCATATCAAGTTCCATGATGGAACCTCTAATACCAGGTAACATATCACATACATAGGCCACGGTATTATTTCCCCCGGGCTAGGGCCTCATGACCATAAGCCACAGTATTATGTCCCCTGGGCGAGGGCCTCTGCTAAGGATACCACAATTACGTTCCAGGAAATTTGGACAATCATTAATTCATTTCATATCATCATAACATAATTAAGACTAAACGTAATTTTATAGAGTTCTTACTCACCATCCGATTGAACTTGCATTATACTTTATACAAAAATTCATGAGTATGCATATACCGGAAAGCATACATATTTCGATGGTTTACAATGCACGCAATCCACAATTTATAGCCCATAATCGTTCACATTAAACATTTAGGCGTATTTCTGATGCTTTCAAATTCATACTTATCACATGAATGCGTCCTAGATCTTTTCTAAACGCTTATTGCTGTTTTGGACAAGTGCGTGAGTTATTAACTCGTGCTCTGATACCACTCTGTCACGACCCGAACCCGCCCCCATGGGTTAAGGACGTAACCGGCCAGTAATCCTAAGATTACCTACGGCCTCAAACCAAAACAGACTTAACACATCAGAGTAAAGGGGCCAAAAGGGAAGCAAAATTTAAAACTTTGTCCATAGAGCTGTGCTTACATGGCACATCAAAACAAACCATACATATGTACGTTAATAACTCACAATAGAAACATAGCGACATAGGTTTTGTACAGACAGGATCATCCAAAACTAAGTCAACCCATAAAAACTATAAGTAGACATATACAAAACTTCGCCAACCTGACAAAATGTAAATACATAACGAAAGGGCGAAGACGGGTCTCGTGCGTGAGACACAAGGGCTGACTCTCTCAAAACCTTAGTTGTTCCATACAGACTTCACCGAGACTGGGTCTGGACTTCTCTTGGCTCACCTACAAACACATGAATGAGCGTGAGCGATAGCCCAGTGAATAATATCGGATATGACAGTTACATAACAATATGTAGAACAACATGCTCCAAACGGCCTTGGGCCCAATTCATACTTCTATTTAACAAATATATATAACTATACAAATTCAAATCAAGTAACTGTAGTTCTAAACATTCTGGCCTCCGGCCATTCACTTATGTCGAAACGGCCTTCGGCCCATTCATTTATGTCAAAATGGCCTTCGGCCCATTCATTCATGTCAAAACGGCCTTTGGCCTACTCGTTCATGTCAAACGACCTTCGGCCTACTCATTCATGTCAAAACGGCCTTTAGCCTACTCGTTCATGTCAAACGACCTTCGGTTCCTTTGGCCTACTCGTTCATGTCAAACGACCTTCGGCTCCTTTGGCCTACTCGTTCATGTCAAACGACCTTTGGTCCATTCAAAACGACCTTTGGTCCATTCATGTTCATCAAAACGACCTTCGGTCCATTCATTTATATCAAACGACCTTCGGTCCATTCATTTATATCAAAACGACCTTCAGTCCATTCATTTATATCAAAACGACCTTCGGTTCATTCATTTATATCAAACGACCTTCGGTCCATTCATTTATATCAAAACGACCTTCGGTCCATTCATTTATATCAAACGACCTTCGGTCCATTCATTTATATCAAAACGACCTTCGGTCCATTCATTTATATCAAACGACCTTCGGTCCATTCATTTATATCAAACGACCTTCGGTCCATTCATTTATATCAAAACGACCTTCGGTCCATTCATTTATATCAAAACGACCTTTGGTCCATTCATTTACATCAAAACGATCTTTGGTCCACAATCCCAATTAACAACTCATAAAGTTTATAAGGGAATAAACAATTGGACATTGACAAGCTTTCAAATATTGATATTACTCACAGTGAACGGCTTGTGGATTTGCCCTGGAACTTGACCCTACACATTTCATGAGCACAAAAGGGTCACTAACAGTTCAATCCGTTCTTTAATTCACATATTCCTCTTTAGGCTTTATTATTATCTCATTAACTCATTTACAATGCTTAACATATGCCTAAGAGTGCTTGCAAGTAAAAGAGAACGGAAAACATAACACAAAATACAAAAACAGGATTTCAGAAAATAGGGTCCCCGCTCGAGCGTGGACTTCCCCGCTCGAGCGGACCCTTAGGTCTGCAAAAGTACTGGTTGCCTTCAATTCCAGCTCGAGCGTGAACTCGGCCGCTCGAGCAGACTGCCTGTCTACATAGCTCCCCGCTCGAGCGTAAACTTCCCCGCTCGAGCGGGAACCATGTCTGCAGAAAGTGCTGGAAGCTCGATTTCTCCGCTCGAGCGGCACTTCACCCGCTCGAGCGTACATCGAAAATCTGGGTTTTCCAGATTGAGTTCTTGAGCTTCATCTCGACATTCAAAGGCTCTAAATGCATGATTTCGGTCCAAACTTTACATAATCATGTATTAACATGGTACAAACATAGAATTACAACATATTGAAGCTCAATTTCATAATTTATCCACATGCATGGCTCATTTTCCACCAACTCATTACCAATGTAACCATTTCATGCATTCAAAGCTTCTACTTCCATGGATTGTACATGCATGTGACATATAACCTTCATTCTCATCTCATATGATGAAAAGATGGTCAAATACATGGATTTCAACCAAAATTGCAACATGAGTCATGTAATTCAAGCTCAAATATGCAAATTCAAAACAATACATACATGCATGCATATATGGTCTTCAAATTCATCAAAACCAACTCCTTTCATGTTCTAGATCACAAATTAATCTTCAATTCACGAAATCACAGCCCAAATTCATGAGTTAGGGGTTGGTTACTCACCTAGGAGCTTTAATCTTCCAAATTCTAGTCAATTCTTGAGTTAAATCTTCAAATTCCCAAGCTAGAGCCAAAAATTGCTCAAGTCTCTTCCTTCCTCTCTCTATAGCCGGCCTCTCTCTCACTCTCAATTGTCTAACTCAGATTTTGAGTCTTAAGAGAGCTAAAGGAGAGTGCAATGCAAATATACAACAAGCCCCACTAATATAATATTTTAATATAAAATATTTGGGCACTTAATTCATCAATTTAATCAGTTTAATCTGACCATAATTAATTTCTAATTAAATTTCACCGTAGGCTCTAAAAATTATGCCAACCACAGTGGCGCAATCAATTTCGGGTTCTGTGGCCGATAAGGTCCTCAATTTAATTTTCGAAGCGGTAAAATCAAACAGATATTCCTACGGTGAACAGATAGAAATTCAAAACCACATATTTTCACATAATGGCATACAAAACCATGCTAAACACATAACCATAAACAACTTAAGGACCAATTAGCATAATACAGGACAGGGATGTCACACATACCTTCATCTTTCCCAACCCTAACCTTAACCTTAGTGACCATCCATCGTCACTGCCGTTGTTGCCTCTATCCTCTCTCTCTCTCTCTCTCAAAATAGCGATCTGCTCTCTCTTTCTCTCTCTAGAAATTGCGATCGCGAGATTGCGATCTGCCCTCTCTTTGTCGTCGGGTTGCGGCGGCACTGCAAAGGGGTGAAGGTGGGTTGCGAGGCTGCGAAGGGGACATTGGCAAGGTTGTGGGAGGTGCTTCGCCGAAGTGGAAAGTGTTAGTAGCGGAGGTAAAGAGGGCTTAGGTGAGCGCCGAAGGTATAGTGATATGCAATGGTAGGGCAGTGATTGGAGGCGATGCGATGCGAGAGGTGGCTACAACGACAGCAGCATAGAAGGGGCGGCCGGAGTTGGGAGCAACCAGCGAAAGGGCAACGCTGGTTATGGCTGGTGTGTAATTAGAATTCTATCCAAAATGGTAATTTGCTTAATGGACATAAATGTAGTAAAAAAAATTATAAAGATGGTGTGTATTAAGTCAAATAGTGGTGTGTAAATAGAAACTCCCGTCAGAAACACACCCTAACCCTAGAGTGGGACTAACACTATGTTTGGGAATTCAGGAGAGAAAAAAAAAGAAATGATTACTTAAATTATAAAAGAAAAGAAATGATTGTAATTCTCTCATTCTTGTTTGGATACGTAAGAAATAAAAGAAAAGAAATGATTATGATTTCTCTCCTTCTTGTTTGGTTAGATTTCATAAGAGAAAAGAAAAGAAACTGTTTCATGTTATATTACCAAAATAACCTTTTTATATTTTGTCACTATATAAGAGCATCTCCAATCTTCATTTTTTTTTCTTTTTTTTTTCTTTCAATTTTGAAAAAAAAAAATCATAATTTTTCATAGATGCATGACTAATAATTCAAAACTTCTGATATCATGACTTTGCATTCAACTTTAGTAATAACACATATATAATCAACATAACTATTTTCTATCAGGTGCTATTTCCTACACAAATAATTCATCCTTCCACCACTACAGGACGATCAAACATATTGGAATTTAAAAGGCATGGCAAAGTAACAATATAACACCAAAGGAGAATTTTCAACAATGAAGATGTCATAAGGAGAATTTTCAACAATGAAGATGTCATGGGTAGGAATGAGAGTGTATTAGGTAATCTTCCAAAAGTAAGCATTAGATCAAAAATTTTGATATCATGACAAAAAAATCCAACAAATGCATGACCAATATTTTTTGTTATTACAGGTTGGCTTTGTGAAGAACTCTAGTGCAAAGTGACTTAATACATTTGTGGGGAAATAAAAGTCCACAACATCTTGAGACCAATCAAACAAATAGCACGAAATTGAGTCAAGAAAAATGGATATTAAAGCAAGGAATTCATCATCCACAAAAGATCCAAAAAGAGTTAAAATCATCCACAAAATATCCAAAATAAGTTCAAAGTCATCCACAAAAGACACCACATCCTAAATGGAGTCAAGTACAAAATACGATAGACATCTCTAATGTCCCCTTCAAAGAAAGTACAATCTCATCTATAGAAGAGTTACCAACGCTAAAGCAAGGAATTCATCATCCACAAAAGATCCAAAAAGAGTTAAAATCATCACAAAAAATCCAAAATAAGTTCAAAGTCATCCACAAAAGATACCACATCCTAAATGGAGTAAAGTATAAAATACGATAGACATCTCTAATGTCCCCTTCAAATAAAGTACGATCCCATCTATAGAAGAGTTACCAACGATTCTCAGGGTCATACATCATGCTCTCTAAAGTTTCCTTGCGATACTCCACTGGGCAACCAAAGAATTGCATCATCCTCTCAGATTTCTCGGTAAGAAAAAGATACGCCTCAGTAAATAAGTGTGGCGCAATTCCAATTTCCTCTAATGCTTTATGTAACTCTCCTCTTGGAAAACATCCTTGGGATTTCTCCATAGAAGCATTTCCCTCTCTTATAGCTAATGCGATATCCTGCAATGCTGTCTTCAGTATGTCAACGTGCCTCTCACCATCATTTGAGAGCTTTCTTTTCTTTGCCTTCGAAAATGTTCCACTTTTAGGAGACAGTACAACATCATCTTCATCCACAATAAAACTTTCCAAGTTTGCTTCATTTTGGTGCACTAGTTCATCAATAACTTCAATTCTATCTACATGACCATTATTTGATGAGTTGGCCCATCGTCATACTTTTTCCTTAGCAGTTTTAGCACCTACACCAGTTGCCCATCCTTTCCATAGATCTCAGCCAGCTTTTCATAGTTGCCAATGGGTGTACATTTCCATTTCTCAGCATGTGGTTTCACCTTTTACCAAAAAAATAAAAATAAAATAGAAAAATTATAGTTAAATATAAGTTATGTTTTTCTATTATTTAAAAAAAAAAATCAACATAAACTGAAATTAATTGAAGTACCTCAATCAATGCCTCCTAAACTTCAGGTTCATCAGTGAACATCCTTGTAACCGGGCTCCAAGCAAAGCCACTAGTATGTTTGAATAAATCATAGCACTTAGCAAAATGCTTTTTGATAGTTTTCAACCTATTCTTGACCTTGGCCTTATCTAAGTCCAAGTTGTATATCTCATGTAATTCCTTTACTATTTTGGGGGTGTTCGGGAAGAAAAAAAATAGCCAAATTTAGGCTAAAAATCACAAAAAGACAAAATAGGCTAAAATAGCTAATAAGACAAAATATGACATCAAACCCATAATCATTTCACTTTTTCTCTCACAAACATCATATCCAACCACAAAAAAAATCCAATCATCTTCCCAAACACAAAAATTTTAGCATACTTAAAATGGCCAAAAACTAAAATAGCCTACTAAAATAGCCACTTCCCAAACGAGGCCTTTGTCATATGCTGAAGCAGTGAAAGTTCCATTGACCATATTTCCTTCCACGTGTTGGTGATACAATGCATCAATCAATGCATCATCCATTTGATTTGTCCATGAAAGTTTTTCTCTCTTAGAATCTTCAGATTTTTTGTGTTTTTTTTACCCATTTACAAAATCTACATCAAAATAAATTCAAAGTAACATCATAAACCACAATAATGTCATAACAATAGCAAAGTTATGGATACATTCGAATCTATAACAAAATAAATTCAAAATGACATCATAAACCACAATAATGTCATCATAATAGTAAAGTCATGGATACATCTGATTCGATATTCAAGTACTTATCACATAAAATCAAGATGGCTACCAAACATGTGAAAACTAAAATATCACTCTTGATTAGCAACGTAATCAGACCACATTGTAGCTGCTATCACATTTCTAATGAGTTTCCCTTGTTTTGCATCCTCATCGGTATCCCTTGGTGCACGAGTTGTTTGTTGAGTTTGACATTGATTTTCAAGCTCTTTGTCTACTTCAGCAATAATGTTTTCATCAAGATCAACACCCATTAAAAAGTTATGTAAGATGCAACATGCTATTACGATATTTGATTGTGTGTTAACCGAGTAAGTAGGCTCAGCTGTGCTTGCTATGATGGGAAATCGTTTCTTTAGCACATCAAAAGCTTTCTCAATGGCATTGCGTAAAAAAACATGTCGGTGGTTAAACAACTCTCTAGCATTTTTCCAGCGGATGGTTGGAATACTCTTTCAAGTGATAACGCACACCTCTGTAAGGAGGGATAAGGGCACTCCTTAACATGTACCCCGCATTAACAAGATAAAATTTGCCTATTTAAAACAAAACACATCGCTATGTTAAACCCCAAATCTACATAATTTAACAAAAGTTTCATATTATCTAAGCATGAATTGTCGTTGGGTATTTTCAATTTATCTTCTCTAGTGAGTGCATTTTTTATGATCCTTGAGTCAGATGCAATCCCCTTCCATCCAGGTAAGACATAAGTGAATTTTAAGTCAAATGAACATGCTGCCAATACATTTTGTGTAGGGTAACATTTTCCACCACAATATCTCTGCGCATCCTTGCTAGATACTTGAACACGAACATGTGTTCGATCAAGTGCTCAAATACAATCCTAACATAAATGTATCATGTGGCAGTTTCATATAGAAATAAAACTAAAAATTTAAAGCGAAATGTAATATCGAATTTTTACCTTAAAATATGGATGAAGCCTATTATTATTGAGTATTTCTAGAGGGACTTCTGATCCATTAAGTTGGCAAAGAAATCGATCTTCTAATGATATAAGAGCTCTCAAAAAACTATGAAAATGCCGACTTACAGTCTCACCGGAGCGACAAAAGAAAAATGAAACATTTCTATTCTTCACGCTATGTGACAAAATGTAAAGACACTTTGCAACTTGTTCCTCAACTGTTGCACGCTTTGTAGGTTTCAGACCACCGTCTCTTTCAAGTATATGACACAAATCTTGAAATGCCTGCGGCCCCATATAGATGATATTATGACAATTCTTAATACATTTAAGTTTTGTCCTTAGTTCAATCCTTACTTTTTCTCTCTTCAAGTAATTAATAGGATGATCCACGTACTTCCTAAGGTGATATTTTCTCTGCATATACTAATATACCACATGGCAAACAACTTGAACAGCAGCTAACTTTCATCTTCTATCCCACATAATCAAGTCCTTTCTTAGCTCTTTGTCTTGCTGATCCATTTATCTTATATTTTTTATTAAAATAAATCAGTACACATTAACTAAAAGCAATAAATTTTTTCTTAGCTCTTTGTATACATCTTGCTGATCCATAATCGTTAGGAATAATTTTTTTCCATTTCAACATAGATTTCAAATGAATAATTAGAATATTTAAGAAGTTTTTCCTAATTTGTTATAAAATCAATCATATAATGGCCAAATCAAGAATTTTAGATTGTAAATTAAAAGTGTCATGCTTTGAAAGTTTTACCGCACTACAAATTGCAAAAATCAAAAGAGCAAAAATTGTTTAAAAGGAAATAAGTTGATGGGTATGCATAATTTTTATAATCTTAATACTTGGGAAAAAAAAGAACATTCATACTATTCACAAACTATGTCTTATTAAGCAATGGACATGGGTGCAGGGTGCCCCATCACAATGTAAAGAACAACACTATTATTTAAACAACAAAGAAAGTGAGCATTTAAGCCATGAAATGCTGCCACTGTAATTTCAGTGTATGAGTGACAATCACCAACCACAGAGCATTTTATAGAGGAAAATGCTTAATTAACCAGCAAACAAAGCAAGCATTTTAGCAAAGCATCTCTTATGTATTTGTCTGTTTTGAGGCACTTTGGCAGCAATTGAACTAAGCATGTGAAAACTTCTACATTTTTAATTGCTACAATTAAGATAAAATTTGGAAGATCTTGTTTGTAGATTACAGTACATATTCAAATGTAGGAATGACAATTTATTCCTCCCTTTTCATTCTAATTATATTTATTTATATATAAAAAATATATAATTTAATATTTTAATATAATAAAATTGAAACGTTAAAATTTTACACTTAACATTTATTTTCACTCATTTAATTCTAATATTATATCTTTTAAATCTTATTAATCATAAATCATTATTTATAATATAATATAATTTTTAGTAAAATTCTCATTCTTAAAAATATCTCGCCCATGATAAAAATATGAAACAGGGCAATGCATTACACATATGAATTCTACATAAGCAAACCATTACGCCATCAATTGTAGATATTTTTATACATAACAATAAAATATATATATATATATATATATTTATTGTGAATATACACATAACAGAATAAAGAATGAAAATAAGATGATGATTACCTGCACAGCAAGAAGAAGAAGCCGTAGAGAGAGCTGGAATAGTGGCGAGAGAGATGGAGAAATGGACAGTTAAAAATCTAGATAAGAAAAGTCTTGAGAATATGAGTGTCAATTATTTATTTTTATAAAAATAAAATTAGTATTATAAAAGGGAGCTTTTTTGATAAATCCATTTTCTAGGAGTTTTATTCCATTCAACCCATATTCTTTTTGACTATTCCATTAGGTCCAATTTGAGATAAGAAGACCAAAATACCCTTTTCATCTACTTATATTCCATTTAGTTCACATTATTTTCTTATATTTTAATAAGTCCTATGGGTGACATAATTACCAAAATACCCTTAATGTGAATGTTCACACCGTCAATATAAATGTTTATATCGTTAATGTGTTGGGGCCCGGCTCATGTCGATCCTCGTGGATGCCCGGAAAAATTCGAGTCGGGCCGGGCTGGCCCACAAGCCAAAAAAAATAGGCCCGACCTGGCCCGTTGATAATATGAATATTCACATTGACAAGTTAACATTCACATTGATAGGAGTGTAAAATTGGCCTGCGGCTCGTGGGCGACCCGAAACCAGCCCGTCGCCCGGGGCGGGCCCGGGCCGGCCCGTTCACAATATGAATATTCACATTGACATATTAACATTAACATTGAGAAGACTGTAAAATTGGCCCATGACCCGTGGGCAACCCGAAGCCCAGGCCCGGGCCCGGGTCGGGGTGGGCCCGGCCCGGCCCGTTGACAATGTGAATATTCACATTGACATGTTAACATTCACATTGATAGGAGTGTAAAATTAGCCCGCGGCCTGTGGCCTGCCTGAAACTCGCCTGCGGCTCGTGGGCTGCCTTGGGCGGGCCCGGCCCGATCCATTGATAATGTAAATATTCACATTGACATGTTAATATTCACATTGATAAGAGTATAAAATTAGCTCGCGCCCCGTGGCTGCCCGAAACTAGCCCACGGCCCGTGGGCGGCTCGGGGCGGGCCCGACCCGGCCTATTGACAATGTGAATATTCACATTGACATATTAACATTCACATTGATAAGAGTGTAAAATTGAATCGCGTCCCATGGGCGGCCCGGGGCGAGCCCGGTCCGGCCCGTTGACAATGTGAATATTCACATTGACATATTAACATTCACATTGATAGAAGTATAAAATTGGCCCGTGGCCCGTGGGCGGCTCGAAGCTCGCCCGCTGACCAAGGCGGGCCCGGCCTGGCTCGGCTCATTGACAATGTGAATATTCACATTGACATATTAATATTAACATTGATAAGAGTGAAAATTAGCCCGTGACCCGTGGGCAGCCCGAAGTCCGGCCCCGGGCCGACGCGGGCCCGGCCCGTTGACAACGTGAATATTCACATTGACATGTTAACATTCACATTGATAAGAGTGTAACATTAGCCCGTGTCCCGTGGCTGCCCGAAACACGCCCATGGCCCGTGGGCAGCCCGAGGCGGGCCCGGCCCGGCCTGTTGACAATGTGAATATTCACATTGACATGTTAACATTCACATTGATAAGAGTGTAAAATTGACTCGCGTCCCATGGGCGGCCCGAAGCCCGTGGGCGGCCCGGGGTGGCCCGGGTTTGGGTCCGGGCCTACCCCGGGCCGCGGGCGAGTTTCGGGCAGCGGACAAGTTTTACACTCCTATCAATATTAATGTTAACATGTCAATGTGAATATTCACATTGTCACGGGTCGGGCCAAGCCTGCCTCGGGCTGCGATTGGGCTTCGGGCCGCCCACGAACTGCGAGCCAATTTTACACTCCTATCAATGTGAATGTTAACATGTCAATGTGAATATTCACATTACCAACGGGTCGGGCCCGCCCTGGCCCGAGGTCGGGCTACGGGCTGCCCACGGGTCACGGGCCAATTGTACACTCTTATCAATGTGAATGTTAACATGTCAATGTGAATATTCACATTGTCAACAGGCCGAGCCGGGCCAGTCCCGGGCCGCCCACGGGCCGTGGACGGGTTTCGAGCAACCACGGGGCGCGGGCTAATTTTACACTCCTATCAATGTGCATGTTAACATGTCAATGTGAATATTCACATTGTCACGGGTCGGGCCAAGCCCGCCTCGGGCTGCGGTCGGGTTTCGGGCCGTCCACGGGCTGCGGGCCAATTTTACACTCTTATCAATGTGAATGTTAACATGTCAATGTGAATATTCACATTGTCACGGGCCGGGTCGGGCCGGGCCGGGCCCGCCCCGGCAACGGGCGGTCTTTTGGTTGTCCATGGGCCGCGAGCCAATTTTATACTCTTATCAATGTGAATGTTAACAAGTTAATGTGAATATTCACATTGTCAACGGGCCAGACCGGACCCGCCCCGGGCCGTCCATGGGCGGCGGGCGGGTTTCGCGTCGCCACGGGATGGGGGCCAATTTTGCACTCCTATTAATGTGAATGTTAACATGTCAATGTGAATATTCACATTGTCAACGGGCCGGGCCGGGCCGAGTCGAGCCCGCCCTGAGCTGCTGTCTAGTTTTATACTCTCATCAATGTGAATGTTAACATGTCAATGTGAACATTCACATTGTCAACAGGCCGGGTCGGGCCCGCCACGGGCCGTGGGCGGGTTTTGGGCAGTTACGAGGCGCGGGCTAATTTTACACTCCTATCAATGTGAATGTTAACATGTCAATGTGAATATTCACATTGTCAACGGGCCGGGCCGGGCCGGGCCCGCCCCGGGCTGCGGGCGAGCTTTTGGTCGCCCATGGGCCGCGGCCCAATTTTATACTCTTATTAATTTGAATGTTAACATGTCAATGTGAATATTCACATTGTCAACGGGCAGAACCGGGCCGGCCCCGGGCCGCCCATGGGCCGCGGGTGGGTTTCGCATCGCCACGGGACGGGGGCCAATTTTACACTCCTATTAATATGAATTTTAACATGTCAATGTGAATATTCACATTGTCAACGGGCCGGGCCCGCCTTGGCTCACGGGCAGGTTTCGAGCCGCTCACGGGCCAATTTACATTCCTATAAATGTGAATTTTAAAATATAAATGTTCACATCATTAAATTGCTAATCGTTGAAAAAATATTTATAAGGGTATCAAAATTAAATATAAGGGCATAAGTGTCCAAGAAAATAGTGTAAATCAAGAAAATGGACTTCATGGAATAAAACTATACATACATGGGACTAAATGGGTTAAAAAATTCCTTCATGGACTTCTTAGGTTAAAACACTTCTAAATTGGACTTATCAATAAAAACCCCTTTTATATAAATGTTTATTAATTTTGTTTTTCTTTCAATCTTTTTATTTTTAAAAAGATTAAAAATGAAGATTATAAATGATATGATTTCTCCCCGCCTAAGATTACCAAATAAGCCAGAGACTTTTCATTTCTTTTCCTTTTTTTTCCCAAATCACTCAATCCAAACATAGCCTAAATTTTAAGAATGCCATAGTCGGGAAATTGGCCCTCTTCTGCAATCTCTCTCTCTCTCTCTCTCTCTCTCTCTCTAGCGGAGGACAGAGAATCGCGAACTTTGGGTTTTCTTCACATTCTACACAGCAATGGAGACTCCTGTGAAGTCCTTCAATCCAAAAAAGCACTTAAAAGAACAGTAACAATAACAATTTCTTCAATTCCTCCATTCTTTCTCTATACATATCTCCTTATATATATGTATGTAATGTATGTAATTGTTTCTTCTCTCTCATTTACTTGTTTGATGTTTATGTGATCAGATTTGTGAGCAATTTGACTGGATCTTCCATGCTTGAAGTCATCGCTCTTGCGACTGCTGTACCTGTGAGTGTTTTTGTTTTTGTTTTTGTTTTTTTTTGTGTATTGAAATTATTCCATTCAGAATCAGAACTGACTAATTCAAAATATGCGAATTTCGTAAATGAGTAAATTTGGTGTTTCTCAGGCTCTGATTCTTCTGCGACATTGTTTCTGCTCCGCTGACAAACAAGGTAAATCACACTGATGAATTCTTTGAATTTGGTAATAATTTCACATCTTTCTGTATGTTTGGAAAAATATTTTCAGATTAGTGGTAAACTTTACAAACATTTAACAAGTATAATCATAAACGTTTTTTTTCATGAATTTGTAATTAATTTTTAAAAATACCTTTGACATGTGATTTCCCCTATTTTCTTTTGTACTGTCTCATCTATTTCTTTTCAATAAGTTGGCATGCATTTAAGTTTGTGATAGGGAGGTGGTTAATTCTAGGTTTTTATCAAGGATCAAAATTTTGTTTCAGAATGTTGTTTGGGTTAGCTTGGAAAAGGAAACATTTTGGTAAATAAAGGATTTTTTTTTGAAAAAAGGGAAAATTGAAAATTATTTTGAAAAAAAGCTAAATAATGCTAATACATTCTCAATAATTAAATAATTGAACATGTTGAGGTTTATGAATATTTGAAACTTATAAACAAAAAGTTTAAAAGTTTAGTTGGGGAACAGGTTTGCCATTGTAAGAAAAAACATTAAGAAATGCAAAATTTTAGTAGTAAGGATGAAAAAAAGAAGAAAAGTAGTCTTCTCCTTTCTATCTCTCATCTTCTACTTTCTAATTTTTCAAATTCTCTAATAAATTTAATATCTTTTTAAGATGCCACCACACTCCTCCAATATTTAGTACTTCATAAGAGAATCTTTGTAGTCAGTTCCCTAAGCCTTCTATTAACTAAGGAATCAGAGAATTTGTAGAAAATGCAATTTATTAAGAAACATACCCAATGATTGAAAATTGTGTTTGACACTGAAATTTTTGTAAAATGTTGATCTAGTTTCCTGTGCTTTGATTTGATTGAATCAAACTTTTAGTTCATTAAATCTGAATTTTGAACTTGAGGGCATGTGCCAGCCATTCACCAACATATATTAGTGAAACTCCTGGATCTCTCCTGGTAGAGTGCTGAATTTTTCATTAGTTTGTGTTTTAATATCTCTATTTGGTTCTTCAAATCTTCCTACCAGATCTTGCATGGCATTTTATTTCTCCATTGCTCACAATATAGAGCCAGCTGCTTTATTATCATTGGTTGGCTACTTCTTTCCTCAGAATGGGCAAGGAACTGTTAGTGGTGTGCTTATTTTCTGAATGATTTGTTGTCACTTCAGATCCTAATACCATGAAGATTTCACTGAAAAAGAATGATGACGTAATTGTTGCTTTCAACAGTTGGAGGGACTACATGGCACTAATGATTATGGATTTTCTATCGATTGTTCTTCCCATACTTCTATTTTTCACTGTAAGTGTTTGCAGTCTGATCTAAAAATTTGGTTGGGGACTTGGAGTAAAGCAACATAGGCCTTTACAGTGTGTTGCTTAGTTCTTATGAAATTTTCGACAAGGTTCATAGATCATAATTTCCACATCCTCTATGAATCTTGTGAGCGATTTTAAGCTGTTAAAATCATTAAATTTAGTCATCAATGGGGAAAAAAGTTGTCGTGAAATTTCATTTGAGGTTTTGTTTATGTATGTTTTATGTTGGGGACATTGGGTGATATTTTAATTCTTCCCTTGTTTAAATATAGACAAATTGGGATTGAGCGGGGCTTGATTATTGCTGGTGCCTTGTCATTGGCATTCTAGCTTAACTGGCTCTTGTCTTGGGTTTAATTATCTATTCCTTCATATACATTGGGGTTAATTATCTTTTCCTATATATACCTTGTGTTTTATATAGCTGGTAAAATCTGATGTAATAGATAAGAACAATTATTTAATGGCAGGTTCTATCAGAATGGACTTATTTATGTGCAGTATTGCTGATATTGTTACTGATTTTCTCTATTGTGGCTAAAAGGTAAGATCTGGAAGTCAAATAATTTTATTATTAATTTTCTTCTGTTATTGCTTTGATGTATGAAGTTTCACGGACATGTATAGAATGCTCGGAAATATTGCACAAGTTACTGTTTATTAAATCCGAGTTCCATTCTGCTGTATTGATTGAAATTTACATATTTCTTTTGAAACAGACATAGAGCTCCTCTTTATGTGGAAGACGAGTTTGGTTCTCTTAGGACAAATATCTCGTCGTACAGGGTTTCTATAGTATGCAATATGCACTATGCATTCTCTCTTTTGAGTACATGATTATGCTTTCAATCTGTGGCCAAACCCTATTTTCCTTGTATTTTTTACTTCTTTTTGTTTTGTTTTGTTTTTTTTTGTCTTCTCACAAGGATGATTGCTGCAGATGATTGTAACATGCTTGTGTATTTTGGCTGTGGACTTTAAAATATTTCCTAGAAGACATGCAAAAACTGAGACTTATGGTACTAGTTTGGTAAGATCCCTCAACCTGCTCGATATTATATTTGTAAATGTTTCTGTAATAATGGATGTCCTTCTTTTAGAAAATTTGTTCTTTTTAAACTTTCCATGCTTTGAACTATATATTATTGGATGATAAAAAGAAAAGAAAAGACATTGTATGCCTTAAATCATATGTTGCTTGGATTCTGCATTATATTATTTTGGGCAAAATCCATTTGACCCCTTTCATGGTTTGGCCCTGGAGCATTTCTGTCACGACCCAACCCTGGTACCCAGAGGTTTAGACGCTGCAACTAGCCAATTATAAAGGTCAATTCCAAATTTAACAAATGAATAGAGCAAGCGGAGACAAAATAGAAAAAGTAAATAAATGGGTACGTAATATAATTTTATAAAAAAAAAATCCATTGGAGCTTTTATTTATTTATAAAGAGCCAGACAATAATTACAAAAAAAAAAGAAAAAGAAAAAAGAAACACTGTTTATTCCAAGCCCTGGTCCTACTACATGGGATTAAAACCTCCTCTCTAAGTTTCATCATCTGAAAGGCCCGGTATTCATTGATCACAACAACTGCAAAATGGGCTGAAACTATAAGTGTGCACTTTGCATATATTAGTTTTAGCTCTTATATTTCTCTGAAAATTGTTGATGTTTTGAAACATTTGACTTTTCCATGTATGATTCATATTATTTGTTCGTAATTTTTTCCCACGTGCCCGTAAATAGTAGATCCATTGTTGTTGACAATTGTGGTAAACTCATTTGTACTCACTTTATGTGCTCATGATGTGACTTTGGAAATTGAACTCATAAAATGCCATCCTTTATTTATTTTTATTTTTTATTTTCATTTCTAACTGCTTCAGATGGATCTTGGGGTAGGCTCATTTGTACTGGCAAATTCATTAGTTTCACGACAAGCTCGGGGCTTCTCAACATTGTGAGTCATTTATGCTCTTTTGTCTTTTAATTATTGTGTTTGACTTCATCTTATGAATTAAAATAACAAACCTAACTCTTCTTTCATGAGAAATTTATTAATTCAAATATGAAAATTGCTGGCTTACAGTTATTAGACATTGAATGCCTTTTCCTCCTGACCATTTTTATGAACCCTGCAAGTAAATGTTAGATTTTTGTCCACTTGCCTTTGTGTTCTTTTCTCCCTTTAGATATATGATTGTGTACCTGCTTGTATTTTTTTTTTGGAAATGAAGTTAATTTGTTTGAATATAATTAGTATCTTTGAATCTGTCACGTTAGAGCAGATAGTGCAAGAATACGCGTGAGGACTATGTTGATGGCTGGTGTGGTAGTCACTAGAATGTCTAAGCCCAAATAATGAGGCCGCCATTTTATTTATCCAAAAAAATAAAAAATAAAAAATAAAAAATAAATAATGAGGCCACCAATTATGGCAGTGCCAACTTAGACTTTGTTGACTGCTAATTTTATCAAAACTCAGAGTACCTAAAGGAAAAAAAATTGTGATTATTTATTTGTAGATTTTTTAGGAGTTCTAAATGTTGTGGTGGGTCTATAGATTTTGTGTATTCTCCCGTCTACAGTATCTCGCTTCTTTTGGCATCCCTAAGGAAATCCAAATTTAATCCAAAAATAAATAAAATAAATGTCATGTTCTTGTTTGCCATTCACTTATTTATTCTCATTTTGTTTGTTAAAATAGAATGTTTAGCATTAACTATTACAATTTCTAAGATAATGCTTTCTATAATGAACTATGCTGACTTTCATATCCTTCGATTATTTTTATGTTGACGATGAGGTCCCTGCTTGTACCCTTCAGGAAATTGAGAAACGCACTTCAATCAACTAGTCCTCTTATTATTCTAGGGATTGCTCGACTTGTTTCCACAGCACGTGTAGACTATCAGGTAAAATAATCCTTAGTTTATCTCTATTCGTTGGTTGTAAATGGTATACTTCCATTGCTGTTTATTGAGAAGCAAAGCACAATGAAGTTATTCATTTTTTTTATAAAAGCTGATTTTTATTGGGTGTTTTTTGGAATTTAAGTCACCTAATTTGCTTGACAAGGTGGCGAACTGCACTCTAGTGCATGGATTCACGAATTGTGTACCAAATTGTGTCAATTCTGGGAATTTAGTGGGTCAAGTCTGAAAATAAATGCTCAAATTCGCGAATTCTATGTGAATTTTATTGTTACCACCCATTTACTGTCACTTGTAAACAACTTTGGAAGTTCTAATGCGCGGAATAAGCTGCACACTCTTCTGCAACTGAGCAGTTAAGTGCAATAATTACTAGTGCCTATGTGGCACAAAAAATGCTATATGGAAGCTCATTACTATCAATGTGAAAGAACATTGTTGAGGCATTAACTAATAGGCCTCTCGCTTTTATCTGTTACCAATGTGGGATTGTTGCAAGTGAGATTGGTGCGACTGCACAGCTACTTGTGAAATTTTCTTCCTCGTCATGTTATGAGAGGCATTTGAGTACATATTCTTTAGTGCATTAATTGAGAAGAAATAAGATGACACCGAAATGTTTGGTTTTCATTCATAGCAATCTCCCCTTTCTATTGAGAAGATTCCACAATATATGCAAAGACAAACCAAGATGTGGGATATAGTAGACGATGCATTTGATTCATTTGAGGATGTTGGAGAGCTTGAAATTGCACCACTCTCTCTTGATGAACTAGAATTGGAGGCCATAGTCTTTTTGGATGATGGTGTTGGAGGTGATATTGGTGCAAAGGCAATTGAAAAATCATTCGATCCAACTTCAATTGCCTTTGATCCAACTTCAATTCCCTCTACTCTAATAAAAAAAAATATAAAAAAAATCGTTACTTTCTATCAAACTAGGTGGAACGATTCTGCTTCCTAAGAAACTGATAGGAACAATTAGTGGAAAACTGAAATTCCGATTAGGGATGGCAATGGATAACCTACCCCGTGGGTATCCATGGAGACCCAACCCAAATACATGGATTTTCTCCTCTTTTTCTTATCCATTGGGTATGGTAAGTGATATTCTTTAAATATCCACAGGGGATGGGTTGGGGATGGGTACCCACTAATTTCCCCATATATATATACATATATTTTTTTTAAGATTCACAACCAAAATTAAATATACATTCAATCTTTATTTATTTATTTATTTATTTTTTCAGGTTCACAAATTTTTATTTTTTATTTTTTTATTTTTTATTTTTATTTTAAGATCCACAACCAAAGCTAAATATACCTCCAATCTTTTTATTTTTTATTTTGAAGGTTTACAACCATTTTTTTTTTTAAATTTTTAAGATTCACAACCAAAGCTAAATATACATTTAATTTTTTTTCTTTTTTTAATTTTTTTTTTAAGGTTCACAACCATTTTTTTTTTTTTTAAGATTCACAACCAAAGTTAAAAATATATATTTTTTTTAACTGAAATCAGCTTGTTTCCCAATGTTATGCTTCATTTATTTAGATAGAAAATATTTTTTAATAAAAAATATTTTTTATAAAAAAAATTCAAAATATATATTTTTATATTTGGTGGTGGTGGTGATGGAACGAAGGTGAAAGTAGAGATTGTTACATAGTGGTGGGGTGATGGCGGCAGTAATGATGGTAGTGGCTATGGTGATGGTAGTGTGATAGTGAAAGTGAAAATAGTGGTGATGGTGTTGTGAAATTAGTAAAAATTTAATTGAAAAATCATTTTTTGTTTTTTAAAAGTAACAAACAACAAAATTCGTGGGGGACTAAAGGAAGAAGATGGAGGATGGATTGGGTGTGGTAATGCATAGATATCTTAAAATGAGTGGTTCAGATTTGTTAAAGGTATAATTAGATTTTGGATAAATTAAAATGAATGGTTCAAATTTGTTAAGAGAAAGATGGTTTAATGTCTAAAATGTCCGTGGCTAAGAGATCAACAAACAATTCCTTATTTATGCCCTGATGCAATTTAATATGAGTCTTATAACACTTTCTTCAAACAAACTTTTTGATTGTCTCAAAATTATATATTTGATTATTATAAAACAAACTTTTTAATTAATTAATTAATGTGTATTTGATTTTGTTGTTGAACCAAATAAAATAAAATAAGATTGAATGTATATTTAGCTTTTGTTGTGAACCTTAAAAAAATAAAAAATAAATAAAAAAATAAGTTGTTAACATTAAATATATTAAAAAAGAAAGAAAAGAGATTGAAGGTATATAACTAAAACCTTTATAAAAAAAAAAGAAAAAAAAAGAAGGTTGTTAACATTAAATATATTAAAAAAAGAAAGAAAAAAGATTGAAGGTATATTTAACTTTTGTTGTGAACCTTAAAAAAAAAAAATAAAAAAATGTTAACATTAAATATATTAAAAAGAAAGAAAAAAGATTGAAGGTATATTTAGTTTTTGTTGTGAACCTTAAAAAAAAAAAAAAAGAAAAAAAAAGAAGTGGTTGTTAACATTAAATATAAAAAATAAAAATGGGGATTAAAGTGGGTTGGGGAAAATCCATACTCATTAAAAAATGGGGAGGGTGGTACCCATGGGGAATGGGGAATGGGGAAAATTTATTATAGGGGAATGGGGATGGGGAATTAATATCCACCCCATTGCCCCCCATTGCCATCCCTAATTCCGATGTTTCAATCAAAACATAACAAAATGCACCAAAACTCATTAAAATCCTTCCATTTTCGTTCATTCCTTTTCTGACAACAAAAATTTCTTGTAGGAGATCGACAAATGACTAAACATACTTTTCCTTCTGAAAGTTTGTTTTATGGAGCATAAAGTACTTATTCACTGCACTTTAGAAGTTAAATTGTTACCTAGTTATGATTCTTGTATGTGAGGCTAGTCTTCACTTTTTCCTTGCAGGTCCACGTGGGTGAATATGGAGTGCACTGGAATTTCTTTTTCACACTTGCTGCTGTATCAATCCTAACATCAATAATTAACGTTCCCCCAAAATATTCTGGCGTTCTTGGTTCATTGATTCTTGTAGGTATACTTCCGTTTGTTTTATTTGTTTACATTTATTCTTTAGAAACCATATTTCCTTTTTTATGTTATTTATTTTTAACTCACTTTTTGATTTGATTTGATTTCAATTTTTAGGATACCAAGCTGGCTTGATGTATGGTTTAAATGTCTATTTGCTTTCTAATGAAAGGGGAACAGACATAATTAGCCAAAACAAGGAGGGAATTTTTAGCATATTTGGTGAGGGCTACTTGGATTAATTTAGTGGTTTCTTAGATACTTTCTTGTTTGGTCTTTGTATTGGATTTATGTTGTTGTATTGAGGAACTATTTAGTGTTTTCGCAGTTACTTTTGCTCATTTAGGAACTTTATTGTGATATTATACTAGATATTGCTGTTTTTCCTCTGTGTGGTTTTAATTTTGCAATGGAAAGCTTTGAAGCTTTACTTCTTCTTCTTCTTCTTCTTCTTCTTTTTTAATTTTATTTGATCATTTGAGATGTCATCGCTTGTGTTAAGAGGTTTAGGGTTGTTGGATTTTCCTAGAAGAGGGTAATACATAAGAGGTTAAAGGATTTTCCTATAAGAGGGTAATATAAAGTAGAAAAGCTATAGTGTTTATGGAGATATGAAGTGGAGAGAGATAAGTTCTGTAAATGGGTGGTTACTGTCCAGTATGGCTGTTTGATGTGTGATTAGATGGCTTTGGAAATGCAAAGAATGGAAGATTATTAACCGAGGATAGGCATAATCCTATAATCACGAGCACATCCAGCTTTGATAGAAGAGAGGTCTTTTTTTCATTCTTTCTGTGGGATGCATGACATTTGGTGTGGCAATGGCCTATGTACAATAATTTTTCCTATCTTGCATGGGTTTGCAGTTGATACAGATGTTGTACATTATGTCATAGTATTTACAGCGGAAATCAGTTGGGACACTACTTTCAGGAGGGAAATGCATGATTTGATGGCTGTTGAAATCATGCTTGTTGAAATGCATGGAAGGTATGAAGAAGGTGGACTGTAATGACTTGAGATGAAATGAAATGCTTTGATGTTGAACATATTTGAAATCATGTTGGAAATTTTTGATGCATAGCTAGGAGATCTATCCCTTGGAATTGAGACATTGGATCTCTATCAAAGGTAGTTTCTTTGGCATTATTGGTAGCACTTGGGAAGATCTTAAGAATGTATTATTTGATTAAAAAAAAACAAGAAGAGAAAATTATTTCCCCAACTGGTGTTATATGTGGAAAGAGGCAATAGAGTTAGTTGATCATTTATATGCGGGTGGCTTGGGTGATACTGTTAAGTCACCACTTTTCCCAAAAGCCTAAGTAGTTAGGAAATGGGCCCAAAAATTTATATCAAGCTATCTAACACCATCCCTCATGTGCAATCCCGTCTTGCATGAGGAAAGAAAAATAGAGAACCAAACAGAAAGAGAAGCAAACAACCAAGCAGATAAGAAGAAACCAACAGGGAAAGAATACGAAATGCCAACGGAGAGACTTGAATCCAAGACCTCTCTCAACCTGAGCTCTAATACATGTTAAGTCACCACTTATGCCAAAAGCCCAAGCAATTAGGAAATGGGCCCAACGAGGTATATCAATCGATTGGAGTTCCTTCAGTGTTTTCAAGTACTGTATTAGATTTTCTTAGAGGCTAGGAGGAAGGAAGGTGTGAAATATTGGCTCTCTTTGCCTTTCTTGTATGCATTTAGAGGATGCAAATAGAAGTAAGGGTGAGAAGATGAAGAACTGATGTATAGATTAAGAAGCAATTTTTTGAGTCTTATACATGGTTGGGCTTTGGGGAGGGTTAATCCATCTTTGAGAGTTTTTTTTTAACTCTGAAGATGGTATGGATACTTTTGAATAGCTTTGTTTTTCTATACAATGTTTATACTTGGGACGACGTCTCCTTCTTTTGGCGCCTTTACTGATAAAATAACTCATTTAAAAAAATGTTCTTGTATATATTAGCCCTATATTCAATCAGGCCCAACTTGCCACCTTAATTAGTAACTAAGAACGTTAAATGCAGTATGTATAATATTTAGGCAAGACTTGTATGGGTATATTTTACACTTCAGTTGTTAATTGTACTTGATACTAAATTCTTGCCAAGAAAGTGATTGTCTTTCTTCTCAGGATATTGGGGTATGTATCTTGTTGGTGTCCAATTGGGCAGCTATCTTTTCTTTGGAAACTCTAGGCAAGTGTCGAGATCCAATGAATGGGCAAGAATCAGAGTCTGGATTCTCTCTCTTTTGTTTTGGTATGCCTTTATTGCTGTGTTGTTTGTCATCTCAATAGCTTCTTCTCCTGTTATAATTAATTTATTTTGGATTTTGATTCATTCTGAATGGTGCAGGTTATTAACTATGCTTCTAGACAGGAATGTGGAAAGAGTTTCACGCCGAACGGTAGGGCATATTCACTGTTAACTTCTCTAATAAATTGGACTTCTAATGATAACAATGTTATTATTTATAAAAAGGAAAGATCCATTCTCAATTATAAGCATAAAATTATCAAAACTAATGGAAAATTCTTTTGCAGTGCAATATGGCTTATGTCACTTTTGTACTGGCTCAAAATCTCCAGGTTATTATAATTTTTCCGTTCTTCTGCAAATAACATCTGAAATATGATGGTTTTATCTATTTTTGATGCTGTTTAGTGGTCAGCATATTTGATGGTTTTGCTTCTGTTGACTTGTATTTCCAGTGTCAATGATTCATTATGGTAGCTTATCTGAAAGTTAATCTGGCTGATTGGGACTGCTTTCCTTTTACAAGTTATTAACTCTTTGGTTTTTATAGTATATATTATCAATTCTTGTCATTTACAATAGTGTTTGTATAGTAGGACTATTTTCTTTGTTGGATCATTTGGCATTGAATTGCCCATTAGGCAATTGGCAGAGATTCATAAGTTGGATAATTTTTTCTTGGTTTACGAGGGAATTTTTTTGATGGTTTTGATGAATGTGTTATGAGTAAGTCAAGAAAAGGCCCACTACCATGGTGTAGTATACTTAACGACATGGAATGGACAACTTTTGGAAGAGACTATGGTTATGTGACAATTGTAGACACTTCCATTACCATGACTCATTTTGATTTTTTGTCTTTTATGTTCATTTGATTTGTGTTTGAATGCATAGGGTGTCTCTGTAAATAAAGTAAGTTGTTTTTTCAAGACCAATACTCCAGTAAGTTTTCATTTTTCTGGCCATGAATCTACTCCTGTACACCCACTTTATCCCATGTATCAGAAATGTATCTAAAAAAAAAAAATATTAATTAAATAATATTTAAGGATATGTATTGAAATGTATCCACATGTTCGACGCATTGTGTTCGATACAAGATATCCATGCTTACTATATTCCAAATTTCCAAGTTTATATAGGTTGCATCAAAGACCCAATGTTTATATTTTCTATCTAAGAAGCACGGACACGAACACGACATGGAAACGTAACATGTAATTTTAAAAAAATGTAGGACACGTGCAAAATATATAATTTTATATATTTGGATTGTCCATGTTAGTCAATAATCAGAGTAGTATTATAATGATTATGGAGTGCACTTTGTTATTTAAATTATTGATATGCATCCCTCTAAAATTTTGCAATTTTTCAGGTCTTAGCAATCCTAATGCTGTCTTATTACATCCCCGGACATAAGATTTCTGTGCTGGAAGAAGCATTCAACCGAAATCAACTGGCATCATTTCTTCTGGTGAAAGATATATCCTCTTCTTTTATTATTTGTAAGGCTAGTGCTATAATACAAATAGAACTATATCTTAAGAAACATGTACACGGATAAGTGACACTACACAGACACAACAACATGAGAAATTTCAAAAAATATGGGATATGATGCGTGGGCGACACGTGCAATATAAATACTTTTATATAGTTGTTATATGTAATATATAAGGATAAATAATTATTATATGTCATGTATAAAATATAATAATTTTTCAAGTCTGAAAGAGGAGAATATATACACATTTATGTTGTTTTTTGTTTTATGGTTGGTTTCCAAATTATTTTATTCAAACTTGTAATGTATTTCATGTATCGAAGTGTTGGGAAGTGTCTAATGAGTGGAGTTTTGGTGTCTGACATGTGTATGACACAACATTTTACCTTTTTAGAGGGGTCTATGCTTCTTAGACCATATAAATAAACATGTAGAATGGTGTGGTAAATGACTTGCTTATCATGTGAAAATTACTGACCGACACTGTATTTTAAAACTGCCACTACCATTCCATTCTAGATAGGTATTTTTTATAGGATCATGTCTGCAAAATAATTTTCCTGTTTGTGAATACCTTTCATCCTCTGTCAAGGTAAAGATGGTAAACTAATAATATATTGATATTCATCCGTGCAGGCAAATTTGCTCACAGGGTTGGTAAACTTGTTTGTTGATACCTTGTTTGCTTCATCAGTCTCAGCCCTCGCTATATTGGTTGTATATACGTTTATTCTATCCCTTCTTGTTGGTTTTGCCGACTTTTATGGCATTAAGTTGAAATTTTGGTAAAGTGGGCCTTTTATCTATTGTATATAACTTTCCTTTCGATTCAACAAGATTCAAATTTTGGTAGAGTGGGCCTATTGTTGGTCATGTGTTTTACTTTTAATGTTTAGAAATCAAAGGGAAACAAATTTTCTACTTTACTTTCCATGAATATTCATGTGCTCAGCATTCAGCAATAGTGTTCATGGAAGATCTCTACCCTGAAAATGAGGTAGGTAGCTGCAATCTGTCTGAATGTTCTATAGAGGGCAGTATACTTTTCTCCTCCGTTCTATTTTTGGTTCCCTGGGATGTATGAATCATGTAACGTGAATACATACACTTGACATAAATTCATACCTCATTTTCAGGTAGTTTGAGTTTACTATACAAATATGTATAAAACTGTTGGGTAGTGTAGATATTGATAACTGAACACTAGCCATGGTATTTTTGGTATTCTACAATTCTGCCCTATTGTCTTAATCCTATGAATTTTTGAGTGATTCTACTTATACTACTAGCTTATCTCTTTACACCTTCCATATGAGATTTTTTTTATTTTTTTTTATTTTTTTTTCAATTTTACCCATGTCTTAAATTACTTTTAGGGACAAAAGACTAAAATATATTTTATTATTTCCTTACATCCATTGTTCTTCAATTCTTACTGCTCTTTTTTCCTTCTTAGTTTTTTTTTTGGTACATCTCTTTTTATCAAAAAGTGAGAATCATAGTTTTTGATCATAGAAGAAAGTAATGGATGAAGAAACGATGATGAGTAATTATAAAAAAAAGTGAAATGGTGAGGTTTTTTTTTTTTTTTTTTTAAAATTTGTTTGGTAGGTTTTTGTTTCGTTTTTTGAGATAGTTCTTTGATTTTTGTTTGGTGTGTCAAAATCGAACAAAATAAAATAGTCTTGAATTACATTGCTGAATAAAAAATATATGTCCGGTGACTCAATGGCAAATAAAAGATACACTTTCAGTAATCTAAGGTTGAACGTTTTTAATTTGTTCGGTTACTCACTATCGTGCATTTTCAGTTTCAATTATATATATATATATATATATTTTGCTTGGAAAGTTTATGCTTCTATTCATTGTAGCAATGCATATAATCATCTGGCTGCTGAACATCTTAAAGGGCACTCATTTGTTGGTAGATTATTTGAGGAAATATCATTGTTAGTTGACATGTCAAAGAATATAATACCAAAAGAGATATTTATTACATTGAAACAAAGGGGTGCCTTTAATGTGACAACAATGAAGACAGTCAATCTACAACGCATGTAAAACGACAGGTGACTGGACAAATTTATTTTAGTTCGGCAACATGACATTAGAATAATCTAATTTGTATAGTAATGTATCACCGAACATGCACTACACAAATGGGCTCTAACTAATTTCTTGTTAAAGTAACGTAAAATCATTCAATTGAACGATAACAAATGATTGGAAAAGATTAGTTTGTCTGGTAACACGACACTGGAGTAATTAAAGTTCTTTAGCATTGCATTACCAAAAACTATTGGTGTAAAGATACAAAACTAAAAATTTTTTGAAGAGTTTTTAGTTTAGGATTAGTTTTGATAGTATAATGAGTGTAATGAGAATCACATTTTTTTAGTGATATAATGAGATAGATGGTGTAAAGAGATAGATTAGTGGTGTAAGTAAAATCACTTTGAATCTTTTAGTTAAAATGTAGCATCTTGCTGTATTATATTGTAACACTCTTTCAGATTGATATATTGAGTGGCTCATTGAATCAACTCCGTGGGTTGACCTAAATTCTGGAAGAATAAGTGGACAAGTTGCATTTCTAGAACCTGAACCTGCAACGTCAACTTGCAAGCAAGTTCGCAAGTTGTTGAAGTCTTGGAAAAATATTTTTTTGTCTCTACATTTTGGTGTATAAATAGGGGTGCAAGTAGTGTACAAGAGAGAGCATTTAAGAGCAAGCATTACTCATTATAGGTGAATTTGTGAATTAAAAATGTGAATCTATAGCATTACTCATTATTTAAGTAGAAAATTTAAAAAAAAAAAAAAAAAAATTTACATTGGCTAAAAAAAAAGTCTCATCTATTTGTGCTGGGCCCCTTAAACGGGTTGGTAACGAAAATGAACTAAAAGAATCAGGTACGCCGCCGACTATAAATACCGATCTCTGCAATTAATCGCCAGCATTTGCTTCCTCACTCTTCTGCAATCTCTCTCTCTCTCTCTCTCTCTCTCTCTCTCTAGCGGAGGACAGAGAATCGCGAACTTTGGGTTTTCTTCACATTCTACACAGCAATGGAGACTCCTGTGAAGTTCTTCAATCCAAACAAGCACTTAAAAGAACAGTAACAATAACAATTTCTTCAATTCCTCCATTCTTTCTCTATACATATCTCCTTATATATATGTATGTAATGTATGTAATTGTTTCTTCTCTCTCATTTACTTGTTTGATGTTTATGTGATCAGATTTGTGAGCAATTTGACTGGATCTTCCATGCTTGAAGTCATCGCTCTTGCGACTGCTGTACCTGTGAGTGTTTTTGTTTTTTTTTTTGTGTATTGAAATTATTCCATTCAGAACTGACTAATTCAAAATATGCGAATTTCGTAAATGAGTAAATTTGGTGTTTCTCAGGCTCTGATTTTTCTGCGACATTGTTTCTGCTCCGCTGACAAACAAGGTAAATCACACTGATGAATTCTTTGAATTTGGTAATAATTTCACATCTTTCTGTATGTTTGGAAAAATATTTTCAGATTAGTGGTAAACCTTACAAACATTTAACAAGTATAATCATAAACGTTTTTTTCATGAATTTGTAATTAATTTTTAAAAATACCTTTGACATGTGATTTCCCCTATTTTCTTTTGTACTGTCTCATCTATTTCTTTTCAATAAGTTGGCATGCATTTAAGTTTGTGATAGGTAGGTGGTTAATTCTAGGTTTTTATCAAGGATCAAAATTTTGTTTCAGAATGTTGTTTTGGTTAGCTTGGAAAAGGAAACATTTTGGTAAATAAAGGATTTTTTTTTTGAAAAAAGGGAAAATTGAAAATTATTTTGAAAAAAAGCTAAATAATGCTAATACATTCTCAATAATTAAATAATTGAACATGTTGAGGTTTATGAATATTTGAAACTTATAAACAAAATGTTTAAAAGTTTAGTTGGGGAACAGGTTTGCCATTGTAAGAAAAAACATTAAGAAATGCAAAATTTTAGTAGTAAGGATGAAAAAAAGAAGAAAAGTAATCTTCTCCTTTCTATCTCTCATCTTCTACTTTCTAGTTTTTCAAATTCTCTAATAAATTTAATATCTTTTTAAGATGCCACCACACTCCTCCAATATTTAGTACTTCATAAGAGAATCTTTGTAGTCAGTTCCCTCAGCCTTCTATTAACTAAGGAATCAGAGAATTTGTAGAAAATGCAATTTATTAAGAAACATACCCAATGATTGAAAATTGTATTTGACACTGAAATTTTTGTAAAATGTTGATCTAGTTTCCTGTACTTTGATTTGATTGAATCAAACTTTTAGTTCATTAAATCTGAATTTTGAACTTGATTATTAGCTGTACGAAACCCTAATTCGTCATCTATTCATTGCGTCAACAATTTTATCCTAAGATTCCATCACTAGAACACCAAAAAATATCTGAAAATAAGAAAATACAGCAATATAATCAAGAAAACACTCTTAATAAAAATTTTACAACTTCGTTGACAGCTTGATTTGAATCTTGCATCAACTAGGTTGCTTCACTTGACCTCTAGTTTTTATTTGCACAACGAGGGTTCCCTCGAACTTAAACTGAAATTTGTGCTTAACAGCCTAATCTTGGCAATCAAGATATGGCATAAGAAATTGGCTTATTCAAGTAGCCTATCCTCAGATGTCATTCTGATAGAAAGTGGGTTCTGTTTGTATATTTCAAAGGTTTTTGGAAATGATTGAAGTTCAGTACTGAACATTTTAGTGAGGCATTAATTATGCTTCCTCACAAGCATCAAATGAATGCTTGGAATTGGCATTTGTTATATTCTTTCGAGATGTTCTTTATGGTTTTCTTGTTTTCCTTTTTTGTGCTTTGTGATTATTTTTATATTTTGTCTTTTATTTGGATCATATAATGTGTTGTTTCATGCAACACAATCACATGTTAAGTAAATTAATGGAAATCGGCATATGTGTGATATTAGTTAAGCCTAAATGAGGATGTTAAAATTTGATTACTGGGAACTTAAGGGGATATCCATTATTTCTTAACGATGCCAGTTGGTTTAATGCAACCTCATCAACATGAGTTATGGTGAACCAACATTGTTGCCTGATTATGGACGTTTTGTTGACCTCGTTGATGAAGTAACAATACTACCCTTGCAATTTTGGTGTGATTGCTCTATATCTTTTCGTTTTATATTTTATGCGCTATTGATTCTATAGATAACTCCGCCGGGGTTGTTAACAACTCCGCCGGTCCCAAGCCCGGGTTAAGGAGGAGGGTTGTGTGTTAGGTAGCCGACAGCCAACACGTAAAAAAAAGCCGCTCGGATCCCTTATGAAAATGAATCCTACTTTGAATCGTTTAAATGCTAGGTCGTTCCCCTCAAGTGACGCGTTGCGCCTGCCTCCGGGTGTTTCGAAAAGTGAGCAAGGGGCGCCGCATCGACGCCTGGGTGCGGTGAAAAATGGGCAAAGGTTTCCGCGTTTATCTGGACGAGCGCGGGTAAAGAAGCTAGTCCAAGACTATAGGTTTAGGATAGCCACTTGGAACATAGGAACCTTAACTGGTAAGACGATGGAATTGGTAGATGTTATGATTAGGAGGAGAGTTAGTATAGCTTGCATACAAGAAACTAAGTGGACGGGAGAGAAAGCTAGGGAAATTGAGGATACTGGTTTTAAACTTTATTATAGTGGTAAGGATAGACGCAGGAATGGGGTAGGAATCATAATTGCCAAGGGTCTTGTGGAAAGTGTGGTGGCGGTCATTAGGAAAGGAGATAGGATTATGCTAGTTAAATTAGTTATTGGAGGGAATATAGTGAACATTATTAGCGCTTATGCCCCTCAAGTAGGGTTAGATGATCAGACTAAGAGGGATTTTTGGGAGCACATGGATGAGATCTTACAGGAGATACCCATAGGAGAGAACCTGGTTATAGGTGGAGATTTTAATGGCCATGTGGGCATAGATAAAGTAGGTTATGAAATGGTGCATGGTGGATACGGTTTTGGTGACAAAAATGAGGCTGGAGAGAGAATCTTAGATTTTGCGTTGGCTTCTAACCTGGTGGTGGCCAATACTATGTATAAGAAGAGGGAGGAGCATTTGATAACCTTTAAGAGTGGATTAGTTAAGAGCCAAATAGATTATTTCTTAGTGAGAAAAGTAGACTGCCTAAAATGCAATGATTGTAAGGTGATTCCTGGAGAGAGTCTGGTCTCTCAACATAGGATTTTGATACTAGATTTATGTTTTAGAGGGCAATACCAAGCTAGGAAGGATGGTGGGCGTCGTAGGACGAGATGGTGGGACTTAAAAGGGGATAAACTAGAAATATTTAAGAATCGAATGGATAAGGAAGGTACTTGGGATTTAGAAGGTGATGCTAACACTATGTGGAATTCGATGGCCAATTGTATGAGGAGAATCTCAAGGGAAGTGCTTGGAGAGTCGAAAGGAACGGGACCCAGCTCTAGGGAAACTTGGTGGTGGAGGGAAGAGGTCCAAGCGGTAGTTAAGGCAAAAAAAGAGTGCTTTAAAAAGTGGCAGAAGGATAGAACTGAGGAAAACCTTAAGAGCTATAGATTGGCTAATAAGGAGGTCAAGAAAGTAGTGAGAGAGATTAAGTTGAAAGTTTATGATGACCTATACACTAGACTAGATAGTAAGGAGGGAGAGAAGAGGGTATACCAACTTGCTAAGATACGGGAGAGGAAAACAAGAGATTTTAATCAAGTAAAGTGCATCAAGAGTGAGGATTCTAAGGTATTGGTGAAGGACGATGAGATTAAGGAAAGATGGAAGAATTATTTTGAGAAACTGTTAAATGAGGAACATGGAAGTACGACAATAGGGGAAGAAATAATCAGTAATACGATAAACCAAGACTATAGGTTCTATCGCAGGATTAGAAATTTTGAAGTGGAGATTGCACTTAAGAAGATGAAATCAAATAAGGCTTTAGGACCTGATGATATCCCTATTGAAGCTTGGAAGTGTTTGGGTAAAAAGGGAGTTGCTTGGTTGACTAGGTTGTTTAGCAAAATTTTGTTGACTAGGAACATGCCAGATGAGTGGAGGAAGAGTATTTTAGTACCAATCTATAAGAATAAAGGTGATGTCCAGAATTGTAACAACTATAGAGGAATTAAGCTAATGTGTCATATAATGAAAGTGTGGGAGAGGGTGATGGAACATCGATTGCGAGACATAACAGAGGTGTCAGAGAATCAATTTGGGTTTATGCCTGGTAGGTCAACAATGGAAGCGATCTATCTTTTGAGGAGAGTAATAGAAAAGTATAAAGAAAAGAAAAGAGACATTCATATGGTGTTTATCGACCTTGAGAAAGCATATGACAGAGTGCCCCGAGATATAATATGGTGGGCGTTAGAGAAGAAAGGGGTGACAAAAGGCTACATTGACGTGATTAGGGACATGTATGAAGGGGTGGTGACCACTATTAGATCGCCAGCTGGAGAAACAAATGAATTTCCTATCACTGTAGGGTTACACCAAGGATCTACCTTAAGTCCTTATCTTTTTGCTTTAGTTATGGACGAGTTGACGATAAATATTCAGGATGACGTGCCATGGTGTATGCTTTTTGCAGACGATATTGTGTTAGTGGATGAGACTAGAGAAGGAGTTAACACAAAGTTGGAGATCTGGAGAAAAGCTCTTGAATCTAAAGGGTTTCGAATAAGCAGAACTAAGACAGAGTACATGGAGTGTAAATTTAGTAACAGTAACAATGAAAGCAGAGGAGAAGTGAAGATTGAGAACCAAGAACTGCCTAAGAGTGAACATTTTCGTTATTTAGGGTCGATTATCACAACAGCGGGAGAGATTGATGCAGATGTGGCCCATAGGATTAAGGCGGGATGGTGTAAGTGGAGAAGTGCGTCTGGGGTATTGTGCGATAAACGAATACCCACTAGACTAAAAGGTAAGTTTTATAGAACGGCTATTAGACCAGCTATGTTGTATGGGACGGAGTGTTGGGCAACTAAGAAACAACATGTAGATAAGATGAGTGTGGCTGAGATGAGGATGCTAAGGTGGATGTGTGGTAAGACTAGACAGGACAGGATTAGGAATGAGTGTATTCGGGAATGGGTAGGAGTAGCACCGATAGAAGATAAGTTGAGAGAGAATCGTTTGAGATGGTTTGGTCATATTCAACGGAGACCAACAGAGGCAGTAGTGAAGAGATGCGATGCTGTAACGGTAGATAGAAGTGTTAGGGGACGGGGTAGGCCTAGATTAACGTTGACTAGCGTTATAAATAGAGATATGAATCTACTTAATTTGACTAATGAAATGACCTTTGATAGGGCCGCGTGGAGAAGAAGGATTCATGTAGCCGACCCCATTTGATGGGACTTAAGGCTTCGTTTGGTTTGGTTTGGTTTGATTCTATAGATAACACCGTGGTTGAACATTTAGGTGGTGAACAAGCATCGTCTAATATTTGTCAGTAGTGCTGGCAACAGTGGCCTGGCATTGAGTACTGTGGGTGCACCTGGTGGTACCACTTCAAGCATAATAGGAGTTGGTGCATATGTCTCTCCAGCTATGGCTGCTGGAGCTCACTGTGTAGTTGAACCTCCTTCTGAAGGGCTTGAATACACCTGGTATGGTAACTTCATTTATGAAGGCAATTTTTTGAATTTTCTGATCAGTGAGCAGTTAATGTTTTGTTTTGTATTTTTAGCTTATAAGTGGAGTCCTTTCTCGAGGTTGTTCATTCAGGATATTATTATTGTACTTGCTGTTATTGTAGTTATTTTAAAAATTGGCATTTGAATCGCACTATAATTTGCTGAATACAGGTCTAGCAGAGGACCGACTGGTGATGGGTATCTTGGAGTCTGTATAAGCGCTCCTGGTGGGGTAGTGGCTCCTGTCCCTACATGGACGCTTCAACGATGTATGCTTATGAATGGAACTTCAATGGCATCTCCCTCTGCTTATGGTGGAGTTGCTTTGCTCGTTAGTGCCATGAAGGTTAGTATGATTTTCTTTCCTTTGCTTTTGTTTCTTTTAACTCCCTCTCTTAGTGTCATCTACATTGTTCCTTTTTATCATCGACAACATATAAGCATAGAATGTTTGCTGGATCAGGCTGAGGGCATTCCAGTGAGTCCATACATTGTAAGGGAAGCTCTTGAGAATTCATCTATCCCTGTTGGTGTTTTGCCAGAAGATAAACTAACCACCGGGCAGGGGCTTATGCAAGTTGACAAGTTAGATTTGCTAATCTTGGCCTTTGTCTTTTAATTGAAAATAGAATGGACCTTGTAAGCTGAGATTTATGTTTATAATTAATTGCATGACAGGGCACATGAATATATTCAGAAGTTGCATAAAGTCCCATGTGTTAGATATCAAATAAAGATAAATCAAGCTGGTAAATCAAGTGAGTGAAGTATTTCTCAATCTATCTTGCACGCACACATCTGTATTCTGATCATTATGCATCCATTAATTATACTCTGTGTTGCATGTTAGTGATAAAGTTATGGAAGAATGTTTGTGCATTATACATGCAAACGCAAATCTTACCAAAAAAATACATGTGGGTAGAGTGTCTTTTTTATTTTATTTTTTGCTTGTTCTTTTCTTTCTTTTAACACATACATATGTGGAAATTTAGGGATTTTGAATATATTATAGCTTTCTAATGACTAGAGTCAAGTCCATATTTTATGGGTACACGAAGGATTCTGCAATTGATTCATTAGTGACCGAGGCTTTTCTAGTCGCTTCAATTAATTGTGTGTGGTCTTTCTTGAATGAAATTAACCTTTTGGTCATAATGCATTTTTTGTTCAGCCCCTACATCACGTGGCATCTATCTACGGGAGGCTAGTGCTTGCCAACAATCAACGGAGGTGAGAACATGAACATGTGGGGACTTTGATGTAATTATCATGTTTCTTAGGTTGTGTTTGGATCATGGATTTGGGTAGGGAAGAAAAAGGAGAGGGAAATGGAGAAAAAAAACCAGCTTATATTTCATTTACATGCTGTTCCTTTCTTTTTTGAAATTCTACCTAAATTCATGATGCAAAAATGGCCTTAGTGAGTTTCCAAATACTCTTAAAATGATTTTACTTTGTGGATATGCTTAACTTGTATACTTTGAGTCACTTTTTGAATTTTCACTATTCAATTAAGATCAATCTTGTTTATAGTTCATTTTTGCTATCTTTAATTTCTCAAGAATGCATTTTTTCCCCCTTTTCTTCATCATTATGCATTCTTGTCTTGCATCATATTTATGTTTGCTGTTGGGATAGATGTCATGACCCATGAGACCAAACCTTAGTGATGTAGAACGGCTATCAAGAAATCTGTTTGACAAAATAATTGATTCCATAATCATAAATTATGGATAATAATTGATCCAAAAGAAAAGATCAAATTTATCAAGAAGAGTAAGAATAGAGAAAAAAGAAGAAGAAGGGTCAAAATCCTAATATAAAAAATGGGCCACAACCTTAACTCAATATTATTATTCTCTAAGCTAACTTAAAAAGTATTACATAAAGCCATATATATAGGTAACGTAGGAAACCCTAATTACAAATAGGAAACTAAATCATAACATTATTGGGAAACCTATTCTCTAATAAAATAAATAAACTAAATATAGTAAGATCCTAATTAAAATATGAATAGAAAATAAATAAACATAAATATAAAATTACACATAAATATAATCTCCATATCACGTTCTGCATCGCTTTGACTCAGGCCAAAAGCTTATTAAAAGGAAAAAAGAAAGACAAAAAAAGATTTATACTGTTTTCTTTATGTCTATATATTACAACAAAATGATTGCAAACCCCAAGTGCAGGTTATCATAAGTAATAATTTCTTGGTGAATCCAAGGTCAAACCACATGGAATGGTTGACGCTATGTGTAAGAAATAATGTATAGAGAAAGAGAGAGAATAAATTGTATGTATTATTATTGATTGATATATTGATATCTATTACAATGATTCATGATTCCTATATATAGAAGAGGGTGAGTGTGTAGTAGGTAAGGAGTAGGTGAAGTGGAGGTGGTAGTGGTGTAGTGGGTTAGGTTTAGTGGAGTAGGTGAGGTGGTAGTGGTGTAGTGGGTTAGGTTTAGTGGAGTAGGTGAGGTGGTAGTGGTGTAGTGGGTTAGGTTTAGTGGAGTAGGTTTAAGTGGGTGAAGTAGGTGGAGAGTAGGTGGATTTTAACAGCCCCCCGCAAACTCAAGGGGGATAGGAACTAACCAACTTGAGTTTGGAGAGAGTAACAAAACAAGAAAATACATAAAAATAAAAGAGGATAGGTGACACTGTATGGTCGTGTCAGACCATTGGTGAAGACACTGTATGGTGGTGTCATAATGGTGTAGAGGACACTGGATGGCGGTGTCAGACCGCTGTAGAAGACAGTTTATGGGGTCATGTCGGACCGTTGTAGAAGACAGTTTATGGGGTCATGTCGGACCGTTGTAGCAGACAATGTGGTGACAGTTGTTGTGACAGTTTACGGAGTCTTGCTGGACCCTTGTAGAAACTAACCGGAATCAATGTCGGGACAGTTTACAGAGTCTTGTCGGACCCTTGTAGAAACTAACCGGAATCAATGTCGGGACAGTTTACAGAGTCTTGTCGGACCCTTGTAGAAATTAACCGGAATCTATGTCGGGACAGTTTACAGAGTCTTGTCGGACCCTTGTAGAAACTAACCGGAATCTATGTCGGGACAGTTTACAGAGTCTTGTCGGACCCATAAAGGAGCTAACCGGAATCAATGTCGGGACAGTTTACAGAGTCTTGTCGGACCCATTAAAAAAGTCACACCCTCAAAAGGTGCGCCCAATTTTTCAAAAGGCGTGCCATCAAAAGGCGTGCCCAATTTATCAAAAGGTGTGCCGGACATGATGGCGAGACACGTGAGTGTCTTGGTTGGCGTGCCCGTTTGTCGGCTGGTGGCAAGAGGCGCGCGATGCGCGTGGCTACCTCGGCTATAAGACGGAGGCTGAGGCTGAGGCAGAGAAAAGCTGCGAAAAACCTCTGAAACAAACTCTTCCTTTGCTGAGAAACTCTGTAATACTCTGTAACCAACCCGTCTCTGAAACACTCAGCAACATGGCCTCTTCTTCCCGTCCAGCTACCCAGAACATGGCCTCCTCTTCCCGTGGTTTGCTCACGCTCTTTCCAGAACTGAACGAGTCCACAAGAGAAATAACTGGTGCGATGGCCAGTGAACCTCAACCAAACACCTCTGGTTTTGCTCCATTGAACTTTCCGATGCGGTCGGTGGAGCAAAAAATGGCGGTGCAAACTGATATTGAAGCCAATCAGTATACTCTGAAGTCATGTGTGGAAACCATGACGGCGGTCACAAACTTGTCGCACCGGCTGCAGAGCAGGACAAATGAGGTGCAACAGTTAAACTCCCAGCTGGCTCTGCTCCAACGCATGTATAAGGATGCGCGAGCAGAGATAAGTGTGCTAAAGACAGAAAATAAGGAGCTGAAGCGGAAGGCCACCGTGATGTTCCGATTTGGAGGTCCTCCATATGCTGCAGTGGAGGAGTATGGGGGAGTGAACGTGCTCGGTGGACAAGGAAACACGGAGGCAACACCGGCAAGGGCCGCCCAAGACGGTGGCAAGAAGAAAAGACCGGCAGAATAGGCGAGAAGAAAAATCCCACTGTTCCGATTTGTGTTGGTTGTGTTTTGTTTTGTTTTGTGTTTTTTTATTTTTATTTTTATTTTTATTTTTATTTTTTTTTTTATGGTGTAAAATGCTGATCGGGGTTGATCCCCGGCATGAAGAAATGACAAGTTTGTAAAATGTTGTTTTTTTTTTTTTTTTTTTTTTGTTTTTGTTTTTGGGAGTGTTTTGTTGAAAAAATAAAAATAAAATGAAAGAAAACAAGGGAGAAAGAAAATAGATAAAAAAATATTTATAGATGGATTATATGAAAAACATCAGTGCGATTGTTTCAAAATAAAGTGGGGTATTTAAAAAAGAGGAAAAGTGACTTGGAAAAAATAAATAAAAATAAGTGATTTTTGAAATCAAATGGAGAAGAGAGAGGGACAAATCCATGTGATAAAGTGGAGAGAGAGTCGGTGAGTGGGGTGCAAAAGGTGAAGGAGAAATGATGGATTGAAAATGGTTTGGGTCAAAAGTGGACACTGTTAGTGGGGAACATGAGTGCATTGATTATTTGATATAATAATAATAATAATAAAAATAAAAAGTTAGAACAGTTGGAGAGAATGAGTGGAGTATGGTAAGGGTTTCATCCAAAGCCAAAATTTCTGCAGCGAATCACTTCGCAAATCCTAGCATGAGTTTTTTCTCTTTCTAGGCTTATTCATGAATTTCCTGGTGATTTCAAGAGCCTCTGGTGGCATTGTGGCAGAGAACACCCCAACCTGGATTTTGGGTGGCAGCAACTGAGAACACCCCAACCTGGATTTTGGGTGGCAGCAACTGGAAAATATCATAGATCTGATTTTTAAAAACCTCGTGACAGCATTTCATCAGCTTCATCCAAGACAAACATTTTGATGTAAACAGGGCGAAGTGATTGTCTCCGCAACATGTCAAACACACGACCAGGAGTACCAACAACAACATGAACCCCACTGGAGAGAATGCGCTGATCTTCGCGCACACTAGTCCCTCCAACACAAGCATGAACCTTCACACTTTGCTGGGCAAGTTCAAGAGTGGGTGGAAGAACCAAAGCTTGGCACTCAACCAAGCTATAATCTAGCTGCTGCAGAATTCCAGAGCAGAATGTTGCAGTGTTTCCAGTTCCAGACTGTCTCGTCATATGAGGTGAAGAATTCTTCTCCATCAGCCTCACACATGACTACAGTTGCACAAATCTTTGTTGATTTTATCAGCGGAATAGGTTGAGGTCCGGCGGGCGGCTAAGGTGAGGTTGCCGCCCGCCGGGGAAGCGAAAATACTAGGTTTTAAACCAGCTCTGATACCATGTAAGAAATAATGTATAGAGAAAGAGAGAGAATAAATTGTATGTATTATTATTGATTGATATATTGATATCTATTACAATGATTCATGATTCCTATATATAGAAGAGGGTGAGTGTGTAGTAGGTAAGGAATAGGTGAAGTGGAGGTGGTAGTGGTGTAGTGGGTTAGGTTTAGTGGAGTAGGTGAGGTGGTAGTGGTGTAGTGGGTTAGGTTTAGTGGAGTAGGTGAGGTGGTAGTGGTGTAGTGGGTTAGGTTTAGTGGAGTAGGTTTAAGTGGGTGAAGTAGGTGGAGAGTAGGTGGATTTTAACACTATGTATAATTCCTATTAGTGTGTAGAAAATAAAAGGGCAAATTACGAACACCCCCCTCGAGATTTGGTGAAAATACAGATTCCCCCCTGAGGTTTGAAAAATTACATCCCCCTCCTGAGGTTTATATTTCCATAACAAATTACCCCCTGAGGTTTTATTTTCATACAGATTTCCCCCTAATTTCTCCTAATTTGTTATGAAAATTTGACCCTCAAGGGGCAATTTGTAATTTCTCAAACCTCAGGGGGAATCTGTATTTTCACCAAACCTCGAGGGGGGTGTTTGTAATTTGCCCAAAATAAAAACAGTGAATTTGTTCCACTAGAAAGTGGAGCAAGTGATTATAATGCACTATACCTGAAGACAAGTAAACTAGATTAAGAAAAATCAACGGAGACAAGCACTAGGGATTCAACCTAGCATCATATTACATGAATTTGGAATTAGGAGAAAAATGAAAAGGAGAAAAATAGGACCTGAAGTGAAATTGTTTTGTTTTCTAGTGGAAAGTGTGTTGGGATTTTTTGTTGTAGTGAAATTTTTGCTAAGTTGAAGGGATAGTTATGTGTGATAGTTATAAGATCAACTATGTTGTATGGTATAAAATGTTGAGCTGTAAAGGAATAATATTATCGAAAAACTGAGAGAAGTTCGAAATAAGTATGTTGAGATGGATGAGTAGTGTGACAAGTCATGAATGCATTTTGAGATGCTAGATGTGAAGATAAATTGAGCAGAGGTGTCACGACCCCAAACCGTCCCTAGTAGTTTGGTGCCGTGATGGCCAGTAATCCGTAATTACCGAAGGCCATCTTTCAAAAACTTAACACAATCAGAGTGATAATGAACGGGCTCACAAATGCGGAAGAAGTAAATCAAAATACAAGTGGTCCATAAGAGCTGTGCATAGATCAAATGCAATGTCATTCATCTTACAATTTGAATACAGCCAAGCAAAATACATGTTACATTTTGATCAAAAGGCTTCTCGAGCCGGCATATACAAAATACAATAAAATACAAGTCAAGAAGCATGATTTTCAAGATTTGCCGACATGCAGTGAAGGGCATCGCCGACGTAAATACAAAAGCAAAGCCGACACAAGTCCGAATCCAAAACAAGCTTCCAAAACAATCTAGGCGTCGCCGCCGTCCTGCTCATCACCTACGTATATATAGAGGGGTGAGTACAAATACTCAGTGAATGGTACTAATAATAAAGGTTTGCATGAATAAAGCCGGAGTCCTTTCAAAACAACACAAGTCAAAACTTTGTCGAACAGGGGATGAACCGTATTCATCAATCAAGTATCACAACGTCGGCGAAGCAAGGGATGAACCGTATTCATCAATCAAGTATCATAACATCGGCGAAGCAAGGGATGAACCGTATTCATCAATCAAGTGTCACAACATCGGCGAAGCAAGGGATGAACCGTATTCATCAATCAAGTGTCACAACATCGGCGAAGCAAGGGATGAACCGTATTCATCAATCAAGTGGTACTGCGAAAGTTTAGAGTCCTCCAGCACAAGGGACTTGTGTTACTTAGGCCCGTAGCCCGATTTAACAAGGACCGTATCCTTTTATACTTAGTACTGCGAAAGTTTAGAGTCCTCCAGCACAAGGGACTTGCGTTACTTAGGCCCGTAGCCCGATTTAACAAGGACCGTATCCTTTTATACTTAGTACTGCGAAAGTTTAGAGTCCTCCAGCACAAGGGATTTTCCGTGGATAACAATCAAAACAAGGCTATTTATTCATGCTTAGCAAATACCCACGTCAAAACAAACAAAACAAGATTTATCAAAAGCAAGTGTAACATAGCTTTATTAGAAATACCACTCACCTAGTTCTTCAGGTGTAGACTCAAAGCAAATATCAAGGACCTACAATCACATGGCAAGTCGCATTCTCAAAGCAAGCTCTATATACATGCAAATGATCTTGGCATTCTTGCCAGATCCAAGTCAAAGACAAAGCAAAACAAGCTGGAAGCTTAATCACTGCTCCCGTTTCATGAAAACACACTGGGTACCGTCCAGGACTATGCCGAGGTCCCGTTAAACGAAGTCAGGAAAAACCTGGGTTTCCCTTTGAAGAACATGAAGAACATGATCATTTGAAAGATGGATACAAGTTCACAACTTGTTACAAAAATCTGAGTTTTCATGCCAAGAGTTCAAAATATGGACCTGGATACCCATGCAAGAAGGTCATGCAAGAACAAACACAAAAACATGGTTTTCGTTCTAACTTTCGGATCAAAACGAGACTTTCTTCAAGAACACATGAAAACCATTTTCTCTTTCCAAAACTAACTTCAAAACGATGCATGACATGCAAAACAGATCCGATCATGCAATGCAGCTAGATAATCCATAACAACATTCAAAGTAGATCAAGAATCTTACCCCAAAGCTCGAATCTAACGGTTCAAGCCACGAAGATCAAGCTTGGAAGACTATTCTCACTCAAGAACCCTTCTTCCTCCTCTCTAGAGCTTTTCTCTCTAAAACAAAGATTTGAGACCAAAAATGACTTGTTTCTAAGTCTGCCGGCTGTCTTAACAATCAGCTCGGACACGTGGCGCTGCCGGGTTGGTTCAACTCGAAAAGGTGATTGATAGACAAGACAAGTCTCTGACAAAGCGTATGCAGCAAGCTCGGGCAAGACACATCGGCAATAAGATGACATCGGCTCAAATCAAGGATCCGGCAACAGGATAACAAAGGCATCGGCTAGGGAGGACGACGCTTGACTAAGCTGTGCCACACCTTGGCCGGGGTGTGCCACATCTCGGCCTAGGCCATACCTGCCTGCGGACAAGGTTCACTAAGTGCAAAACATCTCGGCAATGAATGCCCGAGGTGAAGATGGGGTTGAACAAGATCTCAAAACAAATCTAAGTACAAGGTTCAAAGGCGGACTAAGCTCAAGATGTCCTCGGCTACGCACACACCGAACAAGGGACAAGATCACGCAAGTAATACTAACAAAACAAGGCAAACAAATCCTTCCAATTATTAAAACAAGGCAAGATCATGCAGGAATGTATGCAAGTAAGACAAGGGTAAGGCGAGGGTTGTTACAAGAGGTCAACCAAAAGATAATTTGGCCATGGGAAGTGTAGACTTTAACTACATGTTGGCAAGGAGCGGTGATGTTATTGAAATGGAAGCCCAAAAGGATGGGGAAAGCTGAGGATATAGACTGAGGCGGTGAAAAGGATGCGATTGACTTAATTTTAGTTGAAAATATGGCTTTCAATAGAGCCACCTGAAGAACATGTGTCCATGTAGCTGAACCCAATTAACTGGGATTATTCCTTGTGGAGTTGTGGTTGTGTTTATGTTGCATCATTGATACTTTGCAAGTATGACTTGTTGGCAATCTAACATAATAGTATTTGTCAAAATTCAAATAATTAAGAATCTATCTTACTAATTGATGACTTTTTTTGTTTTAATTACTTTTTCTCAAGTGTCAACTAGTATCATTTTGTGGATGCCATTTGCAAAATAAGGCCATATAGGTATACCCTTGTTAGCTTGTTAGTGATTTTACCCGTTTCAAATAATTTTCTCAAGTACAAATATTTGTAGAATATGTTGTGTTATACTAGCAATGTTGTATGAGATGGAATGTTGAGCAACTATGAAACAACATATAGATGAGATGAGTATTGTTGAGATGAGGTTGCTAAAATGAATGTGTGGGAAGACTAGAAAAGATCGAGGTAGGAATGAGTATATTCGTGAATGGGTAGGACCGATAAAAGATAAGTTGAGAGAGAATATGTTGAGATAGTTTGGTTATATACAACGGAGACCAACATAGGTAGTAGTAAGGAGATGCGACACAGTTATAGTAGATGGAAATGGTAGGGGAAGGGGCAGACCTAGATTGATGTGGGATAGTGTAGTAAATAGAGATATGAATTTCCTTAATTTGACTAACCAAGTAGCCCTTGATAGAGCCGAATGGGGAAGAAGAATTCATGTAGTCGACCCTATTTGATGGGGACTTAAGCCTTGGTTTGGTTTATGTTGTGCTACACCACTTTTTTCCCTATTACCTATATTTTCTTTTAATTCATCAGTGAATTTGGTAATTGCAATTGCTATGCATGTTAGTGAGGTTACACATGGAAAGAAAGCCATATAGGATGCCAATGGTGTGGTGTGGCATTTGTTGTATATGCATAAATGGAATGTTCATTAAGACTTGCCTAGCCATCATTTCTGCTAAAATTATGGTCTTCGACCTGTAGGTAAAAGTATTTCTGTTGTCCATATTTTCTTTGTTGTTGACTTGTATCTTTTAGCACCTAATGTGACTACTTGCAGTGGACGGTGCAAGTTGAACCAAAGTTCCATGATGATGCTAGCAACTTAGAGCAATTGGTTCCCTTTGAAGAGTGTATTGAGTTGCATTCTAGTGGAAAGGAATTTGTGAAAGCTCCTGAGTATCTCCTTCACTCATAACGGCCGCAGCTTCAGGTATGTCAGCATCAACTTGACTAATCTTCTGCGTAAGCACTCATATACTGTTACGGTGATGGTTGGAAGTGGAAATGCCAGAAGATAGGCCGTACCATGTGTTGATGTCGAGTTTAGGAAATGTCAATAATTCGTAAGGTTAACGGGAGACTTGTGACGCATGCTGGTATTTGTTATTTTTGTAATCTTACTTTCAAATGTCACTTGAGCATTGACTGAACAATGATATTTTAATAACAATAGATGCCATTGTGTGCATACCTGTGCACTCATGTGTGCCTTAAAGATGGGTATGCTATCAAGCTCGTGAAAAGACAGCCCACAATTTGGTTAGGCTGAATCAGGCACTGAGGGCCACATCTTGGATTGTTTGGTCTAAATTCTCAGGATTGGTGGGCCTTGCCATGAGGCTGCAATACACCTTCATGTCCCTGTGTTTGAGAACATTGGCTTGGATGATTCTTTGGGGTATGTTCTCTCCAATGAGAACCAAAGCCATTGTGTAGTGTGATGAAGGAATTTCTTCAAATTGTTCATGGCAATTGGCCACCATTATACTGTGATGACTCATCAATGTTTGGATATTTCTTCTTGTTTTATTACTGCTATATTATTATTATTATTATTGATATTATTTCTGTACCAGACATTATTTGTTATCACCTGCTGATGTTAGTGAATATTAACAAATTATTTCCCCTTCTTTTTCAGCATAGTTGTAGATCCTACCAATCTGAGTGATGGTTTACACTATTATGAACTGTGTGGGATTGATTGCAAAGCCCCATGGCGTGGTCCCGTTTTCAGAATCCCTGTTACTATAACAAAGGCGATGGCTGTGAAAAATCGACCTGCACTACTTTCATTTTCAGGGATGACATTTCTTCCAAGTGATTATTGTGGTGTCAATTTGCAAATTAATATTAATTATTCTAGCAATCATTTATCCTCCATGACAACTTGCACTTCTCAACAACTTAACATTGTTCTTGCATTCTATGTCATGGTCATGCTAAAATGTCTTGTATGCGAAAATACTTATTGAAGGTAATCAACTTGTAGGTAATCTGTTTGTGTGAATCATATTGTTTTGTTAGCCCAAATTACACTAGAAAGTCAATATGATGTCTGGGAAGTTGAAAAACTGATATGGGCCATGGTATAAATTCAAATGTCAGTGAAAAGCAAGATGGAATGTTAATGAATGCTATGTCAAACACAAATTAATGATTGTATTTCCCTTGAACGTCAATTGCTTCGTTTGACGTAATTGAACTCTCTTTTTTTGGCTTGTTTCTTTTGTTTGATAAATCCAATTATGATATAGAAAGTGATGAAGATGAAATCTGCAATTAGTGTTTCAGAGATTGAATATCTAATGTTTGTGTTATATGTTTTATCTGCTGATTATTTATTTATTTATTTGAGTTATTCATTGTCAAATTGAACTAGCTGCTTAGACTATGATCAATCGATTGGCACCCTTGTTTGTCATTGGCACTTCTCTGATTGGAAAATTATATTTGAGCAAGTTTTAGTTTAGTGTTTCACATGGAGACAAACCTAATGGACCAGAAATCCTTTGGTGGTTGTTTATGGTTTTCCATAAAAAGAAGCTCTTTCCAAGTGTCACATTTGTAGGTTATGAGACTTTCTTCAGAGAATTTAACAAAAATTGTCAGTATGTTGGATATGGAATCAAATTGATTGAATTCTTTGTAGAGGTTCATATTAGATTCAATTTATTTATTTATTTTATTAGTTGTTATTTGAAGGTTCTCAATTGTGAATACTTGAACGGCTTACAGATCGAATTCATCACAGTTTCAAATTTTCTTTTGTCAATGGTCATGTATTCTCAAGTTTATATAATTGAGAATACATGACAGCTTTATGAAGGATTGCAGTGCCCAATAAAAACAAATCACCTGAAAATCATTTTAGGTTGGGAGTCTTTCTTATTTTTTACGTTTTTTTTCCTTGCCTTCATTCTACCCTCAATATGTACAATTGTAGTAGAGAAGGTGCCAAGGGGGCACCTCCATCATACAAAAGCAAAGTGAGAGATGAAAAAAACCACAAAAATAAAATAAAACCAACAGAAAAACTCCCAGCAGCACCCCTAGTACACACCCCTAGTACACGATGCATAGACGCTTCCCATTACTGTTTCCGCCACAATACCCAGTGGAATCCTCTCTCTCCTGTCCTTCATATCGAATTGAGCAAACCTTTTACATTTCCCATGTTTCCTAGAAGAAGAGAGTCGCCTCCCTCTTTCTTCTTTCCTTTCAAGTTTTCTACCACCATCTTTTGTCAGTTTCCTCAAATAATTGTTCTGCTTCTGAGACAAAACCTTTGTCAGAAGCCCCCAGAAAACCACTGAAATTTCTCATATTTTGTTTCATCCATTCAGACCACACCTTTTCTATATCACCAAAGAGATCTAAAAAAAATTAAAAAATCCAACGGATCCTTTTAAACATCACCCTGTTCTACTCCACTTAGAGGTAGCACATCCATAGGAGGGCAGAAAACTGAAGATGACACCTCCAAATTCACCGTCCCACCGTCACCTATGGTATCCCAAACCAGCTAAACCTTCTTAACTTCCCCTTCCGCAACTCCAGAAAATTTTGACCAGTACCCATCCTCAAGTAATCAGAAAGTACCATCCTCGGAAAGACTCCTATTAGTTTGCTTGCTCCTAGCATCCCACAAGTTCGCTGCTTTTAACTCCAATTGCCTTGACAAACTGCTCACATTGTTACCTTTTACTAATACTGCCCACATAGTTTTACCTTCCTGAACCTCAAACTTATCCACCTCTGTATCTGACTGCCTCCATGCCTCTACTCCTTCTTTTGTTGCTCCCTCCTCATTACCCCCCGAGACCTTGTGAGCCGCTCCTTCCAATTGAAGTAACCACCAACCCAACACCCTCTCTCGCCTTGGAAAGACTCCTATGAGTTTGCTTACTCCCAGCATCCCAAAAGTCCCCTGCTTTTAACTCCAATTTCCTTGACAGGCTGCTCACATTCTTACCTTTTACTAATACTGCTCACATAGTTTTACCTTACTGAACCTAGTACTTATCCATCTCTGTTTCTAACTGCCTCCATGCCTCGACTCCTCCTTTTGGTGCTCCCTCCTCATTACCCTCGAGACCTTGTTGAGTCATTCCCTCCAATTGAAGTAACCACCAACCCAACATCCTCTCCCGCTTGAAAGACTCCACCACCCACATCCCTTTGTTCCAGACAAGAGGGAGAGGATGAGGAGAGAATAGAAATATTGGGCTTTTTTGGTAGCCCATATTTACTCAAAGGCCTTGCCTTTCAACTTTCGCCAACCAAAATCTTTAGAAGTAGTTTGCAACCCAAGCAAGCATCCATTGGGCCATAAAAAATGAAGTTGATCATCTTTAGTTGCTTCTCAAATATTTTCTGGTTTCTTTGGGTTTTCTGTGAATCACTCCTTGGACTGGATGTCATTATTTATTTTGTTCTATTTATCATTATTATTTTTGAAGCTTTTTTGATTTGCCATCTCATTTGCCTCTTTCATAGTGTCTTTTTACTCTACGACTAGTATCATTGCTATTCTTACTAACTAATTCCATGCTCATGCTCTCTCTCTCTCTCTCTCTCTCTCTCTCTCTCTCTCCATGCTCTGAGAATGCTAATCTGCCATGGTTTATTATATAGATGATCTAACTTTGGTGTGCCTAGCATTTGCATGTTTCTATCAATTGGATACCTTTGTTATTAAACTTTGTCTTATTAAATTTAACGTCTTTAATAAAAATGGGGTTCTGCTAGTGACAACCTTAAGGGCTATCAATAAGAAGAGCCAAATGCCAAAATATTTATAATCTCAATACATTTTTCACATATTCCAAAATACTTTCACACATTTTACAAATTTTTTGAGCCCGAAGGGCTGTTTTTAGCATTTGCGAAAAAAATAAGCGTGTGGGGAATTTTAATCCATAATCACTTTTACATTATCACATTAGACATGGATTAAGGTGCATATCTATGTAACAATTGTTTTTTTTGACAATCATCCTCTTATTCATAAAACGTGAGATTGTATCTATTTTTGTAAAAATTAAAAATCTATGTGATGTCTCTCTGAATTTTGTTTTCAATTTGCACTAGCGACTAGGTAGTTACCATTTTTGTGTGTGTGTGTGCACAGATACAGCTTATAAGCATGTTCTGATGTTCTGTGAGTGAAGGATATAACCATTCTCTTTCCTTTATTTATTTATTTTGGGTTTGCTTCCTACTGAATGTATTGCTTAGGCCATATTGAAAGGAAATATATCAAGGTACCAATTGGTGCTTCTTGGGTTGAGGCTACCATGCGGACATCAGGGTTTGATACTGCTAGAAGATTTTTCGTTGACACTGTTCAGGTACAATATGCAATCAAAGCTTTTGTTACATTGTCTAGACCTTCTTTGACATATACCTACAATATACAGATCAGTCCGTTGCAAAGGCCTATGAAGTGGGAAAGTGTCATTACATTCTCGTGTCCTTCTACCAAAAGCTTTGCATTTCCGGTGGAGGGTGGTCGGACAATGGAATTGGCGATAGCTCAATTTTGGTCAAGTGGCATTGGAAGTCATGAAGCCACTGTTGTAGAGTTTGAGGTGACATCTTTTGTATTAGATATCTGAAAATGCTGTGTGACTGGATGTTGTTATATTACTTACATTTCTGAATTGTTAGAATTGTGTAAATTTATCATGTTTTTATGGCAGTGGAGGGTATGGGCTTAGCATCATTACTGCTAGATGTAAATTTTCTTATGTTTTTTATGTTATTATTACTATTTATTTATTTATTTTTTATTGAAAAAAAAACTTGTTGTGCAACATTGTCTTGAGTTTCAATTTGACTTTGGAGGTAACAATTCAGATGTTCCAATAACTCTTTGGGGACGCAGTCACATGTTATAGTATTGGCTATTCGGAAAATTATACTCAGATAATTGAGTTCTGATGTGCATTCTGCACTCATATTTTTGGTGTGTCAGCAGGTTAGCTTTGTGGGGGTACTGTTACATATAAGCATTTGTTTTCTGTTAAAATGGCCCTGATAGAAAGTTTAGCCTTGCTGATTTCCCTTCAGTAAAACTTTATTGTCAAAAACAGGGATCTAGAGAACCAGCAAATTATTGAACAAACTACAAATTATAAACTCGCAGCTTGACGACAATACCTAAGCACTTAGGTGTAACAATGGCAATCACGCAAACAGTGAAATGCAAAATTTCATAATATTTTTACTTAGTAATTTTTATAAGCATTTCATTTTACCTTGTTTAAAATTATGAAAAAGAAAATAAAAAATAAAATAAAATAGAAGATAAAGAAAAAATCTCTTCCTCGAAAATTTTCTTAATATTTTTTATGCAGCAACTACAAGAGACATACATCCCATAAATTTAATTTCTGTTTTTGTGTGGATCTTTATAACTAGCTTAGCAGGGAGAGTTTTATGACATTGGCAGCAGCCAGTTATTTTCTGTATGAACCCTTCTATTTTTATGATTTGCTTCACCAAAGTAGTGGTCGTGAATTTTATATTCTCTTTTTTAAATATGAGTCAATTTGATAGCGGGTACAGAAGTAAAAGCGTTGCCCTGGCATTGTCACATATATATATATATATTTTGTGTCTATAATGCCTGGAATTTCTGTGAGTGCCAATTTTTTTGTTGTTTACCTTCCTATATATTTATGTTGGCCAGCTGTATTTGCTTGTTTTTTCTTTGTGAATTTGGCTATGTCAAATTAGGTGCTAATCCTTGTCAATCTAATGTCACTCCCTTGTAGTTTGAGGTTTTATAAAGGCAGAAGCTGTTGTTTATTTTATTTATTTTATTGTCTTTTATTTTCATTTATTATTTCTAATATTGTGATAGGAAGTGGCCTTATTCCTTTATTCATCTTAAAGCCTTTTCTGTGTTTTTTATATCAATTTTTAGATTGAGTTTCATGGGATTAATATCAACAAAGAGGAAGTGGTACTAGACGGAAGGGACACACCAGTTAAAATTGATGTGATGTAGGACAGCTTGCTGAATTTTTAAAACAGAAGCTATTTGAAGGCTCAAACAGTGAGTAAGGTTTTAATGGTTAAATTGAAGGCTGATAGGTAACATAAGGGATTAGGGTTGATTTGGGGGTGACAGGATAGAGTTTTGATGTTGAAAAGTGCACTTTTAGAGGATTGTGAATAGTAGCCCAAGAATAGTAACTTGGGTCTATGCGCAAAGAAGAAGAAAGAGAAGTAAAAGACAGAGAGAGAGAGGTGCTTCACCCTCACAAGGGTTAGGTCAACCACAAACACTATTTCAAATTCTCATAATATCGACTCGTTTTTGAATTGTTGAGATTACACATGTATTTACATGCTAGAGACTCCTAATCCTACAAGGACTATCAAATTTAGAAACTAAGAATTTTTGACAATTACTAATATTGTAGACCAACTAGGACTCCAAATAAAATTCAAAGAACATTAATTGACTTGCAAGACAGCCCATGGACTATGACTAACTACTACTCATGTCCAACAATTATTGAAATTACCATAGCACCTCCCATGTACTTGAACCTAATATGGTGACATAAAATTGTCCACCACTAATTAAAAATAGGCACTATCAAAGACTCAAATTTATTCCAAAATTTCAGTCCATGATGTCATATATATGCTCCACATGAAATTCCAAATTTTCCCTTTTTCTTCTTTCCATGGTCTTCATTTTGTTTACCTTCCTATATGCTTATATTGGCTAGTTGTATTTCTTTCTTTTTTCTTTGAGAAAATTGGTGAAAAGTCCATTTTAAAAAGTGGGTACAAGGCATTAGATCCAAGGTAAAATCTTATTTGGTGATAAGTACATGCGGGGAATGTCGTATCAATACATGAATATGTGCAAAGGCATTTAATGGATACACAGGAGAGGATGAGAGTTTACAGGGGAAATTAGTTAGAGGTGAAAATTGAGCACATGATTATTATAATTCAGATTGATGAAGCGTCAAGAGGAGAGCTAGTGGAGATCATTGAAAGGAACCGAATACGAAGTTTCTCTCTGAAGATTGATATGGGAGGAGTTTTTTGGGCAATGCAATCTCTGAGAGAAGCATGGGGGAAAATCAAGGACAAAAGATTTTTCAGCAAATACAATAGTAAATCAGCAGTGTTTTGTTTACAGAGGTTCAACAAGAAGAGAGGAATTTTCATAGATCCAAATGGATTTCAGGGGGAAAATGCAGTAACATTGTGATTTTGGCAGGAAATAATAGTTTTGGTTGGGCAAAAACTGCTCAGATGCTTGGAAGAATTATTAATAGAGATTTCAATGATAAGACGAAGGAGGAGGATATGAGGAAAATGATTAGGGAACGGGAGAGTCAGAGAGGGAGTTTGATGAATAGGGCTCAAGGAGGTTCTTCTCATGTTGATCACGATGAATGTCAGAAAACAGGGATAAACAGAGCATGATTGTATGTTGACTTATTCAAAGCTAAATCATCAAAACAAGAGAGATTATCTAATGATTTGGATATAGGTCGAGTTGTGGTCTGTACTAGAAGTGATTTTTTCATCAGCCTGGATCAAATTGAGAAGGAATTGAGCAAATATCTTAAGCAAATTATCGTTCTTCATCCATTCCAGTTAAATCGAGCTTTGTTCTTTGCTAAAAACAGTGAGGATGCGGAATCCTTTGGCCAATATGGTTTGCGCTTCTTTGATAAAGGGATTGCGGTGACATTGGAGAAATGGATGGGAGATAAGCACAGTTCTTCGGAGGTTATTGCATCGTATGGAGGTTGGATTGCTGTTTGTGATCTACCTTTCAATTTGTGGAACCAAGGGACTTTCGAGTTGATTGGAAAAAAGTGTGGAGGTTTATTGGTGATTGATCGATGAACCAAAGCATTCGATAACCTTTTTGAAGCAAGACTGAAGGTACGAGGCTCTGATTGTGGCTTTTTGCCAGCGAGAATGGAGTTGGAGATTGTTGGGATCTCTGTTTAAATTCACATTAAGCCATTGTCAAGACTTGTTAGGAAGAAGGTGGACCAATGACAATGGATTTTCTAGCAAGATTTCTTAGGCAGATCCAACAGTGGAGGTGGGGAAGACGAAACGTTGGAGGGGATGGGCAGGACACGTGGCATATACATAAAGGGAAACAGTTACGATGTCAGAGGATCAGAGATCGAGGTGGAATCGAAGCGTCAAAGGAACTTGAATTGAACGAGATGTTCTCTGAGAATGCGGAAGAGGTTAGAAGGGAGGAAGAGGATTTTGTTGGGCTGAATAAGTCTCAGGGTCAGAGCCCAGATGATCTTCGAATGTTAAATGGGCTTGGCAAATTTTCAGCCCATGGCTTTGCATAGGGGCTACAGTTAGAAGTTGGGCCAAGATTAGAAATGAGCCCATTTGCTATTATAGAAGAAGGGGATCAGCACAATTGCCCATTATTAAGACAAAGAGGGTCAATCTTCTCAAACCCATGCTTTCAACCAAAGGGAAAATGGGTTGGATCATGATATTTTTGCTATTATAGAAGAAGGGGATCAGCACAATTGCCCATTATTAAGACAAAGAGGGTCAATCTTCTCAAACCCATGCTTTCAACCAAAGGGAAAATGGGTTGGATCATGATATTTCACGGGTTAGGGTTTCTTCTTGTTCGCCCGATGCACTTGATGGAGGAGGAAGAAGCTTGATGGTGGTGTGAGGCCTAGCGAAGCCCTGGGTGATAGGCAAAAGATCTATGAGGTCCCAAATCAATCCTCAACGAGTCTAAAATTCATTTGGGCTTAACAGACATTGTCGACAGATTGAAGGATGATGCTCTGTTATGAGGAATCTTGATGGCTGAGTAGGAGGTAGGAGGAGAGGTTGTGATACTTAATGATGAGGTCATTGGGAGAGATCAATTGGTGGATGATGTGGAGGAAGGAAAGTACAATACCCATGAGGTGTTACAAGCTCTTGAAGGCTACGGGTCAATGGATAGCTCAGATGAGTTGACATTTCCAGAGGATGAAGATGATAATAATGAACTGTTAGAGGAAGATTTTGATCCCAAATTGATTTGGCTTTTCCAAGATGATGAGGTTCTGTCATCTTCTTGTGCAAGGTTCACTGAGGTCCTAGACAGTGAGAAGGCCTTAGACTCCGAAAAGATTGATCAAGCAGAGAGAAGGTTTGGAGATTCACATTATTCTGGTTCTAAGCACACTATGAGGCCTGAGGGTGAGGAAGTCAAAAAGTATGTGACTCTTTTGACAGGGACAATATGGATTCTTCACTTCCTAATCATTTGCAGTGTATTCAATCTGAGTCAGTTCTGGGGGGGAGGGGGAGTCACTTTTGGGTTCTTTTTCTCACATCCTAGTAGAGTGGTTTCTACCAAGAATGACAATTTGCCTCAGTTATTTACGAGTAGGTCCTCTACCATTGATAGGTCGAACCCACAGGCGATTAACATGGATAACCATAGGAATGATCTTCAGATGGAAGTATCTACTAATCATAGGCTTCAAGAGAGCAATGTTCTTGGGAATGGTGATGATGAATCTGAGATTTGGTTGAGGAAAATGAGCAAATATGGGTCTTTCCCTTTGGAGGAGGGAGAAGTGCCTCACTTTGTACAATTGCGTGACACTCTTGGTCTGTCACTAGTTAGGAACAATGGAAATAAGCCTAGGTCTAGGAGTGTGGGGTGTGCGTCTCAGGGGGGTAGTAGTCATAGAAGTTCAGGCCTCAGAAAAGGGATGAGGGAACTAAGGAATCTTGAAAGTGGCATCAATTATGAGGGTCGGGGGAAAGAGACAAGAAGTGATGTTGGTTGTCGATGAAGATTTTGAGTTGGAATGTTGGAGGACTGCAGTCCTGTAGGAAAAGGGGTAATTAAAGAGTTTTTGAAAGTTCATCAGCTAGATATAGTGATGTTTCAAGAGACGCAGTGTGAGAATTGTGATAGGGTTTTCATTAGGAGTGTTTGGGTGATCTGATTTAAGATATGGGCTGTTTTACATTCTAGTGGGAGATCAGGGGGAATTTTGATTATGTGGGACTTTCAGTTGCATCGGAGTGTGAGATAGTTGTTGGGGTTTTTTCATTGTCTATTAGATTTAGGAACCAGGATAACAAGGAATGGTGGTTGACAGGGATTTATGGTCCCAACAGGCCTAGTAGTCGTCAGGCATGGTGGGAGGAGTTAGCGGTTTTATTTGGGTTGTGTTCTCCTAATTGGTGTGTGGATGGGGATTTCAATGTGGTTCGGCTTAGTTCGGAAAAACTCAATAGGGTTTCCACAAATAGGAGTATGCGGAACTTTGATTCTTTTATAAGGGGGAGTGATTTGATTGATTTTTCCTTGAGTAATGCTCGGTTCACATGGTCAAATCTTCAAGAGAATCTTGTGTGTTGTAGGTTGGATAGATTTCTTCATACTTAAGGGTGAGAGGAGTTGTTTCTGGATATAAGGCAAGAGGCAGGGCTAAGAGTTGTGTTAGACCATTGCCCGGTGATTCTTGAGAGTTGTCCTTTTAAATGGGTTCCCACCCCTTTTTGAGAACATGTGGTTGGAAAATCGATATTTTAAGGCGTATTTTAAGGATTGGTGGGATAGTGGTACCGTCCATGGGTGGGAGGGTTTTAAGTTTATGCGGAAGTTGAGAGGAGTCAAGGATAAATTAAAGATTTGGGAGCGTGAAGTTTTTGGGGATTTAAATTAAGTGAAAGCAGAGTTAGTTCGGGATATTTGAGGAATTGGATGTGAAGGAATTGTTGGGGGTTTATCTAGGGATTTAAGGGATAAGAAATCATTGCTCAGGATGAAATTAGAAAAGCTTGTTTTTAGAGAGCAGATTTTTTGGGGACAAAGAGCTAAATTGAAATGGGTTAAAGAGGGTGATACCAACTCTAGATTTTTTCATAGAGTTGTGTCGGGCAAGAGGAAGAAGAATTTCATCAAAAATTTGGAGGTGGGGCAGGGTGTGGTGGTGAGTAAGGAGGAGCTTATTGTTAAAGAGATTTTAGGGTTTATTGTTAAAGAGATTTTTTCATAGGAGGAGCTTATTGTTAAAGAGATTTTCAATTTTTATTCAAATCTCTATTCTGACGAAAGAGTGGATCATCCAGGGATCGAAGGTCTTAGTTGGGCTCTTGTGGAGGCGGCGATAACTAGTTGGCTTGAGAGACCCTTTGATGAATGTGAGGTGAGACAGGCTGTATTTGAGTGTGAGAGAGATAAGGCTCCAGGTCTGGATGATATTTCAATGGCTATATTTCAAGATTGTTGGGATATTGTGCAAGGGGATCTTATGAGAGTGTTTGGTGAGTTCTTCGAAAGTGGGGAGGTTAATTTATGCACCAATACATCCTTCATTTGTCTAATTCCCAAAAAGGAGAAGTCGGTCAAGATTGGGGATTTTTGACCAATCAGCTTGGTTACATCACTCTACAAAATTCTAGCAAAGGTGCTTTCTAAGAGATTTAGGGTGGTCCTTGGGGAAACCATTTCTTCTACATAGAATGCCTTTGTGCGAGGAAGGTAGATAGTGGATGTAGTCTTAGTAGCTAACGAAGTAGTTGAGGAGTATAGGGGATTACGTAAGGAGGGTGTTGTTTTTAAGGTTGATTTTGAAAAAGCATACGACCATGTTAATTGGGACTTTGTAGATGTCGTTTTGTAAAGGAAGGGGTTCGGATCTAGGTGGAAAAGGTGGATTTGGGGGTGTTTGTCATCATGCATTATGTCGGTCATTGTGATTGGCAAGGCCGGGGATTCTTTTAGAGCATCTAGGGATCTAAGGCAGGGTGATCCTTTATCACCATTTTTGTTTAATCTAGTCGCTGATGTGTTGGGTTGGATTATTGATATAGCTGGGGATAAGGGTGTCATTGAGGGTTTTGTGGTGGGGAGGGATTGGATTGGAGTCACTCATTTGCAATTTGTGGATGATACTATATTTTTCTCATCAAAGGAGGAAAGTAGGTGGGTAGTTTGCTAAAGATTTTGAGAATTTTTGAAATTGTGTCGGGCCTCAAGGTCAATCTTAGCAAGAGTAATGTTTTGGGTATTAATTTGGGAGATAGCTTTGTGCAAAGTACAAAGGGTGGCAGATATGTTGGGATGTTCCATTGAATCCTTTCCTCTCAAATACTTGGGGCTTCCATTGGGAGGAGATCCTAGATTGACGTCTTTTTGGGAGCTTGCTCTTGTCAAAATTCGGGAAAGAATGGAGGGATAGAAGCGAGCTTTGTTGCCTAGGGGAGACGATATACTTTGGTACCGTTTGTATTACGTTATGTTCCTACTTATTTCTTGTCCATATTCAAAATTTCAGTTAGCATTGTGAGGAACATTGAGAAATTGATGAGAGATTTTCTTTGGGAAGGGTGTGATGAGAGAAAAAGGGTTCATTTGGTTACGTGGGAGACTGTTTCTCTCCCTAGAGATAAAGGGGGCCTAGCTATAGGGAATATCATTGCTAGGAATATTGCTCTATTGGGCAAGTGATTGTGGAGATTCCCTGTTGAAAGTGAATCGGTATGGTGTTCAGTTGTTAAAAGTAAGTATGTAGTTCATCCCAATGGTAGAGATTTTAACGCGGTTAATAGAAACAATTGTTGTTCACCGTGGAAGTACATTTCTCGTTTGTATCCACTTGTGTCTAACTTTTTTTCATTCAAAGTGGGAAATGGGAAGAGTTATCTGTTTTTGGGAGGATGTTTGGTTGAGGGATATGTTTGTTTGATGGAGCTTTTCCTCTTCTTTATCGGTTGGTTCGTTCTCGGAATGTTTCAATAGCGACGGTGGCATACTCTTCTATGGCACCCATCCCTTGGAATTTTGACTTCTTTAGAAACTTAAACGATAGGGAGGCTGCTGAGTTGGCATCTTTGTTGGTATTACTTGATGGGGTTTCTCTCTCTCTTCCTCTTGTGACATTAGGGTTTGGAATCTTGTTTCTTCAGGGGTCTTTTCCTATAAGTCCTTTTTTCATAAGCTTATTTGATAATCCCTTTGTTCCTTTGTTTCCCATTCGTAAGAAAATTTGAAAAGCAGTCGTCCCTTTTAAAGTGAAGTTTTTCATGTGGTCGTTAGCTCAAAAGGGTGTCACAACTAATGATGTTTTTCAAAGAAGGCGGCCAAATCACTCTCTTTGCCCTCAATAGTGTGTGATGTGCAAGAGGAATTTGAAGGTAGCGGATCATCTATTCCTTCATTGCCCGGTTGCTTATGGATTATGGCAGCATCTATTCAGCTTAGGAGATGATCAGTGGGTTGCTCCGCGAGAATGCATTCAAATGATTCTTGTTAGGTTCAAAGGGTTTGGGAGTACCAAAAGAGCCAAATCACTGTGGTCATGCATTGTGTTTGCTATTTTCTGGATTATATGACTGGAGAGAAATGTAAGACTCTTTGATGGCAAGGAATCAAATGAAGAGGTTTTGTGGGATAGGGTGGAATATGTGGCTTCGTTTTGGGCATTTGTATCCCCTCCTTTAGGGATTAGGCTGTTGTTTGCCATCTCTAATGCTAGTAGCTTTGTGCTTTTGTTTTGTTCTTTCTCATCCTTTGTGCGAGGACTTCTTGTCCTCTTTCTCTCTCTTTCTTTTTTAATAAAATTTGTTGTTGCTCAAAGAAAAAAAAAAAAAGAAAAGTCGCCAGCACCGGAAAAGTCGGCGGTGGCAGGAGGAGGTGGTCGTCGTGAGGTAGAGAAATGTGTGATATTCAACGGATAGGTTGTTGAATGAGTGACATGTGTCACATTTCAATAGATAGGTTGTTTGGTGAATTTCAACATATAGGAAAATAAGCTTGGTAAATTTCAACAGATAGACAAATTAGGTGATTTCAAGAAATAAGGTGATAGGTTGATTTCAACAAGTAGTTGTCTTTTTAGACAAATTGTGTCATTTTGACCTAAAGAGAATAGAGCTTGGGCCTAATGGCCCAAAAGATTTAGAAATGGACTTATGGCCCGAGTGCCTTTTTTATTTTGTGAATTTGGCTATGTCATATTAGGTGCTCATCTTTGTCAATCTAATGCCACTCCCCTGTAGTTTGAGATCTTATTATTTTATTTTATTGTCTTTTATTATGTTTTATATTGTGGTAAGTGGCCTTATTCCTTTGTTCTTCTTAAAGCCTTTTTCTGTGCTTCTTATATCATCATTTTTTAGATTGGGTTTCATGGGATTAATATCAACAAAGAGGAAGTGGTACTAGATGGAAGTGATGCCCCTGTCAGAATGGATGCTGAAGCTCTTCTATCCTCTGAGAAACTTGCCCCAGCTGCAATTCTAAGCAAGGTGAAGTTATTACCTGTAGTACAATATTTTTGGGGGCTCATGTATTCTTTTAAAATATATTTACATATGGTGGTGTGAGTTGTCATGTATTTTTATTTATACAAGATGGTGTAAATTTTTGGGGGTTCATTTATTTTGCAGATACGAATCCCATACTGTCCTATTGATACTAAACTGTGTACCCTTCCAACAGATCGTGACAAATTGCCCTCAGGCAAACAGATTCTAGCATTAACATTAGCGTGGGTTATGCTTTTACTCCTCTTTTTTTTTTTTTTTTTTTTGCTTCATCTAAAGACACCTCAAATACCATGTAGATTCACTCGTGTTGTTGTGCTGCAGTTACAAGTTCAAATTAGAAGATGGAGCTGAAGTAAAACCTCAAATCCCCTTACTTAACAATCACATATATGATAACAAATTCGAGTCTCAATTTTATATGATTTCTGATTCAAACAAGGTAATCATTGATATTCATTGTTAAATGTATCATGAGATTTTAATGTGCTTCTTGTATGTGTCTTACTATGCTTGTTATTAGAAGGTTCCCACATAAGTCAAATGCACTTCCATTTTTATCAAGTCGTATTTGTTAGATCACCATTAGTCTAAAGCTTAAGCTGTTAGGAAATGAGTCCAACAACATATTTAAAGCTCTCCGACATCCTTCCTCACTCCCCTCTTGCACGTGGAGATTTAAATATTCAAACATGTAGAGAAATAGAATGCAAATGGGGAAACAAAATACAAATAGAGAGACATGAACCGATGGCATCTCCTAATCTGAGCTTTGATACCATGTTAGATTACCACTAGCATGTCAAGTTCAACAATATTATACTCACTAGGATAAAGTTTGACCATATATGTTTTATGAGGTGTGATGCTTGGGTTTGAGTCTTACTACTACAAGTGCAACATCCCTTCTCCTATTGCCCTTCTACTGATTGTAAAAAGAAACCCGGGGGGGGGGGGGGGGGGGGGGTGTGTGTGTGTGTGTGTGTGGAAGAACTTATATTTATTTGCCATCCTTCAAATGCAGCAGATGGTGCATGTACTAATGTAGTTAGAATTAGTATGGTTGTTACGTTTCTAGTACCATAAGAGTTAGTTGTTTCTTTTATCCTATAACTAGGTGGTTAGGCGGCCTCTCTAGTATTCAGTTGATATTTTTAATTGTATTTCAAAGCTTTGAGCTCTTGTATCTCTGTTTAGATATTTTCTCTCTAATGAAATATCTTTCCTAAATTGGTTCCATCATTTTGGTATTAGAACATAGGTTTTATATCCAAATTGTTCTTAATTGAAGCTAAGTTCCTCAATCAGATAAAAGAAAGAAACCGTACCTGTTCTACTGTTCGTGTCATCCCAGTTAAATTTGACTTTGGCATCGTAATATGTCCGTTGTTAGTCGATCAGACTTCACATAACCCTCCAATGCTAATTTGAAATCCAATTTTGACCTTCGATGGAGAATCAAGTGCCCTACTGTAATGATTGTCAAGGTTGGCTGTGAAGGCCTTCATTCTTGAATTTGTGGATCAAATTAGGATTCACTACTACGATTCCAAATTGAATGAGGTGCAATTTTTGTTCACAACTTCGAATCCTGGTTTAATCACGGTTTGAACTTTGACTCTGGATCGAATCTCATATCGCAATCAGTCAAACTTAGAATCATCTCATTGAAGCACGTAAACTCAACTGGTAGAAGGTTCTTGAGCGAAGCTGTTCTTGAATTGCCAAGATATTAGTTGATATGGTTGTGAATCCATTTTTGTGTAATGTTCTAGAAAGAAATTAGTCATTCTTTAGCTCATTGTAATTCAGTTGTAAATTTGATATTGTTTTGGAGGGAGAGTTTGTTAGTTCAGTTAGACGATTAGGAGTTGATTCTAGTTACAAATAGCTGTGTTAGAGAGAAGGGTGTTCATTGTAATATGATATTTTCTTGGTTTTGAATAAGAGAGGTAGCTCTGCTTGATCCTGTTTCTTTCTATTTTCCATTTTAGCCTTCTTCTTCCATGGCTGTAGCATTTAGTATCAGGGCTGGCGTTGTCAGCCTGTGAAAGTAACCAAAGAAATGGCAGATGGGAATAGACAGCAGGAATAAAAAAGAATGGAGGAGGCAATTCAATCTCTCAAAGAGAATGGCGAAAAGCAAGCACAGGATATTAGGGATATCAAGAAATCAGTGAAGGATATGAATGAAATCAAAGAAATGATCACAGCAATGAGCATCAAATACGATCAGGTGGCATCTAGGGTTTATGGGTCTCATCAAGAGATTAAGGAAACATCTCAGGTATGGGTTCAAAACCCTTAATCATTCAATCAATTTCAAACCTGTTATACTACAATTGAGTTCCCCAAATTCTGTGGAGAAGATCCAATGGGTTGGATTTACAAATGTGAGAGATTCTTTGATTATAATGCAACTGAAAATGGAAATAGGGTAAAATTGGCTTCACTGAATTTGGAAAACAAAGCCCTTCAATGGTTCCAATGGTTTGAGAAATGTCACAATCAAATCAATTGGAACACATTCAAAGGAGTAGTTTCCAGATTTGGCCCTAATTCCCATGAAGATGCAATGGGGGATTTAACCAAATTGAGGCAAGTCACATCTGTTAGGGCTTACCAAGAACAGTTTGAAGAACTAGCCAATCAAACCCGGAATTTGCCAGAAACTTTCTTCATCAGTTGTTTCATCAGTGGCTTAAGGGATGATATCTAGGCTGGGGTACTGATGTTTAAATCCAGTTGCATCAACCAGGCTATTGGATTGGCCAAGTTACAAGAGAGCAGTATTGAAGCAATCACCAAGAGATCTAGACAAGGGTTTAGGGTCGCAAAAACTCCATCATCTAGTATGTCTATGTCTAGGCCTAACCTGATGGTGAGTTCCGTTGCTCCTAATTGAAGAGAATTACCCAAGGAGTTGGAAGAAAAGAGGGCAAAAGGCTTGTGTTTCAAATGTAATGAAAGGTATACAAGAGGCCATCTCTGCAAGAGAAAGCAACTGTATGCTATGGAAGGAGAAATAGAAGACCAAGAACAAGAACAAGATGAGGAGGGGGAGGAAGGAGTACAGATTCCAGAAGAGGAGCTGTAGACTTCAATTAATGCTTTATCTGGTTCAGTCTCCTACGGAACTATGAGGGTAAGAGGGAATGTAAAGAAAAGATTAATCATGATCCTTATAGATTCAGGTAGCACCCATTATTTTTTGAGTCCAGATGTGGTTAAGAGGGCAGGAATAGATGTTACAGTTACAGATCCTCTTCCAGTTTCAGTAGCTGATGGAACTAAGTTGTTGAGCACAGCTGTATGCAGGGGATTCAATTGGGAAATGCAGGGTACTAGTTTTCAAACTGATATGTGGGTATTGCCACTCAAAGGGTGTGACATGGTCTTAGGCGTTCGGTGGTTGGCAATGTTGGGACCAGTCAAGTGGGATTTCAAGAACTCGAGCATGGAATTTTGCTTGAATGGAAGAAAACATGCATTGAGGGGTGGTAAGGAGGAGGAATTGACAGTCATTGGCCCTAAGAAAATGCAGCAACTTCTCAAAAAACAGGCTCAAGGAGTTGTGGCACAAGTTTTCTCTTTGTAAGTGGACAGCCATGAAGCAACAATTAACCCAATATCGGAGGAAATCTTGGGCCGGTATAGTGATGTATTCCAAGATCCTAAAGGCCTACCTCCAGTGAGATCTCATGACCATCATATACCACTCAAACCTGAAATTGAACCAACCAATACAAGACCTTATAGTTACCCTTATTTTCAGAAATCTTAGATAGAAAAGCAAGTTAAAGAAATGCTTCAATCAGGGGTTATCAAAGCCAGTGAGTCCTTATTCATATCCTGTGTTGTTGGTCAAGAAAAAGGATGGAAGTTGGAGAATGTGTGTGGATTATAGGCATTGAACAAAGCTACTGTAAAGGATGAATTCCCAATTTCAGCAATAGATGGACTTTTGGATGAATTGTGGGGGGCCAAATATTTCTCTAAATTGGATCTACGGGCTGGGTATCACCAAATTAGAGTTCATTCCCCAGATATTCCAAAAACAATATTTAGAACTCATGATGGGCCAATGCTCCTTTTACCTTCTAGAGTCTCATGACTGAAGTTTTTAGACCTCATTTAAGAAGGTTTATACTGATATTTTTTGATTACATACTTGTTTATAGCAGTTCATGGACAGAACATTTGCAACATTTGCAACATTTGCAACATTTGCAAGTGACATTACAGCTTGTAAGAGCTCATCAACTATTTGCTAAAAGGTCCAAGTGTGTATTTGGCAAACAAGAAGTGGAATACTTGGGTCACTTGGTTACAGATAAAGGTGTTTCAGCAGAATCTACAAAGATCTCCGCCATGACCAATTGGCCACTTCCCAAAACAATCAAGGAATTTAGAGGCTTCCTAGGACTTATAGGATATTACAGATCGTTTGTTCAAGATTATGGTAAAATGGCTGCTCCATTAGACCAGTTGTTGAGAAAGGATTCTTTCCAATGGACTAAGGAAACATCATCAGCCTTTTCATAGCTCAAAACCACAATGACCACCATTCCAGTTTTGGCTTTGTCAAACTATACCAAAGAAATTACAGCTTGTAAGAGCTCATCAACTATTTGCTAAAAGGTCCAAGTGTGTATTTGGCAAACAAGAAGTGGAATACTTGGGTCACTTGGTTACAGATAAAGGTGTTTCAGCAGAATCTACCAAGATCTCTGCCATGACCAATTGGCCACTTCCCAAAACAATCAAGGAATTTAGAGGCTTCCTAGGACTTATAGGATACTGCAGATGGTTTGTTCAAGATTATGGTAAAATGGCTGCTCCATTAAACCAGTTGTTGAGAAAGGATTCTTTCCAATGGACTGAGGAAACATCATCAGCCTTTTCCTAGCTCAAAACCACAATGACCACCATCCCAGTTTTGGCTTTGTCAAACTATACCAAAGAATAGAAACAGATGCATCTGGAAAGGGATTGGGAGCAGTGCTCATGCAAGAGGGACACCCTATTCCTTTTTGGAGTAAAGGCTTATCTGAAAGAAATCAAGCATTATCTACATATGAGAATGAGTTGATGGCAGTAGTCTTGGTAGTCTTGTAATGGAGGCTTACCTCTGATGGAGGCATTTTATAGTCAGAACTGATCACCAAAGTCTGAAATACCTGCTGGAGCAAAGGGTAGCAACCCTATGTCAATAAAAATGGATCATGAAGTTACTTGGTTATGACTATGACGTTCCACCATCGTGTGACAATACTTAACAACAAAAAAAGAAGAATGAAATTCAAAGAAGACATTATTATAAAGACAAAATTGATGAACAGAAAGCAGGTTGTGATTGATGTTAGGAACGTGTAAAATATTAGATAAAACAAAGGAACGAGATGAGGAATTTAAAGTAGAGGACCAAACACCAGAAATGGTCAAACCTGAACCGTCACCTAACACAATCTGATCTAGGCCAGAATATTCCGAATGGAGATGAAGATTGTTTAAGTCTGCAGTGAGGTGATTGGTACAACCAGAATCAACGGTCCATGAATTCGTATGCGGATTAGCAGCAATATAGGAGGGGTGTTCACCTATGAAGGCATGATTAAACTGTTTGAGGACAAACTTTGGCGGAGTGGCCTGATTGGCTACATGGTTGACATAGAAAATGATAGGATTGACCACCTTTAGGGTTGGGATTGCGATGGCCATTATAGTTGTTGCAACCATGACCATGATGATTGCCACGATCATTGTGGTTAGAGTGAAACCTAGTAGATGGTTCGCAAGTTGCATTATTGGCCATGGGAGGGAGCATATCGGAACTAGCACTGTCAGCAAGATGAAGTTCTTGAGTAAGAGACCATGAAGATCATCAAATGAGATATGATCTGCCCGTGTCTTAATGGAGTTGCAAAAATCCTTTTAGTCAGGGCCTAAGCCTTTGAGAATTGCAAGAACAAGGTCTTCATCGACTAATGGTCGATTAATAGTGGCAAGGTCATCAGCAATTGCTTTAATAGCTTGCAAGTAGGTGGAATTGGAATCAGTGCCACGTTTGAGATTAGACAAACGATCCTTAAGATGAAGGATGCTAGAACGAGAAGACAGGGCAAGAACATGAGCCAAAGTGTCCCATGCTTCCTTGGATTTGCTAGACCATGCGACAGCAGAAAAAATGGTTTCTGAAAGGGATAAAAAAATCCAACTCGGAATAAGTTGATCTTGTCGAGACCAAGTTAAATGATTAGACCCCTCTGGAGGACAAGGATAGCTGCCATGATATAGCCTTTGAGACCACAACCACGTAAGAATGAGAGGAGTTGAACAGGCCACAATGGTTAATTTTGCTGTGTACTTGTGCGGAAGATGAGGAGCAGCATTAATAGTAAGTAAAGATGGTTGACTGGATTTAGCCGTGGTTTTGGGGCGGGTGCATGCAGCAACTGTGGCAGTGAATTCAGTCATGTTGCGGGGAAAAAAAAAAATGATCGGTAATAAAAAATCTCAAGTGAGCACACGAAGCTTTGATACCATATAGAAGTAATCCCAAGAATAAATTCTCTCACACAACACATGGTGGAGAGTCCATGGATTTATACATAAGATGTATGGTTACAAATTGACATGTGTAGTTACAAATTGTGATAAGAACTAATACAATCTAATCTAATCAAACATATGTAGAGCACAAGAACAAAGACTCTAAGGTGATAAGTATTATCACTCTAAGGTGGATAGTTGTTATCCTTTACACCAACAACCACATAAAAAACTACACCTTGAGAGGCACGAAAGATTTTCAAATTCTTGTGTGGAATGGAAAGATAGGCACACTGGGTTTGTCAATGATCTTGTCAAATAAAGATCTACCAAAAACGAAGCTTGTGGAATGGAAAGATAGGCACACTCGGTTTGTCAATGGTCTTGTCAAAAAAGATATACCAGAAACGAAGCTGGAAGAATTAATGACCATACCTGCTTATGACACACATTTGGATCCAAAGAGAGATGATCAATTCAAAACACAATGAAGCTAACTCATTAGTCTCGCTATCATTAAGATTTCTAAAGAAATTAAAATTCCAAGAAATCGGTACAAAACTAGTGCATACCAAAGAAGAAATGGAAAGATTATGAGACTTAGCCACACTATATAAATGCAAAAAGTACATTTCTAACATGCTCATATCATTTCTACTTCTTACCTATGTTATATGGACACGGGTATGAGTACGGGCATGGGTGCCGGGTGCAATCAAACCTTACATTTAAGGGTACGTGAGCTCGGCAAAAAAATGTCATTTTTTTATGTTGTTAATATGTTATGTGAGATAAAATGTTGTTACATGTAACATTGAGTGTCAAAATTACATTTATAACAATTATACAACAATATGTACTTGTAATAATAGTGTTAAATAGAAATGTATAAGAAGTGTTCGATGAAAAGTATCTAACACACGTCCCATATCCTTGTCCAAGCGTTAGGTGTCCGGCATGGGTATTTAATTTATTTCGAAGAGTTTATGTAGCATAGCTTCTTACCATACTAGAACAAGATGTGCATAGAAGAGAATTGAAATCCCCTACCAAAATCAAAGAGGTGAGAAATCCAAAATTTGAAAGTGTGCCAAAATGCAAAACCATTCGGGTGGATGTGAAGTTGTCGAATCGATCTACAAATGTTTGTCCTTCACTTGAAGGTTGAAACTCAATCTTGGTAGCTCAAATCTTAGATAGAGAAAATGGAGTGTGTGCTTTGGGTCAGTTTTAGAGTGTGTGTGGGTGGAAATGAGATAGATATCTTGTTCATCCTTTATATACCGGGTGGTCAAATAGGTCACTTTTTGTGGTCAAAATGCATAGAAAGCTGCTCTTTCCCCTACATGACTGCTTGCGCAAACACTCCCTTGTTAGAGCGATTAATTAAAACTGTCAATATTTCATGTGTATGAAAAGGTAGCTCGAGCCCTTTTTCATTCGAGTGGTTCCCAAGGTCAAAATCCAACAAAACTGAAGCGAATGCTTGACCAATGTCAAAACTCAACGCCCAAGTCCTAATATAGTCCCTAAAGTTCGAAGTAGATGGTTCAATTGTTGACACGGTCAACCTACAAATGCCAAAACAGGACTCCAAAAAAGTAAATTACAAGAGTAATGTCAAAATCATAATTAAAATGAATTGAAAATTATGGATTGTTACATAAACTTTTTAAGAAGTGTCATTTGTTAACATAAAAGTTTTTATTTTCTGTTTTGTTCTATCTACCTCCATGCACCTTCGGCTTGCACGAATGTGCTGGACATTGGGCTGTTTTATTTTGAAATCATGCTTTAGCTAATCAAGTAGTAGATTACTTACTCCTGTTTGAGTGGATTTCTCTCTCCTCAGTTTTTCTTCATGTATTTTCTTTACAAATTGCAGCGTGTATATACAATGGGGGATGTCTACCCTAATTCTACTAAACTTCCCAAGGGTGAATACAAGTTACAGCTTTATCTGAGGTATGATCCTTATTTTCCCAATTAGCATGGACAACTTCACGCATACATGGTCATATTTGAAGAAAGCTAATAGACATTGTATAGATGTATCTCTTATTTAATTAATTAATTTATTTTTAATTGTTGATGACAACTTTTGAATAACCTTTAACTTCAATCAATATGTGTTTTAACTTTAGGTTGCGGCTAATTAGTGAACATGCTTGTCATGTTTCAGGCATGACAACGTGCAATACTTGGAGAAGATGAAGCAATTGGTGTTGTTCATTGAAAGAAATTTGGAGGACAAGGTAGGGTCTATCAAGCGTCTTATATCTAGATGTGGTGATGGTTTTCATAAAGAAGAACTGCTTTAGTAGCGTGGATCAAGTAATTGCTTAATGCATGCTTACCTGTAATTTTGGGCATCATTATATGCCTATTTTCATACTCATGATTTATAAATGCCATATGTGAGATATGCAGTTGTTAAATTGTTGACTTGGTCATCTCTTCTTTAGCAAAGTAATATTTTAAATCTCAATTCAATTTGTGGTAGAATAGAATCGTCTGATTCCTTTTTTGATCTTCTGATGCAATACAAAGTATAGTTGCAGATTCGATTATGGGTTAGAATCTATTGAAAAGATACTTATGAGCTTCTCTGTTACTTTCTGTTTGTTACAGTTCTGAGTACTATCTTGATGTCTTAGTTTGGAATTCCTGATTTTCATGCTAATGTCATGTTAGTTTTCCTTCTCCCAAATTTTGATATTAGATCTTACTGCTTTGTAGTCTTGGCTTATTATCCATTAGATCTGCCTAAAGGATTTTCTCCTGGGCTTCTTGAGATATTTTGTGCTTTACCTTCATCCTCATAATCTTGTGTGGGGGTGTTTGGTAGGACTTTTTTGAGCCAATTTATGGCTTCTAACTTTCAAAAAGTTATTTTGGACTGTTTGGTTAAACTTATTTTAAACAGCTTTTGATTCCAATAACTTATTTTAAGTCAAAAAAGCTGATTCTGAGAAGCTGCTCACTCCTTGTTTCTGATTATTAGCTTTTGCTATGGACATGTTAATTCACGGTTATACTCATAGATTTTTTTTATTTTTTATTTTTTTTTAAAAATAGAAAGACCCAAATGAATATTATTATTATTTTTTATGAGAAATGTAGACAAATAGTGAATAATAAAAAATAAAAGTTAATTGAAAAAGTTACTTCACAGTTTATTTAACAAATATTACTCAACAACTTGAATCTATAATCCAACAGTTACACCAAACAGATTAACAACTTCTAATTAAAGTCATATGAATTGAAACTGTCGTTGCTTGATCAGATTGGATGGGGTCATTTGGTGTCATATGAGCGGCAATGGATGCATGTTAGATTCCCAGCAAGTCTACCGCTTTTTTAAGATTGTGCATTGTTTTACAAGGTCGGGGGCATTATCTTGTGTAACCTGGTTTCCTATGGAAATCTTTTTGTTTTAGATTGATTTTTGCAAGGATAATTTCAAAATACAAATGAGATTGCATAACTAGATAATATAACCTTTATTCTTTTTTCCCTCTTCTTTTTCCGGTGCTTTGTGATCATTGTTGCGTCAATTTCCCTGATGCCAATTAGATCATTTCACAAGGAGTGGTGGAAACAACTATTATTGATTCTGCAATTTGAATTTTTTTCCCTGTGCTGGTTTCCTATGGAAATCATTTCCCTGATGCCAATTAGGTACTATAACCTTTTTTCTTTTTCTTTTTTCCCTGTGCTGTTGCGTCAAACCCCCCCCCCCCCCCCCCCCCTTTTTTTTTATAAGGAAAATTTAGTCAAAACCCTGGACCTTTGTTTGGTACATAATTGAACAAGGACAAAGTAAAATATATATATTTTTTTTCTTGGACAATATTGTCATAGTAACATGTTATTATGAATCAGAATAACATGTCATTACTCCTCTTCTATTTAACAGTAACATGTTACTCTGTCTCACAATAACATGCTATTTTGATTCACAATAGAGTAATGATACATACCTCTAATTTAAGAACTCTAAATGGAGCACTAATGAGGTGGAAGAGAGAGAGAGTAGAGAGAGATAGAGAGGAGTGTGGGTTCCACATTCACATGGGTACTCTCCACATCATTAGAGTTGTATTAGAGCTCTCAAACGTTATTGATAGGATCTTTTAATAAATTTTGATGAAAGAATTTTAAAAATATTAATTTTATTAAAAACTGACATCTAAATTAAATATTATATTATTTTAAAATATAATATTTTAATAATAGTGGTATATGTTAGATTTTTCAAAGAAGATTTTTTATCCTTGTCTTTAATGCGTTAAAACTTTGTTAGGAGAGAGATTTGACTAAATCCCTTTCTCTTTTTTTTTTTTTTTAAATAAAAACAAATTGAAATCCATGCTGTTATAGGATGAAACCATTTTTATAAAACTGCTAGTATTCTGAGTTGTCAAAAATCAATTTTATAAGAAAATGAAAATGAGTTTGTTTTTGAACTTTACCATTATTTTATTTTTCATTATTTTTATTATGAAAAAATGAAATCAGAAACTTAGAATGGCAATGAACAATGAAAACGAGCTCCAACAAGAGAAATTTTATAATACAAACTTTTGGTGTATCAGTCGTGACTTTTGAGATATTTGTTATGATTTAGTATTGGTTATGATTTATTGTTATTATTATTATTACGATCGAATTTTTTTTTGATTAAATTTCTTTTTAGAGGAATGTGAATATATTAAGCACAACCAACAAACAATAAAGATACACAATTTGGAATTCACCATAATATAGTTCTATATTAGAGGATTAGATTTTAGTCCTGCCATCGTCTTGCATTTTCAAGAGGGAAGTGACTCCTTGCGGAAGGGGGATCCCATGTGCTGTAAAGGAAATGAATTAAATACAGACATTATATATATGTCACGACTCCATTCCGCCCTTAGTAGCATGGTGCCGTGATGGCCAGTAATCTGAGATTACCGAAGGCCAACTTCCAAAATTCACACACAATCAGAGTATTACATATGGGGCTAACATGTGCGGAAGCAATATATACAAAACTAATTAGTCCATAAGAGCTGTGCAGAAGTCAAATGAAATGGCATACATCTTTACTTAGCTTTACAACTTGAATACAAATAAAATGAATTACAAAAATATATCTTGACCAAAAGGCTTCTCGAACCATCATATACAAAATACAGTGAAATGCAAGCTAAGAAGCATGATCTTCAAGATGCTACAAAATGCGAATCCGAAACAAGTTGCAAAGTACATCTAGGCGTCGCCGCCGTCCTGCTCATGAATGGTACTAGTAATAAAGGGTTTGCATGAATAATATCTGAGATCTTTATCAAAGCGATATGCATTATATCTTGTACAAAATCAAAGACAAAACAAGTTCATCTAACAAGTCTTTCAAGGCTTTCAAGTTTCAAGGGATGACACTAACAAAGGTTGTGCTACAAGTGTTTATAGTCCCCTAGCACGTACGGACTTTCAAAGATTGTGCTACAAATGCTTATAGTCCCCTAGCACGTACGGACTTTCAAAGGTTGTGCTACAAGTGCTTATAGTCCCCTAGCATGTACGGACTTTCAAAGGTTGTGCTACAACTGCTTATAGTCCCCTAGCACGTACGGACTTTTTCAAGAATGTCATCAAAACAAGATAATACTTGATATACAAAATAGGGATAATCGTTCATGCTTGACAAATACTTTCAAAACAAAGCAAAACTTTATCAAAACATTATAACATAGCTTTATTAAAAATACCACTCATATAGTTCTTCAACGTCGGGGTCAAGCGAGAGTCCAAGTCCTGACAAACACATGGCAAAGTCTATTGAATGTACTTTCAAACAAACTTTACATGAATGCAAATGATCAAACAAGCTTTACATGAATGCAAATGATCTCGGCATTCCTTCAAAACTAAGTCGAACCGAAACAAAACACTGTTTCTCATCTTGGGAAAACTTGCCGGGCACCAACAAGGTCTTGGCCGAGGTCCCACACCTCCTTGCCGAGGTTTGGCCCCCGATGGCCACATTCAAGGAAATGAAGTCCAGAAAATCTGGGTTTCCTTTTCTTGAAGAACATGAACATGAAGAACATGGATGCAAAGATCATAACTTGTCATTACAAAATCTGAGATTTCATGCTGTGAATTCAAAATCATGGACCTGGATACCCATACTCGAAGATTTTATGAAAACAAACACAAAAATATGAATCTTGATGCAAGCTTTCGGATCAAACAAGGCTTTTTATTCAAGAACACATGAATGACACTTTTTCTTTCTAAACTAAACTTTAAATCGATGCATGGCTTACAAATCGTGCTCGATCATGCAATGCAGCTAGATGAACAATAAGAACAACAAGAGTAGATTAAGATTCTAACCTCGAAACACGAATCAAACGGTTTGAACTCTAAGGAGCAAGCTTGAAAATCTATTTCCTCTCTAAGAATTTCTTCTCCCTCTTCTAGAGCTTCTCTCTCCTCAAGAACAAGGACATACAACAAAATGATACATTCCTCTCTCTGCTGGCTGATTTAACACTTAGCTCGGACACGTGACAACGGCTGGTTGGCTCTACTCAGAAAGGTGATTGAGTGAAAAGACAAGACTATGACAAAGTATGTTCAACAAGCAAGATGGCATAGGCACTTTGGCAAGTAATGATCTCGGCTAAGGAAGGATAACACTTGACCTAGCTGTGCCACACCTTGGCCTTGATGTGCCACACCTCGGTCTAGGTCATACCATTCCAGGAACAAGATCACTAGGTGCAAGGGTAACATCTTGGCCAATATGCCAAGGTGCGGGTGGAGGTTAACCAAAAGATTCCAAGATAGTCCTAGGTAGAAGAGATTCAAAGGTGCAACCTAGGCTTAGGATGACCTCGGCTAAACTCACACCAAGCAAGGAACAAAGCATGCAGTAACACTTAAGCAAGACAAAGACAAGATTTGAAATGCAAGCTTAACAAGACAAAATCATATAAATGCATGAGAGCATGACTAAGATGGAGTGAGGGTTGTTACATCCTAACCCCCTTAAAGAAGTTTGGACCCCAAACTTGAGTTACCTTGATTCGAAAACAATTCCAGATATCGGACTTCCATCTCTTTTTCCATCTCCCATGTAGCATCCATGCCGTAATGCTCTTTCCATTCGATTTTCACCATCGGTATCGACTTGTTCCTCAATTGTGTCACTTGTCTATCAATAATTCTCATTGGCTTTTTCTCGTAGCCTAAATCTTCATTAACCACAATCCCAGAATAATCAATTACATGCAGTGGATCCCGAATATACTTCCTCAACATCGAAATATGGAACACATTGTGAACTTGACTTAGTTCTGGTGGTAAAGCCAGTCCATAGGCAGCTGGGTTAACTTTCTCAAGTATTTCAAACGGCCCAATGTAACGAGGTGCTAACTTATCTTTCTTCCCAAATCTGGAAATTCCTTTCATGGGTGAAACCTTCAGGAATACATAATCTCCAACTTCAAACTCCAACTCTCTTCTTCTCTGGTCGACATAGCTCTTCTGTCGACTTTGAGCAGTTTTGATCCTTTGTCGAATGAGCTTAATCTTCTCGGTTGTAACTTGAACTAGCTCGGGACCAATCAAAGCTTTATCTCCCACTTCAGTCCAACATATCGGTGATCTGCACTTCCTTCCATACAAAGCTTCGTACGACGCCACGCCAATGCTAGCTTGATAACTGTTGTTATAAGCGAATTCTACTAACGGTAGATGTACTTCCCAACTTCCCTTGAAATCTAACACACATAGTCTGAGCATATCTTCGAGTGTCTGAATCGTTCTTTCTGTTTGTCCATCGGTCTGGGGATGAAAAGCTGTGCTAAACTTCAACTCGGTTCCCAAGGCTCTTTGTAAACTTTGCCAAAATCTAGAAACAAACTTCGGATCTCGGTCTGACACAATGGACATCGGCACTCCATAAAGTCTCACAATCTCATTCATATACAGTACAGCAAGTCGGTCCGCATTGAATGTAGTCTGAACATGCAAGAAGTGTGCTGACTTAGTTAATCTGTCAACAATAACCCAAATTGAATTCATGCCTTTTTGTGTCCTCGGAAAACCAACCACAAAGTCCATGGAGATGTGTTCCCATTTCCACTCAGGAATCGGCAAAGGTCGAAATAGTCCTACTGGCCTCTGGTGTTCTGCTTTTACTTGTTGACATTGCAAACACTGAGATACGAACTCGGCTATTTCTCTTTTCATATTCGGCCACCAAAAAGTTTGTTTCACATCTTGATACATCTTAGTGTTCCCTGGATGAACAGCAAATCTGGAACCATGAGATTCTTGCAGAATCTTTCTTTTCAATTCTGGAACGTCGGCCACGCACAATCTTCCTTCGAACTTAAGTATCTGATTTTCAATAGTGTTCCCCAACCTCGGCTTAGTGAGGATCTCATTGGCAACTTTCTTGAAGAATCCGTCTTCCATTTGTCTGGCCTTCACTTCCTCTATGGCGGTCGGCTCTACTGAAATCATGGCTAAGCATGCCAGACTTCCAACTGATTTTCTGCTCAATGCGTCGGCTACTGAGTTTGCTTTACCTGGGTGATACTGAATTGGCATGTCGTAGTCTTTCAATAGCTCAAGCCACCTTCTTTGCCTCAAATTTAGCTCCTTCTGAGTGAATAAGTACTTTAAGCTCTGATGATCTGTGAAAACTTGGCAAGAAGCCCCATACAAGTAATGATGCCAAATTTTCAAAGCAAACACCACGGCTGCTAGCTTTAAATCATGGGTAGGGTAGTTCTTTTCGTGAGGTTTTAACTGACGGGAGGCATACGCTATAACCTTACCTCCTTGCATTAACACGCAACCCAATCCCTTATGTGAAGTATCACTATAAATTTGAAATTCTTCTTTGTCTGACGGTAGTATAAATATCGGCGCTGTAACCAACCTCGTCTTTAACTCCCGAAAAGCTGATTCCCTATCCTCGGTCTATTCATACGCCACTCCTTTCTGAGTTAGTTGTGTCAGTGGTACTGCAATCCTTGAGAAATCCTTCACAAACTTCCTGTAATAGTCGGCCAAACCCAGAAAACTACGAATCTCGGACACATTAGTCGGCGTCGGCCAATTCGCGATAGCTTCAATCTTACTTGGATCAACAGAGATTCCTTCTTCATTAATTACATGGCCCAAGAATGAAATGCTGGAAAGCCAAAATTCACACTTGCTAAGCTTGGCATATAATTTCCTGTCTCTTAGGATTTGTAAGGCTAGCCTCAAATGTTTCTCATGCTCATCACCACTCTTGGAATAGATCAATATGTCGTCGATGAAAACAACCACGAACTCGTCTAGGTACGGCTTAAAAACTCTGTTCATCAAATCCATGAATGCTGCAGGAGCATTGGTCACTCCGAAAGGCATTACCAAAAATTCGTAGTGGTCATACCTTGTCCGAAAAGCAGTCTTCTCGACATCCTCAGCCTTAACCTTCAGCTGATGGTAGCCCGACCTCAGATCAATCTTAGAAAAGACCTGTGCCCCTTGTAGTTGGTCAAGTAAATCATCAATCCTCGACAATGGATATTTATTCTTAATGGTCACCTTATTTAGTTCCCGGTAGTCGATACAAAGACGAAGTGTACCATCATTTTTCTTGACAAATAGAACTGGTGCTCCCCAAGGTGAAGTGCTCGGCCTAATAAATCCCTTGTCCAACAATTCTTGTAATTGTAGTTTTAGTTCCTCGAGTTCGGCTGGGGCCATTCTATAGGGTGTTTTGGAGATAGGTTGGGTTCCCGACATAACATCAACTGTAAATTCTATCTCCCTATCCACTAACTGGCCAGGCAATTCATTTGGAAAGACATCGGAGAATTCTCTAACCACTAGGACGTCGGCTAACTCAACATTGCCATTCAAATCACTTAGTATACTACATAGATAACCTTGACACCCCTTTTGGATCAACTTATAGGCTTTCATGGATGAGATTAAATAAGGTGGGGGTACTACTCCTTTACCCTGGAAAATAACCTCGGCTTGGTTTGGGGGTTTTAGTGTGACATTCTTTGAAACACAATTAATGGATGCTTGATTCGTTACTAACCAGTCCATTCCCAATATGACATCAAAGTGAGTCATGCTTAACAGCATTAAATCAACTAGTAATTCTACACCCTCAATCATAACGACACACGCCCTATAAATGGATGCAACAATCATAGTTCTCCCAGATGGAGTAGACACATATAACACATAATCAAGGGGTTCTTGTTCTCTATTTAACTTCTCGGCAAACTTAATAGATACAAATGAATGTGTAGAACCCGAATCAATCAATATGTATGCATCTTGAGAGCAGATTGGGAGTATACCTGACACGACTGTCTCAGTATTCTGAGTGTCTCCTAGTATCAATGCAAAAACTCTGCCCTATCTCGTCTGGGCCCTTCCGATGTTATTTCTCTGTGCGAAGCCCGAGGTACTCCCATTCTTCTTACCATCATTCGTCCTTGCCTTCGGACAGTCTTTCACGCGGTGACCCATTTCGCCACATTCAAAATAGGCTCCTGATGCCCAACGGCAAACTCCGGAATACGGTTTCCCACAACTTGCACACGTCGGCTTAGCATTACCTTCCTAGTTCGAGTTGCTGGAGCTATCCACATTCGCTTTCTTCTTGGCGTTAAACGGAACTCTGCGACTATCATAGTTCTGTCTTTTCCTCTGGCTCTCTCCTGAATTCTGATATCGGTTCAAGTTAGCTTTTGCAAGGATGGCCTTGTCCAATACTCCGGCGTAAGTCGGCATGTTGAGCATGTTAACTCGATCTTGTATCGGCCTACGAAGCCCACTTTCAAACTTCCTGGCTTTTCTATATTCATCATCGACCATATGAGGCGTATATCTCGCCAACTCGGTGAAAGCACGGTCATATTCTGCCACTGTCCTGCTGCCTTGTGTTAGAGTCTGGAACTCTGTAGTCTTGCGGTCTCGAACGCTAAGGGAAAAGTGTTTGTTATAAAACAACTCCAAAAATCTTGCCCAAGTCAAACCTGGGTTGCTTTCTCGGGTCATCATCCACCATCTTCGTGCATCGTCGTCTAGGGTGAACGCGACCAATGACACCTTTTGGATGTCGGTGCTGGGGAAAATCTCAAACAGTTTCTCCATTTCCAAGACCCATGCTTCGGCTGTCATTGGCTCTATATCCCCAGAGAATCATGGCGGTTTCATTTTCTTAAACTCTGGGATCAGGGCTATGGTGCCGTCCCTATATAAAGCTTGCTGTGGAGGCACTTGCGGCGCTGGAGGAGGTGGAGGTGGAACTGCATGTCGGCCGTTTGTCTGCTCGGCTTGGGTAGAAGTAGTACTAGTGTCTTGTGGCCTAGGTTGTCTCAAATCACGGACCAAACCTTCCACCAATCTCTCTAATCTGTCCAATCTGTCTTCAGAATGATCTCGGCCAACTGGTGGCCTACCCCTTCTCATGATGCTAAGAATATGCAAAATGTGACTTTGAAACAAAACGATCAAATAATATGCATGCAAATAACAAAAAGTCACGCCAAGATGATGCACACATTGTCAAGTAGCAAGCATTATGATGCAATCCTAACATCAATTCTAAGGAAATCCTATGCTCTTTAGGACTCGAAGTGTGAGAGTGACGTACTACAAGAAACTTGCGCTCTGATACCAATCTGTCACGACCCCATTCCGCCTCTAGTAGAATGGTGCCGTGATGGCCAGTAATCTGAGATTACCGAAGGCCAACTTCCAAAATTCACACACAATCAGAGTATTACATATGGGGCTAACATGTGCGGAAGCAATATATACAAAACTAATTAGTCCATAAGAGCTGTGCAGAAGTCAAATGAAATGGCATACATCTTTACTTAGCTTTACAACTTGAATATAAATAAAATGAAGTACAAAAATACATCTTGACCAAAAGGCTTCTCGAACCATCATATACAAAATACAGTGAAATGCAAGCTAAGTAGCATGATCTTCAAGAAGCTACAAAATGCAAATCCGAAACAAGTTACAAAGTACATCTAGGCGTCGCCGCCGTCCTGCTCATCATCTACATATATATAGAGATGGTGAGCTTGGATACTCAGTGAATGATACTAGTAATAAAAGGTTTGCATGAATAATATCCGAGATCTTTATCAAAGCGATATACATTATATCTTGTACAAAATCAAAGACAAAACAAGTTCATCTAACAAGTCTTTCAAGGCTTTCAAGTTTCAAGGGATGACACTAACAAAGGTTGTGCTACAAGTGTTTATAGTCCCCTAGCACGTACGGACTTTCAAAGGTTGTGCCACAAGTGTTTATAGTCCCCTAGCACGTACGGACTTTCAAAGATTGTGCTACAAATGCTTATAGTCCCCTAGCACGTACGGACTTTCAAAGGTTGTGCTACAAGTGCTTATAGTCCCCTAGCACGTACGGACTTTCAAAGATTGTGCTACAAATTCTTATAGTCCCCTAGCACGTACGGACTTTCAAAGGTTGTGCTACAAGTGCTTATAGCCCCCTAGCATGTACGGACTTTCAAAGGTTGTACTACAAATGCTTATAGTCCCCTAGCACGTACGGACTTTTCCAAGAATGTCATCAAAACAAGATAATACTTGATATACAAAATAGGGATAATCATTCATGCTTGACAAATACTTTCAAAACAAAGCAAAGCTTTATCAAAACTTTATAACATAGCTTTATTAAAAATACCACTCACATAGTTCTTCAACGTCGGGGTCAAGCGAGAGTCCAAGTCCTGACAAACACATGGCAAAGTCTATTGAATGTACTTTCAAACAAGCTTTACATGAATGCAAATGATCTCGGCATTCCTTCAAAACTAAGTCGAACCGAAACAAAACACTGTTTCTCATCTCAGGAAAACTTGCTAGGCACCAACCAGGTCTTGGCCGAGGTCCCACACCTCCTTGCCGAGGTTTGGCACCCGATGGCCACATTCAAGGAAATGAAGTCCGGAAAATCTGGGTTTCCATTTCTTGAAGAACATGAACATGAAGAACATGGATGCAAAGATCATAACTTGTCATTACAAAATCTGAGATTTCATGATGTGAATTCAAAATCATGGACCTAGATACCCATACTCGAAGATCTTATGAAAACAAACACAAAAACATGAATTTTGATGCAAGCTTTCGCATCAAACAAGGCTTTTTATTCAAGAACACATGAATGGCATTTTCTCTTTCTAAACTAAACTTTAAATCGATGCATGGCTTACAAATCGTGCTCGATCATGCAATGCAGCTAGATGAACAATAAGAACAACAAGAGTAGATTAAGATTCTAACCTCGAAACACGAATCAAACGGTTTGAACTCTAAGGAGCAAGCTTGGAAATCTATTTCCTCTCTAAGAATTCCTTCTCCCTCTTCTAGAGCTTCTCTCTCCTCAAGAACAAGGACATACAACAAAATGATACATTCCTCTCTCTACCGGCTGATTTAACACTCAGCTCGGACATGTGGCAACTACTGGTTGGCTCTACTCATAAAGGTGACTGAGTGAAAAGACAAGACTATGACAAAGTGTGTTCAACAAGCAAGATGGCATAGGCACTCCGGCAAGTAATGATCTCGGCTAGGGAAGGATAACACTTGACCTAGCTGTGCCACACCTCGGCCTAGATGTGCCACACCTCGGTCTAGGTCATACCATTCCAGGAACAAGATCACTAGGTGCAAGGTAACATCTCAGCCAATATGCCAAGGTGCGGGTGGAGGTTAACCAAAAGATTCCGAGATAGTGCTAAGTAGAAGAGATTCAAAGGTGCGACCCAGGCTTAGGATGACCTCGGCTAAACTCACACCAAGCAAGGAATAAAGCATGCAGTAACACTTAAGCAAGACAAAGACAAGATTTGAAATGCAAGCTTAATAAGACAAAATCATATAAATGTATGAGAGCATGACTAAGATGGAGTGAGGGTTGTTACAATATATATATATATATATATATTTGTTTTTAAGGTGAAAAAAAAAAATATATATATATAATTTATGGGAAATTTGATCATAAATCCCTCTTAGTTTCCTTTTCTCGTTAGAAGGACAAAAAAAAAAAAAAATTAATACTTTCAAAACCCTTTTATAATTATAAAATTTCGTATAAAGGACAATTTGTTATTTGAATATTTTATTTGACCATTATATCCTCTCTTACATTTCTTTTATAGCTCTCTCTCTCTCTCTCTCTCTCTCTCTCTCTCTCTTTTCACCAACTCGATGGTTGTTCATCGTTTCCACAATCTTCATCGTCTATCAGCGTCGCTCATCCTCACCGTCAGCCTGCAACCGCTATTTTTACCGTTAAACCACCACCATCTTAGATTTGATACCTATTAACTCATATTTGAGATCAATAACTTCAGATCAGAGATAAAAAAAAAAAAAAACTTAGATTTGATAGAAAAATGAAAAATCGAGATATTGAAATGAAAAATTAAGAGTTTTTTTGTTTGTTTGTTCATAGATCTAAAAGTAAATTTTGACTATGGTTCGTTCATTTAATATGTATTCTGTTTTTGTAACAGTAAAATTTTACTTTGTTTAACAACCTACTGATTTGCTTAATGACAGTAAAATTTTAATTTAAATTATAGTAAATTTTATTGTGATTTAGAGTAAAATTTTACTCTTTTTTTTTTTTTTTTTTTTTTTTTTTTTTAATTACAGAGTAAAATTTTACTCTGAATCAGAGTAAAGTTTATTATAATTCAAAGTAAAATTTTACTTTGAAATAAGCTGTGATGATGGCTTTATAGAAGAGTTTTGTGTCATGAACCAGAGTAAAATTTTACTGTTGAAAGAACAGAGCATCATAAAAAGAAAGAGAGAGAGAGAGAGAGAGAGAGAGAGAGAGAGAGAGGGCATGAACCATCAAAACCAAAGACAGAGAGAGAGTGAAGGATCTCAGATTTGAGGTTTGCAAACCATCGCAAATCGTCATTTTCCAGTGACAACAATTGTGAATGATCTCAGATCTGAAGCTGTGGATGCAACAAATGATGGTGGTGATGAAGACAGTAGAGAAAGAGTTTCATGGTGAGCAGCGGTGGTACCGATAGAGAACAACGATGGCACCGATGAAGAGAATAGTGATAAGTACGAGATAGAAAGAAGAGAGATAGAGATGAGAGAGGATGATTACAAGTTGATACACACACACACACACACACACACATATATGAGAGCATTATAGTAAAAGACATAAGTTTTAAAATACTAGGGCGTTTTGAAAGAATCTATATAATTCTTGTCATTTTGAAGAACAAGTTAGACACTGAAGGGTCTATCACCAAATATAGGGAGCTGTTACAGTGTGCAACTCCTTAAGAGTTTGCACAACTTCATTATTGGCCATTGGATTACACAAACACATCCTAACCATTGAATTCTTTAATTTTGAAAAATTGGACATCGATTGGATTACACAAATACATCCTAACCATTGAATTCTTTAATTTTGAAAAATTGGACACTGGAGCAACCGGTTGACCATCTCCCTCCTTCGAGTGATCTCTTTCCCTGCTCCTCTCTCTCTCTCTCTCTTCTCTCTCTACTGCGCTCATTCGTCTCTCTTTCTCTGGTTCGACTGACTGGAGGTTCTAAGTGGTTGTTCGGTTTAAAACACTAATCTAATCTAGTGAGCCTCTGTTTGGTTTTTGAGAAAACAAGGGATTTTTTTTTTTTTTTTTTTTTTTTTTTTTTTTTTTTTTAAGAGCAATCAACAAGGCATGCCTCCCTCTAATTATTTTTGAAACCTTAAACCCTCTTCTAAAACTCTCTTCTTCCCCATTTTTTACTCTCTGTGGATATTTTTTAAATCCTCCCTCTTCTAAAACTACTCTTTGATTTTTGCCCTATTTTTTGTCTCTAGTGTTCTATCTGAATTTCTATTCCAATCTCTTTTGGCTCACACTGATTCTAAATTTGTACTGAAGCAAGACTTGGTAAGGATTTTGTTCTATTTTGCTATTTATATATCGCGGTTGACATTCGTAATGAAATAACCATTCTTACATTAATTAATATAGTATTTTGTAACCATATTGTTGCTTCCATGACTTGTTCTTGAGTTGTTGCAAAATATTTCTTGAGAAATTTTAGTGTTAAAATTATAGGTCTATTTGTCTTATTTGAATTTTGATTGCATTTAAGATGTTTGTAAAAATGCCTAGTTTTAATCAAATATATTTTGGAACTATATTGTCATTGCATTTAGATGTTGAAAACTTGTGATTGACTTAATATGTTCTTCGAAAAATTTATCCCAAAATATATTTAGTGATATTCACATGAAGCAACTATAACTTGTGGTTGGGACCTCTCAATTTGTAAGCTAGGCAAATAGTTATTCCAAGTGTTTTTGGTAATGTTTAGTACTTCTTGTTTTAGTTGAATTAAATAGCCATCTCAAGTAAATCATTTGTTTGATTGGTTTTTAAAATATATATATATATATATATAAGTGAACGTAGTTCACATATAATAGAAATACTTCCAAAAATGCTAACCAAATAGTGTTTGAACTTCACTTGCATCCTTGTTTAAGCATGAGCAGTTGACAAGATAATGGGGAACAGACTCCAACCAACAAAAAAGTGTGAAAAGCTAAAAATAATTGAATTATTTGATTTTAATTTTAGCTACAAAGTAGTCGACATGAAGCTTATGTTTAATAAAATGAATTTCTTTTAATTTTAATTTTCAATTCACATGAAGCTTATGTTTAATAAAATGACTTTCCTCTGCATACTTTTTTCAGAGTGTATTGATGCTAATTTTTTCAAAGTGTCTTCCTTCTAAGCGTGGAGGCTTTCCTAGCAACCATGATATATTAGTGTGAAACTTTAGGATTGAAGTAGTGAAAAGTGTGAGAAAGGGAGAATTTTGAATTTTTTTTTCCTTGTTTGTTTGGTTTGATAAATGATAATGTTGGAAATATAAGATTGTTAAATTTTGTTTATAACCCATAGCAACATAGTAAGTTACTTTTCAATTTCTTGCAAAATATACATGGGAGCTTTGCACCGTAATTCTAGACCTTTGGATTACTTAAATTTGATCTGAACCATTCAATTGTTTACGGGTGGAAAATAGGCAACTAGCTACACCAGTTAATCAACACACCGTGAAGGCCAAAAACCCCTTTCCTCTTTACTCTTTCGTCTCTTCTCTTGTCGGCTCTCCCTCTTCTGCTCCCACTCCATCATCTCTCTCTCTCTCTCTCTCTCTCTCTCTCTCTCTCAGTGGCATGAGGATTTTGATGCATTTGTTCTTGCTGCAGAATCCTTTGTACTTTGTCGTCGAAGCCTTAGGTCAGAGCTCTCTCTCTCTTCCCTAAAATCTAGTATATATGTGGGTCCATTTTGTGAGCCTTATTCCGGTTCTGTGTTAATATATAGAAGCAGTTGAAGTCTATGCATCTTCTTGTGTTCTTCTGCTGATATATTCTCTCTTTCTCTCATTATTGTGTTATGGTCCATTTTGTGAACTCTTCTTTGCTTGTTGATTTTTTACTTCTTGGAAAACTCTATTCACTTTGATTTTTATCTGATTTTTTCTCTCATTCTTCGAATTATCTCAGATGTCTCAGAATTTTGAACTAGGGCTACTGAAACTACAACTTAAGGGTTTTTTTCCAAACTTGTTAACGATTTTAAACTATTTTTCTCTCTAGTGTTTAAGATGTTTGAATTTGATTGGATTTAAGTTGTTCTAAACTATTCTAAACGATTTTTTGATTGCAGCTAAGATAATTTGAAGAATAAGAGGCTGTTCGAAACTATTCCAAATTGGATTTTAATGATTGTTTTCAAACTATTCTTTGGATTTTGATTGCATTTAAGATGTTTGTAAAAATGCATTAGTGTTTTTTTTGAATCAAAAAAAAAAAAAAAACTCTAGTGAAGAGCATTTGGAGAGAAATTTGAATGTGCTGCCCTTTTTACTTACTAGAAGGAAAAATAAAAAGCACGGACACTTCTAAGAATGTGACGTACCCATGTCGTGTCCTTGTCGGACATTGACATTCTTTGGACACTTCCCCGACACGTGTCTGACATTCTTCAAAATATGTCCTATTTTTTAATTTTTTTTAAGGGCCGGATACTCTTTGGACACTTGAAGGACACATGTGTCTATCACTTAAACACACGTATCTATAGATTAGACACAGGTGAAACTAATTATAAGTTTGAAAAAAAAACAACTTAAGATATAATAATAAAACAAAAATCATATAAATTTATAGGAATTAGAGTCATATTGCAATTTTTTATAATCTTTAAATGATATATTCATGTATATAAAATATAACAAATATATAAAATTATAGATTTTATGTCCTCTACGTGTTGTGTCTTATATTTTTTAAAAATTGGCTTGTCGGCGTGTTCGTGTCATATCCGTGTCGTGTCACGTGTCCGTGCTTCTTAGAAAGAAGATAAATAAATCTTTTTGGTAAATTAGTGTTAAGTATGAGATCTTTCAAATTATTTTGGCTACTAAAAATGGTTAAAATCTAGCTTACTGAAATAGATCAAATATATCTTAGGTATCCAATGATCAAATATATCTTATTGAAATTTTTTCAATTTCAGCTCATTCAAAACCTAGCACATTGGTTGGGGAAAGCATTGTGCTGCTCATTAATTTTTATTTGCTACATTCATTTCTACAGATCAATGTTTATGTGAAATGTAATAACCTTAAATTCTTTTTCATTATGCTTTTGTAACCAATTATTGGATATATGCAGGTAATGCATGAACAGATTAGGTTCGTTTTGAGTTTTCTTTTTAACTGTATTGGTTTTAAATTATTTTTGTTAAAAAGAAATCTAAAAATGGTATTACTTGAGGTATTTGTTCAATAATTTCATTGTCAAGGCTTTGGATTATTTGATTTGCTTGAATTTTATGATTTTATTGTAAACATTGTTGTGTTGAATATATTTTTGTGAGTGAGCGCTTTGTGTTGCGTGTTCTTTCGTCTGAACATAATTACATACTCATTAGGCACACAATCATATTGAGTGTTTTTTTCCCCTTGGTTAACAAAGCTTTCCAGGTGACACAAACTATGATCACCCATTAGGCATACAATCCTAACAAAACACGCACATTTTGTTCACTTGATAAAATCAAGCATAATTGGGAAATTCTTTTAGTAGTTTAGTTTGTTTAAAGACTTTAGAGGTGTAATAATATTTGAAATAATCTGGGTTTTTCAAGGTTTGAAAGCACAATTTTACATGGGGGAGACTTTGGATCTTCCATTTCACTTATCAAATGCAGACATTTTTGCCCCTACTCTTAAGTTTTAATTTTTTATTGAAGATTTTGATTTATTTTTTCAGGTGTGATTTTGTGGTTTTGAAAATGCTACACACAACTGAAATTTACACATTAATGAACCGTCATTGGGATTTATAATCTCTATCATTGGGATTTATAAAGATGGATAATTTAACAAAATTTACACATTAATGGACCTTCAATGACCAAATGTCTAGCTTTGTATTGAACTGCATAGGCATGTTAGTTGTTTCTTCACTTAATTAATTATGTCTGAAAGTCAGCATAACACTCACAGGTTTTTGAAGTGCTCTTGATAATTTGATGTACTACTTATTTAATATTTAATTTTATTATTTTGGAATGGATTGTTTAGTGTGTAGTTTTTAATTTAATTTAATTTTTTAGAATTGCAAAGCATTGGTTGGTGTTTAATTTTAATTTTAATTTGTTGGGATTGCATAACACTTTGTGTCATTTAAATTGTTATTTAGCTATCATGGCATTTAGAAGTTCTACTTCACATAATAAATTTATTATCCAAATAACATATGTGCTCTAGTACAAGTAGCCATTATTTTGAGTTCGTTTCACTGAAACACAGTCCCCTCCAAAGAAATTTAAATTTAATTGCTGTCAACTCCAATCAGCAATTAATTACCCAAAAAAACTCCGATCAGCAATGTGGAGTTTCATTTAGTTAAGTTCTGGAATTTGGCAAATAATGATTACTAGTTGTGACAATTCAACTGGTAGGTTGCCCCAAATTATTCTAAAGGATTGATTCAATCTGTACCAACTGTCGGAGAACCTTTGTACTCAATATATATATATTTCTAATTCACTGTTTGTGCTCATATTTATGGTGTTTTATGTTTGAAATTATGAAATGAACTTTCTCTGAAGGTGATTTGGTTTCTTCCCTTAAGTTATTTATCACTATATCTGATCCGTTCACATTGTCAAGTGTACGTTTTGGATACTTCTATGAATGTGTTTCTCTCAACTTTAGAGAACTCACGGTCTGTCTCACATTTTTACTTGGAGTTACGGGTGAGGGGTTTTCTCATGAATTGCTTGCTGTCTAGGGTATTCCATTGGTCTCTTTTTATTAGATTTGTTCTTGATTTGGCTTCACTCCTTATTCTTGTTAGTGACGGAGCTGCATCTTTTCAGTTTATGATCTAACATGCTAAATGCTGGCCTATCAATCTGCCATTTGAAGTTCTCTTCTTTCTGTTAGGGTGACTATTAAAGTTCAATCAACCATGCTAATGTCCCAGCTCGTCTTTCTTTCACATTCAGTGGATTCTTTGCTCTTGTACTCCATTAAACTTCCCCTCGTTGTCTTATTAATTATTGATGTTTATTCTTTCTTTCCCTTATTTAAAAGTATTTATAGTCTAATTAGTCAATTACTTTCTCTTTGGCTTTGAAGCTACAAACAACTAGCTTTCAATCAAAAGCTACTTGAGGCATAGGCAAGATAGAATATGTCACGCCCCAAAATTCAGACAATTAAATATTAAATTAGGACTAACCCCAATCAATATTACATCATCCAAATCCTAGGGGTAAAATAAAAAAAACTAAACGCCAACCAAACCATCCACCATAAATTCATAACTAACTAATACCACCAACATTAAAGTAATAATAAATAGTCAAAATAAACTTAAATAATGTACGGTTACAAACCATGCCAAATTATCCCAATACCAAAGTCATAAAAAAAAAATAATAAATACATAAACTAATATCAACCCTAAGCTCAAGAAAACAAAAGAAGTCCAAATGACAAATCCAACAACTATAGTAATTCCATGTCACCACCGTAGCCTCCACTAATCCTGCAAAGGAAACTCGATTGCGTTCAAACAGAGCGCACCCAAGTTGCCAAGAGAGAAAACGGGTCAGTATACAGGTACACTGGTATGAGTACAAGATTTAACACCCACGTATCCACTAGACACAAATAAAAATACATTTAATTCTTGTTACGGGACAAGACAAGTAGTTCCAACCGCACCGAGACGAATGGGTAGTTTCTTGAGATACGGTGGCATTTAGTTTCTTGTCCGTACACAACGAAATATAAATTGATTATAAAATAAACAAACTAGAAATAAAAATATGGTGGGTTAGCCCTGCATAAAAAATTCCTAAAACCCACCATCCTGCAAAAAAATAAAGTTAATATAATTTAGTAATAAGTAACTTGCTTAAGAAGTATAAAAATGTACCGTTTCATGCTTAAATAATTCAAATTGACCAAAACTCAAAAAACAAAAGTTGTACAGAATCAAATTTCCTAAAAGGTAATGTGGACGAATTTAACAAAAACTGAACAGGTTGAGAGAAAAACTTGATAGAAAACCTAGACGGAATTCAATCGAAAAATCTGAAGCTGAAAACGAACAAAAACTTCCCTAAGATGATTTTTTTCGGAAAAGTTCAAAACATGAAAAGTGTGCAGAATAACGTTTTACTTCAGCTTACACGAAACCAATAAAAATGAGCTCGCTTCGTGGGTTAAAACAGCCTCTAAAATCTGCATTGCCAAAATGAATTAAAACTACTATAATCAAGATCATCTGATTATAAGTTCTAATCGATCTTTTTAATAAAAAGTTAAAATATAAAAATTGTCTAGAATCACGTATACACGTCTCTTCTCAAATTTCATAATTTATTGAGGTCATTTACTATTTTTGAACATGGACAAATCAATACAATTAATACTATACTAATAAACTCATAATTAAATTCTTTGTACCTTAACTCCACCACTTCGGCCTTCACTTCTGGCCTACACATATATCCCATATGTCTCCCGTATACCTAACACCACTCCGAAGCCAAACTTGCATAGGGATATCGTCTCGAGTTTGACCCACACTCCCCGGATGGTTAACATATACGTACGCACATAAATCAAAGCACTCGTCTACTCATGAGAACGAGGCAACCATATATATATACACGACATCTCACTCATGAGAATAAACATAACAATGCCAAGCCTAAGGCATTCAAATAAATCTCATAATCCTCACTTTTTTTTTATACACTCTTTCTCACCAACACTCAAATAAAACAACAATCCATGGAGTCATGGTGGAGTATAAGAAATTTATTTATGGGTTCTAAATTTATTTTAATTTCATATAACCATGAGTGTGATTACATCCATAAAATAAATTCATATAACAATCCTAAACCTTGCATACACAACTAATCAAAATAATTAAAATCAATCAATCATCAAAAAAATCCTAAACCTTACATACACAACTAATCAAAATAATTAAAATCAATCAATCATCAAAAAACCCCTAAACCGTACATACACAACTAATCAAAATAATTAAAATCAATCAATCATCTAAAAATCCTAAACCTTACATACACAACTAATCAAAATAATTAAAATCAATCTATTATCTTTATATAAATACAAAATCAAACTAACATCAAATAAATAAATAAAAACAACGAATTAAACATAAATCAAGGGAAGTGAGTTTTATACTCACAATATTATTTTTGAAGATCAAAGAAATATTTAGAGAATTAATGGAGCTATCAAAACAAAACCCTAACCCTTTCTTCCTTTCATTTTCTCTTTCTCACACACAGCAGACCCTCTCTTTTTCTTTCTTTGATTACTCTCTCTCTCTCTCTCTCTCTCTCTCTCTCTCTCACACACACACACACACACACACACACGGGTTGCCGCCACACTCTGCACACCATGCACTTCTCCTTTCTTTCTTTTGTTCTGTTTCTTTTTCTTATGTATATGCTTAACCTAACTTAGGATTATATTTTATTTTATAATACATATAACCTATTTGACTATTATATTTATATTATAAAAATAGAACTTAAATATAATATATATAAATATAAATATGATATATATTTTATCAATATATAAACATCTTTTTTTTTATAAACAATATAAATATATCAATATTCGGATTAATTACCTATAATTAAATAACACATTAAATTAATTAAATTACACATTAAATTAATTAAATAACACATTAAATTCTCATGTGACCACACCATTAATAAAGCCAAAAATAAAATAAGATCATAATAATCATAATAATAATAAATAATGACTTAAGAAAATTAGGATCGCTACAAAATAGGGCTTCTTTTTACCCTCAAAAGTATGTCTTACTCAATTAGGATAAAAAATTATTCTGTGCAGGACTTAGGTAGTAGAAGAGGTTTAGGCACTACTAGCTAAAATGGATGTGAATAAAATGAAATTCTTAGAATACTTTTACGCTTTGTTCGGATTGAAGGGATTGAAAGTGAAAGAAAGAATTAATTATGAGAAAAAAGAAAGAGAATTACTTACATTGACATTGTTGTTTTTCTCTCTATGATTTCTTGTTCATTGCTCTCTTGCATTGACTCTTGTTTGGTGTAACATATATGTAATTAATTATTAGCTTTTGATAGCTCTGAAATTTATTATTGGTTAATTGAGAATTTTACATATGTTGTAACACAAAAGAATTATGTATTGATATTAATAGAATTTAACTTGTTTTGTGGTATGTAATTGAATTTCTGCCGAGCATTCCTTTGAATCGTAAAAAATCTTCTTCAATACTGTAGTGTGGAATAATTTGGTATTTAACAACAAGAATTCGGATTGGGAAATCATTCTAGATAACATCTTGGACAAAACTAAGGAGTTCAAAGAATTCTCGATGGCTGATTTTATATTTGTTTTTGTTAGTATTAGAGCTTGTCTTGTTGGGTATACCTTCTTTGTGGAGTATGGGACCTAATTGGTTCATTAAGAATTTAATTTGGTTTGGTGTTAGTTATAATATATCTTATATATTATATCTGACTTTTGGAGGCCCAATGGGTATTTAATAATCTGTTTGGTAACAGCAAGGGCTTTGATAAAAAGCCTAAAAAGTGTTTTTTAGTTTGTATGAGGTATAGCGACTGATATATCCTTTTTCTGGGAGTTAGTGCTTGGTGATTCATCTTCGGTGGGTTTTGATTTTGTATGGCAACAACAAATTGATATAATGCTTGGTGGAATTCAATTTGGTGGGTTTATTTCGGCAGTAACTGTATGGCTGATTTGAGTTGTTATTTTGGGTCTTCTACAATCTGTTTTGAAGACTTTTGTTCATTTATTTGGTGATGTCTTTCCTCTTATTTATTTATGATTATTTATAATTCACCTAAGGGTGGCTTTGTGAGACCATTCGTGTCTCGTTTGTAATCGTTTGAAAACTATTGGTTGATAATGGAATCAGATTTTGATCCCGTAGACGTACCTCACATTGAGGGAACCACGTAAAATTCTTGTGTCATTGTTGATTTAATTTTTTCGCATTAGTTTTTATTTCCATTGATTGATTTACTTGTGGGAAATCATTTATTTTCCTTAACAACTGGTATTAGAGCTTATGGTTTATTTGGGTTTATTTATTTGTGTAAATCAATGGAGGGGAATGTGAGTCATATGTCTAGTTTCAACAGAAATAATTGGATAACTTGAAAAACTAAAATGGAGGACCTATTATTTTGTAAAGATTTGTATGGACCCATATAGTGGCAAACCAGAGAGTATGAAAGATGATGAATGGAAGAGGCTTAATCGAAAAGCTGTTGGTGTTATCCGTCAATGTATTGCTGACAGTGTGTTTCATCATGTTGCTACTGAAACTTCGGCACATGATTTATGAAAAAAATTAGAAAGTCTTTATGATAGAAAATCAGCCACAAATAAAGCTTTTTGTTTCAAAAGTTGGTTAATTTAAAATATAAAGATGACAGCTCTATTCCGGAACATTTGAATGAAATTAAAAGTATTGTTAACCAACTTGCATCTATGAAAGTTGTTTTTGATGATGAGTTGCAGGCTTTGATGCTACTTAGTTCTTTGTCCAAAAGTTGGGAGACTTTGGTTGTGACGGTTAGTAATTCGGCACCCGATGGAATTGTCACAATGAGCAAGTCACTAGTAGCTTGTTGAATGAGGAAACTAGAAGAAAATTAGCGGATTCTTCTCATTCGGATGTATTTGTTGTGAGAGGCCAAAGCAAAACAAGGGGGAGGAGTAAGACTCCTCATGGTCGTCTCTTAGAAAGAGAATTTACTGAGTCATTGTAGCATAACGATCTTAGTTTAACATTAAACACCTCGTTTAATAATTACCCAAAAAAAAACCACCTCATTTAAGTTTTCTGAAATTGCTTGAGTGTTCAATACTCAAGTCTAAAATTTTGAATTTGAATTCCCTTTAATTTTCTTCCTATTTCTCTTTCTTTTCTTTAACTTTCTTGTCTAGCTCTCAAGATGATAGTTTCTCTCCAATTCTCTCTGTGCTTCTCCATCCTTCTATCTTTTGCTCAAGGAGACTAATTCACTTGGGACCCTAATTGTTCCATTAGCTTAAATGGCTAAGTTTAACTCAAAAAAGTCTTGCTTAGCATCTAAGAAAGATAATTTACTGAGTAATTGCAACTTAACGATATTAGTTTAACATAGGCACCGCATTTAAGGTTTTCCAAATTGCCCAAGTGTTTAACTCTTAAGTCCAAAAGGACGAATGTGAAATTCCCTATGATTTTTTTTTCCTATTTCTCTTTCTTTTCTCTAACTATCTCTCAAGAAAAAAGTTTATCTCTAACTTTCTCTGTGCTTCTCCGTCCTTCTCTCTTTTGTTCTAGGAACTAATTAGCTTGGGCCCCTAATTGTTCCGTTAGTTTAAGTGGCCAAGTTTAACTCGAACAAATCTTGATTAGCCTCTAAGAAAGAGAAGTTATTGAGTAATTGTAGCTGAACGATATTAGTTTAACATAAACACCTCATTTATGATTTTCGAAATCACCCAAGTGTTCAAGTCTCAAATCGAAAATGATTTTTTTTTCCTATTTCTCTTTCTTTTCTCTAACTATCTCTTATGACTCTAAAGAAAAAATTTTCTCTCTAACTTTGTCTGTGTTTCTCCATCCTTCTCTCTTTTGTTCTAGGAACTAATTAGCTTGGGCTCCTAATTGTTCCATTAGTTTAAGTGGTCAAGTTTAACTCAAACTAATCTTGCTTAGCCTCTAAGAAAGAGAAGTAACTATAGCTGAACGATATTAGTTTACTTAAACACCTCATTTATGATTTTTGAAATCACCTAAGTGTTCAATTCTCAACTCCAAAAGGATGAATGTGAATTCCCTTTGATTTTCTTCCTACTTCTCTTTCTTTTCTCGAACTTTCCCTTCTTCTAGCTCTCAAGATAAAAGTTTCTCCCCAACTTTCTCTGTGCTTCTCCATCCTTCTCTCTTTCGTTCAAGTTACTAATTAGCTTGGGACCCTAATTTTTCTATTAGCTTAAGTGGCAGAGTTTAAGTCAAACTAATCTTACTTAGCCTCAAAGATAGAGAATTTACTGAGTAATTATCGATATTAGTTTGACTTGTCATTTAAGGTTTTCTAAATCACCTAAGTATTCTCAAATCCAAAAGGATGAATTTGAATTCCCAATGATTTTCTTCCTCTTTCTATTTCATTTCTTTAACTGTCTCTTCTAGCTCTCAAGAAAAATGTTTCTCTCTAACTTCTTGGCGCTTCTCCATCCTTCTGTCTTTTTTGTTCTAGAAACTAATTAGCCGTGGCCCCCTAATTGTTTCATTTGTTCAAGTGGCGAAGTTTAAATCAAACTTATCTTGCTTAGCATCTAACAAATAGAATTTACTGAGTAATTGTAGCTTAACAACATTGGTTTAACTTCAACACCTCAATTAAGGTTTTCAAAATCTCCTAAGTGTTCAATTCTCAAGTCCAAAAGGTTGAATTTGAATTCCATTTGATTTTCTTCCTATTTCTCTTTCTTTTCTCTAAATTCTTGTCTAGCTCTCAAGAAGATAGTTTCTCTCTAACTTTCTCTGTGCTTCCCCATCCTTCCCTCTTTCGTTTTGGGAACCAATTAACTTGGGCCCCTAATTGTTTCATTAGCTTAAGTGGCCAGGTTTAAATCAAACTAATTTTGCTTAGCGTCTAAGAAAACGAATTTACGGAGTAACTGTAGCTTAAAGATATTAATTCAATGAAAACATCTCATCTGAGGTTTTCAAAATCACCTAAGTGTTCAATTCTCAAGTCCAAAAGGATGAATTTGAATTCCCTGTAATTTTCTTCGTATTTCTCTTTCATTTTCTCTAACTTTGTCTTCTAGCTCTCAAGAAGAAAGTTTCTCTCTAACTTTATCCGTGCTTCTTCATGCTTCTCCATTCTGTTCTAGAAACTAATTAACTTGGGTCCTGTAAATGTGTTATTCGCTTAACTGGCCAAGTTTAACTCAACCTAATCTTGCATAGCCACTGAGAAAAAGAATTTACTGAATATTTGTAGCTTAACGATATCAGTTTAACATAAGCACCACATTTATGGTTTCTTAAATCATTTAAGTGTCAAATTCTCAAGCCCAGAAGGATGAATTTGAATTCCCTTTGACTTTCTTCATATTCCTCTTCTTTTCTCTTACTTTTTCTTCTGGCTCTCAAAGTAGAAAGTTTCTATCTTTCTCTGTGCCTCTCCATCTATCTCTTTTTTGTTTCGGGAACAAATTAGCTTGCGCCCCTAATTGTTTCATTTGCTAATGTGGTCAAGTTTAACTTAAACTAATCTTGCTTAGCCTCTCAAAAAGAGAATTTATTGAGTCATTGTAGCGTAACGATCTTAGTTTAACATTAAACACCTCGTTTAATAATTACCCCCCAAAAAACCACCTCATTTAAGTTTTCTGAAATCGCTTGAGCGTTCCATACTCAAGTCTAAAATGATGAATTTGAATTCCCTTTAATTTTCTTCCTATTTCTCTTTCTTTTCTTTAACTTTCTTGTCTAGCTCTCAAGATGATAGTTTCTCTTCAATTCTATCTGTGCTTCTCCATCCTTCTATCTTTTGCTCAAGGAAACTAATTCACTTGGGACCCTAATTGTTCCATTAGCTTAAGTGGCCAAGTTTAACTCAAACAAATCTTGCTTAGCATCTAAGAAAGAGAATTTACTGAGTAATTGCAACTTAACGATAATAGTTTAACATAAGCACCGCATTTAAGGTTTTCCAAATTGCCCAAGTGTTCAACTCTCAAGTCCAAAAGGACGAATGTGAATTCCCTATGATTTTTTTTCCTATTTCTCTTTCTTTTCTCTAACTATCTCTTCTATCTCTGAAGAAAAAAGTTTCTCTCTAACTTTCTTGTGCTTCTCCATCCTTCTCTCTTTTGTTCTAGGAACTAATTAGCTTGGGCCCCTAATTGTTCCGTTAGTTTAAGTGGCCAAGTCTAACTCAAAAAACTCTTGCTTAGCCTTTAAGAAAGAGAAGTCATTGAGCAATTGAAGCTGAACGATATTAGTTTAACATAAACACCTCATTTATGATTTTCGAAATCACCTAAGTGTTCAAGTCTCAAATCGAAAATAAATTTTTTTTCCTATTTCTCTTTCTTTTCTCTAACTATCTCTTATGACTCTAAAGAAAAAAGTTTCTCTCTAACTTTGTCTGTGCTTCTCCGTCCTTCTCTCTTTTGTTCTAGGAACTAACTAGCTTGGGCCACTAATTGTTCCATTAGTTTAAGTGGCCAAGTTTAACTCAAACTAATCTTGCTTAGCCTCTAAGAAAGAGAGGTAACTGTAGCTGAACGATATTAGTTTACTTAAACACCTCATTTATGATTTTTTAAATCACCTAAGTGTTCAACTCTCAACTCCAAAAGGATGAATGTGAATTCCCTTTGATTTTCTTCCTACTTCTCTTTCTTTTCTCGAACTTTCTCTTATTCTAGCTCTCAAGATAAAAGTTTCTCTCTAACTTTCTCTGTGCTTCTCCATCCTTCTCTCTTTCGTTCAATGAACTAATTAGCTTGGGACCCTAATTGTTCTATTAGCTTAAGTGGCACAGTTTAAGTCAAACTAATCTTGCTTAGCCTCAAAGATAGAGAATTTACTGTGTAATTATCGATATTAGTTTGACTTGTCATTTAAGGTTTTCTAAATCACCTAAGTGTTCAATTCTCAAATCCAAAAGGATGAAATTGAATTCCAATTGATTTTCTTCCTCTTTCTGTTTCATTTCTTTAACTGTCTCTTCTAGCTCTCAAGAAAACGGTTTCTTTCTAACTTCTCAGCGCTTCTCCATCCTTCTCTCTTTTTCGTTCTAGAAACTAATTAGCCGTGGCCCCCTAATTGTTTCATTTGTTCAAGTGGCGAAGTTTAAATCAAACTAATCTTGCTTAGCCTCTAACAAAGAGAATTTACTGAGTAATTGTACCTTAATAACATTAGTTTTACTTCAACATCTCATTTAAGATTTTCGAAATCTCCTAAGTGTTCAATTCAATAGCGATCCCGGTTGTCAATTTACTGTTCTGTTGTATTCCGGACTCAGTTCCGTGATGTTGGTGGTGGTATACCTTGTTGTCATCCTTTAATTCCACTTGATTGAGTTTTAGGATATGTTGGGCAGAGTTGTTACAGGTTGGTTAGGCTTTGGTTGCAATTCTTTGCTACCCAGTTTTTAGGAGGTCCGCTCGAGCGGGTCTTCTTGCGCTTGAGCGGAGATTGCACGCTCCCAGTTTTTCGTGTCCCTGCAAAACTTCTGCAGGTGTGATTTTTACGCTCGAGCGGGTTTCTTTACGCTCGAGCGGTGGCGCTTGAGAGGGTACTTTGGCGCTCGAGCGGGTAGTACCTTTGGGCGTAGGTTCTGGGAGGGGGAAATCTACGCTCGAGCGGACTGGTTTTCGCGCTCGAGCGGATGTACTTTATTCCTGTGTCTTGGCGCTCGAGCGGGACTTATTGCGCTCGAGCGGACCTAGTTTTTTTGTTCTTGACGCTCGAGCGTTGTGTTATCCGCTCGAGCGGGAATGTCGTATATCAGTTGGCAGCTGGGTATTTTAAAATCACTTTTTACATTCTCTTTCTCTCTCTTACTTTCTAAAAAGCCTTTTTGATTGTTCCTCTCTCTAGAAACTCCCTTCTCTTTAGGGTTTGATCTAGTTAGAGTGTTTTCTTTTCCTTCGGCCTTTGTATAAGTTGGGTGGATCGTCGAGGGCTACACATTGATCCGAAAATATTGGGTTTTGGAGCACGTTGGGTTTCCTCACATTCTTTCCTTGAGCTCCGAATTTGAGGTAGGGATTCCTACTCACCCTTATGGGTTTTAACATAGATTTTGAGCTTATTGTTTAAATGGTTGATTTTGGGACTTAGGGTTTCAAAATGTGTTAAAGAGGGTTTTGTGATTTTGGGCTCATAACATGTAATTTGGGTTTCAAAATGGTGTTATTGATGTTGGTTGTTGATATATAGACCATTGGGTCAATATTGGGAAATGGGGTAACAAACCCTAATTGGTTGTATAAATTAATTGGTATGATTAATTTGGGAAAATTGTGGTTATATGGAATGGAGTTGAAAATAATGAAATTGGTTCATTATTTGGTTGAATAATGGAGTTAGATTTATTAATCGCTCACTTTTGAAAATATTGATATCTTATCTGTTGGAGCTTTTATTACCTGTTTAGAAATAATTGCTTGGGCTACCGGTGGAGGGTAGCTTTGATTGTTGTAGACAATGCATGATGATTAGGCAAACTAAAACTAATCAATTGGATGTGTCATAGAGTATGACGGTAGATAGAATACATTAACGTTATGTATTGATTGATTGTGTATATGACCTTTGTGTATATACGTTGTGTATGTGGGAGGAGATAGGGGATGTACTCCACCGTTTAGGGGAAGATAGGGGATGGACCTCTAAACCGGATGTTGTTTGGGAGGAGATAGGGGATGGACTCCACTGATACAGCTCATATGCTTGTCAGATATTGTGTTGATATAGCTCGTATGCTTATCTTGGAAGTGTTGATACAGCTCATATGCTTATCATTGGAAGTGTTGATATAACTAATATGCATATCTGTTGAAATGTGGATACAACTTGTATGCTTATCTGTTGAGATGTTGATACAACTAATATGTTTATCTATTGTAAAATGGGAAGTGTTTAATATGAGTCATTGTCTCATATAAGTGGTTGGCCAGGTTCTGAGCCATTGATGTAAATTGTCAAATTGATAAGAAATGGAAACTGAAATGAAACATGAACATAGTGGTCATGAAATGGAAATGGGTTATGAATTGGTTTATGGAAAATTGAACATTTATCAATTGCTAATATCTTAGTTATTGCTCATATTGTGTTTAGCATCTCTCTACTGGGCGTTGGCTCACCCTATATGGGACATTATTTTCAGGTATAGGTAGTATGCCACCTCCAAGGACATAGCTTGGACGATGATGAGAGTGAAGACTCTCTTTTTTTTTTTTTGTTTATTTTGTTGTATTACATGTATAGCAAGCTAAGGGCTTATTTTGTATAGAGCTAGTACTCTTCTTTTGTGTAACCAAGTGTTAACTTGGAAAGCTGTAAGCCCATAGGGCATTTGCTTTTGTTGTTAACATGTAATACAGTTGTAGGAATTGCTCTGATGAATAGAAATGGTTGGTTTCTTTTATATCAATGCATGTTTAAAGTAATGGGTTTTATGTATTTTTTTTGAGGGCGTTACAACTTGGTATCAGAGCGTACCGGGTTGGAATACTTTGGGTACGTGGGAAGTGATTAGGATCACAATGGGTTTGTCTCGCTTGATAGAGACTTAGATGTAGTGTCATATGTTATGTGCCAAATTGATAACATGCTTATGTGACTATGTGGGTATGGGATTTAGTTTCTAGGATGTTGATTGGATCCTTGGGTTTCTATGAGTCTTGTTGGAAAAGCACTTGATCAATGCTGTTTCTAATCGGAACTCTAGTAACGCCTTGGGACTATCATTATCCGGAAACGAAATTCGTAAGTGCTTATGTGTTTATGTGCTTACGTGGAGTGAATTACAGTTGTCCATGTATTAGGACGCGAGTGTTTAGTTTTGGCACATTTATGAATGTGCTAACGTTCTTTGTTACCTTTATTAGGATGTCAGGACGAGGACGTGGTAGACGAGGCAGACGTGGTAGGTAGGAGATGCCTTTACCGGATGATATTCCGGCACAACAGGAGGGGGTTGGCTAGGCCAATGTGGCCGAGCCAGCAGGTCAGGAGGCTATGGATGCTTTAGCCCGAGGGATAGCCGACGCTTTGAGGGAGTCTGTGGGTATTTTCTGAGCTGAGAATCCAGTTCAGGCCTAGGTTGTTGAGGCAGGGCCTTCTTTCTTGAAGAGGGAATTCTTCCGGTCCAATCCGGACGAGTTTGTTGGGGATCCGAAGGAGCCACTTAAGGCTGACGAGTGGTTGGAACAGATGGAGAAGACGTTCGAGATGCTTGGCATCGAGGACGGGGCTTTAAAGGTGACCTTGGCATCCTTCCAACTGAAGGGAGATGCGGGTCAATGGTGGAAGGACGAGAAGGGTAGTGTTGGCGGTGCATGGGAGGCGTTTGTGAATGCTTTCCAGGAGAAGTTTTTATCTTCAGCTGCTAGGGAGAAGCTGAGAGAGCAGTTTTGCCAGCTTAGACAGCAGGGCTTCTCAGTGGCCGAGTTTGAGGCTACCTTTACTAGTCTGTCCAGGTTTGCACCTGAACTGGTGGCGTCCGAGGAATGCCATTGTTTTGAGTTTGAGCGAAAGTTGAGGCGTGGACTCAAGTTGAGGGTTGGAGGGTCCTTTATCCGAGAGTACAGACATTTGGTTGATGCTACTACTCATATGGAGATTATGATGCAGGAGGAAGACGAGGGGCAGAGAGGCTCCAAGAAGAGCCAAGATGGTCAGGGTGACGGCAGGAGACAGAGGGGTTCTAACCCTCAGCAGTCTCAGGGTGGTTTGGTTAGATCGACCTTTCCAGTGCCGAGTGCGGGCTCTGGGAGAGGTAGTCAGGGAGGTTTGACTTGTTTTGCATGTGGCCAGCTGGGTCACAAGTCTTCGGTTTGCCCGCAGAAGGGAGGGGGTCAGCGAGCTACTTCTTCTTCAGCTAGACCTCAGGGCCAAAGTCAGGGCAGGGGCCAGCCTTTGTCTTGCTATCAGTGTGGTTAGCCTGGGCACCTGAAGAGGTTTTTCCCACAGTTGAGTGCCACTTTAGGAGCGTCTGGTTCTAGGCAGACGCAGAGTTATCCGCCAGCTCAGTCTGTGCAGGCCTCGAGGGCCAATCCAGGAGCTTCGTTATCCCAGTCAGTGCAGCAGTCTTTTGCTCCTAGAGGTGAGCAGGTGGATCAGGGGCCTACAGGGCGCGTGTATGCTGTTACCGCGCAGGATCTAGTACCGGCTCCATCAGTTGTGAGAGGTACCTTCTTGTTTTGCAACTCGGTTGTTAATGTATTGATTGATACGGGTGCATCTCATTCTTTTGTGTCTGCTGCATTTGCATCTGTTTTGGAATTGGAGTTGGCACAGTTGGCATCTCCTATATGTGTAGTATCGCCTGTTGGTGGTGAGTTGATCTTGAAACAAGGTGTTAGAGGTTGTGATATAGAGGTCGCCGACCATAGGCTTCATTTTCCTTTTGTTGTCATGCCCATGAAGGGTTTTGATGTTATTTTGGGTATGGACTGGCTATCGTCATACTGGGCTGTTATTGATTGCTACTGCCAGAGGGTCACGGTTTGTACCTTGAGCGGGGAGTGTTTCCATTTCTTGGGGGATCGGGTTGGTAGTGTGTTGCCACCGATATATGATCTGCGAGGGCGGAATAAGCTTAGTGGTCTACTTGCTAGCTTTATGAGTGGTGAGTGTGACGAGACCCAGATTGTATTGCCGAGGGTGGTTTGTAAGTACTCGGACGTTTTTCCCGAGGATCTTGTTAGTTTGCCACCTCACCAAGAGATAGAGTTCTCTATTGATTTAGTGCCCGGCACAGCGCCGATTTCTATGGCACCTTATCGTTTTGCCCCAGCCGAGTTGAGTGAGTTGAAGATTCAGCTCCAGGAATTGCTAGATAAGGGTTTTGTTCGCCCTAGTGTCTCGCTGTGGGGAGCACCGGCCCTCTTTGCTAAAAAGAAAGATGGTGCCTTGAGATTGTGTATAGACTACCGGAAGTTAAATCGGGCTACGGTTAAGAATAAGTACCCTATGCCCCGTATTGATGATCTGTTTGACCAGTTGAAGGGTTCCCGTTGTTTCTCTAAGATAGACTTGAGATCGGGTTACCACCAGTTGAGGGTCAGGGAGGAGGATATTCCTAAGACGGCATTCCGTACGCGGTATGGGCATTATGAGTTTCTGGTGATGCCATTCGGGCTTACCAATGCACCGGCAGTCTTTATGGATTTGATGAACCGAATCTTCCGGGAATTCTTGGATCGATTTGTAGTCGTTTTCGTGGACGACATTCTTATCTATTCGCCTTCTGAGGAGGAGCACGAGGAACACTTGAGAGTGGTGCTTGAGTTGCTTAGAGCCCATAGGCTGTACGCCAAGTTTGGGAAGTGTGAGTTCTGGCTAGGAGAGGTCAAATTCTTAGGCCATGTGGTATCCGGGGAAGGAGTGTCTGTTGATACATCCAAGGTAGAGGCAGTGCAAGATTGGGCACAACCTAAGAGTGTGTTTGAGATCCGCAGTTTTCTGGGATTAGCTGGGTACTACTGTCGGTTTGTGAAAGATTTCTCCAGGCTAGCTTCGCCGTTGACTAGATTGACGTGAAAAGGAGTCAAGTTTGTGTGGAGTGAGACTTGCGAAAAGTCATTCCAAGAGTTGAAGGTTAGATTGACCACCACTCCGGTTTTGATTATTCTGGAGAGAGGGTTGGGTTATGCGGTTTACTGTGATGCCTCACGAGAGGGTTTGGGTTGTGTGTTGATGCAAGAGGGGAAAGTGGTAGCTTATGGCTCACGTCAGTTGAAAGTACACGAGAAGAATTACCCTACACACGACCTAGAGTTAGCAGCAGTGATCTTTGCCTTGAAGATTTGGAGGCACTACCTTTATGGTGAGAGGTTCGAGGTATTCTCGGACCACAAGAGTTTGAAGTATCTGTTTACACAAAGAGACTTGAATTTGAGGCAGAGAAGGTGGATGGAGTTCATTGAGGACTATGATTTTGAGTTGCATTATCACCCGGGAAAGGCCAATGTTATGGCCGATGCCCTTAGTAGGAAATCCATTAGTGATGTAGCTTGTATAGCCATCCGGGAATGGGAGATGTTGGGTGCACTTGGCGAGTTTGACTTGCTTATGAGTGAATCAGCTGAGGTTGCGGCCTTGTTTTCTGTTATTGCGCAGCCTACACTTGTGGCCCGAGTGTTAGAGGCACAGAGAGGTGACCTTGAGGTAGAATCCCTCCGAGAGAAGATCTCAAATGGGAAGGTTGAGCAGGGTTTGACGGTGTATCCCGACCTGAGTGTGAGATACCGAGACCGTTTGTTTGTGCCGGAGTCGTGCCGAGAGGAAGTACTCCGAGAGTTCCATCATTCACGTCTTGCGGTGCATCCGGGAGGCACTAAGATGTATCGAGATTTGGGTCGCCAGTTTTGGTGGCGAGGTATGAAGAGAGATGTGGCTGTTTTCATATCGAAGTGCCTTACTTTCCAGCAGGTGAAAGCCGAGCATCAGAGGCCAGCGGGTTTGTTGCAACCCTGGCCTATTGCCGAGTGGAAGTGGGAGCATGTCACTATGGACTTCGTTGTAGGTCTTCCGAGGACTCAGCGGGGTAGTGATGCCATTTGGGTGGTTGTAGACCGGTTGACTAAGTCGGCGCACTTTATTCCTATGCGCGTGAGAGATTCGGTAGATCATCTCGCCAACTTGTATATTCGGGACATAGTGAGATTGCACGGGGTCCCAGTGACGATCGTCTCAGATAGAGATCTTCGTTTTACTGCTAGGTTGTGGCAGAGTTTGCAGAGTGCCTTGGGCATTAGGTTGACTTTTAGTACGGCTTATCATCCTCAGACTGACGGGCAGTCCAAGTGTACTATTCAGATCCTTGAGGATATGCTTCGAGGTTGTGTCCTTGACTTTCGAGGTTGTGTCCTTGACTTTAGTGGGACGTGGGAGAGGCACTTGCCCTTGGTGGAGTTTGCCTACAACAACAGTTTTCAATCTAGCATCGGTATGGCACCGTTTGAGGCCTTGTATGGCCGACCGTGTAGGTCTCCAGTGTGTTGGGCCGAGGTGGGTGATGCACCTTTGTTGGGTCCAGAGTTGGTTAGAGAGACGACGGAGAAAGTTGAGCTTATCTGTAGGAGGCTTGTTACAGCCTAGAGTCGCCAAAAGAGTTATGCCGACCGTAGGAGGAGGCCTTTGGCGTTTGAGGTAGGTGATCATGTCTTCTTGAAAATATCACCTAGGCAAGGTTTGATGAGGTTTGGGAAGAGTGGGAAGTTGTCCCCTCGGTTTATTGGTCCCTTTGAGATCCTTGAGAGGATTGGCGAGGTTGCTTATCGTTTAGCCTTACCGCCGCAGTTGTCCGGAGTGCATGACGTGTTTCATGTGAGTATGCTTCGGAAGTAGGAGCCGGATCCGTCCCACGTGTTAGATTGGACCGAATTGGAGGTAGATGAGGATGCCTCGTATGAGGAGAGATCGGTTCGGGTCTTGGATAGGCGGGATCAAGTCCTGCGTAGCAAGACCATTCCTTTGGTGAAGGTTTTGTGGAAACATCACGGAGTGGAGGAAGCCACTTGGGAACGTGAGTTGGAAGTCCGCGAGAAATATCTGGACTTGTTTGTTGATATGTAACCATGTGTTGGTAATTTTGTAACATCGTTGAACTTTAAGAACATTGTTTGTGTCTTAAGTTGTTAAACATTGTGAATGTTTTGGTTAATGGAAGTTTGTTTTAACATTGCTTATGTTAAATGTATTGTGGAAATGCAAGCATAATGATAATGCTGCATGTATTATGGAATTGTGGAAAATGAGTTGAAATTAGTAAATTTCAAAGGAATGCATGTTGATAATGCAGGTTGTTATGAATAATGTATTATGCCTCTTGAAAAGAGATGGGATTGACCGGTAATGGGTCGGGTCGTTTAATATTATGTTGTGATAATGTTGGGAATTGAGAAAATTTTGTTTTTGAAAAACTTTTATTTAATTTCGGGGACGAAATTCTTTAAGGGATGGAGGTTATAGCGATCCCGGTTGTCCCTTTACTGTTCTGTTGTATTCCGGACTCGGTTCCGTGATGTTGGTGGTGGTATACCTTGTTGTCAGCCTTTAATTCCACTTGATTGAGTTTTAGGATGTGTTGGGCAGAGTTTTTACAGGTTGGTTAGGCTTTGGTTGCAATTCTTTGCTGCCCAGTTTTTAGGAGGTCCGCTCGAGCGGGTCTTCTTGCGCTCGAGCGGAGATTGCACGCTCCCAGTTTTTCGTGTCCCTGCAAAACTTCTGCAGGTGTGATTTTTACGATCGAGCGGGTTTCTTTACGCTCGAGCGGTGGCGCTCGAGCGGGTACTTTGGCGCTTGAGCGGGTAGTACCTTTGGGCGTAGGTTTTGGGAGGGAGAAATCTACGCTCGAGCGGACTGGTTTTCGCGCTCGAGCGGATGTACGTTATTCCTGTGTCTTGGCGCTCGAGCGGGACTTATTGCGCTCGAGCGGACCTAGTTTTTTGTTCTTGACGCTCGAGCGTTGTGTTCTCCGCTCGAGCGGGAATGTCGTATATCAGTTGGCAGTTGGGAATTTTAAAATCACTTTTTACATTCTCTCTCTCTCTCTCTTACTTTCTAAAAAGCCTTTTTGAGAGTTCCACTCTCTCGAAACTCCCTTCTCTCTAGGGTTTGATCTAGTTAGAGTGTTTCCTTTTCCTTCGGCCTTTGTATAAGTTGGGTGGATCGTCGAGGGCTACACATTGATCCGAAAATATTGGGTTTTGGAGCATGTTGGGTTTCCTCACCTTCTTTCCTTGAGCTCCGAATTTGAGATAGGGATTCCTACTCACTCTTATGGGTTTTAACATAGATTTTGAGCTTATTGTTTAAATGGTTGATTTTGGGACTTAGGGTTTCAAAATGTGTTAAAGAGGGTTTTGTGATTTTGGGCTCATAACATGTAATTTGGGTTTCAAAATGGTGTTATTGATGTTGGTTGTTGATATATAGACCATTGGGTCAATATTGGGAAATGGGGTAGAAAACCCTAATTGGTTGTATAAATTAATGGAAAATGATTGGTGGCCCTAAAAAATTTGCCCCTAATGCCCCTAATTTCCATTTTTAGAAACTGTTTTCTTTTTTTCTTTCTTTTTTCCTTTTTTTTTTTTTTTACCTAAAGTGGAAATTTCGGGGAATTCGAGCCCCGAAATTCGGGCCCTCAAGCAGCGCCGTAAATTAATTGGTATGATTAATTTGGGAAAATTGTGGTTATATGGAATAGAGTTGAAAATAATGAAATTGGTTCATTATTTGGTTGAATAATGGAGTTAGATTTATTAATCGCTCACTTTTGAAAATATTGATATTTTATCTGTTGGAGCTTTTATTATCTGTTTAGAAATAATTGCTTGGGCTACCGGTGGAGGGTAGCTTTGATTGTTGTAGACAATGCATGATGATTAGGCAAACTAAAACTAATCAATTGGATGTGTCATAGAGTATGACGGTAGATAGAATACATTAACGTTATGTATTGATTGATTGTGTATATGACCTTTGTGTATATACGTTGTGTATGTGGGAGGAGATAGGGGATGTACTCCACCGTTTAGGGGAAGATAGGGGATGGACCTCTAAACCGGATGTTGTTTGGGAGGAGATAGGGGATGGACTCCACTGATACAGCTCATATGCTTGTCAGATATTGTGTTGATATAGCTCGTATGCTTATCTTGGAAGTGTTGATACAGCTCATATGCTTATCATTGGAAGTGTTGATATAACTAATATGCATATCTGTTGAAATGTGGATACAGCTTGTATGCTTATCTGTTGAGATGTTGATACAACTAATATGTTTATCTATTGTAAAATGGGAAGTGTTTAATATGAGTCCTTGTCTCATATAAGTGGTTGGCCAGGTTCTGAGCCATTGATGTAAACTGTGAAATTGATAAGAAATGGAAACTGAAATGAAACATGAACATAGTGGTCATGAAATGGAAATGGGTTATGAATTGGTTTATGGAAAATTGAACATTTATCAATTGCTAATATCTTAGTTATTGCTCATACTGTGTTTAGCATATCTCTACGGGGCGTTGGCTCACCCTATATGGGACATTATTTTTAGGTACAGGTAGTATGCCACCTCCAAGGACATAGCTTGGACGATGATGAGAGTGAAGACTCTCTTTTTTTTTTTTGTTTATTTTGTTGTATTACATGTATAGCAAGCCAAGGGCTTATTTTGTATAGAGCTAGTACTCTTCTTTTGTGTAACCAAGTGTTAACTTGGAAAGCTATAAGCTCATAGGGCATTTGCTTTTGTTGTTAACATGTAATACAGTTGTAGGAATTGCTCTGATGAATAGAAATGGTTGGTTTCTTTTATATCAATGCATGTTTAAAGTAATGGGTTTTATGTATTTTTTTTGAGGGCGTTACAAGTTCTCAAGTCCAAAAGGTTGAATTTGAATTCCGTTTGATTTTCTTCTTATTTCTCTTTCTTTTCTCTAACTTCTTGTCTAGCTCTCAAGAAGATGGTTTCTCTCTAACTTTCTTTGTGCTTCTCCATCCTTCTCTATTTCATTCTGGGAACTAATTAGCTCGAGCCCCTAATTGTTTCATTAGCTTAAGTGGCCAGGTTTAAATCAAACTAATCTTGCTTAGCCTCTAAGAAAACGAATTTACGGAGTAACTGTAGCTTAAAGATATTCGTTCAATTTAAACATCTCATCTGAGGTTTTCAAAATCACCTAAGTGTTCAATTCTCAAGTCCAAAAGGATGAATTTGAATTCCCTGTAATTTTCTTCGTATTTCTCTTTCATTTTCTCTAACTTTGTCATTTAGCTCTCAAGAATAAAGTTTCTCTCTAACTTTATCTGTGCCTCTCCATGCTTCTCCATTCTGTTCTAGAAACTAATTAGCTTGGGTCCCGTAAATGTGTCATTCGCTTAACTGGCCAAGTTTAACTCAACCTAATCTTGCATAGTCACTGAGAAAAAGAATTTACTGAATATTTGTAGCTTAACGATATCAGTTTAACATAAGCACCACATTTATGGTTTCTTAAATCATTTAAGTGTTAAATTCTCAAGCCCAGAAGGATGAATTTGAATTTCCTTTGACTTTCTTCTAATTCCTCTTTCTTTTCTCTTACTTTCTCTTCTGGCTCTCAAAGTAGAAAGTTTCTATCTTTCTCTGTGCCTCTGCATCCTTCTCTCTTTTGTTTCGGGAACAAATTAGCTTGCGCCCCTAATTATTTCATTTGCTAAAGTTGCCAAGTTTAACTTAAACTAATCTGGCTTAGCCTCTCAGAAAGAGAATTTGCTGAGTCATTGTAGCATAATGATCTTAGTGTAACATTAAACACCTCGTTTAATAATTACCCCCAAAAAAAAACCACCTCATTTAAGTTTTCTGAAATCACTCAAGCGTTCAATACTTAAGTCTAAAATGATGAATTTGAATTCCCTTTAATTTTCTTCCTATTTCTCTTTCTTTTCTTTAACTTTCTTGTCTAGCTCTTAAGATGATAGTTTCTCTCCAATTCTCTCTGTGCTTCTCCATCCTTCTATCTTTTGTTCAAGGAAACTAATTCACTTGGGACCCTAATTGTTCCATTAGCTTAAGTGGCCAAGTTTAACTCAAACAAATCTTGCTTAGCATCTAAGAAAGAGAATTTACTGAGTAATTGCAACTTAACGATATTAGTTTAACATAAGCACCGCATTTAAGGTTTTCCAAATTGCCCAAGTGTTCAACTCTCAAGTCCAAAAGGACGAATGTGAATCCCCTATGATTTTTTTTCCTATTTCTCTTTCTTTTCTCTAACTATCTCTTCTATTTCTCAAGAAAAAAGTTTCTCTCTAACTTTGTCCACGCTTCTCCGTCCTTCTCTCTTTTGTTCTAGGAACTAATTAGCTTGGGCCCCTAATTGTTCCGTTAGTTTAAGTGGTCAATATTGTGTTCCTGGGTTCTTGCCGTCGGTGAGCCGATTCTGTGTTACCCGGCCTTGGGTTGCTATCCAGTGCTGTCGTGTCTGTGGAAAGGTTGTTGTAGTTCATCGATGAGGTTTGGTAAAGCGTTGGGACTTTGTTTGGCATTCTGCTGGTAGTGGTCTACCGTCGGTGCCGTTGGGTGGTCAATATTGTGTTGCTGGCGTTATGATCAACGTACTCGTTGCTGCTGGGTTATTATGGTTTACCTCCTGCTGTGTTGTTGTGCTTCTTTTTCGGTGTTTCTCAGGCCCCGGTTGCAGAGAATAATAGCCATGCCAGAGGCGGGTGGAGTGCACGTCGGTTTTGGCGTGTAGGTGTTTTTTTGGGTAGGTAGCATTTAGGTGTTCTGTCACCACGTTACATCTGTTTTGCTTGCCCCCAGTTTTTTCGCTTCAATTTGGAGTCAGTTTTACAATAAACAAGGGGCTGATTTGTGGGTTTGAATTTATATATTGTTTATATTTCTGAGCTTCCTTCTAGAAGCACGTGGTTGGTCTACATGGGCTTGTGTTTGGTTTGTAGGGACTTCAAGTAAGTGGGCTCACTTCGTGGGTGTAATACGGGTTTTGGGCTTAATTAATGGGTTTTATTACCACTGGTTTGGTCTACGGTTATTCATTATAGGGGGAAATTACCCACAGGTCCCATGTGGAACATGTGGACACCATTTAATCCCATAACTTTTTGAGTACACCCAAAAGTCCTTTCCTCTCTCTCTCTCTCTCTCTGTTTTTTGCTTCCCTTCCTCTCTCATTTTTTTTTTTCTGCATTTTTCTCTCATCGTCTTTGTCATGGACGACGACCGGTGATCATGTCTTTCTCCATTGATCGGGGTTCACTGATAACCGCCAACCATCGAAATCAACTCGTGACTTCACTCTCACCGACGACGAAGATAATATATTTCCGACGAAGAAGATGATATATTTCCGACGAAGAAGATGAGTGGATCTACTTAGATCTAATATAGATCAACTCTGATGTAGATCTACATCAGATCTGAGTAGATCTACATCAGATTTGGCTAGATCTAAACAAAAAAAGTTGCCGGAGTACAATCCTCTCTCTACATGCGCCTTTCTCCTTCGATCTCTTTTTTTTTTCTCTGCTATACACTTCTGTTTTTCTGTTCTAATGGAGAAAATTTTCGAATTCTGAACAAGTAGTTTTCGAGTTTTAGTTACAGGCGGTGAAAACTGTAAAATTTTGCAGTTTCAAATTTTTTTGGTGCTGGAATGAATCATGGTATAAAACTGTAAAATTTTACAGTTTCATAACATGTTTTTCAGTTTGATTAAGAAGGATAAATGCTTAATAGATTTTTGTTTTGAAACTGTAACATTTTACAGTTTCAAAACTTACTTTTCAGTTTGATCACTATTTAGAGATTATTTGCTTGAACCTTACAAAAATTGAAAAATAACATATGTTTTCCCCATTGTTGTTGTTTTTTGTCGTTTCATTTTTTTCCTTTTAGTTTATCAATATTTAGCACATTTTGCTATGTTTTTTTTGCTATAATTTATCCATTTATTCTTTTTTTTTTTTTTCCGGCAATATTCTAGACATTCCGGTGAGTCTCCAGTGATGTTCTTAACGTCCAGTGAACGTTCTGAACATTCCAGCGACTTCCATTAACGTTCTTAACACTCCGGCGAACTTCCGGCGAAACTCCGACGACTTCCCGGTGATACTCCGGCGACTTCCCTGCGATGTTGAACATTCCGACGAGTCTCCGGCGACCGTTTGACGGAAGTCCTACGGTAGTAAGATGTGAACAGTGTCTGTAAATTAAAAAAAAAAAAAAGGATTTTTTGGTAACAATTAAAAATGTATTGGATTAATTGGTGCAAGTATTTTGTTTTGGGATTAGCTGGGTTTTGAACTTGGTACATGGGACTTATCAGTAAGTTCCCCTTCATCATATAGGGTGGGCCCACTATGTGCTTTTAGTGATCGACCGTGGGTTTTTGATCCATGACTATTTGTTTAGGATTTGGTAGGCGTTTGTGAATTTCACCTTGTTTGATCTTGGGCTGATGGGGACCACTTTTGTGAAGGTGGATTGTTTTGTGAGTATTTTTTGTTTAGCCACAATGCAGCGGACTATTTATTGTCGATTTTCTCATGATGATTGATTGTGTGATCCTCACGTGACTCGTTATAAGGTTAGTTTTGAGCCATTTCTGCCAAGAGTGATTGAGGGGTCACTGCTATGGGGAATAGTGGTTTGATAACTAGCCGAGTTAGAGACTGGGAGATGAGCGGGAGGATAGCTACCAGTTTTTTGGTGCTTCTTGTCTTTATGTGACGCATCCTAATTGATCTTATTGCTACGCCTGATGTGGAGTGAAGGGCACACTACCAAGGTAGGGACTGGGGGATGTGATGATTGGTCTCATGATATTTTTGGCTATAAATTTGTTTGTTGTTGAGGGGCTATCACTTTTAGCTACAACTCCCGAGACTGTTGATTATGGTGACTGATCTTGCGAGCCTCATGTGACTCTGCCGAGATTTCTCGTGGGGTAGATTTTTTCCTCTGTTACGACTGTGAGGAGTGGGATGCTTATTGGATTCTACGTGTTTATTTGTGTTGGAGACTGGGGGCTTGTGGGGTTGGTTATTATTTTTGATTTGGCTTGTGGGTTGCTGCTTTGTGAGTATGTTTGTTATGTTTATAAGCTTTGTGGTGTTTTTTTGTACCTTTGCCCATATATTCACCCCAAGTTTCCATCTACTGTCTCTGATGGTAGGGGTTACTTGGGGACAAAAAGAATATAAGGGCAAAGTCGGGGTTTTTTTTTTTTGTCTTATGTTTCTTGTATTTTCCCTCCCTTCTTAGGGGGGTGCAATGGTTAGTTACGATTTGTTCGGTTATCGTTTTTTTTTATTTGTTGTTAGGCGTGCCTGGGGTATACCCCTTGTAAACTTGTAAATTTCATTGTCTTTATTTTATGACTTACTCACCCAAAAAAGTTTAAGTGGCCAAGTTTAACTCGAACAAATCTTGCTTAGCCTCTAAGAAAGAGAAGTTATTGAGTAATTGTAGCTGAACAATATTAGTTTAACATAAACACGTCATTTATGATTTTCGAAATCACCTAAGTGTTCAAGTCTCAAATCGAAAATGATTTTTTTTTCCTATTTCTCTTTCTTTTCTCTAACTATCTCTTATGACTCTAAAGAAAAAAGTTTCTCTCTAACTTTGTCTGTGCTTCTCCGTCCTTCTATCTTTTGTTCTAGGAACTAACTAGCTTGGGCCCCTAATTGTTCCATTAGTTTAAGTGGCCAAGTTTAACTCAAACTAATAACTATAGCTGAACGATATTAGTTTACTTAAACACCTCATTTATGATTTTTGAAATCACCTAAGTGTTCAATTCTCAACTCCAAAAGGATGAATGTGAATTCCCTTTGATTTTCTTCCTACTTCTCTTTCTTTTCTCGAACTTTCTCTTTTCTAGCTCTCAAGATAAAAGTTTCTCTCTAACTTTCTCTATGCTTCTCCATCCTTCTCTCTTTCGTTCAAGGAACTAATTAGCTTGGGACCCTAATTGTTCCATTAGCTTAAGTGGCAGAGTTTAAGTCAAACTAATCTTGCTTAGCCTCAAAGATAGAGAATTTACTGAGTAATTATCGATATTATTTAAGGTTTTCTAAATCACCTAAGTGTTCAATTCTCAAATCCAAAAGGATGAATTTGAATTCCCATTGATTTTCTTCCTCTTTCTGTTTCATTTCTTTAACTGTCTCTTCTAGCTCTCAAGAAAAAGGTTTCTCTCTAATTTCTCGACGCTTCTCCATCCTTCTCTCCTTTTCGTTCTAGAAACTAATTAGCCTTGGGCCTCTAATTATTTTATTTGTTCAAGTGGCGAAGTTTTAATCAAACTAATCTTGCTTAGCCTCTAACATAGAGAATTTATTGAGTAATTGTAACTTAACAACATTAGTTTAACTTCAACACCTCATTTAAGGTTTTCGAAATCTCCTAAATGTTCAATTCTCAAGTCCAAAAGGTTGAATTTGAATTCTGTTTGATTTTCTTCCTCTTTTTTTTTTTTGGGTGAATAAGAAATATATAAAAAAAAAACAAAGGATTTACAAGATTACAAGGGGCATTCCCCAGGCCCTAACATAGATACAAAAGCAGCACCTTGGCAAGAACACCAAGGCATAGCCCAAAATAACAACCTAAGAGAAAACACAAACAAAACCAACCCAAACTACGGCACTAGCTGGAGTACCCAAAACTTGGAGCCTAGCTAGTTAATGTGTACAAAAACCATGTCTTGCAAGGAATAGGGGGCTTGTACACCATGACAATCAGCATCCCAAAAAGGGCAGCACCCTACAGTATATTGCATTGAATAGCACTGGAAGTAGTCTAAGAAATAGCCTAACACATTCCACAATTCAGCTTTTTCCACGAACCAAATCAGCAGCCCAGTTAAAATCAATATTAAACCAGCCCAAACAAAATCCCTCCTATACAGCCCGTAGGAGTAGGCATCTCTAACCCAACTACTTAAATATACAAAACCAGAAAGAACAAAATATAAACAGGAAATAAGACAACTGATTAGCACTCTCCTGTAGCTAGACAAGGCGCTGAGAGCAGCCATCGACCCAGTACAATTCCAAACAATTAGGTGCCTCCTGGACGGGCGTAACTTGCTGCCACCACCACTCCACCAAACCATAACTAAGCATACCTGTTCAAGATATAGTAACCAATGAGTACCGAACCTATATGTAAAATCATAGAGAAGTAGAAAAAGCACACACATTTTTTGGGACCTCACATCACTCAACCCACACCATAATAAATCAATCCTCTTCATATAATTCCTCACAACACTCGGCCCACATCTCTCAAAATCTCTCAGAATCCACCCTGAGAATATGTTCGTGATAGCTTCCTTACCCTGCACAAAACATAAATAGTATATAATAATTGTTAGGGAAACAAATATGTATTTCCTCACATCACTCAGCCCACATATGGAAGAACATATCTTGGCTCACATCACTCAACCCTCCGTACAGCTAATCCATTCTTGGTGAGAAATAGCAGACCATCATTAACTGTATGAATAAGAGAAGAACATACAAAAACCACCTGCAACTTAAAACAAACATATTAGATAAACCCACATTATATGCTTCCCTTCACTTAACCCTCAATATGGGAGAACTCGCATCACTCATTCTCGTACCAGCAACATTAGCTTGGGCCAGCTTCATAATCTTGGGAGAAAGGTTCCACTGCGACAAAAACCAGTTATCCCCCACAGAAGAAATCACATTTCCCATAGAGAGAATTCTGCCTCTAACCATTTGGATAATAGATTTAGTAACAATCTCTTCAGGTTTGCACACCTTGCTAAAGGTTCTACTATTTCTCTCAATCCAAATATGGTAGACAGTGCACAAAAAGGAGAGTTTGAGAATCATAGATTTCAATGATTTGCCCTTCGTAAATTTGGTAGCAAAGTCAACAATTTCCACCCAAGGCAAAACAGGCCAACTAGAATTGCACTTAGTCAGAATAGCATCCCAGATCCTAGAAGAAAAAACACACCTAAAAAAGAGTTGGGAGTGGTTTTCCTCAGGGGCATGACAGAGAGGGCAACTAGGATTAGGGACAAGACCAAACTTCTGCAATCTATCACCGGTGTTCAACCTCTCATTAATGGCCAACCACACCACAAAACTAACCCTAGGGATTGAAGGAGTACCCCAGATAAGATTAGACCAAGGGATTTTGGGTCCCTTATCCCTCCAATAGTCCCAGGTAGATTGGATAGAGAACATCCCATCAGAAGTCAAGTTCTAGATAGGGGTATCCAAAGAATCTTTGGAGGGCTTAAGAGACTGGGGGGTAGATGAAATCCACTCCTTTATCTCCCATGAATTAGATATGGGCCACTTCCAAGAATCATTGGAGACAATGGAACTAACTTTTGTAATATCCGGAAGGTTCGCATCATACAAAATCCTCTGCCCAAACCTATGCCACAGCGACCCAAGAGGGTGCCAATTATCAAACCAAAGAAACACTCTCTCCCCATGACCAATTTTGAATTTAATAAGAGGGAATATAAGATGCCTAACGGACAAGAGTTTCCTCCAAACCCATGACGGCTCATTAGGCATCTTAATACTCCAAAAACTTTTACCTTTAAGCAAATAGGACTTGACCCATTGACACCACATCGAACATTCCCCACCCGAGAACAGGAACCAAACATGCTTGGCTATAGCAGCCTTGTTCCAAACCCGCATATTCTTAAAACCAAGCCCACCTTCATTCTTATTTTTACAAATTTTCTCCCAAGCAATCTTGGCACTGTGCTTCTTCAAATCAACACCAGACCAAAGGAAAGATCTAAGAAGGCTCTCAATATCACGAATAACCTTTTTAGGAAGAATAAAAAGGGAGGACCAACAAACTTGCATCGAAAAGAGAATAGACTGGATGAGTTGGGCTCTACCCGCACACGACAGAAGTTTATTATCCAACTTTTAATCCTCTTAGTTATCCTATCAACTAGAATTTGGCAATCAGAGGCTTTAAGCTTAGTAGTAATCAAAGGCACACCCAAATATTTCACAGGGAGAGCACCCTCAGTAAAATTGACAATACGAAGAATGCTCTCTTTGAGCTCCCATTGCAATCCGAGAAATAGATGTTACTCCTACTAGGGCTCGGGGTGAGGCCAGACAAATCCCTAAACTCCTCCAAACCCTGCATAATGAGGCTAATAGTACCAGGATCCCCTTTACAAAATATCATCAAGTCATCAGCAAAACAAAGATTAACAATTTTAGTTTTCTCACATCGCCAATGAAACTTGAATAATGGGCTCCTAGCTTTTCCAGCAAAAATTCTAGCAAGGATCTCCATAGCCAATACAAAGATTTTCTTCTTATTTCTCTTTCTTTTCTCCAACTTCTTGTCTAGCTCTCAAGAAGATGGTTTCTCTCTAACTTTCTTTGTGCTTCTCCATCCTTCTCTATTTCATTCTGGGAACTAATTAGCTCGAGCCCCTAATTGTTTCATTAGCTTAAGTGGCCAGGTTTAAATCAAACTAATCTTGCTTAGCCTCTAAGAAAACGAATTTACGGAGTAACTGCAGCTTAAAGATATTCGTTCAATTTAAACATCTCATCTGAGGTTTTCAAAATCACCTAAGTGTTCAATTCTCAAGTCCAAAAGGATGAATTTGAATTCCCTGTAATTTTCTTCGTATTTCTCTTTCATTTTCTCTAACTTTGTCTTCTAGCTCTCAAGAAGAAAGTTTCTCTCTAACTTTATCTGTGCTTCTCCATGCTTCTCCATTCTGTTCTAGAAACTAATTAGCTTGGGTCCCGTAAATGTGTCATTCGCTTAAGTGGCCAAGTTTAACTCAATCTAATCTTGGATAGCCAGTGAGAAAAAGAATTTACTGAATATTTGTAGCTTAACGATATCAGTTTAACATAAGCACCACATTTATGGTTTCTTAAATCATTTAAGTGTTAAATTCTCAAGCCCAGAAGGATGAATTTGAATTCCCTTTGACTATCCTCCAATTCCTCTTTCTTTTCTCTTACTTTCTCTTCTGGCTCTCAAAGTAGAAAGTTTCTATCTTTCTCTGTCCCTCTCCATCTTTCTCTTTTTTGTTCCGGGAACAAATTAGCTTGCGCCCCTAATTGTTTCATTTGCTAAAGTGGCCAAGTTTTTTTTGGGTGAATAAGAAATAAAATAAAACAAAAGAATTTATAGGATTACAAGGGGCAAACCCTAGGATCTAACAACCAGCCACCACTAAACAACCTCAAGAACCAAAAGAAACAAAGGAAATATTACAAACAACAACCCTATGAACCACAATGATCATAAGATGTACAAAGCCTAAAACCCGAGGAGGACAGGAGCAAGATCACTGTGATCTGCCAACTGTAACGGAATGGGAGGCCATACTGAAATTACTTCAGTCCCAGCAGTCACACCACACATGTAGAGAGTATTCATCTTGTGGGCATTCCAAGCTATCAAAAACCAATTACTTATAACCCCCTTACAGTGACCATAGGGATTATAGACGTTGCAATACATAGAGGTTGACAAAAATATTACAATAGATATGTACAAAATGTAATTAAGACTCATAGTAATCACTTGCAAATAATTTGGCAAGGCGCAGCTTGCAGCCATTGCTGAAAAAATACACGAGACACTGCTTCGTCTCCCAGAGGCGCGCAAATTGCAGCCACGACTTCTCCACCTATACTTGGTAAGGTGAACCCGAACCATATCCAGCCAAATACAAAAATTTAGACTGTATATTATATTAAATAGAAGCAGAAAAAGGACATATTTTATATAAGATCTCACAACACTCAGCCCACAATCAAATATGTCTCTTTTCTCCATATAGTGTCTCACATCACTTAACCCACAACTCACACATTTAGATACAATCTGGATTAGTAACAAAATGTTGAGTGCATTCCTATCCTGCAAAAGAGAAAAGAGATAACATATATAAAGAAACATTAGAAAACCATTTTTGGTAAGACTCACATCTCTCAACCCACAGATATAGTGAATCATGTACTGGCTCACATCACTCAACCCATAATGAGACTTTCCCGCTCTAGTCTTTAGATTTATCAACATCAAATATATGACAAACTTTAGAACCTGCAAAAGAACAAACATTTAGATAACACTCAGTATATGCTCTCTTCACTCAACCTTCAATATAGGTGCGCTCACATCTCTAAAGCCTCTCCCAACAGTTGAATGTGGGGGCAATTTCATGATGGTTGATGGCAGGTTCCATTGTGACAAGTACCAGCTATCACCTGTAGATTTCATCACATTATTCATAGAAATGATCCTACCTCTCAATTCTCAAGTCCAAAAGGATGGAGGATCAAGTACTAGGAGGGAAAGAAAGCAGAGCTTCTCTCTCTAAATTCTAGAGAGAGAAAGCTCCCCCCGGTGGTGTATCATGGTGGTGAAGGTCTGGTGTAGGTCTGGCCAGTTTGTTTAGTTCCTTTACCCAGAATCTGTGGGTGAGTGAGTAGGTATGAAGTCTGTTAAGCCCCATTGAGGGGTGGTACTGATCTTTGTTGTGTTTTTTTTTTTAGTTGTTTGGGAGTCCCCTATTATTTCTTGGTTGCATTTATGTCCCAGTTGATTTCCGTCCTCCATAGCTTATGTGAGTTGTGGTTTGCCATGACTGGTGATGTTTGTCTCATCGACGAGGGGTACCCCATGTCTGCTCCTGATGGTCAAACTGCCATGGTCATTGTTGGCATGTTTTGTGGTTTGGTTGTTTTTTCTTTTGGTTTTTGGAAAGCTTGGTGGCCGTCCAGCAGGGTGCTACGAGATGGTTGCCTTGGTTCTTCTGGTCTACTGGTTTATTGGTTTCTTGTTGGTAGACCATGTTTTCGGCGGCTGATTTTGTTGCAGATTGGTGGTGTATCGCTGGTTCGTTACAATGGTTGGACACTGGTGCATTGCCGGCGTTGTGTTTTAATTTCTTGGACACCACCGGTGAGGCTGGTGTGCCTTGGTTCTGGACTGGATTTCCAAGAGATAGGGAGAGTTCAGGTTCCGTTGTTCCAGGTTGTGGTATCGCCATCCATAGTATTGGTCTAGTGGTGCTGATCTATCAGTGATCTAACCCTTTGGTTTGTCGCAGTGTGGGTCGTCGTTTGTTTTTCTGGTTGAAGTTTGGGTAACTGTTGCGTGTTCAAGGGCTGTTCCTTGTGGTTTGTTCATGTGGTTTTTGCTATTTGTTGGTTTTTGGTTGGTTACTAGGAAAGTTATTGGGTTGCGTCATTGGGCGAATCTAAACTTTGCTGGTTCGAGGGGTGGTTGCCACTGTTTCGGTTTTGCAGGTTTTGACCAGCGATTCTGTGTTCATCATTTTCGTGGTGGGTTCAGAGTGCGCCGATGTGGGTTGCCGAAATGCTGCTTTGCTTCGGTTAGTTTATTTGCTTAGTCCGTATGATTGCCAAGTCGGTGGTGAGTGTTCTTTCGAAGGTCGCTGGTGTAGACGCGCCCCGAGGGCCTTATGCTATAGTTCGGACTCAAATTGTCATGGTTCTTAATCTGATCTCACAATGTGCGATGTGAGATTGATAAATCACCAAAGAGTCCAAATCCGGCAAATCATTTTGGAAAACTGATTTTTGAGAAAGAAGTGTCAAACATGGACTGTTTTGCCAGATACAGAGTCGCCACCTAAATATTTTATTTTGGTGGAATTTAGGAAACCCTGACTCATTGCCTAAGGCCACGTGTCCGTCATCACCAAGGTTGCCTCGACTTGGGAACTTGGGTATGATTGGGGAAGGTCATCTACGAGCACCCCCGCTCGCCCGATCAAAGATTGACCACTAGTAAACATGATATCTTGTTTTTGAAAACACATGCGTTCTTATTCTGGTTAATTAGCTAGAATTACTATGTGATGCGCACAGCAAAACAAGTATAGACTAGATCGCCTAATTTGGAACAAAGCATTGCATATCCGTTTGTTTGGAAAATGGTTTGAAGTTTGCTACTCGTAAGTAGGCTAAAATGCTGATTTGATGAATTGTTCCAATTCAAGTAATCCAACCTTCACCCACAGGCATTCAGGTAGTTAAACACTTAAGCAAATAGCCTCTTGGCAAGCATGCTATCATGGCAATCAATGACACACATGTAGGATGCTAAAGCATAAAAGCTTACCTAGTACAGCGAGCCAAAACAAGAGCTAGTTAGTAATCAATGCATGATCCTAGTTCATGTTAAGATGGGTAATGCAACAAATGCAAAATGCAACTAGAAATAGGCTCGGCTATTCTAAAAAAATGGCGTATGAGATGCGACGATTGATACATGTATTCAACTTGGAATTGAAGTACAATGTAGCTAGTATGATGCGCCAAGCCCGATGCATGCAACATAGATGAATGAATGCAAACATGCAAAGCATAAGGATGCTAGACAGATGAATGGATGCAAACATGCAGATGTATGCTAATTGAAACATGACCTAAAACTAACCAGCAAAAGCAGGTAAGTAAAAGGGAGAAAGAAATGGAGGTTGGAAGACATGCACACACGCACGCACACTTATTACAGAATTGGCCCTCTCGACGGAGGGTCCGAATAAATAATACACGCCGGCTAATTAACTAACTAACAAGCTAATTAATTATTACACAACCGAATTGAATAACTAGCTACAACTAATTATTAGAAAACTTAATTAATTAACAAATTAATTTACTACAAAATGAAAAGAAACAAACAAAGCTGCTCCAGCTCTGTTCACAGAAGCAGAAGGGTATGCATGCTCGCATTCGGTTTCTCGCCTCGAAACGCCTTCCGGTTGCTCTCTTGAGGCTCTGTCTGCAGGGTGTTGTAGCACGCGCCCGCGGAGGGGGGCTTCGCTACTACAGTTCGGACTCGCGATTTTGTTGTCGCGGTTCTTAATCTGAACCAAAGAGTCCAAATTTGGCAAATTGTTTTGAGAAACAGATTTTTGAAAAAGTAGTGCCAAACATGGACTGCTTTGCCAGATACAGAGTCGCCACCTAAATATTTTTTAATGGGGAAATTTAGGAAACCCTGACTCGGTGCCGAAGGCCACATGTCCGTCATCACCGGAGTCGTCTCGGCTCGGGAGCTTGGGTACGATCGGGGAAGGTCAGCTATGAGCACCCCCTTTCGCCCGGTCCGAAGACCGGCCTCTACTAACCATGATATCCGATTTTGAAAACATTACGTGTTCTTAATCCATTTATTAGCCTAGAATTACTATGTTATGCATGCAGCAAACAAGTATAGACTAGATTGCCTAATTTGGAAATAAGCATTGCATATCCGTTCGGTTTTGAAAAGTGCTTTGGAATTTGTTACCCGCAAGTAGGCTAAAATACGGATTTCAACGAGTTTTTCCAACTCAAACAATCCAACCTCCACCCACGGGCATTCAAAACAGTTTATCACATAAGCATCTAGCCATATGGTAAACGTGCTGTCATGGTAGCATTCACACGCATGCGATATGCTAAAGCATTAAAATACTTACATAGTACTCCGTGCCAAAACAATAAACTCGTTAGCAAACATGCATGATCCAAGTCCATGTTAAGTGCCTAATGCATCGCATACAAAATATTGCTAGAATAGGCTCGACTAACCTAAACATGGCATGTGAAAATGCACAACTATCACATATTCAGTTTAGAATTTGAAGTACAAATGCAGTTAGCGTGATGCACCGAGCCTAATGTATGCAGTACAAATGCATGAATGTACGCATGCATAGCATAAGGTATGCTAAATTAAACGTACCCTAATACTAACCATCAAAGCAGGTAAGTAAAAGGGAAGAAAGAAGTGGGGATTGGAAGACATACATCCACTCACACACACTTATTACAAATTTGCCCTCACTCGGAGGGACCAAATAAATATTACAAATTAATTAACTACGCAAGCTAATTAAATATTACAAATTGCCTAATCAACTAAGCAAATTAATTTAAGCTAAGAAAACGGATAAACCGCCTCGGGAAACGCGCCGCCATGCATGGACCGCCTCTGTTTTCCTTCCTTCACTCCTCTGGAGGTTGTCAAAACCTCAGGACTGCTTCTCTGGACATTGAGGAGTACCACCGGCTGAGTAGAATTGCCACCGGCAGTGTGGTGTAGCCACCGGCACAAAATGAAGCTGTCGGCAGAGAAATTATTGCCGGTCGACACTTTACACTGCCGGTCGGCAGAGTGTTCCTGCAGAATCTGCAAATGACAGCAACAGAGGGCAAGGCAAAGCATGGCAGCACAATTCAAGGCATTTATGCACCAATCATGTCCCTTATCATGGTAATGACTCAAAGGGGCATGTGTCTCGATTCTCGGACCACCAATCACGTATTTCCATACATGATGGCCCAAAGAACCAAGTATGCAACTTTCATGTCAAATGTAATGCAAACCAATCAAGCAAAATAAGGCCCAATTCCTATCATTATGTCAAGGAACAAGGCATGCATGCAAGATGCAATGCAACCTAGGCATACAAGCTAAGGATGCAACATGGCATGGCAAGACACTTATGCAAGCATACAAGCAAACATGGGGCCATGCAAATGGATGTAAAGATGGACTTATACAAGATTTGGGCAGCTCTAATAAGGCCCAAAACAGTAGCCAAAATGCCCAAAAATGGAGGCTAAACACACATGCACACATACACATGTTATGGTCCAAATCTCAAGCATTAAGCAAGCAACATTCAAGCACACTTGAAAAGAGATCTCATGGACAATTAGCATGCAACATGAGCTCTAAAATCATGCTATATAATGATGCCCAATCATGTTAAACAAGATAAGCAAATGCATGCAAGCATGGTCCAAATACTTGAGGCAAGTCATGAAGCTTTGAAGCACATTTATCACAACCATCATGGCATGCATTAAACGACTAAAAATAGATTTTTAGCATGTTAAAACAAGGCCTAAGGATCACTTAGATGACATCTAAGTGGCTCAAAATTCAAAGGCATATACAAGTGCCAAAACAAGGAGCATTGCTACACAAGCTTATAAGGCATTAAAGATGCATTCAAGGTAAACATATAGGCATGCAAATAGGACTGAAATGACATGGTGGATGATTCCAAAACACCAAATCAATGCAAAGATGTCATGCTATACATGTACATACTTAAAGCCAACAAGCCAAAATGCAAAGGGGCTATCTGATGCATGCCAAGATCAACCTAAACACTTATGGACAGACCTAAAACACGTCAAGATAAGCACAAAATCTTCACAAATGTAAGCCTAAAACATGCTAGAAACAAAGGCACACAACCTAAGACATGTTAAGGGATTACAAGGCATTACATGGCAACTATGCTAAGCATGCATGGAGTACCAAAACCAAGTAAAAACAGAGGCATAACATGACATATTAAGTATAAAAAGCAGCCAAGTCATGGTCAATACACACTCTAACATAGGCTCCCTTTAAAGGCCAAAACATGCCCTTTTCAAGGACAACAAGGAGAGGGGATAGCCCTCTCCTTTTAGAGACTTCAAGGCACCATCTCCACTATTGAAATCCCTCAAGATTTCAGTGGTGAAGAGGCCCAAACACCAAAGTCCCGAAACTAGCACAAAATAGCACAAAACGAGGCCTTTCAAGGCCTAAGAGGGGTCAAACACCTCCAAACCAAAAAACACTCTTAATAAACAATCAAGAGGGTCTAAAAACAGAACTTTTTTGTGTTGTACAACAAGCACAAAAATAGCTCTAAGATAGGTAGAAAATCAATGCGAAAATGGGGAATAATGGGACTAGATTCTTACCCTTGAAGACCCCTTTACAAATGATGCTCCAATGGCCCTCCTTGGCTTGAATCCAACACCAAAACTTCAAGATCAGTCCCTTAGAACCTCAGTTTCAAGAGGAAGGTGAAACACTAGGTGCTTGTGTGCAATAGTATGGACTAAAACACACACAAGAGTAATATAGAGATAGGATGTGTATGTAACTCAAACCCTAAAACCAGAGCTTGGTCTGTGTTTTTCCCTCCCTAAAATGTCTAAACTCTCTAACCCTTTGCAACAAGAGAGAGCCCCTCTCTATATAGAAGCTTTTGTCTTGTAAAGCTTACAAGACAAGCTTCATAAGAGGGAGATCCCTCCATACACGTCTATGGAGGGGAGCAAAAGCAAGACAGCTGTCTTAAAATATCTGCAAAAGCAGATGCACAGTAATCGGCCGGCCAAAAATGCCATCTTGGCCAAAAGGAGTGCCGACCGGCACTAAATAGTGCTGACCGGCAACAAATAGTGCCGGCCGGCAACAAAATGTGCCGATGGCAGCAAAAACCAGCCGGTGACCTCTAGCCACTGCCGGTGGTGGGTGGGGATGGTCTACAAGCCCTACCCTACCTCTCAAAGGCAATATGTCAGTGTTTGGTGCAAAACCAGACACTAAACGGTCGAGTTCGGAGATCCTGAGGCAAGGCACGTAGCCGAGGCCTCCGGGAACTCCAAACGAACACAAACATGGATAATCACCGAGTGTTCAAACGGTGACGTCCAAGTCTTGAGGACGGTCAAAAATGGGGTGTCTACAGGTGTCCTCAAGGAATTCCTGCTGAACCTTACCAAAAACATGCTGGAGAGTAAATCAGTGGCCTGCCGGCCGTGGGGAGCCACTGCCGACCAAAAATGAAGGGGTGCTGGCCAACAACAAGGCACCGCCGGCCATCTGCAAGGCACTACCGGCCACTGATGTGCTAGGACACCAAGCTGTAGTAGAGCACAAAACAGAGAAAATGGAGGATCTCCCAAGGGTATGTACGCACTATGCCACCCCATATCACCTCAAAACATCAAGGGAGAGGCATAGTCGGATCCACGACCATCAATCACGCATTCCGATGCATGATGGCCAAAGATTCAACTTGTGCAAATCGATGTGAAAATGAATGCACAAATAAACACATAAATGCCTAAAACTCTATCATGAATCATCAAGAGCGTCGGCGACCGAGAATTGAGACACGTTTCATCACTTGAAGTATGAAATGCCCCTCGTTTCTCGTGCTCAGATTAACACTTAATCCAAACAACAATGCAACAAAAGCATGGCAAACATGCAATATGACTTAAGTATGCAAACATGCAATGCAATAACTCTAGCATGCAACAAGCATATAAGCATGATGTGAGGTAACAACCTTGAACAACATGATAAAATGCAACATGAACATGCAAACATGCAAGGCATGTGAAAGTGGACAAGTATGCAACAACATAGGAAATGAGACAAGTATGTGACAACATGGTAAGATGGACTTACACTAAAGATGGATAGGCCTCAGCCATGCCCAAAATCAGTGGCCATTATGTGATGAATGATGACACAAAATGCAAGATAGGCATGCATGCCAATGGGCCCAAGAATTAAGGCATAAAGATGCAACTCTTAAGCACACTTAAGAAGTGAAAAGCATGCAGCTATGACAATGCTACATGCTCTGAAATGATGTTAGGAATGATGCTAAATCACACACATAACACAAGCATGGCATGCATGAAGCTCAAAAGCTAAGAACTAGCAAAGGGACTTAAGCCATGGCCACGCAAAGCAAGCCCTAAAGGGCTAAGGGAACCTAAAACAGTCCCAAGGCAGGTCCAAACAAGACCAGAGACAAGCTTGAAGCTAGCCAACACAAGCTAGAACACAAGGCCAAAAACATGGAGCATGCAAGGCTACAAAAGAGGCAATGCACTGCACCTATTGAAACCAAACATGGCATGAATTGGACAGCATAAAACAGAGTTACATCATGGTATAACAAGCCCAAAAAAGCACTGATATGATGAGCCAAAGGCTTAGGCTTAGTGGCATGCACAAAAGTTCACTCTTGAGGCATAAAGAGCCAAGCCTCAGAGGCATTAAAAGCATGCCAAATACAAGTGTATGACTATATTTCATGGACTGAAATAACATTTAGAATGATGGCAAAGCATGCAAACATCACATGTATGGCATGGTAGGGGCCTCAAAACCCAAGACTAGCCTAAGCATTTACACTATAGCTATACAAAACACAAGTGATATGGCCATGGCAGCCCAAAACAATCCTAGAACACCCCAAAATAAGAACAAAATCATGCTGGAGCAAAGCCAAAATATGCTAGAATGATGAGTCAAAACATCATGCACATGAAGCTAGTAAGCAAGATTTGTTCTACAAGTATATGGAGCATGCAAAGGATGACCAAACCGGCAAGGGATAAAGTCATGACATGCCAAATGATGACCAAATACATGCTGAAATGGACTCAACATAAGCTAGGATGACATGCTAAAGCAAGAAGCATATAAAGCTAGTTTATGAGATTTACACCACAAGTGTATTGTACATACATGGAGTGACAAAATCAACCCAAAATAGATCTAAGGCATGGTAAAACATCACCAAAAACCTATTGAAATGGACTCAACACAAGCTAAGCAAACATACTACTTTTATGAGCTACAAATGGGATTACACTACACATACAAGATGCATGTAAAAAGTGACCAAACCAGCCATGGATAGAGCCAATGCAGGTCCTAAAAGTCACAAAAAAAGGCCTGAACCAAGCCTCAAAAGTATAGAGAGGCATGCTCCTTTGGAAGGCCAAAAATGCAAGCAAACAAGAACCAAAATAGAGGGGGTCACCCCCTCTGATTTGAGGCCTCAAAACCACATGCCTACCACTAAAAATTCACTGGATTTCAGTGGTTAGAAAGCCAAACCAAGGCTAGCTCAGAGGCCTTAAGGCATGGCTCAAAACAAGGCCAAACAAGGCCAACAAGAGGGTTGAAGACCCTTAACAGCCAAAAGACCTTAAACAAACTTCAAAAGCACTTAAATAAGGCCTAAAACAATATGCAAGGATGGCCAAAATGAGGTACAAAAAAGTGCTAAAAAGGGGAAGAAACTCACCCTTGAAGATCAACTTCGAAACCAGCAACTTCAAGGGGTAAAACCTCACTTTCAGAGCTCAAGAAGTCCTCCCAAGAACCTTAACCCAAGGATGGTGGTGTATCTCTATGTGTTGTAGTGTAAAAGTGCAAGGAAAATGGACTTCAAGGCACAAATGAACAACAATATATATATAGAGAGAGATATATTTCTTCTCAAAATGCTGAACCTCTGCTAAGGAGAGAGGCTCTCTCCTTATATAGAAGAAAAGCAATGCAAAGCTTCTTCAAGAAGCTTGGTAAGAGCTTCATCCCTCCATACACGTGTATGGAGGGTAGATAAAAGGATTCCAGCTCGCTCAAAAGATCTGGAGTGAAACCTGCTGAGACAGGGGTGCTGCCGGCCATGGCTCATTGATGGCCGGCAGGCTCAATCAATGGCCGGCAACAACAAAGTGGGGGCCGGCAGGTCCAAAAGGTGGCCGACAGTGCACCAAGAAGCACATTCTGAAAGGACCAAGTCATGGTCAAAGAATGGGGCAGAAAGGATACAAGGTTTGGAAAGCTCAAACCTATGACGTTCCGTCGCGAAAGTCGAATACCCGACGAGCAATCGAACTTGTGGCTGGATGTACCTGCAAGCACAACCGAGTCTTGAGAACCGTCAAAAATGGGGTGTCTACAGTTGCTCCTCTTTGATAGAACTCGAAAGTCAAGAAGTGACGGGAGTGAATGTCAAAGCCCAGAGACGACCCATTTTTGACAAGGCTGAAGACTTAGACAAACAGGCAAGATAATAAAGAGATGCGCCCGCAGGCAGGGGCAAGATGCAAATGACATGCACAATGCCGAACATAGCTTATGATCATGCAAAGAGTGCTGTGATGAAGCAATTATGCAAAATAAATGCAACATTTTAAGCGAATGCTGTGCGAAGAAATGCTACAGCAAACTCGTACACAAGCAAGTAAACATGATCCAAACTACATCTCATGCAAAAATGATTTAAGAAAATCATGCAATCTTAGCGAACATGTGCGATAGATGCACAAAGCGAACGTGTATAGATACACAAAGTGAGCATGTGTGATGGATACACAAAGCGAACGTGTGATAGATATACAAAGTGAGCATGTGTGATGGATACACAAAGCGAACGTAGTGATAGATACACAAAATTAGCATAGTGTGATAGATACATAGAGTGAACGTAGTGTGATAGATACACAAAGTAAACTTGTGATAGATACACAAAATACAAGCATGTGTGATAGATACACAAAGTGAGAATAGTGTGATAGATACAAAGCGAGCGCGTGATAGATACACTATATGAAGCAAAGTGTGATAGATACAGTAGGTGAGCGTGTGATAGATACACAAAATGAGCATGTGATAGATACACAAAGTGAAGAGAGTGTGATGGATACACAAAGTGAGTGTGTGATAGATACACAAAGTGAGAGTGTGATAGACACACAAAGGGTGAACACAAAGTGTGATAGATGCACTTAGTGAACAAAGTGTGACGGATACACAAAAGGTGAACATAAAGTGTGATAGATGCACTAAGTGAACAAGTATGATAGATACACTAAAGGTGAACAAAGTGTGATGGATACACAAAAGGTGAACACAAAGTGTGATAGATGCACTTAGTGAACAAAATGTGATGGATACACAAAAGGTGAACACAAACTGTGATAGATGCACTAAGTGAACAAGTATGATGGATACAATAAAGGTGAACATGAAGTGTGATAGATGCCCTAAGTGAACAGAGTATGATAGATACACTAAATGAGAATGTGTGTGATAGATACACAAAATGAGAATGTGTGTGATAGATACAGAAAATGAGAATGTGTGTGATAGATACACAAAAGTGAATACGTGCGTGATAGATACAGAAAATGAATGAAGTGTGATTGATACACTAAGTGAAGAGAGTGTGATTGATACACTAAGTAAGTGAAGTCTGATTGATACACTAAGTGAATGATCTTAAACGGAACTTCTTTGAATGAACTGTACATACAATATCGTGCATGAATGAGAAAGAAACTTGACAGATACAATATAGTAGAAATGCATGTAGGTAGAATGTGCATAACAATGCAAGTGAAACGTGCGTGACAATGCGAATAAAGTAGCACATAACAATGCAAGTAACATGCGTGACAGCGCAAGATAGATGTGCATAACAATGCTAGTAAAACATGCGTACAGCACAAGTAGATGAAGTGCGTAACAGCGCAAGTAAAACATGCGTGACAGCGCAAGTAGATGAAGTGCGTAACAACGCAAGTAAAGCATGCATAACAACGCAAGTTAAAGAAGTGCGTAACAGTGCAAGTAAAACATGCGTAACAGCGCAAGTTAAAGACAATGCGTAATAGCGCAAGTAAAACATGCGTAACAACGAAAGTTAAAGAAGTGCGTAACAGCGCAAGTTAAACATGCGTAACAGCACAAGTAAAACATGCGTAACAACGCAAATTAAAGAAGTGCGAAACAATGTAAGTAACGTGCGTGACAGCGCAAGTTAAAGAAAAGGTGCATAACAATGCAAGTAACGTGTACATGATAATGCTCGTGAGACATGCACAGCAAGGCAAATGCAAGAAATGTATGCTCCATGCAACATTAGGATGCGCATTTTATGCTAGGGTGAGAAGTGCACATTCTATGCAAGCAAGGTTAAAACATGCTCCATGCAATGTATATACTCTATGCTAAAGGATCAATGACGTACATCCAATGTAACGTGTATATTCTATGCGACAACAAGAATACGTATAGTACAAGATGCATTTATGCAATATGTGTGATGACATGATACATGTTACAAGCAATGTAGATCATGATGTCTAGGGAATGCAATAAGCAAACAAAGCGGCGCTTTAGAAAGCGCCTCATGGGGTGAGTGACGATGAACCGCTCTACTTTGATGGGGATCTCCCTTTGTGTTCTTCGAACACTTACCTTCAACTCACAGTTCAAAGGTTTTGAAATGCTGACAAGGGACAACCTCTGCATGTAAAAGCCACGGATGCCGCTTTTCTTCCTGACCATATTCACAACTTTCCCTATTCTCCAACGGGGTGGCAGACTAGGTTGGTTCAGTATTTAGAATCGAGGCGCGTACATGCTATCTCAACCTATGGGGCTTCCATACAGATTTCATGCCAGGGATATACCCCTGGGTATTTAAACCAGACTTTAGTCTCGAAAATCCTGAACCTTTGCGTTCTAGGCAACAGCCATTCAAACTCTAGTTTCCACCGTCGCAATTGATCTCCTAGGAACTTATTGCAAACATAGCCAAGATGCCCCTGGCAGGGAATGATACTCAGGGAGAGCACTTTTGATCGCCATTCTAGCTTGAAGCAGGCTTGAGCTTGGAGTAGAGGCACACTCATACTTCGGAGCACTGACAAGGCCTGAAGAGGTACATCCGAAGTACAATCATGGAATTTGCAGAAGTTGAAACAAACTCAAATGCTCCAAATTTTCCCCTTTTTCTTTTGCTTTGTAGTCTGGAACCTATATAGCTTCAGATAGGTCCTAGTTTTACTGTTCTCACATGACCTGGGTTGAACCCTGCGTTTTTATGAAAGAACTAATCCTGTTTTGCACATATGTGGAGAACGGCACAGCACTCTGAGCACGAAACAATTTTTTTTTTGAAATTGAGAAATGAATTCTTAATCGGGTATTGAGCCTACAAATGACCACAGTCAAAACGACTCAACAACGGAAAACAAAACGTAAACGACCTAAACACATCTATTGACGTACGAAACGACTCAAAACAAGAATCGAGACAGACAAAACACAAGACTCAAATGTGCACAGGGAGCCTGTTTCTCCGGGTATGTTTCCCACCCTTCCTTATTTGTGATTCTCACATCACTCGTCTTTCAGGCTCTGTTTTTCTGAAAAAAAGTCCTTTTCCTCACTTTTTCTCTCAGCGCATATCTCTCTATTCTTCAATCTCTCTTCTTTTTTATCCCTCCCCTGGGTGGTTGATGGATAAATAGGAAGTTGCGGGCTCTTGCCTGCTAGATTCCTCTTCTTTTGCTCACAACAGTGAACTTTTCCACAAAGGGGTTGCGCTACAACTAGGTGTATAGCCAATCTGCAGCTGACATTCTGGGGAGTTTGGATTTGATCAAATCTGTCCAGATAAGGGAGTGGAATATCTTGATCCCTTCCAAATTCGTGCTTCGCACTTGGCTTGATACCCCGTTGCTCGGAGGATGAGGTAGCTTTCGGCATTTTGTTGTAAACTTCAGTTGTGCCCCTTTCTGGCGAACAAGGTGCCCTTTCTGGCAAGTTAGCTGACGATGGGGAAAAGACAGAACACCTGACTCAACTGTGCAGTTCATCATTTTGACCATTTTTTTGTTTTTGCTTCTGCTAAAACAATTTTAACCAAAATGAGAGTTAGACTAACGTGCGTGTTCAACCTTCTGATTCAAAATCATGCAAGTCAAGCTGTGAGCACTAAAAATTTTCCTTTTTTGGGTCCAAGAAATGGTCTTGTTTTTGGAAAAATTGGAATAATTTTCGAGAAAATTAGTCAACCTCAGTAAAAATTTTCAAAAACCGTTTTTACAAACGGCCACTACTCAATGAGCACGGAACCTACTCTTGAGATGCACATCCTCAGATCCGAAACAATGAAAAATTGCCCCTTGTCTAAAGGACACTGCATGGCAACTGAAAGTTGCCCCTTGTTTGAATGGCACCACAGTGCACTGTAATCGGTCCTCAAGGTGATGATCGTAACCGTACTCTCGGATATAGAGAAGACAAAGATGACCAAAACCATTGCATGGACACAGTCGATTTGGAAGTGTTTGCGGCTGGACTTCGGAATGAAGTTGCCTACGTATCCCAAACATGGGAATCAAGCCTTATGTAGTTCGGGTTAAGGGACACTCGGGTATTAACCTCTCATTTTGTGCTCTAACTTTTGCCAAGGCCGTCCTTTCTGGGTTTTCAACCTTGCGAGCTATGTTTTTCTTTTCTTTTCAATTCTTTTCTTCTTTTCTTTTTTTCATTCTTTGCATTTTTCTTTTTCTTTTCTTTTTGCTTGCTCTAACTTTTGCCTGGGTTGCCCTTCAGGGTTTTCGGCCCAGTGAGCCTCTCAAGGGTAAAAGTGTAGCTTTGTCCATATCAAATGGTTTTAGGATCTTGAGGCCATCTGAATCCAGGAGAGTGGCCGTTGTTCGCTGATGATGTAGGAGTCCATCCAATGGGGGGCTGAATTTGCCCCTAGTGTTGTGGATAGGAACTCAGTTGTCCTTCAGCAATAAATTCTTCTTTTCCTCCCTTCTGGGATTTGGCATTCTTGCCGATCTTCGTTAACTTGAGAAACATCCTAATTTTTTTGCTGTTCGAGCACATTTGAGATTTTTTTGCCCCTAGTTCAGGGGCTACTTCTGATCTAGCTCTGCAAGCTTTCTTTGATCGCATCTGATCTCCTAGATCTGACTTTTCTTGCCCCTAGTTCATGGGCTGCTTCAAATCTGGTCACACAGGCTTCCCTTAATGTTGACCATTGAACATTCGAAACTAAGGTTCAAGGTTTGAAAGCAAAGGGATTGAGTCTCGAGGCTGAGAGCGATCCTAAGCTGCATAATCTCAAGAGAAATTCCACACAGGTCTTTCTAGGACGGTGCAAAATATTTTTGAAATCTTTTAAGAAAGCGACTAGTCGCTCGCGCTAAAGACAATGCAGAACCAATCTGGACCAAGCCAGGATCCTTCTTAGTACTCACACTAACAAGCATGATTTCATTCATTAAGGGCTTAGCATGCCTCTCTTTCTCTCAACTGATCAAATTTTTGCAAATCCTGAGGAATTCCTTCATCTTCGTTTTTATCACAATGTTCAAAATGTTTTGAAAAACTTAGGTCAATGTAATGATTTAAAGGTGCAGAAGAGCAGGTGAGATGCTCCGCCATTTCATTCGAGACTTATTGGCACAACAGGCTCGAAGTAGTAATAAATACAAAAACATGACAGCCACAACTGTTTCATTCAGATTCCCTGGTTGCAACTGGCTCCACAGCAGAGACAGACCCAAAAGAAAGCAAAAGACAATCACAAAATAGAATACTGATGTCCGAGGTGACACCCTCGGAATCACCCGACTTCTGTACAACAGAACTGACTCGATACAACAAGACAGACCTTAATAAAAAAGACTGACTCAAAACAATGAGACAGACTCGAAACAAAACCACAGAACTGACTCAACACCCAAGTTAGAAAGTACAAAAATTAGCATTTGCAAATGCTCAAAATAGTGTGTGCCAAACGCCACATCTGAAATAAACCGAGCGCCGCCCGCAGGTGGACCTACCCCTGATCACATACTTGTATTATCCTCGAAGTCCACCAACTCAGTGATGACAGACTTTGCTGAGCTAGGTGGGAGGATGACCTCATTGTCAATCAAATCTTGCACTTTGTGGCGAAGACGAAAGCAATTGTCGGTGGTGTGACCGGTCTGTTGATGGTACGCACAGTACTGGGTAGCGTCATGACCAGCTGGAAGACGACTAGGGAGAGGCCGAGGCTCGAGGGGTTTGAGATGTCCCTTTTCAGCAAGGATCTGAAGCGCCTTGGACAAAGGCATATATAGAGGGCATGGAATACCCTGCGACCTCGAGGTAGATACTTTGAGGCTTGCGAACTTTTGCTGGACGCGCTAGCAAAGGGATCGGCAGGTGCTGCCTTGGCTTTTTGATCTTTTCCAGGTGTAAGGTTAGGATTGGAAGGAACGGTTCTGGTACGACTGTTCCTATCCCGATTTTCCCCTTGGCTTGAGCTGCCCTCGGTCTGAGTAAGGAAAGTGCCATCCACAGTCTTAGCCACAACTGCCAGTACTTGCTGCTTATTCAACCCTCTGACTTTCAGAGCCTCAACAGCCTGCTGGAATTGTTCATAGGGATCAGTGTCCACCTTCACCTTGTTCTTTCCACTAGCCTCAGTTTGGTAGATGGTTTGGGTTGCTACTTCAGTGCGAAGCCCCGTTGTCGCCGACATGTCATTGCCGGAGCTTGAGACAACTTCAGGTTGGCTGAGCTCAATTACAATTCGCCCCAATAGTGGGGGCTCCTGTGGCATGAAGTTCTCGGCATACGATGTGGTTGGTGGTGGAGCCAAAATTCCATAGGCGAGATCAGCCACAGATCTTTGAAGGTCGCCAATCATTCCCATCAGCTCAAAAGTGGTAGGCTCACGGGTTTGAAATAACTGGGGTTCCCAGATCGGATGTGCGGTAGGCAACCTGGGCGGGTGTGGTACCTCAACATCAGTCTCACCCTGCAAGATGATTCCTTGGTTTAGTGCGGTTGCCATAACTATAATTTCCTCTGAATTCTGGGTCGTCATAAGTCTACTGAACTGGACATAGGTGGTGTAACTGGTGACTAACAGATTTGACGAACCGGTAAGCCTTTTCTTGTCTTGCCTTAGCAAAGGAGAACACTAGTTGCTCTGAACCGAGTCTCTGAACTGAAAGAGAAAACATGCAGCATCTCAGCCCAATCAATACAGACATGGACATAGCTGAAAAACTGTATTCGACCACTGATCACTGTTCCCCAAATTACTGCTTCAAAACTGAATCTGATACCCGCAGATATAACTGATTCTCAAAATACTGATATTGATGCCCGCAGGCCTGATAGCCAGAAAACTGATACGTGCATTCCTGTAGAGGTACACTCTAAAAGCACATAACAAGCAAATGAGAGCGAAAACACCCCTATGTTGGGGTAGGGTTTTCCTGTCCTATTTTGTCAGGAGCTAGGGTTTCACTACGCACATAGCGGTTTCAAACAACCTATAATCGGGTAGCAACCTGTCCTAGTTTGGAATAGTCACTATGGATTCCGAATATGCACTAGGTCGAATGGTCAAAGAGGGTGCCTCGGTAAAAATCGAGGTTTGTGTTCCCGTCGTGGCAGAGCCCGCAACCGGTCAGCCTTATGGCATGCTTCTCGAAACGAGCCTCCAGCAAACCGTTCAGGAATAGCATACGGCAAACACGGTGTCCTAGGCACACCAATGCAAATGCAATGCAAAGAGACACATAGGTGTAATCAAAACAAGATATCATGAGTTCGAGTCAAGTTCTCTAACTCCCCAGCGGAGTCGCCAGAAACTGTAGACCCGCTCCGAGGGCCTCTTGCTACAGTTCGGACTCAAATTGTCACGGTTCTTAATCTGATCTCACAATGTGCGATGTGAGATTGATAAATCACCAAAGAGTCCAAATCCGGCAAATCGTTTTGGAAAACTTGTTTTTGAGAAAGAAGTGTCAAACATAGACTGCTTTGCCAGATATAGAGCCGCCACCTAAATATTTTATTTTGGGGGAATTTAGGAAACCTTGACTCGTTGCCTAAGGCCATGCGTCCGTCATCACCAAAGTTGCCTCGGCTAAGGAACTTGGGTACGATTGGGGAAGGTCATCTATGAGCACCCCCGCTCGCCCGATCAAAGATCAGCCACTACTAAACATGATATCTTGTTTTTGAAAACACATGCGTTCTTATTCTGGTTAATTAGCTAGAATTACTATGTGATGCGCACAGCAAAACAAGTACCGACTAGATCGCATAATTTGGAACAAAGCATTGCATATCCGTTTGTTTGGAAAATGGTTTGAAGTTTGCTACTCGTAAGTAGGCTAAAATGCGGATTTGATGAATTGTTCCAATTCAAGTAATCCAACCTTTACCCACCGGCGTTCAGGCAGTTAAACACTTAAGCAAATAGCCTCATGGCAAGCATGCTATCATGGTAATCAATGACACATATGTAGGATGCTAAAGCATAAAAGCTTACCTAGTACTCCGAGCCAAAACAAGAGCTAGTTAGTAATCAATGCATGATCCTAGTTCATGTTAAGATGGCTAATGCAACACATGCAAAATGCAACTAGAAATAGGCTCGGCTATTCTAAAAAAATGGCATATGAGATACGACAATGGATACATGTATTCAAATTGGAATTGAAGTACCATGCAGCTAGTATGATGCGCCGAGCCCTGTGCATGCAACATAGATGAATGAATGCAAACATGCAAAGCATAAGGATGCTAGACAGATGAATGGATGCAAACATGCAGAGCATAAGTATGCTAATTGAAACATGACCTAAAACTAACCAGCAAAAGCAGGCAAGTAAAAGGGAGAAAGAAATGGAGGTTGGAAGACATGCACACACGCACGTACACTTATTACAGAATTGGCCCTCTCGACGGAGGGTCTGAATAAATAGTACACGCCGACTAATTAACTAACTAACAAGCTAATTAATTATTACACAACCAAATTGAATAACTAGCTACAACTAATTATTACAAAACTTAATTAATTAACAAATTAATTAACTACAAAATGAAAAGCAACAAACAAAGCTGCTCCAGCTCTGTTCACAGAAGCAAAAGGGTATGCATGCTCGCATTTGGTTTCTCGCCTCGAAACGCCTTCCGGTTGCTCTCTTGAGGCTCTGTCTGCAGGGTGTCCTCAAGGAATTCCTGCTGAATCTTACCAAAAACATGCTGGGGAGTATATCAGTGGCCTGCCGGCCATGGGTAGCCATTGCCGACCAAAATGAAGGGGTGCCGGCCAACAACAAGGCACTGTCGGCCATCTGCAAGGCACTGCCAGCCACTGATGTGCTGGGACACCAAGTTGCAGTAGAGCACAAAACAGAGAAAATGGAGGGTCTCCCAAGGGTATGTACGCACTATGCCACCCCATATCACCTCAAAACATCAAGGGAGAGGCATAGTCGGATCCACGACCATCAATCACACATTCTGATGCATGATGGCCAAAGATCCAACTTGTGCAAATCAATGTGAAAATGAATGCACAAATAAACACATAAATGCCTAAAACTCTATCATGAATCATCAAGAGCGTCGGCGACCGAGAATTGAGACACGTTTAATCACTTGAAGTATGAAATGCCCCTCGTTTCTTGTGCTCGGATTAATACTTAATCCAAACAATAATGCAACAAAAACATAGCAAACATGCAATATGACTTAAGTATGCAAACATGCAATGCAATAACTCTAGCATGCAACAAGCATATAAGCATGATGTGAGGTAACAACCTTGAACAGCATGATAAAATGCAACATGAACATGCAAACATGCAAGGCACGTGAAGGTTGACAAGTATGCAACAACATAGGAAATGAGACAAGTATGCGACAACATGGTAAGATGGACTTACACTAAAGATGGATAGGCCTCAGCCATGCTGTAGACGTCCCCGAACGTCCCGGGGGAGATCCCCATTCTGTTCATTTTGGGCTCACTACAGTTCAGACTCAAATTGTCATGGTTTTTAATCTGAACCAAAGAGTCCAAATCCGGCAAATCGTTTTGAGAAAAGAAACAGATTTTTAGAAAAGAAGTGCCAAACATGGACTGCTTTGCCAGATACAGAGTCGCCACCTAAATATTTTATTTTGGAAAATTTAGGAAAACCTGACTCGGTGCCAAAGGCCACGTGTCTGTCATCACCAAAGTTGCCTCGACTCAGGAACTTGGGTACGATTGGGGAAGGTCAGCTATGAGCACCTCCTCTCGCCCGATCAAAGATCGGCCTCTACTAACCGTGATATCTTGTTTTGAAAGCATTATGTGTTCTTATTCCGGTTATTAGCCTAGAATTACTATGTTATGCGCACAGCAAACAAGTATAGACCAAATCGCCTAAATTGGAACAAAACCTTGCATGTTTGTTTTGAAAATGGTTTGCTAATCGCAAGTAGGCTAAAATGCAGGTTTTGCCACCCTCAAGCGGGCTTTAGAAAAGATGGTTTTGCCACTATCTAGTGGGCTTAAAACTCACAGTTTTAATGCATTATTCCAATTTAGGTAATTCAACCTCCATCCACAGGCATTCAAGCAGTTATATCACATAAGCAAATAGCCTCATGGTAAGCATGCTGTCATGGCAACACTCACACGTATGCAAGGATGCTAAAGCATAAGAACTTACCGAGTACTCCGAGCCAAAACAGAAACTAGTTAGTAATCATATGTATGATCCTAGTTCATGTTAAGATGGCTAATGCAACACATGCAAAATGCAACTAAGATAGGCTCGGCTAATCTATAATGACATGTGAAATGCTACAACTAACACGTATTCAATTTGGAATTGAAATACAAATGCAGTTAGAATGATGCGCTGAGCCCGGTGCATGCAAAACGAATGAATGGATGCAAACATGCTATCATACTGTATGCTAATTGAAACATGCCCTAGACTAACCATCGAAAGCTAGTAAATAAAAGGGAAGAAAGACGTGGGGTTGGGAGACATACACACATTCACGTACACTTATTACACAATTGCCCTCACTCGGGGGGTCTGAATAAATATTACACAACCAAATGAATATCGCTAAATTAATTATTACAAAATTCCTAACTAATTAACAAATTAAATGCAGAAGGAAGGTGGCCGCAGCCCTGCCTCGGAATGTGTGAATGATGCATGCTTGACTCGTCTCGCCCGGAAACTCGCTACCATAGCACTGCTGCCTCTGTTTTCACTGCCTTGCTCCTCTGAAAATTCTAAAAGTCTCCAGACCCCTTTTGAATCATCCTCTGAGTGCTCTGGGATGTCACTGGCCAGAATTAAAGTTCACCGGCCATGGTAATGGGCTTATCGGCCAACTGTTGTACCACCGGCCAGCCACTGATGGTCGGTCGGCACTGTAGGTGGCCGGCCGGCCATTGCTTCCTGCAGAATCCTACAGTTGATAGCAGTAGAGGGCAAGCAGTGTATGGCATGAAATTTTCAAGCAAATGTGAGCATGGCCACACTCCCTATCATGCAATGGACTCAAGGGAGCATGGCCCTCGACCCTCAGGCCATCAACTACGCAATTCGATGCATGATGGCCTAAGAAGCTAAGTTAGCAACTTAATGTAGATGGATGCAACAAACAAATGAGTGCTAACACCCTATCATGTTGAGATCAAGGGTATTGGCGACCGAGGGTTGAGACGTGTTTCGTGACTTCGGGTACGAACACACCTCTCCCCTCATGCTTGGTTTGATACCCCAAACTAAGCGATGCAATGCATGTATGCCATATACAATGCAAAGTGATGCAAATCATGCAAGGCTACACTAATGCAATATGAACATGTCAAGCATACAACAAGACTATATAATGCAACTTAGCTAAGTAACATGAAAACATGCAAACATGATGCAATATAAGCATGCAACCAATGCAATGCAACATGTCCAACATGCAAAGTATGCAAGGATGGACTTATACTGAAATGAGAAGGCCTCTGCCCACCCCAAAACAGTGGCCAAAAATGCCCAAAATGGAGGTGCCAACATGCAAAACAAATATGCAAACCAAAGGGCCTAAAGCCAAGGCGTGGAAGGCAATTTTCAAGAGCACCCAAAAAAGGGTAAGCATGGATTTCAAGACCTAAAAAATCAGAGATATGGAATGGTAGAATAAGCCCCAAAACCCACATAAATGGCATCCCAAATGACTCAAGCAAAGAGGCATACACCAAAGCCAAAACATGGAGCATAAGACTACATCTCTTTAAGGCATTGAAAGGAGAACAAATCCAAGTATGCAAGCATCAAACATGGACTGAAATGGCATGGCAAATGATTCCAAATCACCGAAAATAGACCAAATAAGGCATGCTTATGGCTTACACACTCAAGGCTCACAAGCCAAAACACATAGAAACTATACCAAACATGGAAAACATGGTCAAATCAGCACCCAAAAGTCCTTGATCATGGCAAAATAATGCTAAAACCTTCATGACGTTAAGCTAGAACATGCAAGCATCATGGCTTAATGCAAGGCACATTTCTAGGCAAAATGGGGGAATGCAAGGCAAGTACAATATGCATGTAAAGGGCCATAAATCCGACCAAAGACAGAGGCAACATATGACCAAATAATATCCAAGAACCTCTGAAATGGGGCCAAAAACAACCAAGCACATATGCTACCCTTATGGGCCAAAACATGGACAAATGAGACACAAAGGGGAGAGGGGTGTCCCTCCCCTATGCAAGACTTCAAAACCCCTTCTTCACCACTGAAAATCCACTGGATTTCAGAGGTGAGAAGGCCAATACACCAAAGTTACCAAAGCTTAACAATGGAAGCACAAAAAGGGCCAAACAAGGCCTTAGAGGGGGAGGTCGACCCCCAACACCAAAACAACCTTAATGAAGTATCTTAAGCATGTAAATACAAGACTTTTTTTAGTTATACACAAAGTCTAAATCAGTAAGCAAGATAGGTTAAAGACTAGTGCAAGATTGGGAAATCTAAAGCAAAAGTGTTACCCTTGAAGAACACTTCAAGAACAGCAAGCTCAGCCTCTTCCTTATGATCAAAACCACCTCAAAACTTCAAGAACAAACCCTCAAGACCTCCCAAGTTGAAATATGGTGTGATGGTGTGTGTCTTAGTGCAAAACCAAGAACAAAACTCACCTTTAGGCCTTCAAACACACACAAAATGAAGAGAGAGAGAGAGATATAGAGAGAGAAGGTGTATATCAGATATATGTATGTGTTAGGTCTGATTTTGCTCAACCAAAACAAAGGAGAGGGTTAGTCTCCTTATATAGACAATGGAAAAGGTTAAGCTTCCAAGGGAAGCTAACAAAGGGGTCAAGGCTTCCTAAAGAAGCCAAGGCAAAGGGATCGAGGCTTCCTTAGGAAGCTGGGACAGGTATCCAAGCTTCTTGAGGAAGCTAAGACAAAGGTCCAAGCTTCCTCAAGAAGCTAGAGCAAAAAGGTGCAAAAGGGGCAAAACAGCTACACTCGTGCATGGGGAGGAGGGTCCGTGCATTCCAGCTGGCACAGCTGGCTTGCACCATGCCTGAAAAAGGAAAAAATGTGGCATCGGCCAGAAAAGGAGGCCATCGGCCAAACAGATGGTCGGCCAACCACACTAAGTGCCGACCGGCCAATGGTATATTTCACCAATGGCCGGTAGCAAGAATACACGGCCGATGGCCTCAATCCAAGGCCGGTGGGTGTCAGGGGTAGCTAACAAGCTACTCTCTACCCTCAGGTACAAAACACACAAGTCCTTGGTGCAAAACCAAGCATAGAACAAGCAAGTCGAGAGATCCTGAGGCAAGGCGCATAGTCGAGACCTCCGGGAACTCAAAACAAACACGAATATGGATGATCACCGAGTGTTCAAACGGTGACGTCCAAGTCTTGAGGATGGTCAAAAATGGGGTGTCTACAGTTGCTCCTCTTTGACAGAACTTGAAAGTTATAACAATGATGGGAGTGAGTGTCAAAGCTCAGAGACAACCCATTTTTGACAAGGCCGAAGACTTAGACAAACATACAAGCTACAGATAAGATATGCGCTTGAAGGTGGGGGCAAAATGCAACTGACAATGCAAGAAGCCGAACATAACTTATGATCATGCAAATAAAGTTGTAACGAAGCATAACATGCAACAATTTTAAGTAATCAACACAAAAACAATCATCTTTTGCATCAACTTCGGCTGAAGATTGCGCACAATCATCTGAATCTGGTCTTTGTCTGTAGGCCTTAGGGTCATCATCGAAGCCTTGGCCCTCCATCTAGTCACGAATTCTGAGAAGCTCTCTTTAGGCTCTTGCCTTGTTGTCTCGAGATCACGGGTTGTAATCTCAATTTGTGTATTGTATAAGTATTGCGTAATGAAGGCCTCGGCCATCTCGTCCCAGTTTCTCTTGACATTATCTTCTAATTTGGCATACCAAATGGCCGCCACACCTGACAGGGTTCGGCCGAACAGAGACAGCTTCTGAAGTCTGCTGAGGCCCATTGGCCTTAAGATGTCTGAAAACAATCTCAGGTGCACCATGGGGTCCCCGGACCCATCAAATCGATCAATGTGTGGCATTTTAAATCTGTCAGGCAGCATCACAGCTGCGTCGGTATACCCATCTTCGATGTCAGGGATGGTCTTGACTCTCTGGGATCTTTTGAATAGCTTTTCGAGCTTGCTCAACTTCAATGCTGTGGGATCTGTCTCGAACTCAAAGGGAGAGTCCGGTAGGTTGGTGGGTGTTTTGGATAACTGGGGTTGGATTTGGGGTAGGATCGGGGGTGGAGGTGGTCCCGTGGGAATGTCCGTGTCATTCTGAACATTAGCTGTCTCCCTGGGGGTGGGAATTCCTGGCGAGGGAGGAACTTGTTGCGAAGCAGATGCTCCGGTTTGCTGCTGTAACCTTACAATTAACTCTGCTTGTTCATTCATAACCGTGGCCTGCTGCTTGGTGAACTTTGCTTGTCGGACAGCATCCTGCTGCATCATTTTCATACTCTCTTGGAGCTGGCGCACCATCTCCTCTAAATTGGCCATACTGTTCTGATCTGACTGAATTATCGGTGTATGTTCCCTTTCTGTGGGAGAAACAGAACCCTAATCCCTACTGTACTCGGGTGGGGTAGACAAAGCCCTCTATACTGACTGCTGAATTGATATCCTCTGCCTAACTGCCCTCTGTCTAGTAACCGGGGGTAGAGAGTGGTACACTGGTTGTCCGTCTACCAGATCCTCAGATCGATGGAGCCGACGACCTCTAATCCAGAGTGCTTGGGGAATATCTACTGGGTCAGAAGCAATTGTGCTCGACTACCTAGTAAAAAGATAAATAAAGCAAATAAATAAACGGGCAATTGGACAGCGTAACAATGTAAAATAAACACAACACGCAGTTGGGTGTCACAACAAATTGCCCACAAGCTGAATGTACTGTTCCTTAATCACTGATCACCATTTCCAAATTGCTGTCCCAAAGTCTAAATTTGATACCCATAGATGACTGATTCCCAAAAACACTGATGCCCGCAGGCCTAACACTCAAACTTGCGAACTGATATGTGTGTTCCCCTGCATAGATACACTCTAAAACACATAGCAAGTAAAGAGAGCCAAAACACCCCTATAGAGGGGTAGAGTTTCCCTGTCCTATTTTTCCAGGAGCTAGGGTTTCACTATGCACGCAGCGGTTTTCAAACAACCTAACATCGGGTAAGCAACCTGTCCTAATTTGGAATGGTCACTATGGATTTCGATATGCACTAGGTCGAATGGTCAAAAAGGGTGCCCCGGTAAAAACCAGGGTTTGTGTTCCCATACTGTCAAAGCCCACAACCGATCAGCCTTATGGCATGCTTTGACAAAGTCAAGCCTCTGGCAAACCGTTCAGGAATGGCAGATGGCAAACACGGTGTCCTAGGCGCACCAATGTACATGCAATGCAAAGAGACACATAAATGAAATCAAAACAAGATATCACGAGTTCGAGTCAAGCTCTCTAAATCCCCAGCAGAGTCGCCAGAAACTGTAGACGTCCCCAAACGCCCCAGGAGGGTGAGTCCTGTTCTGTTCATTTAGGCTCACTACAGTTCGGACTCTCGAATCGTCACGGTTCTTAATCTGAACCAAAGAGTCCAAATCCGGCAAATCGTTTTGAGAAAAACAGATTTTTAGAAAAGAAGTGCCAAACATGGACTGTTTTGCCAGATACAGAGTCGCCACCTAAATATTTTTTATGGGGGAATTTAGGAAACCCTGACTCGGTGCCAAAGGCCACGTGTCCGTCATTACCAAAATTGCCTCGACTCGGGAGCTTGGGTACGATTGGGGAAGGTCAGCTATGAGCACCCTCTCTCGCCCGATTCGAAGATCGACCTCTACTAACCGTGATATCCGTTTTTGAAAGCGTTACGTGTTCTTATTCCGGTTATTAGCCTAGAATTACTATGTTATGCGCACAGCAAACAAGTATAGACCAAATCACCTAAATTGGAACAAAACATAGCATGTTTGTTTTGAAAATGGTTTGCTACTCGCAAGTAGGCTAAAATGCAGGTTTTGCCACCCTTAAGTGGACTTTTAGAAAAAATGGTTTTGCCACTATCGAGTGGGCTTAAAACTCGCAGTTTTAATGAATTATCCCAATTTAAGCAATTCGACCTTCATCCACAGGCATTCAAGCAGTTATATCACATAAGTAGCTAGCCTCATGGTAATCATGCTGTTATGGCAACACTTACACACATGCAGTATTCTAAAGCATGAATGCTTACCGAGTACTCCGAGCCAAAACAAAAACTAGTTAGTAATCATATGCATGATCCTAGTTCATGTTAAGATGGCTAATGCAACACATGCAAAATGCGACTAAGATAGGCTTGGCTAATCTATAATGACATGTGAAATGCTACAACTAATCACGTATTCAATTTGGAATTGAAATACAAATGCAGTTAAAATGATGCGTCGAGCCCGGTGCATGCAAGACAAATGAATAAGGTATGCTAATTTAAATATGCCCTAGTCTACCATCATAAGCGGGTAAATAAAAGGGAAGAAAGACATGGGGTTGGAAGACATACACACACTCACGCACACTTATTACACAATTGCCCTCGCTCAGAGGGTCCGAATAAATAATACAGATTTAACTAATTAACTAGCCGACTAACTAATTAATTAATTACAAAACTTCTAATTAATCAACAAATTAATTACAGAAACAGTCTAAATATGAAACTAAAGAGACCGCCACAGCTCTGCCTCGGAATGCGTGGATGATGCATGCTTGACTCGCCTTGCTCGGAAACCCGTGCCATGCCACTGTTGCCTCTGTTTACACTGCTCTGCTCCTCTGAAAATTGTGCAACTCCCAAGGTGCACTCTCTGGACACTGGGGAGCATCACCGACCAAGTGGGATCACCACCGGCCATGTCTGGATGGCTATCGGCCATTTGTAAATCCATCGGCCAACAATGAATGGCCGGTCAGCAGTATAGGTGGCCAGCCGGCCAAAGCTTCTTGCAGAACCTATTTTTTTATAGCAGTAGAGGGCAGACAGTGCATGGCAAGGAAATTCAAAGCAATGTATGCATGGCCACTCTCCCTATCATGCAATGGACTCAAGGGAGCATGGCCCTCGACCCTCGGGCCATCAATTGTGCACTTTTGATGCATGATGGCCTAAGAGGCCAAGTTAGCAACTTTTGATGTAAATGCATGCAACAAACAAATGAGTGCCAATACCCTATCATATTGAGATCAAGGACATCGGCGACCGAGGATTGAGACGTGTTACGTCACCTTGAGTACGAACACTCCTCAATCTTCGTGCTTGGTTTGACACCCCAAACCAAGCAATGTAATGCATGTATACAAACATGGCTCAAGTGTACAAAAGACTAAGTTACAAAACATGCCAAATGCAATGTAAGCTACTATGCAAGTGCGCAATATGCCAAGCATGCAATGCTACAATACAACCTAGTTAGGCAACTAGGCAAAGTGATAAACATGCAACAATGCATTGACTACAAGGATGCAACAAACATGCAATGTAATGAGTATACTACAAGATACAAATGCACGGACTTACACTAGGATGGAGGAACCTCAGCCACCTCCCCAAAACAGTGGCCAAAGTGCACTAAAATGATGATGCCAATCATGCAAAAGAAGCATGCAAAATAATGAGCCTAAGACTAAGGCATGAAAGGCAGCTTTCAAGGGCACTCACAAGATGACAAACATGGATGCTAGGCTAACATATTAAGCTCTGAAAATGTATAGAGGAAGATGCCAAATCAACCATGTCATGCAAGCAAGGCATGCAACAATGATCCAAACTTGAAGCCAACCAAGAAGGGTTGAACCATGGCCATGTTAATCAAACCCCAATGGACCAAAATGACCTAAAACAGTCCTAGAGGACTCTAAAACAGGACTGGAACATGCATAGATCATGGTCAAAACACGCCAAGGAAAGAGTCCAAAACATGGGCATTCAAGGCCAAAAATGGGAGCATTGCTCAACACCCCCCCCATGCAAACACGACATGAATTTTTCAATACAAAACGGAGTTTTAGCATGCAAAAAGGACCCTCAAAACCCACTGATATGGCAGCCTAATGTCTAAACACAAAGGCATGCACAATGACCATTTTCCAAGGCACAAAAGAACAACCTTTCAAGGCAAGAAAGTGATGATGAATGTGGGCATACAAGCATGGATTAGGGACTGAAATGACATATGAAATGACTCCAAATCATTGAAACAACCCAACTAAAGCATGCTAGTGACTCACACACCCAAGGCTCACAAGCCAAAATACAAAGAGACTATACCAAACATGGAAAATACGACCAAACCAGCACCCAACAGACCTTAATCATGATAAATCATGACCAAAAGCTTCACAAAGCTAGGCAAGAACATGTAAGCACGATGGTCTAATGGCTAGATGCATTTCTAGGCAAAATGGGGGAGTACAAAGCAAGTGTATTAAGCATGTAAGGGATCACAAATCCGACCAAAAACAGAGGCAAGATATGCCCAAATAACACCCAAAAACCTCTGAAATAGGGCCAAATACAACCAAGCATACATGCTACCCTTATGAGCCAAAACATGAGCAAAATGAGAGACCAAGGGAGAAGGGTGTCCCTCCCCTTTACAAGACCTCAAAACCCCTTCTTCACCACTGAAAATCCACTAGATTTCAGTGGTGAGAAGGCCAAGACTTAAGAGTAACCAAAGCTTAAGAAAGAAAGCACCAAAAGGGCCAAACAAGGCCTAAGAGGGGGAGGTCGACCCCAAACCACAAAAGGACCTTAATGAAAGATCTCAAGCATGCAAATACAAGACTTTTTCATGTTATACACAAAGCTTAAATCAGCATACAAGGCAGGTCAAAAACTAATGCAAGATTGGGGAAAATAAAGCAAAAGTCTTACCCTTGAAGAACACTTCAAGAACAGCTGGTCCAGCCACTCTCTTCTGACCAAAATCAGTACAAAACTTCAAAAACAAACCCTCAAAGCCCCTCAAGGTCGAAGCAAGGTGTAATGGTGTGTGTCTTAGTGCAAAACTAAGGTCAAAACACACCTTCTAGGCCTCCAAACACACACTAAGGATGAGAGAGAAGGAAATATATATATATATAGAGAGAGTATATGACAAATGTATATATGTATAATCTCTGGTTTTTTGTTCAAAATCTCCAACCCCCTACAATGGAAGAAGAGAGGTGCTTATATAGGCAAAAGAAAAGGTTATAAGCTTCTCAAAGAAGCTAAGTAAAAGGGGGCAAAGGGGGCAAGGAGGTCAAGGCTTCTTGAGGAAGCTAAGACAGCTGGCCAAGCTTCTTGAGGAAGCTTTGACAAAGGGTCAAGCTTTCTCAAGAAGCTTTGACCAAAAGGGGGCAAAAGGGGCAAAACAGCCACATGTTAGCCCCGGGGTAGGTTTGGTGTATTCCAGCTGGCACAGCTGGCATGCACTATGCCTGAAGAAGGCCAAAAGATGTTACCGGCCAAAAAAGGAGGTCGCCGGCCAAACAGATAGCCGGCCGGCCATATGGAGTGCCGACCGGCCATTGGTATTAAGAAACCATGGCCGGCGTCAGCAATTAATGGCTGGTGATGCAAAGGGAAGGCCGATGGGGTGTGGGGATGGTCAACAAGGCATTCCCTACCCCTCAAAGCAAAAACACAAGTATTTGGTGCGAAACCAAACGCAAGATGAACAAGTTGAGAGATCCTGGGGCAAGGTGCGCAACCAAGGCCTCCGGGAACTCAAAACGAACACGAACATGGATGATCACCGAGTGTCCCCACCGGTGACGTCCAAGTCTTGAGGACGGTAAAAAATGGGGTGTCTACACGATGTATGTTGTTCCAATGCATCTTCTCCAATTGATATTATTCATGGGCTTTCGCTCACGCTTATTCATGTGTTTGTAGGTGAGCCAAGAGAGGTCCAGACCCAGCCTCAGTGAAGTCTGTGTGGAACAACCAAGGTTTTGGAGAGTCAGCCCTTGCGTCTCACGCATGAGACTCGTCTTCGCCCTTTTGTTATGTATCTATATTTTGTCATGATTGGCGAAGACTTTGAATCTGTTGTATATAGTTTTCATGGGTTGACTTAGACTTAAATGATTCTATCTATACAGAACCCTATGTTGTTATACTTTCTGTTGTGAGTTATTAACAAGAATGTGTATGGTTTGTCATGACGTGCCATGTAAGCACAGCTCTATGGACAAAGTTTTAAATTTTGCTTCCGTCTGGCCCCTTTACTCTGTCGAGTTATGTTTGGTTTGATTTGAGGCCGTAGGTAATCTTGTGATTACTAGCCGGTTATGGCCTAAACCCATAGGGGCAGGTTCGGGTCGTGACAAATTTACAGAGTAATTTACTGGGAATTTACTAGGCATTTGCTGAGTAATTTACTGAGAATTTACTAGGAATTTATTGAGTAATTTAATGAGAATTTATCGGTAATTTACTTAGAATTTATTGGGAATTTACTAAGTAATTTATTGAGAATTTACTTGAAATTCACTGAGTAATTTACTGAGAATTTTCTGGAAATTTACTGAGTAATTTACTAAGAATTTACTCGGAATTTACTGAGTAATTTAATGAGTATTTACTGGGAATTTATTGAGAATTTACTGAGTAATTTTTTGAAAATTTTCTGGGAATTTACACAGTAATTTTATGAGAATTTACTGGGAATTTTCTTAGTAATTTACAGAGAATTTAGTGGGAATTTACAGGGAATTTACTGAGAATTTACTTGGAATTTACTGAGTAATTTAATTAGAATTTACAGAGAATTTACTAAGTAATTCTGTAAGGACCTGGTGTCCAATATCGGGAATGGAGGGGGAGTTCCTGGGCTATAAAAGTAAAAACCTAGACCCTTATATGGCATCGATGCCTTTTCCCGGGTGGTGAAATCCCTATTAGAACTTCCCAGTTAAGCATGCTTAGGCTGGAGTAGTTCTAGGATGGGTGACCCACGGGGAAGAACAAATCCGTACGGGCGTGGCCTAAAGCGGACAATATCGATGGCATGTGAAGGGTTGGGACGTTACAAATGGTATCAGAGCCGACTCTCCGGAGTACCGAGTGTGGGCCCCTGGCGTCTCTCGGTGCATGTGGGCGGGCTTGTGAGCTGGCAGGCTATTGCACGGGGACGTGCAGCCCTAAGGGGGGTGATTGTAAGGCCCTGGTGTCCCACATCGGGAATGGAGAGGGAGTTCTTGGGCTATAAAAGTAAAAACCTAGACCCTTATATAGCATCGAGGCCTTTTCCCAGGTGGTAAAATGCCTATTAGAACTCCCCAGTTAAGCGTGCTTAGGTGGAGTAGTTCAAGGATGGGTGACCCACTGGGAAGAACAAATCCGTGCGGGCGTGGCCCAAAGCGGACAATATCGATGGCATGTGAAGGGTTAGGGCGTTACAAATTCACTGGGAATTTACTGCATAATTTACTGAGAATTTACAGAGAATTTACTCAGTAATTTACTAAGAATAAACTGAGTAATTTACAAAGAATTTATTGAGTAATTTACTGGGAATTTGCTGGGAATTTAGTGGGAATTTATTGAGGAATTTACTGAGAATTTAATGGGAATTTACTTAGAATTTACTAGGAATTTACTCAATAATTTACTGAGAATTTACTGCGTGATTTAATGAGAATTTACTATGAATTTAATGAGAATTTATTGAAAATTTACTGAGAATTTACTCAGTAATTTACTGGGAATTTACTCAGTAATTTATTGAGAATTTACTCAGTAATTTTCTGGGAATTTACTGTGTATTTTATCGAGAATTTACTGGGAATGTACTGAGAATTTACTGGTAATTTACTCAGTAATTTACTGAGAATTTACTTTGAATTTACTGAGAATTTACTTGGAATTTACTTGGTAATTTAATTAGAATTTACTGGGAATTAACTACGTAATTTAATGAGAATTTGCTGGGAATTTACTGAGTAATTTTTTGAGAATTTACTAGGAATTTACACAGTAATTTAATGAGAATTTACTGAAAATTTACTGAGAATTTACTGTGAATTTATTGAGTAATTTACAGAGAGTTTAATGGGAATTTACTGCGTAATTTACTGAGATTTTACTAGTAATTTACTGAGAAATTTACCGAAAATTTACTGAGTAATTTACTGGGAATTTAATAAGCAATTTACTGGGAATTTACTGAATAATTTACAGAGAATTTACTGAGTAATTTACTGAAAATTTACTGAGTAATTTACGGAAAATTTACTAGGAGTTTATTGAGAATTTACTGGGAAGTTAGTGGGAATTTACTTTTTAATTTACTGATAATTTACTTGGAATTAACTGAGTAATTTAATATGAATTTACAAGGAATTTACAGAGTAATTTAATGAGAATTTACTGAGAATTTACGGGGAATTTACTGAGTAATTTAATGAGAATTTACTTAGAATTTAAACAGTAATTTAATGAGAATTTACTAGGAATTTACTATGTAATTTACTGAGAATTTATTGGGAATTTAGTGAGTTATTTATTAAGAATTTACTTTGTAATTTACTGGGAATTTATTGAGTAATTTAATACGAATTTACTTAGAATTTACTGGGAAATTACTGAGTAATTTACAGGGAATTTACTGAGAATTTACTGAGTATTTTGCTAAGAATTTACTGGGAATTTACTAACTAATTTACTGAGAATTTACTGGGAATTTACTGAGAATTTACTACGAATTTACTGAGAATTTACTTGGAATTTACGAAGCAATTTACTGAGTAATTTACTGCGAATTTACTGAGTAATTTAATTAGAATTTACTAGGAATTTACTAAGTAATTTAATGAGAATTTTGAATTTATACCGAGTTGATAGAGTTGACATACTGAGAATTGTGTCTGTTTGAATTGTCAGACACATAATTCTCTTATGCCGAATGAATGCCTAATACATACGGCAATGGTGGATTAAATGAAATCCGATCATAATTGGATGACAATTTGTCATAATTTAACCAGAAACATTTTGGGTCGCCATTTCGTACCAGTGCTAGTGCTTCGTCCTTGGTGCCGACGGCAAGTGCGTCGCGATATATATTTTCTTTGTTACTCTAGTTAGCGTAGCGGCCACTCTCACGGAATTCACCCCATTTCGTGTAATCCTCGTGTTTGGAGATGTATTCCAGCACATTACTAAGAATTTACTGCGGCCTTTACAGCCTCTGAGATTAATTTAGACACCTCATCCGTATTCAGGCGTATCAGCGGCAACCTCAGAGAGCCCGCCAATTTGACGTAAAACTACACCCTGTATATACAATCCTACAAGCTTTAATTTTCCCCCAAGGCGTTCATCTTGTTCAGTACCAACTTCGAGCAAGTCAAAATGGAAAAAGTGCGGCTCATCAAACGGTTGAAAATCCTCAATTCTCCAGATGGAATCACAAAACGATTTAGACGTGAATCGTTTTTTTTTTAAATAACTCCATTTTCGCTTAAAATAACGTCGTCCGGAAACACCGGATCTACTGGATGTGGTCCAGCGGCGACTAAAATTTAATTTGGTTCTAGGAGTATATGGACGACGTTGCGAAAATTGGAACGTAGTAGCCATAATCGATGGTGAAATCCAGCAATTAAATGGAGCACATCGATTTTATTTTATAGGCATAAAATGTTGACCGTGAATGGGTCAACCTTAACAGTATTTCATTTGGAACAACAATTAAAATAAACGGCTACAAACAAATGGTATAGGATGCATCAACACAGCCCCAAATGGGCCCACTCTTTAAATTCAAAATTCCCGCTTGCGCTTGCCTATTTAGATTTTTAATCCTGGCCGCAGATCTGGGCGTGGAGCAGAGACGCTAGCCGACAACACGCCACAAAATGCGGAAGGGAGCACCAATCGGGGGACGACACATGGCCCGGGGGGGAGCGTGCCCAGGTAATATTAGTAGGACGCTCCTGGGCACCTATATAACTCACTCCCTCACTCTTTAACACCAGTAAAGTTTTTGGAAAGTGACTTGCGTCATCCGAGAGAGTGAGTGACGTCATTGAGAGTGAGTTATGGCCTCAATGCGACGTCGTTCTAGAGTTCAAAACAAGAACATCTTCCTCACATATGCCCAATGCGACGTCGTTTTAAATTAATTATTCTTCCAACTCTATCAACTCGGATATATAAGAATATGTATTAGGCATTCATACGACATAAGAGAATTGTGTGTCTAACAATTCAAACAGACCGCTTCTCTAGCACAATGTCAGAAGAAATATAACAAGCCGATCTTATAGATAACCTTCACCAGAACGAGGAGGGGGATTTGGAAACCGAAATCATAGACGCGACATCAAATCTGCTGGTTTCCAATATATCAATAGCAAATCCAAAGATAGGAGATGCAATGTGGCAGAAGTTCACATTCAAGTCAATGATAATTGACAAATGCAAGCTAAGCTATAGGCCACAATGTCCATTTAATTCTACTGGTCGCGTCGAAGTCGAAATACGGGACACACGGTTACGAGCGGATGATCAATTACAGGTTCGCTTTACTTTTCCAGTTACATGCCCAGTAGACATCACATATTATGTAAACGCGTATGCTGCCGCAGATAAGAACGGATGTCCATAGACAGCGTCGTACAGATTGCTACAAACAAACATCAACGATGGTGTGAAATATTGCAAAATGAAAGCCACATTGGCTTTCCAAACATCATCTTTTCCAGATGAAATTGCTCATCGGCCGCCATTAATAACTGTTTTGTCCAAAGTATTCAACAACAGCCACGTGGATATTTGGCACGTGGAGCGGAAAGTGGCGAAGGCAAGACTTACAGACTAACACGCTGTAATTCCGAATCACATTTTCGATCCACAATGACATTGTTAGCACCAACGGGCCAATGCGGTTCTTCGGCCCAAAGGATAATGGCGGCACGATTGTCATCAAGTTCTATTCGGGATGGGCCCGAATCATTCAGTCGGCGCGACATGATTATGCCAACCCGCGACCCATCAATAATCAACACTGGGCCAATTAATCAGCCTAGCGGCCCAGTTGACATAAGCCCATCAGTAAGTGAGGCCGGATCCAATAACTCCGAATCATCACGACTGAATACGGATGAGGTGTCTAAATTAATTTCAGAGGCTGTAAAGGTTGCAGTGGAAGGATCTGCATGAGCCCAGAAACATAATGTACAACGGAGGCCAATGTAAAATAAATTGTAATCAATTATTTTATTAATAATAATATTTCAATCTACAATTCAAATGCGCCCTAACAAACGATTTTGTGTGGCATTCCCACACAAAATAACAAATAATTGCATTTTTTACAATATTATTATACGCGCCAGTCAGAAGTCCACCACTATCTCGGAATTCGGATACAATATTGTTTCCCATGTTGATAAATGTTTTAACGCCTTGACGGCTAATGGCTACATATTCATTAGTTTGCGACAGCATTGAAACGGGCACACGCTGCAATACAACAAACCGATTTGTTTTCGTGCCCCTAACCATACAACCAGTTCGTGGGTCACCACTGGACCATTAGAAAACATCTTCAAATTTAGGCGTATAGGCAAGATTAGGAAAGCAATCCAACACAACGACAAATTCACATTGTCTGTTGTCAAATATACCAGATGTATCGAAATCCACAATTTGAGTTAGAGCATCACGCATGTCGCTTTCCAAGCCAGGTGTATCAGCGGCAACCTCAGAGAGCCTGCCAGTTTGACGTAAAACTACACCCTGTATATACAATCCTACAAGCTTTAATTTTCCCCCAAGGCGTTCATCTTGTTCAGTACCAACTTCGGGCAAGTCAAAATGGAAAAAGTGTGGCTCATAAAACGGTTGAAAATCCTCAATTCTCCAGATGGAATCACAAAACGATTTAGACGTGAATCATTTTTTTTTTTTGAAATAACTCCATTTTCGCTTAAAATAACGTCGTCCGGAAACACCGAATCTACTGGATGTGGTCTAGCGGCGACTAAAATTTAATTTGGTTCTGGGAGTATATGGACGACGTTGCGAAAATCGGAATGTAGTAGCCATAATCGATGGTGAAATCCAGCAATTAAATGGAGCACATCGATTTTATTTTATAGGCATAAAATGTTGACCATCAGAAATTAATTTACCCAGCTTATTGCACGCAGGATGACGAACAAATTATCCAGCTTTGGGATTATTAGTGTAGTTAATTATTGTCTCGCACTGACCATTGTACTCGACGAAAATTTCATATTATGTAAAAGGCTGGCGATGGGAAAATATTTATGTACATTTTTATGAATAAATAAAATGCAATTTTATGGAATTTATATTGTCTGTATAAATTCGATTTCTGAGCAGGTTTAATGTTTGATGGGCTGTAATTGGTAGATAGACCAACGAACCAATTACAATAATAAGGCCCATATAATGTTTAACATGAACAATTAAAATAGGCCCATCAAAACTATGAAAGAAGTGGATACTAGAGGCCCATTAGACATAGGCCCATCATTAATTGAGGTGCGGCCCAGTAATGAAATACAGTTTATAAAATAATATTATTACATATTCTAACGCAACACAAATTATGAAAAAAAATAATAATTTACAATTTTTTTTTATTACACCCAAACCCAGTTCTAGACCACACAGGGACATCTGTTTCAGGCGCTGTGACGTAATAATAATCAGCGACGGAATATGTGTTTGACGTCGCTTGGCTTTCTAGTTCGGAAACCGCTTTCATACCGGTGAATAGAGCATCTTGTTGCCGCTGACAGGCGTTGATGAGTCGGATTAACTTTTTGGCGTTATTTTCGCCGATGACCAACAAGGACCAGTGCACCAGTAATAGATTTGGCTCGTATTTTAAAATCAACCGCCTAAATTGGCCTAGATCTCCGTGATCCATTTCCAAAATAATTCAAACTCTCCAATTATTTTGGCTTATATAATAAATTCCCGCTTGCGCTTGCCTTTTTAGATTTTTAATCTTGGCCGCAGATCTGGGCGCGGAGCGGAGACGCTAGTAGACAACACGCCACAAAATGCGGAAGGGAGCACCAATCGGGGGACGACATGTGGCGCGGGGGGAGCATCCCAGGTAATATTAGTGGGACGCTCCTGGGCACCTATATAACTCACTCCCTCACTCTCTAACACCAGTAAAGTTTTTGGAGAGTGACTTGCGTCATCCGAGAGAGTGAGTGACGTCATTGAGAGTGAGTTATGGCCTCAATGCGACGTCGTTTTAGAGTTCAAAACAAGAACATCTTCCTCACATATGCCCAATGTTCTATACTTAAAGAGAGATTGTTAGAGAAAATAAGAGCGCTGTTCACAACCAGGCCACCAAATTATGTGAGGGTTGCACATGAATTACATGAGGATGGGCAACCACATCTCCATGCTCTTGTCCAATTCCCATACCGTTTTCAGACACAGGATGAATGGTTCTTCGATGTTACGCACGATCGAACTAGTCGCCATTTCCATCCGAATGTACAAGGGGCCTACAACCATCAGAATGTGATGGAATACATCTCCAAACACGGGGATTACACGGAATGGGGTGAATTCTGTGAGAGGGGCCGCTGCGCTAACCAGAGTAACAAAGAAAATATATATCGCGACGCACTTGCCGTCGGCACCAAGAACGAAGCACTAGCACTGGTACGAAATGGCGACCCAAAATGTTTCTGATTAAATTATGACAAATTGTCATCCAATTATGATCGAATTTCATTTAATCCACCATTGCCGTATGTCCATCCATTTACAGACACAGTATGGATCGTTCCAACAGCTATACAGCAATGGGTTGCAGACAATATAAGAGACAAAGCCCAAAAACTGCACAGGCCCAAGAGCATTATAATTGAAGGCCCATCTAGAATTAGGAAAACATGTTGGGCCCGGTCTTTGGGACCGCATAATTATTATTCTGGCCACATCGACTTGAGGGACCACAAGGACGATGCTTTCTACAACATAATCGATGATGTGGCCCCACAATTTTTAAAACATTGGCGGGAGTTTATTGGAGCGCAACGGGAATTTTTTTCAAATTGTAAATATGCCCGCCCAAAGAAAATAAAGGGCGGGATTCCAAGTATTATATTATGCAACCCCGGAGCTGATTCTAGTTACGAAGAGTTTTTGGAAAAAAATGAACACGCCGGGCTCAAAGCGTGGACGATCAGAAACGCAGAGTTCTATACAGTCGATCAGCCCCTGTTCAGTAGAACCAATCAAGAAGAGGCATCGTAATGCCAAGAAGATGGCCCAACGCAGGAAGATATTCCACTTCCAATGCGGCTGTTCGATATTTCATACGAACGGATGTGTCGAACCACATCCATTGGAGAGAGAGGACGCTGTCAGGGGTCTTTTACGATACTTTGAAGAACCCGATGTGGTTCAAAGCAGTAGACCTCTCGAGACCGGGCAATCAGGGGGTGTACAAGATAGAATGCCTGTTCAACTACAACCTCCGGAAAGCATTGGGAATCTGGACGTTTACAGCGACAATGTATACATGGCTGACATCCCATGGTCGCAGAAGCCTCACGGAGACTGTATTTACCCAGCTTATTGCACGCAGGATGACGAACAAATTATCCAGCTTTGGGATTATTAGTGTAGTTAATTATTGTCTCGCACTAACCATTGTACTCAACGAAATTTCATATTATGTAAAAGACTGGCGATGGGAAAATATTTATGTACATTTTTATGAATAAATAAAATGCAATTTTATGAAATTTATATTGTCTGTATAAATTCGATTTCTGAGCAGGTTTAATGTTTGATGGGCTGTAATTGGTAGATAGACCAACGGACCAATTACAATAATAAGGCACATATAATGTTTAACATGAACAATTAAAATAGGCCCATCAAAACTATGAAAGAAATGGATACTAGAGGCCCATTAGACATAGGCCCATCATTAATTAAGGTGCGGCCCAGTAATGAAATATAGTTTATAAAATAATATTATTACATATTCCAACGCAACACAAATTATGAAAAAAAATAATAATTTACAATTTTTTTTATTACACCTAAACCCAGTTCTAGACCACACAGGGACATCTGTTTCAGGCGCCGTAAATTGTAAAGAGTGGGAATTTAATAAATTACTGTGTAAACGACGTAATTAATTCTCAGTAAATTACGCAGTAAATTCCAAGTAAATTCTCAGTAAATTCCCAGAAAATTCCCAGTAAAATACTCAGGAAATTACCAGTAAATTCCTAGTAAATTCTCACTAAGTTACTCAGTAAATTTCCAGTAAATTACCAGTAAAATACTCACTAAATTCCAAGTAAATTACAAGTAAATTCTCAGTATATTACTCAGTAAATTCCAAGTAAATTCTCAGTAAATTATTGAGTAAATTCCTAGGAAATTCTCAGTAAATACTTCTAAATTCTCAGTAAATTCTCATTAAATTACTCAAAAAATTAGTAAGTAAATTCCTTTTAAATTCTCAATATATTCCCAGTAAATTCTCATTAAATTATTTAGTAAATTCTAATTAAATTACTCAATAAAATCCCATTAAATTCGGAGTAAATTACTCAGTAAATTCTCCGTAAAATCTCAGTAAATTCCCAGTAAATTACTGTGTAAATTCCCAATAAATTCTCAGAAAATTTCTCATTAAATTACCAGTAAATTCTCAGTAAATTCCCAATAAATTCTCAGTAAATTCCCAATAAATTCTCTGTAAATTACTCAGTAAATTCCTAGTAAGTTCTCAATAAATTGTTGAGTAAATTCGCAGTAAATTCTCATTAAATTCCTACTAAATTCCTCAGAAAATTCCCAATAAATTCTCAGTAAATTTCTTATTAAATTCCTGGAAAATTCTCAGTAAATTACGGAGTAAATTCCCAGTAAATTACTCAATAAATTCCCAGTAAATTCTCTGTAAATTCCCAGTAAATTGTCAGTAAATTTCCCATAAATTCCCATTAAATTACTCAGTAAATTCCCTGTAAATTACTGAGTAAATTCCTAATAAATTCTCAGTAAATTACTGATAAATTCCCTGTAATTCTCAGTAAATTACTCAGTAAATTTCCCGTAAATTTTCATTAAATTACTCAGTAAATTCCCAGTAAATTTTCAATAAATTACTCGTGAATTCCCAGAAGATTATTCAATAAATTCTCAGTAAATTACTTAGTAAATTACTGAGTAAATTCTTAGTAAATTCCCAGTAAATTACTCAATAAATTCCCAGAAAATTCTCAGTAAATTATAGAGTAAATTCTCAGTAAATTACTCAGTAAATTCCCAGTGAATTCTCAGTAAACAACTCAGTAAATTCCTAGTAAATTTTCAGTAAATTCCTAGTAAATTGTCATTAAATTAATCAGTAAATTACTTAGTAAATTCTCAGAAAATTCTCAATAAATTACTTGCTAAATTACCGTAAATCCCCAGTAAATTACTCTGTAAATTGCTAGTTAATTACTGTGTAAATTTCCAGTGAATTCTCATTGAATTAGTCATTAAATTCCCAGTAAATTCTCAAGAAATTCCCAGTAAATTGCACAATAAATTCCCAATAAATTCTTAGTAAATTACTCAGTAAATTCTCAGTAAATTACTCAGCAAATTCCCAGTAAATTCTCAGTAAATTACATAGTAAATTCCCAATAAATTCTCTGTAAATTACTCAGCAAATTCCCAGTAAATTCTGTGTAAATTCCTTGTTAATTATCATTAAATTACTCAGTAAATTCTCAGTAAATTACTGAGTAAATTCCTAGTAAATTATAAGTAAATTACTCTATAAATTTCTAGTAAATTCTCAGTAAATTACTCAGTAAATTTCAAGTAAATTCACAGTAAATTACTCAGTAAATTCTCATTAAATTTTCATTAAATTACACTGTAAATTTTCAGTAAATTACAAATTAAGTTCCTAGTAGATTCTCAGTAAATTACTCAAGAAATTCTCATTAAATTTCCAGTGAATTCTCAGTAAATTACTGAGTAAAATTCCCAGTTAATTTTCAGTAAATTACTAAGTAAATTCTCAGTAAATTCTGAGCAAATTATTGAGTAAATTTCCAATAAATTGTCTGTAAATTACTAAGTAAATTCTTAGTAAATTCCCCATAAATTGTCATTAAATTGCTCAGTAAATACTCAGTAAATTCCTAGTTAATTCCAAGTAAATTATCAATAAATTACCAGTAAATTTCAAGGAAATTCTCTGTAAATAGCCAGTAAATTCCCAGCAAAATACTTACTAAATTCTTTGTAAATTCTCAGAAAATTACTTAGTAAATTCCCAATAAATTCTCAGTAAATTAATCAGTAAATTCCAAGTAAATTCTTAGTAAATTATTGAGTAAATTCTCAATAAATTACTTAGTAAATACTCAGTAAATTCCAAGTAAATTACTTAGTAAATTCTAAGTAAATTCCCAGTAAATTCTAAGGAAACTCCCAGTAAATTCTTAGCAAATTACTCAGTAAATTCTCAATAAATTACACTGTAAATTCCAAAAAAATACTTAGTAAATTCCCAGTAAATTCTCAGTAAATTACTCAGTAAATTCTCAGTAAATTACTCAGATAATTCCTAGTAAATTCTCATTCAATTAATCAGTAAATTCCTAGTAAATTCTCAGTAAATTACTCAGTAAATTCCTCATAAATTCTCAAAAAATTACTAAGTAAATTCCCAATAAATTCCCATCAAATTCTCATTAAATTACTCAGTAAATTCTCATTAAATAACTCAATAAATTGCCAGTAAATTCTCAGTAAATTGCTTAGTAAATTCCCAGTAAATACTAATGTAAATTCCCATTAAATTCTCAGTAAATTACTCTGTTATTCCCCGTAAATTCTAAGTAAATACTCATTAAATTACTCAGTAAATTCTCAATAAATTTTCAGTATATTACTTAGTAAATTTCCAGTTAATTCTCAGTAAATTACTCAGTAAATTACAAGTAAATTATCATTAAATTACTTAGTAAATTCCCAGTAAATTTTCAGTAAATTCCAAGCAAATTCTCATTAAATTACTCAGCAAATTCCTAGTAAATTTTCATTAAATTACACAGTAAATTCTAAGTAAATTACACTGTAAATTACAAAAAAAATACTTAGTAAATTACTCAGTAAATTCCTAGTAAATTCTCAGTAAATTACTGAGTAAATTTCCAATAAATTCTCAGTAAATTACCTAGTAAATTCCGGAATTTGATAGGAATTTACATAGTAATTTAATGAGAATTTACTAAGTAATTTGCGGAGAATTTACTGGGAATTTATAGAGAATTTACACAGTAATTTACTCAGTAGTTTACTCGGTGAATTCCTAGTAAATTGCTCAGTAAATTACCAGTAAATACTCAGTAAATTCCCTTTAAATTCTCAGTGAATTCGCAGTAAATTCTCAATAATTACGCAGTAAATTCTCAGCGAATTCCAAGTAAATTCTCAGTAAATTCCCAGAAAATTACTCAGTAAATTCCAAATAAATTCTCAGTAAATTACTAAGTAAATTCTCAGTAAATTCTCGGTAAATTTCTCAGTAAATACCCAGCAAATTCTCGGTAAATTACTCAGTAAATTCCCACTAAATTCTCAGAAAATTACTCAATTAATTCCTAGTAAATTAATAAGTAAATTCCTAATAAATTCTCAGTAATTTACTTAGTAAATTCCTAGTAAATTCTCATTAAATTACTAAGTAAATTCCCAATAAATTTTCATTAAATTACAAAGTTAATTCCCAGTAAATTCTCCTCAAAATACTCAGCAAAATTCAGAGTAAATTCTCATTAAATTACTCATTTAATTCCCAGTAAATTCTCAGTAAATTACTCAGTTAATTCCTAGTAAATTAATGAGAAAATACTCTGTAAATTCTCTGTAAATTACTTAATAAAATCCCAGTAAATTCTCATTAAATTACTCAGTAAATTCTCATTAATTTACTCAGTTAATTCCCAGTAAATTCCCAATAAATTCTCAGTAAATTCTCCTCAAACTACTCAGTAAATTCATAGTAAATTACTGAGTAAATTCCCAGTAAATTACTTAGTAAATTCTTAGTAAATTAGTTAGTAAATTCCCAGTCAATTCTCATTAAATTACTTAGTAAATTCCCAGTAAATTCTCAATAAATTACTCTTTAAGTAAATTACTCTTTAAATTCCCAGTAAGTTACTCAGTAAATTCGCAGTAAATTTTCAGTAAATTACTCTGTAAATTCTCAGTAAATTACTCAGTAAATTCCTAGTAAATTCTAATTAAATTATTCAGTAAATTCCCATCAAATTCTCAATAAATTACTTAGTAAATTCTTAGTAAATTACTCAGTAAATTCGTAGCCAATTCTTATTAAATTACTCAATAAATTCCCAGTAAATTCTCTGTAAATTACTTAGTAAATTCCCAGTAAATTCCTAGTAAATTACTCAATAAATTCCGAGTAAATTTTCAGTAAATTCTCAACAAAATACAAAGTAAATTTCCAGTAAATTACTCAGTAAATTCCCCCTAAATTCTCAGAAAATTCCCAGTAAATTATCATTAAATTATTCAGTAAATTTCCAGTAAATTCTCAGTAAATTACTTAGAAAGTTCTAATTAAATTACTTAGTAAATTTCCAGTACATTCTCATTAAATTACTCAGTAAATTCCCAGAAAATTCTCAATAAATTATTCAGTAAATTCTCAGTAAATTACATTGTAAATTCCCAGTAAATTGTCAATAAATTACCCAGTAAATTAACGGTGAATTCACAGTAAATTACTGAGTAAAATTCCCAGTAAATTCTCAGTAAATTCCTAGTAAATTTTTAGTAAACACTCAGTAAATTACCAGTAAATTACTTAGTAAATTTCCAGTAAATTATTAGTAAATTACTCAGTAAATTCCCAGTAAATTCTAAATAAATTCCCAAGAAACTCTAATTAAATTACTTAGGAAATTCCCAGTAAATTCTAAGTAAATTACTCAGTGAATTCACAGTAAATTCTCAGTAAATACTTAGTAAATTCTTACTAAATTATCCTTAAATTACTCATTAAATTCTCAAAAAATTACACAGTAAATTCCTAATAAATACTCTGTAAATTCCTAGTAAATTGTCAATAAATTGCTGAGTAAATTCCCACTAAATTACTCAGAAAATTCCCAGCAAATTACAAGTAATTCTCATTAAATTCCCATTAAATTACATAGTAAATTCTCAGTAGGTTACTAAGTAAATTCTCTGTAGATTACTAAGTAAATTCTCAGTAAATTCCCAAGAAAATACTCAGTGAATTCTCGGTAAATTGCTCAGTAAATTACAAGTAAATGCTCAGTAAATTCTTCGTAAATTCTCAGCGAAATCGCAATAAATTCTCAGTAATTATGCAGTAAATTCGCAGTAAATTCCCATCGAATTCCAAGTAAATTCTCAGTAAATTTCCAGAAAATTACTGAATAAATTTCAAGTAAATTCTCAGTAAATTGCTGAGTAAATTCCTAGTAAATTCTCGTTAAATTTCTCAGTAAATTCCCACTAAATTCTCGGTAAATTACTCAGTAAATTTCACTAAATTCTCAGGAAATTACTCAATTAACTCCTAGTAAATTAATGAGTAAATTCTCAGTAAATTCTCATTAAATTACTCAGTAAACTCCCCGTAAATTCTCATTAAATTACTAAGTTAATTCCCAGTAAATTACTCAGTTAATTCCTACTAAATTAATGAGGAAATACTCTGTAAATTCTCTGTAAATTATTGAGTAAATTCCCAGTAAATTCTCATTAAATTACTCAGTAAATTCCCTGTAAATTCTCATTAAACTACTCAGTTAATTCTAAGTAAATTCTCAGTAAATTACTCAGTAAATTCTAAATAAATTCTCAATAAATTCTCCTCAAACTACTCAGTACATTCATAGTAAATTACTGAGTAAATTACCAGTAAATTACTCAGTAAATTCTCAGTAAATTAGTCAGTAAATTCTAGTCAAGTCTCATTAAATTACTTAGTAAATTCCCAGTAAATTCTCAGTAAATTACTCTTTAAATTCCCAGTAAGCTACTCAATAAATTCCTAGTAAATTTTCAGTAAATTACTCTGTAAATTCTCAGTAAATTCCCAGTAAATTCTCATTAAATTACTCAGTAAATTCCCATCAAATTCTCAATAAATTACTCAGTAAATTCTAAGTAAATTACTTAGTAAATTCGCAACAAATTCTCATTAAATTACTTCGTAAATTCCTCATAAATTCTCAATAAATCACTCAGTAAATTCTTTGTAAATTACTTAGTAAATTCTCAGTAAATTCCTAGTAAATTACTCAATAAATTCCGAATAAATTCTCAGTAAATTACTCAGTAAATTCCTTCTAATTTCTCAGAAAATTCCCAATTAATTCTCATTAAATTTTTCAGTAAATTGCCAGTAAATTTCTTATACATTCTCATTAAATCACTTAGGAAATTCCCTGAAAATTTTCAGTAAATTACTCAATAAATTCCCAGTGAATTACTTTTTAAATTTCCAGTAAATTCTCAGTAAATTCCCAGTAAATACTCAGTAAATTCTCAGAAAATTCTCAGTAAACACTCAGTAAATTACCAGTAACTTACTTAGTAAATTTCCAGTAAATTATTAGTAAATTACTCAGTAAATTCCCAGTAAATTCTAAATAAATTCCCAGGAAACTCTGAGTAAATTCCCAGCAAATTCAAATTAAATTACTTAGCAAATTCCCAGTAAATTCCCAATAAATTCTAAGTAAATTACTCAGTAAATTCCTAGTAAATTATCCTTAAATTACTCATTAAATTCTCAGTAAATTACACAATAAATTCCCAATAAATACTCTGTAAATTCCTAGTAAATTGTCAGTAAATTACTGAGTAAATTCCCACTAAATTACTCAGAAAATTCTCAGAAAATTCCCAGTAAATTACAAGTAATTCTCATTAAATTCCCAGTAAATTACATAGTAAATTTCGAGTAAATCCTGAGTAGATTACTAAGTAAATTCTCTGTAAATTCTCAGTAAATTCCCAATAAAATATTCAGTGAATTCCCAGTAAATTGCTCAGTAAATTCCCAGTAAATACTCAGTAAATTCCCTCTAAATTCTCAGTGAATTCATAGTAAATTCTCAGTAATTACGTAGTAAATTCGCAGTAAATTCCCAACGAATTCCAAGTAAATTATCAGTAAATTTCCAGAAAATTACTCAGTAAATTCCAAGTAAATTCTCAATAAATTACTGAGTAAATTCCCAGTAAATTCTCGATAAATTTCTCAGTAAATTCCCACTAAATTCTCGGTAAATTACTTAGTAAATTTCTACTAAATTCTCAGAAAATTACTCAATTAATTCCTAGTAAATTAATGAGTAAATTTCCAGTAAATTCTCATCAAATTACTTAGTAAATTGTCATTAAATTACTAAGTTAATTCCCAATAAATTCTCCTCAAAATACTCAGCAAAATTCAGAGTAAATTCTCATTAAATTACTCATTTAATTCTCAGTAAATTCCCAGTACATTCTCAGTAAATTACTCAGTTAATTCCTAGTAAATTAATGAGAAAATACTTTGTAAATTATCTATAAATTAATTAGTAAATTCCCAGTAAATTCATAGTAAATTACTGAGTAAATTCCCAGTAAATTACTGAGTAAATTCCCAATAAATTACTCAGTAAATTAGCCAGTAAATTCCCAGTCAAGTTTCATTAAATTACTTAGTAAATTCTCAGTAAATTACTCTTTAAATTCCCAGTAAGTTACTCAGCAAATTCCTAGTAAATTTTCAGTAAACTACTCAGTAAATTCTCAGTAAATTCCCAGAAAATTCTCATTAAATTACTCAGTAAATTCCCATCAAATTCTCAATAAATTACTCAGTAAATTCCCAGTAAATTACTAAGTAAATTCGCAGCAAATTCTCATTACATTACTTAGTAAATTCCTCGTAAATTCTTAGTAAATTACTCAGTAAATTCCCAGTAAATTCTCTGTAAATTACTTAGTAAAATCCCAATAAATTCCTAGTAAATTACTCAATAAATTCCGAGTAAATTCTCAGTAAATTACTCAGTAAGTTCTCAGTAAATTCCTAGTAAATTCTCAGTAAATTACTCAGTAAATTCCTCCTAAATTCTTAGAAAATTTCCAGTAAATTCTCATTAAATTATTTAGTAAATTACTTAGAAAATTCTAATTAAAATACTCATTAAATTTCTAGTACATTCTCATTAAATTACTCAGCAAATTCCCAAAAAATTCTCAGTAAATTCCCTGTAAATTACTTTGTAAATTCCCAGTAAATTGTTAGTAAATTATCCAGTAAATTCTTAGTGAATTAACGGTGAATTCACAGTAAATTACTAAGTAAAATTCCCAGTAAATTCTCAGTAAATTCTAAATAAATTCATAGTAAATTACTCCATAAATTCCCAGTAAATACTCAGTAAATTCCCAGAAAATTCTCAGTAAACACTCAGTAAATTACTAAGTAAATTTCCAGCAAATTGTTAGTAAATTACTCAATAAATTCCCAGTAAATTCTAAATAAATTCCCAGGAAACTCTGAGTAAATTCCCAGCAAATTCTAATTAAATTACTTAGCAAATTCCCAGTAAATTCTAAGTAAATTACTCAGTGAATTCACAGTAAATTCTCAGTAAATTGCTCAGTAAATTCCCAGTAAATACTTAGTAAATTCCTAGTAAATTATCCTTAAATTACTCATTAATTCTCAGTAAATTACACAGTAAATTCCAAATAAATACTATAAATTCCTAGTAAATTGTCAATAAATTACTGAGTAAATTCCCACTAAATTACTTAGAAAATTCTCAGAAAATTCACAGTAAATTACAAGTAAATTCTCATTAAATTCCCAGAAAATTACATAGTAAATTCCAAGTAAATTCTTAGTAGATTACTCAGTAAATTCTCAGTAAATTCCCGATAAAATACTCAGTGAATTCCCAGTAAATTGCTAATTAAATTACCAGTAAATACTCTGTAAATTCCCTGTAAATTTTTAGTGAATTCGTAGGAAATTCTCAGTAAATTCACAGTAAATTCCCAGCGAATTCCAAGTAAATTCTCAGTAAATTCCCCCTAAATTTTCAGAAAATTCCCAGCAAATTCTCATTAAATTATTCAGAAAATTTCCAGTAAATTCTCAGTAAATTACTTAGAAAATTCTAATTAGATTACTTAGTAAATTTCTAGTACATTCTCATTAAATTACTTAGAAAATTCCCAGAAAATTCTCAGTAAATTACTCAGTAAATTCCCAGTAAATTACTTTGTAAATTCTCAGTAAATTGTCAGTAAATTACCCAGAAAATTCTCAGTGAATTAACGGTGAATTCACAGTAAATTACTGAGTAAAATTCCCAGTAAATTCTCAAAAAATTCCCAGTAAATTCCCAGTAAATTACTCCGTAAATTCCCAGTAAATACACAGTAAATTCCCAAAAAATTCTCAGTAAACACTCAGTAAATTACCCTTTAATTACTTAGTAAATTTTCAGTAAATTATTAGTAAATTACTCAGTAAATTTCCAGTAAGTTCTAAATAAATTCCCAGGAAACTCTGAGTAAATTCCCAGAAAATTCAAATTAAATTACTTGGCAAATTCCGAGTAAATTCCCAGTAAATTCTAAGTAAATTACTCAGTGAATTCACAGTAAATGCTTAGTAAATTACTCAGCAAATTCTAAGTAAATTCCCAGTAATTTCTCATTAAATTACTCAGTAAATTCTCTGTAAATTACACATTAAATTCCCAATAAATACTCTGTAAATTCCTAATAAATTGTCAGTAAATTACTGAGTAAATTCCAACTAAGTTGCTCAGAAAATTCTCAGAAAATTCCCAGTAAATTACAAGTAAATTCTCATTAAATACCTAGTAAATTACATAGTAAATTCCAAGTAAATTCTCAGTAGATTACTGAGTAAATTCTCTGTAAATTCTTAGTAAATTCCCAGTAAAATACTCAGTAAATTACCAGTAAATACTCAATAAATTCACCTTAAATTCTCAGTGAATTCGTAGTAAATTCTCAGTAATTACGCAGTAAATTCACAGTAAAATCCCAGCAAATTCCAAGTAAATTCTCAGAAAATTACTCAGTAAATTCCAAGTAAATTCTCAGTAAATTACTAAGTAAATTTCCAGTAAGTTCTCGGTAAGTTTCTCAGCAAATTCCCACTAAATTTTCAGTAAATTACTTAGTAAATTCCCACTAAATTTTCGGTAAATTACTCAATAAATTCCCACTAAATTCTCAGAAAATTACTCAATTAATTCCTAGTAAATTAATGAGTAAATTCCGAGTAAATTCTCATTAAATTACTCAGTAAATTCCCAGTAAATTCTTATTAAATTAGTAAGTAAATTCCCAATAAATTCCTAGTAAATTACTCAATAAATTCCGTGTAAATTCTTAGTAAATTACTCAGTAAATTACTCAGTAAATTCTCAGCAAAATACAGAGTAAATTCCCAGTAAATTCTCAGTAAATTACTCAGTAAATTCCCCCCTAAATTCTTAGAAAATTCCCAGTAAATTCTCATTAAATTATTTAGTAAATTACTTAGAAAATTATAATTAAAATACTCAGTAAATTTCTAGTACATTCTCATTAAATTACTCAGCAAATTCCCAGAAAATTCTCAGTTAATTCCCTATAAATTACTTTGTAAATTCCCAGTAAATTGTTAGTAAATTATCCAGTAAATTCTTAGTGAATTAACGGTGAATTCACAGTAAATTACTAAGTAAAATTCTTAGTAAATTCTCAGTAAATTCCCAATAAATTCACAGTAAATTGCTCCGTAAATTCCCAGTAAATACTCAGTAAATTTTCAGAAAATTCTCAGTAAACACTCAGTAAATTACCAGTAAATTACTAAGTAACTTTCCAGCAAATTATTAGTAAATTACTCAGTAAATTCCCAGTAAATTACTCAGTAAATTCCCAGTAAATTCTAAATAAATTCCCAGGAAACTCTGAGTAAATTCCCAGCAAATTCTAATTAAATTACTTAGCAAATTCCCAGTAAATTCTAAGTAAATTACTCAGTGAATTCACAGTAAATTCTCAATAAATACTTAGTAAATTTCGAGTAAATTCCGAGTAAATTATCCTTAAATTACTCATTAAACTATCATTAAATTACACAGTAAATTCCAAATAAATACTGTAAATTCCTAGTAAATTGTCAGTAAATTACTAAGTAAATTCTCACTAAATTACTTAGAAAATTCTCAAAAAATTCACAGTAAATTACAAGTAAATTCTTATTAAATTCCCAGAAAATTACATAGTAAATTCCAAGTAAATTCTTAGTAGATTACTCAGTAAATTCTCAGTAAATTCCCAATAAAATACTCAGTGAATTCCCAGTAAATTGCTCATTAAATTACCAGTAAATACTTTGTAAATTTCCTGTAAATTTTCAGTGAATTCGCAGTAAATTCTCAGTAAATTCGCAGTAAATTCCTAGCGAATTCCAAGTAAATTCTCACTAAATTCCCCCTAAATTTTCAAAAAATTCCCAGCAAATTCTCATTAAATTATTCAGTAAATTTCTAGTAAATTCTCAGTAAATTACTTAGAAAATTCTAATTAGATTATGTAACAACCCTCATTTTAACTTAGTCATGCTTGCATACATTTATGTATGATCTTGTTTTGATATGTGCATTTGCAAATCTTGTCTTGTTTTGCTTGAATGTTGCTTGCATGCTTTGTTCTTGCCTGGTGTATTGCCGAGATTATCTTGAGCCTAGACACCTTGGAACCTTTCCACACTTAGAATTATCTTGGAACCTCATCGGTTGACCTCCATCTCTACCCTGGCATATTGGCCGAGATGTCACTATCTAGGCCGAGGTGCGCGTCGCCTAGGCCGAGATATGCATCATCTAGGTCGAGATGTTAATATCTAGGCGTTCTAGATCCTTGATCCTTGCATTAGTGATTTTGTTCCTGGAATGGTATGACCTAGACCAAGGTGTGGCACATCTAGGCCAAGGTGTGGCACAGCTCAGTCAAGTGTTGTCCTTCCAAGCCGATGTCCTTGCCCCTTGATTGCCGGAGTCTTGTTGTTAGCCGATGTCGTTACTTGCCGGTGTGTTCTTGCCGTCTAGCTTGTTGAATACACTTTGCCTTGGTCTTGTCTTGTCAAGTCAGTCACCTTTTTTAGTAGAGCCAATCAGCCGATGCCACGTGTCCCAGCAGCGGGATTAAGTCAGTGACTGTCGAGAGAAACATATCATTTTGTGTCAAATCTTGCCTTTTAGAGAGAGAAACTCTAGGAAGAAGAAGGAGAAGTTTGAGCAAGAGAGAGTGAACTTCCAAGCTTGATCGTTGGAGCTTGAACCGTTAGATTCAAGTTTTGAGGTTAGAATCTTAACTTACTCTTGTTGTTCTTATTGATCATCTAGCTGCATTGCACGAACAAACCTGTTCTGCACGTCATACATTGATTTAAAGTTGGTTTTAGAAAGAGAAAATGGTTTTCATGTGTTCTTGAAGAAAAGCCTCATTTGATCCGAAAGTTTGCATTAAGGCTCATGTCTTTGTGTTTGTTTTGATAAGATCCTTGCGTATGAGTACCCAAGTCCATGTTTTTGAATTCATAGCATGAAATCTCAGCTTTTGTAATAGCAAGTTTTGATCTTTGCATTCATCTTCCTCATGCTCATGTTCTTCATGCTCATGTTCTTCGTGTTTATCAAGAGGGAAACCTAGATTTTCCCAACTTCGCTTTTGAATGTGGCCATCAAAGCCACACCTCGGCAAGGAGGTGTGGGACCTCGGCCTAGACCTGGTAGTTGCCAGCATGTTTTTCCAAAGATAAGAAACTGTGTCTTGATTTGATTTAACTTAGTTTTGAAGAATGCCGAGGTCATTTTCATGTATGCTAGACTTGTTTTGAGTAGTGCATTCAATAGACTTTGCCATGTGTTTGTAGGACTTGGACTTGCCTTGACCCCGACGTTGAAGAACTCTGTGAGTGGTATTTTTAATAAGCTATGTTATCAATGTTTTGATGAGTTTTGCTTTGCTTTGTTTTGAAAGGGTATTTGTTAAGCATGAATGATTGTCCTTAGTTTTGTGTCTCGTATTATACTTGCTTTGAATGACTTTCTCGGAAAGTCCCTTGTGCTGGAGGACTCCAAACTTTCGCAGCACATCTTGTTTGAAGGTCCCTTGTGCTGGAGGACTCTAAACTTTCGCAGCACGTCTTGTCTTGAAAAGTCCCTTGTACTGGAGGATTCTAAACTTTCGCAGCACTCTCGTGTTAAAAGGCTACGGGCCTTTGTAACATAGGTCCCTTGTGCTAGAGGACTCTAAACTTTGGTAGCACCCTTGTTTGAGATGTCTCCCTTGTTTTGTCTTGTTTTGCCACAGACGATTTACCGCGTGGATATGTTTACCGGAATGTTATCATTGTAATATGTTGATGCTAGTAAGCATCCCTTGAAACTTTGAAGATTTGTTAGATGGACGAGGTCCATCCCTTGTTATCTAAAGTTTTGACTTGTATTGTTTTGAAATGACTTCGGCTATTATTCATGCAAACCCCTTTATTATTTATACCATTCACTGAGTATCCAAGCTCACCCTCTCTATATATATGTAGGTGATGAGCAAGAAGGTAGTGACGCCTAGATGTGATTCTGGAGCTTATTTTGGATTTTGATTATGTCGGCTTAACCTGTAATTACGTCGGCAGTCTTGAAAATTATGCTTCTCGATTTGTAATACTTGTATGTTGCATACGTCGGCTTGAGAAGCCTTTTGATCAAGATGTGTGTGTTGTATGCATGTTATGTCGGCAGTGAGGATGTCGGCAATCCTGAAGATTTTGCTTCTAGCTGTATTTCATGTATTTTGTTCATGTCGGCTTGTGAAGCCCTTTTGTAATATGTATTTTTGGTACTCCATTCTATTTGGATTTAAGTTGTAAAGCTATGTAAAGTTGTATGCCATTCCATCTAACTTATGCACTGCTCTTATGGACCAATTTGATTTGTATGTATCACTTCCGTACTTGTGAGTCCCATATATATTTACACTCTGTTGTGTGTGGATTTTGAAAGATGGCCTTCGGTAATCTCGGATTACTAGCCATCACGACACCAAACTACTAGGGGCGGTTTGGGGTCGTGACAGATTACTTAGTAAATTTTTAGTACATTCTCATTAAATTACTCAGAAAATTCCCAGAAAATTCTCAGTAAATTCCCAATAAATTACTTTATAAATTCTCAGTAAATTGTCAGTAAATTACCCAGAAAATTCTCAGTGAATTCACAGTAAATTACTGAGTAAAATTCCCAGTAAATTCTCAGAAAATTCCCAGTAAATTCACAGTAAATTACTCCGTAAATTCCCAGTAAATACTCAGTAAATTCCTAGAAAATTTTCAGTAAACACTTAGTAAATTACTCGTAAATTACTTAGTAAATTTCCAGTAAATTCCCAGTAAGTTCTAAATAAATTCCCAGGAAACTCTGAGTAAATTCCCAGCAAATTCAAATTAAATTACTTAGCAAATTCCCAGTAAATTCTAAGTAAATTACTCAGTGAATTCACAGTAAATTACTCAGCAAATTCTAAGTAAATTCCTAGTAAATTTTCATTAAATTACTCAGTAAATTCCAAGTAATTTCTCAGTAAATACTTAGTAAATTCTAAGTAAATTATCCTTAAATTACACATTAAATTCCCAATAAATACTCTGTAAATTGTCAGTAAATTACTGAGTAAATTCCAACTAAGTTACTCAGAAAATTCTCAGAAAATTCTCAGTAAATTACAAGTAAATTCTCATTAAATTCCCAGTAAATTCCAAGTAAATTCTCAGTAGATTACTGAGTAAATTCTCAGTAAATTCCTAGTAAAATACTCAGTGAATTCCTAGTAAATTACATAGTAAATTACCAGTAAATACTCAGTAAATTCACCTTAAATTCTCGGTGAATTCGTAGCAAATTCTTAGTAATTACGCAGTAAATTCGCAGTAAAATCCCAGCAAATTCCAAGTAAATTCTCAGAAAATTACTCAGTAAATTCCAAGTAAATTCTCAGTAAATTACTGAGTAAATTCCCAGTAAATTCTCGGTAAGTTTCTCAACAAATTCCCACTAAATTTTCGGTAAATTACTCAGTAAATTCCCACTAAATTCTCAGAAAATTACTTAATTAATTCCTAGTAAATTAATGAGTAAATTCCCAGTAAATTACTCAGTAAATTCTCATTAAATTAGTAAGTTAATTCCCAATAAATTCCCCTCAAAATACTCAACAAAATTCAGAGTAAATTCAGAGTAAATTCTCATTAAATTACGCATTTAATTCCCAGTAAATTCCCAGTAAATTCTCAGTAAATTACTCAGTTAAAACCTAGTAAATTAATGAGAAAATAGTCTATAAATTCTCTGTAAATTACTTAGTAAATTCCCTGTAAATTCTCATTAAATTACTCAGTTAATTCCCAGTAAATTCTCAGTAAATTACTCAGTAAATTCCTAGTAAATTACTCAGTAAATTCCTAGTAAATTCTCAGTAAATTCTCCTCAAACTACTCAGCAAATTCATAGTAAATTACTGAGTAAATTCCCAGAAAAATTACTCAGTAAATTCTCAGTAAATTAGTCAGTAAATTCCCAGTCAATTCTCATTAAATTACTTTGTAAATTTCCAATAAATTCTCAGTAAATTACTCTTTAAATTCCCAGTAAGTTACTCAGTAAATTCCCAGTAAATTTTCAGTAAATTACTCTGTAAATTCTCAGTAAATTACTCAGTAAATTCTCATTAAATTACTCAGTAAATTTCCATCAAATTCTCAATAAATTACTCAATAAATTCTCAGTAAATTACTCAGTAAATTCACAGCAAATTCTTATTAAATTACTTAGTAAATTCCCCGTAAATTCTCAGTAAATTACTCAGTAAATTCTCCTCAAACTACTCAGTAAATTCATAGTAAATTACTGACTAAATTCTGAGTAAATTAATGAGTAAATTCCCAGTAAATTACTCAGTAAATTCCCCATAAATTCTCAGAAAATTCCTAGTAAATTCTCTTTAAATTATTCAGAAAATTTCCAAAAAATTCTCAGTAAATTACTTAGTAAATTTGTCGTACATTCTCATTAAATTACTCAGCAAATTCCCAGAAAATTCTCAAAAAATTACTCAGTAAATTCCCAGTAAATTACTTTGTAAATTCCCAGCAAATTGTCAGTAAATTACCCAGTAAATTCTCAGTAAATTAACAGTGAATTCACAGTAAATTACTGAGTAAAATTCCCAGTAAATTCTCAGTTTGAACATGTTGTAAAAACAGGGGGTCCCACTACAAGACTCATAATATATTTTGAACATGTTGTAGTAGATTATTTCTTGACTCTTTACATTTTGAAAATTTTCCACGAAGACCCAACTTTGAAGAATCACTCCAAGGGTCAACATCAATAATTGGCGCTCCAACAAAAGAAGACAAAATCCGTAGAAGATAAGGATTCTCCTCAGATATCAGAAAAATGCACGCCAAGAAAAGACAAAAAAGATTTTGCAAATATTTTGTGTCTGTAATTATTTGAGTCTGTTAGTGATAAGGATTTTCCTTCACTCACTACTTTAATAAAGTGGATATTTCTTATCCTACTTTATTAAAGAAAGCTGTGAAAATCTTTATATGTGTCTTGTAATAAATTATAGTGTCAAAATTTTGTCAAAAAAGGAGGATTGAATGATATGCGATGGGGCCCAAAGCAGTACCCGATATCATTATCCTAATCTTTTATTGATAAGATTTTATCCATAATAATAAATTATGTCCAAATCTATGCATTTATGGCATAGATATTATTATATGAATCTAGGTAGTCTAGGTAGGAGTCTATGGTCTAGGTAAAATAGCCTTTAGACTTTTTTGTTTTCTTTGCCAAAACTTTTGACGTAATGATTTTTTGGACTTGTATGTATCAACTTTGTGTATAAATTGGCATGTTTGCCAACGGATGAAGCAGAATGAAAAACACCCCTTCACTCTGCATTGTAAAAATTTCCAACCCCTCTCAAAAAATCTCTAAGTGTATTAAGTTTTTCAGAGTTTCAGAGTCTGTACTATAATCTTTGTAAGTGTATTTCTTATTAATATGAAGTGTGAGTAGTTTCTCTTTTTCCTTAAATATTTCAAAAGGGTAACTCTTCTATTCTAAAAATTTATTTTTTTTTTTGGAAAAACTAAGTTTATGGAATGCTTGTTTGATCATTAATATTACATGCTTTGAACCTTCGTAGTATCTGCTATTTTCTATTTTGTTACTGAGTGACCTTAGCTGAAGAGCCCGTGTGAGCCGTGGTTAGGCGTTGGAGGGCAAATTGTAGGCAGAAAGGGAAAGGTAAAATTTAGAAAATAAAAATATACTATGTTGAACGAGGCTTAGCTTCAAGGTGGGGGTACATGTAATGAAAACAAACATTGCCTAAAAATAGTTTTTACCAAAGAAAAAGAATTTTAGAATAAAAGGAGAGCAACCTGAGTAGAAATATTAAGGAAATATTGTCCATAAAAGAAATTTAAAAAATCAAAACTTTATGCCCTTAGAAGATAAACTTAGGATTAAAATCAAAATTAGTACTGAACTCATACAAGAATTAGAAGATCAAATATCAAGATATCAGTTTCTTTTATCATTAGCTTCTGGAAGATCTTTAGAAAATTATAGTTTAAAAATTTCTCAGATAAATAAACAACTAACTGTAAAACAAGAAGCCTTAAAATTAGCCATACAACAGCTGGAAGACCTTTTAGTATAACTGTAGAATTAATTAGATAATTCTCAGCCCAATTTTAAAATAGTGGTAGACCACTAACTCATCCCCCCTTAAAAAATTGGTATCAGAGCAGTGTTCGGTTTTAGGACAGTTTAAGTTAGTTTATGCATTTTGCTTATGGTAATAGAGTAGTTTTTATTTTTGGAAATTTTAGTTATAAAGTTCATATCATAGTAGCTTGTAATACTTTTAAAGTAGGAGTTAATTTTGTGTATGAAAAAAGTAGAGTATCTAGATTTAGAACTCAGCAGCCATAACCATTGTCTTAACATAGATAAAAATAAATTTCGTTGTAATTTCGAAAATACTTGTACACATTAGCTTCATAGTGAACATAATCCCCAACTAAATAACATCATAGATTATCAGATTAACTTTGCAGAAAATATCAAAAAGGACATAGATAAAATTAATAATCTTTTTATTTCATCCATAGATCATCTTCGTAATAATCATAGTATAATTAAAAATCAAGATAAAAAATTAGATTATATCCAAGATCAGTGTAGTTCAATTTTACAAAAAAGAATAGATTTAAATTTAGAAAAATTTCCCACAAAATTAGAAATAGAAGCCCTAATTTCAACCACAAATAATAGCAGCCCAAAACAAATAGAGTTAGAATTTAAACATTTAATTGAAAAAATCCATAATCAGATAAATCAAATAGCTAAACAAATAGAACAAATCAACCAAATTCAAGATAATTTAAAACAGAAATTAAAAATTTTAGAACAACTTGTAAGATCTTAGTTTATGAGTAGTGATAAGAAGGCTAATAGAGACTACCAGATTATTTTAAAACAGGCAGAAGATTTTCATAATAACCCAGAAGGAATCAGTAGCTATCAAGGAATAAATTAGTCAGATAAAATAACAATAAGACAAAATAATATAGAAATTTTATTTTTAATTAGAGTGTGTGAAAAATTTGAATATCTATCAGAACAACTACACAGCTTAGAAAATCGTCTAGCTTCTTGAGAAAAAATAATACTTCAAAAAGGAAAAGGAGTAGAAGGACAAACTAATAGACCCCAATCTCAAGTAATTGAAGAAGATATAGCCAGATATTTTGAAAAGCTTAAATTACCAAGAAAATCCACCTGTAGAATTTACAGAAAATAAAAATGTTTAAACAGCTAATAAAAGGAAGTAGTAGTAAAAAGCGTAATGAAGATGGAGATATTAAAGTGGAAGAATTTATAGATGTAGAACAACAAATAGAAAAATTTAAAAAAGAAAAGTTAGAATTAATTCTAGCTAAATATGTGTATAAGCTAGGTAAGATTCACAAAAAAACAATATTTATTTAAACACTATGGTGAACAGATTATTAGTGTAACTCAAGAAGATGAGAAAATAGAGCTAAATTTAATAGAAAGAGAAAGCTATAAATATGTAGTAAATGAACACCTTAAAATGACTCATTTAGGATTAGTAGTGGTAGGAGTTAAGGCTTTAACCAGAGAAAATTTAGGAACTAAAGTTTTTGTATGTCTCTATGATGATAGGTTTAATGATGTCGGATAGAGTATTTTAGGTAGCTATGAAGTAGATATGAATTCGAAAGGAGGAATAGTTTATTTTACACCAAATTTTTTACTACCAACCTCGACCTTTCATAAAAAGATAAAAATAGGAATAAAGAGTAGATGATACAAAATGAAAAAAAGGAGAAAAGAATTTATTAGTTTGCACAGGATTTTCAGGATTAGCAGTCTCAGAAAGTAATACTCACTATAGACTTACAAATGATCAGATAGTTAAATTATTAGGTGCAAAAGGAATAAAATCAGTACCAGCTAAAAAATTTAATTCTGAAGATAATGCAGCACTAGATTGGAAACTAGGAGATTTTCTAGGACAAAAGAGATTAGCCCCTCAAGATAATTTATTATACCAAACAGTAGATGGAAATTATGCAGTAAGATTTACTCAGTATACTTATATAGCACCAGAAAAATCTGAAGATGATGAATTTAGTAGTATAGATAGGGAAGAAAATCAAGATAATCGTAGTGAAATAAATCAGCTTTACGTAATGACAGAAGAAAAAACTATATCACAAAATAAGATATATAATATTGATGAGATAGATTTAGAAAAATTTACCCTTGAAGACATGAATAAAATATTAGATGCTAGATATTATGAATACTTAGCCAGAGGAGATACCCATGACGAAGCAGTGTCATTTTTGGATCAGGAATTTCATACAGAATATGTAGATGATATCATAGAAGATAATATACATCCTAGCAAAATATTTAGAATACCAGGACAATCTAACCTAGAAGATACTTTTTACATGAATACAGAAAGCTCAGGAACCAATAACCCACAACCTACTGTAGAAGATCCAATAGAACCAATGCATTATGCAGTAGGAGGAAGAAGACCATTAGCTAGTTCAGTACATAGTCACGCAGACCCAAATAAAAGCTATAAGTTTCATGGAAAGCGTAGACAACTAGATATGAGTATACAATTACAGCCAGTCAATAATCAAGGAACCATTTTAGATTTAGCCAGATTCGACCCTCAGATATGGCAGGAAGTAATAGAAAGATGGGAAAATGATGCAGTAAAAGCATGGATGACTAGTCCCTATGAATCAACGGATATGTGGGAATATATGGAGACACTTCTAGGAGATTCAGCTTATAATAATTATTTAACTTTCAAAGGGAAATATGAAGAAACAATTAAACAGCTCAAAGAATTAGGAAATAACCCGTGGAATTTTACAAATTTTATTAAAGAAATACTTATAGGATATGATCCTTCTAAAGGAAATGATTCCGCTCAAACCGTAGCATTAACTGAGTTAGACCAAATAACATTAGGAAGTTGGAAATATGTTGTACCTTTTAGTAGAGAATACTTAGCCTTAGTAGCAAGAACTGGAAAAAGTTTTGATGAAGAAATAGGAAATAAATATTTTAGAAAATTACTACCAGGAGAATTAGGAAGAGAGATAGAAAACAAATGGTCAATTTATTATGCAAGTTTACCAGCAAAAATAGCCACAGGAGAATTAAGAATAAGAGGAACTTTAGGAATAGGACCTAGAATAGTTTTTACATTTTATAAGCTCAGAGAAAAATATTGGAAGAAAAAATATAGAAAACCATGGAAAAAACAAAAATTCATTAGAAAAAGTAGAACTTTTAATAGGACAAATTATAAGAAATTACCCAGAGAAGAAAAAGATAAAAGAAAACAAAGATATGTTAGAAAACCCAACAGTAAAAAATGCAATTGTTTTATATGTGGAGAACCCAATTATTTTGCAAAAAACTGCCCAAAAAGACAAAGACTTTTACTAATAAACAGATAGAAAGACTACATATTATAGAAGACTTAGAAGGAGATATAGTTAGCATAACTAGTGATGATTCAGAAGTATATAGCATAGTCAGCGATTATGAATATCAAATAGAAGCCATAAGTTCAGATAGTGATTTAGAAAGTGATACGAATATAGATAGTCTTTTAGGACAACTCAACCCGGAAATAGGGCTAACTCCTTCCCAAGATACTTTCTTTATGATGGAATGTAATGCAGATACTGAATGTCAGCATAACTTTCAAATAGGATTAGGATTTGATACCACTAGATGCAGCTATTGTAATTGGTTTCCAGCTAAAGATAAACGAGCTCAATGTTTATTATGCAGTATAACCTATTGTATAGTCTGTCTAGAAAAATTAAATATGACACATAAGATAGCATTAGGAAATACTAAAGAAGATCATAGTCTAGAAAGCAGAGAATTACATTTAACAATTAGAGAATTAGAACTACAAGTAAGAGAACTTAAGGTACAAATACACGAGATAGAAACTAAGACTAGTTTTGACATAGAATGTTTAGAACTAGAGAATAGACAGCTTAAACAGTAGCTAGAACAATTTCACAATAAGTACCCTTTAAAAGACAAACTGATTGAAGGACATATGAATTCATTAGAATTAGTCAACCTAGTTGATTCTCAACCCTTTAGTCAATACTCTAAAGCCCAACCAGATACTACATCTTTACCATTCAATTATCCGGTTATACCTAAACCAAATTTAGTTGAGATCTCATGTGTAATCAAGTTTGCAGCAAAAACCCTTAGTATAGATGCCATGATAGATACAGGAGCTAGTAAATCATATATTGAACAACAAGTAGTTTCACCAGGATGGAGCACAACTTTAACAACCCCAGCTTTAGTTAGTATAGCCGACGGCACTAAACAGACATACACACATTGCATCAATGGGGCACAGATTAGTTTTCATCATCTAGGTTCTCAAGATCAGCATATAGAATGGTTTCCTATACCTCAGGTTTGGATTGGAAATACCCGACAGAATCATCCTTTCATCTTAGGACTTAATTTCATACTTAGTTTACAAGGTGGCATGTTTCTCAGCCAACACAACATTAGTTTCTTCAAGCGAACTGTACATACCCCAACAACATATGCCCTTAGCACCATCGCCCATTCCTCAGAGTTGCGTGCGAAGCGTGGTGGTACCATAGGAGTAGATTCATTTCCCGCTAGTTTTTTATTTCCAAGTAGAAATATTTTTCCCGAGCTAGCCCAAAAGTATATACCTAATGAGATAGCAAATACTTCTTTAGAAAATTTAGATATAGAAAATTATGATTTAGAAGAGATTGATTTTGAAGATAAGAGAGATTATTGGAACCTAGAAGATTTTAAACAACCAGCTAACTTAGAATTAATTTTTGCAAAAATAGGAAAAATAAAGAAAAAACCAATATACAGAAGAACAGAAAATGATTTAGATGAGATAATAAGATTAGCTGAAACAACAGAAATTTTAGGACAACAGCCCATGAAATATTGGGAAAGAAATAAAATTTTAGCCAGTCTAGATATAAAAAATAAAGATTATAGGATTACCTCAGCACAAATAGATCATACACCAGCAGACATAGAAGAATTTAGAACACAGATTTAGGAATTACTAGATTTAGGAGTAATTAGACCCAGCAATAGCCCGCACAGGAGCGCAACATTTATGGTTAGAAATCATGCAGAGATAAAAAGAGGAAAAGCTAGAATGGTTATAAATTATAAAAGATTAAATGATAATACAGAAGATGATAAATATAATATACCAGATAAAGACCAACTCATAAATAGAATACAGACAGCAAAGATATTTAGCAAATTTGATTGTAAGTCAGGATTTTGGCAGATTAAAATGGAAAAGGAAAGCATACCATGGACAGCCTTCTGTTGCCCTCAAGGACATTCTGAGTGGCTAGTTATGCCTTTTGGATTAAAAAATGCACCTTCCATATTTCAGCGTAAAATGGATAGTATATTTAATAAATATAGTTTTATACTGGTATATATAGATGACATATTAGTGTTCAGTCCAGATAAAAATAGTCACATAGATCATTTGTATATAACATTAGAGGAATTCATAAATAATGGAATAATAATTAGCAAGAAAAAGATGGTATTAAATAAACCTTACATAGAATTTTTAGGAATGGAGCTAGGAGATGGAAAAATTAGGTTACAACCTCATATAGTCAAGAAAATTTTAGACTATCCAGATAAATTAGAAGATACAAGACAACTTCAATCTTTTTTAGGAATTTTAAATTATGCACGAATGTATATTCCTAACCTTAGTAAAATAATGGGACCCCTTTATAGTAAGACCACACCCATAGGACAGAAATATTTCAATCAGCAAGATATAGCTCTAGTAAGAAAAATAAAAGACATTTGTAAAAATCTACCAGACCTACAACTTCCCTTAGAATCAGAATACATAGTTGTAGAAACAGACGCAAGTCAATTAGGATGCGGAACAATATTATTAGCTAAACCTAGTAAATATGACAATAAAAGTAAAGAATGCATTTGTAGATACAGTTCTGGAAAATTTAAAGAAAAAGATACAACTATGACCAGCCTAGATTTTGAAATATTAGGAGTAGTATACGCAATAAATAAATTTAGATTATTTTTGCACAAACCTTTTATAATTAGGACAGATTGTGAAGCCATAGTTCGATTTCATAACAATCTAAACGAGCGTAAATTAAGTACTGGAAGATGGGCAAAATTTTTAGATTGTATAGTAGGACAAGGATATAAAGTAGAATTTGAGCATATTAAAGGAAGTGATAATAGATTAATAGATTGGTTAAGTAGAAAAATTTATTTAGAAAAAGAAGATAACCAGTTTAATTTTTGTGCAGATAATGGATAACAGCAAGACCATGAACTTTGAGGGATTTTCTCTTCCTATTCATGAAGGCAGAACCAAGTTCAGACCTTTAACAGGGATTGAGTTAGACCCAGTTCAACAGTGTCTTTTAGATAACCTTTGGAACAGTCAGAACCACCCAGCTAAACGCCTTTCAGCCCTAAACTCTCTCAGTATATATTTTTCAAAAATCCAAAGCAAGCCCTTGTCTAAAAGTTTTTCTTTTTATGTAGTAGCTAAAGGAACCAAGCCTGGTATTTACCATGATTGGACAGAAGTAGAACCCTTAGTCAAATATTTTCCCACACCTCAGTTTAAAGGATTTTATGATTTTGAGTCAGCCAGTACCTATGCCCGAAGACAAATAGGAACCAGTTACTTTATTAGTCAGATAGCTAAAGATTACCTGGACACATTGAGCAGGATGACAACCAATCTTGCTACCAGTGGAGTTCAAGCTAGCTAGATATTTGGAAGCAGTAGTACAGGCAGTAGTAGTTCTAACCCTCAGATAGATTCTCAGAATCCTCTCCAGATGTGTAGACACTATGAAGGCCTTTCCAAAAATTTCAAGAAAATTATGGATAAAGGCAAAAGAGTCAGTGAAGAGCTAGACCAGCTCCGAGACGAAGAAAAACAATTGAGAGCAACCGTTCGAACCCTAACCAACCAGCTTAAAAAATTAGCTCCATAAAGAACACCTACCTCCTTACCTAGCTTAGAAATCAAACAACTCACCAGTGAGGAATTTGATCAATTGAGTGCTAGAATGTATTTCTTCAGGCATTCTATCATTCGATCCTTTTGTGAGAAAAGCCAAGTAATGGAAGACCTAAAACCCTATATTTACACCTTAGCCGAAGATAGCAGAAATAACGAGTTAGTCATTATTCAGCAATTTCTTCAAGATCTCTCCATAGCAAGAGTTGACTGCCCTGGCCTAGCTTATCAATGGACCTATACCTATGAAGATGAAGAGCAGCCCTGTTTAGACGAAGAAAAATGCAATAAGAGGTCAGAATATTTTGGTAGATGTCAGTGTAACCTAGACTTCAGCATTTGCCTTTGCCAAATAAATCTAGCTACTTTAGAAGCATTGGAGATAGAAATCAGGGGCGAAACTCGTTATCTAACAGCCCCAAAATTGTTAGATTACGGCTTTGTCTCCAGACTAATTTTCACAGATCCAGATCAGACAGATAGCTTTGGACATAAGCTTGCTCATGCAGTACTGTACGTAATGGAAGAACATCATCCGTATGTGGAAGCTTTGATAGATAGCAAACTACCAGAATGGAAGGGAATATGGTGCAATCCAGCTAAACACAAAATGTACCTCAGAGGAACCTCTACATTCCCAGGATACCCAGGACTTCTCAAAGGAGACCCTGGCCATGCAGAAGATTTCCACTCAAAGACTAGCTCAATAAATGGAGAAAATTTGCCAGCGATTCATTATTAGCATATAATGGAAATTATGGACATCTAGTCTGTGAAGATAAACATCGGAAGATACATTGTAATTTAGCCATCCCAGGATATCCATTCAGCAAAGAGACATTTGTCGATGAAAGTCAGTACCCTAACTATCAGCATGGCGTCTCTCATGAATCACGGGTGATGGGAGAGAATGATCAAGAATGGTACGATGAACCACCCATGGGAGATGGGGATGACTTTTACGACCAACTCTCAGTAGTGACCTGGACGACCTAGCAGACAGAATGTATGGGTAAAAAAAAAAAAACAAGGAGTCTTGTAGTGGGACCCCCTATTTTTTTTTTACCTATACATTCTGTCTGCTAGGTCGTCCAGGTCTGCTGCTGAGAGTTGGTCATAAAAGTCATCCCCATCTCCCATGGGTGGTTCATCGTACCATTCTTGATTATTCTCTCCCATCACCGGTGATCATGGGAGACGCCATGCTGATAGTTAGGGTACTGACTTTCATCGACAAATGTCTCTTTGCTGAATAGATATCCTGGGATGGCTAAATTACAATGTATCTTCCGATGTCTATCTTCACAGACTAGATGTCCATAATTTCCATTATATGCTAATAATGAATCGCTGGCAAATTTTCTCCATTTATTGAGCTGGTCTTTGAGTAGAAATCTTCTGCATGGCCAGGGTCTCCTATTGAGAAGTCCTGGGTATCCTGGGAATGTAGAGGTTCCTCTGAGGTACATTTTGTGTTTAGCTGGATTGCACCATATTCCCTTCCATTCTGGTAGTTTGCTATCTATCAAAGCTTCCACATACGGACGATGTTCTTCCATTACGCACAGTACTGCATGAGCAAGCTTATGTCCAAAGTTATCTGTCTGATCTGGATCTATGAAAATTAGTCTGGAGACAAAGCCGTAATCTAACAATTTTGGGGCTGTTAGATAACGAGTTTCGCCCCTGATTTCTATCTCCAATGGTTCGAAAGTAGCTAGATTTATTTGGCAAAGGCAAATGCTGAAGTCTAGGTTACACTGACATCTACCAAAATGTTCTGACCTCTTATTGCATTTTTCTTCGTCTAAACAGGGCTGCTCTTCATCTTCATAGGTATAGGTCCATTGATAAGCTAGGCCAGGGCAGTCAACTCTTGCTATGGAGAGATCTTGAAGAAATTGCTGAATAATGACTAACTCGTTATTTCTGCTATCTTCGGCTAAGATGTAAATATAGGGTTTTAGGTCTTCCATTACTTGGCTTTTCTCACAAAAGGATCGAATGATAGAATTCCTGAAGAAATACATTCTAACACTCAATTGGTCAAATTCCTCACTGGTGAGTTATTTGATTTCTAGGCTACGTAAGGAGGTAGGTGTTCTTTCTGGAGCTAATTTTTTAAGTTGGTTGGTTAGGGTTCGAACGGTTGCTCTCAATTGTTTTCTTCGTCTCGGAGCTGGTCTAGCTCTTCACTGACTCTTTTGCCTTTATCCATAATTTTCTTGAAATTTCTAGAAAGGCCTTCACAGTGTCTGCACATCTGGACAGGATTCTGAGAATCTATCTGAGGGTTAGATCTACTACTGCCTGTACTACTGCTTCCAAATATCTGGCTAACTGGAACTCCACTGGTAGCAAGAATGGTTGGCATCCTACTCAATGTGTCCAGGTAATCTTTAGCTATCTGACTAATAAAGTAACTGGTTCCTATTTGTCTTCGGGCATAGGTACTGGCTGACTCAAAATCATAAAATCCTTTAAACTGAGGTGTGGGAAAATATTTGACTAAGGGTTCTACTTCTGTCCAATCATGGTAAATACCAGGCTTGGTTCCTTTAGCTACTACATAGAAAGAAAAACTTTTAGACAAGGGCTTGTTTTGGATTTTTGAAAAATATATACTGAGAGAGTTTAGGGCTGAAAGGCGTTTAGCTGGGTGGTTCTAACTGTTCCAAAGGTTATCTAAAAGACACTGTTGAACTGGGTCTAACTCAATCCCTGTTAAAGGTCTGAACTTGGTTCTGCCTTCATGAATGGGAAGAGAAAATCCCCCAAAGTTCATGGTCTTGCTGCTCTCCATTATCTGCACAAAAATTAAACTGGTTATCTTCTTTTTCTAAATAAATTTTTCTACTTAAACAATCTGTTAACCTATTATCACTTCCTTTAATATGCTCAAATTCTACTTTATATCCTTGTCCTACTATACAATCTAAAAATTTTGCCCATCTTCTAGTACTTAATTTACGCTCGTTTAGTTTGTTATGAAATCTAACTATGGCTTCACAATCTGTCCTAATTGTAAAAGGTTTATGCAAAAATAATATAAATTTATTTATTGCGTATACTACTCCTAATATTTCAAAATCTAGGTTGGTCATAGTTGTATCTTTTTCTTTAAATTTTCCAGAACTGTATCTACAAATGCGTTCTTTATTTTTACTGTCATATTTACTAGGTTTAGCTAATAATATTGTTCCCCATCCTAATTGACTTGCGTCTGTTTCTACAACTATGTATTCTGATTCTAAGGGAAGTTGTAGGTCTGGTAGATTTTTACAAATGTCTTTTATTTTTCTTACTAGAGCTATATCTTGCTGATTGAAATATTTCTGTCCTGTGGGTGTGGTCTTACTATAAAGGGGTCCTATTATTTTACTAAGGTTAGGAATATACATTCGTACATAATTTAAAATTCCTAAAAAGGATTGAAGTTGTTTTGTATCTTCTAATTTATCTGGATAGTCTAAAATTTTCTTGACTATATGAGGTTGTAACCTAATTTTTCCATCTCCTAGCTCCATTCTTAAAAATTCTATGTAAGGTTTATTTAATACCATCTTTTTCTTGCTAATTATTATTCCATTATTTATGAATTCCTCTAATGTTATATACAAATGATCTATGTGACTATTTTTATCTGGACTGAACACTAATATGTCATCTATATATACCAGTATAAAACTATATTTATTAAATATACTATCAATTTTACGCTGAAATATGGAAGGTGCATTTTTTAATCCAAAAGGCATAACTAGCCACTCATAATGTCCTTGAGGGCAACAGAAGGCTGTCCATGGTATGCTTTCCTTTTCCATTTTAATCTGCCAAAATCCTGACTTACAATCAAATTTGCTAAATATCTTTGCTGTCTGTATTCTATTTATGAGTTGGTCTTTATCTGGTATATTATATTTATCATCTTCTGTATTATCATTTAATCTTTTATAATTTATAACCATTCTAGCTTTTCCTCTTTTTATCTCTGCATGATTTCTAACCATAAATGTTGCGCTCCTGTGCGGGCTATTGCTGGGTCTAATTACTCCTAAATCTAGTAATTCCTAAATCTGTGTTCTAAATTCTTCTATGTCTGCTGGTGTATGATCTATTTGTGCTAAGGTAATCCTATAATCTTTATTTTTTATATCTAGACTGGCTAAAATTTTATTTCTTTCCCAATATTTCATGGGCTGTTCTCCTAAAATTTCTGTTGTTTCAGCTAATCTTATTATCTCATCTAAATCATTTTCTGTTCTTCTGTATATTGGTTTTTTCTTTATTTTTCCTATTTTTGCAAAAATTAATTCTAAGTTAGCTGGTTGTTTAAAATCTTCTAGGTTCCAATAATCTCTCTTATCTTCAAAATCAATCTCTTCTAAATCATAATTTTCTATATCTAAATTTTCTAAAGAAGTATTTGCTATCTCATTAGGTATATACTTTTGGGCTAGCTCGGGAAAAATATTTCTACTTGGAAATAAAAAACTAGCGGGAACTGAATCTACTCCTATGGTACCACCACGCTTCGCACGCAACTCTGAGGAATGGGCGATGGTGCTAAGGGCATATGTTGTTGGGGTATGTACAGTTCGCTTGAAGAAACTAATGTTGTGTTGGCTGAGAAACATGCCACCTTGTAAACTAAGTATGAAATTAAGTCCTAAGATGAAAGGATGATTCTGTCGGGTATTTCCAATCCAAACCTGAGGTATAGGAAACCATTCTATATGTTGATCTTGAGAACCTAGATGATGAAAACTAATCTGTGCCCCATTGATGCAATGTGTGTATGTCTGTTTAGTGCCGTCGGCTATACTAACTAAAGCTGGGGTTGTTAAAGTTGTGCTCCATCCTGGTGAAACTACTTGTTGTTCAATATATGATTTACTAGCTCCTGTATCTATCATGGCATCTATACTAAGGGTTTTTGCTGCAAACTTGATTACACATGAGATCTCAACTAAATTTGGTTTAGGTATAACCGGATAATTGAATGGTAAAGATGTAGTATCTGGTTGGGCTTTAGAGTATTGACTAAAGGGTTGAGAATCAACTAGGTTGACTAATTCTAATGAATTCATATGTCCTTCAATCAGTTTGTCTTTTAAAGGGTACTTATTGTGAAATTGTTCTAGCTACTGTTTAAGCTGTCTATTCTCTAGTTCTAAACATTCTATGTCAAAACTAGTCTTAGTTTCTATCTCGTGTATTTGTACCTTAAGTTCTCTTACTTGTAGTTCTAATTCTCTAATTGTTAAATGTAATTCTCTGCTTTCTAGACTATGATCTTCTTTAGTATTTCCTAATGCTATCTTATGTGTCATATTTAATTTTTCTAGACAGACTATACAATAGGTTATACTGCATAATAAACATTGAGCTCGTTTATCTTTAGCTGGAAACCAATTACAATAGCTGCATCTAGTGGTATCAAATCCTAATCCTATTTGAAAGTTATGCTGACATTCAGTATCTGCATTACATTCCATCATAAAGAAAGTATCTTGGGAAGGAGTTAGCCCTATTTCCGGGTTGAGTTGTCCTAAAAGACTATCTATATTCGTATCACTTTCTAAATCACTATCTGAACTTATGGCTTCTATTTGATATTCATAATTGCTGACTATGCTATATACTTCTGAATCATTACTAGTTATGCTAACTATATCTCCTTCTAAGTCTTCTATAATATGTAGTCTTTCTATCTGTTTATTAGTAAAAGTCTTTGTCTTTTTGGGCAGTTTTTTGCAAAATGATTGGGTTCTCCACATATAAAACAATTGCATTTTTTACTGTTGGGTTTTCTAACATATCTTTGTTTTCTTTTATCTTTTTCTTCTCTGGGTAATTTCTTATAATTTGTCCTATTAAAAGTTCTACTTTTTCTAATGAATTTTTGTTTTTTCCATGGTTTTCTATATTTTTTCTTCCAATATTTTTCTTTCCTATATTTTCCATATTTTTTTGTATTTTTTCCTATTATATTCATCTTCATATTGCTGAGGAGTATATATTACACTGCTACAAAAGCCGTAACTTTGTTTTTTCAAATCTTTCTATATTTTAACTTCTATACATTTTTCTCTGAGCTTATAAAATGTAAAAACTATTCTAGGTCCTATTCCTAAAGTTCCTCTTATTCTTAATTCTCCTGTGGCTATTTTTGCTGGTAAACTTGCATAATAAATTGACCATTTGTTTTCTATCTCTCTTCCTAATTCTCCTGGTAATTTTCTAAAATATTTATTTCCTATTTCTTCATCAAAACTTTTTCCAGTTCTTGCTGCTATGGCTAAGTATTCTCTACTAAAAGGTACAATATATTTCCAACTTCCTAATGTTATTGGTCTAACTCAGTTAATGCTACGCTTTGAGCGGAATCATTTCCTCTAGAAGGATCATATCCTATAAGTATTTCTTTAATAAAATTTGTAAAATTCCACGGGTTATTTCCTAATTCTTTGAGTTGTTTAATTGTTTCTTCATATTTCCCTTTGAAAGTTAAATAAATATTATAAGCTGAATCTCCTAGAAGTGTCTCCATATATTCCCACATATCCGTTGATTCATAGGGACTAGTCATTCATGCTTTTACTGCATCTTTTTCCCATCTTTCTATTACTTTCTGCCATATCTGAGGGTCGAATCTGGCTAAATCTAAAAGGGTTCCTTGATTATTGACTGGCTGTAATTGTATACTCATATCTAGTTGTCTATGCTTTCCATGAAACTTATAGCTTTTATTTGGGTCTGCGTGACTACGTCCTGAATTGGCTAATGGTCTTCTTCCTCCTACTGCATAATGCACTGGTTCTATTGGATCTTCTACAGTTGGTTGTGGGTTATTGGTTCCTGAGCTTTCTGTATTCATGTAAAAAGTATCTTCTAGGTTAGATTGTTCTGGTATTCTAAATATTTTGCTAGGATGTATATTATCTTCTATGATATCATCTACATATTCTGTATGAAATTCCTGATCTAAAAATGACACTGCTTCGTCATGGGTATCTCCTCTAGCTAAGTATTCATAATATCTAGCATCTAATATTTTATTCATGTCTTCTAGGGTAAATTTTTCTAAATCTATCTCATCAATATTATATATCTTATTTTGTGATATAGTTTTTTCTTCTGTTATTACGTAAAGCTGATTTATTTCACTACGATTATCTTGATTTTCTTCCCTATCTATACTACTAAATTCATCATCTTCAGATTTTTCTGGTGCTACATAAGTATACTGAGTAAATCTTACTGCATAATTTCCATCTGATGTTTGGTATAATAAATTATCTTGAGGGGCTAATCTCTTTTGTCCTAGAAAATCTCCTAGTTTCCAATCTAGTGCTGCATTATCTTCAGAATTAAATTTTTTAGCTGTTAATGCTTCTATTCTTTTTGCGCCTAATAATTTAACTATCTGATCATTTGTAAGTCTATAGTGAGTATTATTTTCTGAGACTGCTAAACCTAAAAATCCTGTGCAAACTAATAAATTCTTTTCTCCTTTTTTCATTTTGTATCCTCTACTCTTTATTCCTATTTTTATCTTTTTATGAAAGGTTGAGGTTGGTAGTAAAAAATCTGGTGTAAAATAAACTATTCCTCCTTTCGAATTCATATCTAGTTCATAGCTACCTAAAATACTTTGTCCGACATCATTAAACCTATCATCATAGAGACATACAAAAACTTTAGTTCCTAAATTTTCTCTGGTTAAAGCCTTAACTCCTACCACTACTAATCCTAAATGAGTCATTTTAAGGTGTTCATTTACTGCATATTTATAGCTTTCTCTTTCTATTAAATTTAGCTCTATTTTCTCATCTTCTTGAGTTACACTAATCATCTGTTCACCATAGTTTTTAAATAAATATTTGTTTTTTATGAATCTTACCTAGCTTATACACATATTTAGCTGGAATTAATTCTAACTTTTCTTTTTAAAATTTTTCTATTTGCTATTCTACATCTATAAATTCTTCCACTTTAATATCTTCATCTTCATTACGCTTTTTACTACTACTTCCTTTTATTAGCTGTTTAAACATTTTTATTTTCTATAAATTCTACAGGTGGATTTTCTTGGTAATTTAAGCTTTTCAAAATATCTGGCTATATCTTCTTCAATTACCTGAGATTGGGGTCTATTAGTTTGTCCTTCTACTCCTTTTCCTTTTTGAAGTATTATTTTTTCTAAAGAAGCTAGACGATTTTCTAAGCTGTGTAGTTGTTCTGATAGATATTCAAATTTTTCACACACTCTAATTAAAAATAGAATTTCTATATTATTTTGTCTTACTGTTATTTTATCTGACTGATTTATTCCTTGATAGCTACTGATTCCTTCTGGGTTATTATGAAAATCTTATGCTTGTTTCAAAATAATCTGGTAGTCTTTATTAGCTTTTTTTTATCACTACTCATAAACTAAGATCTTACAAGTTGTTCTAGAATTTCTAATTTTTGTTTTAAATTATCTTGAATTTGGTTGATTTGTTCTATTTGTTTAGCTATTTGATTTATCTGACTATGAATTGTTTCAATTAAATGTTTAAATTCAAACTCTATTTGTTTTGAGCTGCTATTATTTGTGGCTGAAATTAGGGCTTCTATTTCTAATTTTGTGGGAAATTTTTCTAAATTTAAATTTATTCTTTTTTGTAAAATTGAACTACACTGATCTTGGATATAATCTAATTTTTTATCTTGATTTTTAATTATACTGCGATTATTACGGAGATGATCTATGGATGAAATAAAAAGATTATTAATTTTATCTATGTCCTTTTTGATATTTTCCGCAAAGTTAATCTGATAATCTATGATGCTATTTAGTTGGGGATTATGTTCACTATGAAGCTGATGTGTACAAGTATTTTCGAAATTACAACGAAATTTATTTTTATCTATGCTAAGACGATGGTTATGGCTGCTGAGTTCTAAATCTAGATACTCTACAAAATTAACTCCTACTTTAAAATTATTACAAGCTACTATGATATGAACTTTATAACTAAAATTTTCAAAAATAAAAACTACTCTATTACCATAAGCAAAATGCATAAACTAACTTAAACTGTCCTAAAACCGAACACTGCTCTGATACCAATTTTTTAAGGGGGGATGAGTTAGTGGTCTACCACTATTTTAAAATTGGGCTGAGAATTATCTAATTAATTCTACAGTTATACTAAAAGGTCTTCCAGTTGTTGTATGGCTAATTTTAAGGCTTCTTGTTTTACAGTTAGCTGTTTATTTATCTGAGAAATTTTTAAACTGTAATTTTCTAAAGATCTGCCAGAAGCTAATGATAAAAGAAACTGATATCTTGATATTTGATCTTCTAATTCTTGTATGAGTTCAGTACTAATTTTGATTTTAATCCTAAGTTTATCTTCTAAGGGCATAAAGTTTTGATTTTTTTAATTTCTTTTATGGACAATATTTCCTTAATATTTCTACTCAGGTTGCTCTCCTTTTATTCTAAAATTCTTTTTCTTTGGTAAAAACTATTTTTAGGCAATGTTTGTTTTCATTACATGTACTCCCACCTTGAAGCTAAGCCTCGTTCAACATAGTATATTTTTATTTTCTAAATTTTACCTTTCCCTTTCTGCCTACAATTTGCCCTCCAACGCCTAACCACGGCTCACACGGGCTCTTCAGCTAGGATCACTGTCACGACCCCAAACCGCCCTTAGTAGTTTGGTGCCGTGATGGCCAGTAATCCAAGATTACTGAAGGCCAACTTTCTCTAGTTTAACACAATCAGAGTATAGTATATGGGGCTCACAGATGCGGAAGCGATAAATCAAAATACAAGTGGTCCATAAGAGCTGTGCATAGATCAAATGTAATGGCATACATCTTTACATAACTTTACAAATTGAATACAACAAAGTAAAATACGTATTACATCTTGATCAAAAGGCTTCTCGAGCCGACATATACAAAATGCAGTGAATACAAGCCAAGAAGCATGATTTTCAAGATTCGCCGACATAGGCAATGACATCGCCGACGTGAATACAAACAAAGCTGACAAAATCATGGATCCAAAACAAGCTTTCAAAAACACAATCTAGGCGTCGCCGACGTCTTGCTCATCACCTACATATATATAGAGAGGGTGAGCTTGGATACTCAGTGAATGGTACTAGTAATAAAGGTTTTGCATGAATATAGCCGAAGTCTTTCAAAACGAAACATGCCAAAAACCATACGAATATTAGCCGAGATCCTTTCAGAGCAAAACACATCAAAACTTTATCAAAGCAAGAGTTGAACCGTATTCATCTATCATGTCTTACAAGTCTCAAGGGATGCTTACTGGCATCGGCAAAACACGAATCAAGCTTTCCGAACAAACAAATCCACGCGGTAAACCGTCAGTGGCAAAACAAAGACTGCACGATCTGTAATCGATTAATCAAAGGTACTGCGAAAGTTTATAGTCCTCCAGCACAAGGGACTTGTGTTACTTAAGCTCGTAGCTCTTTTTAACACGATGGTCTTGTGTTACTTAGGCCCGTAGCCCGCTTTAACACGATGGTCTTGTGTTACTTAGGCCCGTAGCCCGCTTTAACACGATAGTCTTTCCAAGAAAGGATCGTATCCTTTTATACTTAGTGCTGCAAAAGTTTAGAGTCCTCCAGCACAAGGGACTTTTCAAGGATGACATCAAAACAAAGCTTATACTTGATACATCAAAACAGAGCTATTCATTCATGCTTAACAAATACTTTCGTCAAAACAAAGCAAAGCAACATTTATCAAAACAGTATAACATAGCTTTATTAAGAATACCACTCACATAGATCTTCTCGGGTGTAGGCTCAAAGCAAAGATCAAGGACCTACAATCACATGGCAATCACATTCTCAAAACAAGCTTTACATGCATGCAAATGATCCCGGCATTCTCACCAGATCCAAGTCAATAACAAAGCAAAACATGCTGGGAGTTTAAACACTGTTTCCGTCTCATGAAACACACTGGGTACCAACCAGGTCTTTGCCGAGGTCCTACACCTCCTTGCCGAGGTGTCGTCCCGATGGCCTTATTCAAAAGCAAAGTCGGGAAAACCTGGGTTTCCCTTTGAAGAATCATAAAGAACATGATGAACATGATCATGAGGAAGATGAATGCAAAGATCATAACTTGTTACAAAAAATTTGAGATTTCATGCCATGAGTTCAAAACATGGACCTGGGTACCCATACAAGAAGGTCATGCAAGAACAAACACAAAACATGGTTCTTGTTCCAAACTTTCGGATCAAAACGAGACTTTTCTTCAAGAACACATGAATACTATCTTTCTCTTCTGAAACCAACTTCAAATCGAGGCATGACATGCAAAACAAATTCGATCATGCAATGCAGCTAGATGATCAATCACAGTGACCATAGTAGATTAAGATTCTTACCCCAAAGCTCGAATCTAACGGCTCAACTCCAAAGGTCAACTCAAAAATCTACTCTCTCACTCTAAAACTCCTTCTCCCTCTTCTAGAGCTTCTCTCTCTTCAAGAACAAAACTTGTAACAAAATGATACAAAAGAATGATATGTTCACAGGCCTGCCGGCTGACTTATCCTTCAGCTCGGACACATGGCGCTTCCGGGTTGGTTCAGCTCAAAAAGGTGACTGATTGATAAGACAAGTCTATGACAAAGCGTATGCAGCAAGCTAAGGCAAGACACATCGGCAAGTAATGACATCGGCTAAAGTCAAAGCTTCGGCAACAGGGTAACAAAGACATCGGCTAGGGAGGACGACACTTGACTAAGCTGTGCCACACCTTAGCCTGGGTGTGCCACACCTCGGTCTAGGCCATACCTGCCCAAGGACAAGGATCACTAAGTGCAAAACACCTCGGCAAACATGCCCGGGGTGAAGATGGGGGTCGACCAAGTGGTTCCAAGGCAGCTCTAGGTACAAAGGTTCAAAGGTGAACTAAACTCAAGATGACCTCGGCTACACACCAAGCAAGGAACAAAATCATGCAAGCAACACTTAAACAAAACAAGGCAAGGCAAAACTTGCAAACAACATAACAAGACAAGATCATGCATGAATGTATGCAAGTATGACAACAGTAAGGTGAGGGTTGCTACAGTCACTCAGTAACAAAATAGAAAATAGCAGATATTAATGAGCAAACAAGCATTCCATAAACTTAGTTTTTCCAAAAAGAAAATAAATTTTTAGAATAGAAGAGTTACCCTTTTGAAATATTTAAGGAAAAAGAGAAACTACTCACACTTCATATTAATAAGAAATATACTTACAAAGATTATATTACAGACTCTGAAACTCTGAAAAACTTAATACACTTAGAGGTTTTGAGAGGGGTTGGAAATTTTTACAATGCAGAGTGAAAGGGTGTTTTTCATTCTGTTTCATCCGTTGGCAAACATGCCAATTTATACACAAAGTTGATACATACAAGTCCAAAAAAACATTACGTCAAAAGTTTTGGCAAAGAAAACAAAAAAGTCTAAAGGCTATTTTACCTAGACCATAGACTCCTACCTAGACTACCTAGATTCATATAATAATATCTATGCCATAAATGCATAGATTTGGACGTAAGTTATTATTATGGATAAAATCTTATCAATAAAAGATTAGGATAATGATATCGGGTACTGCTTTAGGCCCCATCGCATATCATTCAATCCTCATTTTTTGACAAAATTTTGACACTATAATTTATTACAAGACACGTATAAAGATTTTTACAGCTTTTCTTTAATAAAGCAGGATAAGAAATATCCACTTTATTAAAGTAGTGAGTGAAGGAAAATCCTTATCACTAACAGACTCAAATAATTATAGACACAAAATATTTGTAAAATCTTTTTTGTTTTTTCTTGGCGTGCATTTTTCTGATATCTGAGGAGAATCCTTATCTTCTATGGATTTTGTCTTCTTTTGCTGGAGCGCCAATTATTGATGTCGACCCTTGGACTGATTCTTCAAAGTTGGGTCTTCGTGGAAAATTTTCAAAATGTAAAGAGTCAAGAAATAATCTACTACAACATGTTCAAAATATATTATGAGTCTTGTAGTGGGACCCCCTGTTAATTTACTGAGAATTTATTAATTAGATAATTCTCAGCAAATTAACGGTGAATTCACAATAAATTACTGATTAAAATTCCCAGTAAATTCTCAGTAAATTCCCAGTAAATACTCAGTAAATTCTCAATAAACACTCAGTAAATGACTTAGTAAATTATTAGTAAATTACTCAGTAAATTCCAAGTAAATTCTAAATAAATTCCCAGGAAACTCTGAGTAAATTCCCAGCAAATTGTAATTAAATTACTTAGCAAATTCTCAGTAAATTCTCAGTTAATTCCAAATAAATTACTCAGTGAATTCACAATAAATTACTCAGCAAATTCTCAGTAAATTCCCTGTAAATTATCATTAAATTACTCAGTAAATTCCAAGTAAATTCTCAGTAAATACTTAGTAAATTCCCTGAAAATACTTAGTAAATTCGCAGTAAATTATTGAGTAAATTCCCATTAAATTCTCAGTAAATTACTTAGTAAATTCCTAGTAAATTATCCTTAAATTACTCATTAAATTCTCAGTAAATTACACAGTAAACTCCCAATAAATTTTCACGACCCTAAACTGCCCCTACTAGTTTGGTGCCGTGATGGCTAGTAATCCGGGATTATCGAAGGCCAACCTCCAAAATCCACACACAATCAGAGTATAAATATATATGGGGCTCACAAGTGCGGAAGCAATAATTTAAAAATACAAGTGGTCCAGAAGAGCAGTGCGTAAGTTACATGGAATGGCATACAACTTTACATAATATTACAACTTGAATACAAATATAATAAGGTACAAAATACATTTTACATCTTGATCAAAAGGCTTCTCCAGCCGACATGTGTAAATTACAAGCATCATAAGCCGAGAAGCATAATTTTCAAGACTGCCGACATGAATACAAATTAGGCCGACATAACAAAACCCAAAACAAGCTCGCGAGTCACACCTAGGCGTCACCGCCTTCCTGCTCATCACCTACATACATATAGAGAGGGTGAGCTTGGATACTCAGTGAATGGTATAAGAAATAAAGGGGTTTGCATGACTGGTATTCAAGATCTTTATCAAACAATACATAACATAATTAGTGCAAGTCAAGGGATGAACCAAGTCCATCTTCCAAATCTGTCAAGTTTCAAAGGATGCTTACTAACATCATTATAATACAAGTGATGACATCTCGGCAAACAAAACCCACGCGGTAAACCGTCAGTGGCAAACAAGACAAGACAAGACAAGACAAGGGAGATATCTCAATTCAATGGTGCCGTTGCATTATAGTCCCCTGAGACTAAGGACTTGTGCTACTAATGCTTAGAGTCCCCTAGCACGTACGGACTTCCAAACTTTGTGCTACAAATGCTTATAGTCCCCTAGCACGTACGAACTTCCAAACTTTGTGCTACAAATGCTTATAGTCCCCTAGCACGTACGGACTTCCAAACTTTGTGCTACAAATGCTTATAGTCCCTTAGCACGTACGGACTTCCAAACTTTGTGCTACAAATGCTTATAGTCCCTTAGCACGTACGGACTTTCCAAGAATGTCATCAAAACAAGATAATATAATATATATATTTTCCAATTAGGAATAACCATTCATGCTTTCAAATACTTTCCAAAACGAAGCAAAACAAGACTTTTATCAAAGCATTATAACATAGCTTTATTAAAAATACCACTCACTTAGTTCTTCAAACGTCGGGGTCAAGGCAAGTCCAAACCCTACAAACACATGGCAAAGTCTGTTGAATGCGCTTTCAAACAAGTTTCACATGCATACAGATGATCTCGGCATTCCTCAAGACTAAGTCGAATCAAAACAAACACAGTTCTTTATCTCAGAAAAACATGCTAGGCCACTGCCAGGTCAAGGCCGAGGTCCCACACCTCCTTGCCGAGGTGTTGCCTCGATGGCCACATTCAAGGAAATGAGGTCGGGAAAAATCTAGGTTTCCCTTTCTAGAAGAACATGAAGAACATGAACATGAGGAAGATGAATGCAAAGATCATAATTTACTATTACAAATCTGAGATTTCATGCTATGAATTCAAAAATATGGACCTGGGTACCCATTTTCAAGGATCTTGTAAGAACAAACACAAAAACATGAATTTTAATGCAAACTTTCAGATCAAACAAGACTTTTCCTTCAAGAACACATGAACACTATTTTCTCTTTCTAAAACCAACTTTAAATCGATGCATGACATGCAGAACGGGTTCGATCATGCAATGCAGCTAGATGATCAATAAGAACGACAAGGGTAAATCAAGAATCTAACCTCAATACGCGAATCTAATGGTTTGATCTCTAGGAATCAAGCTCGAAGCCCACTCTCTCACTCTAAATCTTCTTCTTCTTCTAGAGCTTCTCTCTCCTCACAAACAAAGACATACAGCAAAATGATACATTTCTAGGTCTGCTGGCTGACTTAACCCTCTACAGGGGCACGTGGCAGCGGCTGGTTGGTGCTACTCAAAAAGGTGGCTGACTGACAAGACAAAACTATGACAAAGTGTGTTCAACAAGCAAGATGGCATGGGCACTTCGGTAGGCAATGATCTCGGCTAAAAGCAAGGCATCGGCAAGTAAAGGAATAATGACCTCGGCTAGGAAGGACAACACTTGACTAAGCTGTGCCACACCTTGGCCTAGATGTGCCACACCTCGGTCTAGGTCATACCTCTCCGGGACAAGATCACTTAGGTGCAAAGGTAACATCTCGGCCTAGATAATTCACACCTCGGCCTTGGTGGTGAAAACTTCAGCCTAGATAATGACATCTCGGCCAAGATGTCAGGGTGAAGGTGGAGGTCAAACAAAGGGGTTCCAAGTTAATTCCAGACTGAAGACGACTTCGGCTAAACTCACACCAAGCAAGGTACAAAACATGCTATAACACTTAAACGAACAAGGACAAGACTTGAAACGCAAGCTTACAAGACAGAATCACATGAATGCACATGAGTATGATTAGGATAGCATGAGGGTTATCACATCCTACCCCCCTTAAAGAAGTTTGGTCCCCAAACTTGAGTTACCTTGATTCGAGAATAACTCCAGGTAACGGACTTTCATTTCCTCTTCCATTTCCCACGTAGCATCCTTGCTGTAAAGCTCTTTCCATTCAATCTTCACCATCGGTATTGCCTTATTTCTCAATCGCCTCACTTGTCTATCGATGATGCGTATCGGCTCTTCTTCATAGCTTAGGCCTTCATCAACCACAACCCCGAAATGATCGATCACGTGTAGTGGATCCCGTATATACTTTCTCAACATCGAGATATGAAACACGTTATGAACTTGACTTAATCTCGGTGGTAAAGCAAGTCTGTAGGCAACCGGGTTAACTTTCTCAAGAATTTCAAACGATCCAATAACGGGGTGCCAATTTACCCTTCTTCCCAAATCTTGAAACTCCTTTCATCGACGAGGTTTTCAGGAACACATGATCCCCTACTTCGAATTCTAACTCCTTTCTTCTCTGGTCGGCGTAACTCCTTTGCCGGCTCTGAGAGGTTCTGATTCTCTGTTGGATAAGCTTAATCTTTTCGGTTGTCCTTTGAACTAAATCGGGGCCGATCAAAGCTTTATCTCCTACTTCGGTCCAACATATCGGCGATCTGCACTTTCTTCCATACAAGGCTTCATATGGCGCCATGCCAATGCTAGCTTGGTAGCTGTTGTTGTAAGCGAACTCTACTAATGGCAAATGCACTTCCCAGCTTCCCTTGAAGTCCAATACACACAGTCTAAGCATATCTTCAAGTGTTTGAATTGTTCTCTCTGTTTGGCCATCGGTCTGGGGATGAAAAGCTGTACTAAACCTCAATTCGATCCCCAAAGCCCTTTGTAAACTCTGCCAAAATCTAGAAACAAATTTTGGATCTCGGTCTGACACGATGGACATCGGCACACCATGAAGTCTAACGATCTCATTCATATACAACAAAGTAAGTCGATCAGCACTGAACAAGGTCCTAACTGGCAAGAAATGCGCTGACTTAGTTAACCTGTCGATTATGACCCAAATCGAATCCATTCCTTTCTGTGTCTTCGGCAAACCAATCACAAAGTCCATGGAGATGTCTTCCCATTTCCACTCAGGAATCGGCAAAGGTTGGAGAAGTCCTGCCGGCCTCTGATGTTCTGCTTTCACTTGTTGACAATACAAACACTGAGACACGAACTCGGCTATCTCTCTTTTCATATTCGGCCACCAAAAGGTCTGTTTTACATCTTGATACATCTTGGTGTTCCCTGGATGAACTGCAAATCTGGATCCATGAGAGTCTTGCAAAATCCTTCTTTTCAATTTTGGGACGTCGGCCACGCACAATCTTCCTTCAAACTTAAGCACTCCATTCTCAAGGGTGTAACCCGACCTCGGCCTGGTGGTAATCTCATCGGCTACCTTCTTCAGGAATCCATCCTCCATTTGCCTTGCCTTTACTTCCCCAATAGTAGTCGGCTCCACTGAAATCATGGCTAGGCATGCCAAACTTCCCACTGACCTCCTACTCAATGCGTCGGCTACCGAGTTTGCTTTACCCGGGTGATACTGAATCTGCATGTCGTAATCCTTCAATAATTCAAGCCATTTTCTCTGCCTCAAATTTAGTTCCTTTTGGGTGAATAAGTACTTCAAACTCTTGTGATCCGTAAAAACTTGGCAAGAGGCTCCATACAAGTAGTGGCGCCAAATCTTCAAAGCAAACACCACGGCGGCTAGCTCAAGATCATGGGTTGGATAGTTCTTTTCATGAAGTTTCAACTGACGAGATGCATATGCTATGACTCTGCCCCCTTGCATTAATACACAGCCCAAACCCTTATGTGAAGCATCGCTGAAAATCTGAAATTCCTCATTACCCGACGGGAGTACAAGAACTGGTGCCGTAACTAACCTCGTCTTCAACTCTTGGAAGGCTGATTCTCTATCATCGGTCCATTCATATGCTGTTCCCTTCTTAGTTAGTTGTGTCAATGGTACTGCTATCTTTGAGAAGTCCTTCACAAACTTTCTGTAATAGCCTGCCTGTCATGACCCGAACCCGCCCCTATGGGTTAAGGACATAACCGGCCAGTAATCTTGAGATTACCTACGGCCTCATATTCAGAACAGACATACCTTGTCAGAGTAAAGGGGCCAAACGGAAGCAAAAATTGAAAACTTTGTCCATAGAGCCGTGCTTACATGCACATCAACAGACCATATTCAGTTACGTTAATAACCCACATTAAAAGTACAGTTCCACAAAATTCATTACAGACAGGATCAACCAAAACGAGTCAACCTATGACAGACTATTTACAGATATACATAAAGTCCTTGCCGGCAAGACAAAGCATAATTACATAGCAAAAAGGCAAGGGTAGGTCTCAAGAGTGAGACGCAAGGCTAACTTCCTCAAAACTTGGATTTTCCTAGCGGACTTCACTGGGGCTGGGTTTGGACTTCCCTTGGCTCACCTACAAACACATGAATGAGCGTGAGCGATAGCCCAGTGAATAATATCAGATGCAGAAATTACAGAACAATGTAGAACAACATGTTCCAAACGGCCTTGGGCCCAATTCATACTCCTATTCATGGCAAAACGGCCTTCGGCCCATTCACTTGTGTCGAAACGGCCTTCGGCCCATTCATTTCTGTTAGAATGGCCTTCGGCCTACTCGTTCATGTCAAAACGACCTTCGGCCTACTCATTCATGTCAAAACGGCCTTTGGCTTACTCGTTCATGTCAAAACGACCTTCGGCCTACTCATTCATGTCAAAACGACCTTTGGTCCATTCATTTACATCAGGACGACCTTTGGTCCATTCATTTATATCAAAACGACCTTCGGTCCATTCATTCACATCAGGACGGCCTTTGGTCCATTCATATATATCGAAACGACCTTCGGTCCATTCATTCACATCAGGACGGCCTTTGGTCCATTCATATATATCAAAACGACCTTCGGTCCATTCATTCATATAAAAACTCTTGTCCACAATCCCAATTAACAACTCATAAAGTTTAAGGGAATAAACAATTGGACATTGACAAGCTTTCGAATATTGACATTACTCACGGTGATCGGCTTGTGGATGCGCCCTGGAGCTTGACCCTACACATTTCATGAGTACAAAAGGGTCACTAACAGTTCAATCCATTCTTTAATTCACATATTCCTCTTTAGGCTTTCTTTTTATCTCAATAACTCGTTTACAATGTTTAACATATGCCTAAGAGTGCTTACAAGTGAAAGGGAACGGAAAACGAAACACAGAACGCATAAACAAAATTTCAGGAAACAGGGTCCCCGCTCGAGCGTCAACTTATCCGCTCGAGCGGACCCTTAAGGCCTGCAAAAGTACTGGTTGCATGAAAATTACGCTCGAGCATTAAATAGGGCGCTCGAGCGGAAGGCCTGTCTACAAAATTCCACGCTCGAGTGTGATATGTCCCGCTCGAGCGGACATCCAACTCTGCAAAAATGCTGGGAGCACGATTTTCCCGCTCGAGCGGCCATTACCCCGCTCGAGCGGACATCAAAATTCTGGAAAACCCAGAACTGTGTTCTTGAGTTCCAACATCGAATTCAAGGGCCCCAAATGCATGATTTCGGCTCAAACTTCATATAATTGTGTACTAACATGATAAAGACACCAAATTACCACATATTGAAACTCAATTCCCATGAATCAATCACATGCAAACCCAAACTATACCAAACTTACTTCCAATACATTAAATTCATGCATTTAAGTTTCATATCCTCATCAATCATGCATGCATGTCAATTCTTGACTCCATTTCTATTCCAATCAATGCAAATGGTGTTCATTCTCATGGAACACAACAAAAACATGCTTGCATGTAGGATTTAACACTCATATTTCTATATTCATCCCAATACATGCTTGATTATGCAAAACCATGGTGAATCTATACATGCATGTGCATTTTAACTTCAATTCCATCAACTAGAGTACAACTCTTGTTCTTGATCACCAATTAACCTTTAATTCACAAAATCACAAGTTCAAACTCATGAATTCATAAACAATCACTTACCTAGAAGCTCAATCTATGGTCAGTTCTTGAGTTGGACTTCAAATTCATGACCTTGGGCCAAAAATTACACAACTCTCTCCCTCACTCTCTCTAGCAGCCGACCTCCCCCCTTTCTTAGAGTTTGATCAGCCAAAAATGAAGGTATATGAGAGAATGAGAAGTGTAGTGCTCAAACACAAGAAGTCCCACTAGCCACAATTAAGATATTAAACAATTTGAGCACAATGCCATTAAATAATTCAATTTAATCTGGCCTGAATCAATTTTTCAATTAAATTTCACCGTAGGCTCTAAAAATTATGCCAATCACAATGGCGTAATCAATTTCAGGTTCTGTGGCCGATAAGGCCCTCAATTTAATTTCCAAAGCGGATTATTCAAACAGATATTCCTACGGTAAACAGATAAAACTTTCAAAATCACATATATTCACATAATGGCACATAAAATCATGGTAAACACATAATCACACTCAATTTAAGGACTAATTAGCATATTACGGAACAGGGGTATTACAGTCTTCCCCCCTTTAGGAAGTTTGGTCCTCCAAACTTAATTTACCTTCGTCGGGAAACAAATGTGGATAGCGTAGACGCATTTCCTCCTCTTTTTCCCATGTAACATCTGTCCCATAGTGTTCCTTCCATTCCACTTTCACCATTGGAATGGATCTGTTTCTCAATTCTTTCACTTGTCGGTCAACAATTCTTTCCGGCCATTCAGCATGTTCCATATTTTCATCAATAGCAACCCGGTGATAATCAATCACATGCAACGGGTCTCGGAGGTAACCCCTCAACATCGACACATGAAATACGTTATGGATTTGCTCGAATCCCGGTGGCAAAGCAACTCTATAAGCAACTGGGCCAAGCCTCTCCAAAATCTGAAACGGCCCAATGTAACGGGGCGACAACTTGCCCTTTTTCCCAAACCTGACTTGGCCTTTCATCGGAGAAACTCGGATGAACACATGGTCGCCGACCTCATACTCAAGAGGTCTTCTCCGAACGTCTGCATAATTCTTCTGTCGGTCTTGAGCTGTTTTGAGCCTTTGCCGAATAGTTTTGATCTTTTCAGAGGTGTCCTGTACAATTTCAGGCCCAAGCAAAGCTCTGTCTCCGACCTCTGTCCAACAAATAGGTGATCTACACCTCCTACCATACAAAGCCTCGTATGGTGCCATACCGATGCTAGAGTGGAAGCTATTATTATAGGTAAATTCTGCAAGTGGCAAGTAGTCTTCCCAACTCCCCTGAAAATCCAAAGCACACATGCGAAGCATATCTTCCAAAGTCTGTATTGTTCGTTCTGACTGCCCATCTGTCTGTGGGTGGAATGCAGTGCTGAACCTTAGTTCTGTTCCCATAGCTTCCTGCAAACTCTTCCACAATCTAGATACAAATTTCGGATCTCTATCCGACACAATGGATACCGGAACTCCATGTAAACGGACAATTTCATCAACATAAATAGTAGCCAACCTATAAGCGGTAAACGTAGTTTTGACAGGCAGAAAATGTGCAGATTTAGTCAGTCTATCAACTACAACCCAAACAGAATCCATACCTCGGGAAGTCCGAGGTAGGCCAACAACGAAATCCATAGTCACATGTTCCCACTTCCACTCAGGAATAGGGAGAGGTTGAAGTAGACCGCCTGGTTTCTGATGTTCAGCCTTAACCTGCTGACACTGAAGGCACTTGGACACATATTCTGCAATCTCTTTCTTCATTTTAGGCCACCAATAGGTTTGTTTCAAATCCCGATACATTTTATTGTTACCCGGATGCATAGCAAATACGGATCTGTGGGCTTCATCTAAGACCCTCTTCTTTAGTTCCGTTATATCTGGGACACATATTCGGTTTCGAAATTTCAACATTCCATTCTCGACACCGAACTCCGCTTTTGGGCTTACTTCAAATTCGTCAATTACCTTTCTGAGGAACTCATCCTCTTTCTGTTTCTGCTTGACTTCATCAACAATTGCCGGCTCGGCTGTAATAGCGGCTATCAATCCGCCCTGTTCACATACTACCACTTCAATTTCAGACTTTTCAAAGTCTTGCAAAATCTCCCTTTGTTCAGTAAGCAACCAAGCCATACTCCCTGTTGATTTTCTGCTCAAGGCATCCGCCACTGTATTAGCTTTCCCGGGATGATACTGAATCTCTAGATCGTAGTCCTTTATCAGTTCTAGCCATCTTCTCTGACGCATATTCAACTCTTTCTGCGTGAAGAAGTATTTCAGGCTCTTATGATCCGTGTAAACTTCACATTTTGCTCCATACAGATAATGCCGCCAAATTTTCAAGGCAAAAACAACTGCGGCCAGTTCTAGGTCGTGCGTTGGATAGTTCTTCTCGTGTGGCCTCAACTGTCGGGAGGCGTAAGCAATAACCTTTCCGTTCTGCATTAACACACAACCCAAACCCTTATAAGATGCATCACTGAAAATCACAAAATTTTCCGTACCTGAAGGTAGTGTCAAAATTGGTGCCGTGGTCAATCTTGTCTTCAATTCCTGAAAGGCTGATTCTTTTTCACTATTCCACTCAAATGGTTGTCCTTTACGTGTCAATTGGGTAAGAGGTACTGCTAATTTCGAAAAGTCCTTCACAAACCTCCTGTAGTACCCAGCTAAGCCCATGAAACTGCGAACTTCTGTCACATTAGTTGGTGTAGGCCAATTCACAATTGCTTCTATTTTCTGCGGGTCCACTAAGATTCCTTCCTTGTTGATCACATGCCCTAAGAAAACAACCTCGTCCAACCAAAATTCACATTTCTTTAATTTAGCAAATAGTTTCCTTTCCCGAAGTATTTGTAAAACAGTCCTCAAATGATGTTCATGTTCAAGTCTATCTTTAGAGTATATCAAAATATCATCGATGAAGACAACAACAAACTCATCAAGGTAGGTTTTAAAAATTCTATTCATTAAGTCCATAAATGCTACCGGAGCATTAGTCACTCCAAATGGCATAACAAGAAACTCAAAATGACCATACCTCGTTCTGAATGCGGTTTTCTCAACATCCTTTGCTTTAACTTTCAGCTGGTGATACCCGGATCTCAAATCAATCTTAGAAAACACCTGTGATCCCTGCAACTGGTCAAATAAGTCATCAATACGGGGTAAAGGATATTTGTTCTTTATCGTTACCTTGTTCAATTCCCGGTAATCAATGCACAAGCGTAAAGTACCATCCTTTTTCTTTACAAATAACACTGGTGCGCCCCAAGGCGAGGTGCTAGGCCGGATAAACCCTTTATCAAGAAGGTCTTGCAATTGTTCCTTTAATTCTTTCATTTCGGCGGTAGCCATCCTGTAGGGAGTTTTAGAAATAGGCTGGGTGTCTGGCACAGTTTCAATAGTAAACTCTATCTCCCTGTCTACCAATTCCCCTGGTAATTCATTTGGAAACACATCTGGGAACTCTCTAACAATGGGAATATCATTCAATTCAACATTCACGGATTGTTCGGTCAATACATAACACAAATAACCCTGGCACCCCTTCCTGATCAATTTACATGCTTTCATTGCAGATATCAAGTATGGTGGAGGCACTAGCCCATTTCCCACAAACACAATTTCTTTCTGTTCTGGTGGTTTAAACACAACCCTCTTTGTCACACAATCTATAGTGGCACAATATTTGGTCAACCAGTCCATGCCCAAAATTACATCGAAGTGTCTAAAGTTTAAGGGCAACAAATCTACATATAGGGTAGCATCCTCAATATGCATGTCACAAAACCGATATATATAGTCACATAGCACAGATTCCCCCGATGGAGCAGACACACATAACAAATATGGCAACAATTCTAGGGGTCTTTTCAGTCTAGATGCAAATGCATATGTCACAAATGAGTGCGTGGATCCAGAATCAATTAACACAAAAGCATCCTGATTACATATTGAGATAGTACCTGAGACAACGGCATTGGCGTTCCGTGTGTCACCCGGAACAAGCGCAAAAACTCTCCCCTGTCTCACTGTGTCCCCGGTAATAGCGGATCTCACAGCATTTCCCGGCTTTGGGATCGATGTAGTTGAACTAGCTGCCAGTTTCCCACCGTTCTGATTGCACTCTCGGGCTATGTGCCCTTGTTTCCCACACTTGAAACAGGCTCCCGATGCACGGTAACAGACTCCACGGTGCCTTTTGCTACAAATGTTGCACATGGGAGCTGTGTCTCGGGAAGAACTTGAAGTAGTGGAGGAGCCCGTGTTTTTCTTTTTCAAAAATTTCTTCTTCGGAAAGAAGCCTTGTCTTTTGTTGCCTTTCCATTCTGTTGTTGGCTTAGTTTGTCTAGCTATGTTAGCCTCTGATATGATGGCCCGGTCAAGCACCCCGACGTAGGTCTCCAACTTCAGGACATTCACCCGCTCTAGGATGTCACTTCGGAGCCCTCCTTCAAAATGCCTTGCCTTCTTATAATCAGTATCAATTACGTGCGGTGCAAACCTGGCCAACTCAGTAAATTTGGCCTCATACTCAGCTACAGTCATGCTGTCTTGCTTGAGTTCCATGAACTCTGCCACTTTCCTATCCCGGACGCACTGCGGGAAGTACTTGTCATAGAAGATTTCCAAAAATTTCGCCCAATCCACGTCTCTGTGGTTTTCCCTCATCAACATCCACCATCTTCTCGCTTCATCCTCTAGCATAAAGGTGGCTAGAAGCACTTTCTGTGTATCCGAGCACGGAAATACTTCAAACAGTTTTTCGATCCCAAGTACCCAAGCTTCGGCTTTCAAAGGATCTAGTCCGCCATGGAACTGTGGTGGTTTCATTTTCTTGAACTCCTTGGTGAGGGCGATTATCCGATCATCATTTTGATCATCTGGCACAGGTGGTGCCGGAGGTGGAGGTGGCGGGTGTGGTTGCTGCCACTGTTGTTGCCACTCCTGTTGCTGTCTCAAAGCTTCTGCCATTTCTTGGATCAGTCTTTCCATTCTGTCCAGTCTGGCAGTAGAGGATTCCTCTAACTCATCACCTCTGGTTCTCACCATCTGATTAAACTTGCATTATATTTCATACAAAAGGTACACAAGTATGCTTACACTACGGAGCACATATTTCCAGGTAATTTGCAATGCAAGTAGTTCACAACTTACACATATAATTATTCATGACAAAACATTTAAGCATATAATCAATGCTTCCAAACTCGTACTTATCACATGAATGCATCCTAGATCTTATCTAGACGCTTATTGCTCTTTTCGGACAAGTGTGTGAGTTATTAACTCGTGCTCTGATACCACTCTGTCATGACCCGAACCCGCCCCTATGGGTTAAGGACATAACCGGCCAGTAATCTTGAGATTACCTACGGCCTCATATTCAGAACAGACATACCTTGTCAGAGTAAAGGGGCCAAACGGAAGCAAAAATTGAAAACTTTGTCCATAGAGCCGTGCTTACATGCACATCAACAAACCATATTCAGTTACGTTAATAACCCACATCAAAAGTACAGTTCCACAAAATTCATTACAGACAGGATCAACCAAAACGAGTCAACCTATGACAGACTATTTACAGATATACATAAAGTCCTTGCCGGCAAGACAAAGCATAATTACATAGCAAAAAGGCAAGGGTAGGTCTCAAGAGTGAGACGCAAGGCTGACTTCCTCAAAACTTGGATTTTCCTAGCGGACTTCACTGGGGCTGGGTTTGGACTTCCCTTGGCTCACCTACAAACACATGAATGAGCGTGAGCGATAGCCCAGTGAATAATATCAGATGCAGAAATTACAGAACAATGTAGAACAACATGTTCCAAACGGCCTTGGGCCCAATTCATACTCCTATTCATGGCAAAACGGCCTTCGGCCCATTCACTTGTGTCGAAACGGCCTTCGGCCCATTCATTTCTGTCAGAATGGCCTTCGGCCTACTCGTTCATGTCAAAACGACCTTCGGCCTACTCATTCTTGTCAAAACGGCCTTTGGCCTACTCGTTCATGTCAAAACGACCTTCGGCCTACTCATTCATGTCAAAACGGCCTTTGGCCCACTCACGTGTGTCAAAACGACCTTTGGTCCATTCATTTACATCAGGACGACCTTTGGTCCATTCATTTATATCAAAACGACCTTCGGTCCATTCATTCACATCAGGACGGCCTTTGGTCCATTCATATATATCGAAACGACCTTCGGTCCATTCATTCACATCAGGACGGCCTTTGGTCCATTCATATATATCAAAACGACCTTCGGTCCATTCATTCATATCAAAACTCTTGTCCACAATCCCAATTAACAACTCATAAAGTTTAAGGGAATAAACAATTGGACATTGACAAGCTTTCGAATATTGACATTACTCACAGTGATCGGCTTGTGGATGCGCCCTGGAGCTTGACCCTACACATTTCATGAGTACAAAAGGGTCACTAACAGTTCAATCCGTTCTTTAATTCACATATTCCTCTTTAGGCTTTATTTTTATCTCAATAACTCGTTTACAATGTTTAACATATGCCTAAGAGTGCTTACAAGTGAAAGGGAACGGAAAACGAAACACAGAACGCATAAACAAAATTTCAGGAAACAGGGTCCCCGCTCGAGCGTCAACTTATCCGCTCGAGCGGACCCTTAAGGCCTGCAAAAGTACTGGTTGCATGAAAATTACGCTCGAGCATTAAATAGGGCGCTCGAGCGGAAGGCCTGTCTACAAAATTCCACGCTCGAGCGTGATATGTCCCGCTCGAGCGGACATCCAACTCTGCAAAAATGCTGGGAGCACGATTTTCCCGCTCGAGCGGCCATTACCCCGCTCGAGCGGACATCAAAATTCTGGAAAACCCAGAACTGTGTTCTTGAGTTCCAACATCGAATTCAAGGGCCCCAAATGCATGATTTCGGCTCAAACTTCATATAATTGTGTACTAACATGATAAAGACACCAAATTACCACATATTGAAACTCAATTCCCATGAATCAATCACATGCAAACCCAAACTATACCAAACTTACTTCCAATACATTAAATTCATGCATTTAAGTTTCATATCCTCATCAATCATGCATGCATGTCAATTCTTGACTCCATTTCTATTCCAATCAATGCAAATGGTGTTCATTCTCATGGAACACAACAAAAACATGCTTGCATGTAGGATTTAACACTCATATTTCTATATTCATCCCAATACATGCTTGATTATGCAAAACCATGGTGAATCTATACATGCATGTGCATTTTAACTTCAATTCCATCAACTAGAGTACAACTCTTGTTCTTGATCACCAATTAACCTTTAATTCACAAAATCACAAGTTCAAACTCATGAATTCATAAGCAATCACTTACTTAGAAGCTCAATCTATGGTCAGTTCTTGAGTTGGACTTCAAATTCGTGACCTTGGGCCAAAAATTACACAACTCTCTCCCTCACTCTCTCTAGCAGCCGACCTCCCCCCTTTCTTAGAGTTTGATCAGCCAAAAATGAAGGTATATGAGAGAATGAGAAGTGTAGTGCTCAAACACAAGAAGTCCCACTAGCCACAATTAAGATATTAAACAATTTGAGCACAATGCCATTAAATAATTCAATTTAATCTGGCCTGAATCAATTTTTCAATTAAATTTCACCGTAGGCTCTAAAAATTATGCCAATCACAATGGCGTAATCAATTTCAGGTTCTGTGGCCGATAAGGCCCTCAATTTAATTTCCAAAGCGGATTATTCAAACAGATATTCCTACGGTGAACAGATAAAACTTTCAAAATCACATATATTCACATAATGGCACATAAAATCATGGTAAACACATAATCACACTCAATTTAAGGACTAATTAGCATATTACGGAACAGGGGTATTACATTGCCAAGCCCAGAAAACTACGAACCTCGGACACGTTGGTCGGCGTCGGCCAATTCACAATGGCTTCAATCTTACTCGGATCAACTGATATACCCTCTTCATTAATCACATGCCCTAAAAATGAGATGCTGGAAAGCCAAAACTCGCACTTACTCAACTTGGCGTACAGCTTCTTGTCTCCCAAAATTTGTTGGGCAAGTCTCAGATGATTCTCGTGCTCAATTGTACTCTTGGAATAGATCAATATGTCGTCAATAAAAACAACTACGAACTCATCTAGATACGGCTTAAAGACTCTGTTCATCAAGTCCATGAATGCTGCAGGAGCATTGGTCACTCCAAAAGGCATTACCAAAAATTCGTAGTGGCCATACCTTGTCCTAAAAGCAGTCTTCTCAATGTCCTCGGCTTTAACTTTCAGCTGGTGGTAGCCCGACCTAAGGTCAATCTTGGAAAAGACTCGTGCCCCTTGTAATTGATCAAACAAATCGTCAATCCTAGGCAATGGGTACTTGTTCTTAATGGTTACCTTATTAAGTTCTCTGTAATCAATGCAAAGGCGAAGTGTGCCATCCTTTTTCTTAACAAATAAAGCGGGTGCTCCCCACGGTGAAGTGCTCGGCCTAATGAATCCCTTATCCAACAATTCTTGTAACTGTAGTTTCAGTTCTCTAAGTTCAGCTGGGGCCATCCTATAGGGTGTTTTGGAGATAGGTTGCGTTCCCGACACGAGGTCCACAGTAAACTCTATTTCCCTATCGACCAAGTGGCCAGGCAGCTCATTTGGAAAAACGTCTGGAAATTCCTTAACAACTGGTATGTTGGCTAATTTAACACTTCCATTCAAATCACTTAGTGTACTGCACAAATAGCCTTGACACCTTTTTTGGATCAACTTATAGGCTTTCATGGATGAGATTAAGTAGGGTGGGGGTATTACTCCCTTACCCTGGAAAAAGACCTCGGCTTTGTTTGGGGTCTTCAATGTAACGCTCTTAGTAACACAATTAATGGATGCATGATGCGCCACTAACCAATCCATTCCCAATATGACATCGATGTGAGTCATGCTTAATGGCATCAAATCAGCTAATAACTCTACATCCTCAATCACCACAACACACGCCCTATATATGGATGCAATAATTATAGTTCCCCCAGATGGAGTAGATACAGATAGCACATAATCAAGGGGTTCTAACGGTCTATTCAACTTCCCGACAAATTTAACAGATACAAATGAATGTGTAGAGCCCGAATCAATCAAGACGTATGCAACTTGAGAGCAAATTGAGAGTGTACCTGACACTACCGTTTCAGCATTCTGGGTGTCTCCTGGCACTAGAGCAAAAACTCTGCCCTGTCTCATCTGTGTCCTTCCGACGTTGCTTCCTTGTGCAGAGCCCGAGGTGCTTCCATTTTTCTTACCATCATCAGCTCTTGCCCTTGGACAGTCTTTCACGCGGTGGCCTATCTCGCCACATTCAAAGCAGGCTCCTGTCGCCCAACGACAAACCCCGAGGTGTGGTTTCCCACAACTCGCACACGTCGGCTTAGCATTTCCATCCCGATTTGAGTTGCTGGAATTGCCCACATTCACCTTCTCTTGGCATTAAACGGCATCCGACGACCTTCATAGTTCTATCTCTTCCTCTGACTCTCTCCTGAACTTTGATATCGGTTCAAGTTAGCTTCCCCCAAGATGGCCTTGTCTAACACCTCGGCGTAAGTCAGCATATTAAGCATGTTGACCCGATCCTGAATTGGTCCACGTAGTCCACTTTCAAACTTCCTGGCTTTCCTATACTCATCACTGACCATATGAGGCGCATATCTCGCCAATTCGGTGAAGGCACGGTCATACTTTGCCACTGTTCTGCTGCCTTGTGTCAGAGTCTAGAACTCTGTGGTCTTGCGATCTCGAACGCTAAGCGGAAAATGCTTGTTGTAAAACAGTTCCAAAAATCTGGCCCAAGTTAAACCAGGATTAGCCTCCCGGATCATCATCCACCACCTTCGAACGTCGTCGTCTAGTGTGAATGCTGCTAATGTCACCTTTTGAGTGTCGGTGCTGGGAAAGATCTCGAACAGCTTTTCCATTTCCAAAACCCACGCCTCGGCCTTCATCGGCTCTATGCCCCCTGCGAATCTTGGTGGGTTCATCTTCTTGAACTCTTTAATCAAAGTCATCGTCCCTTCCCCATACAAGGCTGGCTGTGGAGGCACTTGGGGCACTGGAAGAGGTGGAGCTGCATGTCGGCCATTCGTCTGTTCGGCCTGGGTAGATGTAGCACTTGCATTCTGTTGCCTCATCTGCCTCAACTCATGGGTTAAACCTTCAACTAGTCTTTCTAGTCTGTCCAGTCTATCCTCTGATTGATCTCGGCCAACTAGTGGTCTACCTCTCCTCACGATGCTATGAGTAGGCAAAATGCAACCTTAAAACAAACTGAACCAACAATCATATATGCAAATAACAAATGGTCATGCCGAGATGATGCACACCTTGTCAAGTAGCAAGCAATATGATGCAATCCTAAAATCATTCTAAGGGACATCCTATGCTCTTTAGGACTCAAAGTGTGTGAATAACGCATTATAAGGAATGCGTGCTCTGATACCAATCTTTCACGACCCCAAACTGCCCCTACTAGTGTAATACCCCTGTTCCGTAATATGCTAATTGGTCCTTAATGTGTATACGATTATGCGTTTGTTATGGTTTTGTGTGCCGTTATGTGGTTTTGAATTGTTATCTGTTCACCGTAGGAATATCTGTTTGATTTATCGGCTTTGGAAATATAATTGAAGGCCTTATCGGCCACAGAACCCGAAATTGATTACGCCATCGTGTTTGGCATAATTTTTAGAGCCTACGGTGAAATTTAATTGAAAATTGGTTCTGGTCAATTTAAACTGATTAAATTGATAAATTAAGTACCCCATTATTTTATATTAAAATATTTGTTAGTGGGGCTTGTTGTATATTTGTATTACACTCCCCTTTAACTCTTATGAACTCAAGAATATGAGGGATTCAATTGTGAGAGAGTGAGGGCCGGCCTTAGTGAGAGAAAGGGAGAGAAATTGTGCAATTTGGCTTAAAGCTTGGAAAGTTTGGGGATTTAGCTCAAGAATTGACTAGAGCTTAGAAGATCAAAGCTTCTAGGTGAGTAATTCTTGGATTATAGTTCGTAATTTTGTGTGTTCAAGCTAATTTGGTGATCAAGAATAAGATTGAAATGAAATTGTGTTGGAATTGTTGAATTGAAGCTTAATATGTGCATGCATGTAAGAAATACTTTGAAATTTGCATGTTTGAGCACAAATGTGTATAACCTATGTGAAATATTAAAGGAAACTCATGTCTTGATCACCATTTGTGTTATCTAAGTTGAGAATGATGAGCATCTCCCACATGCACGTACAAATCATGGGAGTATAAGTCTTGAATGTTTGAATTTGAGCATGTTGATGATGGGTTTGAGATATTTTGGGACATGCATGTAGATAAATCATGGAATTGAGCTTCCTGATGTTATAATCTTGCATTGGTACCATGTTGGTATGATTATATTTGAGATTTGAGCCATTGCATGCAAGTAATGTAGCTGGAAAATCGAATTGGAGCTCAAGAACACAGTTCTGGGTTTTCCAGAATTTTGAGGTCCGCTCGAGCGGGGAACCTAACGCTCGAGCGGGAAATGCGTGCTCCCAGTACTGTTTGCAGACTTGATGTCCGCTCGAGCGGGGTAATTCACGCTCGAGCGGGGGAGCTATTTTGACAGGCCTTCCGCTCGAGCGTCCTATTTCACGCTCGGGCGTATTTTTGATGCAACCAGCACTTTTGCAGGCCTATAGGGTCCGCTTGAGCGGGGAAGTCCACGCTCGAGCGGGGACCCTGTTTTCTGAAATTTTGTTCATGCGTTCTGTGTTTCGTTTTCCGTTCTCTTTCACTTGTAAGCACTCTTAGGCATATGTTAAGCATTGTAAATGAGTTAATAAGATAAGAATAAAGCCTAAAGAGGAATATGTGAATTAAGGAACGGATTGAATTGTCAATGACCCTTTTGTGTTCATGGAATGTGTAGGGTTGAGCTCCAGGGCGAATCCACAAGCCGATCACTGTGAGTAATATCGATATTTGAATGCTTGTGAATGTCCAATTATCTATTCCCTTATAAGCTTTATGAATTGCTGATTGGGATTATGGACGTAAGTCTGATATGAATAAACATAAATGGACCCAAGGTCGTTTTGATAAACATAAATGGACCCAAGGTCGTTTTGATAAACATAAATGGACCCGAGGTCGTTTTTACATGAATGAGTGGGCCGAAGGCCGTTTTGAAGTGAATGGACCAAAGGTCGTTTCGATGCAAATGAATGGACCGAAGGTCGTTTTGACATGAACGAGTAGGTCGAAGGTCTTTTTGACATGAACGAGTAGGCCGAAGGTCGTTTTGACATGAATGAGCAGGCCAAAGGCCGTCTTGACATGAACGAGTAAATGAATGGGCCAAAGGCCGTTTTGACATGAATGTATGGGCCGAAGGCCGTTTTGATACGAATGTATGGGCCGAAGGCCGTTTTGACATAAATGATTGGGCTGAAGGCCGTTTTGACATAATCGAATGGGCCGAAGGCCGCTTGACAAGAATGGAGATCTGAATGGGCCAAAGGCCAGAATGTTTGGAGTTACAGTCACTTGATTTATATTTAGCTATATATCTGTTAAGTAGGAAAATGAATTGGGCCCAAGGCCGTTTGGAGTATGTTGTTCTACATATTGTTTATTTGACTTCTGTATTTGATATTATTCACTGGGCTATCGCTCACACTCATTCATGTGTTTGTAGGTGAGCCAAGAGAAGTCCAGACCCAACCTCGGTGAAGTCTGTATGAAACCACCAAGGTTTTGAGAGAGTCAGCCCTTGTGTCTCACGCATGAGACCCGCCTTCGCCTTTTCGTTATGTTTTTACATTTGTCAGGTTGGCGAAGTTTTGTATATGTCTGCTTATAGTTCTTATGGGTTGACTTAATTTTCAATGATCCTATCTGTACAGAACCTATGTCACTATGTTTCTGTTGTGAGTTATTAACGTACGTATGTATGGTTTGTTTTGATGTGCCATGTAAGCACAGCTCTATGGACAAAGTTTTAAATTGCTTCCGTTTGGCCCCCATTAACTCTGTTAAAATACGTTTGGTTTGGATTGAGGCCGTAGGTAATCTTAGGATTACTGGCCGGTTACGTCCTTAACCCATGGGGGCGGGTTCGGGTCGTGACAACTAGTTTGGTGCCGTGATGGCCAGTAATCCGGGATTACCAAAGGCCAACCTCCAAAATCCACACACAATCAGAGTATAAATATATATGGGGCTTACAAGTACGAAAGCAATAATTTAAAAATACAAGTGGTCCAGAAGAGCAGTGCGTAAGTTACATGAAATGGCATACAACTTTACATAATATTACAACTTAAATACAAATATAATAAGGTACAAAATACATTTTACATCTTGATCAAAAGGCTTCTCCAACCGACATGTGTAAATTACAAGCATCATAAGCCGAGAAGCATAATTTTTAAGACTGCCGACATGAATACAAGTTAGGCCGACATAACAAAACCCAAAACAAGCTCGCGAGTCACACCTAGGAGTCACACCTACATATATATAGAGAGGGTGAGCTTGGATACTCAGTGAATGGTATAAGAAATAAAGGGGTTTGCATGACTGGTATTCAAGATCTTTATCAAACAATACATAACATAATTAGTGCAAGTCAAGGGATGAACCAAGTCCATCTTCCAAATCTGTCAAGTTTCAAAGGATGCTTACTAACATCATTATAATACAAGTGATGACATCTCGGCAAACAAAACCCACGCGGTAAACCGTCAGTGGCAAACAAGACAAGACAAGGCAAGACAATGGAGATATCTCAATTCAATGGTGTCGTTGCATTATAGTCCCCTGACACTAAGGACTTGTGCTACTAATGCTTAGAGTCCCCTAGCACGTACGGACTTCCAAACTTTGTGCTACAAATGCTTATAGTCCCCTAGCACGTACGGATTTCCAAACTTTGTGCTACAAATGCTTATAGTCCCCTAGCACGTACGGACTTCCAAACTTTGTGCTACAAATGCTTATAGTCCCTTAGCACGTACGGACTTTCCAAGAATGTCATCAAAACAAGATAATATAATATATATATTTTCCAATTAGGAATAACCATTCATGCTTACAAATACTTTCCAAAACGAAGCAAAACAAGACTTTTATCAAAGCATTATAACATAGCTTTATTAAAAATACCACTCACTTAGTTCTTCAAACGTCGGGGTCAAGGCAAGTCCAAACCCTACAAACACATGGCAAAGTCTATTGAATGCACTTTCAAACAAGTTTCACATGCATGCAGATGATCTCGGCATTCCTCAAGACTATGTCGAATCAAAACAAACACAGTTCTTTATCTCGGAAAAACATGCTGGGCAACTGCCAGGTCTAGGCCGAGGTCCCACACCTCCTTGCCGAGGTGTTGCCTCGATGGCCACATTCAAGGAAATGAGGTTGGGAAAAATCTGGGTTTCCCTCTCTAGAAGAACATGAAGAACATGAACTGAGGAAGATGAATGCAAAGATCATAATTTGCTATTACAAATCTGAGATTTCATGCTATGAGTTCAAAAACATGGACATGGGTACCCATTTTCAAGGATCTTGTGAGAACAAACACAAAAACATGAATCTTAATGCAAGCTTTCAGATCAAACAAGACTTTTCCTTTAAGAACACATGAACACTATTTTCTCTTTCTAAAACCAACTTTAAATCGATGCATGACATGCAAAACGGGTTCGATAATGCAATGCAGCTAGATGATCAATAAGAACGACAAGGGTAAATCAAGAATCTAACCTCAATACGCGAATCTAATGGTTTGATCTCTAGGAATCAAGCTCGAAGCCCACTCTCTCACTCTAAATCTTCTTCTTCTTCTAGAGCTTCTCTCTCCTCACAAACAAAGACATACAACAAAATGATACATTTCTAGGTCTGCTGGCTGACTTAACACTCTACAGGGGCACGTGGCAGCGGCTGGTTGGTGCTACTCAGAAAGGTGGCTGACTGACAAGACAAAACTATGACAAAGTGTGTTCAACAAGCAAGATGGCATGGGCACTTCGGTAGGCAATGATCTAGGCTAAAAGCAAGGCATCGGCAAGTAAGGGAATAATGACCTCGGCTAGGAAGGACAACACTTGACTAAGCTATGCCACACCTTGGCCTAGATGTGCCACACCTCGGTCTAGGTCATATCTCTCCGGGACAAGATCACTTAGGTGCAAAGGTAACATCTCAGCCTAGATAATTCACACCTCGGCCTTGGTGATGAACACTTCGGCCTAGATAATGACATCTCGGCCAAGATGTCAAGGTGAAGGTGGAGGTCAAACAAAGGGGTTCCAAGGTAATTCCAGACTGAAGACGACTTCGACTAAACTCACACCAAGCAAGGTACAAAAAATGCTGTAACACTTAAACGAACAAGGACAAGACTTGAAACGCAAGCTTACAAGACAGAATCACATGAATGCACATGAGTATGATTAGGATAGCGCGAGGGTTATCACATAAATACTCTGTAAATTCCCAGAAAATTCTCAAAAAATTTCCAATAAATTACAAGTAAGTTCTCATTAAATTCCTAGTAAATTACATAGTAAATTCCAAGTAAATTCTCAGTAGATTGCTGAATAAATTCTCTGTAAATTCTTAGTAAATTTCCAGTAAAATACTCTGTGAATTCTCAGTAAATTGCTCAGTAAATTACTAGTAAATACTCAGTAAATTCCCCGTAAATTCTCAGTAAATTCGCAGTAAATTCTCAGTAATTACGCAGTAAATTCCCAACGAATTCAAAGTAAATTCTCAGTAAATTACTGAGTAAATTCCGAATATATTCTTGGTAAATTTCTAAATAAAATCCCAGCAAATTCTCAGCAAATTTCTCAGTAAATTCCCACTACATTCTCGGTAAATTACTCAGTTAAATTCGCGGTAAGTTACTCAGTAAATTCCCACTCAATTCTCAGAAAATTACTCAATTAATTCCTAGTAAATTAATGAGTAAATTCCTAGTAAATTCTCAGTAATTTACTTAGTAAATTTCCAGTAAATTCTCATTAAATTACTCAGTAAATTCTCAATAAATTCTCATTAAATTACTAAGTAAATTCCCAATAATTACTCAGTAAATTCCCTATAAATTCTCCTCAAAATACTGAGCAAAATTCAGAGTAAATTCTGAGTAAATTCTCATTAATTACTCGTTTAATTCCCAGTAAATTCTCAGTAAATTCCCAGTAAATTCTCAGTAAATTACTCAGTTAATTCCTAGTAAATTAATGAGAAAATATTCTGTAAATTCTTTGTAAATTACTTAGTAAATTCCCAGTAAATTCTCTGTAAATTACTTTGTAAATTCCTGGTAAATTACTCAATAAATTTCGAGTAAATTTTCAGTAAATTACTCAGTAAATTCCCAATAAATTCTCAGCAAAATACAGTGTAAATTCCCTCTAAATTCTCAGAAAATTCCCAGTAAATTCTCATTAAATTATTCAATAAATTTCCAGTAAATTCTCAGTAAATTACTTAGAGAATTCTAATTAAATTACTTTGTAAATTTCGAGTACATTCTCATTAAATTACTCAGTAAATTCCTAGAAAATTCTCAGTAAATTACTCAATAAATTCCCAGTAAATTACTTTGTAAATTCCTAGTACATTGTCAGTAAATTACCCAGTAAATTCTTAGTAAATTAACGATGAATTCACAGTAAATTACTAAGTAAAATTCCCAGTAAATTATCAGTAAATTCACAGTAAATTACTCTGTAAATTCCCAGTAAATACTTAGTAAATTCCGAGTAAATTATTAGTAAACATTCAGTAAATTGCCAGTAAATTACTTAGTAAATTTCCAGTAAATTATTAGTAAATTACTCAGTAAATTCCCAAGAAACTCTGAGTAAATTCTAATTAAATTACTTAGCAAATTCCCAGTAAATTCCTAGAAAATTGTCAGTAAATTAACCAGTAAATTACCCAGTAAATTCTCAGTAAATTAACGGTGAATTCACAGTAAATTACTGAGTAAAATTCTCAGTAAATTCCCAGTAAATTATCATTAAATCATTAAGTAAATTCCCAGTAAATTATCATTAAATTACTAAGTAAATTCCCCGTAAATTCTCAGTAAATACTTAGTAAATTCCTTGAAAATACTCAGCAAATTCGCAGTAAATTACTGAGTAAATTCCCAGTAAATTATCCTTAAATTACTCATTAAATTCTCAGTAAATTCTCAGTAAATTACACAGTAAATTCCCAATAAATACTCTGTAAATTCCTAGTAAATTGTCAGTAAATTACTGAGTAAATTCCCACTAAATTAATTAAAAAATTCTCAAAAAAGTCCTAGTAAATTACAAGTAAATTCTCATTAAATTCCCAGTAAATTACATAGTAAATTCCAAATAAATTCTCAGTAGATTACTGAGTAAATTCTCTGTAAATTCTCAGTAAATTCCAAGTAAAATACTCAGTGAATTCCCAGTAAATTCCTCGGTAAATTACCGGTAAATACTCAGTAAATTCCCCGTAAATTCTCAGTGAATTCGCAGTAAATTTTCAGTAATTACGCAGTAAATTCCCAAAAAATTCCTAACGAATTCCAAGTAAATTCTCAGTAAATTACTGAGTAAATTCCCAATAAATTCTCGGTAAATTTCTCAGTAAATTCCCACTAAATTCTCGATAAATTACTCAGTAAATTCCCATTCAATTCTTAGAAAATTACTCAATTAATTCCTAGTAAATTAATGAGTAAATTCCAAGAAAATTCTCAGTAATTTACTTAGTAAATTCCCAATAAATTCTCATTAAGTTACTCAGTAAATTCCTAGCAAATTCTCATTAGATTACTAAGTTAATTTCCAGTAAATTAGTAGTTAATTCCCCGTAAATTCTCAGTAAATTCTCCTCGAAAGACTCAAATAAATTCAAAGTAAATTCTGAGTAAATTCTCATTGAATTACTTATTTAATTCCCAGTAAATTCTCAGTAAATTACTCAGTTAATTCCTAGTAAATTAATGAGAAAATACTCTGTAAATTCTCTATAAATTAATTAGTAAATTTCCAGTAAATTCCCTATAAATTCTTATTAAATTACTCAGTTAATTCCCAGTAAATTCTCAGTAAATTGTTCAGTAAATTCTCCTCAAACTACTCAGTAAATTCACACTAAATTACTGAGTAAATTCCCAATAAATTACTGAGTAAATGCCCTGTAAATTACTCAGTAAATTCTCAGTAAATTAGTCAGTAAATTCCCAGTCAATTCTTATTAAATTACTTAGTAAATTCCCCGTAAATTCTTAGTAAATTACTCTTTAAATTCCCAGTAAGTTACTTAGTAAATTCCCAGTAAATTTTCAGTAAATTACTCAGTAAATTTTCAGTAAATTACCCAGTAAATTCCAAGAAAATACTCAGTAAACTACTCAGTAAATTCTCCGTAATTTATTGAGTAAATTCTCAACAAATTCTCAGTAAATTATGATTAAATTACTCAGTAAATTCCCAGTAAATTACTCAGTAAATTCCCAGTTAATTCTCAGTAAATTTTCAGTAAATTCTTAGTAAATTACCTAGAAAATTCTAAGAAAATACTCAGTAAATTGCTTAGTAAATTCCCAGTAAATTCTAAGTAAATTGCTCAGTAAATTCCCTGTAAATTCTCATTAAATTACTGAGTAAATTCCCCTTAAATTCTAAGTGATTACTCAATAAATTCCTAGTAAATTCTCATTAAATTCCCAGTAAATTATCAATAAATTACTCAGTAAATTCGAAGTAAATTCTCAATATATTACTCAGTAAATTTTCTGTAAATTTCAAGTAAATTCACAGTAAATTACTCAGTAAATTCCCGTTAAATTCTCGGTACATTACCAGTAAATTCTCAGCAAATTACTGAGTAAATTCCCAGTTATTTTGAATAAATTACTCAGTAAATTCTTAGTAAATTCCCAGTAAATTCTCATTAAATTACTCTGTAAATTTCCTGTAAATTCTAATTAAATTACTCAACAAATTACCATTAAATTATGTTTAAATTACACAATAAATTCTTAGTAAATTACTCTGTAAATTCACGGTAAATTCTCAATAAATTACTGACTAAATTCCAAGAAAATTCTCATTAAATTACTCAGTAACTACCATTAAATTCTCTTTAAATTACTAAATAAATTCCCAGTAAATTCTAAGTAAATTACTCAGTAAATTCACGATAAATTCTAAATAAATTACTGAGTAAATTACTAGGAAATTCTCACTAAATTCCCATTAAATTCTCAGTAAATTACTTACTAAATTCCCAGTAAATTACTCGGTAAATTAGCAGTAAATTCTCATTAAGTTACTCAGTAAATTTCCCGTAAATTATTCAGTAAATTTCCATTAAATTCTCATTATATTTCTCAAAAAATTCCCAGAAAATACTCAGAAAATTACTCAGTAAATTACTGAGTAAATTCCCAGTAAATGCCTCAGTAAATTCCCAGTAAATTCTCATTAAATCACCTTTTAAATTCCCAGCAAACTCTCATTAAATTACTCAGTAAATTAATCAATAAATTACTCTGTAAATTCTCACTAAATTTTCAATAAATTACTCAGTAAATTTTCGGTAAATTATCAATAAATTACTGAGTAAATTCCCAGTAAATTCTCATTAAATTACTCAGTAAAGTCCCAGTAAGTTCTCAGTAAATTACTCAGTAAATTCTGAGTAAATTTATATCAAATTACTAAGTAAATTCCTCGTAAATTCTCAATAAATTACTCAGCAAATTCCCTGTAAATTCTCAGTCAATTACTAAATAAATTCTCAGTCAATTACTTAGTCAAATTCCCTGTAAATTCTCATTAAATTACAGAGTAAAATTGCCATTAAATTCGAAGTAATTACTCAATAAATTTCTAGTAAATTCTCAATAAATTACTCAGTAAATTCGAAGTAATTTCTCAATAAATTACTTAGCAAATTCCAGTAAATACTCAGTAAATTCCTAGTAAATTCTCAGTAAATTACCAGTAAATTCTCAGCAAATTACTGAGTAAATTCCCAGTTATTCTCAAGAAATTACTCAGTAAATTCCCAGTAAATTCTTATTAAATTACTCTGTAAATTCCCTATAAATTCTAATTAAATTACTCAGTAAATTCCGAGTAAATTACTTAGTAAATTCCTATTAAATTCTATTTAAATTACAAAACAAATTCTCAGTGAATTATTCAGTAAATTCACGGTAAATTCTCAATAAATTACTGACTAAATTCCCAGTAAATTCTCATTAAATTACTCAGTAAATTTTCAGTAAATTCTCATAAAATTATTCAGTAAATACCCATTAAATTCTCTTTAAATTACTAATAAATTCCCAGTAAATTCTCAATAAATAACTCAGTAAATTCATGGTAAATTCTCAATAAATTACTGAGTAAATTACCAGGAAATTCTCATTAAATTACTCACTAAATTCCCATTAAATTCTCAGTAAATTCCCAATGAATTACTCGGTAAATTAGATGCAAATTCTCATTAAATTACTCAATAAATTCTCGGAAAATTCTCAGTAAATTACTGAGTAAATTCCCGATAAATTACTCAGTAAAATCTCATTAAATTCTCAATAAATTACTAGTAAATTCTAAGTAAATTGCTCGGTAAATTCACAGTAAATTCTTAGTAAATTAATCAGTAAATTCCTAATAAATTCTCTTTAAATTACTCAGTAAACTCCCTGTAAATTCTCAGTAAATTACTGAATAAATTCCCAGTAAATTACTCTGTAAATTCAAAGTAAATTCTCAGTAAATTACTGAATAAATTCCCAGAAAATTCTTAACAAATTTCTCAAAAAATTTCAAGTAAATTCTCTGTAAATTCCCAGTAAATATTCAGTTAATTCCTAGTAAATTTTCAGTAAATTCGCAGTAAATTATTCAGTAAATTCTCAGTTAATTCCCATTAAATTCTCATTAAATTTCTCAGTAAATTCTCAAAAAATACCCACTAAATTACTCAGTAAATTCCGAGTAAATTCTCAATAAATTATTGAGTAAATTCCAAGTAAATTCTCATTAAATCACTTTTTGAATTCTCAGCAAATTCTCATTAAATTACTCAGTAAATTCCCAGTAAATTCTCAGTAAATTAATCAGTAAATTCCCAGTAAATTCCTAGTAAATTCTCAGTAAATTACTAGGTAAATTCTCAGTAAATTCTCTTTAAATTACTCAGTAAATTTCCACTAAATTTTCAGAAAGATACTCAGTAAATTCCCGGTGAATTGTCAATAAATTACTGAGTAAATTTCCAGTAAATTCTCATTAAATTACTCTGTAAATTCCCAGTAAATTCTCATTAAATTACTTAGTAAAGTCACAGTAAGTTCTCAGTAAATTCCCAGTAAATTAATCAGTAAATTCGCAATAAATTACTCAGTAAATTCTCAGTAAATTATGAGTAAATTATCATTAAATTACTTAGTAAATTCCCAGTAAATTACTCAGTAAATTTCCAATAAATTCTCAGTAAATTACTTAATAAATTCTCAATAAATTCACAAAAAATACTCAGTAAATTTCCAGTAAATTCTCTGTAATTTACTAAGTAAATTCCCATTAAATTCTAAGTAAATTACTCAATAAATTCCTACTAAATTATCATTAAATGTCACGCCCCACTTTTTATTACTCGAAGTATTACCAATTTCATTTACTTAATTCCATTTCAGATATAACATGCGGAAATAAGCTCGTATCTTTAACTCATTGAAGTGAATAACATTGCTCTCATTCGAATGTAAGTAAATACAACATGAGTATAACAAATAAATTGCCCTTGGGCTTACATCATTAATGAATCAAGAAGAATGGTACAACCCTTTTACACATATGGCATTCCGCTAATACAAGGGAGGCCCCGTGGCCAACAAATAAGAAGATCCAAATCTTGCAGCACATTCAGTTCAACACCTGAAAAAGATTCAACAACGTGGGATGAACATATAGTCCAGTAGGGATCTCAACATGGCCCTCCACAATAACAACATACAGATAGCTATGATCATGAATACCCAATCTCATACTAGAATAGTAATGTGACAATTTATACAAAATATCATAAGTATGAACTTTTCTTGAAAACAACCATTTCAATCAACGCCATAGGCGATTCATCTTCCCTTTTCTTTTCATTAATCTCCGTTCCCAATCTTTCATAACATTAACAATACCTTAGGAAATAATTTCACTAAGCCCACTATTCTCTTCCATTTTCCAAACATACACAGATATGCCTTTTCAAAATATATATTTCTTTACAAAAAATCCGTTCTCCTTCACACTTTCCAAAAGACAAAGATGACATTTTGGCTTCTTCCCGATACAATCAGATCTATACATGCACTGTTATAAAAAGGGAGATAACAACTCACCAACATGCATAAGATAAACCAATGAGGCAACTCGGCCCTCCAAAACCGTAATCAACACAATCCCTGATATTCCCAGACACACTGAAACATCAACAACAAAATTTTGCTCTACTAGCTATGTGCGTAGTAAGCCAAAGATACACCTTTCACAACAACATGCCAGTTTACCAGGCGCTAGCTGGAAGGGTATGGTGCCTTCGATTCTCAGCGCAGTCAGTTCTCCAGGCACTAGCTGGAAGGTCACGGTACCTCTGATTCTTAGCGCAAGGTATAACACCACCAACCCAACACAACAGGGCATAATCAACATGGATAACACATATACACAAACCATTAAGATACAAGTAATGTGTTAAAGTATATGAACACATAACTACCTCCTCCCGAGCAAACATACATATATAATGTATCTCAACACTTCATCACATACGATGTTCCATCAACAATGGTATAATGCAAACACGACAATTCAACACAACCTTGTCATCCTCCACCGATGATCAAGGACGAACCTCTAGATGCAAATATTTAGCACATCTATTAAAGACTTAATTACTATGAGACCACAAACTCAACAACAACATTAACATGGTAGTTAAAGCTACAATCCTTCACATGAGTGTGTTCAACATTCAAGAAACAACAATCCAATTTTCTTTCATATTTCAAAAATACTTTTCCCATTTTACAAAACAAGTTCCGTTACCTTTTGTTTTCACAAAACCAACTCCGTCCCTTTTATTGACACAAAACCAATTCCATTGATAATAAAGCCATAACTCACATTAGTCCACTACATTCATTTCAAACCATTCCAAAGCCAAAGTTAACCCCTTAGGCATTAACACCTTCACCCAACTCATATTAACAATAGAGATTTACAATATAGGTTCACTATCCTCCATTTTAATTTATCAATCAAAATATAATTTAGGGCTTTTTCTTCTATCAACTACAACATGCTAATTTACACTCCAATTAGCCCAAAACAACCATCAATGATAACATAACCATTTTTTTTCATGCACCCAATCCTAGGTTCCTTCTCATGATTTCAAACAAATCCAACATGGATATGATTTTCATGCAATACATAAATTACCACGTGTCTATCTATAGACGAAGTATTGAAAAAGGACAAGGAAATCCCTACCTCAAATGTAGAACCCAAGGAGAAGAAGGGCTAAACTCGGAAGTGCTCCAAACACCAAATTTCTCAGATCAAAATGTAGCCCTCAATGATCAACACACTTTTTGTAAAGGCCAAAGGTGAGGAAAAACTCCTACTAGATCAAACCCTAGAGAGAAGTTAGGTTTTAGAGTGAGGAGCTCTCAAAAATCAGTTTTGGGAAAGTAAGAGAGAGAAAGGAAATGTAAAAAGTGATTTAAAATAGCCTAGCTGCCAACTGATATACGACTCTCCCGCTCGAGCGGAGAACACAACGCTCGAGCGTCAAGGACAAAAAGCTAGGTACGCTCAAGCACAAGAAGGCTCGCTCGAGCGCCAAGACACAAGAATAAAGTACATCCGCTCGAGCGCGAAAACCAGTCCGCTCGAGCGTAGATTTCTCCCTCCCAGAACTTACACCAAAACGTACTACCCGCTCGAGCGCGACCGCTCGAGCGTAAAGAAATCCGCTCGAGCGTAGAAAACACATCTGCAGAACTTTTGCAGAGGCACAAAATACTGGAAGTGTGTAAACCCCGCTCGAGCGCAAGAAGACCCGCTCGAGCGGATCATTCAAAAACTGGACAACAACAATGGGAGCTAAAGCTCTACCAACCTGTAACAACCAAGCCCAACACATTCTAGAATACAAACAAACGAGTTTAAAAGTTGACAACACGATAGGTACAACTACCAACTCCACAGAACCGTGTCCGGAAAACAACAGAACAGTAAAGGGATAACCGGGATCGCTATAACCTCCCCCCCTTAAAGAATTTCGTCCCCGAAATTAAGGATATGCCAAAACACAAGGCCAACTGATAGCACAACACCAACACCCGAGTACTAGGAGAGGAACTATTCTCCCTACAAACCTTCGATTCACTCTTACCGAGGAAGAGACTAACCAAGGGAACACGTTCCAAACGACCACACTGTAGGCACAAAGGCTACAACAAAACCAACCCTTCCGAAACAGTTCACCAACATCTGACCAGCGCTTCAAGCTAAGTCACTACTCAACAACCATAATTTCCAATAAAAGGATAATCAAGGCAAATCTTTTACATTTATATAAGGAAAACATTTTCTTGCTCATGGACATTTCAAAATAAACCTCGCATTTTCAACGCAAAACTCAAAAGTTTTGTAAACATTTTTCACAAATACCGTGTTATCCAAAACACAAAACCATCCACAGTTTATTTGCCAAAAAGATTCATTTGGAATTCCTCAAAACCCTTGAATTAAATCAATTTCTCAACAATGCCTTTAGGTGGCCCAACCACTAGAAAAGTTTTGTTTTCCATTTCTTTCCAAAATAATACCATCAACACCTATCACTCACACAGTGATGCCATAACCAACACGGAACACAACCTTTCTATAATGATAGTTAATAGAAATAACATTTGTGCTATCAACACACAAGGCATAAGAAATTCATGATTTTGCAATTTCGTTCCACCTTCCTTCACTTAATCAATTTAGAAATCATAAACATGACTCAAAACCTGGCCAACAATTTAAAAGAGATCACATCTCACATCAACAATACCTCCTTAATACACAAATGATACATTTTTGGTGCTGTATCAACATAACATAGAAACACTTCTAAACTTCACAATTGATAACGATATACATTTTAGTGCTATATCAAATCAAACAAATCCGGTTTAGAGGTCCATCCCCCATCTTCCAATAAACCATGGAGTACATCCCCCATCTCCTCCCACACAATACAATGTATATAAGCAATTATCATATACAAGTTCAATCAATCAATACAAAACTTGATGTATTATTCCAACCGTCAGATGCATTAACATAACATGTTTGATTAGTTTCAGTTTTCCCTAGTCAACATACAAGTCTACAACGAATGAGACTATCCTCAAGGTGACAGATGCCAACCCAAAACCCCATACCAAAAGCTGACTAATCAACTCAACAAACCACCACTCTCAGTAAACCACACACTGAAGTGCCACTAACCCCAAACACGGAGTTCCCCACACAAACCCCCAAATTTTGGAATCTCAACGGATCTCCTAAAATCAAACCACATCAACACTGTGTCTAAGGGAATTACTATCTCCCCCCCCCCCCAATAGCTACATAGCAAGCCTGCTCATCTCCTCGACCGAAAACCGACTTGGTAAACCTCAATTACAACAACCCAATCACGAAGGACAATTTGACCGACGTTATTCTCGTCACTCTAGAACACAACCTATTCTTCCTCTTAAGAATGCTGCCAGGATCCACTCACAGACCATACCCAACAACTGATAGCCAATCACAATACGAACACTACCCCTATACAACCGATGGGGTCACCACGGACTCCTTAACTAGCAAAGCCCAGAACACTAATCAACATACAGGTACCAAGCAAGCAACAACATCAGGATCATTGATCCCATTAACAACTCCTCAATAGACATTATAGGGGTTTCAAAATTTCATACATACTCCCCAATACATGAGGGTTAAACAAACAACAATATGCATACATATGCGATACATAAATATGGTGCCTCAGCATCCAACAGTACACCGGTCAACCACAAAATGATTCATATAATACATCACTGGTCAACAACACAAAAGTTCCCCCTCCAGGGTAATAATACAGGGCTAGCTAATAAGTTGCCCCTCGCGAGGCTCTCGAAGTCTGGCCTGCCCGTTTCTGGTACCGATAGCGCCCTTGACTGGACGGGTACAACTGAGTCTGACTAGGTTTTGAAACACTCGAAGAATTTACACGCAAAGGACAAAAACGTCTACCATGGCCCAGCTGACCACACACAAAACAACCACCAAACCCCCTACTCTGAGACTGGTCTGAAACCTGCACCTCCCCGGACCCCCTAACTGATGAGTCCGAAACCCTTGGCGAAGGAAAGGAATTAGCCCCTGGCTGAGCATGTTTCCGCCTCCACTCCTTACTGAGCCTAGAGCGCTTAGGAACCGAAGGACTTACCAAGATGGTCTCTTCCCTATCCCGACCATCACTCACAACCATGGCCTCCACATGGGCCGCTGCCTCGACTAAATTATAATAATCCTTCCAAAAGGATCCAGCTATCTTCTCCCGAATATCGAAACATAAGCACCTTTCAAACTCATAACAACGACGCTCCTCTGTTGCCACCAACTCTAGAGCAAATCTCGACAAACTAGTAAACCGCATCTCAAACTGTGCCACAGGAATATCATCCTGACGCAACTCCAAAAACTGATCCCTCAATCTTTCCTGAGCAGAAGGAGGGAAATACTTGGCCCAAAAGGCCTCGGTAAAAGCAACCCACGTGCTACCTACGGTATTCTTAGCATACTTCCACCAATAACTCGCATCGCCCTTCAATTGAAAAGTTGCCAAAGAAACCCTCAACTCCTCATCTTCGACTCTGAGCATATCAAGAGTCTTGGTAATCTGTTCCAACCAACTCTCTGCCTCCAACGGGTTAGCCTCCCCCATGAACTCTGGTGGGCCGGAGCGGAAAAACTCCTTAGTAAGCTTGAGAGCATGCCCACTGCCGCCCTCAGTGCGAGCTAGGGCGTCTTGCACTGCTCTCACAATCTCACGTGCGACGTCCTCGCCGACAGCCGATGCTGCAACGGCAGGTGCTAAAGGAGCTGTTGTGCCCCTACCGACACTCCTACTACTCAACCGTCCTCTACTTCCTCGTGTAGACATCCTATAAAGCACAAAAGCAAATGCCACACTTAGTGCACAATACAACAGCCTTCTCCGAGGCACACACCACTACTATTAAGTCACAAGACTCACTAGTCACAAAGTATACACCTCTATTGCATATAATCATCTAAACATGTAAACACATAATCGGATCAAGCCCACAAAGATAGCCACTCATCCCGGAACTCTCAAGGAATTCCTATCAGAAACCACGTTGATCAGGCGTGTTTCCGAAAGGACCTCAACGCAAGTTCACCGGCTATGAATACTATCCGAGAGACTGAATCCCATGCTCACATAAATGCAACACATAAGTCCTAATTTTCATGATATCTATATGCAACGTCCTCGCTATACGTAGCAAACCCACTGTGGTAAAAACCACTTCCCATGAGCCCAAAGTATTCAAACCCGGCTCACTCTGATACCAAGTTGTCACGCCCTACTTTTTATTACTCGAAGTATTACCAATTTCATTTACTTAATTCCATTTCAGAGATAACATGCGGAAATAAACTCGTATCTTCAACTCATTGAAGTGAATAACATTGCTCTCATTCGAATGTAAGTAAATACAACATGAGTATAACAAATAAATTGCCCTTGGGCTTACATCATTAATGAATCAAGAAGAAGGGTACAACCCTTTTACACATATGGCATTCCGCTAATACAAGGGAGGCCCCGTGGCCAACAAATAAGAAGATCCAAATCTTGCAGCACATTCAGCTCAACACCTGAAAAAGATTCAACAACGTGGGATGAACATATAGTCCAGTAGGGATCTCAACATGGCCCTCCACAATAACAACATACAGATAGCTATGATCATGAATACCCAATCTCATACTAGAATAGTAATGTGACAATTTATACAAAATATCATAAGTATGAACTTTTCTTGAAAACAACCATTTCAATCAACGCCATAGGCGATTCATCTTCCATTTTCTTTTCATTAATCCCTGTTCCCAATCTTTCATAACATTAACAATACCTTAGGAAATAATTTCACTAAGCCCACTATTCTCTTCCATTTTCCAAACATACACAGATATGCCTTTTCAAAATATATATTTCTTTACAAAAAATCCGTTCTCCTTCACACTTTCCAAAAGAAAAAGATGACATTTTGGCTTCTTCCTAATACAATCAAATCTATACATGCACTGTTATAAAAAGGGAGATAACAACTCACCAACATGCATAAGATAAACCAATGAGACAACTCGGCCCTCCAAAACCGGAATCAACACAATCCCTGATATTCCCAGACACACTGAAACATCAACAACAAAACTTTGCTCTACTAGCTATGTGCGTAGTAAGCTAAAGATACACCTCTCACAACAACATGCCAGTTTACCAGGCGCTAGCTGGAAGGGTATGGTGCATTCGATTCTCAGCGCAGTCAGTTCTCCAGGCGCTAGCTGGAAGGTAACGGTACCTCTGATTCTTAGCGCAAGGTATAACACCACCAACCCAACACAACAGGGCATAATCAACATGGATAACACATATACACAAACCATCAAGATACAAGTAATGTGTTAAAGTATATGAACACATAACTACCTCCTCCCGAGCAAACATACATATATAGTGTATCTCAACACTTCATCACATACGATGTTCCATCAACAATGGTATAATGCAAACACGACAATTCAACACAACCTTGTCATCCTCCACCGATGACCAAAGACGAACCTCTAGATGCAAATATTTAGCACATCTATTAAAGACTTAATTACTATGAGACCACAAACTCAACAACAACATTAACATGGTAGTTAAAGCTACAATCCTTCACATGAGTGTGTTCAACATTCAAGAAACAACAATCCAATTTTCTTTCGTATTTCAAAAATACTTTTCCCATTTTACAAAACAAGTTTCGTTACCTTTTGTTTTCACAAAACCAACTCCGTCCCTTTTATTGACACAAAACCAATTCCATTGATAATAAAGCCATAACTCACATTAGTCCACTACATTCATTTCAAACCATTCCAAAGCCAAAGTTAACCCCTTAGGCATTAACACCTTCACCCAACTCATATTAACAATAGAGATGTCACGACCCGAACCCGCCCCCGTGGGTTAAGGACGTAACCGGCCAGTAATCATGAGATTACCTACGGCCTCAAACTGTTCTAAACGTATTTTAACAGAGTTAATGGGGGCCAAACGGAAGCAAAATTAAAAACTTTGTCCATAGAGCCGTGCTTATATGCACATCAAACAAACCATACTCAGATACGTTAATAACTCACATCAAAGGTACAGCTTCACAAAATTCATTACAGACAGGATCGTCCAAAACGAGTCAACCTATAACAGACTATGTACAGACATGCACTGGGTCCTTGCCAACAAGACAAAACATAGGTACATAATAAAAGGGCAAGGATGGTCTCATGCGCGAGGCACAAGGCTGACTCTCCCAAAACTCCTGTTGTTCCTAGCAGACTTCACTGGGGCTGGGTTTGGACTTCCCTTGGCTCACCTACAAATACATGAATGAGCGTGAGCGATAGCCCAGTGAATAATATCAAATATAACAGTTACATAACAATATGTAGATCAACGTGCTCTAAACGGCCTTGGGCCCAATTCATACTTCTGTTTAACAGCAAAATATATATAACTATACGAAATGCAAGTCAAGTAACTGTAGTTCCAAACATTCTGGCCTTTGGCCCATCCGGGTTTCCATTCATGGCAAAACGGCCTTCGGCCCATCCATTCATGTCAAACGGCCTTTGGCCCATTCATTCATGTCAAACGGCCTTTGGCCCATTCATTCATGTCAAACGGCCTTTGGCCCATTCATTCATGTCAAACGGCCTTTGGCCCATTCATTCATGTCAAACGGCCTTTGGCCCATTCGTTCATGTCAAACGGCCTTTGGCCCATTCATTCATGTCAAACTTTTGTCCACCATCCCAATTAACAACTCATAATATTTATAGGGGAATAGCAATTGGACATTGACAAGTTTTCAAATATTGATATTACTCACAGTGATCGGCTTGTGGATGCGCCCTGGAGCTTGACCCTACACATTTCATGAATACAAAAGGGTCACTAACAGTTCAATCCGTTCTTTAATTCACATATTCCTCTTTAGGCTTTGTTCGTATCTCATTAACTCATTTACAATGCTTAACATATGCCTAAGAGTGCTTACAAGTGAAAGAGAACGGAAAACGAATCACAGAATGCATGAACAAAATTCCAGGAAACAGGGTCCCCGCTCGAGCGTAAACTTCTCCGCTCGAGCGGACCCTTAAGGCCTGCTAAAGTACTGGTTGCACGAAAGATGCGCTCGAGCTGAAGGCCTGTCTACAAGACTCCGCGCTCGAGCGTGAGGTGTCCCGCTCGAGCGGACATCCAACTCTGCAAAAAAATGCTGGGAGCACGATTTTCCCGCTCGAGCGGACCTCAAAAATCTGGGTTTCCCAGATCGTGTTCTTGAGCTCCAATACGGTTTTCCATCTACATTTCTTGCATGCAATGGCCCAAATTACACATTTACACATGCTAACATGCTACTAATACAAGATTACAACATTAGGAAGCTCAATTTCATGATTTATCTACATGCATGTCCCAAAACATCTCAAACCCATCATCAACATGCTCAAATTCAAACATTCAAGACTTATACTTCCATGATTTGTACATGCATGTGGGAGATGCTCATCATTCCCAACTCAGATGGTACAAATGGCGATTACAACATGAGCTTTAACCAAAACTTTACATGGATCATTTGTTTCAAGCTCAAACATGCAAATTCAAGGTAATCTCTTACATGCATGAGTTCTAAGACTTCAAACTCAACAAAAATCAACTTATTACATGCTCTTGATTACAAACAACTCTTGAACTCACAAGATTACAAGTTCAATTCATAATTTCAAGAGTCAATGGCTTACCTAGAAGTCCAATTCTTCAATCTATGGTCCAATTTGAGTTGGACTCCAAGATTCCAAGCCCTCAAGATTAAACACAGATTTTTCTCTCTTCTCTCTCTCTAAAGGTCGGCCCTCTCCTCTCCTTAGAGTGAATATCAGCCAAAATGAAGGTATATGAGAGAATGAGATGTGTAGTGCTCAAATGCAAGAAGCCCCACTAGCCACAATTAAGGTATTAAACAATTGGAGCACAATGTCATTAAATAATTCAATTTAGTCTGGCCCGAATAAATTTTCAATTAAATTTCACCGTAGGCTCTAAAAATTATGCCAAACACAATGGCATAATAAATTTCGGGTTCTGTGGCCGATAAGGCCCTCGATTGAATTTCCCAAGCTGATTATTCGAACAGATATTCCTATGGTGAACAGGTAAAACTTCAAAATCGTATATATATATATATATTCACAGAATGGCACACAAATCATATCAAAACATATAATCACAATGACATTTGGGACCAATTAGCATAATACAGAACAGGGGTATCACAGTCTTCCCCCCTTTAGGAAGTTTGGTCCCTCAAACTTAATTTACCTTCGTCGGGAAATAAATGTGGGTAGCGTAAACGCATTTCCTCCTCTTTTTCCCATGTAGCATCTGTCCCATAGTGTTCCTTCCATTCCACTTTCACCATTGGAATGGATTTGTTTCTCAATTCTTTCACTTGTCGATCAATAATTCTTTCCGGCCATTCAGTATATTCCATATTTTCATCAATAGCAACCCGGTGATAATCAATCACATGTAACGGGTCTCGGAGGTAACCCCTTAACATCGACACATGAAACACGTTATGGATCTGCTCGAATCCCGGTGGCAAAGCAACTCTATAAGCCACTGGACCAAGTTTCTCCAAAATTTGAAACGGCCCAATGTAACGGGGCGACAACTTGCCCTTTTTCCCAAACCTGACTTGGCCTTTCATCGGAGAAACACGGATGAATACATGGTCGCCGACCTCATATTCAAGAGGTCTTCTCCGAACGTCTGCATAATTCTTCTGTCGGTCTTGAGCTGTTCTGAGCCTTTGCCGAATAGTTTTGATCTTTTCAGAGGTGTCCTGTACAATTTCAGGCCCGAGCAAAGCTCTGTCCCCGACCTCTGTCCAACAAATAGGTGATCTACACCTCCTACCATACAAAGCCTCGTATGGTGCCATACCGATGCTGGAGTGGAAGCTATTATTATAGGCAAATTCTGCAAGTGGCAGGTAATCTTCCCAACTCCCCTGAAAATCCAAAGCACACATGCGAAGCATATCTTCCAAAGTCTGTATTGTTCGTTCTGACTGCCCATCTGTCTGTGGGTGGAATGCAGTGCTGAACCTTAGTTCTGTTCCCATAGCTTCCTGCAAACTCTTCCACAATCTAGATACAAACTTCGGATCTCTATCCGACACAATGGATACTGGAACTCCATGTAAACGGACAATTTCATCAACATAAATAGTAGCCAACCTGTAAGCAGTAAATGTAGTTTTGACAGGCAGAAAATGTGCAGATTTAGTCAGTCTATCAACTACAACCCAAACAGAATCCATACCGCGGGAAGTCCGAGGTAGGCCAACAACGAAATCCATGGTCACATGTTCCCACTTCCACTCAGGAATAGGGAGAGGTTGAAGTAGACCGCCTGGTTTCTGATGTTCAGCCTTAACTTGCTGACACTGAAGGCACTTGGACACATGTTCTGCAATCTCTTTCTTCATTTTAGGCCACCAATAGGTTTGTTTCAAATCCCGATACATTTTATTGTTACCCGGATGCATAGCAAATACGGATCTGTGGGCTTCATCTAAGACCCTCTTCTTTAGCTCCGGAATAATTGGAACACATATTCGGTTTCGAAATTTCAACATTCCATTCTCGATACTGAACTCTGCTTTTGGGCTGACTTCAAATTCATCAATTACCTTTCTGAGGAACTCATCCTCTTTCTGTTTTTGCTTGATTTCATCAACAATTGCCGGCTCGGCTGTAATAGCGGCTATCAATCCGCCCTGTTCGCACACTACCACTTCAATTTCAGACTTTTCAAAGTCTTGCAAAATCTCCCTTTGTTCAGTAAGCAAGCAAGCCATACTCCCTGTTGATTTCCTGCTCAAGGCATCGGCCACTGTATTAGCTTTTCCGGGGTGATACTGAATTTCTAGGTCGTAATCTTTTATCAATTCCAGCCATCTTCTCTGACGCATATTCAACTCTTTCTGCGTGAAGAAGTATTTTAGGCTTTTATGATCTGTGTAGACTTCACACTTTGCCCCATACAAATAATGCCGCCAGATTTTCAAAGCAAAAACAACTGCGGCCAATTCTAGGTCATGTGTTGGATAATTCTTCTCATGTGGCCTCAACTGTCGGGAGGCGTAAGCAATAACCTTTCCGTTCTGCATTAACACACAACCCAAACCCTTATAAGATGCGTCACTGAAAATCACAAAATTTTCCGTACCTGAAGGTAGTGTCAAAATTGGTGCAGTGGTCAATCTTGTCTTCAATTCATGAAAGGCTGATTCTCTTTCACTATTCCACTCAAATGGTTGTCCTTTACGTGTCAATTGGGTAAGAGGCACAGCTAATTTCGAAAAGTCCTTTACAAACCTTCTGTAGTACCCAGCTAAGCCCATGAAACTGCGAACTTCTGTCACATTAGTTGGTGTAGGCCAATTCACAATTGCTTCTATTTTCTGCGGGTCCACTGAAATTCCTTCCTTGTTGACCACGTGCCCTAAGAAAATAACCTCATCCAACCAAAACTCACATTTCTTTAACTTAGCAAATAGTTTTCTTTCCCGAAGTATTTGTAAAACAGTCCTCAAATGATGTTCGTGTTCAAGTCTATCTTTAGAGTATATTAAAATATCATCGATGAAGACAACAACAAACTCATCCAGGTAGGTTTTAAAAATTCTATTCATTAAGTCCATAAATGCTGCCGGAGCATTAGTCACTCCAAATGGCATAACAAGAAACTCAAAATGACCATACCTCGTTCTGAATGCGGTTTTCTCAACATCTTCTGCCTTAACCTTCAGCTGATGATACCCGGATCTCAAATCAATCTTAGAAAACACCTGTGATCCCTGCAACTGGTCAAATAAGTCAGCAATACGGGGTAAGGGATATTTATTCTTTATCGTTACCTTGTTCAATTCCCGGTAATCAATACATAGGCGTAAGGTACCATCCTTTTTCTTTACAAATAACACTGGTGCGCCCCAAGGCGAGGTACTGGGCCGGATAAACCCTTTATCAAGAAGGTCTTGCAACTGTTCTTTTAATTCTTTCATTTCGGCTGTAGCCATCCTGTAGGGAGTTTTAGAAATAGGTTGGGTGCCTGGCACAGTCTCAATAGTAAACTCTATCTCCCTGTCTACCAATTCCCCTGGTAATTCATTTGGAAACACGTCTGGGAATTCTCTAACGATGGGAATATCATTCAATTCAACATTCACGGATTGTTCAGTCAATACATAACACAAATAACCCTGGCATCCCTTCCTGATCAATTTACATGCTTTCATTGCAGATATCAAATATGGTGGAGGTACTACCCCATTTCCCACCAACACAATTTCTTTCTGTTCTGGTGGTTTAAATACAACCCTCTTTGTCACACAATCTATAGTGGCACAGTATTTGGTCAACCAATCCATGCCCAAAATTACATCAAAGTGTCTAAAGTTTAAGGGCAACAAATCTACATACAGGGTAGCATCCTCAATATGCATGTCACAAAACCGATATATATAGTCACATAACACAGATTCCCCCGATGGAGCAGACACACATAACAAATATGGCAACAATTCTAGGGGTCTTTTCAGTCTAGATGCAAATGCATATGTCACAAATGAATGCGTTGATCCAGAATCAATTAACACAAAAGCATCCTGATTACATATCGAGATAGTACCTGAGACAACGGCATTGGCATTCCGTGTATCACCCGGAACGAGTGCAAAGACTCTCCCTTGTCTCACTGTATCCCCAGTAGCAGCAGATCTCAAAGTGTTTCCCGGCTTCGGGATCGATGCAGTGGAGCTAGCAGCTATCTTCCCACTATTCTGATTACAGTCTCGGGCTATATGCCCTTGTTTCCCACACTTAAAACAGGCTCCCGATGCACGGTAACAAACTCCACGGTGCCTTTTGCTACAAGTGTTGCACATAGGAGTCGTGTCTCGGGAAGAACTTGAGGTAGTTGAGGAGCCCGTGTTTTGCTTTTTCAGAAATTTCTTCTTCAAAAAGAAGCCTTGTCTTTTGTTGCCTCTCCATTCGGTTGTCGGCTTAGCTTGTCTAGCTATATTAGCCTCTGATATGATGGCCCGGTCAAGCACCCCAATGTAGGTCTCCAATTTCAGGACATTCACCCGCTCTAGGATGTCACTTCGGAGCCCACCTTCAAAATGCCTTGCCTTCTTATAATCAGTGTCAATTACGTGTGGTGCAAACCTGGCCAACTCAGTAAATTTGGCCTCATACTCAGCTACAGTCATACTGTCTTGTTTGAGTTCCATGAACTCTGCCACTTTCCTGTCCCGGACACACTGCGGGAAGTACTTGTCATAGAAGATTTCCAAAAATTTCGCCCAATCAATATCTCTGTGGTTTTCCCTCATCAACATCCACCATCTTCTCGCTTCATCTTCTAGCATAAAGGTGGCTAGAAGCACTTTCTGTGTATCCGAGCACGGAAACACCTCAAACAGTTTTTCAATCCCAAGTACCCAAGCTTCGGCTTTTAAGGGATCTAGTCCACCATGGAACTGTGGCGGTTTCATTTTCTTGAATTCCTTGGTGAGAGCGATTATCCGATCATCATTTTGATTATCTGGCACAGGTGGTGCCGGAGGTGGAGGTGGCGGATGTGGTTGCTGCCACTGTTGTTGCCACTCCTGTTGCTGTCTCAAAGCTTCTGCCATTTCCTGAATCAGTCTTTCCATTCTGTCCAGTCTGGCAGCAGAGGATTCCTCTAACTCATCACCTCTGGTTCTCACCATCTGATTAAACTTGCATTATATTCCATACCAAAGGTACACAAGTACACATACACTAAGGAGCACATATTTCCAGATAATCCGTAATGCAAGTAGTTCACAACTTACACATATAATTATTCATAACAAAACATTTAAGTATATAATCAATGCTTCCAAACTCGTATTTATCACATGAATGCATCCTAGATCTCATCTAGACGCTTATTGCTCTTTTTGGACAAGTGTGTGAGTTATTAACTCGTGCTCTGATACCACTCTGTCACGACCCGAACCCGCCCCCGTGGGTTAAGGACGTAACCGGCCAGTAATCATGAGATTACCTACGGCCTCAAACTGTTCTAAACGTATTTTAACAGAGTTAATGGGGGCCAAACGGAAGCAAAATTAAAAACTTTGTCCATAGAGCCGTGCTTATATGCACATCAAACAAACCATACTCAGATACGTTAATAACTCACATCAAAGGTACAGCTTCACAAAATTCATTACAGACAGGATCGTCCAAAACGAGTCAACCTATAACAGACTATGTACAGACATGCACTGGGTCCTTGCCAACAAGACAAAACATAGGTACATAATAAAAGGGCAAGGATGGTCTCATGCGCGAGGCACAAGGCTGACTCTCCCAAAACTCCTGTTGTTCCTAGCAGACTTCACTGGGGCTGGGTTTGGACTTCCCTTGGCTCACCTACAAATACATGAATGAGCGTGAGCGATAGCCCAGTGAATAATATCAAATATAACAGTTACATAACAATATGTAGATCAACGTGCTCTAAACGGCCTTGGGCCCAATTCATACTTCTGTTTAACAGCAAAATATATATAACTATACGAAATGCAAGTCAAGTAACTGTAGTTCCAAACATTCTGGCCTTTGGCCCATCCGGGTTTCCATTCATGGCAAAACGGCCTTCGGCCCATCCATTCATGTCAAACGGCCTTTGGCCCATTCATTCATGTCAAACGGCCTTTGGCCCATTCATTCATGTCAAACGGCCTTTGGCCCATTCATTCATGTCAAACGGCCTTTGGCCCATTCATTCATGTCAAATGGCCTTTGGCCCATTCATTCATGTCAAACGGCCTTTGGCCCATTCGTTCATGTCAAACGGCCTTTGGCCCATTCATTCATGTCAAACTTTTGTCCACCATCCCAATTAACAACTCATAATATTTATAGGGGAATAGCAATTGGACATTGACAAGTTTTCAAATATTGATATTACTCACAGTGATCGGCTTGTGGATGCGCCCTGGAGCTTGACCCTACACATTTCATGAATACAAAAGGGTCACTAACAGTTCAATCCGTTCTTTAATTCACATATTCCTCTTTAGGCTTTGTTCGTATCTCATTAACTCATTTACAATGCTTAACATATGCCTAAGAGTGCTTACAAGTGAAAGAGAACGGAAAACGAATCACAGAATGCATGAACAAAATTCCAGGAAACAGGGTCCCCGCTCGAGCGTAAACTTCTCCGCTCGAGCGGACCCTTAAGGCCTGCTAAAGTACTGGTTGCACGAAAGATGCGCTCGAGCTGAAGGCCTGTCTACAAGACTCCGCGCTCGAGCGTGAGGTGTCCCGCTCGAGCGGACATCCAACTCTGCAAAAAAATGCTGGGAGCACGATTTTCCCGCTCGAGCGGACCTCAAAAATCTGGGTTTCCCAGATCGTGTTCTTGAGCTCCAATACGGTTTTCCATCTACATTTCTTGCATGCAATGGCCCAAATTACACATTTACACATGCTAACATGCTACTAATACAAGATTACAACATTAGGAAGCTCAATTTCATGATTTATCTACATGCATGTCCCAAAACATCTCAAACCCATCATCAACATGCTCAAATTCAAACATTCAAGACTTATACTTCCATGATTTGTACATGCATGTGGGAGATGCTCATCATTCCCAACTCAGATGGTACAAATGGCGATTACAACATGAGCTTTAACCAAAACTTTACATGGATCATTTGTTTCAAGCTCAAACATGCAAATTCAAGGTAATCTCTTACATGCATGAGTTCTAAGACTTCAAACTCAACAAAAATCAACTTATTACATGCTCTTGATTACAAACAACTCTTGAACTCACAAGATTACAAGTTCAATTCATAATTTCAAGAGTCAATGGCTTACCTAGAAGTCCAATTCTTCAATCTATGGTCCAATTTGAGTTGGACTCCAAGATTCCAAGCCCTCAAGATTAAACACAGATTTTTCTCTCTTCTCTCTCTCTAAAGGTCGGCCCTCTCCTCTCCTTAGAGTGAATATCAGCCAAAATGAAGGTATATGAGAGAATGAGATGTGTAGTGCTCAAATGCAAGAAGCCCCACTAGCCACAATTAAGGTATTAAACAATTGGAGCACAATGTCATTAAATAATTCAATTTAGTCTGGCCCGAATAAATTTTCAATTAAATTTCACCGTAGGCTCTAAAAATTATGCCAAACACAATGGCATAATAAATTTCGGGTTCTGTGGCCGATAAGGCCCTCGATTGAATTTCCCAAGCTGATTATTCGAACAGATATTCCTATGGTGAACAGGTAAAACTTCAAAATCGTATATATATATATATATATTCACAGAATGGCACACAAATCATATCAAAACATATAATCACAATGACATTTGGGACCAATTAGCATAATACAGAACAGGGGTATCACAAGAGATTTACAATATAGGTTCACTATCCTCCATTTTAATTTATCAATCAAAATATAATTTAGGGCTTTTTCTTCTATCAACTACAACATGCTAATTTACACTCCAATTAGCCCAAAACAACCATCAATGATAACATAACCATTTTTTTTCATGCACCCAATCCTAGGTTCCTTCTCATGATTTCAAACAAATCCAACATGGATATGATTTTCATGCAATACATAAATTACCACATGTCTATCTATAGACGAAGTATTGAAAAAGGACAAGGAAATCCCTACCTCAAATGTAGAACCCAAGGAGAAGAAGGGCTAAACTCGGAAGTGCTCCAAACACCAAATTTCTCAGATCAAAATGTAGCCCTCAATGATCAACACACTTTTTGTAAAGGCCAAAGGTGAGGAAAGCACTCCTACTAGATCAAACCCTAGAGAGAAGTTAGGTTTTAGAGTGAGGAGCTCTCAAAAATCGGTTTTGGGAAAGTAAGAGAGAGAAAGGAAATGTAAAAAGTGATTTAAAATAGCCTAGCTGCCAACTGATATACGACTCTCCCGCTCGAGCGGAGAACACAACGCTCGACCGTCAAGGACAAAAAGCTAGGTACGCTCGAGCGCAAGAAGGCCCGCTCGAGCGCCAAGACACAAGAATAAAGTACATCCGCTCGAGCGCGAAAACCAGTCTGCTCGAGCGTAGATTTCTCCCTCCCAAAACTTACACCAAAACGTACTACCCTCTCAAGTGCCAGAGTACCCGCTCGAGCACGACCGCTCAAGCGTAAAGAAATCCGCTCGAGCGTAGAAAACACATCTGCAGAAGTTTTGCAGAGGCACGAAATACTGGAAGTGTGTAAACCCCGCTCGAGCGGATCATTCAAAAACTGGACAACAACAATGGGAGCTAAAGCTCTACCAACCTGTAACAACCAAGCCCAACACATTCTAGAATACAAACAAACGAGTTTAAAAGTTGACAACACGATAGGTACAACTACCAACTCCACAAAACCGCGTCCGGAAAACAACAGAACAGTAAAGAGATAACCGGGATCGCTATATTAAATTACTCAGTAAATTCCAAGTAAATTCTTAGAAAATTTTCAGTAAGTACTCAGTAAATTGCAAATAAATTCTCAGTAAATTCTCATTAAATTCTCAGTGAATTACTGCGTAAATTAACAGTAAATTCTCAACAAATTATTGAGTAAATTCCCAGTAAATTCATAGTAGATTACTCTGTAAATTCCCAGTAAATTCTCATTAAATTATTGTATAAATTCCCAATAAAGTCTCATTAAATTACTTAGTAAATTACCAATAAATTCTCAGTAAATTACTCAGTAAATTCCCAGTTAATTACTATGTAAATTCCCGTTAAATAATCTTTAAATTACTAAATAAATTCCCAGTATATTCTCAGTAAATTACTCAGAAAATTCCCAGTAAATTACTCAGTAAATTCCCAATAAATTCTCAGAAAATTACTTAGAAAATACTTATTAAATTCTCAGTAAATTATTCACTAAATTCCAAGTAAATTCTCAATAAATTACTCTGTAAATTCTCAATAAATTACACAATAAATTTTTTCCAGTAAATTCCCAAGAAATTCTCTGAAAATTAATTAGTAAATTCCCAGAAACTTTTCATTAAATTACTCAGTAAATTCTCAGAAAATTAATTAGTAAATTCCCAGTAAATTCTCAGTAAATTCCTAGTAGATTCTCAGTAAATTCCCCTCAAATTCTCAGTGAATTACTCCGTAAATTCCTAATAAATTCTCAACAAATTACTGAGTAAATTCCCAGTAAATTCTTAGTAAATTACTTTGTAAATTCCCAGTAAATTCTCATTAAATTATTATATAAATTCCCAGTAAAATCTCATTAAATTACTCAGTAAAATACCAGTAAATTCTCAGTAAATTACTGAGTAAATTCTCAGTTAATTACTAAGTAAATTCTGGTTAAATTCTCATTAAATTACTCGATAAATTCCCAATAAATTCTCAGTAAATTACTCTATAAATTCCCAGTAAATTCTCATTAAATTACTGTATAAATTCCCAGTATAGTCTCATTAAATTACTCAGTAAAATACCAGTAAATTCTCAGTAAATTACTGAGTAAATTCCCAGTTAATTACTAAGTAAATTCTGGTTAAATTCTCTTTAAATTACTCGACAAATTCCCAGTAAATTCTCAGTAAATTCCCTGTAAATTCTCAGTAACTTACTCAGTAAATTCCCAGTAAATTCCAAGAAAATTCTCATTAAATTACTCAGTACATTGCTTAGAAAATTCCTAGAAAATTCCCAGAAAGTACTCAATAAATTCCCTGTAAATTCTCAGTAAATTACTCAGTAAATTCTCATTAAATTTCTCAGTAAATTACTCACTAAATTCTTAGTAAATTCTCAGTAAATTCCCAGTAAATTCCCAGTAAAATCTTTGTAAATTCCCAATAAATTACTCAGTAAATTGTTCATGGTAAATTCCCAGTAAATTCTCATTAAATTACTCAGTAAATTCCCTATAAATTCTCATTAAATTACTCTATAAATTCCCAGTAAATTCTCAGTAAATTACTGTGTAAATTTCAAGTAAATTCTCAGTAAATTACTCAGTAAATTAGTCTGTAAATTCCTAGTAAATTGTTATTAAATTACTTAGTAATATCCTACTAAATTTTCAATAAATTCCCAGTAAATTTTCGATAAATTACTCAGTAAATTCCTAGCCAATTCTCAGTAAATTACTCTGTAAACTCCCAGTAAATTCTCAGTAAATTACTGAGTAAATTCCCAGTAAATTACTCAGTAAATTCCCCGTAGATTTTCAGTAAATTCCCAGTAAATTTTCAGTAAATTCTCAGTACATTAGTTTGTAAATTCGCAGTAAATTCTTGTTAAATTACTTAGTAATTCCCAGTAAGTTCTCATTAAAATACTCAGTAAATTCCCAGTAATTTATTTAGTTAGTAATATATCAATAAATTACACTTTAAATTCCAAGAAAATTCTCAGTAAATTACTCATAAATTCTCTGTAAATTATCCAGTAAATTCCCATAAAACACCCAGTAAATTACTTAGTAAATTTCCAGCAAATCTCAGTAATTTACTAAGTAAATTCCCATAAAATTCTCAATAAATTACTCAGAAAATTCCAAGTATATTCTCAGTAAATTCTAAGTAAATTATCATTAAATTACTTAGTAAATTCCCAGTAAATTTCTAATAAATTCTCAATAAATTTCCAGAAAATACTCAGTAAATTCCTTGTAAATTCTCTGTAAATTACCTGTAAATTCTCTGTAATTTACTGAGTAAATTCCCATTAATTCTAAGTAAATTACTCAGTAAATTCCTACTAAATTATCATTAAATTACTCAGTAAGTTCCAAGTAAATTCTCAGTAAATTTTCAGTAAATACTCAGTAAATTGCAAGTAAATTCCGCGTAAATTCTCAGTAAATTCCCATTAAATTCTCAGTGAATTACTACGTAAATTAACAGTAAATTCTCAGCAAATTACTAAGTAAATTCCCAGTAAATTCATAGTAAATTACTTTGTAAATTCCCAGTAAATTCTCATTAAATTACTGTATAAATTCCCCGTAAAGTCTCATTAAATTACTCAGCAAATTACCAGTAAATTACTCAGTAAACTCCAAGTTAATTACTAAGTAAATTCTCGTTAAATAATCTTTAAATTACTAAATAAATTCCTAGTATATTCTCAGTAAATTACTCAGTAAATTCTAAGAAAATTCTCATTAAATTACTCAGTAAATTCTCAGAAAATTACTCAAAAAAATCCTCAAAAATTCCCAGAAAATACTCATTAAATTCTCAGTAAATTATCCACTAAATTCCCAGTAAATTCCCAGTAAATTACTCTGTAAATTCTAAGTAAATTCCCAATAAATTACTCAGTAAATTTTTCCCGATAAACTCCCTGTAAATTACTCAGTAACTTCCCAGTAAATTCTCAGAAAATTAATTAGTAAATTCCCAGTAAATTTTCATTAAATTACTTAGTAAATTCCTAGTAAATTCTCAGAAAATTAATCAGTAAATTCCCAGTAAATTCTCAGCAAATTACTCAGTAAATTCCCAGTAAATTCTTAGTAAACTAATCAGTAAATTACTCAGTAAATTCACAGTAAATTCTTATTAATTTACTTAGTAACTTCATAGTAAATTCTCTGTAAATGACTGAGTAAATTCTCAGTAAATTACTCAGTAAATTCCCAGAAAATTTGTATTAAATTATTTAGTAACTTCCGAGTAAATTCTCATTGAATTACTCAGTAAATTCCCAATAATTTCCCAGTAAATTACTTTCTAAATTCCAAGAAAATTCTTAGTAAATTACTCAGTAAATTCTCTGTAAATTACCAGTAAATTCCTAGAAAATACTTAGTAAATTTCCAATAAATTCTCAATAATTTACTAAGTAAATTCCCATAAAATTCTAAGTAAATTACTCAGTAAATTCCCAGTATATTCTCAGTAAATTCCAAGTAAATTATCATTAAATTTCTTAGTAAAATTTCAGTAAATTACCTAGTAAATTTCCAATAAATTCTCAGTAAATTCCCAGTATATTCTCAGTAAATTACCCAGTAAATTGCCAGAAAATACTCAGAAAATTGCTCAGTAAATTCTCAGTAATTTACTGAGTAAATTCCCATTAAATTATAAGTAAATTACTCGGTAAATTATTATTAAATTACTCAATAAATTCCAAGTAAATTCTAGCAAAATACGCAATAAATTTTTAGTAAATTGTAAGTAAATTCTCAATAAATTACTCAGTGAATTCTCAGTAAATTACTCATTAAATTCCCAGTACATTACTTAGTAAATTCTCAGTAAATTCCCATTAAATTCTCAGTGAATTACTCCGTAAATTCCCATTAAATTCTCAGTGAATTACTCCGTAAATTCCCAGTAAATTCTCAGCAAATTGCTGAGTAAATTCCCAGTAAATTCTTAGTAAATTACTCTGTAAATTCCTAGTAAAGTCTCATTAAATTACTCAGTAAATTACCAGTCAATTCTCAATAAATTACTCAGTAAATTCCTAGTTAATTACTAAGTAAATTCTAGTTAAATTCTCTTTAAATTACTAAATAAATTCCCAGTAAATTCCCTGTAAATTCTCAGTAAATTACTCAGTGAATTCCCCGTAAATTGTTAGAAAATTACTAAGTAAATTCCCAAAAAATTCTCATTAAATTACTCTGTAAATTCCTAATAAATTCTCAGTAAATTACTCAAAAAATTCATAGAAAATTCCCAGTAAATTCCTAGTAAATTCACAGAAAATTACTATGTAAATTCCCAGAAAATACTAGGTAAATTGCTCAGTAAATTTCCAAAAAATTCTCAGTAATTTACTGAGTAAATTCCCATTAAATTCTAAGTAAATTACTCAGTAAATTCCTAGTAAATTATCATTAAATTACTCAGTAAATTTCAAGTAAATACTGAGTAAAATACACAATAAATTTCTAGTAAATACTCAGTAAATTGCAAGTAAATTATCAGTAAATTACTCTGTAAATTCCCAATAAATTCCCATTAAATTCTATAGCGATCCCGGGTTTACCCTTGTTGTACAGTGATCCGGACATGTGTCCGTGGATGTTGGTAGATGTTTATTATCTTGTTTGCATCCTTTTTACTTTGTATTTTGAGTTATAGGATGTGTTGGGCAGGTTTGTTACAGGTTGGTTGTGTTTGGGAGCCTAGTGCTGCTGCCCAGATTTTTGGACCTTCGCTCGAGCGAGGAGTTGGTCGCTCGAGCAAGAGTTGAGTTCGTGTCTGGTGGATCGAGCCAGAGTGGCTTCGCTCGAGCGAGCGATTGCGTCTGGTTCTGGACCTGAGAGTTGCATTTCTTGGCTCGAGCGAGTTTTCTCCGCTCGAGCGGTGTCACGACCCCAAACCGCCCCTAGTAGTTTGGTGCCGTGATGGCCAGTAATCCGTAATTACCGAAGGCCAACTTTTCAAAACTTAACACAATCAGAGTATGGATATAGGGGGCTCACAAATGCGGAAGCAATAAATCAAATACAAGTGGTCCATAAGAGCTGTGCGTAGATTAAAGCAGTGCCAAACATTTCCAATTAACTTTACAACTTGAATACAACAAGGAAAGGAAAATACATGTTACATCTTGATCAAAAGGCTTCTTGAGCCGGCATATACAAAATACAGCTATTACAAGTCAAGAAGCATGATTTTCAAGATTTGCCGACATGCAAAGCAGGGCATCGCCGACATAAATACAAAAGTAAAGCCGACATAAGCACGAATCCAAAACAAGCATCCAAAACGGTCTAGGCGTCACCGCCATCCTGCTCATCACCTACATATATATAGAGGGGTGAGTACAAAACTCAGTGAATGGTACTAAAAATAAAGGTTTTGCATGAATAAAGCCGAGATCCTTCAAAACGAAACACATCAAAACTTTAGCAAAGCAAGTGATGAACCGTATTCATCATCAAGTATCATAACATCGGCGAAGCAAGGGATGAACCGTATTCATCATCAAGTATCATAACATCGGCAAAGCAAGGGATGAACCGTATTCATCATCAAGTATCATAACATCGGCAAAGCAAGGGATGAACCGTATTCATCATCAAGTATCATAACATCGGCGAAGCAAGGGATGAACCGTATTCATCATCAAGTATCATAACATCGGCGAAGCAAGGGATGAACCGTATTCATCATCAAGTATTACAAGTATCATAACATGTACGATCCGTAATCGTTTGGTCAAAAGTATTGCGAAAGTTTAGAGTCCTCCAATACAAGGGACTTGTGTTACTTAGGCCCGTAGCCTGATTTAACAAGGACCGTATCCTTTTATACTTAGTACTGCGAAAGTTTAGAGTCCTCCAGCACAAGGGACTTGTGTTAATTAGGCCCGTAGCCCGATTTAACAAGGACCGTATCCTTTCCAAAGATGGTATCGAAACGAGGAGTATACTTGGCACATCAAAACGAGGGCTATTTATTCATGCTAACAAAATACTTTGTCAAACAAGGCAACAAGATTTATCAAACAAGTATAACATAGCTTTATCAATAATACCACTCACCTAGTTCTTCCGGTGCAAACTCAAAGCAATATCAAGGACCTACAATCACATGGCAAGTCACATTCTCAAAGCAAGCTCTATGTATACATGCAAATGATCTCGGCATTCATGCCAGATCTAAGTCAAGGACAAAACAAAACAAGCGGGGAGCTTAATTACTGCTCCCGTTTCATAAAAACACACCGGTACTGACCAGGGCTAGGCCGAGGTCCCGCTAAACAAGGTCAGGAGAAACCTGGGTTTTCCTTTGGAGAATATGAAGAACATGATCATTTGAAAGATGGATGCAAGTTCACAACTTGTTACAAAATCTGAGTTTTCATGCCAAGAGTTCAAAACATATGGGCTTAAGTACCCATTCAAGAAGGTCATGCAAGAACAAACACAAAAACATGGTTTTCGTTCCAAACTCTTCAATCAAAATGAGACTTTGTTCAAGAACACATGAAAAACCATTTTCTCTTTCCAAACCAACTTCAAAACGATGCATGACATGCAAAACAAATCCGATCATGCAATGCAACTAGATGATCAGCAAGAACAACCGAAGGAGATCAAGATTCTAACCTCAAAACTCGGATCTAACGGCTCAAGCCACAAAGATCAAGCTTGGAAGACTACTCTCACTCAAGAACTCTTCTCCCTCCCTTTCTAGAGCTTCTCTCTCTAAAACAAAGATTTGAGACAAGAAATGATTTGTTTCAAGGTCTGTCGGCTGCCTTAACAAACAGCTCGGACACGTGGCATAATCGGGTTGGTTCAGCTCCAAAAGGTGATTGATAGACAAGACAGGTCTCTGACAAATCGTATGCAGCAAGCTCGGGTAATACACATCGGCAAGGGGATGACATCGGCTCAAAACATGGATCCAGTAACGGAATAGAAAAACATCGGCTAGGGAGGACGACACTTGACTAAGCTGTGCCACACCTTGGCCGGGGTGCGCCACATCTCGGCCTAGGCCATACCTGCCTGCGGACAAGGTTCAAGTACGAAACATCTTGGCAAAGAATGCCCGAGGTGAAGATGGGGTTAAACAAGACCTCAAGATAGTCCTAAGTACAAAGGGTCAAAGGCGGACTAAGCTCAAGATGACCTCGGCTATGCACACACACACTAAGCAAAGAACAAAATCATGCAAGCAAACTTTAAGCAAATCAAGACAAGGCAAAACCTTCAATTTAACATAATAAGCTAGACCATGCAAAAAAAAAAAAAAAAAAAGGTATGCAAGTATGGCAAGAGTAAGGTGAGGGTTGTTACATCCTACCCTCCTTAAAGAAGTTTGGTCCCCAAACTTAGATTACCTTGCTCCCAGAACAACTCCGGATAACGGACTCTCATGTCCTCTTCCTTTTCCCACGTGGCTTCTGTGCCATAATGCTCCTTCCATTCGACCTTTACCATCGGTATCAATCTGTTCCTCAATTGTCTCACTTGTCGATCAACAATCCTCATTGGCTTCTCCTCGTAGCCCAAATCTTCATTAACTGTGATCTCGGAATGATCAATTACATGTAGTGGGTCTTGGATGTACTTCCTCAACATCGAAACATGAAACACATTGTGGACTTGGCTCAAATCTGGCGGCAAAGCAAGTCTGTAGGCAACGGGGTTAATTCTCTCAAGAATTTCAAATGGCCCAATATAGCGAGGTGCTAACTTACCTTTCTTTCCAAATCTGGAAGCTCCTTTCATTGGTGAAACCTTCAGGAATACATGATTCCCAACTTCGAACTCTAACTCATTTCTCCTCTGATCGGCGTAGCTCTTTTGTCGGCTCTGGGCAGTTCTAATCCTCTGTTGGATAAGTTTAATCTTTTCTGTTGTCACTTGAATCAATTCGGGACCAAGCAGAGCTCTGTCTCCGACTTCGGTCCAACATATCGGCGACCTACATTTTCTTCCGTACAAGGCCTCATACGGCGCCATGCCAATGCTAGCTTGATAACTGTTATTGTAAGCGAATTCCACTAAGGGTAGATGTGTTCCCCAACTTCCTTGGAAGTCCAACACACAAAGTCTAAGCATATCTTCAAGCGTCTGAATTGTCCTCTCAGTCTGCCCATCTGTCTGGGGATGAAAGGCTGTACTAAATCTCAGCTCGGCTCCGAAGGCCCTCTGTAGACTCTGCCAAAATCTAGAAACAAATTTAGGATCTCGGTCTGAAACAATTGACATCGGCACTCCATGAAGTCTGACAATCTCGTTCACATATAGCAAGGCAAGTTGATTGGCGTTGAAGGTAGTCTTAACGGGTAGAAAGTGTGCTGACTTAGTTAACCTATCCACAACAACCCAAATTGAATCCATACCCTTAGGTGTCTTCGGCAACCCAATCACAAAATCCATGGAGATGTGCTCCCATTTCCACTCAGGAATCGGCAAAGGTTGAAGAAGTCCTGCTGGTCTTTGATGTTCTGCTTTCACTTGCTGACAATGTAAACACTGGGACACGAATTCGGCTATTTCTCTTTTCATATTTGGCCACCAGAAGGTCTGCCTCATATCTTGATACATCTTGGTGTTCCCTGGATGGACAGCAAACTTAGTGCTATGAGCTTCCCGCAAAATCTTTTTCTTCAGCTCTGGGACGTCGGCCACACATAACCTTCCTTCAAACTTGAGTACTCGGTTTTCGATAGTATACCCTGGTCTCGGCTTTGTGAGAATTTCCTCGGCTATTTTCCTGAGGAAGCTATCCTCCATCTGTCTTGTCTTTACTTCATTAACAATAGTCGGCTCTGCTGATATCACGGTTAAACACGCCAAATTTCCATCAGACTTCCTGCTCAAAGCGTCGGCTACACTGTTAGCTTTTCCGGGGTGATATTGAATCTGCATATCGTAGTCTTTCAACAACTCAAGCCACCGTCTCTGTCTCAAATTCAATTCTTTCTGAGTAAATAGATACTTTAAACTCTTATGATCTGTAAAAACCTGACAAGTAGCTCCATACAAGTAGTGACGCCAAATCTTTAAAGCAAATACTACGGCCGCCAATTCTAAGTCATGGGTAGGGTAGTTTTTCTCATGAGGTTTCAACTGACGAGATGCATAAGCTATAACCTTACCCTTTTGCATTAATACACAACCCAAACCCTTATGCGATGCATCACTATAGACATGAAATTCTTCGTTACCTGATGGTAGTACAAGTACTGGTGCTGTAATTAACCTCGTCTTCAGTTCCTGGAAGGCTGACTCTCGATCTTTAGTCCATTCATACAGTGTTCCCTTCTTAGTCAGTTGCGTTAACGGAATTGCAATCCTTGAGAAATCTTTCACAAACTTCCTGTAGTAACCTGCCAAACCCAGAAAACTACGAATCTCGGACACATTAGTCGGCCTCGGCCAATTTACTACGGCTTCAACTTTGCTAGGATCTACTGAGATACCCTCCTCATTAATCACATGACCCAAAAATGAGATGGTAGAAAGCCAAAACTCACACTTGTTAAACTTCGCATACAATTTCCGTTCTCTCAAAATCTGTAAGGCAAGTCTCAAATGGTTTTCATGTTCATCATTACTCTTGGAATAGATCAATATATCATCAATGAAAACAACTACAAATTCATCTAAATACGGTTTGAAGATTCTGTTCATTAAATCCATAAATGCAGCAGGGGCATTAGTCACTCCAAAAGGCATTACTAAAAACTCGTAGTGGCCATATCTTGTTCGAAAAGCAGTCTTCTCAACATCTTCGGCTTTAACTTTAAGCTGATGGTAACCAGACCGAAGGTCGATCTTAGAAAAGACTCGTGCTCCTTGTAACTGATCAAGCAAATCATCAATCCTAGGTAACGGGTACTTGTTCTTAATGGTGACTTTATTGAGTTCTCTATAATCAATACAAAGACGGAGTGTGCCATCCTTCTTCTTAACAAATAAAACAGGTGCTCCCCATGGTGAAGTGCTCGGCCTAATAAATCCCTTATCTAACAACTCTTGCAATTACAGTTTCAATTCTCTAAGCTCAGCGGGGGCCATCCTATAAGGTGGTTTGGAGATCGGCTGCGTTCCCGATGTAATATCGACAGTAAATTCTATTTCTCTATCGGTCAAGTGGCCAGGCAATTCGTCCGGAAAGACGTCGGGAAAATCCCTAACAATCGGGATGTCGGCTAAGCTAACATTTCCATTCTGATCACTCAGTATACTGCACAAGTAACCTCGACACCCTTTCTGAATTAACCTACAGGCCTTAATGGACGAAATCAAGTATGGTGGGGGCACTACCCCTTTACCCTGGAAAATAACCTCGGCTAGGTTTGGGGGTCTCAGTGTGACGCTTTTCGAAACACAATTAATAGATGCATCGTTTGCAACTAACCAGTCCATTCCCAGTATAACATCAAAATGAGCTAGGTCTAGAGGCATAAGATCTATTAGCAATTCAACATTCTCAATCACAACAACACATGCTCTGTAAATGGATGTAACAAACATAGATTTCCCAGATGGAGTAGATACAAACAACACATAACCAAGGGGCTCTAGTTCTCTATTAATTTTCTCGGCAAACTTAGTAGATATAAACGAGTGAGTAGAACCCGAATCAATCAACACATAAGCATCTTGGGAGCAAATTAGAAGTATACCTGACACTACTGCCTCAGCGTTCTGAGTGTCTCCTGGTACTAATGCAAACACTCTGCCCTGACTCATCTGTCCTCTCCCAGCATTTCCCTTCTGAACGGAACCCGAGGTATTTTCTCCTTTCTTGTTGTTATCAGCCTTTGTTTTGGGGCAATCCCTCACATAATGGCCCATCTCGCCACATTCATAACAGGCTCCAGACGTTCGTCGACAGATCCCGAAATGCTGTTTCCCACAATCCGAACACACCGGTTTAGCACTCCCTTCCTGCCTTACGTTACTAGTACTGCCCATGTTCGTTCTCTTCTTTGTGCCCAGCTGTCCTCGGCGATTGTCATAGTTCTGCCTCTTTCGCTGGTTTTCTCCCGAGCTCTGGTATCGGTTCAGATTAGCTTCGGCGTGAATGGCTTTATCCAATACTTCGGCATAAGTCGGCATATCGAGTAAACTCACCCGGTCTTGAATCGGTCCACGAAGCCCACACTCGAACTTCCTGGCCTTCATATATTCATCGTTGGTCATGTGAGGTACAAATCTTACCAATTCAGTGAAAGCGCGGTCATATTCCGCCACTGTTTTGTTGCCTTGCGTCAGAGTATGAAACTCGGTAGCCTTGCGGTTTCGAACGCTTAGGGGAAAATGTTTCTTGTAGAACAACTCTAAGAATCGGGTCCAGGTCAAATCCGGATTGCTCCCTCTAACCGTCATCCACCACCTGCGGGCGTCATCATCTAATGTGAATGCTGCCAACGTCACTTTCTGAGCGTCAGTGCTAGGGAAGATCTCGAACAACTTTTCCATTTCCAAAACCCATGCCTCAGCCTTCATCGGCTCTATACCCCCAGAGAACCTCGGTGGTCTCATTTTCTTGAACTCCCTAACCAAAGCTATCGTGCCATCCCCATATAAGGCTGGTTGCGGGGGAAATTGCGGCACTGGAGGAGGTGGAACTACATTTCGGCCGTTGGTCTGCTCGGCCTGAGTCGACGTAGCACTAGCGAACTGTTGCCTGGTTTGCCTCAACTCGCGGGCCAAACCCTCAACTAATCTTTCCAATCTGTCCATTCTGTCTTCGGGCTGATCTCGGCCAAGCGGTGGTCTACCTCTCCTCATGATGCTATGAGCGTGCAAAGTATGACTTTAAAACAATTAAGCAAATAACCACATAGGCAAATAGAAAATAAGCATATCAAGACAATGCACACTTCACTCAAACAACAAACACCATGATGCAACCCTAACATCTTTCTAAGGGAAATCCTATGCTCTTCAGGACTCAAAGTGTGTGAATAACGTATACCGAGGAACTTGTGCTCTGATACCACTCTGTCACGACCCCAAACCGCCCCTAGTAGTTTGGTGCCGTGATGGCCAGTAATCCGTAATTACCGAAGGCCAACTTTTCAAAACTTAACACAATCAGAGTATGGATATAGGGGGCTCACAAATGCGGAAGCAATAAATCAAATACAAGTGGTCCATAAGAGCTGTGCGTAGATTAAAGCAGTGCCAAACATTTCCAATTAACTTTACAACTTGAATACAACAAGGAAAGGAAAATACATGTTACATCTTGATCAAAAGGCTTCTTGAGCCGGCATATACAAAATACAGCTATTACAAGTCAAGAAGCATGATTTTCAAGATTTGCCGACATGCAAAGCAGGGCATCGCCGACATAAATACAAAAGTAAAGCCGACATAAGCACGAATCCAAAACAAGCATCCAAAACGGTCTAGGCGTCACCGCCATCCTGCTCATCACCTACATATATATAGAGGGGTGAGTACAAAACTCAGTGAATGGTACTAAAAATAAAGGTTTTGCATGAATAAAGCCGAGATCCTTCAAAACGAAACACATCAAAACTTTAGCAAAGCAAGTGATGAACCGTATTCATCATCAAGTATCATAACATCGGCGAAGCAAGGGATGAACCGTATTCATCATCAAGTATCATAACATCGGCAAAGCAAGGGATGAACCGTATTCATCATCAAGTATCATAACATCGGCAAAGCAAGGGATGAACCGTATTCATCATCAAGTATCATAACATCGGCGAAGCAAGGGATGAACCGTATTCATCATCAAGTATCATAACATCGGCGAAGCAAGGGATGAACCGTATTCATCATCAAGTATTACAAGTATCATAACATGTACGATCCGTAATCGTTTGGTCAAAAGTATTGCGAAAGTTTAGAGTCCTCCAATACAAGGGACTTGTGTTACTTAGGCCCGTAGCCTGATTTAACAAGGACCGTATCCTTTTATACTTAGTACTGCGAAAGTTTAGAGTCCTCCAGCACAAGGGACTTGTGTTAATTAGGCCCGTAGCCCGATTTAACAAGGACCGTATCCTTTCCAAAGATGGTATCGAAACGAGGAGTATACTTGGCACATCAAAACGAGGGCTATTTATTCATGCTAACAAAATACTTTGTCAAACAAGGCAACAAGATTTATCAAACAAGTATAACATAGCTTTATCAATAATACCACTCACCTAGTTCTTCCGGTGCAAACTCAAAGCAATATCAAGGACCTACAATCACATGGCAAGTCACATTCTCAAAGCAAGCTCTATGTATACATGCAAATGATCTCGGCATTCATGCCAGATCTAAGTCAAGGACAAAACAAAACAAGCGGGGAGCTTAATTACTGCTCCCGTTTCATAAAAACACACCGGTACTGACCAGGGCTAGGCCGAGGTCCCGCTAAACAAGGTCAGGAGAAACCTGGGTTTTCCTTTGGAGAATATGAAGAACATGATCATTTGAAAGATGGATGCAAGTTCACAACTTGTTACAAAATCTGAGTTTTCATGCCAAGAGTTCAAAACATATGGGCTTAAGTACCCATTCAAGAAGGTCATGCAAGAACAAACACAAAAACATGGTTTTCGTTCCAAACTCTTCAATCAAAATGAGACTTTGTTCAAGAACACATGAAAAACCATTTTCTCTTTCCAAACCAACTTCAAAACGATGCATGACATGCAAAACAAATCCGATCATGCAATGCAACTAGATGATCAGCAAGAACAACCGAAGGAGATCAAGATTCTAACCTCAAAACTCGGATCTAACGGCTCAAGCCACAAAGATCAAGCTTGGAAGACTACTCTCACTCAAGAACTCTTCTCCCTCCCTTTCTAGAGCTTCTCTCTCTAAAACAAAGATTTGAGACAAGAAATGATTTGTTTCAAGGTCTGTCGGCTGCCTTAACAAACAGCTCGGACACGTGGCATAATCGGGTTGGTTCAGCTCCAAAAGGTGATTGATAGACAAGACAGGTCTCTGACAAATCGTATGCAGCAAGCTCGGGTAATACACATCGGCAAGGGGATGACATCGGCTCAAAACATGGATCCAGTAACGGAATAGAAAAACATCGGCTAGGGAGGACGACACTTGACTAAGCTGTGCCACACCTTGGCCGGGGTGCGCCACATCTCGGCCTAGGCCATACCTGCCTGCGGACAAGGTTCAAGTACGAAACATCTCGGCAAAGAATGCCCGAGGTGAAGATGGGGTTAAACAAGACCTCAAGATAGTCCTAAGTACAAAGGGTCAAAGGCGGACTAAGCTCAAGATGACCTCGGCTATGCACACACACACTAAGCAAAGAACAAAATCATGCAAGCAAACTTTAAGCAAATCAAGACAAGGCAAAACCTTCAATTTAACATAATAAGCTAGACCATGCAAAAAAAAAAAAAAAAAAGGTATGCAAGTATGGCAAGAGTAAGGTGAGGGTTGTTACAAGCGGTCTGGTTTGTTCTTCGCTCGAGCGAGAAGTCTGTCGCTCGAGCGTGCTTCTGGTTGCAGACCTGAGGGTTTGAGTTGTTGGCTCGAGCGAGCATTCTTTCGCTCGAGCGCACTTCTGAGTTTTCGTCTCAAGCGAGAACTTCTTGGCTCAAGCGAGAGTTTTCTGTGTCTGGTCGCTCGAGCGACAAAGGCTTCGCTCGAGCGAGCGAGTTTTATATCAGCGGTCAGTAGCGTTTTTGAACATCAGTTTTTCACTTTCTTTTTCTTTCAAACCCTAGATCCGAGACTCTCTCTCTCTAAACTTACACCCTCTCTAAGATTTGATCTCCCTATAGTGTGAATCTAGCCTAGGGTCTTTGTTAAAAAGATAGAGGGCGTTGAGAGCTTCGACTTAATCTGAAAAAGTTTGGATTTGGAGCACGTTGATCTTCGAGTCTTCATCTCCTTTTTGGCTCAAACTTCGAGGTAGGGATATCCTACTCCTCTCTATGGATTTTGTCTTTAAATTTTAGTATTTTGAGATGTTGGGGTTGGTTTGCTAATTTGGTGAAAGTTTGGGGCTTTTGTGTTATTTTACAAAAGTTGGGGTTTTATTCATAATAAACCTAGATGCATGTTTGGCATAGAGAAATGGAATAAATTTTGAATCATTGATGAAAATGGGACCTAAGGGTTGAAATGTTAATTATGGAAAATGACCTAATTACATTGTTTGATTAATTGAAATAATTAATTGTGAGAAATGAGGAAATGAAATGAGATTGTTGATATTGGGAATGCAAAGGGTTAAAGGGTGTAGTTGAATTATTTATCACTCACCGGAATGAAATGTTGATTGAATATCCATTTGTGCATTTATTTTCTGTTTAGAAATAATTGCTTTGGGCTATCGGTGGAGGATAGTCGTGATTGTTGTAGACAATGCATGATGATTAGGCAAACGGAAACTAATCAATGGAATGTGTCATGGAATTTGACGGTTGATAGAATACATTAACTGTATGTATTGAGTGATTGTATATAGAACCAATGTGTTTGTATACGTTATGTGTAGATGAGGAGATGGGGGATGTAGTCCGCGGTTTAGGGGAAGATAGGGGATGTACCTCTAAACCGGATAGTGTTGGGAGAAGATAGGGGATGAACTCCGTAGATACAGCTCATATGCTTGTCTAGAGAAGTGAAGATAGAGCTTATATGCTTATCTTTGTGAAGTGTGGATACAGCTTATATGCTTAGCTGTGAATGTGGGATATTGTTGTTATACATATCTGTTGAGAATGTGGATATAGCTTATATGCTTATCTGTGAATGTGGGATATAGTTTTTATACATATCTGTTGAAATAATGATAGAGCTAATATGCTTATCTATTGAAAAAGGGAAAATGAAAAGGAACTTGGACTCATAAGTCGTATGACATAAAATGTGATTTATGTGGATATATCAGTGTTGGCCATCTATCAATTGCTAATCTTTTAGTCATTGTTCATGGTTGGTTTAGTGTATTTCTACTGGGCTGTGGCTCACCCTATATGGGAATATCATTTTCAGGTACAGGTAGCATGCCACCTCCAAGGACATAGCTTGGGAGGCTAGAGGCGGACATACTTTTGTCTACTGGGCTGTGGCTCACCCTATATGGGAATATCATTTTCAGGTACAGGTAGCATGCCACCTCCAAGGACATAGCTTGGGAGGCTAGAGGTGGACATACTTTTGTCGTTTTACTTTTTGATGTATTACATGTAAATTCAAGCCAAGAGCTTAATGTGTAAATGAGTTAGTACTCTTTTGTTGTAACCAAGTGTTAACTTGGAAAGCTGTAAGCCCGTAGGGCATTTTGCTTTTGTTGTTAACATGCAATACTTATGTAATGAAACTCTGATGAATAGAAGAATGTAGTTATTTCATATGTCAATGAACGTCTTATTTGATGGGTTTAATGTTATTATTTTGAGGGCGTTACAAATTCTCAGTGAATTACTCTATAAATTCCCAGCAAATTACTGAGTAAATTCTCAGTAAATTCTTAGTAAATTATTCAGTAAATTCCCTGTAAATTCTCATTGAATTACTGTATAAATTCCCAGTCAAACCTCAGTAAATTACTCAGCAACTTCCCAGTTAATATCTAAGTAAATTCCCGTTAAATTCTTTCTAATTTACTAAATAAATTCCCAAAAAATTCTCAGTAAATTACTTAGTAAATTCCATGTAAGTTCTCAGTAAATTTCCAGTAAATTGTCAGTAAATTACTCAGTAAATTCTCATTAAATTACTCAGTAAATTACTCAGAAAATTCCTAGAAAATTCCCAGAAAATACCCATTAAATTCCTGGTAAATTCGTAGTAAATTCCTAGCAAATTCTCATTAAATTTCTCAGTAAATTACTCTGTAAATTCCCAGTAAATTCTCAGTAAATTCCCAATAAATTACTCAAAAAAAATTTCCCGATAAATTCCCACTAAATTACTCAATAAATTTCCAGTAAATTCTCATTAAATTACTCAGTAATATCCCTATAAATTCTCATTAAATTACTCTGTAAATTCTCAGTAAATTCTCAGTAAATTACTCACTAAATTCTTATTGAATTATCAGTAAATTCTCAGTAAATTACTTTATAAATTTCTAGTAAATTCTCAATAAATTCCCAATAAATTATTCAATAAATTTTTCCTGGTAAATTCCCAGTAAATTACTCAATAAATTACTTAGTAAATTCCCAATAAATTCTCAATAAATCCCTCAGTAAATTCCCTGTAAATTCTCATTAAATTACTCTGTCAATTCCCAGTAAATTTTCAGTAAATTACTGAGTAAATTTTCAGTAAATTACTCAGTAAATTCCCAGTAAATTAATCAGTGACTTCCTAGAAAATTACTTAGTAAATTCACAATAAATTAGTTTGTAAAATCCCAGTAAATTCTTATTAAATTACTTAGTAACTTCCTAGTAAATTCTCATTAAATTTCCAGTAAATTTTCGATAAATTACGCAGTAAATTCCCAGTAAATTCTCAATAAATTACTCTGTAAACTGCCAGTAAATTCTCAGCAAATTCCAAGTAAATTACTCAGTAAACTCCTAGTAAATTACTCAGTAAATTCCCAGTAAATTAGTTTGTAAATTCCCAGTTAATTCTTATTAAATTACTTAGTAACTTCTCAGTAAATTCTCATTATATTACTCAGTAAATTACTTGGTAAATTTCTAGAAAATTCTCTGTAAATTACCCAGAAAATTCCAAGAAAAACTCAATAAATTACTCAGTAAATTTTCAGGAATTTACTGAGTAAATTCCCATAAAATTCTCAGTATATTCTTAGCAAATTACAAGTAAATTATCATTAAATTACTCAGTAAATTTCTAGTAAATTTCCAATAAATTCTTAGTAAATTACTTAGAAAATTCTCAGTAAATTCCCAATAAATTCTCAGTAAATTACCTAGTAAATTCCCAGAAATTGCTTAGTAAATTCCCAGTAATTTCTCAGTAATTTACTGAGTAAATTCCCATTAAATTCTAAACAAATTACTCAATAAATTCCTAGCAAATTATCATTAAATACTCAGTAAATTCCAAGTAAATGCTGAGTAAAATACGCAATACATTTCCAGTCAATACTCCGTAAATTCCCAGTAACTTCTCAGCAAATTACCGGGTAAATTCCCAATAAATTCTTAGTAAATTACTCTGTCAATTCCCAGAAAATTCCCAGTAAATTCTCATTAAATTACTCTATAAATTCCCAGTAAACTATCATTAAATTACTCAGTAAATTCTCAGTTAATTACCAAGTAAATTCCCATTGAATTATCTTTAAATTACTCAATAAATTCCAAGTAATTCTTAGTAAATTCACGGTAAATTCTGAAAAATTCCTGAGTTAATTTCCAGTAAATTCTCATTAAATTACTCAGTAAATTCCCATCAAATTCTCAATAAATTACTCAGTAAATTCGCAATAAATTTCTCAATAAATTATCATTAAATTACTTAGTAAATTTCCCATAAATTCTCAGTAAATTACACAGGAAATTCCCAGTAAATTCTCTGTAAATTACTTAGTAAATTCCCAGTAAATTACACAGTAAATTCCTAGTAAATTACTCAATAAATTTCGAATAAATTCTCAGTAAATTACTCAGTAAATTCCTAGTAAATTCTCAGCAAAATACTGAGTAAATTCCCAGTTAATTCTCAGTAAATTACTAAGAAAATTCCCATTAAATTCCCAGTAAATTACTCAGTAAATTCCCCCTAAATTTTGAGAAAATTTTCAGCAAATTCTCATTAAATTATTCAGCAAATTTCCAGTAAATTCTTAGTAAATTACTGAGAAAATTCTATTAAATTACTCAGTAAATTTCTAGTAAATTCTCAATAAATTACTCAGTAAATTCCCAGAAAATTCTCAGTAAATTACTTTGTAAATTCCCAGTAAATTCTCAGTAAATTACCTAATAAATTCCCGAAAATTGCTCAATAAATTCCCAATAATTTCTCAGTAATTTACTAAGTAAATTCCCATTAAATTCTTAATAATCACTCAATAAATTCCTAGTAAATTATCATTAAATTAGTCAGTAAATTTCAAGTAAATGCTGAGTAAAATATGGAATACATTTCTAGTAACTTCTTAGCAAATTACTGAGTAAATTCCTAGTAAATTCTTAGTAAATTACTCTGTCAATTCTCAGTAAATTCCCAGTAAATTCTCATTAAATTACTCTACAAATTCCCAGTAAAGTCTCATTAAATTACTCAGTAAATTCTCAGTTAATTACCAAGTAAATTCCCATTGAATTCTCTTTAAATTACTCAATAAATTCTAAGTAATTCTCAGTAAATTCACTGTAAATTCTGAAAAAATTACTGAGTTAATTTCCGTTAAATTCTCAATAAATTCCCATCAAATTCGCAATAAATTACTCAGTAAATTCGCAATAAATTTCTCAGTAAATTATCATTAAATTGCTTAGTAAATTTCTCATAAATTCTCAGTAAATTACTCAATAAATTTCGAGTAAATTCGCAGTAAATTAGTCAGTAAATTCTCAGCAAAATACTGAGTAAATTCTCAGTAAATTACTAAGTAAATTCCCAATAAATTCTCAATAAATTCCCCCTAAATTTTGAGAAAATTTTCAATAAATTCTCATTAAATTATTCAGTAAATTTCCAATAAATTCTTAGTAAATTACTTAGAAAATTCCCATTAAATTACTCAGTAAATTCCCAGAAAATTCTCAGTAAATTACCAGTAAATTACTTTGTAAATTCCCTTTAAATTCCCAGTAAATTACCTAGTAAATTCCCAGAAATTGCTCAGTAAATTCCCAGAAATTTCTCAGTAATTTACTGAGTAAATTCCCATTAAATTCTTAATAAATTACTCAGTAAATTCCATGTAAATGCTAAGTAAAATACGCAATACATTTCCAGTAAATACTCTGTAAATTCCCAGTAACTTCTCAGCAAATTACTAAGTAATTTCCCAGTAAATTCTTAGTAAATTACTCTGTCAATTCCCAGTAAATTCTCATTAAATTACTCTATAAATTCCCAGTAAAGTCTCATTAAATTACTCAGTAAATTCCCAGTTAATTACCAAGTAAATTCCCGTTGAATTTTCTTTAAATTACTCAATAAATTCCAAGTAATTCTCAGTAAATTCACGGTAAATTTTAAAAAAATTACTGAGTAAATTCCCCGAAAATTCTCATTAAATTACTCAGAAAACTTCCAGTAAATTCTCTATAAATTACTTAGCAAATTCCCTGTAAATTACATAGTAAATTCCTAGTAAATTACTCAATAAATTTTGAGTAAATTATCAGTAAATTACTCAGTAAATTTCCCGTAAATTCCTAGTAATTTCTCAGTAAATTACTGAGTAAATTCCTATTAAATTCTTAGTAAATTACTCAGTAAATTCCCCCTAAATTCTGAGAAAATTTTTAGTAAATTCTCATTAAATTATTTAGTAAATTTCCAGTAAATTCTTAGTAAATTACTTAGAAAATTCTCATTAAATTACTCAATAGATTTCTAGTAAATTCTCATTAAATTACTCAGTAAATTCCCAGTAATTACTCTGTAAATTCCCTGTAAATTACCCAGTAAATTCTCATTAATTAACGGTGAATTCACAGCAAATTACTGAGTAAAATTCCTAGTAAATTCTCAGTAAGTTCCCAATAAATTTACAGTAAATTACTCCATAAATTCCCAGTAAATTCTCAGTAAACACTCAGTAAATTACATGTAAATTACTTAGTAAATTCCCAGTAAATTATTCGTAAATTACTTAGTAAATTCCCAGTAAATTCTAAATAAATTCCCAGGAAACTCTGAGTAAATTCTCAGCAAATTCTAATTAAATTATTTAGCAAATTCCCATTAAATTCTAAGTAAATTACTCAATGAATTCACCGTAAATTCTCAGTAAATTCCTACTAAATTATCTTTAAATTACTCAGTAAATACTTAGTAAATTTCCTGAAAATACTCAGTAAATTCGCAGTAAATTACTGAGTAAATTCCCATTAAATTCTAAGTAAATTATCCTTAAATTACTCATTAAATTCCTAGTAAATTCTCAGTAAATTACATAGTAAATTCCCAATAAATACTTTGTAAATTCTTAGTAAATTGTCAGTAAATTACTCAATAAATTCCCACTAAATTACTCAGAAAATTCTCAGAAAATTCCCATTAAATTACAAGTAAATTCTCATTAAATTCCCAGTAAATTACACAGTAAATTCCAAGTAAATTCTAAGTAGATTACGGAGTAAATTCTCCGTAAATTCTCAGTGAATTCCTTGTAAATTGTTCAGTAAATTACTAGAAAATACTCAGTAAATTCCCTGTAAATTCTCAGTGAATTCGCAGTAAATTCTCAGTAAATTCCAAGTAAATTCTCAGAAAATTACTGAGTAAATTTCCATTAAATTCTCGGTAAATTTCTCAGTAAATTTCCACTAAATTCTTGATAAATTACTCAGTAAATTCCAACTAAATTCTCAGTAAATTACTCAGTTAATTCCTAGTAAATTAATGAGTAAATTCCCAGTAAATTCTCAGTAATTCACTTTGTAAATTCCCAGTAAATTACGAGTAAATTACTCAGTAAATTCCCTATAAATTCTCATTAAATTACTCAGTAAATTCCCAGTAAACTCTCAGTAATTCTCCTCACACTACTCAATAAATTCATAGTAAATTCTCAGTAAATTCCCAGTAAATTCTATATAAATGCCGAGTAAATTCTCTGTAAATTACTCAGTAAATTACCAGTAAATAATTCTCATTAAATTACTCAGTAAATTTCCAAAAAATTACTCAGTAAATTCGCGGTAAAAACTCAATAAATTCCCAATAAATTCTTTGTAAATTACTCAGTAAATTCCCTGTAAATTCTCAGAAAATTACTCAGTAAATTCTAGGTAAATTACACAATAAATTCCCAATATATTCTCAGTTAATTACTTAGTAAATTTCCAATAAATTACAGAGTAAATTCTCAGTAAATTACTCAGTAAATTCTAAGCAAATTAGTTAGTAAATTCCCAACAAATTCTCATTAAATTACTTAATAAATTCCCAGTAAATTCTCAGTAAGTTACTCAACAAATTCCCAATAAATTCTCAGTAAATTTCTCTATATATTCCCAGTAAATTACTAAGTAAATTCTCAGTAAATTACCTAGTAAATTCCAAGAAAATACTCAATAAACTACTCAGTAAATTTTCAGTAAATTCTCTGTAATTTACTAAGTAAATTCCCATTGAATTCTCAGAAAATTATAATTAAATTACTTAGTAAATTCCAATAAATTTTCAGTAAATACCCAGTAAATTCCTAGTAAATTACTCAGTAAATTCCCAATAAATTCTCAGTAAATTTCTAGTTAATTCTCAGTAAATTTCTAATAAATTCTCAGTAAATTACCTGGTAAATTCTCAGAAAATACTCAGTAAATTGCTCAATAAATTCCCAGTAAATTCTTAGTAATTTACTGAGTAAATTCCCCTTAAATTCTAAGTAATTACTCAATAAATTCCTAGTAAATTCTCATTAAATTTCAAGTAAATTACTCAGTAAATTACCAGTAAATTCTCAGCAAATTACTGAGTAAATTCCTAGTTATTCTCAATAAATTACTCAGTAAATTTCCAGTAAATTCTCATTAAATTACTCTGTAAATTCCCGGTAAATTCTAATTAAATTACTTAATAAATTCCCAGAAAAATTACTTAGTAAATTCCCATTAAATTCTGTTTAAATTACATAATAAATTCTCAGTAAATTCACGGTAAATTCTCAATGAATTACTGACTAAATTCTCATTAAATTACTCAGTAAATTCTTAGTAAATTCTAATTAAATTACACAGTAAATTCCCATTAAATTCTCTTTAAATTACTAAATAAATTCCCAAAAAATTACTCAGTAAATTCACGGTAAATTCTCAATAAATTACTGAGTAAATTACCAGGAATTCTCATTAAATTACTCACTAAATTCCTATTAAATTCTAAGAAAAATACTAAGCAAATTCCTAGTAAATTACTCGGTAAATTAGAAGTAAATTCTCATTAAATTACTTAGTAAATTCCCGTAAATTCTCAGTAAATTGCTCTGTAAATTCCCGTAAATTCTCAGTAAATTGCTCTGTAAATTCCCGATAAATTCTCAGTAAATTAATGAGTAAATTCCCAGTAAATTACTCAGTATAATCACATTAAATTATCAATAAATTCCCAGTAAATTCTAAGTAAATTGCAAGTAAATTCACAGTAAATTCTTAGTAAATTAATCAGTAAATTTCGAATAAATTCTCTGTAAATTACTCAGTTAATTCCCTGTAAATTCTCAGTAAATTTCCAGTAAATTATCAATAAATTACGGAGTAAATTCCTTGTAAATTCTTAGTAAATTACTCTGTAAATTCTCAGTAAATTACTGAGTAAATTTCAAGAAAATTCTCAGTAAATTCCCAGTAAATATTCAGTTAATTCATGGTAAATTTTCAGTAAATTACTCAATAAATTCCAAGTAAATTCTCAGTAAATTCCTATTAAATTCTCATTAAATTTCTCAAAAAATACTCAGTAAATTCCGAGTAAATTCTCAGTAAATTCTCATTAAATTACGTTTTAAATTCCCAGCAAATTCTCATTAAATTACTCAGTAAATTCTCACTAAATTAATCAGTAAATACCCAGTAACTTAATCAGTAAATTCCTAGTAAATTCTCAGAAAATTACTACGTAAATTCCCGGTAAATTCTCATTAAATTACTCAGTAAATTCCCGGTAAATTCTCAATAAATTCCTGAGTAAATTCCAAGTAAATTCTCATTAATTTACTCTGTAAATTCCCAGCAAATTCTCATTAAATTACTCAGTAAAGTCCCAGTAAGTTCTCAGTAAATTACTCAGTAAACTCCCAGTAAATTACTCAGTAAATGCCCAGTAAATTCTAAGTAAGTTACGCAGTAAATTACTCAGTAAATTTCCCATAAATTTATATCAAATTACTGAGTAAATTTCTCATAAATTCTCAATAAATTACTTAGCAAATTCCCGTTAAATTCTCAATAAATTACTGAGTAAATTTCAAGCAAATTACTCAGTAAAATCCTAGTAAATTCTCAATATAATCCCAGTAAATTAATCAGTAAATTCCCAATAAATTACTCAGTAAATTCCCAGTAAATTTTTCATTCAATTACTTAGTAAATTACTCGGTAAATTCCTTGTTAATTCTCAGTAAATTCCCACTAAATTGTAAGTAAATTACTCAGTAAATTCCAAGTAAATTACTAATTAAATTCTCAGTAAATTACTCAATAAATTCTCAGTAAATTAGTCTGTAAATTCCTAGTAAATTCTTATTAAATTACTTAGTAACTTCCCAGTAAATTCTCATTAAATTCCCAATAAATTTTCGGTAAATTACTCAATAAATTCCCAGTAAGCTCTCTGTAAATTACTTTGTAAACTCCCAGTAAATTCTTAGTAAATTACTCAGTAAATTCCCAGTAAATTCCTCAGGTCTGTAAATTCCCACTAAATTCCTATTAAATTACTTAGTAACTTTCCAGTAAATTCTCATTCAATTACTCAGTAAATTCCCAGTAATTTTTCAGTAAATTACTTTGTAAATTCTCTTAAAAATTTTTAGTAAATTCTCTGTAAATTATCTAGTAAATTCTCAGAAAATACCCAGTAAATTCTTAGTAAATTACTTAGTAAATTCCCACTAAATTCTCATTAAATTACTCATTAAATTACTGAGTAAATTTCCAGTAAATTCTCAGTAAATTACTCAGTAAATTCTGAGTAAATTCTCAAGAAAATTAATCAGTAAATTCCCAGTAAATTACTCAGTAAATTAGTCAGTAAATTCCTAGTAAATTCTTATTAAATTACTTAGCAACTTCCTAGTAAATTCTTATCAAATTTTTGATAAATTTTTGATAAATTTCACAGTAAATTCCTAGTAAATTACTCAGTAAATTCTTATGAAATTACTTAGTAACTTTCTAGTAAATTCTCATTAAATTACTCAGTAAATTCCCAGTGATTTCTCAGTAAATTGCTCTTTAAATTCCCAGAAAATTCTCATTAAATTACTCAGTAAATTCCATGTAAATTACCCATTAAATTCCAAGAAAATACTCAGTAATTTACAAAGTAAATTCCCACAAAATTCTCAGTAAATTACTTTGTAATTTACAGAGTAAATTCCCATAAAATTCTCAGTAAATTACTCAGTAAATTCCTAGTATATCATTAAATTACTCAGTAAATTTTCAGTAAATTCCAAGAAAATACTCAGTAAATTGCTCAGTAAATTCCCAGTAAATTACTGAGTAAATTCCCATTAAATTTTAAGGAAATTACTCAGTAAATTCCTAGTAAATTATCATTAAATTACACAGTAAATCCCAAGTAAATTCTAAATAAAATACTCAGTAAATTTCGAGTAAATACTCAGTAAATTCCCGGTAAATTCTCAGTAAATTCCTAGTAGATTCGCAGTAAATTCCCATTAAATTCTCAGTGAATTACTCCCTAAATTCCTAATAAATTTTCAGCAAATTACTGAGTAAATTCCCAATAAATTCTTAGTAAATTACTCTGTAAATTCGTAATAAATTCCCAGTAAATTCTCATTAAATTACTGTATAAATTCCAAATAAAGTCACATTAAATTACTCAGTAAATTACCAGTAAATTCCCAGTTAATTACTAAGTAAATTCCCGTTAAATTCTCTTTAAATTACTCAATAAATTCCAAGAAAATTCTCATTAAATTACTGAGTAAATTCTCAGTAAATTCTAAGTAAATTACTCAGACAATTCCTAGAAAATTCCCAGAAAATACTCAGTAAATTCCCCATGAATTATCAGTAAATTACTCAGTAAATTACTAAACAAATTCTCAGTAAATTATCATTAAATTTTTCAATAAATTACTCACTAAATTCTTAGTAAATTCTCAGTAAATTACACTGTAAATTTTCAGTAAATTCCCAATAAATTACTCAATAAATTTTTCCTGGTAAATTCTCAGTAAATTACTTAGTAAATTTCCAGTAAATTGTCATTAAATTACTCAGTAAATTCCCTATAAATTCTTATTAAATTACTCTGTAAATTCTCAGTAAATTCCAAGTAAATTCTCAGTAAATTAGTCTGTAAATTCCCCGTAAATTCTTATTAAATTACTTAGTAACTTCTAGTAAATTCTCATTAAATTCCCAGTAAATTTTCGGTAAATTACTCAGTAAATTCTCAGTATTGTAACAACCCTCACCTCACTCCTGTCATACTTGCATACATTCCTGCATGACCTTGTCTTGATATGTTATTTTGCTAGTTTTGCCTTGCCTCGTTTTGGCTAAGTATTGCTTGCATGATTTTGTTCTTTGCTCGGCGTGTAGCCGAGGTCATCTTGAGATTTGACCAACCCTGAGCCTTTGTACTTAGAACTGTTTTGAGACCTTGGTCGATCCCCATCTTCACCTCGGGCTTATTGCCGAGATGCCTTACACTTAGTGAACCTTGTCCGCAGGCAGGTATGGCCTAGGCCGAGATATGGCACACCCCGGCCAAGGTGTGGCACAGCTTAGTCAAACGTCGTCCTCCCTAGCCGATGTCTTTGTTACCCTGTTGCCGAAGCTGTGACTTTAGCCGATGTTGTTACTTGCCGATGTGTCTTACCCAGCTTGCTGCATACGCTTTGTCAGAGACTTGTCTTATCTATCAATCACCTTTTGAGTTGAACCAACCCGGTAGCGCCACGTGTCCGAGCTGATTGTTAAGACAGCCGGCAGGCCTAGAAACAAATCATTTCTTTGTCTCAAATCTTTGCCTTTAGAGAGAGAAGCTCTAGAGAGAAGAAAGAGAAGTTCTTGAGTGAGAATAAGTCTTCCAAGCTTGATCTTCGTGGTTTGATCCGTTGGATTCGAGTTTTGAGGTAAGAACCTTGACCTACCTTGATTGTTGTTATTGATCATCTAGCTGCATTGCATGATCGGATTCGTTTTGCATGTCATGCATTGCTTTGAAGTTGGTTTTGAAAAGAGAAAATGGTTTTCATATGTTCTTGAAGAAAGTCTCATTTTGATCCAAAAGTTGGAACCGAAATCATGTTTTTGTGTTTGTTCTTGCATGACCTTCTTGTATGGGTACCCAGGTCCATGTTTTGAACTCTTGGCTTGAAAACTCAGATTTTGTAACAAGTTGTGAACTTGCATCCATCTTCCAAATGATCATGTTCTTCATATTCTTCAAAGGGAAACCCAGGTTTTCCCGGCTTTGTTTGATGGAGCCCTCGAGACCATACCTCGACAAGGATGTGTGGGACCTCGGCAAAGACCTGGTTGGTACCCAGTGTGTTTCATGGGACGGGAGCAATGTTTAAACTCCCAGCAAGTTTTGCTTTGTTATTGACTTGGATCTGGTATGAATGCCGAGATCATTCGCATGTGTGTATAAAGCTTGTATTGAGAATGTGATTGCCATGTGATTGTAGGACCTTGATCCTTGCTTTGAGCCTACACCTGAAGAACTAGGTGAGTGGTGCTTCTAATAAAGCTATGTTACACTATTTTGATAAGTCTTGCTTCGCTTGTTTTGATGAAAGTATTTGCTAAGCATGAATGAATAGCCCTGTTTTGATGTATCAAGTATAAGCCTTGTTTTGATGTCATCCTTGAAAAGTCCCTTGTACTGGAGGACTATAAACTTTCGCAGTACCAAGTGCAAAAGTCCTTCGTGCTGGAGGACTCTAAACTTTCGCAGCACTAAGTATAAAAGGATACGGTCCTTTCTTGGGAGCACTAGAATGTTAAATCGGGCTACGGGCCTAAGTAACAAGCGCCATAATGTTAAATCGGGCTACGGGCCTAAGTAACACCAGATCGTTGTGTTAAAAGGAGCTACGGGCTTAAGTAACACAAGTCCCTTGTGCTGGAGGACTATAAACTTTCGCAGTACCTTTGACTCAACGATTACGGTTCATCCCTTGTTTTGCCAATGTAAGTAAGCATCCCTTGAGACTTGCGAGATTTGATTGATGAATACGGTTCATCCCTTGTTTTGATAGAGTTTGGTGTGTTTTGCTTTGAAGGAATCTCGGCTAATATCTGTATAGTTTTGGCGTGTTTGTTTTGAAAGACTTCGGCTATATTCATGCAAAACCTTTATTTTTAGTACCATTCACTGAGTATCCAAGCTCACCCTCTATATATATATATATATATATGTAGGTGATGAGCAGGACGTCGGCGACGCCTAGAATGTGTTTTTGAAAGCTTGTTTTGGATCCATGATTATGTCGGCATTATTTTGTATTCACGTCGGCAATTCTTGAAAATTATGCTTCTTGGCTTGTACTCACTGTGTTTTGTATATGTCGGCTCGAGAAGTCTTTTGATCAAGATGTAACGCATATTTCGCTTTTGTTGTATTCAGTTTGCAAAGATGAATGCCATTACATTGGATCTATGCACTGCTCTTATGGACTACTTGTATTGTGATTTATTGCTTCCGCATTTGAGAGCCCCGTTTATTATACTCTGATTGTGTTAAGTTTTTTTTTTTGAAAGTTGGCCTTCGGTAATTACGGATTACTGGCCATCACGGCACCAAACTACTAGGGGCGGTTGGGGTCGTGACAAGTATATTCTCAGTAAATTACTCAGTAAATTACTCAGTAAATTCTCAGTAAATTAGTCTGTAAATTCCAGTAAATTCTTATTAAATTACTTAGTAATTCCCAGTAAATTCTCATAAAATTATTCTGTAAATTCTCAAAAAATTCTTAGTAAATTAGTCAGTAAATTCTCTGTAATTACCCAGTAAATTCCCATAAAATACCCAATAAATTACTCAGTAAATTTCCAGTAAATTCTCAACAATTTACTGAGTAAATTCGCATAAAATTCTCAGTAAATTACTCAGAAAATTCCAAGTATATTCTCAGTAAATTCCAAATAAATTATTATTAAATTACTCAGTAAATTCCCAGTAAATACTCAGTAAATTCCCAATAAATTCTCAATAAATTACCAAGTAAATTCCTAGAAAATACTCAGTAAATTCCCAGTAAATTCTCAGTAATTTACCGAGTAAATTCCCCCTAAATTCTAAGTAATTACTCAATAAATTCCTAGTAAATTCTCATTAGATTCAGTTTAAATTACACAATAAATTCTTAGTAAATTGCTCAGTAAATTCACAGCAAATTCTCAATAAATTACTGACTAAATTCCCAGTAAATTCTCATTAAATTACTCAGTAAATTTCCAGTAAATTCTCATTAAATTACTCAGTAAATTCCCATTAAATTCTCTTTAAATTACTAAATAAATTCTCAGTAAATTACTCAGTAAATTAATGGTAAATTCTCAATAAATTACTGAGTAAATTACCAGGAAATTCTCATTAAATTACTTATGAAATTCCCATTAAATTCTCAGTAAATTACTTAGTAAATTCCTAGTAAATTACTCGGTAAATTAGCAGTAAATTCTAATTAAATTACTCAGTAAATTTCCCATATATTCCCAGTAAATTGCTTTATAAATTCTCTATAAATTCGTAGTAAATTACTGAGTAAATTCCCAGCAAATTACTCTGTAAAATCCCATTAAATTCTAAATAAATTCCCAATAAATTCCAAGTAAATTGCTTAGTAAATTCCAAATAAATTCACATTAAATTCTTGGTAAATTAATCACTAAATTTCCAATAAATTCTCAGTAAATTACTGAATAAATTTCCTATAAATTTATAGTAAATTCTCAGTAAATTACTGAGTAAATTCCTTATAAATTCTCAATAAATTACTCTATAAAATCAAAGTAAATTCTTAGTAAATTACTGAGTAAATTTCAAGAAAATTCACAATAAATTTCTCAGTAAATTTCAAGTAATTCTCAGTGAATTCCCAGTAAATATTCAGTTAATCTCTAGTAAATTTTCAAAAAATTACCCAGTAAATTCGCAGTAAATTCTCAGTAAATTACTCAGTAAATTCCTAGTGAATTCTCAGTAAATTGCCATCAAACTCTCATTAAATTTCTCAATAAAATACTCAATAAATTCTGAGTAAATTCTCAGTAAATTACTGAATAAATTCCCAGTAAATTCCTCAGTAAATTCCCAGTAAATTCAATTAAATTATTTTTTAAATTTCCAGTAAATCCTCATTAAATTACTCAGTAAATTCCCAGTAAATTCTCAGTAAATTAATCAGTAAATTCCCAGTAAATTCTTTTTAAATTACTCAGTAAATTCCCACTAAATTTTTAGTAAATTACTCAGTAATTGCCCGGTAAATTCTCAATAAATTACAGAGTAAATTCCCAGTAAATTCTTATTAAATTACTCTGTAAATTCCTAGTAAATTCTCATTAAATTACTTAGTAAAGTTCCAGTAAGTTCTCAGTAAATTACTCAGTAAATCCCATTAAATTTATATCAAATTACTGAGTAAATTCCTCGTAAATTCACAATAAATTACTCGTCAAATTCCCGGTAAATTCTCGGTAAATTACTGAGTAAATTCTCAGCAAATTACTCAGAAAAATCCCAGTAAATTATACAGTAAATTCCCAGTAAATACAAAATAATATGCACAGTAAATACTCAGTAAATTCCCCGTAAATTCTAGGTAAATTAATCAGTAAATTCCAAGTAAAGTCTCAGTAAATTACTCAGTAAATTCCCAGTAAATTTTTCATTAAATTACTCAGTAAATTGTCAGTAAATTGCTCAGTAAATTCCCAGAAAATTCTCATTAAATTTTCAGTAAATTATTCAGTAAATTTCTCAGTAAATTACTCACTAAATTCTAAGTAAATTACTCTATAAATTCCTAGTAAATTCTCAGTAAATTCCCAATAAATTATTCAGTAAATTTTTCCCGGTAAATTCCCAGTAAATTACTCATTAAATTCCCTGTAAATTACTCAATAAATTCCCAGTAAACTTATATCAAATTACTGAGTAAATTTCTCATAAATTCTTAATAAATTACTCAGTGAATTCCCGGTAAATTCTCAGTAAATTACCGAATAAATTCTCGGCAAATTACTCAGTAAAATCCCAGTAAATTAATAGTATATTCCCAGTGAATTACTCAGAAAATTTCCAGTAAATTTTTCATTAAATTACTCGGTAAATTCCCTATTAATTCTCAGTAAATTACTCAGTAAATTCCCACTAAATTGTCAGTAAATTACTCATTAAATTCCTATTAAATTATTCAGTAAATTCCCAGTAAATTACTTAATAAATTCTCAGTAAATTAGTCTATAAATTCCCAATAAATTCTTATTAAATTACTTAGTAACTTCCCAGTAAATTCTCATTAAATTCCCAGTAAATTTTCGGTAAATTACTCAATAAATTCCCAATAAACTCTCTGTAAATTACTCTGTAAACTCTCAGTAAATTCTCAGTAAATTACTTAGTAAATTCGCAGAAAATTCTCAGTAAATTACTCAGTAAATTCCCAGTAAATTAGTCTGTAAATTCCCAGTAAATTCTTATTAAATTACTTAGTAACTTTCCAGTAAATTCTCATTAAATTACTCAGTAAATTCCCAATAATTTCTCAGTAAATTACTCTGTAAATTCGCAGAAAATTTGTTAGTAAATTCTCTGTAAGTTACCTAGCAAATTCTCAGAAAATAACCAGTAAATTCTTAGTAAATTACTTAGTAAATTCCCACTAAATTCTCATTATATTACTCAGTAAATTCCCTGTAAATTCTCATTAAATTACTCTTTAAATTCCCAGTAAATTCTCAGTAAATTACTCAGTAAATTCCCAGTAAATTCTCAAGAAAATTAATCAGTATATTTCGAGTAAATTACTCAGTAAATTCACAGTAAATTAGTCTGTAAATTCCCAGTAAATTCTTGTTAAATTACTTAGTAACTTCCAAGTAAATTCTCATTAAATTCTCAGTAAATTTTCGGTAAATTATGCAGTAAATTCCTAGTAAATTACTCTGTAAACTCCCAGTAAATTCTTAGTAAATTACCGAGTAAATTTTCAGTAAATTACTCAGTAAATTTTATTAAGTTACTTAGTAACTTTCCAGTAAATTCTCATTAAATTACTCAGTAAATTCCCAGTAATTTCTCAGTAAATTACTCTTTAAATTCTCAAAAAAATCTCATTAAATTACTCAGTAAATTCTCTGTAAATTACCCATTAAATTCCCAGAAAATACTAAGTAAATTACTCAGTAATTTATAGAGTAAATTGCCAAAAAAATCTCAGTAAATTGCTTAGTAAATTCCCAGTATATCATTAAATTACTCAGTAAATTTCCAATAAATTCGCAATAAATTATTTAGTAAATTCTCAGTAAATTCCCATTAAATTCTCAGTGAATTACTCCGTAAATTCCTAGCAAATTATTAGCAAATTACTAAGTAAATTTCCAGTAAATTATTAGTAAATTACTCTGTAAATTTGCAGTAAATTCTCAGTAAATTCTTATTGAATTACTGTATAAATTCCCAGTAAAGTCTCAATAAATTACTCAGTAAATTACCAGTAAATTCTCAGTGAATTACTCAGTAAATTCCCAGTTAATTACTAAGTAAATTCCTGTTAAATTCTCTTTAAATTACTCAATATATTCTCAGTAAATTCTCAGAAAATTACTCAGTGAATTCCCTGTAAATTCTGCATAAATTACTTAGTAAATTCCAAGTAAATTGTCAGTAATTACTCAGTAAATTTCAAGAAAATTATCATTAAAATACTGAGTAAATTCCCAGTAAATTCTAAGTAAATTACTCAGACAATTCCTCGAAAATTCCCAGAAAATACTGAGTACATTCCCTGTAAATTCTAAGTAAATTACTCAGTAAATTCACAATAAATTCTCAGTAAATTCTCATTAAATTTCTCAAAAAATTACTCACTAAATTCTTAGTAAATTCTCAGTAAATTACGCTGTAAATTCCAAGTAAGTTCTCAGTAAATTCCCAATAAATTACTTAGTAAATTTTTCCTGGTAACTTCCCAGTAAATTACTCAGTAAATTACTTAGTAAATTTCCAGTAAATCCTCATTAAATTACTCAGTAAATTCCCTATAAATTCTTATTAAATTACTTAGTAACTTCCTAGTAAATTCTCATAAAATTCCCAGTAAATTTTTGGTAAATTACTCAGTGTATTCCCAATAAATTCTCAGTAAATTACTCTGTAAACTCCCAGTAAATTCTCAGTAATTTACTAAGTAAATTCTTAGTAAATTAGTCTGTAAATTTCCAGTAAATTCTCATTAAATTACTCTATAAATTCTCAGTAAATTACTCAGTAAATTCTCTGTAAATTAGTCTGTAAATTCCCAGTAAATTCTTATTAAATTACTTAGTAATTCCCAGTAAATTCTCATTAAATTACTCTGTAAATTCTCAGTAATTTACTGAGTACATTCGCACAAAATTCTCATAAAATTATTCTGAAAATTCTCAGTAAATTAATTAAATTACTCAGTAAATTCCTAGTAAATTCTCAGTAAATTTTCAGTAAATTACGCAGTAAATTCCCAGTAAATTCTCAATAAATTACTCTGTAAACTGCTAGTAAATTCTCAGTAAATTCCCAGTAAATTACTCAATAAACTCCCAGTAAATTACTCAGTAAATTCCAGTAAATTAGTTTGTAAATTCCCAGTTAATTCTTATTAAATTACTTAGTAACTTCCTAGTAAATTCTCATTATATTACTCATTAAATTCTCAATAATTTCTCAGTAAATTACTTGGTAAATTTCTAGAAAATTCTCTGTAAATTACCCAGAAAATTCCAAGAAAAAACTCAATAAATTACTTAGTAAATTTTCAGAAATTTACTAAGTAAATTCCCATAAAATTCTCAGTATATTCTCAGTAAATTACAAGTAAATTATCATTAAATTACTCAGTAAATTTCTAGTAAATTTCCAACAAACTCTTAGTAAATTACTTAGAAAATTCTCAATAAATTTCCAGTAAATTCTCAGTAAATTACCTAGTAAATTACCAAAAATTGCTTAGTAAATTCCCAATAATTTCTCAGTAATTTACTGAGTAAATTCCCATTAAATTCTAAATAAATTACTCAATAAATTCCTAGCAAATTATCATTAAATACTCAGTAAATTCCAAGTAAATGCTGAGTAAAATACGCAATACATTTCTGGTCAATTACGCAGTAAATTCCTAGTAAATTCGCAATAAATTACTCTGTAAACTGCCAGTAAATTCTCAGTAAATTCCCAGTAAATTACTCAGAAAACTCCCAGTAAATTACTCAGTAAATTAGTCTGTAAATTCCCAATTAATTCTTATTAAATTACTTAGTAACATCCTAGTAAATTCTCATTATATTACGATTAAATTCCCAATAATTTCTCAGTAAATTACTTGGTAAATTTCTAGAAAATTCTCTGTAAATTACTCCGAAAATTCCAAGAAAAAACTCAATAAATTACTCAGTAAATTTTCAAAAATTTACTAAGTAAATTCCCATAAAATTCTCAGTAAATTCCCAGTATATTCTCAGCAAATTACATGTAAATTGTCATTAAATTATTTAGTAAATTTCTAGTAAATTTCCAACAAATTCTTAGTAAATTACTTAGAAAATTCTCAGTAAATTCCCAGTAAATTCTCAGTAAATTACCTAGTAAATTCCCAAAAATTGCTTAGTAAATTCCCAATAATTTCTCAGTAATTTACTGAGTAAATTCCCATTAAATTTTAAATAAATTACTCAATAAATTCCTAGCAAATTATCATTAAATACTCAGTAAATTCCAAGTAAATGCTGAGTAAAATACGCAATACATTTCTAGTCAATACTCCGTAAATTCTCAGTAACTTCTTAGCAAATTACTAGGTAAATTCCCAATAAATTCTTAGTAAATTACTCTGTCAATTCCCAGAAAATTCTCAGTAAATTCCCAGTCAATTCTCATTAAATTACTTTATAAATTCCCAGTAAACTATCATTAAATTACTCAGTAAATTCCCAGTTAATTACCAAGTAAATTCCCATTGAATTATCTTTAAATTACTCAATAAATTCCAAGTAATTCTTAGTAAATTCACGGTAAATTCTGAAAAAAATTCCTAAGTTAATTTCCAGTAAGTTCTCATTAAATTACTCAGTAAATTCCCATCAAATTCTCAATAAATTACTCAGTAAATTCGCAATAAATTTCTCAGTAAATTATCATTAAATTACTTAGTAAATTCCCCATAAATTCTCAATAAATTACTCAGAAAATTCCCAATAAATTCTCTATAAATTACTTAGTAAATTCCTAGTAAATTACATAGTAAATTCCTAATAAATTACTCAATAAATTTCGAATAAATTCTCAGTAAATTACTCAGTAAATTCCCAGTAAATTCTCAGCAAGATACTGAGTAAATTCCCAGTTAATTCTCAGTAAATTACTAAGAAAATTCCCATTAAATTCCCAGTAAATTACTCAGTAAATTCCCCCTAAATTCTGAGAAAATTTTCAGCAAATTCTCATTAAATTATTCAGTAAATTTCCAGTAAATTCTTAGTAAATTACTGAGAAAATTCTCATTAAATTACTCAGTAAATTTCTAGTAAATTCTCATTAAATTACTTTATAAATTCCCAGTAAATTACCCAGTAAATTATCAGTAAATTACCTAGTAAATTCCCAGAAATTGCTCAGTAAATTCCCAGTAATTTCTCAGTAATTTACTAAGTAAATTCCCATTAAATTCTTAATAAATTACTCAATAAATTCCTAGTAAATTATCATTAAATTAGTCAGTAAATTCCAAGTAAATGCTGAGTAAAATACGCAATACATTTCCAATAAATACTCCGTAAATTCCCAGTAACCTCTTAGCAAATTACTGAGTAAATTCTTAGTAAATTACTCTGTCAATTCCCAGTAAATTCTCATTAAATTACTCTATAAATTCCCAGTAAAGTCTCATTAAATTACTCAGTAAATTCCCAGTTAATTACTAAGTTAATTCCCATTGAATTCTCTTTAAATTACTCAATAAATTTCAAGTAATTCTCAGTAAATTCACGGTAAATTCTGAAAAAATTACTGAGTTAATTTCCAGTAAATTCTCATTAAATTACTCAGTAAATTCCCATCAAATTCTCAATAAATTACTCAGTAAATTCGCAATAAATTTCTCAGTAAATTATCATTAAATTACTTAGTAAATTTTCCGTAAATTCCCAGTAAATTACTCAGAAAATTCCCAGAAAATTCTCTGTAAATTACTTAGTAAATTCCTAGTAAATTACACAGCAAATTCCTAGTAAATTACTCAATAAATTTCGAGTAAATTATCAGAAAATTAGTCAGTAAATTCTCAGCAAAATACTAAGTAAATTCCTAATAAATTCTCTGCAAATTACTACGTAAATTACCATTAAATTCTTAGTAAATTATTCAGTAAATTTCCAGTAAATTCTTAGTAAATTACTTAGAAAATTCTCATTAAATTACTCAATAAATTCCCAGAAAATTCTCAGTAAATTACCAGTAAATTACTTTGTAAATTCCCTTTAAATTCCCAATAAATTACCTAGTAAATTCCCAGAAATTGCTCAGTAAATTCCCAGTAATTTCTTAGTAATTTGCTGAGTAAATTCCCATTAAATTCTTAATAAATTACTCAGTAAATTCCAAGTAAATGCTGAGTAAAATACACAATACATTTCCAGTAAATACTCCGTAAATTCCCAGTAACTTCTCAGCAAATCACTGAGTAAATTCCCAGTAAATTCTTAGTAAATTACTCTGTCAATTCCTAGTAAATTCTCATTAAATTACTCTATAAATTCCCAGTAAAGTCTCATTAAATTATTCAGTAAATTCCTAGTTAATTACCAAGTAAAATCCTGTTGAATTTTCTTTAAATTACTCAATAAATTCCAAGTAATTCCCAGTAAATTCACTGTAAATTCTAAAAAAATTACTGAGTAAATTCCCCGTAAATTCTCTGTAAATTACTTAGTAAATTCCCTATAAATTACATAGTAAATTCTTAGTAAATTACTCAATAAATTTCGAGTAAATTCTCAGTAAATTACTTAGTAAATTTCCAGTAAATTCTCAGCAAAATACTGAGTAAATTCCTAGTAATTTCACAGTAAATTACTGAGTAAATTCCTATTAAATTCTCAGTCAATTACTCAGTAAATTCCCCCTAAATTCTGAAAAAAATTTCAGTGAATTCTCATTAAATTATTTAGTAAATTTCCAGTAAATTCTTAGTAAATTACTTAGAAAATTCTCATTAAATTACTCAGTAGATTTCTAGTAAATTCTCATTAAATTACTCAGTAAATTCCTAGAAAATTTTCAGTAAATTCCCAGTAAATTACTTTGTAAATTTCCTGTAAATTACCTAGTAAATTCTCAGTAAATTACTCAGTAAATTAACGGTGAATTCGCAGCAAATTACTGAGTAAAATTCGTAGTAAATTCTCAGTAAGTTCTCAGTAAATTCTCAGTAAATTCCCAGTAAATTTACAGTAAATTACTCCGTAAATTTCCAGTAAATTCTCAGTAAACACTCAGTAAATTACAAGTAAATTACTTAGTAAATTCCCAGTAAATTATTCGTAAATTACTTAGTAAATTCTCAGTAAATTCTACATAAATTCCCAGGAAACTGTGAGTAAATTCCCAGCAAATTCTAATTAATTTATTTAGCAAATTCCCATTAAATTCTCAGTAAATTACTTAGCAAATTCTCAGTAAATTCCTACTAAATTATCTTTAAATTACTCAGTAAATACTTAGTAAATTTCCTGAAAATACTCAGCAAATTCGCAATAAATTACTGAGTAAATTCCCATTAAATTCTAAGTAAATTACTTAGTAAATTATCCTTAAATTACTCATTAAATTCCTAGTAAATTCTCAGTAAATTACACCGTAAATTCCCAATAAATACTTTGTAAATTCTTAGTAATCTGTCAGTAAATTACTCAATAAATTCCCACTAAATTACTCAAAAAATTCTCAAAAAATTCCCATTAAATTACAAGCAAATTCTCATTAAACTCCCAGTAAATTACACTGTAAATTCCAAGTAAATTCTAAGTAGATTACGGAGTAAATTCTCCGTAAATTCTCAGTGAATTCGCAGTAAATTCTTAGTAAATTACTCAGTAAATTCAAGTAAATTCTCAGAAAATTACTGAGCAAATTCCCATTAAATTCACGGTAAATTTCTCAGTAAATTCCTACTAAATTCTCGGTAAATTACTCAGTAAATTCCAACTAAATTCTCAGTAAATTACTTAGTTAATTCCTAGTAAATTAATGAGTAAATTCCCAGTAAATTACCAGTAAATTACTCAGTAAATTCCCAGTAAACTCTCAGTAATTCTCCTCAAACTACTTAGTAAATTCATAGTAAATTCTCAGTAAATTCCCAGTAAATTCTATGTAAATGTTGAGTAAATTCTCTGTAAATTACTCAGTAAATTACTAGTAAATAATTCTCATTAAATTACTCAGTAAATTTTCAAAAAATTACTCAGTAAATTCACAGTAAAAACTCAATAAATTCCCAGTAAATTCTTTGTAAATTACTCAGTAAATTCCCTGTAAATTCTCAGAAAATTACTCAGTAAATTCTCAGTAAATTACATAATAAATTCCCGATATATTCTCAGTAAATTACTTAGTAAATTTCCAATAAATTACTGAGTAAATTCTCAGTAAATTCTAAGTAAATTAGTCAGTAAATTCCCAACAAATTCTCATTAAATTACTTAGTAAATTCCCAGTAAATTCTCAGTAAGTTACTCAACAAATTCCCAATAAATTCTCAGTAAATTTTTTTATAAATTCCCAGTAAATTACTAAGTAAATTCTCAGTAAATTACTCAGTAAATTCCAAGAAAATACTCAGTAAACTACTCAGCAAATTTTCAGTAAATTCTCCATAATTTACTAAGTAAATTCCCATTAAATTCTCAGAAAATTATAATTAAATGACTTAGTAAATTCCAATAAATTTTTAGTAAATACCCAGTAAATTCCCAGTAAATTACTCCGTAAATTCCCAATAAATTCTCAGTAAATTCCTTGTTAATTCTCAGTAAATTTCCAATAAATTCTGAGTAAATTACCCGGTAAATTCCCAGAAAATACTCAATATATTGCTCAATAAATTCCCAGTAAATTCTTAGTAATTTACTGAGTATATTTCCCTTAAATTCTAAGTAATTACTCGATAAATTCCTAGTAAATTTTCATTAAATTCCCAGTAAATTATCAGTAAATTACTCAGTAAATTCTCAGTAAATTACTCAGTAAATTCCCAGTAAATTCCTAGTAAATTCTCAGCAAATTACTGAGTAAATTCCCAGTTATTCTCAATAAATTACTCAGTAAATTCCCAGTAAATTCTCATTAAATTACTCTGTAAATTGCAGGTAAATTCTAATTAAATTACTTAGTAAATTCCCAGAAAAATTACTCAGTAAATTCCCATTAAATTCTGTTTAAATTACATAATAAATTCTCAGTAAATTCACGGTAAATTCTCAATAAATTACTGACTAAATTCTCATTAAATTACTCAGTAAATTCTAATTAAATTACACAGTAAATTCCCATTAAATTCTCTTTAAATTACTAAATAAATTCCCAAAAAAATACTCAGTAAATTCACGGTAAATTCTCAATAAATTACTGAGTAAATTACCAGGAAATTCTCATTAAATTACTCACTAAATTCCTATTAAATTCTAAGAAAAATACTAAGTAAATTCCCAGTAAATTGCTCGGTAAATTCCCGATAAATTCTCAGTAAATTAATGAGTAAATTCCTAGTAAATTACTCAGTATAATCACATTAAATTATCAATAAATTCCCAATAAATTCTAAGTAAATTGCCAGTAAATTCACAGTAAATTCTTAGTAAATTAATCAGTTAATTTCGAATAAATTCTCAGTAAATTACTGAGTAAATTCCCTGTAAATTTTCGGTAAATTTCCAGTAAATTATCAGTAAATTACGGAGTAAATTCCTTGTAAATTCTCAGTAAATTACTCTGTAAATTCTCAGTAAATTACTGAGTAAATTCCAAGAAAAATTTCAGTAAATTCCCAGTAAATATTCAGTTAATTCCTAGTAAATTTTCAGTAAATTACTCAGTAAATTCCTATTAAATTCTCATTAAATTTCTCAGAAAATTCCCAAAAAATACTTAGTAAATTCCGAGTAAATTCTCAGTAAATTACTGAGTAAATTTCCAGTAAATCCTCATTAAATTACTTTTTAAATTTCCAGCAAATTCTCATTAAATTATTCAGTAAATTCCCACTAAATTAATCAGTAAATACCCAGTAACTTAATCAGTAAATTCCTAGTAAATTCTCAGAAAATTACTACGTAAATTCCCGGTAAATTCTCCTTAAATTACTTAGTAAATTTCCGGTAAATTCTCAATAAATTACTGAGTAAATTTGTCACGACCTCAAACCGCCCCTAGTAGTTTGGTGCCGTGATGGCCAGTAACCCGGGGTTACCGAAGGCCAACTTGCAAAATCACATACAATCAGAGTATAGATATAGGGGGCTCACAAGTGCGGAAGCAATAATCAAAAATACAAGTGGTCCATAAGAGCAGTGCATAAGTCAAATGAAATGGCATACATCTTTACATAGCTTTACAACTTGAGTACAATAAAGAAATGAAATACAAAATACATCTTGACCGAAAGGCTTCTCAAGCCGACATATGTCAAAACAACAAAAACATAAGCCGAGAAGCATAATCTTCAAGACGCCACAAAATGTGAATCCGAGGAACATCGGCAATGCATCCAAAAACACATCGGCAAAACATCTAGGCCTCATCGCCTTCTTGCTCATCACCTACATATATATAGAGAGGGTGAGCTTGGATGCTCAGTGAATGGTACAAGTAATAAAGGGGTTTGCATGCATGACATCCGAGATCCTTAACAATACAATGCATAAACATAGCTTATATCAAAACGTGGAATGAATCAAGTTCTTCTACAAATCTAACAAGCTTTGTCAATCAAGTCTTTTGAGGCTTCCAAGTTCCAAGGATGATATTTACAAGGTTGTGCTACAAATGCTTATAGTCCCTTAGCACGTACGGACTTTCAAATTTTTGTGCTACTAATGCTTATAGTCCCCTAGCACGTACGGACTTCCAAACTTTGTGCTACTAATGCTTATAGTCCCCTAGCACGTACGGACTTCCAAACTTTGTGCTACTAATGCTTATAGTCCCCTAGCACGTACGGACTTGTGCCACAAATGCTTAAAGTCCCCTGGCACGTACGGACTTTCAAAGATTGTCATCCAAAACAAAGCTCACTTGATAACTTGCCATTCAAAACAAGGCTTATACTTGGCACATAAAATAGAGAGGTCATTCATGCTTAACAAATACTTTTATCAAAACGAGGCAAAGCTTTATCAAAACCTTAAGAACATATCTTTATTAAAAATACCACTCACCTAGTTCTGAAATGTCGGGGTTACAGGCAAGGGTCCAAGGCCTACAAATACACAAGGGATCCCATTGAATGCACTAACAAACAAACTTTACATGTATGCAAATGATTTCGGCATTCATCAAAACCAAGTCGAACCAAGACAAATACTGTTTCTCCTTCTGGGAAAATATGTTGGGTACCAACCAGGCTATTACCGAGGTCCCACACCTCTTTGCCGAGGTGTGGTCCCAGCGGCCTTACCCAAGGAAATGAAGCCGGGAAAACCCGGGTTTCCCTTTGCTGAAGAACATGGAGAACATGAAACACATGAATGCTCAATCTTAACTTGTCACTATGAAATCTGGGACTTCATGTTATGAATTTCAAAACATGGACCTGGGTACCCAAACTCGAAGATCTTACGAAAACAAACACAAAAGCATGAATCTTGATGTAAACTTTCGGATTAAACAAGGCTTTTATTCAAGAACACATGAACACTACTTATTCTTTCTAAAACCAGACTTTCAATCAATGCACGGCTAGCAAATCAAATTCGATCATGCAATGTAGTTAGATGATCATAAAGAATCACAAGAGAAGATCAAGAATCTAACCTCAAGACACAAATCTAACGGTTTGATCTCTAGGAATCAAGCTCAAGGATCTACTTTCTCACTCTACAACTTCTTCTTCTTCTTCCTGGAGCTTCTCTCTCTAAAAGACAAGGACTTGATACAAAATGATAGGCTCTTTGGCTGGTTTCAGACTTAACCCTCAGCTGGGACACGTGGCAGCGACTGGTTGGGTTTCCTCAAAAAGATGGCTGACAGGCCAGGCAAAAGCATAGCGATAGAGTGTTCAACAAGTAAAACGGTATGGGCGCTCTGGCAAGACGCTGACATCGGGCGAAATCATCGACTCCGGTAGGTAAGGTATCTATGACCTCGGCTAGAACGAACAACACTTGGCCTAGCTGTGCCACACCTCGGTCTAGGTCGCACCAATCCAGGAACAAGATCACTTGGGTTCAAGGTTAACATCTTGGCCTAGATGATACTTCTCGGCCTTAATGATACACCTCGGCCTAGAAAATGACATCTCGGCCAATATGCCAGGACGGAAACAAAGGTAAACCTTAGTGGTTTCAAGATGGTTTTAGTTTTAAAGTGACCTCGGCTAGACTTACCAAGAGGAACAAGACCTAACGAGTAATTCACATGAGCACAAACCAAGACAAGAATCTTATTCTAGATAAGGCAAGTCGAGAAAATTCACTAATGCAAGTTTATCACAACAAGATTATACAAATGCTCGTGCTCGGGACTAAGGTGGGGAATGAGGGTCTCTACAGTCTACCCTCCTTAGAGGAGTTTGGTCCCCAAACTTAAGTTACCTTGCTCTACAAATAACCCTGGATAACGGATTTTCATCTCCTCTTCTTTTTCCCATGTAGCCTCCTTGCCATAGTGCTTCTCCCATTCGATCTTCACCATAGGTATCGATTTGTTTCTCAATTGTCTCTCTTGTCTGTCAATAACTCTCACCGGTTTTTCTTCGTAGCCTAAACTTTCATCGACCACAATCCCAGAATAATCGATTATGTGCAGTGGATCTCGGGTATATTTCCTCAGCATTGAAACATGAAACACGTTGTGGACTTGGCTTAATTCTGGTGGCAGAGCAAGTCTGTAGGCAACGGGGTTGACTTTCTCAAGAATTTCAAATGGCCCAATATATCGGGGTGCTAACTTACCTTTCTTCCCAAATCTTGAAACCCCTGTCATCGGCGAGACCTTTAAGAATACATGATCCCCAATCTCAAATTCTAACTCTCTCCTTCTCTGGTCGGCATAACTCTTTTGTCGGCTCTGTGCGGTCTTAATCCTTTGCTGAATGAGCTTGATCTTCTCGGTTGTATCCTGAACCAGTTCGGGACCAATCAGAACATTATCTCCCACTTCAGTCCAACATATCGGCGATCTGCACTTCCTCCCATACAAAGCTTCGTACGGTGCCATGCCAATGCTATCTTGATAGCTGTTGTTGTAAGCGAACTCTACTAACGGTAGATGTACTTCCCAATTTCCCTTAAACTCCAATACACATAGTCTGAGCATGTCCTCAAGTGTCTGAATCATTCTTTCTGTTTGCCCATCGGTCTGGGGGTGAAAGGTTGTGCTAAACCTCAACTCGGTTCCCAAGGCTCCTTGTAAACTCTGCCAAAATCTAGAAACGAACTTCGGATCTCGGTCTGAGACAATGGACATCGGCACACCATGAAGTCTAACGATCTCATTCATATACAATTCAGTAAGTCGGTCGGCATTGAATGTCGTCTTGACGGGCAAAAAGTGTGCTGACTTAGTGAATCTGTCAACTATAACCCAAATTGAGTTCATACCTTTTTGCGTCCTCGGCAAACCAATCACAAAATCCATGGAGATGTGTTCCCATTTCCACTCAGGAATTGACAAGGGTTGGAGAAGTCCTGCTGGTCTCTGGTGCTCTGCTTTCACTTGTTGACAACATAGACATTGGGACACAAACTCGGCTATTTCTCTCTTCATATTTGGCCACCAAAAAGTCCGCTTCACATCTTGATACATCTTGGTGCTTCCTGGATGGATGGCAAATTTGGAGTTATGGGCTTCTTGCAAAAATTTTCGTTTCAACTCTGGGACGGCAGCCACGCACAATCTTCCTTCAAACTTAAGCACTTGATTTTCAATGGTATATCCTGGCCTCGGCTTGGTGACGAATTCATCGATCACCTTCCTGAGGAATTTATCTTCCATCTGCCTGGTCTTCACTTCCTCAATTATGGTCGGCTCCACTGAAATCATTGCCAGGCACGCCAAATTTCCAGCTAACTTTCTACTCAACGCGTCGGCTACGGAGTTCGCCTTACCTGGATGGTACTGAATTTCCATGTCGTAGTCCTTTAGTAGTTCAAGCCATCTTCTCTGCCTCATATTCAACTCCTTTTGAGTGAACAAGTACTTCAGACTCTTGTGGTCTGTGAAAACCTGGCAAGAAGTTCCATACAAGTAATGACGCCATATTTTCAGAGCAAAAACCACGGCTGCCAGTTCTAGATCATGGGTGGGGTAATTCTTTTCATTGGTTTTCAACTGACGAGATGCGTATGCTATAACCTTACCTGCTTGCATTAACACACAGCCCAATCCCTTATGTGAAGCGTCACTATAGATCTGAAATTCCTCCTTGTCTGACGGTAAAGCAAGTATCGGTGCTGTAACTAACCTCGCCTTTAACTCTTGAAAAGCGGATTCCCTATCCTTGGTCCATTCATACGCCACTCCCTTTTGAGTTAGTTGTGTCAATGGTACTGTAATCCTTGAGAAATCCTTCACAAATTTCCTGTAATAGCCGGCCAAACCCAGAAAACTACGAACCTCGGACACGTTAGTCGGCGTCGGCCAATTCACGACGGCTTCAATCTTACTTGGGTCAACTGAAATACCTTCTTCATTAATCACATGGCCCAAAAACGAAATGCTGGAAAGCCAAAATTCGCACTTGCTAAGCTTGGCATATAATTTCTTGTTTCTCAGGACTTGTAAGGCTAGCCTCAAATGCTTCTCAAGCTCAACTCCACCCTTGGAATAGATCAATATGTCGTCGATGAAAACAACCACGAACTCGTCTAGGTATGGCTTGAAGACCCTATTCATCAAATCCATGAACGCTGCAGGAGCATTGGTCACTCCGAAAGGCATTACCAAAAATTCGTAGTGGCCATACCTTGTCCGGAAAGCAGTCTTCTCGATGTCTTCGGCCTTAACTTTTAGCTGATGGTAACCCGACCTGAGGTCAATTTTAGAAAAGACTCGTGCCCCTTGTAGCTGATCAAGCAAATCGTCAATCCTCGGCAACGGATACTTGTTCTTAATGGTTACCTTGTTCAGCTCTCGGTAGTCGATACAAAGACGAAGTGTGCCATCCTTCTTCTTGACAAACAAAACAGGTGCTCCCCATGGCGAAGTGCTCGGCCTAACGAAACCCTTATCTAACAATTCTTGTAGCTGTAGCTTCAACTCCTTAAGCTCGGCTGGGGCCATTCTATAAGGTGTTTTGGAGATAGGTTGGGTCCCCGATATGACGTCAATAGTAAACTCTATTTCCCTATCGACAAGGTGGCCAGGCAACTCATTTGGAAAGACGTCGGGGAATTCCTTAACAACAGGTATGTCGGCTAACTCTATACTTCATTCCAAATCACTCAGTATGCTACATAGATAACCTCGGCACCCTTTTTGGATCAATTTATAGGCTTTCATGGATGAGATTAGGTAAGGTGGGGGTACCACTCCTTTACCCTGGAAAACAACTTCGGCTTGGTTTGGGGGTTTCAATGTAACATTTTTCGAAACACAGTTAATAGAGGCGTGATTCGCCACCAACCAGTCCATCCCCAGTATGACATCGAAGTGAGTCATGTTTAACGACATCAAATCAACTAGCAATTCCACACCCTCAATCACAACAGTACACGCCCTAAAAATGGATGCAACAATCATAGTTCTCCCAGATGGAGTGGCCACATATAATACATAGTCGAGGGGTTCTTGTTCTCTATTTAACTCCTCAGCAAACTTAACAGATATAAATGAATGCGTAGATCCTGAATCAATCAATATGTATGCATCTTGAGAGCAGATTGAGAGTATACCTGACACTACTGTCTCGGCATTCGGGGTGTCTCCTGGTACCAATGCAAAAACTCTGCCCTATCTTGCCTGGGCCCTCCCGATGTTATTTCTCTGTGCGGAGCCCGAGGTATTCCCATCCTTCTTGCCATCATCCGTCCTTGTCTTCGGACAGTCCTTCACGCGATGACTCATTTCACCACATTCAAAACAGGCCCCTGATACCCAACGGCAAACTCCAGAATGCGGTTTCCCACAACTAGTACACGTCGGCTTAGCATTATCTCCCTGGTTCGAGTTGCTGGAGCTACCTACGCTCGCCTTCTTCTTGGCGTTAAAAGGAGTTCGGCGATTATCATAGTTCTGCCTCTTCTTCTGATTTTCTCCTGAATTCTGATATCGGTTCAAGTTAGCCTCTGCTAGGATGGCCTTGTCCAACACTCCGGCGTAGGTCGGCATATTGAGCATGTTGACTCGATCCTGAATTGGCCCACGCAGTCCACTTTCAAACTTCCTGGCTTTCCTATATTCATCATCGACCATATGAGGCGCGTACCTCGCCAGCTCGGTAAAGGCACGATCATATTCTGCCATTGTCCGGCTGCCTTGTGTTAGAGTCTGGAACTCGGTGGTCTTGCGGTCCCTAACGCTGAGGGGAAAGTGTTTGTTGTAGAACAGCTCTAAAAATCTGGCCCAAGTCAGACCTGGGTTGCTTTCTCGGGTCATCATCCACCATCTTCGTGCATCGTCATCTAAGGTGAATGTTGCTAATGACACCTTCTGGGCATCGGTACTGGGAAAGATCTCAAACAGCTTTTCCATTTCCAAGACCCACACTTCGGCCTTCATCGGTTCAATACCCCCGGAGAACCTCGGCGGTTTCATTTTTTTGAACTCTCTGATTAAAGCTATGGTGCCGTCCCCGTATAAGGCCTTCTGCGGAGGCACTTGCGGTACTGGAGGAGGCGGAGGCGGGACTGCATGTCGGCCATTTGTCTGCTCGGCCTGAGTAGAAGTAGTACTAGTGTCTTGAGGTCTAGGTTGTCTCAGTTCACGGACCAGACCTTCGACCAATCTCTCCAATCTATCCAGTCTGCCTTCGGGATGATCTCGGCCAACTGGTGGTCTCCCTCTCCTCATGATGCTATGAGTACGCAAAATGTGGCTTTAAAACAAAACGATCAAATAACAGGTATGCAAGTAACAAATAGTCACGCCGAGATGATGCACACATTGTCAAGTAGCAAGCAACATGATGCAATCCTAGCATTCTTCTAAGGAACATCCTATGCTCTTTAGGACTCAAAGTGTGTGAATAACGTACTATAAGGAACACGTGCTCTGATACCAATCTGTCACGACCCCAAACCGCCCCTAGTAGTTTGGTGCCGTGATGGCCAGTAACCCGGGGTTACCGAAGGCCAACTTGCAAAATCACATACAATCAGAGTATAGATATAGGGGGCTCACAAGTGCGGAAGCAATAATCAAAAATACAAGTGGTCCATAAGAGCAGTGCATAAGTCAAATGAAATGGCATACATCTTTACATAGCTTTACAACTTGAGTACAATAAAGAAATGAAATACAAAATACATCTTGACCGAAAGGCTTCTCAAGCCGACATATGTCAAAACAACAAAAACATAAGCCGAGAAGCATAATCTTCAAGACGCCACAAAATGTGAATCCGAGGAACATCGGCAATACATCCAAAAAACACATCAGCAAAACATCTAGGCCTCATCGCCTTCTTGCTCATCACCTACATATATATAGAGAGGGTGAGCTTGGATGCTCAGTGAATGGTACAAGTAATAAAGGGGTTTGCATGCATGACATCCGAGATCCTTAACAATACAATGCATAAACATAGCTTATATCAAAACGTGGAATGAATCAAGTTCTTCTACAAATCTAACAAGCTTTGTCAATCAAGTCTTTCGAGGCTTCCAAGTTCCAAGGATGATATTTACAAGGTTGTGCTACAAATGCTTATAGTCCCTTAGCACGTACGGACTTTCAAATTTTTGTGCTACTAATGCTTATAGTCCCCTAGCACGTACGGACTTCCAAACTTTGTGCTACTAATGCTTATAGTCCCCTAGCACGTACGGACTTCCAAACTTTGTGCTACTAATGCTTATAGTCCCCTAGCACATACGGACTTGTGCCACAAATGCTTAAAGTCCCCTGGCACGTACGGACTTTCAAAGATTGTCATCCAAAACAAAGCTCACTTGATAACTTGCCATTCAAAACAAGGCTTATACTTGGCACATAAAATAGAGAGGTCATTCATGCTTAACAAATACTTTTATCAAAACGAGGCAAAGCTTTATCAAAACCTTAAGAACATATCTTTATTAAAAATACCACTCACCTAGTTCTGAAATGTCGGGGTTACAGGCAAGGGTCCAAGGCCTACAAATACACAAGGGATCCCATTGAATGCACTAACAAACAAACTTTACATGTATGCAAATGATTTCGGCATTCATTAAAACCAAGTCGAACCAAGACAAATACTGTTTCTCCTTCTGGGAAAATATGTTGGGTATCAACCAGGCTATTGCCGAGGTCCCACACCTCTTTGCCGAGGTGTGGTCCCAGCGGCCTTACCCAAGGAAATGAAGCCGGGAAAACCCGGGTTTCCCTTTGCTGAAGAACATGGAGAACATGAAACATATGAATGCTCAATCTTAACTTGTCACTATGAAATCTGGGACTTCATGTTATGAATTTCAAAACATGGACCTGGGTACCCAAACTCGAAGATCTTACGAAAACAAACACAAAAGCATGAATCTTGATGTAAACTTTCGGATTAAACAAGGCTTTTATTCAAGAACACATGAACACTACTTATTCTTTCTAAAACCAGACTTTCAATCAATGCACGGCTAGCAAATCAAATTCGATCATGCGATGTAGTTAGATGATCATAAAGAATCACAAGAGAAGATCAAGAATCTAACCTCAAGACACAAATCTAACGGTTTGATCTCTAGGAATCAAGCTCAAGGATCTACTTTCTCACTCTACAACTTCTTCTTCTTCTTCCTGGAGCTTCTCTCTCTAAAAGACAAGGACTTGATACAAAATGATAGGCTCTTTGGCTGGTTTCAGACTTAACCCTCAGCTGGGACACGTGGCAGCGACTGGTTGGGTTTCCTCAAAAAGATGGCTGACAGGCCAGGCAAAAGCATGGCGATAGAGTGTTCAACAAGTAAAACGGTATGGGCGCTCTGGCAAGACGCTGACATCGGGCAAAATCATCGACTCCGGTAGGTAAGGTATCTATGACCTCGGCTAGAACGAACAACACTTGGCCTAGCTGTGCCACACCTCGGTCTAGGTTGCACCAATCCAAGAACAAGATCACTTGGGTTCAAGGTTAACATCTCGGCCTAGATGATACTTCTCGGCCTTAATGATACACCTCGGCCTAGAAAATGACATCTCGGCCAATATGCCAGGACGGAAACAAAGGTAAACCTTAGTGGTTTCAAGATGGTTTTAGTTTTAAAGTGACCTCGGCTAGACTTACCAAGAAGAACAAGACCTAACGAGTAATTCACATGAGCACAAACCAAGACAAGAATCTTATTCTAGATAAGGCAAGTCGAGAAAATTCACTAATGCAAGTTTATCACAACAAGATTATACAAATGCTCGTGCTCGGGGCTAAGGTGGGGAATGAGGGTCTCTACAAAATTCCAAGTAAATTCTCATTAATTTACTCTATAAATTCCCAATAAATTCTCATTAAATTACTCAGTAAAATCGCAGTAAGTTCTCAGTAAATTACTCAGTAAACTCCCAGGAAATTACTCAGTAAATGCCCAGTAAATTTCCCATAAATTTATATCAAATTACTGAGCAAATTTCTCGTAAATTCTCATTAAATTACTCAGCAAATTCCCGGTAAATTCTCAGTAAATTACTGAGTAAATTCTCAGCAAATTACTCAGTAAAATCCCAGTAAATTCTCAGTATAATCCCAGTAAATTAATTAGTAAATTCCCAGTAAATTTCCAGTAAATTTTTCATTAAATTACTCAGTAAATTTCTCGGTAAATTCCTTGTTAATTCTCAGTAAATTCCCACTAAATTGTAAGTAAATTACTCAGTAAATTCCCAGTAAATTACTAATTAAATTCTCAGTAAATTAGTCAATAAATTCTCAGTAAATTAGTCTGTAAATTCCCAGTAAATTCTTATTAAATTACTTAGTAACTTCCCAGTAAATTCTCATTAAATTCCCAGTAAATTTTCGGTAAATTACTCAATAAATTTCCAGTAAGCTCTCTGTAAATTACTCTGTAAACTCCCAATAAATTCGCAGTAAATTAGTCTATAAATTCCCAGTAAATTCTTATTAAATTACTTAGTAACTTTCCAGTAAATTCTCATTCAATTACTTAGTAAATTCCCAGTAATTTCTCAGTAAATTACTCTGTAAATTCTCAAAAAAAAATTCAGTAAATTCTCTGTAAATCGCCTAGTAAATTCTCAGAAAATTCTCAGAAAATACTCAGTAAATTCTCATTAAATTATTCAGTAAATTCCCATTAAATTCTCATTAAATTACTCTTTAAATTCCCAGTAAATTACTGAGTAAATTTCCAGTAAATTCTCAGTAAATTACTCAGTAAATTCCGAGTAAATTCTCAAGAAAATTAATCAGTAAATTCCCAGTAAATTACTCAGTAAATTCACAGTAAATTCTTATTAAATTACTTAGTAACTTCCCAATAAATTCTTATTAAATTTTCGGTAAATTTTCGGTAAATTACGCAGTAAATAGTAAATTACTCAGTAAATTCTTATGAAATTACTTAGTAACTTTCTAGTAAATTCTCATTAAATTACTCAGTAAATTCCCAGTAATTTCTCAGTAAATTGCTCTTTAAATTCCCAGAAAATTCTCATTAAATTACTCAGTAAATTCTCTGTAAATTACCCATTAAATTCCCAGAAAATACTCAGTAATTTATAGAGTAAATTCCCATAAAATTCTCAGCGTAATTTACAGAGTAAACTTCCATAAAATTCTCAGTAAATTACTCAGTAAATTCCCAGTATATCATTAAATTACTCAGTAAATTTTCAGTAAATTCTCCGTAAATTCCAAGAAAATACTCTGTAAATTGCTCAGTAAATTCCCATTAAATTCTAAGGAAATTACTCGGTAAATTCCTAGCAAATTATCATTAAATTACACAGTAAATCCCAAGTAAATTCTAAATAAAATACTCAGTAAATTTCAAGTAAATTCTCAGTAAATTCCCATTAAATTCTCAGTGAATTACTCCGTAAATTCCTAATAAATTCTCAGCAAATTACTGAGTAAACTCCCAATAAATTCTTAGTAAATTCCTCAGTAAATTCCCAGTAAATTCTCATTAAATTACTGTATAAATTCTAGTAAAGTCACATTAAATTACTCAGTAAATGACCAGTAAATTCCCAGTTAATTACTAAGTAAATTCCCGTTAAATTCTCTTTAAATTATTCAATAAATTCCAAGAAAATTCTCATTAAATTACTGAATAAATTCGCAGTAAATTCTAAGTAAATTACTCAGACAATTCCTAGAAAATTCCCAGAAAATACTCAGTAAATTCCCCGTGAATTCTCAATAAATTACTCAGTAAATTCTCAGTAAATTACTAAACAAATTCTCAATAAATTCTCATTAAATTTTTCAATAAATTACTCACTAAATTCTTAGTAAATCCTCAGTAAATTACACTATAAATTTCCAGCAAATTCCCAATAAATTACTAAGTAAATTTTTCCTGGTAAATTCCCAGTAAATTTCTCAGTAAATTACTTAGTAAATTTCCAGTAAATTGTCATTAAATTACTCAGTAAATTCCCTGTAAATTCTTATTAAATTACTCTGTAAATTCTTAGTAAATTACTGAGTAAATTTCCTGTAAATTCTCAGTAAATTAGTGTCACGACCCCAAACCGCCCCTAGTAGTTTGGTGCCGTGATGGCCAGTAATCCGTAATTACCGAAGGCCAACTTTTCAAAACTTAACACAATCAGAGTATGAATATAGGGGGCTCACAAATGCGGAAGCAATAAATCAAATACAAGTGGTCCATAAGAGCTGTGCGTAGATCAAAGCAATGCCAAACATTCCAATTAACTTTACAACTTGGATACAACAGGATAAACGGCATGTTACATCTTGATCAAAAGGCTTCTCGAGCCGACATATACAAAAATACAGCTAATACAAGTCAAGAAGCATGATTTTCAAGATTTGCCGACATGCAAGGTAGGCATCGCCGACGTAAATGCAAAAGCAAGCCGACGTAAGCATGAATCCAAAACAAGCATCAAAAACGATCTAGGCGTCGCCGCCGTCCTGCTCATCACCTACATATATATAGAGGGGTGAGTACAAAACTCAGTGAATGGTACTAAAAATAAAGGTTTGCATGAATAAGGCCAGAGTCCTTCAAAACGAAACACATCAAACTTAGCAAGGCAAGGGATGAACCGTATTCATCAATCAAGTATCATAACATCGGCGAGACAAGGGATGAACCGTATTCATCATTCAAGTATCAAACATCGGCGAAGCAAGGGATGAACCGTATTCATCATTCAAGTATCAAACATCGGCGAAGCAAGGGATGAACCGTATTCATCATTCAAGTATCAAACATCGGCGAAGCAAGGGATGAACCGTATTCATCATTCAAGTATCAAAAGCTGTACGATCCGTAATCGTTTGGTCAAAAGTATTGCGAAAGTTTAGAGTCCTCCAATACGAGGGACTTGTGTTACTTAGGCCCGTAGCCCGTTTTAACAAGGACCGTATCCTTTTTCACTTGGTACTGCGAAAGTTTAGAGTCCTCCAGCACAAGGGACTTTCCGAGGTTAACAATCAAACAAGGCCATTTATTCATGCTTAGCAAATACCACGTCAAAACAAACAAAACAAGATTTATCAAGAACAAGTGTAACATAGCTTTATTAGAAATACCACTCACCTAGTTCTTCAGGTGCAGACTCAAAGCAATATCAAGGACCTACAATCACATGGCAAGTCACATTCTCAAAGCAAGCTCTATATATACATGCAAATGATCTCGGCATTCATGCCAGATCTAAGTCAAAGACAGAACAAAACGAGCTGGGAGCTTAATCACTGCTCCCGTTTCATAAAAACACACCGGGTACTGTCCAGGGCTAGGCCGAGGTCCCGCTAAACAAAGTCAGGAGAAACCTGGGTTTTCCTTTGGAGAATATGAAGAACATGATCATTTGAAAGATGGATGCAAGTTCACAACTTGTTACACAATCTGAGTTTTCATGCCAAGAGTTCAAAACATATGGACTTAAGTACCCATTCAAGAAGGTCATGCAAGAACAAACACAAAAACATGGTTTTCGTTCCAAACTCTTCAATCAAAATGAGACTTTGCTCAAGAACACATGAAAAACCATTTTCTCTTTCTAAAACCAACTTCAAAACGATGCATGACATGCAAAACAAATCCGATCATGCAATGCAGCTAGGTATTCAGCAAGAATAATCAAAGGGGATCAAGATTCTAACCTCAAAACTCGGATCTAACGGTTCAAGCCACAAAGATCAAGCTTGGAAGACAACTCTCACTCAAGAACTCTTCTTCCTCCTTTCTAGAGCTTCTCTCTCTAAAACAAAGATTTGAGACAAGAAATGATTTGTTTCAAGGTCTGTCGGCTGCCTTAACAAACAGCTCGGACACGTGGCATTATCGGGTTGGTTCAGCTCCAAAAAGGTGATTGATAGACAAGACAGGTCTCTGACAAAGCTTATGCAGCAAGCTCGGGTAAGACACATCGGCAGAGGGATGACATCGGCTCAAAACAAGAATCCAGCGGCGGGATAACAAGGACATCGGCTAGGGAGGACGACACTTGACTAAGCTGTGCCACACCTTGGCCGGGGTGCGCCACATCTCGGCCTAGGCCATACCTGCCTGCGGACAAGGTTCAAGTGCGGAACATCTCGGCAAAGAATGCCCGAGGTGAAGATGGAGTTGAACAAGATCTCAAGATAGTTCTAAGTACAAAGGGTCAAAGGCGGACTAAGCTCAAGATGATCTCGGCTACACACACACACTAAGCAAGGGACAAAATCATGCAAGCAACTTAAGCAAATCAAGCCAAGATAAAACCTTCAAATTAACATAACAAGCAAGACCATGCAAGAATGTACGCAAATATGGCAAGAGTAAGGTGAGGGTTGTTACATCCTACCCCCCTTAAAGAAGTTTGGTCCCCAAACTTAGATTACCTTGTTCCCAGAACAACTCCGGATAACGGACTCTCATGTCCTCTTCCTTTTCCCACGTGGCTTCTGTGCCATAATGCTCCTTCCATTCGACCTTTACCATCGGTATCGATCTATTCCTCAATTGCCTCACTTGACGGTCAACAATCCTCATTGGCTTCTCCTCATAGCCCAAATCTTCATTAACTGTGATCTCGGAATGATCAATTACATGTAGTGGATCTCGGATGTACTTCCTCAACATCGAAACATGAAACACATTGTGGACTTGGCTCAAATCTGGCGGCAAGGCAAGTCTGTAGGCAACGGGATTGATTCTCTCAAGAATTTCAAATGGCCCAATATAGCGAGGTGCTAACTTACCTTTCCTTCCAAATCTGGAAACTCCTTTCATTGGTGAGACTTTCAGGAATACATGACTCCCAACTTCGAACTCTAACTCATTCCTTCTCTGGTCGGCGTAGCTCTTTTGTCGGCTTTGGGCAGCCCTAATCCTCTGTTGGATAAGTTTAATCTTCTCTGTTGTCACTTGAATCAATTCGGGACCAAGCAGAGCTCTGTCTCCGACTTCGGTCCAACATATCGGCGATCTACATTTCCTTCCGTACAAGGCTTCATACGGCGCCATGCCAATGCTAGCTTGATAGCTGTTATTGTAAGCGAATTCCACTAAGGGTAGATGTGTTCCCCAACTTCCTTGGAGGTCCAATACACAAAGTCTAAGCATATCTTCAAGCGTCTGAATTGTCCTCTCAGTCTGCCCATCTGTCTGGGGATGAAAGGCTGTACTAAATCTCAGCTCGGCTCCAAAAGCCCTCTGTAGACTCTGCCAAAATCTAGAAACAAATTTAGGATCTCGGTCTGAAACAATTGACATCGGCACTCCATGAAGTCTGATAATCTCGTTCACATATAGCAAGGCAAGTTGATTGGCGTTGAAGGTAGTCTTAACGGGTAGAAAGTGTGCTGACTTAGTTAACCTATCCACAACAACCCAAATTGAATCCATACCCTTTGGTGTCTTCGGCAACCCAATCACAAAATCCATGGAGATGTGCTCCCATTTCCACTCAGGAATCGGCAAAGGTTGAAGAAGTCCTGCTGGTCTTTGATGTTCGGCTTTTACTTGCTGACAATGTAAACACTGGGACACGAATTCGGCTATTTCTCTCTTCATATTTGGCCACCAGAAGGTCTGCTTCACATCTTGATACATTTTGGTGTTCCCTGGATGGACAGCAAACTTGGAACCATGAGCTTCCTGCAAAATCTTTTTCTTCAGCTCTGGAATGCCGGCCACGCATAATCTTCCCTCAAACCTGAGTACTCTGTCTTCGATGGTGTACCCTGGTCTCGGCTTCGTGTCAATCTCCTCGGCTATTTTCTTGAGGAAGTTATCCTCCATCTGTCTTGTCTTTACTTCATTAACGATAGTCGGCTCTGCTGACATCACGGTTAAACACGCCAAATTTCCATCTGACTTCCTGCTCAAAGCGTCGGCTACACTGTTGGCTTTCCCGGGGTGATATTGAATCTGCATATCGTAGTCTTTCAACAACTCAAGCCACCGTCTCTGTCTCAGATTCAATTCTTTCTGAGTGAATAGATACTTTAAGCTCTTATGATCTGTAAAAACCTGACAAGTAGCTCCATACAAGTAGTGACGCCAAATCTTTAAAGCAAATACTACGGCCGCCAATTCTAAGTCATGGGTAGGATAGTTTTTCTCATGAGGTTTCAACTGACGAGATGCATAAGCTATAACCTTACCCTTTTGCATTAGTACACAACCCAAACCCTTATGCGATGCATCACTATAGACATGAAACTCTTCGTTACCTGATGGTAGTACAAGTACTGGTGCTGTAATTAACCTCGTCTTCAGTTCCTGGAAGGCTGACTCCCGATCTTTAGTCCATTCATACAGTGTTCCCTTCTTAGTCAGTTGCGTCAATGGAATTGCAATCCTGGAGAAATCTTTCACAAACTTTCTGTAATAACCTGCCAAACCCAGAAAACTACGAATCTCGGACACATTAGTCGGCCTCGGCCAATTTACTACGGCTTCAACTTTGCTAGGATCTACTGCAATACCTTCTTCATTAATCACATGACCCAAAAATGAGATGGTAGAAAGCCAAAACTCACACTTGTTAAACTTCGCATACAATTTCCGTTCTCTCAAAATCTGTAAGGCAAGTCTCAAATGGTTTTCATGTTCAACATTACTCTTGGAATAGATCAATATATCATCAATGAAAACAACTGCAAATTCATCTAAGTATGGTTTGAAGATTCGGTTCATTAAATCCATAAATGCAGCAGGGGCATTGGTTACTCCAAAAGGCATTACTAAAAACTCGTAGTGGCCATATCTTGTTCGAAAAGCAGTCTTCTCAACATCTTCGGCTTTAACTTTAAGCTGATGGTAACCAGACCGAAGGTCGATCTTATAAAAGACTCGTGCTCCTTGTAACTGATCAAGCAAATCATCAATTCTAGGTAACGGGTACTTGTTCTTAATGGTGACTTTATTGAGTTCTCTATAATCAATGCAAAGACGGAGTGTGCCATCCTTCTTCTTAACAAATAAAACAGGTGCTCCCCATGGTGAAGTGCTCGGCCTAATAAATCCCTTATCTAACAACTCTTGCAATTGCAGTTTCAATTCTCTAAGTTCAGCGGGGGCCATTCTATAAGGTGGTTTGGAGATCGGCTGCGTTCCCGATATAATATCGACCGTAAACTCTATTTCTCTATCGGTCAAGTGGCCAGGCAATTCATCCGGAAAGACGTCGGGGAAATCACTAACAATCGGGATGTCGGCTAAGTTAACATTTCCATTCTGATCACTCAGTATACTACACAAGTGACCTCGACACCCTTTCTGAATTAACTTACAGGCCTTAATGGACGAAATCAAGTATGGTGGGGGCACTACCCCTTTACCCTGGAAAGTAACCTCGGCTAGGTTTGGGGGTCTCAGTGTGACACTTTTCGAAACACAATTAATAGATGCATCGTTTGCAACTAACCAGTCCATTCCCAGTATAATATCAAAATGAGCTAGGTCTAGAGGCATTAAATCTACTAGCAGTTCAACATTCTCAATCACAACAACACATGCTCTGTAAATGGATGCAACAATCATAGATCTCCCAGATGGAGTAGACACAGACAACACATAATCAAGGGGCTCTAGTTCTCTATTAATTTTCTCGGCAAACTTAGCAGATATAAACGAATGAGTAGAACCCGAATCAATCAATACATAGGCATCTTGGGAGCAAATTAGTAAAATACCTGACACCACTGCCTCAGCATTCTGAGTGTCTCCTGGTACTAATGCAAACACTCTGCCCTGTCTCATCTGTCCTTTCCTAGCATTTCCCTTCTGTACGGAACCCGAGGTATTCTCACTTTTCTTCTTGTTATCAGTCTTTGTTTTGGGGCAATCCCTCACATAATGGCCCATCTCGCCACATTCATAACAGGCTCCAGACGTTCGTCGGCAGATCCCGAAATGCTGTTTCCCACAATCCGAACACGTCGGTTTAACACTCCCTTCCTGCCTTAGGTTACCAGTACTGTCCATGTTCGTTCTCTTCTTGGTGTTCAGCTGTCCTCGGCGATTGTCATAGTTCTGCCTCTTTCGCTGGTTTTCTCCCGAGCTCTGGTATCGGTTCAAATTAGCTTCGGCGTGAATGGCTTTATCCAATACCTCGGCATAAGTCGGCATATCGAGTAAACTCACCCGGTCTTGAATCGGTCCACGAAGCCCACACTCGAACTTCCTGGCCTTCATATATTCATCGTTGGTCATGTGAGGTACAAACCTTACTAATTCAGTAAAAGCGCGATCATATTCCGCCACTGTTTTGTTGCCTTGCGTCAGAGTATGAAACTCGGTAGCCTTGCGGTTTCGAACGCTTAGGGGAAAATGTTTCTTGTAAAACAACTCTAAGAATCGGGTCCAAGTCAAATCTGGATTGCTCCCTCTAACCGTCATCCACCACCTGCGGGCGTCATCATCCAATGTGAATGCTGCCAACGTCACTTTCTGTGCGTCGGTGCTAGGGAAGATCTCGAATAACTTTTCCATTTCCAACACCCATGCTTCAGCCTTCATCGGCTCTATACCCCTGGAGAACCTTGGTGGTCTCATTTTCTTGAATTCCCTGATCAAAGCTATCGTCCCATCCCCATACAAGGCTGGTTGCAGGGGAACCTGCGGCACTGGAGGAGGCGGAGGTGGAGCTACATTTCGGCCGTTGGTCTGCTCGGCCTGAGTCGACGTAGCACTAGCGAACTGCTGTCTGGTTTGCCTCAGCTCGCGGGCCAAACCCTCAACTAATCTTTCCAATCTGTCCATTCTGTCTTCAGGCTGATCTCGGCCAAGTGGTGGTCTACCCCTCCTCATGATACTATGAGTATGCAAGGTATGACTTTAAAACATTTAAGCAAATAACCACATAGGTAAATAGCAAATAAGCATATCAAGACAATGCACACTTCACTCAAACAACAAATACCATGATGCAACTCTAACATCTTTCAACGGAAATCCTATGCTCTTCAGGACTCAAGGTGTGTGAATAGCGTATACCGAGGAACTTGTGCTCTGATACCATTCTGTCACGACCCCAAACCGCCCCTAGTAGTTTGGTGCCGTGATGGCCAGTAATCCGTAATTACCGAAGGCCAACTTTTCAAAACTTAACACAATCAGAGTATGAATATAGGGGGCTCACAAATGCGGAAGTAATAAATCAAATACAAGTGGTCCATAAGAGCTGTGCGTAGATCAAAGCAATGCCAAACATTCCAATTAACTTTACAACTTGGATACAACAGGATAAACAGCATGTTACATCTTGATCAAAAGGCTTCTCGAGCCGACATATACAAAAATACAGCTAATACAAGTCAAGAAGCATGATTTTCAAGATTTGCCGACATGCAAGGTAGGCATCGCCGACGTAAATGCAAAAGCAAGCCGACGTAAGCATGAATCCAAAACAAGCATCAAAAACGATCTAGGCGTCGCCGCCGTCCTGCTCATCACCTACATATATATAGAGGGGTGAGTACAAAACTCAGTGAATGGTACTAAAAATAAAGGTTTGCATGAATAAGGCCAGAGTCCTTCAAAACGAAACACATCAAACTTAGCAAGGCAAGGGATGAACCGTATTCATCAATCAAGTATCATAACATCGGCGAGACAAGGGATGAACCGTATTCATCATTCAAGTATCAAACATCGGCGAAGCAAGGGATGAACCGTATTCATCATTCAAGTATCAAACATCGGCGAAGCAAGGGATGAACCGTATTCATCATTCAAGTATCAAACATCGGCGAAGCAAGGGATGAACCGTATTCATCATTCAAGTATCAAAAGTTGTACGATCCGTAATCGTTTGGTCAAAAGTATTGCGAAAGTTTAGAGTCCTCCAATACGAGGGACTTGTGTTACTTAGGCCCGTAGCCCGTTTTAACAAGGACCGTATCCTTTTTCACTTGGTACTGCGAAAGTTTAGAGTCCTCCAGCACAAGGGACTTTCCGAGGTTAACAATCAAACAAGGCCATTTATTCATGCTTAGCAAATACCACGTCAAAACAAACAAAACAAGATTTATCAAGAACAAGTGTAACATAGCTTTATTAGAAATACCACTCACCTAGTTCTTCAGGTGCAGACTCAAAGCAATATCAAGGACCTACAATCACATGGCAAGTCACATTCTCAAAGCAAGCTCTATATATACATGCAAATGATCTCGGCATTCATGCCAGATCTAAGTCAAAGACAGAACAAAACGAGCTGGGAGCTTAATCACTGCTCCCGTTTCATAAAAACACACCGGGTACTGTCCAGGGCTAGGCCGAGGTCCCGCTAAACAAAGTCAGGAGAAACCTGGGTTTTCCTTTGGAGAATATGAAGAACATGATCATTTGAAAGATGGATGCAAGTTCACAACTTGTTACACAATCTGAGTTTTCATGCCAAGAGTTCAAAACATATGGACTTAAGTACCCATTCAAGAAGGTCATGCAAGAACAAACACAAAAACATGGTTTTCGTTCCAAACTCTTCAATCAAAATGAGACTTTGCTCAAGAACACATGAAAAACCATTTTCTCTTTCTAAAACCAACTTCAAAACGATGCATGACATGCAAAACAAATCCGATCATGCAATGCAGCTAGGTATTCAGCAAGAATAATCAAAGGGGATCAAGATTCTAACCTCAAAACTCGGATCTAACGGTTCAAGCCACAAAGATCAAGCTTGGAAGACAACTCTCACTCAAGAACTCTTCTTCCTCCTTTCTAGAGCTTCTCTCTCTAAAACAAAGATTTGAGACAAGAAATGATTTGTTTCAAGGTCTGTCGGCTGCCTTAACAAACAGCTCGGACACGTGGCATTATCGGGTTGGTTCAGCTCCAAAAAGGTGATTGATAGACAAGACAGGTCTCTGACAAAGCTTATGCAGCAAGCTCGGGTAAGACACATCGGCAGAGGGATGACATCGGCTCAAAACAAGAATCCAGCGGCGGGATAACAAGGACATCGGCTAGGGAGGACGACACTTGACTAAGCTGTGCCACACCTTGGCCGGGGTGCGCCACATCTCGGCCTAGGCCATACCTGCCTGCGGACAAGGTTCAAGTGCGGAACATCTCGGCAAAGAATGCCCGAGGTGAAGATGGGGTTGAACAAGATCTCAAGATAGTTCTAAGTACAAAGGGTCAAAGGCGGACTAAGCTCAAGATGATCTCGGCTACACACACACACTAAGCAAGGGACAAAATCATGCAAGCAACTTAAGCAAATCAAGCCAAGATAAAACCTTCAAATTAACATAACAAGCAAGACCATGCAAGAATGTACGCAAATATGGCAAGAGTAAGGTGAGGGTTGTTACAATTAGTCTGTAAATTCCGTGTAAATTCTTATTAAATTACTTAGTAACTTCCCAGTAAATTCTCATTAAATTCCCAGTAAATTCCCTGTAAATTACTCAGTAAATTCCCTGTAAATTCTCAGTAAATTACTTTGTACACTCCCAGTAAATTCTAAGTAATTTACTGAGTAAATTCCCAGTAAATTACTGAGTAAATTCCCATAAATTAGTCTGTAAATTCCAGGAAATTCTTATTAAATTACTTAGTAATTCCCAGTAAATTCTCATAAAATTATTCTGTAAATTCCCAGAAAATTCTCAATAAATTAGTCAGTAAATTCTCTGTAATTACCCAGTAAATTCCCAGAAAATACCCAGTAAATTACTCAGTAAATTTCCAGTAAATTCTTAATAATTTACTGAGTAAATTCGCATAAAATTCTCAGTAAATTACTCAGAAAATTCCAAGTATATTCTCAGTAAATTCTAAGTAAATTACCAAGCAAATTCGCAGAAAATACTCAGTAAATTCCCAGTAAATTCTCAGTAATTTACCGAGTAAATTCCCCTTAAATTCTAAGTAACTACTCAATAAATTCCTAGTAAATTCTCATTAAATTCTGTTTAAATTACACAATAAATTCTTAGTAAATTTCTCAGTAAATTCACGACAAATTCTCAATAAATTACTGTCTAAATTCCCAGTAAATTCTCATTAAATTAATCAGTAAATTTCCAGTAAATTCTCATTAAATTACTCAGTAAATTCCCATTAAATTCTCTTTAAATTACTAAATAAATTCTCAGTAAATTACTCAGTAAATTAATGGTAAATTCTCAATAAATTACTGAGTAAATTACTAGGAAATTCTCATTAAATTACTTATGAAATTCCCATTAAATTCTCAGTAAATTACTTAGTAAATTCCTAGTAAATTACTCGGTAAATTAGCAGTAAATTCTAATTAAATTACTCAGTAAATTTCCCATAAATGCTCAGTAAATTACTCTGTAAATTCTCGATAAATTCGTAGTAAATTACTGAGTAAATTCCCAGCAAATTACTCTGTAAAATCCCATTAAATTCTCCGTAAATTCCCAATAAATTCCAAGTAAATTGCTTAGTAAATTTCAAATAAATTCACAGTAAATTCTTGGTAAATTAATCAGTAAATTCCTAATAAATTCTCAGTAAATTACTGAGTAAATTCCTTATAAATTCTCAGTAAATTACTCTATAAAATCCAAGTAAATTCTCAGTAAATTACTGAGTAAATTTTCAGAAAATTCACAATAAATTTCTCAGTAAATTTCAAGTAATTCTCAGTAAATTCTCAGTAAATATTCAGTTAATTTCTAGAAAATTTTCAGAAAATTACTCAGTAAATTCGCAGTAAATTCTCAGTAAATTACTCAGTAAATTCCTAGTAAATTCTCAGTAAATTGCCATCAAATTCTCATTAAATTTCTCCATAAATTACTCAGTAAATTCTCAGTAAATTACTAAATAAATTCCCAGTAAATTCCTAAGTAAATTCCCAGTAAATTCAATTAAATTATTTTTTAAATTTCTAGCAAATTCTCGTTAAATTACTCAGTAAATTACTACGTAAATGCCCAGTAAATTCTCTTTAAATTACTCAGTAAATTCCCACTAAATTTTTAGTAAATTACTCAGTAATTTTCCTGTAAATTCTCAATAAATTACTGAGTAAATTCCCTGTAAATTCTTATTAAATTACTCTGTAAATTCTCAGCAAATTCTCATTAAATTACTCAATAAAGTTCCAGAAAGTTCTCAGTAAATTACTCAGTAAATCCCATTAAATTTATATCAAATTACTGAGTAAATTCCTCGTAAATTCTCAATAAATTACTTGTCAAATTCCCAGTAAATTTTCAGTAAATTACACAGTAAATTCCCAGTAAATACTCAGTAAATTCCCAATAAATTCTAGGTAAATTAATCAGTAAATTCCAAGTAAAGTCTCAGTAAATTACTCAGTAAATTCCCAGTAAATTTTTCATTAAATTACTTAGCAAATTACTCAGTAAATTCACAGAAAATTCTCATTAAATTTCCAGTAAATTATTCAGTAAATTCCCAGCAAATTCTCATTAAATTCTGTTTAAATTACACAATAAATTCTTAGTAAATTTCTCAGTAAATTCACGGCAAATTCTCAATAAATTACTGTCTAAATTCCCAGTAAATTCTCATTAAATTACTCAGTAAATTCCCATTAAATTCTCTTTAAATTACTAAATAAATTCTCAGTAAATTACTCAGTAAATTAATGGTAAATTCTCAATAAATTACTGAGTAAATTACTAGGAAATTCTCATTAAATTACTTATGAAATTCCCATTAAATTCTCAGTAAATTACTTAGTAAATTCCTAGTAAATTACTCGGTAAATTAGCAGTAAATTCTAATTAAATTACTCAGTAAATTTCCCGTAAATGCTCAGTAAATTACTCTGTAAATTCTCGATAAATTCGTAGTAAATTACTGAGTAAATTCCCAGCAAATTACTTTGTAAAATCCCATTAAATTCTCCGTAAATTCCCAATAAATTCCAAGTAAATTGCTTAGTAAATTTCAAATAAATTCACAGTAAATTCTTGGTAAATTAATCAGTAAATTCCTAATAAATTCTCAGTAAATTACTGAGTAAATTCCTTATAAATTCTCAGTAAATTACTCTATAAAATCCAAGTAAATTCTCAGTAAATTACTGAGTAAATTTTCAGAAAATTCACAATAAATTTCTCAGTAAATTTCAAGTAATTCTCAGTAAATTCCCAGTAAATATTCAGTTAATTTCTAGAAAATTTTCAGAAAATTACTCAGTAAATTCGCAGTAAATTCTCAGTAAATTACTCAGTAAATTCCTAGTAAATTCTCAGTAAATTGCCATCAAATTCTCATTAAATTTCTTCGTAAATTACTCAGTAAATTCTCAGTAAATTACTAAATAAATTCCCAGTAAATTCCTAAGTAAACTCCCAGTAAATTCAATTAAATTATTTTTTAAATTTCTAGCAAATTCTCGTTAAATTACTCAGTAAATTACTACGTAAATTCCCAGTAAATTCTCTTTAAATTACTCAGTAAATTCCCACTAAATTTTTAGTAAATTACTCAGTAATTTTCCTGTAAATTCTCAATAAATTACTGAGTAAATTCCCAGTAAATTCTTATTAAATTACTCTGTAAATTCTCAGCAAATTCTCATTAAATTACTCAATAAAGTTCCAGAAAGTTCTCAGTAAATTACTCAGTAAATTTTCAGTAAATTACTCAGTAAATCCCATTAAATTTATATCAAATTACTGAGTAAATTCCTCGTAAATTCTCAATAAATTACTCGTCAAATTCCCAGTAAATTCTCAGTAAATTACACAGTAAATTCCTAGTAAATACTCAGTAAATTCCCAATAAATTCTAGGTAAATTAATCAGTAAATTCCAAGTAAAGTCTCGGTAAATTACTCAGTAAATTCCCAGTAAATTTTTAATTAAATTACTTAGCAAATTACTCAGTAAATTCATAGAAAATTCTCATTAAATTTCTAGTAAATTATTCAGTAAATTCCCAGTAAATTCTCATTAAATTTCTCAGTAAATTACTCACTAAATTCTTAGTAAATTCTAAGTAAATTACTCTATAAATTCCTAGTAAATTCTCAGTAAATTCTCAATAAATTACTTAGTAAATTACTCATTAAATTCCTAGTAAATTACTCAATAAATTCCCTGTAAACTTATATCAAATTACTGAGTAAATTTCTCATAAATTCTCAATAAATTACTCAGTGAATTCCCGGTAAATTCTCAGTAAATTACTGAGTAAATTCCCAACAAATTACTCAGTAAAATCCCAGTAAATTAATAGTATATTCCTAGTGAATTACTCAGTAAATTTCCAGTAAATTTTTCATTAAATTACTCTGTAAATTCCCAGTAAATTACTCATTAAATTCTCAGTAAATTATTCAGTAAATTTCCAGTAAATTACTCAATAAATTCTCAGTAAATTAGTCTATAAATTCCCAATAAATTCTAATTAAATTACTTAGTAACTTCCCAGTAAATTCTCATTAAATTTTCAGTAAATTTTTGGTAAATTACTCAATAAATTCCCAATAAACTCTCTGTAAATTACTCTGTAAACTTCCAGTAAATTCTCAGTAAATTACTGAGTAAATTCGCAGAAAATTCTCAGTAAATTACTCAGTAAATTCCTAGTAAATTAGTCTATAAATTCCCAGTAAATTCTTATTAAATTACTTAGTAACTTTCCAGTAAATTCTCATTAAATTACTCAGTAAATTCCCAATAATTTCTCAGTAAATTACTCTGTAAATTCGCAGAAAATTTGTTAGTAAATTCTCTGTAAGTTACCTAGCAAATTCTCAGAAAATATCCAGTAAATTCTTAGTAAATTACTTAGTAAATTCCCACTAAATTCTCATTATATTACTCAGTAAATTCCCTGTAAATTCTCAGTAAATTACTCAGTAAATTCCCAGTAAATTCTCAAGAAAATTAATCAGTATATTTCGAGTAAATTACTCAGTAAATTCACAGTAAATTAGTCTGTAAATTCCCAGTAAATTCTTGTTAAATTACTTAGTAACTTCCAAGTAAATTCTCATTAAATTCTCAGTAAATTTTCGGTAAATTACGCAGTAAATTCCTAGTAAATTACTCTGTAAACTCCCAGTAAATTCTTAGTAAATTACCGAGTAAATTTTCAGTAAATTACTCAGTAAATTTTATTAAATTACTTAGTAACTTTCCAGTAAATTCTCATTAAATTACTCAGTAAATTCCCAGTAATTTCTCAGTAAATTACTCTTTAAATTCTCAAAAAAATCTCATTAAATTACTCAGTAAATTCTCTGTAAATTACCCATTAAATTCCCAGAAAATACTAAGTAAATTGCTCAGTAATTTACAGAGTAAATTGCCAAAAAAATCTCAGTAAATTACTCAGTAAATTCCCAATATATCATTAAATTACTCAGTAAATTTTCAATAAATTCTCAGTAAATTATTTAGTAAATTCTTAGTAAATTCTCAGTAAATTCCCAAAAAATACTCAGTAAATTCCCAGTAAATTACTGAATAAATTTCCATTAAATTCTAAGTAAATTACTCAGTAAATTCCTAGTAAATTATCATTAAATTACTCAGTAAATTCCAAGTAAATTCTCATTAAAATACTCAGAAAATTTTTAGTAAATACTCAGTAAATTGCTCATTAAATTCCTAGTAAATTACTCAGTAAATTCTCAATAGATTCTCAGTAAATTCCCATTAAATTCTCAGTGAATTACTCCGTAAATTCCTAGTAAATTATCAGCAAATTACTAAGTAAATTCCCAGTAAATTACTCTGTAAATTCGCAGTAAATTCTCAGTAAATTCCCATTGAATTACAGTATAAATTTCCAGTAAAGTCTCATTAAATTACTCAGTAAATTACCAGTAAATTGTCAGTGAATTACTAAGTAAATTCCCGTTAAATTCTCTCTAAATTACTCAATAAATTCCCAGTAAATTCTCAGTAAATTACTCAGTGAATTCCCTGTAAATTCTCCATAAATTACTTAGTAAATTCCAAGTAAATTGTTAGTAATTACTCAGTAAATTCCAAGAAAATTATCATTAAAATACTGAGTAAATTCCCAGTAAATTCTAAGTAAATTACTTAGACAATTCCTAGAAAATTCCCAGAAAATACTCAATAAATTTCTCGTAAATTCTAAGTAAATTACTCAGTAAATTCACAATAAATTCTCATTAAATTTCTCAAAAAATTACTCACTAAATTCTTAGTAAATTCTCAGTAAATTACGCTGTAAATTCCAAGTAAGTTCGCAGTAAATTCCCAATAAATTACTCAGTAAATTGTTCCTGGTAAATTCCCAGTAAATTACTCAGTAAATTCTCAGTAAATTACTTAGTAAATTTCCAGTAAATCCTCATTAAATTACTCAGTAAATTCCCTATAAATTCTTATTATATTACTTAGTAACTTCCCAGTAAATTCTCATTAAATTCCCAGTAAATTTTCGGTAAATTACTCAGTGTATTCCCAGTAAATTCTCAGTAAATTACTCTGTAAACTCCCAGTAAATTTTCAGTAATTTACTAAGTAAATTCCCAGTAAATTCTCAGTAAATTAGTCTGTAAATTCCCAGTAAATTCTTATTAAATTACATAGTAATTCCTAGTAAATTCTCATTAAATTACTCTGTAAATTACTCAGTAAATTCCCTGTAAATTAGTCTGTAAATTCCCAATAAATTCTTATTAAATTACTTAGTAATTCCCAGTAAATTCTCATTAAATTACTCTGTAAATTCTCAGTAAATTCTCTGTAAATTAACCAGTAAATTCCCAGAAAATACCCATTAAATTACTCAGTAAATTTTCAGTAATTTACTGAGTAAATTCGCACAAAATTCTTATAAAATTATTCTAAAAATTCCAAGTATATTCTCAGTAAATTCCAAGTGAATTACTCAGTAAATTAATTAAATTACTCAGTAAATTCCCAATAAATTCTCAGTAAATTTTCGGTAAATTACGCAGTAAATTCTCAATAAATTACTTTGTAAACTGGTAGTAAATTCTCAGTAAATTCCCAGTAAATTACTCAGTAAACTCCCAGTAAATTAGTCTGTAAATTCCTAGTTAATTCTTATTAAATTTCTTAGTAACTTCATAGTAAATTCTCATTATATTACTCAGTAAATTCCCAATAATTTCTCAGTAAATTACTTGGTAAATTTCTAGAAAATTCTCTTTAAATTACCCAGAAAATTCAAAGAAAAAACTAAATAAATTACTCAGTAAAATTTCAAAAATTTATTGAGTAAATTCCCATAAAATTTTCAGTAAATTCCCAGTATATTCTCAGCAAATTACAAGTAAATTATCATTAAATTACTCAGTAAATTTCTAGTAAATTTCCAATAAATTCTTAGTAAATTACTTAGAAAATTCTCAGTAAATTCCCAGTAAATTCTCAGTAAATTACCTAGTAAATTCCCAGAAATTGCTCAGTAAATTCCCAATAATTTCTCAGTAATTTACTGAGTAAATTCCCATTAAATTCTAAATAAATTACTCAATAAATTCCTAGCAAATCATCATTAAATACTCAGTAAATTCCAAGTAAATGCTAAGTAAAATACGCAATACATTTCCAGTCAATACTCCGTAAATTCCCAGTAACTTCTCAGCAAATTACTGGGTAAATTCCCAATAAATTCTTAGTAAATTACTCTGTCAATTCCCAGAAAACTCTCAGTAAATTCCCAGTAAATTCTCAATAAATTACTTAATAAATTCCCAGTAAACTATCATCAAATTACTCAGTAAATTCTCAGTTAATTACCAAGTAAATTCCCATTGAATTATCTTTAAATTACTCAATAAATTCCAAGTAATTCTTAGTAAATTCACGGTAAATTCTGAAAAAATTCCTGATTTAATTTCCAGTAAATTCTCATTAAATTACTCAGTAAATTCCCATCAAATTATCAATAAATTACTCAGTAAATTCGCAATAAATTTTGTAGTAAATTATCATTAAATTACCTACTAAATTCCCCATAAATTCTCAATAAATAACTCAGAAAATTCCAAGAAAATTCTCTGTAAATTACTTAGTAAATTTTCAGTAAATTACACAGTAAATTTCTACTAAATTACTCAATAAATTTGGAATAAATTCACAGTAAATTACTCAGTAAATTCCCAAAAAATTCTCAGCAAAATTCTGAGTAAATTCCCAGTTAATTCTTAGTAAATTACTAAGAAAATTACCATTAAATTCCCAGTAAATAACTCAGTAAATTCACCCTAAATTTTGAGAAAATTTTCAGCAAATTCTCATTAAATTATTCAATAAATTCTTAGTAAATTAATGAGAAAATTCTCATTAAATTACTCAGTAAATTTCTAGTAAATTCTCATTAAATTACTCAGTAAATTCCCAGAAAATTCTCAGTAAATTACTTTGTAAATTCTCAGTAAATTACCCAGTAAATTCTCAGTAAATTACCTAGTAAATTCCCATAAATTGCTCATTAAATTCCCAGTAATTTCTTAGTAATTTACTAAGTAAATTCCCATTAAATTCTTAATAAATTACTTAATAAATTCCTAGTAAATTATCATTAAATTAGTCAATAAATTCCAAGTAAATGCTGAGTAAAATAGGCAATACATTTCCAGTAATACTCCGTAAATTCCCAGTAACTTCATAGCAAATTACTGAGTAAATTCCCAGTAAATTCTTAGTAAATTACTCTGTCAATTCCCAGTAAATTCTCATTAAATTACTCTATAAATTCCGAGTAAAGTCTCATTAAATTACTTTATAAATTCCCAGTAAAGTCTCATTAAATTACATAGTAAATTCCCAGTTAATTACCAAGTAAATTCCCATTGAATTCTCTTTAAATTACTCCATAAATTCCAAGTAATTCTCAGTAAATTCACGATAAATTTTGAAAAAATTACAGAATTAATTTCCAGTAAATTCTCATTAAATTACTCAGTAAATTCCCATCAAATACTCAATAAATTACTCAGTAAATTCGCAATAAATTTCTCAGTAAATTATCATTAAATTACTTAGTAAATTTTTCGTAAATTCTCAGTAAATTACTTAGTAAATTCCCTGTAAATTACACAGTAAATTCCAAGTAAATTACTCAATAAATTTCGAGTAAATTCTCAGTAAATTAGTCAGTAAATTCCAAGTAAATTCTCAGCAAAATACTGAGTAAATTCCTAGTAATTTCTCAGTAAATTACTGAGTAAATTCCTATTAAATTCTCAGTCAATTACTCAGTAAATTCCCCTTAAATTCTGAGAAAATTTTCACTAAATTCTCATTAAATTATTTAGTAAATTTCCAGTAAATTCTTAGTAAATTACTTAGAAAATTCTCATAAAATTACTCAATAAATTCCCAAAAAATTCTCAGTAAATTATGCAGTAAATTACTTTGTAAATTCCCTTAAAATTCCCACTAAATTACCTAGTAAATTCCTAGAAATTGCTCAGTAAATTCCCAGTAATTTCTTAGTAATTTACTGTGTAAATTCCCATTAAATTCTTAATAAATTACTCAGTAAATTCCAAGTAAATGCTAAGTAAAATACGCAATACATTTCCAGTAAATACTCCGTAAATTCGCGGTAACTTCTCAGCAAATTACTGAGTAAATTCTTAGTAAATTACTCTGTCAATTTCCAGTAAATTCTCATTAAATTACTCTATAAATTCCCAGCAAAGTCTCATTAAATTACTCAGTAAATTCCCGTTGAATTTTCTTTAAATTACTCAATAAATTCCAAGTAATTCTCAGTAAATTCACGGTAAATTCTAAAAAAATTACTGGGTAAATTCCCCGAAAATTCTCATTAAATTACTCAGAAAATTCCCAGTAAATTCTCTGTAAATTACTTAGTAAATTCCCTGTAAATTACACAGTAAATTCCTAGTAAATTACTCAATAAATTTCGAGTAAATTCTCAGTAAATTACTCAGTAAATTCCCAGTAAATTCTCAGTAAATTACTCAGTAAATTCTCAGTAAAATACTGAGTAAATTCCTATTAAATTCTTAGTCAATTACTCAGTAAATTCCCCCTAAATTCTAAGAAAATTTTCACTAAATTCTCATTAAATTATTTAGTAAATTTCCAATAAATTCTTAGTAAATTACTTAGAAAATTCTCATTAAATTACTCAGAAAATTCCCAGAAAATTCTCAGTAAATTACCAGTAAATTATTTTGGAAATTCCTTTTAAATCCCCAGTAAATTACCTAGTAAATTCCCAGTAACTGCTCAGTAAATTCCCAGTAATTTCTCAGTAATTTACTGAGTAAATTCCCATTAAATTCTTAATAAATTACTCAGTAAATTCCAAGTAAATGCTTAGTAAAATACGCAATACATTTTCAGTAAATACTCCGTAAATTCCCAATAACTTCTCAGCAAATTTCTGAGTAAATTCCCAGTAAATTCTCATTAAATTACTCTTCAAATTCCCAGTAAAGTCACATTAAATTACTCAGTAAATTCCCAGTTAATTACCAAGTAAATTCCCGTTGAATTTTCTTTAAATTACTCAATAAATTCCAAGTAATTCTCAGAAAATTCACAGTAAATTCTAAAAAAATTACTGAGTAAATTCCCCGAAAATGCTCATTAAATTACTCAGAAAATTCCGCGTAAATTCTCTGTAAATTACTTAGTAAATTCCCTGTAAATTACACAACAAATTCCTTGTAAATTACTCAATAAGTTTCGAGTAAATTCTTAGAAAATTACTCAGTAAATTCCTAGAAAATTCTTAGTAAATTATTCAGTAAATTTCCAGTAAATTCTCAGCAAAATACTGAGTAACTTCCTATTAAATTCTCAGTCAATTACCCAGTAAATTCCCCCAAAATTCTGACAAAATTTTCACTAAATTCTCAATAAATTATTTAGTAAATTTCCAGTAAATTCTTAGTAAATTACTTAGAAAATTCTCATTAAATTACTCTGTAAATTCCCAGAAAATTCTCAGTAAATTACTTTGTAAATTCCCTTCAAATTCCCAGAAGTTGCTCGGTAAATTCCCAGTAATTTCTCAGTAATTTACTGAGTAAATTCCCATTAAATTCTTAATAAATTACTCAGTAAATTCCAAGTAAATGCTGAGTAAAATACACAATACATTTCCAGTAAATACTCCGTAAATTCCCAGTAACTTCTCAGCAAATTACTGAGTAAATTCCCAGTAAATTCTTAGTAAATTACTCTGTCAATTCCCAGTAAATTCTCATTAAATTACTCTATAAATTCCGAGTAAAGTCTCATTAAATTACTCAGTGAATTCTCAGTTAATTACCAAGTAATTCCCGTTGAATTTGCTTTAAATTACTCAATAAATTCCAAGTAATTCTCAGTAAATTCACGGTAAATTCTAAAAAAATTACTGAGTAAATTCCACGAAAATTCTCATTAAATTACTTAGAAAATTCCCAGTAAATTCTCTGTAAATTACTTAGTAAATTCCCTGTAAATTACACAGTAAATTCATAGTAAATTACTCAATAAATTTTGAGTAAATTCTCAGTAAATTACTCAGTAAATTCCCAGTAAATTACTCAGTAAATTTCCAGTAAATTCTCAGCAAAATACTGAGTAAATTCCTATTAAATTCTTAGTTAATTACTCAGTAAATTCCCCCTAAATTTTGAGAAAATTTTCACTAAATTCTCATTAAATTATTTAGTAAATTTCCAGTAAATTCTTAGTAAATTACATAGAAAATTCCCATTAAATTACTCAGTAAATTCGCAGAAAATTCTCAGTAAATTACTTTGTAAATTCCCTTTAAATTCCCAGTAAATTACCTAATAAATTCCCATAAATTGCTCAGTAAATTCCAAGTAATTTCTCAGTAATTTACTGTGTAAATTCCCATTAAATTCTTAATAAATTACTCAGTAAATTCCAAGTAAACGGTGAGTAAAATACGCATTACATTTCCAGTAAATACTCTGTAAATTCGAAGTAATTTCTCAGCAAATGACTGAGTAAATTCCCAGTAAATTCTTAGTAAATTACTCTGTCAATTCCCAGTAAAGTCTCATTAAATTACTCAGTAAATTCCCAGTTAATTACCAAGTAAATTCCCGTTGAATTTTCTTTAAATTACTCAATAAATTCCAAGTAATTCTCAGTAAATTCACGATAAATTCTAAAAAAAATTACTGAGTAAATTCCCCCAAAATTCTTATTAAATTACTCAGAAAATTCCCAGTAAATTATTTGCAAATTACTTAGCAAATTCCCTGTAAATTACACAGTAAATTCCTAGTAAATTCTCAGTAAATTTCCAGTAAATTCTCTGCAAAATATTGAGTAAATTCCTAGTAATTTCTCAGTAAATTACTGAGTAAATTCCTATTAAATTCTCAGTCAATTACTCAGTAAATTACCCTTAAATTCTGAGAAAATTTTCACTAAATTTTCATTAAATTATTTAGTAAATTTTCAGTAAATTCTTAGTAAATTACTTAGAAAATTCTCATTAAATTACACAGTAAATTCCCAGAAAATTCTCAGTAAATTACTTTGTAAATTCCCTTCAAATTTCGAGCAAATTACCTAGTAAATTTCCAGAAATTGCTCAGTAAATTCCCAGCAATTTCTCACTAATTTACTGAGTAAATTCCCATTAAATTCTTAATAAATTACTCAGAAAATTCCAAGTAAATGCTGAGTAAAATACGCAATACATTTCAAGTAAATACTCCTTAAATTCCCAGTAACTTCTCAGCAAATTACTGAGTAAATTCTTAGTAAATTACTCTGTCAATTCCCAGTAAATTCTCATTAAATTACTCTATAAATTCCGCGTAAAGTCTCATTAAATTACTCAGTAAATTCCCAGTTAATTACCAAGTAAATTCCCGTTGAATTTTCTTTAAATTACTCAATAAATTCCAAGTAATTCTCAGTAAACTCACGTTAAATTCTAAAAAAATTACTGAGTAAATTCACCATAAATTCTCATTAAATTACTCAGAAAATTTCCAGTAAATTCTCTATAAATTACTTAGTAAATTCCCTGTAAATTACACTGTAAATTCCTAGTAAATTACTCAATAAGTTTCGAGTAAATTCTCAATAAATTACTCAGTAAATTTTGAGTAAATTCTCAGTAATATAGTCAGTAAATTTTCAGTAAATTCTCAGCAAAATACTGAGTAAATTCCTAGTAAATTCTGAGTCAATTACTCAGTATTCCCAGTAAATTCTGAGAAAGTTTTCACTAAATTCTCATTAAATTATTTAGTAAATTTTCAGTAAATTCTCATTAAATTACTCAGTAAATTAGCAGAAAATTCTCAATAAATTACTCAGTAAATTACTTTGTAAATTCCCTTCAAATTCCCAGTAATTTCTTAGTAATTTACCGAGTAAATTCCCATTAAATTCTTAATAAATTACTTAGAAAATTCCAAGTAAATGCTGAGTAAAATACGCAATACATTTCCAATAAAGACTCCGTAAATTCCCAGTAACTTCTCAGCAAATTACTGAGTAAATTCCCAGTAAATTCTTAATAAATTACTCTGTCAATTCCCAGTAAATTCTCATTAAATTACTCTATAAATTTCTAGTAAAGTCTCATTAAATTACTCAGTAAATTCCCAGTTAATTACCAAGCAAATTCCCGTTGAATTTTCTTTAAATTACTCAATAAATTCCAAGTAATTCTCAGTAAATTCACAGTAAATTCTAAAAAAATTACTGTGTAAATTCCCTGAAAATTCTTATTAAATTACTAAGAAAATTCCCAGTAAATTCTCGGTAAATTACTTAGTAAATTCCCTGTAAATTACACTGTAAATTCCTAGTAAATTACTCAATAAGTTTCGAGTAAATTCCCTGTAAATTATTTAGTAAATTTCGAGTAAATTCTCAGCAAATTAGTCAGTAAATTTCTAGTAAATTCTCAGCAAAATACTGAGTAAATTCCTAGTAATTTCTCAGTAAATTACTGAGTAAATTCCTAATAAATTCTCAGTCTATTACTTAGTATTCCCAGTAAATTCTGAAAAAGTTTTCACTAAATTCTAATTAAATTATTTAGTAAATTTCCAGTAAATTCTTAGTAAATTACTTAGAAAATTCTCATTAAATTACTCAGTAAATTCCCAGAAAATTCTCAGTAAATTACTCAGTAAATTACTTTGTAAATTCCCTTCAGATTCCCAGTAAATTACCTAGTAAATTCCCAGAAATTACTCAGTAAATTCCCAGTAATTTCTCAGTAATTTACTGAGTAAATTCCCATTAAATTCTTAATAAATCACTCAGAAAATTCCAAGTAAATGCTGAGTAAAATACGCAATACATTTTCAATAAATACTCCGTAAATTCCCAGTAACTTCTCAGCAAATTACTGAGTAAATTCCCAGTAAATTCTTAGTAAATTACTCTGTCAATTCCCAGTAAATTCTCATTAAATTACTCTATAAATTCCTAGTAAAGTCTCATTAAATTACTCAGTAAATTCCCAATTAATTACCAAGTAAATTCCCGTTGAATTTTCTTTAAATTACTCAATAAATTCCAAGTAATTCTCAGTAAATTCACGGTAAATTCTAAAAAAATTACAGAGTAAATTCCCCAAAAATTCTTATTAAATTATTCAGAAAATTCCAAGTAAATTCTCTGTAAATTACTTAGTAAGTTCCCTATAAATTACACTGTAAATTCCTAGTAAATTACTCAATATGTTTCGAGTAACTTCGCAGTAAATCATTAAGTAAATTTCGAGTAAATTCTCAGTAAATTAGTTAGTAAATTTCCAGTAAATTCTGAGCAAAATAGTGAGTAAATTCCTAGTAATTTCTCAGTAAATTACTGAGTAAATTCCTAATAAATTCTCAGTCAATTACTCAGTATTCCCCGTAAATTCTGATAAAGTTTTCACTAAATTCACATTAAATTATTTAGTAAATTTTCAGTAAATTCTTAGTAAATTACATAGAAAATTCTCATTAAATTACTCAGTAAATTCCCAGAATATTCACAGTAAATTACTTTATAAATTCCCTTCAAATTACCTAGTCAATTCCCAGAAATTGCTCAGTAAATTCCTAGTAATTTCTCAGTAATTTACTGAGTAAATTCCCATTAAATTCTTAATAAATTACTCAGAAAATTCCAAGTAAATGCTGAGTAAGATACGCAACACATTTCCAGTAAATACTTCGTAAATTGGCAGTAACTTCTCAGCAAATTACTGAGTAAAATTCCCAGTAAATTACTCTGTCAATTCCCAGTAAATTCTCATTAAATTACTCTATAAATTCCTAGTAAAGTCTCATTAAATTACTCAGTAAGTTCCCAATTAATTACCAAGTAAATTCTCGTTGAATTTTCTTTAAATTACTCAATAAATTCCAAGTAATTCTCAGTAAATTAACGGTAAATTCTAAAAAAATTATTGAGTAAATTCCCCAAAAATTCTTATTAAATTACTCAGAAAATTCACAGTAAATTCTCTATAAATTACTTAGTAAATTCCGTCTAAATTACATAGTAAATTACTCAATAAGTTTCGAGTAAATTCTCAGTAAATTACTCAGTAAATTCCCAGTAAATTCTCAGTAAATTAGTCAGTAAATTTCCAGTAAATTCTTTGCAAAATACCGAGTAAATTCCTATTAAATTCTCAGTCAATTAGTCAGTAAATTCCCCCTAAATTCTGAGAAAATTTTCGCTAAATTCTCATTAAATTATTTAGTAAATTTGCAGTAAATTCTTAGTAAATTACTTAGAAAATTCTCATTAAATTACTCAGTAAATTCCTAGAAAATTCTCAGTAAATTACTTTGTAAATTCCCTTCAAATTCCAAGTAAATTACCTAGTAAATTCCCAGAAATTGCTCAGTAAATTCCCAGTAATTTCTTAGTAATTTACTGAGTAAATTCCCATTATATTCTGAATAAATTACGCAGTAAATTCCAAGTAAATGCTGCATAAAATACGCAATACATTTCCTGTAAATACTCCGTAAATTCCCAGTAACTTCTCAGCAAATTACTGAGTAAATTCCCAGTAAATTCTTAGTAAATTACTCTGTCAATTCCCAGTAAATTCTCATTAAATTACTCTATAAATTCCTAGTAAAGTCTCATTAAATTACTCAGTAAATTCCCAGTTAATTACCATGTAAATTCCCGTTGAATTTTCTTTAAATTACTCAATAAATTCCAAGTAATTCTCAGTAAACTCACGTTAAATTCTAAAAAAATTACTGAGTAAATTCACCATAAATTCTCATTAAATTACTCAGAAAATTTCCAGTAAATTCTCTATAAATTACTTAGTAAATTCCCTGTAAATTACACTGTAAATTCCTAGTAAATTACTCAATAAGTTTCGAGTAAATTCTCAATAAATTACTCAGTAAATTTTGAGTAAATTCTCAGTAATATAGTCAGTAAATTTTCAGTAAATTCTCAGCAAAATACTGAGTAAATTCCTAGTAATTTCTCAGTAAATTACTGAGTAAATTCCAAAGAAATTCTCAGCCAATTACTCAGTAAATTCTGAGAAAGTTTTCACTAAATTCTCATTAAATTATTTAGTAAATTTGAAGGAAATTCTTAGTAAATTACTTAGAAAATTCTAATTAAATTACTTAGTAAATTCCAGAAATTTCTAAGTAAATTACTCAGTAAATTACCAGTAAATTACTTTTTAAATTCCCAGTAAATTACCGAATAAATTCCCAGAAATTGCTCAGTAAATTCCCATTAAATTCTTAATAAATTACTCAGTAAATTCCAAGTAAATGCTGAGTAAAATACGCAATACATTTCCAGTAAATACTCCGTAAATTCCCAGTAACTTCTCAGCAAATTACTGATTAAATTCCCAGTAAATTCTTAGTAAATTACTTTGTCAATTCCCAGTAAATTCTCATTAAATTACTCTATAAATTCCCAATAAAGTCTCATTAAATTACTCAGTAAATTTCCAGTTAATTACCAAGTAAATTCCCGTTGAATTTTCTTTAAATTACTCAACAAATTCCAAGTAATTCTCAGTAAATTCACGGTAATTCTAAAAAAATTACTGAGTAAATTTCCCGAAAATTCTCATTAAATTACTCAGAAAATTCCCCGTAAATTCTCTGTAAATTACTTAGTAAATTCCCTGTGAATTACACAGTAAATTCCAAGTAAATTACTCAATAAATTTCGAGTACATTCTCTGTAAATTACTCAGTAAATTTCACGTAAATTCTCAGTAAATTAGTCAGTAAATTTCTTGTAAATTCTGAGCAAAATACTGAGTAAATTCCTAGTAATTTCTCAGTAAATTACTGAGTAAATTCCTATTAAATTCTCAGTCAATTACTCAGTAAATTTCCCCTAAAATCTGAGAAAATTTTCACTAAATTCTCATTAAATTATTTAGTAAATTTCCTGTAAATTCTTAGTAAATTACTTAGAAAATTCTCATTAAATTACTCAGTAAATTTCCAGAAAATTCTCAGTAAATTACTCAGTAAATTACTTTGTAAATTCCCTTCAAATTCCTAGTAAATTACCTAGTAAATTCCAAGAAATTGCTCAGTAAATTCCCAATAATTTCTCAGTAATTTACTGAGTAAATTCCCATTAAATTCTTAATAAATTACTCAGAAAATTCCAAGTAAATGCTGAGTAAAATACGCAATACATTTGCAGTAAATACTCCGTAAATTCCCAGTAACTTCTCAGCAAATTACTGAGTAAATTCCCAGTAAATTCTTAGTAAATTACTCTGTCAATTCCAAGTAAATTCTCATTAAATTACTCTATAAATTCCTAGTAAAGTCACATTAAATTACTGAGTAAATTCCCAGTTAATTACCAAGTAAATTCCAATTGAACTTTCTTTAAATTACTCAATAAAATCCAAGTAATTTTCAGTAAATTCACGGTAAATTCTAAAAAAATTACTGAGTAAATTCCCTGAAAATTCTTATTAAATTACTCAGAAAATTCCCAGTAAATTCTCTTTAAATTACGTAGTAAATTTCCTGTAAATTACACAGTAAATTCCTAGTAAATTACTCAATAAGTTTCGAGTAAATTCTCAATAAATTACTCAGTAAATTTTGAATAAATTCTCAGCAAAATACTGAGTAAATTCCTGGTAATTTCGCAGTAAATTACTGAGTAAATTCCTAATAAATTCTCAATCATTTACTCAGTAAATTCCCAGTAAATTCTGAGAAAGTTTTCACTAAATTTTCATTAAATTATTTAGTAAATTTCCAGTAAATTCTTAGTAAATTACTTAGAAAATTCTCATTAAATTACTCAGTAAATTCAAAAAAAATTCTAAGTAAATTACTTTGTAAATTCCTTTCAAATTCCAAGTGAATTACTGTCACGCCCCCAAACCGCCCCTAGTAGTTTGGCGCCGTGATGGCCAGTAACCCGAGGTCACCGAAGGCCGTCTTACAAAAATCACACACAATCAGAGTATAAAATATGGGGCTTACAAGTGCGGAAGCAATATATATACGTATACAAAATCTAAATAGTCCATGAGAGCCGTGCATAAGTCAAATGGAATGTCATACATCAAACATCTTTACAAGTCTTACAACTTAAATACAAGAATGAAATGAAATGAAATACAAAACACATCTTGACCAAAAGGCTTCTCAAGCCGACATATACAAGTGCAAATGAAAAATAAGCCGAGAAGCATGATCTTCAAGACGGTGCAAAACACAAATCCAAAACATGTCGGCTGTGCGCCCAAAACACATCGGCAATCACGTCTAGGCCTCAATGCCTTCTTGTTCATCACCTACATATATATATATAGAGAGGGTGAGCTTGGATACTCAGTGAATGATATTAGAAATAAAGGTTTGCATGATTGATATCCAAGATTTCTTACAAAACAATACATAGTATACTTTACAATCAAAGAGAGAGTCAAGTTCATTTGCCGGCTTTCAAGTTCTTTGGATGTTATTACATCTACTTAATACAAGAGGGTGATGACGTTCCCAAGACAAGAGTGCAGTTGCATTATAGTCCCCTGCAACCAAAGACTTTCAAGACGAGCTGTGCTGCGAAAGTTTAGAGTCCTCTAGCACTAAGGACTGTCAAGACAAGCTGTGCTGCGAAAGTTTAGAGTCCTCTAGCACTAAGGACTGTCAAGACAAGCTGTGCTGCGAAAGTTTAGAGTCCTCTAGCACTAAGGACTGTCAAGACGAGTCATCAAAACAAGATAGCATTTGATATACAAAATAGGGATAGTCATTCATGCTAGATCAAGTACTTTTCAAAACAAAGCAAGACGAGATTTATGAAAGCAAGTGTAACATAGCTTTATTAAAAACACCACTCACTTCGTTTCTTCACACGTCGGGGTCGAGACAAGCCCAAGTCCTACAACACATGGCAAAGCCTATTGAATGCGCTTTCAAACAAGTCTCTCATGTACACAAATGTTTTCGGAAAACATGCTGGGCACCAACCAGGTCTAGGCCGAGGTTCCACACCTCCTTGCCGAGGTGTGTTCCCGAGGGCCACATGCAAGGAAAAGAGGTCGGGAAACTCTGGATTTCCCTCTGTTGATGAACATGAAGAACATGAGTGTGAAAACATGAAAAATACGAATGTTTGATCATAATCTGCCATCACAAATCTGGGATTTTCGTGCTAGGAGTTTGAAAACATGGACCTGGGTACCCGTAGTTGAAAATCATGCAAGAACAAACACAAAACTTGAGTCTAGGCGAAAAGCTTTCGGATCAAAACAAGACTTTCTTGAAGAACACATGAATGTCATTTTCTCTTTCTAGAATCGAGCTTCAAAACGATGCATGGCTTACAAATCATTTTCAATCATGCAATGCAATAACATAAACATAAAGAACATCATGAGCAGATCAAGAATCTAACCTTAGAACACGGATCTAACGGTTCGATCTCTAGGAATCAAGCTTGAAGATCTACTTCTCTCTCAAGAACTCTTCTCCCTCTTCAAGAGCTTCTCTCTCTCTACAAGGCAAGTTTATGATGCCAAATGATAGTTTTCTATACCCGGTTCTGGGGTTAACCCTCTGCTGAGACACGTGGCGGCGACTGGTTGGGTTCGTCCTGAAAAGGTGGCTGACAGGCCAGACAAAGCATGGTGGAAGGGTGTTCAACAAGCAAAGCGGTATGGGCTTTCTGACAGACTATGACATCGGCTAACAACAAGGCATATCTAACAAGCTACACGGAATGGCACTCCGGCAAGGGGTGACATCGGCTAATCATAAGACTTCGGCAACTAAGGTGACAATGACCTCGGCTAGGAAGGACAACACTTGACTAAGCTGTGCCACATCTTGGCCTAGATGCGCCACACCTCGGCCTAGGTCATACCACTTCCAGGACGAGATCACTTGGGTGCAAGGTAATATCTCGGCTAATGTGGTCAAGGCAAGGACTGAGGTCGACAAGGGGTTTCAAGATACTAATGCTAGACTAAGGATGACCTCGGCATTGGAATAACGTCGGCTAGCATAACTCAGGCAAGGCGTAACCTAAGTTTCACATCAAGGAAGGAATAAGACAAGCATACTACACTTAGACAAATCACAAGGCTTCAAATCAAGACATGGATCGCATTAGCTCAAGCGAAACAAATCACAACATACACATGCAAGCTAAACAAGTCATAATCATACCGATGCTCATGAACATGATGAGGACATAAAGTGTGGGTTCCTACAGTCTACCCTCCTTAAAGAAGTTTGGTCCCCAAACTTAAGTTACCTTGTCCTACGAATAACTCCGGGTAACGGATTCTTATCTCCTCTTCCTTTTCCCATGTGGCCTCCTCGCCATAATGTTTCTCCCATTCGATTTTCACCATTGATATCGACTTGTTTCTCAACTGCCTCACTTGTCTGTCGATAATTCTCATCGGCTTCTCTTCGTAGCCCAAGTCTTCATTAACTACAACCCCGGAGTAGTCTATTACATGCAGTGGGTCTCGGATATATTTTCTCAGCATCGAAACATGGAACACGCTGTGGACTTGGCTCAAATCTGGCGGCAAAGCGAGCCTGTAAGCAACGGTGTTGATCCTCTCAAGAATTTCAAATGGCCCAATATATCGGGGTGCAAGTTTACCCTTCTTCCCAAATCTCGAAACTCCTGTCATCGGCGAAACTCTCAAAAACACATGATCCCCAATTTCAAATTCTAACTCCCTCCTTCTTTGGTCGGCATAACTCTTCTGTCGACTCTGTGCGGTTTTAATCCTCTGCTGGATGAGTTTGATCTTTTCAGTTGTCATATGAACCAACTCGGGGCCAATTAGGGCTTTGTCTCCTACTTCAGTCCAACATATCGGCGATCTACACTCCCTTCCATACAAAGCTTCATACGGCGCCATGCCTATGCTGGCTTGATAACTGTTGTTGTACGCGAACTCTACTAATGGCAAATGAGATTCCCAACTTCCCTGGAAGTCCAACACGCACAGTCTGAGCATGTCTTCGAGTGTCTGAATCGTTCTTTCTGTCTGTCCGTCGGCCTGGGGGTGAAAGGCTGTGCTAAATCTCAACTCTGTTCCCAAGGCTCCTTGTAGACTCTGCCAAAATCTAGAAATGAACTTCGGGTCTCGGTCTGACACAATGGACATCGGCACACCATGAAGCCTAACTATCTCATTCATGTACAATTCGGCAAGTCGGTTGGCATTGAATGTAGTCTTGACCGGCAAAAAGTGAGCTGACTTAGTAAACCTGTCGACTATAACCCAAATGGAATCCATACCTCTTTGCGTCCTCGGCAAACCCACTACGAAATCCATGGAGATGTGCTCCCATTTCCACTCAGGAATTGACAAGGGTTGAAGAAGTCCTGCTGGTCTCTGGTGTTCTGCCTTCACTTGCTGACAACACAGACACTGAGATACAAACTCGGCTATCTCTCTTTTCATGTTTGGCCACCAAAAGGTCCGCTTTACGTCCCGATACATCTTGGTGCTTCCTGGATGAATGGCAAATTTGGAATTATGGGCCTCTTGCAAAATCTTCCTTTTTAACTCCGGTACGTCGGCTACACACAATCTTCCTTCGAACCTAAGCACCTGATTTTCCACTGTGTAACCTGGCCTCGGCTTGGAGACGAATTCATCAATTACCCTTTTTAGGAACTTATCTTCCATCTGCCTGTTCTTCACTTCCTCAACGATGGTCGGTTTCGCTGAGATCGTTGCCAGACACGCCAAACTTCCGACTAGTTTCCTGCTTAATGCGTCGGCTACGGAGTTTGCCTTACCTGGGTGATACTGAATCTGCATGTCGTAGTCCTTCAACAGCTCGAGCCATCTTCTCTGCCTCATATTTAACTCTTTCTGGGTGAACAAGTATTTCAGACTCTTGTGGTCGGTGAAAACTTGGCAAGATGTTCCGTACAGGTAATGACGCCAGATCTTCAGAGCAAAAACCACGGCAGCTAACTCCAGGTCATGGGTAGGATAATTCTTTTCATTGGGCTTCAACTGACGAGACGCGTACGCTATGACTTTACCTTTTTGCATTAAAACGCAACCCAAACCCTTGTGTGAAGCATCGCTGTAAATCTGAAATTCTTCATTAGCTGATGGTAGTACTAGAACTGGTGCTGTAACTAACCTCGTCTTCAGCTCCTGGAAAGCTGATTCTCTTTCGTCGGTCCACTCATAAGCTGCTCCCTTCTTCGTTAGTTATGTCAATGGCACTGCAATCCTCGAGAAATCCTTCACAAACCTTCTGTAATAACCTGCCAAACCCAGGAAACTACGAACCTCGGACACGTTGGTCGGCGTCGGCCAATTAACAACGGCTTCAATCTTACTGGGGTCAACTGATATACCGTCTTCATTAATCACATGCCCTAGAAATGAAATGCTGGAAAGCCAAAACTCGCATTTACTTAACTTGGCGTACAACTTCTTATTTCTCAAGGTCTGCAGGGCAAGTCTCAGATGATTCTCGTGCTCGCTCGCACTCTCGGAATAGATCAATATGTCGTCGATAAAAATAATGACAAACTCATCCAGGTACGGCTTAAAGACTCTGTTCATCAAGTCCATGAATGCTGCTGGGGCATTGGTTACTCCGAAGGGCATTACCAAGAATTCGTAGTGGCCATATCTTGTCCGAAAAGCGGTTTTCTCAATGTCCTCGACTTTAACCTTCAACTGGTGGTAGCCTGACCTAAGGTCAATCTTGGAAAAGACTCGTGCTCCTCGTAGTTGATCAAGCAAATCATCGATTCTTGGCAATGGGTATTTGTTCTTAATGGTCACCTTATTAAGTTCTCTGTAGTCAATGCAAAGACGAAGGGTGCCGTCCTTTTTCTTAACAAATAGAACGGGTGCTCCCCACGGTGAAGTGCTCGGCCTGACGAATCCCTTATCCAACAATTCCTGTAATTGCGATTTCAGTTCTCTAAGTTCAGCCGGAGCCATTCTGTAGGGTGTTTTGGAGATAGGTTGTGTTCCTGGCAAGACGTCCACAGTAAACTCTATTTCTCTATCGACAAGGTGGCCAGGCAACTCATTCGGAAAGACGTCGGGGAATTCCTCAACAACGGGTATGTCGGCTAACTCAACATTTCCATTCAGATCACTTAGTATACTGCATAAATAACCCTTACATCCTTTTTGGATCAACTTGTAGGCCTTCATGGATGAGATTAAGTAAGGTGGGGGTACTACTCCTTTACCCTGGAAAATGACCTCGGCTTGACTTGGGGTCTTCAATGTGACGTTCTTAGTAACACAATTAATGGATGCATGATTCGCCACTAACCAATCCATTCCCAATATAACATCGAAGTGAGTCATGTTTAATGGCATCAAATCAACTAACAATTCTACACTCTCAATCATAGCAATACACGCCCTATAAATGGATGTAACAATCATATTTCTCCCCGATGGAGTAGACACAGTTAATACATAATCAAGGGGTTCTAATTCTCTATCCAACTTCTCGGCGAATATAGTGGACACAAATGAATGCGTAGAACCCGAATCAATCAATACATATGCATCTTGAGAACAAATTGAAATGGTACCTGACACCACTGTTTCAGCATTCTGGGCGTCTCCTGGCACCAATGCGAAAACTCTGCCCTGCCTCGCCTGTACTCCCCCGATGTTATTCTTCAGTGCAGAGCCCGAGGTGCTTCCAGTCCTCTTCCCATCATCGGTCCTTGCTTTCGGGCAGTCCTTCACGCGATGGCCTATCTCGCCGCACTCATAACAAGCTCCTGTTGCCCAACGACAAACCCCGAAATGTAGCTTTCCACAACTCGCGCACATCGGCTTAACGTTACCCTCTTGATTGGAGTTGCTGGAATTGTCCGTACTCATCTTCTTCTTGGCATTGAACGGAACTCGGCGATTATCATAACTCTGTCTCTTCCTCTGACCCTCACCTGAACTCTGGTATCGGTTCAAGTTAGCTTCAGCCAGGATGGCCTTGTCCAGTACTCCGGCGTACGTCGGCATATTGAGCATATTGACCCGATCTTGTATCGGTCCACGCAACCCACTTTCGAACTTCCTCGCCTTTCGGTACTCGTCGTCAACCATATGAGGCGCATATCTCGCTAGTTCAGTAAAGGCACGATCGTATTCTGCGACCGTCTTGTTCCCTTGGATCAGATTCTGAAACTCCGTGGTCTTTCGGTCTCGGACGCTGAGGGGGAAATGCTTGTTGTAGAACAACTCCAAAAATTTTGCCCAAGTCAAACCCGGATTGCTTTCTCGGACCATCATCCACCACCTACGAGCATCGTCGTCTAATGTGAATGCTGCCAGAGATACCTTCTGGGCGTCTGTACTGGGAAAAACTTCAAACAACTTCTCCATCTCTAAAACCCATGCCTCGGCTTTCATTGGTTCTATGCCTCCCTGAAATCTCGGCGGTTTCATCTTCTTGAACTCTCTGATTAGAGTTATCGTGTCGTTCCCATACAAAGCTTGCTGCGGAGGCACTTGTGGCACCGGAGGGGGTGGAGCTGCATATCGGCCATTCGTCTGTTCGGCATGCATAGAAGTGGTACCAGTATCCTGCGGCCTAGGTTGCCTCTGCTCACGAACCAAGCCTTCGACTAACCTTTCCAATCTCTCCAGCCTGTCTTCTGAACGATCCCGGCCAACTGGGGGTCTACCTCTCCTCATGATGCTAGGGGGAATGCAAGATGAGACTTTAAAACAACTAAACAGATAACACATATGCAAGTAACGAGCGTCTAGGCCAAAACGATGCACACATAGTCAAGTAGCAAGCGATATGATGCAATCTTAACATCCTTCTAAGGGAAATCCTAGGCTCTCTAGGACTCAAGGTGTGTGAATAACGTACTATAAGGATCTTGTGCTCTGATACCATTCTGTCACGCCCCCAAACCGCCCCTAGTAGTTTGGCGCCGTGATGGCCAGTAACCCGAGGTCACCGAAGGCCGTCTTACAAAAATCACACACAATCAGAGTATAAAATATGGGGCTTACAAGTGCGGAAGCAATATATATACGTATACAAAATCTAAATAGTCCATGAGAGCCGTGCATAAGTCAAATGGAATGTCATACATCAAACATCTTTACAAGTCTTACAACTTAAATACAAGAATGAAATGAAATGAAATACAAAACACATCTTGACCAAAAGGCTTCTCAAGCCGACATATACAAGTGCAAATGAAAAATAAGCCGAGAAGCATGATCTTCAAGACGGTGCAAAACACAAATCCAAAACATGTCGGCTATGCGCCCAAAACACATCGGCAATCACGTCTAGGCCTCAATGCCTTCTTGTTCATCACCTACATATATATATATAGAGAGGGTGAGCTTGGATACTCAGTGAATGATATTAGAAATAAAGGTTTGCATGATTGATATCCAAGATTTCTTACAAAACAATACATAGTATACTTTACAATCAAAGAGAGAGTCAAGTTCATTTGCCGGCTTTCAAGTTCTTTGGATGTTATTACATCTACTTAATACAAGAGGGTGATGACGTTCCCAAGACAAGAGTGCAGTTGCATTATAGTCCCCTGCAACCAAAGACTTTCAAGACGAGCTGTGCTGCGAAAGTTTAGAGTCCTCTAGCACTAAGGACTGTCAAGACAAGCTGTGCTGCGAAAGTTTAGAGTCCTCTAGCACTAAGGACTGTCAAGACGAGTCATCAAAACAAGATAGCATTTGATATACAAAATAGGGATAGTCATTCATGCTAGATCAAGTACTTTTCAAAACAAGGCAAGACGAGATTTATGAAAGCAAGTGTAACATAGCTTTATTAAAAACACCACTCACTTCGTTTCTTCACACGTCGGGGTCGAGACAAGCCCAAGTCCTACAACACATGGCAAAGCCTATTGAATGCGCTTTCAAACAAGTCTCTCATGTACACAAATGTTTTCGGAAAACATGCTGGGCACCAACCAGGTCTAGGCCGAGGTTCCACACCTCCTTGCCGAGGTGTGTTCCCGAGGGCCACATGCAAGGAAAAGAGGTCGGGAAACTCTAGATTTCCCTCTGTTGATGAACATGAAGAACATGAGTGTGAAAACATGAAAAATACGAATGTTTGATCATAATCTGCCATCACAAATCTGGGATTTTCGTGCTAGGAGTTTGAAAACATGGACCTGGGTACCCGTAGTTGAAAATCATGCAAGAACAAACACAAAACTTGAGTCTAGGCGAAAAGCTTTCGGATCAAAACAAGACTTTCTTGAAGAACACATGAATGTCATTTTCTCTTTCTAGAATCGAGCTTCAAAACGATGCATGGCTTACAAATCATTTTCAATCATGCAATGCAATAACATAAACATAAAGAACATCATGAGCAGATCAAGAATCTAACCTTAGAACACGGATCTAACGGTTCGATCTCTAGGAATCAAGCTTGAAGATCTACTTCTCTCTCAAGAACTCTTCTCCCTCTTCAAGAGTTTCTCTCTCTCTACAAGGCAAGTTTATGATGCCAAATGATAGTTTTCTATACCCGGTTCTGGGGTTAACCCTCTGCTGAGACACGTGGCGGCGACTGGTTGGGTTCGTCCTGAAAAGGTGGCTGACAGGCCAGACAAAGCATGGTGGAAGGGTGTTCAACAAGCAAAGCGGTATGGGCTTTCTGACAGACTATGACATCGGCTAACAACAAGGCATATCTAACAAGCTACACGGAATGGCACTCCGGCAAGGGGTGACATCGGCTAATCATAAGACTTCGGCAACTAAGGTGACAATGACCTCGGCTAGGAAGGACAACACTTGACTAAGCTGTGCCACATCTTGGCCTAGATGCGCCACACCTCAGCCTAGGTCATACCACTTCCAGGACGAGATCACTTGGGTGCAAGGTAATATCTCAGCTAATGTGGTCAAGGCAAGGACTGAGGTCGACAAGGGGTTTCAAGATACTAATGCTAGACTAAGGATGACCTCGGCATTGGAATAACGTCGGCTAGCATAACTCAGGCAAGGCGTAACCTAAGTTTCACATCAAGGAAGGAATAAGACAAGCATACTACACTTAGACAAATCACAAGGCTTCAAATCAAGACATGGATCGCATTAGCTCAAGCGAAACAAATCACAACATACACATGCAAGCTAAACAAGTCATAATCATACCGATGCTCATGAACATGATGAGGACATAAAGTGTGGGTTCCTACAATTACCTAGTAAATTCCCATTAAATTCTTAATAAATTACTCAGTAAATTCCAAGTAAATGCTGAGTAAAATACGCAATACATTTCCAGTAAATACTCCGTAAATTCCAAGTAACTTCTCAGCAAATTACTGAGTAAATTCCTCGTAAATTCTTAGTAAATTACTCTGTCAATTCCCAGTAAATTCTCATTAAATTACTCTATAAATTTCCAATAAAGTCTCATTAAATTACTCAGTAAATTCCCAGTTAATTACCAAGTAAATTCCCGTTGAATTTTCTTTAAATTACTCAATAAATTCCAAGTAATTCTTAGTACATTCACGGTAAATTCTAAAAATATTACTGAGTAAATTCCCCGAAAATTCTCATTAAATTACTCAGAAAATTCCCAGTAAATTCTTAGTAAATTACTCAATATATTTCGAGTAAATTCTTAGTAAATTACTCAGTAAATTCCCAATAAATTCTCAGCAAAACACTGAGTAAATTCCTAGTAATTTCTCAGTAAATTACTGAGTAATTTCCTATTAAATTCACAGTCAATTACTCAGCAAATTCCCCCTAAATTCTGAGAAAATTTTCACTAAATTCTCATTAAATTATTTAGTAAATTTTCAGTAAATTCTTAGTAAATCACTTAGAAAATTCTCATTAAATTACTCAGAAAATTCCTAGAAAATTCTTAGTAAATTACCTAGTAAATTCCCAGTAACTGCTCAGTAAATTCCCAGTAATTTCTCAGTAATTTACTGAGTAAATTCCCATTAAATTCTTAATAAATTACTCAGTAAATTCCAAGTAAATGCTGAGTAAAATACGCAATACATTTCCAGTAAATACTCCGTAAATTCCCACTAAATTTTTAGTAAATTACTCTGTCAATTCCCAGTAAATTCTCATTAAATTACTCTATAAATTCCGAGTAAAGTCTCATTAAATTACTCAGTAAATTCCCAGTTAATTACCAAGTAAATTCCCGTTGAATTTTCTTTAAATTACACAATAAATTCCAAGTAATTCTCAGCAAATTCACGGTAAATTCTAAATAAATTACTGAGTAAATTCCCCGAAAATTCTCATTAAATTACTCTGAAAATTTCCAGTAAATTCTCTGTAAATTACTTAGTAAATTCCCTGTAAATAACACTGTAAATTCCTAGTAAATTACTCAATAAGTTTCGAGTAAATTCTCAATAAATTACTCAGTAAATTTCGAGTAAATTCTCAGTAATATAGTCAGTAAATTCTCAGCAAAATACTAAGTAAATTCCTAGTAATTTCTCAGTAAATTACTGAGTAAATTCCTATTAAATTCTCAGTCAATTACTCAGTAAATTCTTAGCAAATTTTGAGCAAATTTTCACTAAGTTCTCATTAAATTATTTAATAAATTTCCAGTAAATTCTTAGTAAATTACTTAGAAAATTCTCATTAAATTACTCAGTAAATTGCCAGAAAATTCTCAGAAAATTACTCAGTCAATTACTTTGTAAATTCCCAGAAATTGCTCAGTAAATTCCCAGTAATTTCTCAGTAATTTACTGAGTAAATTCCCATTAAATTCTTAATAAATTACTCAGAAAATTCCAAGTAAATGCTGAGTAAAATACGCAATACATTTCCAGTAAATACTTCGTAAATTGGCAGTAACTTCTCAGCAAATTACTGAGTAAATTCCCAGTAAATTCTTAGTAAATTACTCTGTCAATTTCCAGTAAATTCTCATTAAATTACTCTATAAATTCCTAGTAAAGTCTCATTAAATTACTCAGCAAAATACAGAGTAAATTCCTAGTAATTTCTCAGTAAATTACTGAGTAAATTCTAATTAAATTCTCAGTTAATTACTCAGTAAATTCTCCCTAAATTTTTAGAAAATTTTCAATAATTCTCATTAAATTATTTAGTAAATTTCTAGTAAATTCTTAGTAAATTTCTTAGAAAATTCTCATTAAATTACTCAGTAAATTCCCAAAAAATTCTCAGTAAATTACTCTGAAAATTACTTTGTAAATTCCCTTTATATTCCCAGTAAATTACCTAATAAATTCCCAGAAATTGCTCAGTAATTTCTCAGTAATTTACTGAGTAAATTCCCATTAAATTCTTAATAAATTACTCAGCAAATTCCAAGTAAATGCTGAGTAAAATACGCAATACATTTCCAGTAAATACTCCGTAAATTCCCAGTAAATTCTTAGTAAATTACTCTGTCAATTCCCAGTAAATTCTAATTAAAATACTCTATATATTCCCAGTAAAGTCTCATTAAATTACTCAGTAAATTCCTAGTTAATTACCAAGTAAATTCCAGTTGAATTTTCTTTAAATTACTCAATAAATTCCAAGTAATTCTCAGTAAATTCACGGTAAATTCTAAAAAAATTACAGAGTAAATTCCCCGAAAATTCTAATTAAATTACTCAGAAAATTCCTAGTAAATTCTCTGTAAATTACTTAGTAAATTCCCTGAAAATTACACAGTAAATTCCTAGTAAATTACTAAATAAATTTCGAGTAAATTCTTAGTAAATTACTCAGTAAATTCCCAGTAAATTCTCAGTAAATTACTCAGTAAATTTGTTGTAAATTCTCAGCAAAATACGGAGTAAATTCCTAGTAATTTCTCAGTAAATTCGTATTAAATTCTCAGTCAATTACTCAGTAAATTACCCCTAAATTCTGAGAAAATTTTCACTAAATTCTCATTAAATTATTTAGTAAATTTCCAGTAAATTATTAGTAAATTACTTAGAACATTCTGATTAAATTACTCAGTAAATTCCCAGAAAATTACTTTGTAAATTCCCTTTAAATTCCTAGTAAATTACCTAATAAATTCCCAGAAATTGCTCTGTAAATTTCCAGTAATTTCTCAGTAATTTACTGAGTAAATTCCCATTAAATTCTTAATAAATTACTCAGTAAATTCCAAGTAAATGCTGAGTAAAATACGCAATACATTTCCAGTAAATACTCCATAAATTCCCAGTAACTTCTCAGCAAATTACTGAGTAAATTCCCAGTAAATTCTTAGTAAATTACTCTGTCAATTCCCAGTAAATTCTCATTAAATTACTCTATAAATTCCCAGTAAAGTCTCATTAAATTACTCAGTAAATTCCCAGTTAATTACCAAGTAAATTCCCATTGAATTTTTTTTAAATTACTCAATAAATTCCAAGTAATTCTCAGTAAATTCACGGTAAATTCTAAAAATATTACTGAGTAAATTCCCCAAAAATTCTCATTAAATTACTCAGAAAATTCCCAGTAAATTTTTTGTAAATTACTTGGTAAATTCCCTGTAAATTACACAGTAAATTTCAAGTAAATTACTGAATAAATTTCGAGTAAATTCTTAGTAAATTACTCAGTAAATTCCCTGTAAATTCTCAGCAAAACACTGAGTAAATTAGTAGTAATTTCTCAATAAATTACAGAGTAAATTCCTATTAAATTCTCAGTCAATTACTTAGTGAATTCCCCATAAATTCTGAGAAAATTTTCACTAAATTCTCATTAAATTATTTAATAAATTTCCAGTAAATTCTAAGTAAATTACTTAGAAAATTCTCATTAAATTACTCAGTAAATTCCCAGAAAATTCTCAGTAAATTACTCAGTAAATTACCATTAAATTACTTTGTAAATTCCCTTTAAATTTCCAGTAAATTACCTAGTAAATTCCTAGAAATTGCTCAATAAATTCCCAGTAATTTCTCAGTAATTTACTGAGTAAATTCCCATTAAATTCTTAATAAATTACTCAGTAAATTCCAAGTAAATGCTGAGTAAAATACGCAATACATTTCCAGTAAATACTCCGTAAATTCCCAGTAACTTCTCAGCAAATTGCTGAGTAAATTCAAATTAAATTCTTAGTAAATTACTCTGTCAATTCCCAGTAAATTCTCATTAAATTACTCTATAAATTCCCAGTAAAGTTTCATTAAATTATTCAGTAAATTCCCAGTTAATTACCAAGTAAATTCCCGTTGAATTTTCTTTGAATTACTCAATAAATTCCAAGTAATTCTCAGTAAATTCACGGTAAATTCTAAAAAAATTACTGAGTAAATTCTCCGAAAATTCTCATTAAATTATTCAGAAAATTCCCAGTAAATTAGTTAGCAAATTCCCTGTAAATTACACAGTAAATTCCTAGTAAATTACTCAATAAGTTTCGAGTAAATTCTCAGTAAATTACTCAGTAAATTCCCAGTAAATTCTGAGAAAATTTTCACTAAATTCTCATTAAATTATTTAGTAAATTTCCAGTGAATTCTTAGTAAATTACTTAGAAAATTCTCATTAAATTATTCAGTAAATTCCCAGAAAATTCTCAGTAAATTACTCAGTAAATTACCAGTAAATTACCTTCAAATTCCAAGTAAATTACCAAGTAAATTCCCAGAAATTGCTCAGTAAATTCCCAGTAATTTCTCAGTAATTTACTGAGTAAATTCTCATTAAATTCTTAAAAAATTACTCAGTAAATGCTGAGTAAAATACGCAATGCATTTCCAGTAAATACTCCGTAAATTCCCAGTAACTTCTCAGCAAATTACTGAGTAAATTCTCAGTAAATTCTTTGTAACAACCCTCGCCTTACCCTTGTCTTACTTGCATACATTCCTGCATGATCTTGCCTTGTTTTAATAATTGGAAGGATTTGTTTGCCTTGTTTTGTTAGTATTACTTGCGTGATCTTGTCCCTTGTTCGGTGTGTGCGTAGCCGAGGTCATCTTGAGCTTAGTCCGCCTTTGAACCTTGTACTTAGATTTGTTTTAAGATCTTGTTCAACCCCATCTTCACCTCGGGCATTCATTGCCGAGATGTTTTGCACTTAGTGAACCTTGTCCGCAGGCAGGTATGGCCTAGGCCGAGATGTGGCACACCCCGGCCAAGGTGTGGCACAGCTTAGTCAAGCGTCGTCCTCCCTAGCCGATGCCTTTGTTATCCTGTTGCCGGATCCTTGATTTGAGCCGATGTCATCTTATTGCCGATGTGTCTTACCCGAGCTTGCTGCATACGCTTTGTCAGAGACTTGTCTTGTCTATCAATCACCTTTTCGAGTTGAACCAACCCGGCAGCGCCACGTGTCCGAGCTGATTGTTAAGACAGCCGGCAGACTTAGAAACAAGTCATTTTTTGTCTCAAATCTTTGTTTTAGAGAGAGAAGCTCTAGAGAGGAGGAAGAAGGGTTCTTGAGTGAGAATAGTCTTCCAAGCTTGATCTTCGTGGCTTGAACCGTTAGATTCGAGCTTTGGGGTAAGATTCTTGATCTACTTTGAATGTTGTTATGGATTATCTAGCTGCATTGCATGATCGGATCTGTTTTGCATGTCATGCATCGTTTTGAAGTTAGTTTTGGAAAGAGAAAATGGTTTTCATGTGTTCTTGAAGAAAGTCTCATTTTGATCCGAAAGTTAGAACGAAAACCATGTTTTTGTGTTTGTTCTTGCATGACCTTCTTGCATGGGTATCCAGGTCCATATTTTGAACTCTTGGCATGAAAACTCAGATTTTTGTAACAAGTTGTGAACTTGTATCCATCTTTCAAATGATCATGTTCTTCATGTTCTTCAAAGGGAAACCCAGGTTTTTCCTGACTTCGTTTAACGGGACCTCGGCATAGTCCTGGACGGTACCCAGTGTGTTTTCATGAAACGGGAGCAGTGATTAAGCTTCCAGCTTGTTTTGCTTTGTCTTTGACTTGGATCTGGCAAGAATGCCGAGATCATTTGCATGTATATAGAGCTTGCTTTGAGAATGTGACTTGCCATGTGATTGTAGGTCCTTGATATTTGCTTTGAGTCTACACCTGAAGAACTAGGTGAGTGGTATTTCTAATAAAGCTATGTTACACTTGCTTTTAATAAATCTTGTTTTGTTTGTTTTAACGTGGGTATTTGCTAAGCATGAATAAATAGCCTTGTTTTGATTGTTATCCTCGGAAAGTCCCTTGTGCTGGAGGACTCTAAACTTTCGCAGTACTAAGTATAAAAGGATACGGTCCTTGTTAAATCGGGCTACGGGCCTAAGTAACACAAGTCCCTTGTGCTGGAGGACTCTAAACTTTTGCAGTACCACTTGATTGATGAATACGGTTCATCCCTTGCTTCGCCGATGTTATGATACTTGATTGGTGAATACAGTTCATCCCTTGCTTCGCCGATGTTGTGACACTTGATTGATGAATACGGTTCATCACTTGCTTCGCCGATGTTATGATACTTGATTGATGAATACGGTTCATCCCTTGCTTCGCCAATGTTGTGACACTTGATTGATGAATACGGTTCATCCCTTGCTTCGCCAATGTTGTGACACTTGATTGATGAATACGGTTCATCCCTTGCTTCGCCGATGTTATGATACTTGATTGATGAATACGGTTCATCCCTTGCTTCGCCGATGTTGTGACACTTGATTGATGAATACGGTTCATCCCTTGTTTCGCCGACGTTGTGATACTTGATTGATGAATACGGTTCATCCCCTGTTCGACAAAGTTTTGACTTGTGTTGTTTTGAAAGGACTCCGGCTTTATTCATGCAAACCTTTATTATTAGTACCATTCACTGAGTATTTGTACTCACCCCTCTATATATATGTAGGTGATGAGCAGGACGGCGGCGACGCCTAGATTGTTTTGGAAGCTTGTTTTGGATTCGGGCTTGTGTCGGCTTTGCTTTTGTATTTACGTCGGCGATGCCCTTCACTGCATGTCGGCAAATCTTGAAAATCATGCTTCTTGACTTGTATTTTATTGTATTTTGTATATGTCGGCTCAAGAAGCCTTTTGATCAAGATGTAATATGTATTTTGCTTGGCTGTATTCAAGTTGTACAAATGAATGACATTGCATTTGATCTATGCACAGCTCTTATGGACCACTTGTATTTTGATTTATTTCTTCCGCATTTGTGAGCCCCGTTATTATACTCTGATTGTGTTTAGTTTTTGAAAGTTGGCCTTCGGTAATTACGGATTGCTGGCCATCACGACACCAAACTACTAGGGGCGGTTTGGGGTCGTGACATTCTTAGTAAATTACTCTGTCAATTCCCAGTAAATTCTCATTAAATAACTCTATAAATTCCGAGTAAAGTCTCATTAAATCACTTAGTAAATTCCTAGTTAATTACCAAGTAAATTCCCATTGAATTTTCTTTAAATTACTCAATAAATTCCAAGTAATTCTCAGTAAATTCACAGTAAATTCTAAAAAAATTACTGAGTAAATTCCCCAAAAATTCTAATTAAATTACTCAGAAAATTTCCAGTAAATTCTCTGTAAATTACTTAGTAAATTCCCTGTAAATTACACAGTAAATTCCTAGTAAATTACTTAATAAGTTTCGAGTAAATTCTCAGTAAATTACTCAGTAAACTCCCAGTAAATTCTCAGTAAATTTGTAACAACCCTCATTTTGACTTAGTCATACTTGCATACATTTGTGGATGATCTTGTGTTAATTTGTGCACTTGCAAATCTTGTCTAGTTTTGCTTGAATGATTGCTTGCACTCTTTGTTCTTGTCTGGGGTGTTGCTGAGGTCATCTTGAGCCTAGACGCCTTTGAAACCTTTATCACCTAGAACTATTTTGGAACCCCTTTGGTTGGCCACCATCTTCACCCTGGCATGTTGGCCGAGATGCCACCATCTAGGCCGAGGTGCGTCGCCTAGGCCGAGATGTTCATCATCTGGGCCGAGATGTTAATAACTAGGCGTTCAAGATCCTTGATCCTTGCATGAGTGATTTTGTTCCCGGAATGGTATGACTAGACCGAGGCGTGGCACAGTTTGGCCAAGTGTTGTCCTTCCTAGCCGATGTCCTTGCCCTTTGATTTCCGGAATCTTGTTGTTAGCCGATGTCGTTTCTTGCCGGTGTGTTTGTGCCGCCTAGCTTGCTGTGTACGCTTTGTTGTGGTCTTGTCTTGTCAAGTCAGTCACCTTTTTGAGTTGAGCGAATCAGCCGGTGCCACGTGTCCCGATAGAGGGATTAAGTCAGTGCTTGTCGTGTGAGGCATATCATTTTGTATCAATCTTGCCTTTTAGAGAGAGAAGCTCTAGTTAGAAGGAGGAGAAGTTTGAGCTAGAGAGGGCGACTTTCAAGCCTGATCGTTGGAGCTTGAACCGTTAGATTCGAGTTTTGAGGTTAGAATCTTAACCTATTCTTGTTGTTCTTGTTGATCATCTAGCTGCATTGCTCGATCAAACCTGTTCTACACGCCATCCATCGATTTAAAGTTGGTTTAGAAAGAGAAAACGGGTTTCATGCGTTTTTGAAGAAAAGCCTCGTTTAATCCGAAAGTTTGCATTAAAGCTCATGTTTTTGTGTTTGTTTTGATAAGATTCTTGAGTGTGGGCACCCAGGTCCAAGTTTTTGAATTCATAGCATGAGGTCTCAGCTGTTGTAATAGCAAGTTATGATTTTTGCATCTATCTTCCTCATGTTCATGTTCTTCAAGTTCTTCATGCTCATGTTCTTCATGTTTATCAAGAGGGAAACCCAGATTTTCCCGACTTCGCTTTTGATAGTGGCCATCGAGGCTGCACCTCGGCGAGGAGGTGTGGGACCTCGGCCTAGACCTGGTAATTGCCCTGCGTGTTTTTCCAAAGATAAGGAACTGTGTTTTGATTCGATTTAACTTAGTTTTTGAAGAATGCCGAGGTCATTTGCATGTGTACTAGACTTGTTTTGAGTAGTGCATTCAATGGACTTTGCCATGTGTTGTCAGGACTTGGACTTGCCTTGACCCCGTCGTTTGAAGAACTAGGTGAGTGGTATTTCTGATAAAGTTATGTTATCGATGTTTTGAAGAACTATGCTTTTCTTGTCTTGAAAGATATTTGTTAAGCATGAATGATTGTCCTTAGTTTCGTATCTCATACCATGTTTGTTTGAATGACCTTCTTGGAAAGTCCCTTGTGCTGGAGGACTCTAAACTTTCGCAGTACCCATGATTTGTACTCTAGTGTTAGAAGGCTACGGGCCCTTGTAACATAGGTCCCTCGTGCTGGAGGACTCTAAACTTTCGCAGCACATCTTGTCTTGAAAGTCCCTTGTGCTAGAGGACTCTAAACTTTTGTAGCACCCTCGTTTGAAATGCCTATCTTGCTTTGTCTTGCTTTGCCACGGATGGTTTACCGCATGGATATGTTTGCTGGAATGTTATTGGTTGTAGTATGTGATGCTAGTAAGTATCCCTTGAAACCTTGGAGATTTGTCAGACGGACGAGGTCCATTCCTTGTATGTATATATAGAGAGTTTGTCTTGTGTTATTTCGAAAGGACTTCGGCTATTATTCATGTAAACCCCTTTATTATTTATACCATTCACTGAGTATCCAAGCTCACCCTTTCTATATATATGTAGGTGATGAACAAGAAGGCGGTGACGCCTAGATGTGATTTCTGGAGCTTTTTTTGGGTCTTGATTATGTCGGCTTAACCTGCATTTATGTCGGCAGTCTTGAAAATCATGCTTCTCGACTTGTAATATTTGTATTTCGGACACGTCATGTAACAACCCTCACCTTACTCTTGTCGTACTTGCATACATTCTTGCATGGTCTTGCTTGTTATGTTAATTTAAAGGTTTTATCTTGGCTTGATTTGCTTAAGTTGCTTGCATGATTTTGTTCCTTGCTTAGTATGTGTGTGTAGCCGAGATCATCTTGAGCTTAGTCCGCCTTTGACCCTTTGTACTTAGAACTATCTTGAGGTCTTGTTTAACCCCATCTTCACCTCGGGCATTCTTTGCCGAGATGTTTCGCACTTGAACCTTGTCCGCAGGCAGGTATGGCCTAGGCCGAGATGTGGCGCACCCCGGCCAAGGTGTGGCACAGCTTAGTCAAGTGTCGTCCTCCCTAGCCGATGTTTTTCTATCCCGTTGCTGGATCCTTGTTTTGAGCCGATGTCATCTCTTTGCCGATGTGTCTTACCCGAGCTTGCTGCATACGATTTGTCAGAGACTTGTCTTGTCTATCAATCACCTTTTTGGAGCTGAACCAACCCGATAATGCCACGTGTCCGAGCTGTTTGTTAAGGCAGCCGACAGACCTTGAAACAAATCATTTCTTGTCTCAAATCTTCGTTTTAGAGAGAGAAGCTCTAGAAAGGAGGAAGAAGAGTTCTTGAGTGAGAGTTGTCTTCCAAGCTTGATCTTTGAGGCTTAAACCGTTAGATCCGAGTTTTGAGGTTAGAATCTTGATCTCCTTTGATTGCTCTTGCTGAATATCTAGCTGCATTGCATGATCGGATTTGTGTTGCATGTCATGCATCGTTTTGGAGTTGGTTTTAGAAAGAGAAAATGGTTTTTCATGTGTTCTTGAACAAAGTCCCATTTTGATCGAAGAGTTTGGAACGAAAATCATGTTTCTGTGTTTGTTCTTGCATGACCTTCTTGAATGGGTACTTAGGTCCATATTTTGAACTCTTGGCATGAAGACTCAGATTTTTGTAACAAGTTGTGAACTTGCATCCATCTTTCAATGATCATGTTCTTCATACTCTTCAAAGGGAAACCCAGGTCTTTCCTGACCTTGTTTAACGGGACCTCGGCTTAGTCCTGGTCAGTACCCGGTGTGTTTTTATGAACGGGAGCAGTGATTAAGCTCCCAGCTTGTTTTGTTTTGTCCTTGACTTAGATCTGGCATGAATGCCGAGATCATTTGCATGTATATATAGAGCTTGCTTTGAGAATGTGACTTGCCATGTGATTGTAGGTCCTTGATATTGCTTTGAGTCTGCACCTGAAGAACTAGGTGAGTGGTGTTATTGATAAAGCTATGTTGTACTTGTTTTGATAACTCTTGCTTGCTTGTTTTGACAAAAGTATTTTGTTAGCATGAATAAATAGCTCTTGTTTTGATGTGCCAAGTATACTCCTTGTTTTGATGCTATCTTTGGAAAGGATACGGTCCTTGTTAAATCGGGCTACGGGCCTAAGTAACACAAGTCCCTTGTGCTGGAGGACTCTAAACTTTCGCAGTACTTAGTATAAAAGGATACGGTCCTTGTTAAATCGGGCTACGGGCCTAAGTAACACAAGTCCCTTGTACTGGAGGACTCTAAACTTTCGCGGTACCAAGTGCACAAGTCCCTTGTATTGGAGGACTCTAAACTTTCGCAATACTTTTGACCAAACGATTACGGATCGTACAGCTTTTGTTACTTGACTGATGAATACGGTTCATCCCTTGTCTTGCCGATGTTATGATATTTGATGATGAATACGGTTCATCCCTTGTCTTGCCGATGTTATGATATTTGATGATGAATACGGTTCATCCCTTGCTTCGCCGATGTTATGATACTTGAATGATGAATACGGTTCATCCCTTGCTTCGCCGATGTTATGATACTTGACTGATGAATACGGTTCATCCCTTGCTTCGCCGATGTTATGATACTTGAATGATGAATATGGTTCATCCCTTGCTTCGCCGATGTTATGATAATTGAATGATGAATACGGTTCATCCCTTGCTTCGCCGATGTTATGATACTTGACTGATGAATACGGTTCATCCCTTGCTTCGCCGATGTTATGATACTTGTATGATGAATACGGTTCATCCCTTGCCTTGCTAAGTTTGATGTGTTTCGTTTTGAAGGACTCTGGCTTTATTCATGAAAAACCTTTATTTTTAGTACCATTCACTGAGTTTTGTACTCACCCCTCTATATATATGTAGGTGATGAGCAGGACGGCGGCGACGCCTAGTTCGTTGGGATGCTTGTTTTGGATTCGTGTATATGTCGGCGTTACTTTTGTATTTACGTCGGCGATGCCCTGTTTTACATGTCGGCAATCTTGAAAATCATGCTTCTTGACTTGTATTAGCTGTATTTTGTATATGTCGGCTCGAGAAGCCTTTTGATCAAGATGTAACATGTATTTTACCTTATTGTATTAAGTTGTAAAATTAATTGGAATGTTTGGCATTGCTTTAATCTACGCACAGCTCTTATGGACCACTTGTATTTGATTTATTGCTTCCGCACTTGTGAGCCCCCTATATTCATACTCTGATTGTGTTAAGTTTTGGAAAAGTTGGCCTTCGGTAATTACGGATTACTGGCCATCACGGCACCAAACTACTAGGGGCGGTTTGGGGTCGTGACAGAATGGTATCAGAGCACAAGTTCCTCGGTATACGTTATTCACACACTTTGAGTCCTGAAGAGCATAGGTTTTCCCTTAGAAAGATGTTAGGGTTGTATCATGGTAATTGTTGTTTGAGTGGAATGTGCATTGTCTTGATATGCTTATTTGTTGCTTGCCTATGTGGTTATTTGCTTATTTGTTTAAAAGTCATACTTTGCACGCTCATAGCATTATGAGGAGAGGTAGACCACCGCTTGGCCGAGATCAACCCGAAGATAGAATGGACAGACTGGAAAGATTGGTTGAAGGTTTGGCCCGCGAGTTGAGGCAAACCAGGCAGCAGTTCGCTAGTGCTACGTCGACTCAGGCCGAGCAGACCAACGGCCGAAGTGTAGTTCCACCTCCACCTCCACCAGTGCCGCAAGTTCCCCAGCAACCCGCCTTATATGGGGATGGCACGATAGCTTTGATCAGAGAATTCAAGAAAATGAGACCACCGAGATTTTCTGGGGGTATAGAGCCGATGAAGGCTGAGGCATGGGTTTTAGAAATGGAGAAGTTGTTCGAGATCTTCCCTAGCACCGACGCTCAGAAAGTGACGTTGGCAGCATTCACATTGGATGATGATGCTCGCAGATGGTGGATGATGGTTAGAGGGAGCAATCCAGATCTGACCTGGACCCGATTTTAAGAGTTGTTCTACAAGAAACATTTTCCCCTAAGTGTTCGAAACCGCAAGGCTACCGAATTTCATACTCTGACGCAAGGCAACAGAACAGTGGCGGAATATGACCGCACTTTCACGGAGTTGGTAAGGTTTGTACCTCACATGACCAACGACGAATTTATGAAGGCCAGGAAGTTCGAGTGTGGGCTTCGTGGACCGATTCAAGACCGGGTCAATTTGCTTGATATGCCGACTTATGCCGAAGTATTGGACAAGGCCATTCAGGCCGAAGCTAATTTGAACCGATACCAGAACTCAGGAGAAAACCAGCGAAAGAGGCAGAACTATGACAATCGCCGAGGACAGCTGGGTACCAAGAAGAAAATGAACATGGGTAGTACTAGTAACCTAAGGCAGGAAGGGAGTGCCAAACCGATGTGTTCGGATTGTGGGAAGCAACATTTCGGGATTTGTCGTCGGACGTCTGGAGCCTGTTATGAATGCGGCGAGATGGGCCACTATGTGAGAGATTGCCCCAAGGCAAAGACTGATAACAACAAGAAAGGAGAGACTACCTCGGGTTCCGTTCAGAAGGGAAATGCTGGGAAAGGACAGATGAGGCAGGGCAGAGTGTTTGCGTTAGTGCCAGGAGACACTCAGAATGCTGAGGCAGTAGTGTCAGGTATGTTACTAATTTGCTCCCAAGATGCCTATGTGTTAATTGATTCGGGTTCTACTCATTCGTTTATATCCACCAAGTTTGCCAAGAAAATTAATAGGGAACTAGAGCCCCTTGATTATGTGTTGTCGGTATCTACTCCATCTGGGAGATCTATGTTTGTTACATCCATTTACAGAGCATGTGTTGTCGTGATTAAGAATGTTGAATTGCTAGTAGATTTAATGCCTCTAGACCTAGCTCATTTTGATATCATACTGGGAATGGACTGGTTGGTTGCAAACAATGCATCTATTAATTGTGTTTCGAAAAGTGTCACACTGAGACCCCCAAACCTAGCCGAGGTTATTTTCCAAGGGAAAGGGGTAGTGCCCCCACCATACTTGATTTCGTCCATTAAGGCCTGTAAGTTAATTCAGAAAGGGTGCCGAGGTTATTTGTGTAGTATACTGAGTGGTCAGAATGGAAACGTTGGTTTAGCCGACATCCCAATTGTGAATGAATTTTTCGACGTCTTTCCAGACGAGTTGCCTGGCCACCTAACCGATAGGGAAATAGAGTTTACTGTTGACATCGTGTCAGGAACACAGCCGATTTCCAAAACGCCTTATAGGATGGCCCCAGCTGAACTTAGAGAATTGAAACTGCAATTGCAAGAGTTGTTAGATAAGGGATTTATCAGGCCGAGCACTTCACCATGGGGAGCACCTGTTCTATTTGTTAAAAAGAAGGATGGCACACTCCGTCTGTGTATCGACTATAGAGAACTTAATAAGGTCACCATTAAGAACAAGTACCCGTTACCTAGAATTGATGATCTGCTTGACCAATTACAAGGAGCGCGAGTCTTTTCTAAGATCGACCTTAGGTCTGGTTACCATCAGCTTAAGGTTAAAGCCGAAGATGTCGAGAAGACTGCCTTTCGAACAAGATATGGCCACTACGAGTTTTTAGTAATGCCTTTTGGAGTGACTAATGCCCCTGCTGCATTTATGGATTTGATGAACAGAGTCTTCAAGCCGTATTTAGATGAGTTTGTAGTTGTCTTCATTGACGATATCTTGATCTATTCCAAGAGTAAGACTGAACACGAAAATCACTTGAGACTTGCCTTGCAGATTTTGAGAGAACGGAGATTGTATGCTAAGTTTAACAAGTGTGAGTTTTGGCTTCCTACTATCTCATTCTTAGGTCATGTGATTAGTGATGAGGGTATCTCAGTTGATCCTAGCAAAATCGAAGCCGTAGTAAATTGGCCGAGACCGACTAATGTGTCCGAGATTCGTAGTTTTCTGGGTTTGGCAGGTTACTATAGGAAGTTTGTGAAAGATTTCTCAAAAATTGCAATTCCATTGACGCAATTGACTAAGAAAGGAACACCGTATGAATGGACTGAAGATCGGGAGTCAGCCTTCCAGGAACTGAAGACGAGGTTAATTACAGCACCAGTACTTGTACTACCAACAGGTAACGAAGAGTTTCATGTCTATAGTGATGCATCGCATAAGGGTTTGGGTTGTGTATTAATGCAGAAGGGTAAGGTTATAGCTTATGCATCTCGTCAGTTGAAACCTCATGAGAAAAACTATCCTACCCATGACTTAGAATTAGCAGCCGTAGTATTTGCTTTAAAGATTTGGCGTCACTATTTGTATGGAGCTACTTGTCAGGTTTTCACAGATCATAAGAGCTTAAAATATCTATTCACTCAGAAGGAACTGAATTTGAGGCAGAGAAGGTGGCTTGAGTTGTTAAAAGATTACGATATGCAAATTCAATATCACCCCGGTAAAGCCAACAGTGTAGCCGACGCTTTGAGCAGGAAGTCAGATGGGAATTTGGCGTGTTTAACCGTGATGGCAGCAGAGCCGACTATTGTTAATGAAGTAAAGACAAGACAAATGGAGGATGACTTCCTCAAGAAAATAGCCGAGGAAATTGACACAAAGCCGAGACCAGGGTATACCATCGAAAACCAAGTACTCAAGTTTGAAGGAAGGTTATGTGTGGCCGACATTCCAGAGCTGAAGAAAAAGATTTTGCAGGAAGCTCATGGTTCCAAGTTTGCTGTCCACCCAGGGAACACCAAGATGTATCAAGATATGAAACAGACCTTCTGGTGGCCAAATATGAAGAGAGAAATAGCCGAATTTGTGTCCCAGTGTTTACGTTGTCAGCAAGTGAAGGCAGAACATCAAAGACCAGCAGGACTTCTTCAACCTTTGCCGATTCCTGAGTGGAAATGGGAGCACATCTCCATGGATTTTGTGACTGGTTTACCGAAAACACCTAAGGGTATGGATTCAATTTGGGTTGTTGTGGATAGGTTAACTAAGTCAGCACACTTTCTACCCGTTAAGACTACCTTCAACGCCAACCAACTTGCTTTGCTATATGTGAACGAGGTTGTCAGACTTCATGGAGTGCCGATGTCAATTGTTTCAGACCGAGATCCTAAATTTGTTTCTAGATTTTGGCAGAGTCTTCAGAGAGCTTTTGGAGCCGAGCTGAGATTTAGTACGGCCTTTCATCCCCAGACAGATGGGCAGACAGAGAGGACAATTCAGACACTCGAAGATATGCTGAGACTTTGTGTATTGGATTTCCAAGAAAGTTGGGGAACACATTTGCCCTTAGTGGAATTCGCTCACAATAACAGTTACCAAGCTAGCATTGGCATGGCGCCATATGAGGCCTTGTATGGGAGAAAATGTAAGTCGCCGATATGTTGGACCGAAGTCGGAGACAGAGCTCTGCTTGGTCCCGAATTGATTCAAGTGACAACAGAAAAGATTAAGCTTATCCAACAGAGGATTAAAACTGCCCAGAGCCGACAAAAGAGCTACGCCGACCAGAGAAGGAATGAGATAGAGTTTGAAGTTGGGAATCACGTATTCCTGAAAATCTCACCAATGAAAGGAGTTTCCAGATTTGGGAGGAAAGGTAAATTAGCACCTCGGTATATTGGACCATTTGAAATTCTTGAGAGAATTAACCCCGTTGCCTACAGACTTGCTTTGCCGCCAGATTTGAGCCAAGTCCACAATGTGTTTCATGTTTCGATGTTGAGAAAGTACATCCGAGATCCACTGCATGTAATTGATCATTCCGAAATCACAGTTAATGAGGACCTGGGCTACGAAGAAAGGCCAATGAGAATTATTGACCGACAAGTGAGGCAATTGAGGAACAGATCAATACCGATGGTAAAGGTCGAATGGAAGGAGCATTACGGCACAGAAGCCACGTGGGAAAAGGAAGAGGACATGAGAGTCCGTTATCCGGCGTTGTTCTGGGAACAAGGTAATCTAAGTTTGGGGACCAAACTTCCTTAAGGGGGGTAGGATGTAACAACCCTCACCTTACTCTTGTCGTACTTGCATACATTCTTGCATGGTCTTGCTTGTTATGTTAATTTAAAGGTTTTATCTTGGCTTGATTTGCTTAAGTTGCTTGCATGATTTTGTTCCTTGCTTAGTATGTGTGTGTAGCCGAGATCATCTTGAGCTTAGTCCGCCTTTGACCCTTTGTACTTAGAACTATCTTGAGGTCTTGTTTAACCCCATCTTCACCTCGGGCATTCTTTGCCGAGATGTTTCGCACTTGAACCTTGTCCGCAGGCAGGTATGGCCTAGGCCGAGATGTGGCGCACCCCGGCCAAGGTGTGGCACAGCTTAGTCAAGTGTCGTCCTCCCTAGCCGATGTTTTTCTATCCCGTTGCTGGATCCTTGTTTTGAGCCGATGTCATCTCTTTGCCGATGTGTCTTACCCGAGCTTGCTGCATACGATTTGTCAGAGACTTGTCTTGTCTATCAATCACCTTTTTGGAGCTGAACCAACCCGATAATGCCACGTGTCCGAGCTGTTTGTTAAGGCAGCCGACAGACCTTGAAACAAATCATTTCTTGTCTCAAATCTTCGTTTTAGAGAGAGAAGCTCTAGAAAGGAGGAAGAAGAGTTCTTGAGTGAGAGTTGTCTTCCAAGCTTGATCTTTGAGGCTTAAACCGTTAGATCCGAGTTTTGAGGTTAGAATCTTGATCTCCTTTGATTGCTCTTGCTGAATATCTAGCTGCATTGCATGATCGGATTTGTGTTGCATGTCATGCATCGTTTTGGAGTTGGTTTTAGAAAGAGAAAATGGTTTTTCATGTGTTCTTGAACAAAGTCCCATTTTGATCGAAGAGTTTGGAACGAAAATCATGTTTCTGTGTTTGTTCTTGCATGACCTTCTTGAATGGGTACTTAGGTCCATATTTTGAACTCTTGGCATGAAGACTCAGATTTTTGTAACAAGTTGTGAACTTGCATCCATCTTTCAATGATCATGTTCTTCATACTCTTCAAAGGGAAACCCAGGTCTTTCCTGACCTTGTTTAACGGGACCTCGGCTTAGTCCTGGTCAGTACCCGGTGTGTTTTTATGAGCGGGAGCAGTGATTAAGCTCCCAGCTTGTTTTGTTTTGTCCTTGACTTAGATCTGGCATGAATGCCGAGATCATTTGCATGTATATATAGAGCTTGCTTTGAGAATGTGACTTGCCATGTGATTGTAGGTCCTTGATATTGCTTTGAGTCTGCACCTGAAGAACTAGGTGAGTGGTGTTATTGATAAAGCTATGTTGTACTTGTTTTGATAACTCTTGCTTGCTTGTTTTGACAAAAGTATTTTGTTAGCATGAATAAATAGCTCTTGTTTTGATGTTCCAAGTATACTCCTTGTTTTGATGCTATCTTTGGAAAGGATACGGTCCTTGTTAAATCGGGCTACGGGCCTAAGTAACACAAGTCCCTTGTGCTGGAGGACTCTAAACTTTCGCAGTACTTAGTATAAAAGGATACGGTCCTTGTTAAATCGGGCTACGGGCCTAAGTAACACAAGTCCCTTGTACTGGAGGACTCTAAACTTTCGCGGTACCAAGTGCACAAGTCCCTTGTATTGGAGGACTCTAAACTTTCGCAATACTTTTGACCAAACGATTACGGATCGTACAGCTTTTGTTACTTGACTGATGAATACGGTTCATCCCTTGTCTTGCCGATGTTATGATATTTGATGATGAATACGGTTCATCCCTTGTCTTGCCGATGTTATGATATTTGATGATGAATACGGTTCATCCCTTGCTTCGCCGATGTTATGATACTTGAATGATGAATACGGTTCATCCCTTGCTTCGCCGATGTTATGATACTTGACTGATGAATACGGTTCATCCCTTGCTTCGCCGATGTTATGATACTTGAATGATGAATACGGTTCATCCCTTGCTTCGCCGATGTTATGATAATTGAATGATGAATACGGTTCATCCCTTGCTTCGCCGATGTTATGATACTTGACTGATGAATACGGTTCATCCCTTGCTTCGCCGATGTTATGATACTTGTATGATGAATACGGTTCATCCCTTGCCTTGCTAAGTTTGATGTGTTTCGTTTTGAAGGACTCCGGCTTTATTCATGAAAAACCTTTATTTTTAGTACCATTCACTGAGTTTTGTACTCACCCCTCTATATATATGTAGGTGATGAGCAGGACGGCGGCGACGCCTAGTTCGTTGGGATGCTTGTTTTGGATTCGTGTATATGTCGGCGTTACTTTTGTATTTACGTCGGCGATGCCCTGTTTTACATGTCGGTAATCTTGAAAATCATGCTTCTTGACTTGTATTAGCTGTATTTTGTATATGTCGGCTCGAGAAGCCTTTTGATCAAGATGTAACATGTATTTTACCTTATTGTATTAAGTTGTAAAATTAATTGGAATGTTTGGCATTGCTTTAATCTACGCACAGCTCTTATGGACCACTTGTATTTGATTTATTGCTTCCGCACTTGTGAGCCCCCTATATTCATACTCTGATTGTGTTAAGTTTTGGAAAAGTTGGCCTTCGGTAATTACGGATTACTGGCCATCACGGCACCAAACTACTAGGGGCGGTTTGGGGTCGTGACACGTCAGCTGAGAAGCCTTTTGATCAAGATGTATGTTTTTGTATGATTGTTATGTCGGCAAAGAAGATGTCGGCAACTTGGCAGACTGTGTATTTAAACCTGTAATTCGTACAATTTGTTTATGTCGGCTTGTGGAGCCCTTTGCTAATACGAAAAATGTAACTTGCACCTTGCTTGTTTGTAATTAAGTTATAACCCATATGTAAATGGTTGCTATCTCATTTGACTTATGCACAGCTCTTATGGACCACTTGTATTCTAAATTTTGCTTCCGCACTTGAGAACCCCATATATCTATACTCTGTATGTGTGTGAATTTTGTAAGTTGGCCTTCGGTAATCTCGGATTACTGGCCATCACGGCACCAAACTACTAGGGGCGGTTTGGGGTCGTGACAAAATTAGTCAGTGAATTTCCATTAAATTCTCAGCAAAATACTGAGTAAATTCCTAGTAATTTCTCAGTAAATTGCTGAGTAAATTCCTATTAAATTCTCAGTCAATCACTCAGTAAATTTCCAGTAAATTCTGAGAAAATTTTCACTAAATTCTCATTAAATTATTTAGTAAATTTCAAGTAAATTCTTAGTAAATTACTTAGAAAATTCTCTTTAAATTACCAGAAAATTCTCAGTAAATTACTCAATAAATTACCTTCAAATTCCCAGTAAATTCCTAGAAATTGCACAGTAAATTCCCAGTAATTTCTCAGTAATTTACTGAGTAAATTCCCATTAAATTCTTAATAAATTACTCAGTAAATTCCAAGTAAATGCTGAGTAAAATACGCAATACATTTCCAGTAAATACTCCGTAAATTCCCAGTAACTTCCCAGCAAATTACAAAGTAAATTTCCAGTAAATTCTTAGTAAATTACTCTGTCAATTCCTAGTAAATTCTCATTAAATTACTCTATAAATTCCCAGTAAAGTCTCATTAAATTACTCAGTAAATTCCCAGTTAATTACCAAGTAAATTCCCGTCGAATTTTCTTTAAATTACTCAATAAATTCTGAGTAATTCTCAGTAAATTCACGGTAAATTCTAAAAAATTACTATGTAAATTCCCCGAAAATTCTCATAAATTACACAGAAAATTCCTAGTAAATTACTCAATAAATTTCGACTAAATTCTTAGTAAATTACTCAATAAATTCCCAGTAAATTCTCAGCAAAATACTGAGTAAATTCCTAGTAAATTCTCAGTAAATTACGGAGTAAATTCTCAGTCAGCTACTCAGTAAATTCCCCCTAAATTCTGAGAGAATTTTCACTAAATTCTAATTAAATTATTTAGTAAATTCTCAATAAATTACTCAAAAAATTCCCTGTAAATTACACAGTAAATTCCTAGTAAATTACTCAATAAATTTCGAGTAAATTCTTAGTAAATTACTCAGTAAATTCTCAGCAAAATTCCTAGTAAATTCTCAGTAAATTACGGAGTAAATTCCTATTAAATTCTCAGTCAGTTACTCAGTAAATTCCCCCTAAATTCTGAGAAAATTTTAACTAAATTCTCATTAAATTATTTAGTAAATTTTCAGAAAATTCTTAGTAAATTAGTTAGAAAATTCTCATTAAATTACTCGGTAAATTCCCAGAAAATTCTCAGTAAATTACATGTAAATTACTTTGTAAATTCCCTACAAATTCCCAGTAAATTACCTAGTAAATTCCTAGAAATTGCTCAGTAAATTCCCAGTAATTTCTCAATAATTTACTGAGTAAATTCCCATTAAATTCTTAATAAATTACTCAGTAAATTCCAAGTAAATGCTGAGTAAAATACGCAATACATTTCCAGTAAATACTCCGTAAATTCCCAGTAACTTCTCAGCAAATTACTCAGTAAATTCAAATTAAATTCTTAGTAAATTACTCTGTCAATTCCCAGTAAATTCTCATTAAATTACTCTATAAATTCCTAGTAAAGTCTCATTAAATTACTCAGTAAATTCCCAGTTAATTACCAAGTAAATTCCCGTTGAACTTTCTTTAAATTACTCAATAAATTCCAAGTAATTCTCAGTAAATTCACAGTAAATTATAAAAAAATTACTGAGTAAATTCTCCGAAAATTCTCATTAAATTACTCAAAAAATTCCCAGTAAATTCTCTGTAAATTACTTAGTAAATTCCCTGCAAATTACACAGTAAATTCATAGTAAATTACTCAATAAGTTTCGAGTAAATTCTCAGTAAATTACTTAGTAAACTCCCAGTAAATTCTCAGTAAATTAGTCAGTAAATTTCCAGTAAATTACTGATTAAATTCCTATTAAATTCAAAGTCAATTACTTAGTAAATTCCCATTAAATTCTGAGAAAATTTTCACAAAATTCTCATTAAATTATTTAGTAAATTTTCAGTGAATTCTTAGTAAATTACTTAGAAAATTCTCATTAAATTACTCAGTAAATTACCTGAAAATTATCAATAAATTACTCAGTAAATTACCAGTAAATTACTTTCAAATTCCAAGTAAATTACCTAGTAAATTCTCAGTAATTTCTCAGTAATTTACTGAGTAAATTGCCATTAAATTCTTAATAAATTACTCAGTAAATTCCAAGTAAATGCGGAGTAAAATACGCAATACATTTCCAGTAAATACTCTGTAAATTCCCAGTAACTTTTCAGCAAATTACTGAGTAAATTCCCAGTAAATTCTTAGTAAATTACTCTGTCAATTTCCAGTAAATTCTCATTAAATTACTTTATAAATTCCCAGTAAAGTCTCATTAAATTACTCAGTAAATTCCCAGTTAATTACCAGTAAATTCCCGTTGAATTTTCTTTAAATTACTCAATAATTTCCAAGTAATTCTCAGTAAATTCACGGTAAATTCTAGAAAAATTACTGAGTAAATTCCCCAAAAATTCTAATTAAATTACTCAGAAAATTCCCAGTAAATTCTCTGTAAATTACACAGTAAATTACTAGTAAATTACTCAATAAGTTTCGAATAAATTCTCGGTAAATTACTCAGTAAACTCCCAGTAAATTCTCAGTAAATTAGTCAGTAAATTTCTAGTAAATTCTCAGCAAAATACTGAGTAAATTCCTAGCAATTTCTCAGAAAATTACTGAGTAAATTCCTATTAAATTCTCAGTCAATTACTCAGTAAATTCTCAGTAAATTCTGAGAAAATTTTCACTAAATTCTCATTAAATTATTTAGTAAATTTCTAGTAAATTCTTAGTAAATTACTTAGAAAATTCTCATTAAATTACTCAGTAAATTCCAGTAAATTCTTAGTAAATTACTTAGAAAATTCTCATTAAATTACTCAGTAAATTCCCAGAAAATTCTCAGTAAATTACTCAGTAAATTACCTTCAAATTCCCAGTAAATTACCTAGTAAATTCCCTGAAATTGCACAGTAAATCCCAGTAATTTCTCAGTAGTAAACTACCAGTAAATTCTAAATAAGTTACTCAACAAATTCCAAGTAAATGCTGAGTAAAATACGCAATACATTTCCAGTAAATACTCCGTAAATTCCCAGAAACTTCTCAGCAAATTGCTGAGTAAATTCCCAGTAAATTCTTAGTAAATTACTCGGTCAATTCCCAGTAAATTCTCATTAAATTACTCTATAAATTCCCAGTAAAGTCTCATTAAATTACTCAATAAATTCCCAGTTAATTACCAAGTAAATTCCCGTTGAATTTTCTTTAAATTACTCAATAAATTCCAAGTAATTCTCAATAAATTCACGGTAAATTCTGAAAATATTACTGAGTAAATTCCACAGAATTCTCATTAAATTACTCAGAAAATTCCCAGTAAATTCTTTGTAAATTACTTAGTAAATTCCCTGTGAATTACACAGTAAATTCCTAGTAAATTACTCAATTAATTTCGAATAAATTCTTAGTAAATTACTCAGTAAATTCCCAGTAAATTCTCAGCAAAACACTGAGTAAATTCCTAGTAATTTCTCAGTAAATTACGGAGTAAATTCCTATTAAACTCTCAGTCAATTACTCAGTAAATTACCCCTAAATTCTAAGAAAATTTTCACTAAATTCTCATTAAATTACTTTGTAAATTTCCAGTAAATTCTTAATAAATTACTTAGAAAATTCTCATTAAATTACGTAGTAAATTCCCAAAAAATTCTAAGTAAATTACCAGTAAATTACTTTATAAATTCCTTTTAAATTACCAGTAAAATACCTTGTAAACTCCCAGTAATTGCTCAGTAAATTCCCAATAATTTCTCAGTAATTTACTGAGTAAATTCCCATTAAATTCGTAATAAATTACTCAGTAAATTCCAAGTAAATGTTCAGTAAAATACGTAATACATTTCAAGTAAATACTCCGTAAATTCCCAATAACTTCTCAACAAATTACTGAGTAAATTCCCAACAAATTCTTAGTAAATTACTCTGTCAATTCCCAGTAAATTCTCATTAAATTACTCTATAAATTCCCAGTTAATTACCAAGTAAATTCCCGTTGAATTTTCTTTAAATTACCCAATAAATTCCAAGTAATTCATAGTAAATTCACGGTAAATTCTAAAAAAATTACTGAGTAAATTCCCCGAAAATTCTCATTAAATTACTCAAAAAATTCCCAGTAAGTTCTTTGTAAATTACTTAGTAAATTCCCTGCAAATTACACAGTAAATTCCTAGTAAATTCTGAGTTATTCTCAATAAATTAGTCAGTAAATTTTCAGTAAATTCTCAGCAAAATACTGAGTAAATTCCTAGTAATTTCTCAGTAAATTACTGAGTAAATTCCTATGAAATTCTCAGTCAATTACTTAGTAAATTCCCCTTAAATTCTGAGAAAATTTTCACTAAATTCTCATTAAATTGTTTAGTAAATTTCCAGTAAATTCTTAGTAAATTACTTAGAAAATTCTCATTAAATTACTCAATAAATTCCTAGAAAATTCTCAGTAAATTACTCAGCAAAATACTTTGTAAATTCCCAGTAAATTATCTAATAAATTCCCAGAAATTGCTCAGTAAATTCCCAGTAATTTCTCAGTAATTTACTGAGTAAATTCCCATTAAATTCTTAATAAATTACTCAGCAAATTCCAAGTAATTGCTGAGTAAAATACGAAATACATTTCCAGTAAATACTCCGTAAATTCCCAGTAACATCTTAGAAAATTACTGAGTAAATTCCCAGTAAATTCTTAGAAAATTACTCTGTCAATTCCCAGTAAATTCTCATTAAATTACTCTATATATTCCCAGTAAAGTCTCATTAAATTACTCAGTAAATTCCTAGTGAATTACCAAGTAAATTCGCATTGAATTTTCTTAAAATTACTCAATAAATTCCAAGTAATTCTCAGTAAATTCACGGTAAATTCTAAAAAACTTACTGAGTAAATTCCCCGAAAATTCTAATTAAATTACACGGAAAATTCCCAGTAAATTCTCCGTAAATTACTTAGTAAATTCCATGTAAATTACACAGTAAATTCGTAGTAAATTACTCAATAAATTTCGAGTAAATTCTTAGTAAATTACTCAGTAAATTCCCATTAAATTCTCAGTAAATTACTAAGTAAATTTCCAGTAAATTCTCAGCAAAATACGGAGTAAATTCCTAGTAATTTCCCAGTAAATTCCTGAGTAAAGTCCTATTAAATTCTCAGTCAATTACTCAGTAAATTCTCCCTAAATTCTGAGAAAATTTTCACTAAATTCTCATTAAATTATTTAGTAAATTTCCAGTAAATTCTTAGTAAATTACATAGAAAATTCTCATTAAATTACTCAGTAAATTTCCAGAAAATTCTCAGTAAATTACCCAGAAAATTACTTTGTAAATTCCCTTTAAATTCCCAGTAAATTACCTAATAAATTCCCAGAAATTGGTCAGTAAATTTCCAGTAATTTCTCAGTAATTTACTGAGTAAATTCCCATTAAATTCTTAATAAATTACTCAGTAAATTCCAAGTAAATGCTGAGTAAAATACGCAATACATTTCCAGTAAATACTTCGTAAATTCCCAGTAACTTCTCAGCAAATTACTGAGTAAATTCCAAGTAAATTCTTAGTAAATTACTCTGTCAATTCCCAGTAAATTCTCATTAAATTACTCTATAAATTCCCAGTAAAGTCTCATTAAATTACTCAGTAAATTCCCAGTTAATTACCAAGTAAATTCCCGTTGAATTTTCTTTAAATTACTCAAAAAATTCCAAGTAAATTCTCTGTAAATTACCAAGTAAATTCCCGTTCAATTCTCATTAAATTACTCAAAAAATTCCAAGTAAATTCTCTGTAAATTACTTAGTAAATTCCTTGTAAAATACACAGTAAATTCCAAGTGAATTACTCAATAAATTTCGAGTAACTTCTCAGTAAATTACTCAGAAAATTCCCAGTAAATTCTCAGCAAAATACTGAGTAAATTCCTACTAATTTCTCAGTAAATTGCTGAGTAAATTAATATTAAATTCTCAGTCAATTACTCAGTAAAATCCCCCTAAATTCTGAGAAAATTTTCATTAAATTCTCATAAATTATTTAGTAAATTTCTAGTAAATTCTTAGTAAATTACTTAGAAAATTCTCATTAAATTACTCAGTAAATTTCTAGAAAATTCTCAGTAAATTACTTTGTAAATTCCCTTTAAATTCCCAGTAAATTACCTAATAAATTCCCAGAAATTGCTCAATAAATTCCCAGAAATTTCTCAGTAATTTACTGAGTAAATTCCCATTAAATTCTTAATAAATTACTCAGCAAATTCCAAGTAAATGCGGAGTAAAACACGCAATACATTTGCAGTAAGTACTCCGTAAATTCCCAGTAACTTCTCAGAAAATTACTGAGTAAATTCCCAGTAAATTCTTAGTAAATTACTCTGTCAATTCCCAGAAAATTCTCATTAAATTACTCTATAAATTCCCAGTAAAGTCTCATTAAATTACTCAGTAAATTCCTAGTTAATTACCAAGTAAATTCCCGTTGAATTTTCTTTAAATTACTCAAAAAATTCCAAGTACGTCTTAGAAAATTCACGGTAAATTCTAAAAAAATTACTGAGTAAATTCCCCGAAAATTCTAATTAAATTACTCAGAAAATTCCCAGTAAATTCTTTGTAAATTACTTAGTAAATTCCCTCTAAATTACAGAGTAAATTCCTAGTAAATTACTCAATAAATTTTGAGTAAATTCTTAATAAATTACACAGTAAATTTTCAGTAAATTACTCAGTAAATTTCCAGTAAATTCTCAACAAAATACGGAGTAAATTCCTAGTAATTTCTCAGTAAATTACTGAGTAAATTCCTATTAAATTCTCAGTCAATTACTCAGTAAATTTCCCCCTAAATTCTGAGAAAATTTTCACTAAATTCTCATTAAATTATTTATTAAATTTCTAGTAAATTACTTAGAAAATTCTCAGTAAATTACTTAGTAAATTCCCAGAAAATTCTCAGTAAATTACTCAGTAAATTACCAGTAAATTACTTTTAAATTCCCAGTAAATTACCTAATAAATTCCCTGAAATTGCTCAGTAAATTCCCAGTAATTTCTCAGTAATTTACTGAGTAAATTCCCATTAAATTCTTGATAAATTACTCAGTAAATTCCAAGTAAATGCTGAGTAAAATATGCAATACATTTCCAGTAAATACTCCGTAAATTCCCAGTAAATTCTTAGTAAATTACTCTGTCAATTCCCAGTAAATTCTAATTAAATTACTCAATAAATTCCTAGTAAAGTCTCATTAAATTACCCAGTAAATTCCCAGTTAATTACTAAGTAAATTCTCGTTGAATTTTCTTTAAATTACTCAATAAATTCCAAGTAATTCTCAGTAAATTCACGGTAAATTCTAAAAAAATTACTGAGCAAATTTCCCAAAAATTCTCATTAAATTACTCAGAAAATTCCCAGTAAATTCTCTGTAAATTACTTAGTAAATTCCCAGTAAATTACACAGTAAATTCCAAGTAAATTACTCAATAAATTTCGAGTAAATTCTCAGTAAATTCCCAGTAAATTCTCAGTAAAATACTGAGTATATTCCTAGTAATTTCTCAGTAAATTGGTGAGTAAATTCCTATTAAATTCTCAGTCAATTACTCAGTAAATTCCCCCTAAATTCTGAGAAAATTTTCACTAAATTCTCATTTAATTATTTTGTAAATTTCTATTAAATACTTAGTAAATTACTTAGAAAATTCTCATTAAATTACTCAGAAAATTCCCAGAAAATTCTCAGCAAATTACTCAGTAAATTCCCTTTAAATTCCTAGTAAATTACCTAATAAATTCCCAGAAATTGCTCAGTAAATTCCCAGTAATTTCTCAGTAATTTACTGAGTGAATTCCCATTAAATTCTTAATAAATTACTCAGCAAATTCCAAGTAAATGCTGAGTAAAATACGTAATACATTTCCAGTAAATACTCCGTAAATTCCCAGTAACTTCTCAGCAAAATTACTGAGTAAATTCCCATTAAATTCTTAGTAAATTACTCTGTCAATTCCCAGTAAATTCTCATTAAATTACTCTATAAATTCCCAGTAAAGTCTCATTAAATTACTCAGTAAATTCCCAGTTAATTACCAAGTAAATTCCCGTTGAATTTTCTTTAAATTACTCAATAAATTCCAAGTAATTCTCAGTAAATTCACAGTGAATTCTAAAAAAATTACTGAGTAAATTCCCCGAAAATTCTTAGTAAATCACTCAGAAAATTCCCAGTAAATTCTCTATAAATTCCTAGTAAATTACTCAATAAGTTTCGAGTAAATTCTCAGTAAATTACTCAGTAAATTCTCAGTAAAATTCTGAGTAAATTCCTATTAAATTCTCAGTCAATTACTCAGTAAATTCCCAGTAAATTCTGAGAAAATTTTCACTAAATTCTCATTAAATTATTTAGTAAATTTCCAGTAAATTCTTATTAAATTACTTAGGAAATTCTCATTAATTACTCAGTAAATTCCCAGAAAATTCTCAGTAAATTACTCAGTAAATTACCTAGTAAATTACCTTCAAATTCCAAGTAAATTACCTAGTAAATTCCCAGAAATTGCACAGTAAATTCAAAGTAATTTCTCAGTAATTTACTGAGTAAATTCCCATTAAATGCTTAATAAATTACTCAGTAAATTCCAAGTAAATGTTGAGTAAAATGCGCAATACATTTCCAGTAAATACTCCGTAAATTCCCAGTAACTTCTCAATAAATTACAGAGTAAATTCCCAGTAAATTCTTAGTAAATTACTCGGTCAATTCCCAGTAAATTCTCATTAAATTACTCAGTAAATTCCCAGTTAATTAACAAGTAAATTCCAGTTGAATTTTCTTTAAATTACTCAATAAATTCCAAGTAATTCTCAGTAAATTCACAGTAAATTCTAAAAAAATTACTGAGTAAATTCCCCGAAAATTCAAATTAAATTACTTAGAAAATTCCCAGTAAAATCTCTGTAAATTACTTAGTAAATTCCCTGTAAATTACATAGTAAATTCCTAGTAAATTACTCAATAAGTTTCGAGTAAATTCTCAGTAAATTACTCAGAAAACTCCCAGTAAATTCTCAGAAATTTGTCAGTAAATTTCCAGTAAATTCTCAGCAAAATACTGACTAAATTCCTAGTAATTTCTCAGTAAATTACTGAGTAAATTCCTATTAAATTCTCAGTCGATTACTCAGTAAATTCCCAGTATATTCGGAGAAAATTTTCACTAAATTCTCATTAAATAATTTAGTAAATTTTTGGTAAATTCTTAGTAAATTACTTAGAAAATTCTCAGAAAATTACTCAGAAAATTTCCAGAAAATTCTCAGTAAATTACTCAGTAAAATACCAGTAAATTACCTTCAAATTCCCAATAAATTACCTAGTAAATTCCCAGAAATTGCACAGTAAATTCCCAGTAATTTCTCAGTAATTTATTGAGTAAATTCTCATTAAATTCTTATTAAATTACTCAGTAAATTCCAAGTAAATACTGAGTAAAATACGCAATACATTTCAAGTAAATACTCCGTAAATTCCCAGTAACTTCTCAGCAAATTACTGAGTAAATTCCCAGTAAATTCTTAGTAAATTACTCTGTCAATTCCCAGTAAATTCTCATTAAATTACTTTAGAAATTCCCAATAAAGTCTCATTAAATTACTCAGTAAATTTGTCACGACCCGAACCCGCCCCCATGGGTTAAGGACGTAACCGGCCAGTAATCCTAAGATTACCTACGGCCTCAAACCAAAACAGACTTAACACATCAGAGTAAAGGGGCCAAAAGGGAAGCAAAATTTAAAACTTTGTCCATAGAGCTATGCTTACATGGCACATCAAAACAAACCATACATATGTACGTTAATAACTCACAACAGAAACATAGTGACATAGGTTCTGTACAGACAGGATCATCCAAAACTAAGTCAACCCATAAAAACTATAAACAGACATATACAAAACTTCGCCAACCTGACAAAATGTAAATACATAACAAAAGGCGAAGACGGGTCTCGTGCGTGAGACACAAGAGCTGACTCTCTCAAAACCTTAGTTGTTCCATACAGACTTCGCTGAGGCTGGGTCTGGACTTCTCTTGGCTCACCTACAAACACATGAATGAGCGTGAGCGAAAGCCCAGTGAATAATATCAAATCAAATACAGAAGTTACATAACAATGTAGAACAACACGTTCCAAACGGCCTTAGGCCCAATTCCTATTTCTATTTAACAGATATATATAACTATACGAAATTCAAATCAATGACTGTAGTTCCAAACATTCTGGCCTTTGGCCCATTCAGATTTCCGTTCATGTCAAAACGGCCTTCGGCCCGTTCATTTACGTCAAAACGGCCTTCGGCCCATTCATTTCTATCAAAACAACCTTCGGTCCATTCATTTACGTCAAAACGGCCTTCGGCCCATACATTCATGTCAAAACGGCCATCGGCCCACTCATTTCTATCAGAACGACCTTCGGTCCATTCATTTCTGTCAAAACGGCCTTCGGCCCACTCATTCATGTCAAAACGACCTTCGGTCCACTCATTTCTATCAGAACGACCTTTGGTCCGTTTATGTTTATCAGAACGACCATTGGTCCATTTATGTTTATCAGAACGACCTTTGGTCCATTTATGTTTATCAAAACGACCTTGGGTCCATTTATGTTTATTCATATCAGTCTTACGTCCATAATCCCAATTTAGCAATTCATAAAGCGTATAAGGGGATAGACAATTGGACATTCACAAGCATTCAAATATCGATATTACTCACAGTGATCGGCTTGTGGATTCGCCCTGGAGCTTGACCCTACACATTCCATGAACACAAAAGGGTCATTGTCACGACCCCAAACCGCCCCTAGTAGTTTGGTGCCGTGATGGCCAGTAATCCGTAATTACCGAAGGCCAACTTTTCAAAACTTAACACAATCAGAGTATGAATATAGGGGGCTCACAAATGCGGAAGCAATAAATCAAATACAAGTGGTCCATAAGAGCTGTGCGTAGATCAAAGCAATGCCAAACATTCCAATTAACTTTACAACTTGGATACAACAGGATAAACAGCATGTTACATCTTGATCAAAAGGCTTCTCGAGCCGACATATACAAAAATACAGCTAATACAAGTCAAGAAGCATGATTTTCAAGATTTTCCGACATGCAAGGTAGGCATCGCCGACGTAAATGCAAAAGCAAGCCGACGTAAGCATGAATCCAAAACAAGCATCAAAAACGATCTAGGCGTCGCCGCCGTCCTGCTCATCACCTACATATATATAGAGGGGTGAGTACAAAACTCAGTGAATGGTACTAAAAATAAAGGTTTGCATGAATAAGGCCAGAGTCCTTCAAAACGAAACACATCAAACTTAGCAAGGCAAGGGATGAACCGTATTCATCAATCAAGTATCATAACATCGGCGAGACAAGGGATGAACCGTATTCATCATTCAAGTATCAAACATCGGCGAAGCAAGGGATGAACCGTATTCATCATTCAAGTATCAAACATCGGCGAAGCAAGGGATGAACCGTATTCATCATTCAAGTATCAAACATCGGCGAAGCAAGGGATGAACCGTATTCATCATTCAAGTATCAAAAGTTGTACGATCCGTAATCGTTTGGTCAAAAGTATTGCGAAAGTTTAGAGTTCTCCAATACGAGGGACTTGTGTTACTTAGGCCCGTAGCCCGTTTTAACAAGGACCGTATCCTTTTTCACTTGGTACTGCGAAAGTTTAGAGTCCTCCAGCACAAGGGACTTTCCGAGGTTAACAATCAAACAAGGCCATTTATTCATGCTTAGCAAATACCACGTCAAAACAAACAAAACAAGATTTATCAAGAACAAGTGTAACATAGCTTTATTAGAAATACCACTCACCTAGTTCTTCAGGTGCAGACTCAAAGCAATATCAAGGACCTACAATCACATGGCAAGTCACATTCTCAAAGAAAGCTCTATATATACATGCAAATGATCTCGGCATTCATGCCAGATCTAAGTCAAAGACAGAACAAAACGAGCTGGGAGCTTAATCACTGCTCCCGTTTCATAAAAACACACCGGGTACTGTCCAGGGCTAGGCCGAGGTCCCGCTAAACAAAGTCAGGAGAAACCTGGGTTTTCCTTTGGAGAATATGAAGAACATGATCATTTGAAAGATGGATGCAAGTTCACAACTTGTTACACAATCTGAGTTTTCATGCCAAGAGTTCAAAACATATGGACTTAAGTACCCATTCAAGAAGGTCATGCAAGAACAAACACAAAAACATGGTTTTCGTTCCAAACTCTTCAATCAAAATGAGACTTTGCTCAAGAACACATGAAAAACCATTTTCTCTTTCTAAAACCAACTTCAAAACGATGCATGACATGCAAAACAAATCCGATCATGCAATGCAGCTAGGTATTCAGCAAGAATAATCAAAGGGGATCAAGATTCTAACCTCAAAACTCGGATCTAACGGTTCAAGCCACAAAGATCAAGCTTGGAAGACAACTCTCACTCAAGAACTCTTCTTCCTCCTTTCTAGAGCTTCTCTCTCTAAAACAAAGATTTGAGACAAGAAATGATTTGTTTCAAGGTCTGTCGGCTGCCTTAACAAACAGCTCGGACACGTGGCATTATCGGGTTGGTTCAGCTCCAAAAAGGTGATTGATAGACAAGACAGGTCTCTGACAAAGCTTATGCAGCAAGCTCGGGTAAGACACATCGGCAGAGGGATGACATCGGCTCAAAACAAGAATCCAGCAGCGGGATAACAAGGACATCGGCTAGGGAGGACGACACTTGACTAAGCTGTGCCACACCTTGGCCGGGGTGCGCCACATCTCGGCCTAGGCCATACCTGCCTGCGGACAAGGTTCAAGTGCAGAACATCTCGGCAAAGAATGCCCGAGGTGAAGATGTGGTTGAACAAGATCTCAAGATAGTTCTAAGTACAAAGGGTCAAAGGCGGACTAAGCTCAAGATGATCTCGGCTACACACACACACTAAGCAAGGGACAAAATCATGCAAGCAACTTAAGCAAATCAAGCCAAGATAAAACCTTCAAATTAACATAACAAGCAAGACCATGCAAGAATGTACGCAAATATGGCAAGAGTAAGGTGAGGGTTGTTACATCCTACCCCCCTTAAAGAAGTTTAGTCCCCAAACTTAGATTACCTTGTTCCCAGAACAACTCCGGGTAACGGACTCTCATGTCCTCTTCCTTTTCCCACGTGGCTTCTGTGCCATAATGCTCCTTCCATTCGACCTTTACCATCGGTATCGATCTGTTCCTCAATTGCCTCACTTGACGGTCAACAATCCTCATTGGCTTCTCCTCATAGCCCAAATCTTCATTAACTATGATCTCGGAATGATCAATTACATGTAGTGGATCTCGGATGTACTTCCTCAACATCGAAACATGAAACACATTGTGGACTTGGCTCAAATCTGGCGGCAAGGCAAGTCTGTAGGCAACGGGATTGATTCTCTCAAGAATTTCAAATGGCCCAATATAGCGAGGTGCTAACTTACCTTTCCTTCCAAATCTGGAAACTCCTTTCATTGGTGAGACTTTCAGGAATACATGACTCCCAACTTCGAACTCTAACTCATTCCTTCTCTGGTCGGCGTAGCTCTTTTGTCGGCTTTGGGCAGCCCTAATCCTCTGTTGGATAAGTTTAATCTTCTCTGTTGTCACTTGAATCAATTCGGGACCAAGCAGAGCTCTGTCTCCGACTTCGGTCCAACATATCGGCGATCTACATTTCCTTCCGTACAAGGCTTCATACGGCGCCATGCCAATGCTAGCTTGATAGCTGTTATTGTAAGCGAATTCCACTATGGGTAGATGTGTTCCCCAACTTCCTTGGAGGTCCAATACACAAAGTCTAAGCATATCTTCAAGCGTCTGAATTGTCCTCTCAGTCTGCCCATCTGTCTGGGGATGAAAGGCTGTACTAAATCTCAGCTCGGCTCCAAAAGCCCTCTGTAGACTCTGCCAAAATCTAGAAACAAATTTAGGATCTCGGTCTGAAACAATTGACATCGGCACTCCATGAAGTCTGATAATCTCGTTCACATATAGCAAGGCAAGTTGATTGGCGTTGAAGGTAGTCTTAACGGGTAGAAAGTGTGCTGACTTAGTTAACCTATCCACAACAACCCAAATTGAATCCATACCCTTTGGTGTCTTCGGCAACCCAATCACAAAATCCATGGAGATGTGCTCCCATTTCCACTCAGGAATCGGCAAAGGTTGAAGAAGTCCTGCTGGTCTTTGATGTTCGGCTTTTACTTGCTGACAATGTAAACACTGGGACACAAATTCGGCTATTTCTCTCTTCATATTTGGCCACCAGAAGGTCTGCTTCACATCTTGATACATTTTGGTGTTCCCTGGATGGACAGCAAACTTGGAACCATGAGCTTCCTGCAAAATCTTTTTCTTCAGCTCTGGAATGCCGGCCACGCATAATCTTCCCTCAAACCTGAGTACTCTGTCTTCGATGGTGTACCCTGGTCTCGGCTTCGTGTCAATCTCCTCGGCTATTTTCTTGAGGAAGTTATCCTCCATCTGTCTTGTCTTTACTTCATTAACGATAGTCGGCTCTGCTGACATCACGGTTAAACACGCCAAATTTCCATCTGACTTCCTGCTCAAAGCGTCGGCTACACTGTTGGCTTTCCCGGGGTGATATTGAATCTGCATATCGTAGTCTTTCAACAACTCAAGCCACCGTCTCTGTCTCAGATTCAATTCTTTTTGAGTGAATAGATACTTTAAGCTCTTATGATCTGTAAAAACCTGACAAGTAGCTCCATACAAGTAGTGACGCCAAATCTTTAAAGCAAATACTACGGCCGCCAATTCTAAGTCATGGGTAGGATAGTTTTTCTCATGAGGTTTCAACTGACGAGATGCATAAGCTATAACCTTACCCTTTTGCATTAGTACACAACCCAAACCCTTATGCGATGCATCACTATAGACATGAAACTCTTCGTTACCTGATGGTAGTAGAAGTACTGGTGCTGTAATTAACCTCGTCTTCAGTTCCTGGAAGGCTGACTCCCGATCTTTAGTCCATTCATACAGTGTTCCCTTCTTAGTCAGTTGCGTCAATGGAATTGCAATCCTGGAGAAATCTTTCACAAACTTTCTGTAATAACCTGCCAAACCCAGAAAACTACGAATCTCGGACACATTAGTCGGCCTCGGCCAATTTACTACGGCTTCAACTTTGCTAGGATCTACTGCAATACCTTCTTCATTAATCACATGACCCAAAAATGAGATGGTAGAAAGCCAAAACTCACACTTGTTAAACTTCGCATACAATTTCCGTTCTCTCAAAATCTGTAAGGCAAGTCTCAAATGGTTTTCATGTTCAACATTACTCTTGGAATAGATCAATATATCATCAATGAAAACAACTACAAATTCATCTAAGTATGGTTTGAAGATTCGGTTGATTAAATCCATAAATGCAGCAGGGGCATTGGTTACTCCAAAAGGCATTACTAAAAACTCGTAGTGGCCATATCTTGTTCGAAAAGCAGTCTTCTCAACATCTTCGGCTTTAACTTTAAGCTAATGGTAACCAGACCGAAGATCGATCTTAGAAAAGACTCGTGCTCCTTGTAACTGATCAAGCAAATCATCAATTCTAGGTAACGGGTACTTGTTCTTAATGGTGACTTTATTGAGTTCTCTATAATCAATGCAAAGACGGAGTGTGCCATCCTTCTTCTTAACAAATAAAACAGGTGCTCCCCATGGTGAAGTGCTCGGCCTAATAAATCCCTTATCTAACAACTCTTGCAATTGCAGTTTCAATTCTCTAAGTTCAGCGGGGGCCATTCTATAAGGTGGTTTGGAGATCGGCTGCGTTCCCGATATAATATCGACCGTAAACTCTATTTCTCTATCGGTCAAGTGGCCAGGCAATTCATCCGGAAAGACGTCGGGGAAATCACTAACAATCGGGATGTCGGCTAAGTTAACATTTCCATTCTGATCACTCAGTATACTACACAAGTAACCTCGACACCCTTTCTGAATTAACTTACAGGCCTTAATGGACGAAATCAAGTATGGTGGGGGCACTACCCCTTTACCCTGGAAAGTAACCTCGGCTAGGTTTGGGGGTCTCAGTGTGACACTTTTCGAAACACAATTAATAGATGCATCGTTCGCAACTAACCAGTCCATTCCCAGTATAATATCAAAATGAGCTAGGTCTAGAGGCATTAAATCTACTAGCAGTTCAACATTCTCAATCACAACAACACATGCTCTGTAAATGGATGCAACAATCATAGATCTCCCAGATGGAGTAGACATAGACAACACATAATCAAGGGGCTCTAGTTCTCTATTAATTTTCTCGGCAAACTTAGCAGATATAAACGAATGAGTAGAACCCGAATCAATCAATACATAGGCATCTTGGGAGCAAATTAGTAAAATACCTGACACCACTGCCTCAGCATTCTGAGTGTCTCCTGGTACTAATGCAAACACTCTGCCCTGTCTCATCTGTCCTTTCCTAGCATTTCCCTTCTGTACGGAACCCGAGGTATTCTCACTTTTCTTCTTGTTATCAGTCTTTGTTTTGGGGCAATCCCTCACATAATGGCCCATCTCGCCACATTCATAACAGGCTCCAGACGTTCGTCGGCAGATCCCGAAATGCTATTTCCCACAATCCGAACACGTCGGTTTAACACTCCCTTCATGCCTTAGGTTACCAGTACTGTCCATGTTCGTTCTCTTCTTGGTGTTCAGCTGTCCTCGGCGATTGTCATAGTTCTGCCTCTTTCGCTGGTTTTCTCCCGAGCTCTGGTATCGGTTCAAATTAGCTTCGGCGTGAATGGCTTTATCCAATACCTCGGCATAAGTCGGCATATCGAGTAAACTCACCCGGTCTTGAATCGGTCCACGAAGCCCACACTCGAACTTCCTGGCCTTCATATATTCATCGTTGGTCATGTGAGGTACAAACCTTACTAATTCAGTAAAAGCGCGGTCATATTCCGCCACTGTTTTGTTGCCTTGCGTCAGAGTATGAAACTCGGTAGCCTTGCGGTTTCGAACGCTTAGGGGAAAATGTTTCTTGTAAAACAACTCTAAGAATCGGGTCCAAGTCAAATCTGGATTGCTCCCTCTAACCGTCATCCACCACCTGCGGGCGTCATCATCCAATGTGAATGCTGCCAACGTCACTTTCTGTGCGTCGGTGCTAGGGAAGATCTCGAATAACTTTTCCATTTCCAACACCCATGCTTCAGCCTTCATCGGCTCTATACCCCCGGAGAACCTTGGTGGTCTCATTTTCTTGAATTCCCTGATCAAAGCTATCGTCCCATCCCCATACAAGGCTGGTTGCGGGGGAACCTGCGGCACTGGAGGAGGCGGAGGTGGAGCTACATTTCGGCCGTTGGTCTGCTCGGCCTGAGTCGACGTAGCACTAGCGAACTGCTGTCTGGTTTGCCTCAGCTCGCGGGCCAAACCCTCAACTAATCTTTCCAATCTGTCCATTCTGTCTTCAGGCTGATCTCGGCCAAGTGGTGGTCTACCCCTCCTCATGATACTATGAGTATGCAAGGTATGACTTTAAAACATTTAAGCAAACAACCACATAGGTAAATAGCAAATAAGCATATCAAGACAATGCACACTTCACTCAAACAACAAATACCATGATGCAACTCTAACATCTTTCTAAGGGAAATCCTATGCTCTTCAGGACTCAAGGTGTGTGAATAGCGTATACCGAGGAACTTGTGCTCTGATACCATTCTGTCACGACCCCAAACCGCCCCTAGTAGTTTGGTGCCGTGATGGCCAGTAATCCGTAATTACCGAAGGCCAACTTTTCAAAACTTAACACAATCAGAGTATGAATATAGGGGGCTCACAAATGCGGAAGCAATAAATCAAATACAAGTGGTCCATAAGAGCTGTGCGTAGATCAAAGCAATGCCAAACATTCCAATTAACTTTACAACTTGGATACAACAGGATAAACAGCATGTTACATCTTGATCAAAAGGCTTCTCGAGCCGACATATACAAAAATACAGCTAATACAAGTCAAGAAGCATGATTTTCAAGATTTGCCGACATGCAAGGTAGGCATCACCGACGTAAATGCAAAAGCAAGCCGACGTAAGCATGAATCCAAAACAAGCATCAAAAACGATCTAGGCGTCGCCGCCGTCCTGCTCATCACCTACATATATATAGAGGGGTGAGTACAAAACTCAGTGAATGGTACTAAAAATAAAGGTTTGCATGAATAAGGCCAGAGTCCTTCAAAACGAAACACATCAAACTTAGCAAGGCAAGGGATGAACCGTATTCATCAATCAAGTATCATAACATCGGCGAGACAAGGGATGAACCGTATTCATCATTCAAGTATCAAACATCGGCGAAGCAAGGGATGAACCGTATTCATCATTCAAGTATCAAACATCGGCGAAGCAAGGGATGAACCGTATTCATCATTCAAGTATCAAACATCGGCGAAGCAAGGGATGAACCGTATTCATCATTCAAGTATCAAAAGCTGTACGATCCGTAATCGTTTGGTCAAAAGTATTGCGAAAGTTTAGAGTCCTCCAATACGAGGGACTTGTGTTACTTAGGCCCGTAGCTCGTTTTAACAAGGACCGTATCCTTTTTCACTTGGTACTGCGAAAGTTTAGAGTCCTCCAGCACAAGGGACTTTCCGAGGTTAACAATCAAACAAGGCCATTTATTCATGCTTAGCAAATACCACGTCAAAACAAACAAAACAAGATTTATCAAGAACAAGTGTAACATAGCTTTATTAGAAATACCACTCAACTAGTTCTTCAGGTGCAGACTCAAAGCAATATCAAGGACCTACAATCACATGGCAAGTCACATTCTCAAAGCAAGCTCTATATATACATGCAAATGATCTCGGCATTCATGCCAGATCTAAGTCAAAGACAGAACAAAACGAGCTGGGAGCTTAATCACTGCTCCCGTTTCATAAAAACACACCGGGTACTGTCCAGCGCTAGGCCGAGGTCCCGCTAAACAAAGTCAGGAGAAACCTGGGTTTTCCTTTGGAGAATATGAAGAACATGATCATTTGAAAGATGGATGCAAGTTCACAACTTGTTACACAATCTGAGTTTTCATGCCAAGAGTTCAAAACATATGGACTTAAGTACCCATTCAAGAAGGTCATGCAAGAACAAACACAAAAATATGGTTTTCGTTCCAAACTCTTCAATCAAAATGAGACTTTGCTCAAGAACACATGAAAAACCATTTTCTCTTTCTAAAACCAACTTCAAAACGATGCATGACATGCAAAACAAATCCGATCATGCAATGCAGCTAGGTATTCAGCAAGAATAATCAAAGGGGATCAAGATTCTAACCTCAAAACTCGGATCTAACGGTTCAAGCCACAAAGATCAAGCTTGGAAGACAACTCTCACTCAAGAACTCTTCTTCCTCCTTTCTAGAGCTTCTCTCTCTAAAACAAAGATTTGAGACAAGAAATGATTTGTTTCAAGGTCTGTCGGCTGCCTTAACAAATAGCTCGGACACGTGGCATTATCGGGTTGGTTCAGCTCCAAAAAGGTGATTGATAGACAAGACAGGTCTCTGACAAAGCTTATGTAGCAAGCTCGGGTAAGACACATCGGCAGAGGGATGACATCGGCTCAAAACAAGAATCCAGCAGCGGGATAACAAGGACATCGGCTAGGGAGGACGACACTTGACTAAGCTGTGCCACACCTTGGCCGGGGTGCGCCACATCTCGGCCTAGGCCATACCTGCCTGCGGACAAGGTTCAAGTGCGGAACATCTCGGCAAAGAATGCCCGAGGTGAAGATGGGGTTGAACAAGATCTCAAGATAGTTCTAAGTACAAAGGGTCAAAGGCGGACTAAGCTCAAGATGATCTCGGCTACACACACACACTAAGCAAGGGACAAAATCATGCAAGCAACTTAAGCAAATCAAGCCAAGATAAAACCTTCAAATTAACATAACAAGCAAGACCATGCAAGAATGTACGCAAATATGGCAAGAGTAAGGTGAGGGTTGTTACAGTCATTAACCATTCAATCCGTTCCTTAATTCACATATTCCTTTTTAGGCTTTATTCTTATCTTATCAACTCATTTACAATGCTTAACATATGCCTAAGAGTGCTTATAAGTGAAAGAGAACGGGAAACGAAACACAGAACGCATGAACAAAATTTCAGAAAACAGGGTACCCGCTCGAGCGTGGACTTCCCCGCTCGAGCGAACCCTATAGGCCTGCAAAAGTGCTGGTTGCATCAAAAATACGCTCGAACGTTAAATAGGGCGCTCGAGCGGAAGGCCTGTCAAATAGCTCCCCCCCGCTCGAGCGTGAATTACCCCGCTCGAGCGGACATGAAGTCTGCAAAAAGTACCGGGAGCACGCATTTCCCGCTCGAGCGTCAGGTTCCCCGCTCGAGCGGACCTCAAAATTCTGGAAAACCCAGAACTGTGTTCTTGAGCTCCAATTCGATTTTCCAGCTACATTACTTGCATGCAATGGCTCAAATCTCAAATATAATCATACCAACATGGTACCAATGCAAGATTATAACATTATGAAGCTCAACTTCTTGATTTATCTACATGCATGTCCCATAATATCTCAAACCCATCATCAACATGCTCAAATTCAAACATTCAAGACTTATACTCCCATGATTTGTACATGCATGTGGGAGATGCTCATCATTCTCAACTTAGATAACACAAAGGGTGATCAAAACATGAGTTTCCTTTAACATTTCACATGGACTACACACATTTGTGCTCAAACATGCAATTTCAAAGTAATTTCTTACATGCATGCACATATTAAGCTTCAATTCAACAATTCCAACACAATTTCATTTCAATCTTATTCTTGATCACCAAATTAGCTTGAACACACAAAATTACGAACTATAATCCAAGAATTACTCACCTAGAAGCTTTGATCTTCTAAGCTCTAGTCAATTTTTGAGCTAAATCCCCAAAATTTCCAAGCTTTAAGCCAAATTGCACAATTTCTCTCCCTTTCTCTCACTAAGGCCGGCCCTCACTCTCTCACAATTGAATCCCTCAGATTCTTGAGTTCATAAGAGTTAAAGGGGAGTGTAATGCTATCATACAATAAGCCCCACTAATATAATAATTTAATATAAAATATTTGGGCACTTAATTCATCAATTTAATCAGTTTAATCTGACCAGGATCAATTTCTAATTAAATTTCACCGTAGGCTCTAAAAATTATGCCAATCACAATGGCGTAATCAATTTCGGGTTCTGTGGCCGATAAGGCCCTCAATTTAATTTCCAGAGCAGATTATTCAAACAGATATTCCTACGGTGAACAGGTAGAATTCCAAAGTCGCATATATTCACATAATGGCACACAAAAATCATATCAAAACATATAGTCACATACGTATTAGGGACCAATTAGCATATTACGGGACAGGGGTGTTACAAAATTCCCAGTTAATTACCAAGTAAATTCCCGTTGAATTTTCTTTAAATTACTCAATTAATTCCAAGTAATTCTCAGTAAATTCACGGTAAATTCTAAAAATATTACTGAGTAAATTCCCTGAAAATTCTCATTAAATTACTCAGAAAATTCCCAGCAAATTCTTTGTAAATTACTTAGTAAATTCCTTGTAAATTACACAGTAAATTCCTAGTAAATTACTCAATAAATTTCGAGTAAATTCTTAGTAAATTACTCAGTAAATTTCCAGTAAATTCTCAGCAAAACACTGAGTAAATTCCTAGTAATTTCTCAGTAAATTACTAAGAAAATTCCCATTAAATTCTCTGTAAATTACTTAGTAAAGTCCCTGCAAATTACACAGTAAATTCCTAGTAAATTACTCAATAAGTTTCGAGTATATTCTCAGTCAATTACTCAGTAAATTTCCCCTAAATTCTCAGTAAATTAGTCAGTAAATTTCCAGTAAATTACTGATTAAATTCCTATTAAATTCTAAGTCAATTACTCAGTAAATTCCCAGTAAATTTTGAGAAAATTTTCACTAAATTCTCATTAAATTATTTAATAAATTTCCAGTGAATTCTTAGTAAATTACTTAGAAAATTCTCATTAAATTACTCAGTAAATTCCCAGAAAATCTCAGTAAATTACGCAGTAAATTACCAACAAATTACCTTCAAAATTGCAAGTAAATTACCTAGTAAATTCCCAGAAATTGCTCAGTAAATTCCCAGTAATTTCTCAGTAATTTACTGAGTAAATTCCCATTAAATTCTTAATAAATTACTCAGTAAATTCCAAGTAAATGCTGAGTAAAATACGCAATACATTTCCAGTAAATACTCCGTAAATTCCCAGTAACTTCTCAGCAAATTACTGAGTACATTTCCAGTAAATTCTTAGTAAATTACTCTGTCAATTCCCAGTAAATTCTCATTGAATTACTCTATAAATTCCCAGTAAAGTCTCATTAAATTACTCAGTAAATTCCCTGTTAATTACCAAGTAAATTCCCGTTGAATTTTCTTTAAATTACTCAATAAATTCCAAGTAATTCTCAGTAAATTCACGGTAAATTCTAAAAAAAATTACTGAGTAAATTCCCCAAAAATTCTAATTAAATTACTCAGAAAATTTCCAGTAAATTCTCTGTAAATTACTTAGTAAATTCCCTGTAAATTACACAGTAAATTCTTAGTAAATTACTCAATAAGTTTCGATTAAATTCTCGGTAAATTACTCAGTAAACTCCCAGTAAATTCTCAGTAAATTAGTCAGTAAATTTCTAGTAAATTATCAGCAAAATACTGAGTAAATTCCTAGTAATTTCTAAGTAAACTACTGAGTAAATTACTATTAAATTCTCAGTCAATTACTTAGTAAATTCCCAGTAAATTCTGAGAAAATTTTCACTAAATTCTCATTAAATTATTTAGTAAATTTCTAGTAAATTCTTAGTAAATTACTTAGAAAATTCTCATTAAATTACTCAGTAAATTCACAGAAAATTCTCAGTAAATTACTTAGTAAATTACCAGTAAATTACCTTCAAATTCCAAGTAAATTACCTAGTAAATTGACAGAAATTGCACAGTAAATTCCCAGTAATTTCTCAGTAATTTACCGAGTAAATTCCCATTAAATTCTTAATAAATTACTCAATAAATTCCAAGTAAATGCTGAGTAAAATACGCAATACATTTCCGGTAAATACTCCGTAAATTCCCAGTAACTTCTCAGCAAATTACGGAGTAAATTCCCAGTAAATTCTTAGTAAATTACTATGTCAATTCCCAGTAAATTCTCTTTAAATTACTCTATAAATTCCCAGTAAAGTCTCATTAAATCACTCAGTAAATTCCCAGTTAATTACCAAGTAAATTCCCGTTGAATTTTCTTTAAATTACTCAATAAATTCCAAGTAATTCTCAGTAAATTCACGGTAAATTCTAAAAATATTACTGAGTAAATTCCCCAAAAATTCTCATTAAATTACTCAAAAAATTCCCAGCAAATTCTTTGTAAATTACTTAGTAAATTCCCTGTAAATTACACAGTAAATTCCTAGTAAATTACTTAATAAATTTCGAGTAAATTCTTAGTAAATTACTCAGTAAATTCCAAGTAAATTCTCAGCAAAACACTGAGTAAATTCCTAGTAATTTCTCAGTAAATTACTGAGTAAATTCCTATTAAATTCTCAGTCAATTACTCAGTAAATTTATTGGAAACTTCTCATTAAATTACTCAGTAAATTCCCAGAAAATTCTCAGTAAATTACCAGTAAATTATTTTGTAAATTCCCTTTAAATTCCTAGTAAATTACCTAGTAAATTCCTAGAAACTGCTTAGTAAATTCCCAGTAATTTCTCAGTAATTTACTGAGTAAATTCCAATTAAATTCTTAATAAATTACTCAGTAAATTCCAAGTAAATGCTGAGTAAAATACGCAATACATTTCCAGTAAATACTCCGTAAATTCCCAGTAACTTCTCAGCAAATTACTGAGTAAATTCAAATTAAATTCTTAGTAAATTTGTCACGACCCCAAACCGCCCCTAGTAGTTTGGTGCCGTGATGGCCAGTAATTCGAGATTACCGAAGGCCAGCTTACCAGATTCACACACATTCAGAGTATAAGTAATTGGGGCTCACAAGTGCGGAAGCAAAAATTTAAAATACAAAGGGCCCATAAGAGCTGTGCTTAAGTCAAATGAGATAGCAACCATTTGCATAAGGGTTATAACTTAATTACAAACAAAGCAAAGTGCAAATTACATTTTTCGTATTAGCAAGGGCTCTACAAGCCGACATAAACAAACTGTACAAATTACAGGTCTAAGAATACAATCTGCCAGGTTGCCGACATCTTCCTTGCCGACATAACAATCATACGAAAACATACATCTTGATCAAAAGGCTTCTCAGCCGACGTGTTCGAAGCACAAATATTACAAGTCCAGAAGCATGAGTTTCAAGATTGCCGATATGAATGCAGGTTAGGCCGACATAATTAAAACCCAAAACAAGCTCTAGAAATCACATCTAGGCGTCACCGCCTTCTTGTTCATCACCTACATATATATAGAGAGGGTGAGCTTGGATACTCAGTGAATGGTATAAATAATAAAGGGGTTTACATGAATAATAGCCGAAATCCTTTCAAAATAATTCAAGACATACTCCATATATATATAACAAGGAATGGACCTCGTCCATCTAACAGATCTTCAAAGTTTCATGAGATACTTACTAGCATCACATATTACAACCAATAACATTCCGGCAAACATATCCACGCGGTAAACCGTCCGTGGCAAAGCAAGACAAAGCAAGATAGGCATTTCAAACGCATGAAAACCGTTTTCTCTTTCTAAACCAACTTTAAATCGATGAATGGCGTGTAGAACAGGTTTGATCGAGCAATGCAGCTAGATGATCAACAAGAACAACAAGAATAGGTTAAGATTCTAACCTCAAAACTCGAATCTAACGGTTCAAGCTCCAACGATCAAGCTTGAAAGTCACCCTCTCTAGCTCAAACTTCTCCTCCTTCAAACTAGAGCTTCTCTCTCTAAAAGGCAAGATTGATACCAAATGATATATCTCACACGACAAACACTGACTTAATCCTTCTGACGGGACACGTGGCATCGGCTGATTCGCTCAACTCAAAAAGGTGACTGACTTGACAAGACAAGACCAAGACAAAGCGTACACAGCAAGCTAGGCGACACAAACACACCGGTAAGAAACGACATCGGCTAACAACAAGACTCCGACAATCAAGGGGTAAGGACATCGGCTTGGAAGGACAACACTTGACTAAACTGTGCCACACCTCGGCCTAGGTCATACCATTCCAGGAACAAAATCACTCATGCAAGGATCAAGGATTCTAGAACGCCTAGATATTAACATCTCGGCCCAGATGATGCACTTCTCGGCCTAGGCGATGCGCACCTCGGCCTAGATGGTGACATCTCGGCCAATATGCCAGAGTGAAGATGGATGTCAACCAACGGGGTTCCAAGATAGTTCTAAGCGACAAAAGTTTCAAAGGTGTCTAGGCTTAAGATGACCTCGGCAACACACCAGGCATGAACAAAGCGTGCAAGTAATCATTCAAGTAAGACAGGACAAGATTCGCAAATGTTCATATTAAAACAAGATCATCCACAAATGTATGCAAATATGACTAAGTCAAAATGAGGGTTGTTACAAAATTACTCTGTCAATTCCCAGTAAATTCTCATTAAATTACTCTATAAATTCCCAGTAAAGTCTCATTAAATTACTCAGTAAATTCTCAGTTAATTACCAAGTAAATTCCCGTTGAATTTTCTTTAAATTACTCAATAAATTCCAACTAATTCTCAGTAAATTCACAGTAAATTCTAAAAAAATTACTGAGTAAATTCCTCGAAAATTCTAATTAAATTACTCAGAAAATTTCGAGTAAATTCTCCGTAAATTACTTAGTAAATTCCCTGTAAATTACACAGTAAATTCTTAGTAAATTACTCAATAAGTTTCGATTAAATTCTCAGTAAATTACTCAGTAAACTCCCAGTAAATTCTCAGTAAATTAGTCAGTAAATTTCCAGTAAATTCTTAGCAAAATACTGAGTAAATTCCTAGTGATTTCTCAGTAAATTACTGAGTAAATTACTATTAAATTCTTAGTCAATTACTCAGTAAATTCCCAGTAAATTCTGAGAAAATTTTCACTAAATTCTCATTAAATTATTTAGTAAATTTTCAGTAAATTCTTAGTAAATTACTTAGAAAATTCTCATTATTACTCAGTAAATTCCCAGAAAATTCTTAATAAATTACTCAGTAAATTCCAAGTAAATGCTGAGTAAAATACGCAACACATTTCCAGTAAATACTCCGTAAATTCCCAGTAACTTCTCAGCAAATTACTAAGTAAATTCCCAGTAAATTCTTAGTAAATTACTCTGTCAATTCCCAGTAAATTTTCATTAAATTACTCAGTAAAGTCCCAGTTAATTACCAAGTAAATTCCCGTTGAATTTTCTTTAAATTACTCAATAAATTCCAAGTAATTCTCAGTAAATTGACAGTAAATTCTAAAAATATTACTGAGTAAATTCCCCGAAAATTCTCATTAAATTACTCAGAAATTTCGCAGTAAATTCTTTGTAAATTACTTAGTAAATTCCCTGTAAATTACACAGTAAATTCCTAGTAAATTACTCAATAAATTTCAAGTAAATTCTTAGTAAATTACACAGTAAATTCTCTGTAAATTCTCAACAAAACACTGAGTAAATTCCTAGTAATTTCTCAGTAAACTACTGAGTAAATTCCTATTAAATTGTAAATCAATTACTCAGTAAATTTCCCCTAAATTCTGAGAAAATTTTCACTAAATTCTCATTAAATTACTTAGCGAATTTCTAGTAAATTCTTAGTAAATTACTTAGAAAATTCTCAATAAATTACTCAGTAAATTTGAAAAACAAATCTAAGTAAATTACTCAGTAAATTACCATTAAATTACTTTGTAAATTCCCAGTAAAATACCTAGTAAATTCCCATTAAATTCTTAATAAATTACTCAGTAAATTCCAAGTAAATGCTGAGTAAAATACGCAATACATTTCCAGTAAATACTCTGTAAATTCCCAGTAACTTCTCAGCAAATTACTCAGTAAATTCAAATTAAATTCTTAGTAAATTACCTTGTCAATTCCCAGTAAATTCTCATTAAATTACTCAATAAATTCCCTGTCAAGTCTCATTAAATTACTCAGTAAATTCCCAGTTAATTACCAAGTAAATTCCCGTTGAATTTTCTTTAAATTACTCAATAAATTCCAAATAATTCTCAGTAAATTCCCGGTAAATTCTAAAAAAATTACTGAGTAAATTCTCTGTAAATTCTCAGTAAATTACTCAAAAAATTCCCAGTAAATTCTTTGTAAATTACTTAGCAAATTCCCTGTAAATTACACAGTAAATTCCTAGTAAATTACGAGTTATTCTCAGTAAATTAGTCAGTAAATTTCCAGTAAATTCTCAACAAAATACTGAGTAAATTCCTATTAAATACTCAGTCAATTACTCAGTAAATTCCCCCTAAATTCTGAAAAAAATTTCACTAAATTCTCATTAAATTATTTAGTAAATTTTCAGTAAATTCTTAGTAAATTACTTACAAAATGCTCATTAAATTACTCAGTAAATTCCCAGAAAATTCTCAGTAAATTACTCAGTAAATTACCAGTAAATTACTTTGTAAATTACCTTTAAATTGCCAGTAAATTACCTAGTAAATTCACAGAAATTGCTCAGTAAATTCCTAGTAATTTCTCAGTAATTTACTGAGTAAATTCCCATTAAATTCTTAATAAATTACTCAGTAAATTCCAAGTAAATGCTGAGTAAAATACGCAATACATTTCCAGTTAATACTCCATAAATTCCCAGTAACTTCTCAACAAATTACTGAGTAAATTCCCAGTAAATTCTTAATAAATTACTCTGTCAATTCCCAGTAAATTCTCATTAAAATGCTCTATAAATTCCCAGTAAAGTCTCACTAAATTACTCAGTAAATTCCCAGTTAATTACCAAGTAAATTCCCGTTGAATTTTCTTTAAATTACTCAATAAATTCCAAGTAATTCTTAGTAAATTCATGGTAAATTATAAAAAAATTACGGAGTAAATTCCCCGAAAATTCTAATTAAATTACTCAGAAAATTCCCTGTAAATTCTCTGTAAATTACTTAGTAAATTCCCTGTAAATTACACAGTAAATTCCTAGTAAATTACTCAATAAGTTTCGAGTAAATTTTCAGTAAATTACTCAGTAAACTCCCAGTAAATTCTCAGTAAATTAGTTAGTAAATTTCCAGTAAATTCTCAGCAAAATACTGAGTAAATTCCCAGTAATTTCTCAGTAGATTACCAGTAAATTCTGAGAAATTTTTCGCTAAATTCTCATTAAATTATTTAGTAAATTTCCAGTAAATTCTTAGTAAATTACTTAAAAAATTCTCATTAAATTACTCAGTAAATTCCCAGAAAATTCTTAGTAAATTACCAGTAAATTACCTTTAAATTCCAAGTAAATTACCTAGTAAATTCCCAGAAATTGCACAGTAAATTCCCAGTAATTTCTCAGTAATTTACTGAGTAAATTCACATTAAATTCTTAATAAATTACTCAGTAAATTCCAAGTAAATGCTGAGTAAAATACGCAATACATTTCCAGTAAATACTCCGTAAATTCCCAGTAACTTCTCAGCAAATTACTGAGTAAATTCCCAGTAAATTCTTAGTAAATTACTCTGTCAATTCCCAGTAAATTATCATTAAATTACTCTATAAATTTCCAGTAAAGTCTCATTAAATTACTCAGTAAATTCCCAGTTAATTACCAAGTAAATTCCCGTTGAATTTTCTTTAAATTACTCAATAAATTCCAAGTAATTCTCAGAAAATTCACGGTAAAATCTAAAAATATTACTGGGCAAATTCCCCGAAAATTCTTATTAAATTACTCAGAAAATTCCCAGTAAATTCTTTTTAAATTATTTAGTAAATTCCCTATAAATTACACATTAAATTCCTAGTAAATTACTCAATAAATTTCGAGTAAATTCTTAGTAAACTACTCAGTAAATTCCCAGTAAATTCTCAGCAAAATACTGAGTAAATTCCTAGTAATTTATCAGCAAATTACCGAGTAAATTCCTATTAAATTCTCAGTCGATTACTCAGTAAATTTCCCCTAAATTCTGAGAAAATTTTCACTAAATTCTCATTAAATTATTTAGTAAATTTCCAGTAAATTCTTAGTAAATTACTTAGAAAATTCTCATTAAATTACTCAGTAAATTCCCAGAAAATTCTCAGTAAATTACCATTAAATTGCTTTGTAAATTCCCTTTAAATTCTCAGTAAATTACCAAATAAATTCCCAGAAATAGCTCAGTAAATTTCCAGTAATTTCTCAGTAATTTACTGAGTAAATTCCCATTAAATTCTTAATAAATTACTTAGTAAATTCCAAGTAAATGCTGAGTAAAATTCGCAATACATTTCTAGTAAATTCTCCGTAAATTCCCAGTAACTTCTCAGCAAATTACTGATTAAAATCCCAGTAAATTCTTAGTAAATTACTCTGTCAATTCCCAGTAAATTCTCATTAAATTACTCTATAAATTCCCAGTAAAGTCTCATTAAATTACTCACTAAATTCCCAGTTAATTACCAAGTAAATTCCCGTTGAATTTTCTTTAAATTACTTAATAAATTCCAAGTAATTCTCAGTAAATTCATGGTAAATTCTAAAAATATTACTGAGTAAATTCCCCGAAAATTCTTATTAAATTACTCAGAAAATTCCCAGTAAATTCTTTGTAAATTATTTAGTAAATTCCCTGTAAATTACACAGTAAATTCCTAGTAAATTACTCAATAAATCGAGTAAATTCTTAGTAAATTACTCAGTAAATTCCCAGTAAATTCTCAGCAAAACACTAAGTAAATTCCTAGTAATTTCTCAGCAAATTACTGAGTAAATTCCTATTAAATTATCAGTCAAGTACTCAGTAAATTCCCCCTAAATTCTGAGAAAATTTTCACTAAATTCTCATTAAATTATTTAGTAAATTTCCAATAAATTCTAAGTAAATTACTTAAAAAATTCTCATTAAATTACTCAGTAAATTCCCAGAAAATTCTCAGTA